>NC_044558.1:118909413-120214422 GCF_007565055.1 Rhinopithecus roxellana | reverse complement strand
TTCTGTAGGTATATACAGGTTGAGCATCCCTAATCTGAAAATTCAAAATATTCCAAAATCTGAAACTTTCTGGGTGCTGACATGGTGCCACAAGTGGAAAATTCCACACCTGATCTCATGATAACATGTCACAGTCAAAACCCTATAAAAACTTTGATTTGTGCCCAAATTATATAAAATTACCTTCAGGCTCTGTGTATAAGGTATTTACGAAACATAAATAAATTCTGTGTTTAAACGTGGGTCCTGTCACCAAAATATTTCATTATGTATATGCAAATATTCTAAAATCCAAGCAAATTCCAAAATCTGAAATACTTTTGGTTCCAAGCATTTTGGATAAGGGATAGTCAACCTGTGACATTTTTTCAAAAGCTTGTAAAAATCACAAAATTTGCATGTACTTTTTAATAAAAGCTTTGAAATTTAAGCATAACGTGTGGGACATGCTTAACTTTTGCTAATATTAAGTGTGCAGTTCGATGGCAATAAATATATACTGACATAACCACCGCCTTTATCAAGATATAAAATATTGCAAGGTCCTGAAAAGTGCTCCCATTGTCCCTTCCGAGACAGTGACCACCCCATCTTCATCCAGAGGTGATTACTTTTCTGTCTTCCATCACCATTTATGAATTTTGCCTGTTCTTGGATATCACATAAATAGAATCATACAGTAGTACTGTGTCTAGATTTTGAGGGTCAATATAAGGTCTATGACATTTATTCCTGTTGCAACTACAAGTAGTTCATTCTTTATTACTATGTATTAGTTCATGTAGTATCAATATAGTACCAAAAATTGGCATACAATGAAAGAATTACCGATACATGCTACAGCATGGATGAACTACAAAAACATGCTAAGAAGCCAGTCACAAAAGACCACATATTGTATGGTCCTATTTATATGAAATGTCTATAAAGATGGGAGCAGTAGACACGAGGGATTCTAAAAGTGGGAAGGGGGTAGGGGCAAGGGCTGGAAAACTTCCTCTTGGGTACCATGTTCACTGTCTGGGTGATGGGATCAATAGAAGCCCACACCTCAGCATCATGCAATATACCCTTGTAGCAAACCTGCACATGTACCCACGAATCTAAAACAAAAAACAAGAATATATGAAATGTCCAAAACGGGCAAATCTATATAGATAGATTGTAGATTACTGGTTGGCTAAAGCAGGGGTGGGTGAAATAAGGAATGACTGCTAATGAATTCAAGGATTCTTCGGGAGCGATGAAAATGTTCTCAAATTAGATTGTGGCAATGGCTGCTCAATTCTATAAGTATACCTGAAACCACTGCATTGTATACTTTAAACAAATGAGTTTTATGGTAATATAAATTATATTTTGGCTGGACACAGTGGTTCATGACTGTAATCCCAGCACTTTGGGAGGCCAAGGCAGTAGGATTGCTTGATCCTAGGAGTTCAAGACCAGCCTGGGGAACTCAGATCTCCATCTCTCCCCACCAAAACAAACAAAACAATGCTGAACATTGTGGCACATGCCTGTAGTCCCAGCTAAGGCAGGAGGATGGCTTGAGCCTGGGAGATCAAGGCTACAGTGAGCCATGACTGTGCCACTGCACTCCAGCCTGGGCAACAGAGCAAGACCCTGTCTCAAAAATTATGCTTCAATAGAACTGATAAGAATTGCCACAGATTTTAAATGTATACATTTAACAAAGAAAGTCCCCTGTATATATTGCTTCTTTTGGAGTTAAAGTCGAGCGTTCTCACCTGAGACCTTTTGGGACCATGGAGACCAGGGTCAAGTGGCTCTACAGTGCCCCTCCCCTACACCCTGATGGGCACTCGCAAATCCCCAGGCGAGGAAGTGCCCTTTGGGCAGAGGGGGACAAAGATGCCAAGATGCTAGGGGCAGGCCTGGCTCTGTGGGAGGAGGGGCTCATTCACAAAATTACAAGACAAAGGGGTGGCAAGAAGGAGGTGGGTCAGAGATCCACAAATCCCCTTCATTCTGGAGGACTGACCCTGTCACTTCTGAACCTTATCAGCTAAGTGACTTTTCCCTCCACTCTGAAGCTCCAAAGCTGTTCTCAATTCTAATATTAATTTGGACCTGGCCTTCCGAGTTTGGAAAGAGTGGAAACCTAGAATTTCTCTTCTGGCCTGATGCACACTGGTTATCGCAATGTACAAGCCCGCCTAGCAAGCACCAAAGGATTAAAACCTAATCTCCTTCAGGTTGCACCCATAGGGAGGAACACAGAGCAAGAGCCAGCCCTCAAGAGGCCCTCAGACACAGCTGTCCAGCCAGCTGTGTCCAGCCAGCCGCTAAGTTTAGTCCAGAGGCCTCCAACTGCTGGTGTGCATGATATCTTGGTGGTGGGGTGGGGGCAGCACTAGGCAGGGGCCAGCTGGGGCCATCAGACCTCTGCAAAGTGTCTCCAGCAGAGATTCTTAACTCTTACTGAGCTCTTCGACTCTGCTTCTACTACCGAGCATCCTCTCCTTGTACCCTTTAGCTATTGTTTGCTGGCTGATTTTTCAATTCTCCTCCATATTTGATGCAATTAAAGCAAATGCTCTATGCAGGCACCCCCTTAGCAATACTCAGACACTGAGTTTATGAGAAGCTTTAAACATAGTTACAAAATTCCTCCCCACGAAGAGCTGGATATGCTCTGTTTCTAAGCCAATAAATATCCTTTTATAAAAGGAAGCTGGTGATTCATTCTGGGTAATTGTCAAAGAATGAATCCCAAATGTCTCCCATTGAGTGTTGAGCCAATACTTCACTACTGTCAGACGCTTTGTTTTGCCAAAAGCGAGCACCCTTACTCTATAATCACAAACACCGCGGATGGGCCTTCTGATAAGGAGCGCTGCCAAAAGTTCAAATGTCTCTTCAAGAGCTGGCAACAGGCCGCTGCTGGTGCTGTGCTCAGGCATTAAGATAGCATAGACACAGCTTGTACCAAGGAAATTTTACTCTGAAATTATCTCCCAAGAGCAAGTGTAGAAGCATTTTATTAGTGGATGAGTTGTGTGTGTGTGTGTGTGTGCATTTCTAACTTTCACAGCTGCTCTAGAGCTGGAACATTTCCCCCATGTGACACTTTAACACGATTATAAAGACAGAAAAATAGTTTATTTACAGATGTTTGTGGGGGAAAGGTTTCCGTTTTCTTTTTAGCACAAGTCAGCTGCTGCTGAGGTAAGGACAGAAATGCCTTTTTGAAAAGTGCCCTGGAATGCAGAGTGTTAAAAAGATGATGCCGTTTGTTCCATCTGAGGAGCTCCAAATGCTCTTCTAAGAGTGACTCATTAATCGTCCCCTAGTCCTGTGAGGCAGGGAGCATCCTCTGGGCCCCTACTTTAGGGATGAAAACCAAATTAAATCAAAGAAAGATTAATGTCACTAGCTGGATCTGCAGCAGGATTGTTTTTCCAGCCCAGAGCAGAACTGGTACGCACGGCAATTTCAAATTAAATTCCTTCCAGTCTCACAGTGTTCTAAGATTCGATGTGACAACAGGCGATTCCCTTCCAATCATCAATGGAGGGGAATTGGGGCCACCCCACGTTAGAAGTGTCAGAGATGGACTGTAGACTTTCCCATCATTAGAATGAGGAGTTGTAACCACTCAGGGAGAAACAGACCCATATCAACAACTTAAAGTCATTTCTAAAACAGGAGCTACACATCTTCCAAACCATTTGCAAGTGAAGGTAAGATTTCTTTATAAGATACCATGTTTACGGCATAACTTAGAATTCCATGAAAAGAGATTTTCTAGAAATGTAAGGTTGAACTTATGTTTAACCTTATGAAACTACTACTTTTGTAGGTAAATATGGTCACCTATTGGCAATTTCATATGGCTTCACCTAAGAGAAATGCTAGCATTGTAGCTATACATTTTATAAAAAATTATGAATACGTTCCGAATATTGTGATAATTTAAAGAAAAAAATCTAAAAACATGATAATCAAATCACCACACAGAAAGTCTGACTGAAATCTCTCATTCCTGAAATCACCTTTTCTGCTGAAACAATATTATGTGAAAACAGAATTCTATTCCACATCCTGTCCCAGCAGCCACACGCCAAGACTGCTCTCCCTCCGTCAATATCGTCTTCTCCCTCAGCTCTTCTCACTGACGCCCCAAGGCTGGAAACTGATGAAAACAAAATCTTGTTTCTCAGGGCTTGAGGGATAACGTTGCCGAGTCCTTCAGCACAGGGGTTCACCAGTGCATTGGAAGCGGCCATCAGAACGTCCTCCACAGGCTGGTCAAATCACACAGAAAGTTCTGGACACCCAGGGGAGGGCTTACAGGATGCTGGAAACCAGAGAAAATGCCACAGGGCTCCTGCTTCTCTCTTGTTTACTTGAAATTAACCTTCAGGCCACTAGCCAGCTCCCTCTGCGGACTATTAGTGATAACCCTGAGACTGTCTTCCTCCTGAGGGAGTTGGGCCGCCAAGAATGTGTGGGAAACAGGCCGGGCGCGGTGGCTCAAGCCTGTAATCCCAGCACTTTGGGAGGCCGAGACGGGCGGATCACGAGGTCAGGAGATCGAGACCATCCTGGCTAACACGGTGAAACCCCGTCTCTACTAAAAATACAAAAACTAGCCGGGCGAGGTGGCGGGCGCCTGTAGTCCCAGCTACTCGGGAGGCTGAGGCAGGAGAATGGCGTAAACCCGGGAGGCGGAGCTTGCAGTGAGCTGAGATCCGGCCACTGCACTCCAGCCCGGGCGACAGAGCGAGACTCTGCCTCAAAAAAAAAAAAAAAAAAAAAAAAAAAAAAAAAAAAAAAAAAAAAAAAAAAGAATGTGTGGGAAACTGCGACACCCTGAACACTTAAGACTCGAGTGATCCCATTGGGTTGGGGTTGTCAGAGCCCAGATGCCTGAGAGAGGCCTCCCTTTGGATGAAAGTAACTGTCATCTTCACAGACTGCTGGCCAAAAAGAGGGTTAAAGTAGAAGTAGGGAAGCATTTTGATAAACTCACAGACATGAGATTCGCCCTGGGATTTTAAGAGAAGTTACCCTTTATGAATTGGACATCAGAGAATGTAACTACCAGGATTTCTCCTCAATCAGGCCCAGCTCTCTAGCCAGGCTGCCTCGGAGGTTAGGAGCATGGGCTGAAAGCCTGGATTTGGGGAAGGTATCCCTCAGGCCCTGTGCAGAGCCCCAGTTTCTAGAGTGCTTATTTCATCTGCTTTCAGCCTTGAGGCATCAGTGAAGGAGCTCTATGACTCTGGCCAAGTTTCTTAGCCTTCCTGGGCCTCAGAATGGCGCTGATAGTATTCACCTCATGGAGCGGTAAAGAAGATGGAAAGAGCTGCTATTGGTCAAAGCCCTAGAATAGTGCCCAGCACACGAGAAGCATTATACGTGTTAAATGAATATCTAAAGACATTCACACTCCAGCAGACCTTTAGTGATTGTCCAGTCCCTTTTAGTGTCACAGATGATGGACTTGACTAGAAGGATTGATGACCTTACTTAACAGACCCTTTGGGACATTCCTATGAGTTTTAAATATCTTTTGAATTACAAATTTGTTAGCAGTGACCACTTCTGCATTAGTACACATCTGTTAACGACAGCAGTTAAACAACTCTTCTGCCTCTCAAAACCTTGCAGCTCAGAACTAGAAGTGTGATCTTTAGAGAAAACTTCCTGCCCAATGCCTGTCCTGCACGCTGGCCACTACTCCACAGCAGGGTGCAGGTGCGATAACTCGGCCCAGCCAAAGGTCACAGCAGGGTGCGAGTGAGATAAAGAAGGCTGGACCCCAGAGAAACCACCCTGCCACAGTCACAGGGGACGAGCATGCCCCACTCCCTGAACATGCAGGTGCACGTGCCCCAGACCCTGTTGGCACCAGACCAAAGCACAGTCCCCTTCATAGTCAACGCACACAGAATGACATCCAGTTAAGGAAGCGCGCTGGGAGGGTTTAATTATAGGGGAGAAAGACTCCTCTGGCTTCATGTGTGAAGACACGCTTAACCCTTTGTCTGCACATGACAGAATGACACGAGCAGAAATGCATCCTCCTCTGTGTTCATCAGATGGAAAATGGGAGTAAGGAAAGCACCTGCCTCCCAGGGTTTTTGTGGACATTAATTGAGCTAATACGCGTGAGCAGTGCCAGGCACTGGCTGCCATGGTTATCGTCACGGAAAGCAATTCCACAGTGCTGGGGGTTGCCAAGGGTGTCAGCCAGTAGGTGACAGGGCCCTGCCAGCAATGTGGGGCTCTGGGGGCTGCATCTAGTCCATGAGATGCTGTATTTTTGTCATGCCCTCAGATCCCCTCTAGAAACCTGTTCTTCAAATGTGCTGAGAGTAAATCATTCAGAGGAGACCAGCTACACTGTGTTTGCCCTAAGGACAGACAAGGAAAGAAGAAACAGGCTGGCTCTCCAACAGCAGGGACTTTGTTTAGATAGGAGGAACTGGCCGTCACTACAGATTAACTTGAAAACTAATTTGGACTAATTGGAGGGAGGAGAGTCTGATTTACTTAAAACTCTGAATTAGACCCTATTTTTAAATGAAAAAAAATTTTTTTTTTTTGCTTTTAAGCACATACAGTGACTCAAACTAGGGTACTTTAGTAAGTGAATAAGACTGATAATTAGCATCTTGTCTCTTTGGAGGGAAATGCTAGTGCTCAAGAGAAAATTTTTTCTTTAACGAAAGGGTAAAAGCAAACTTCAGCCCAGCCCTGTCAAATTACTCCCAAATTTTGAGTCTGCGGAGGCGCTGCTTAATCAAGTATAGATGTAGGTGGCTGAGGGTGGTGGGGGATGATTTTCTCCAAGCAGGCTTTAAAAAACGGGGCTTTTGAAGTGGTCCAGGCATAGAGAACACAGAGCCCAGTGACCTCCCATTTCCTTCAGGCTCTCTGGTTTATTTGCCTTATGGCTTAGCTTTTTAAACATAAGGAGAATCCTTTAAGCCCTCATGTCCTAGGCCTGTCATTTATTACCACCATGCAGCAACACTGGGGTATGAGGCCAATAAATCATTTGGACGGGAAGTGACTACAGGCTGGATTAATTTCATTATCATCCTTAAGCAGATAGGTGTCTAGCACGGCCGATGTCTGCAGTGAAGACCGATGTTCTCTCTCTCCTGACAGGCTTTCCCCCTTGCTTTGCAGACAGCTGTGCTGGTTCTTCATTCTCCCTGCTGGAGAGACTTGTCCTGCCTCCTCCTATTAATGGCAGTGAGTAGCCCCATCCCCTGCCTCTGCGGCCCACCCCATGCCCCACGGTGGCTGAGGGATGCTGAGAGGCCTGGCGGGAGGCACAGCTGAGCAAGCCAAGAACTCCAGTCAGCAGCACCAGAGGAGGGCCTTGGAGGCCGTGTCCCCTCCAAACTCGCCAAGACAAGCCTGCCACCCAGACACAGGGAGAGGTGCTGGCCTGCAGGTCTAGAACCCTGAACTGATGCCATGATAAGCACTTCCACCCAGCAGGGCAGCACCTCGACTCTGACCTCCTCCTGGCCATTACCTTCCCTCTGGGTCTGTGTTTTTCCAAACACAGCCAAAGATGCCCCTTATTCCTGAGCCCAAAAATACACACTTTTAGAAAACTCCCTGGGGAGTTTTATGACTTCCAAAAGCTAAGAACAACTGCTCTTGGCAAGATGATTCCAGGGTTGGCAAGTCTGAGCTATAGGAGAGTGAGCACAGGGGCAGGTTGCTAGCCTGCGACTTTCTCTGCTAGACTCCCTCTAGCAATGCTGCAGGGGCAGCACCTCCTTAGTCATCACCCAACATAACCACTTCCAAACTGGGTGACCCACTCAGCCAAAAAGCCCAAGGATGGGTGTTCTCTATCCCTGGCCATTGTCTAAGAAGCTCTGCTCAGGAAGAGTCTCTCTCCTTCCTGGGCGAGGGGAGAACCTGGCAGAGTCCTAGGTCCTTCCTGGTGCAGACCTGTCTCCCTGGGACTGTACAGCTGTGAAAAACGGGGGGTGCCTATTCTCCCAGTGTGTTGGGAAGCTGCTGCTCCTCCTGTCTTCTCCATCTCTAGGAAAGCACCTGCCTCCAGGCATGTGCACAGTCATCCCCAGCTGACATCCTTGGCCCCACGCACCCTCGTCCTACTATCCCTACCATCCACGTGACTGTGGTGTCCTCCTGAGCATCCGATTCCATTTGTGTGTCTGTGTCTGTCCAGAGCCACTGCATTATTGCTGGACAGCACCAATCCCCACCAGAAATCCACAGCTTCTAATGGGGCTCCCTATTTCCAGGTTTGCACCCCTTCTATCTACATCTCACACACAGCCCCAATCATTTTCTGAAACACTAACCTCCCTGCTTCAGGACCTCCCATGGCTTCGCACTGTTCTTGGGCTAAGACTCAGAACTCTTGAAGAGGCTGCTCCCACCTGTGTGATCTGCATCTTCCCTGCTTGCCTCCCTGCCCCTACATCTTGTAAGAGGCCGCAACACAGACTGGTTTAGCCACAGACCCTACAGCCAACTATCCAGGCCCGAATCTGGCCCTGCCACTGACTAGCTGTTACCAGACCTCTCCGAGCCTCACTGTACCCATCTATAAAGTGGGGTTAATAATAGGACTCATAGGACTGTTATAGGATAGAATGGGGCGAAATACTGAAACCGCCATTGCAAGACTATAACGTTGAAAGACATCTGAAAGGTGAACAGTGAACGGCATCTGAAAAACACCTTTCAGATGCCGTTCACTGTTACAAGACAGTGAAGCAGATGTGTTAGAAGACAGTGAAGAGATTTGACCTAACCAACTCCATCTTGCGTCTAACCTCCAAGCTGCCCTTGCTTATCCCTGGGTGTAGACTGAACTTTGGGAGGAACTTATAGTTTAACACAAAGACAATGACAGCCCTTTTCCAAAACCTTCTCCTTGCCTGGGGATTAGACTGCCTTCATAGGACTAACAAATTAGCCACAAGATTGGGATTATGGTTTAGGAATCATGCAGCTGGAGGCTATAAGATTCTGACTCTCCCCAGATTGCTCCTGGGGATAAAATCACTATTGTAAAACCTAAGACCAGTGCTTGAGATATTTTGCAGACCCTGCTTTTTTTTTTTTTTTGACATGGAGTCTTGCTTGCTCTGTCGCACAGGCTGGAGTGCCGCGGCACCCTCTCAGCTCACTGCAACCTCCGCCTCCCAGGTTCAACAATTCTCCTGCCTCAGCCTCCCAAGTACCTGGGATTACAGGCGTGCACCACCATGCCCGGCTAATTTTTTGTAATTTTAGAGACAGGGTTTTACCATGTTGGCCAGGCTTATCTCAAACTCCTGACCTCAAGTGATCTGCCCACCTTGGCCTCTCAAAGTGCTGGGATTATAGGCGTGGGCCACCATGCCTGGCCCAGAACCTGCTCTTGATGGCTCAGCTGGTAACACCCAGATCAATAAACTGGCTCATCTGATCTTGTGGCCCCCACCCCAGGAACTGACTCAGCACAAGAAGACAGCGTTGACTCCCTATGATTTCATCTCTGACCTGACCAGTCAGCACTCCTGGCTCACTGGCTTCCCCCAACCCACCAAGTTGTCCTTAAAAACTCTGATCCCTGAACGCTCAGGGAGACTGATTTGAGTAATAATAAAACTCCCATCTTCCACACAGCCGAATTACTTTATCTCAATTCCTGTCTTGATAAATAAGCTCTGTCTAGGCAATGGGCAAGATGAACCCATTGGGCAGTTACATTACAGGGACATGCTGGAAATAGTACCTGGTGTGGTATAAGTACTTCATAAGCACTGACTATAATCAGCTGTCACTGCCCTCCTTCCCCCTCGCCATTGCCCCTCTCAAGTTTTGGCTAGTCTAACACGCATGCTCTCCCTTCCTTGCTGGATGTACCTGCACCCTAGCTCAGTCTGGCTAAATTCTCCTCATTGTTTAGGTCTCAGCTCAGTCCTAACCTCCTCCAGGAAGCCTCTTGGATTTTCCAAGTCACATAGCACTGTTACACACAAGGTGTTGCCTCTTTACTTGTCTCTCCCTCCTTTTCTGCACCCCTTCCCCAGGGCTGCAGGCTCTGTGAGGGCAGGGACCTGGTCTTTGCTCCTCTCCCATGCAGCCCCAGCTCTTTTCACAGGGTGGATATTCAACAAAGATTCAGATAATACTGCTAAACAAGTGAACCCCAGTATCCCAGTGTGTTCAGGAACCTTCCCTGCCTCCTTTCTCATTATGTGCAGGTTTCTCTGGCACTCAGATCTCTGAGAAGTCACGTGCACCCCTCACCGCCCTCGGCACTCACCCAGTATGTGGGTTAAGAGGCCAAAGGAAGTATTGCTCAATATTGCAAACAAACAGGAAATTTAGAACTTCTTCAGGAAGAAAGGACCTACACAAAAGGTTACAAGGCCTACTGTGAATGTTGTGGAGGGAGGCGAAGCTTGGGACTTCCAGGGCTTTGTTTAGCATCAGCACACTTGGCACCCAGTGGAGGCTAAAGGATAACTCTTCTCTGGCTTTCCTAGGCACGTGCTGAACCTCCGGGTGGAGAGAGTTCAGGAGATAGGAAAATCATAGCCTTCTGAGAAGGGAACACCAAGTACACTGTGAGAGCCCTTCATGGGCTTGTCTGCACAAGCAACAAAAGAAAACTTCAAACCCAGACACAACTGATCTGCAAGTTATTCCAGGAAATGGGTGGGAGTCCTAGATGTTTTAAAAGAATGTTCATGGGACAAGGATTGGGGATGAGGAAGGAGACACGGGGGTCAAGTCTTGCTGTTACCTCATAGTGGCCAATGGTGTTTAGCTTGGTGATTCCATCTTCAAGAATCACAGAGGAACTGTCGATGTCCAGAAGTTCTTTCTGTCGTGTGCCCACTTGAAGCTCTGAAAAAGAGCATTTTGTTCCTTTTTAGAGTTTTAAAATGCTACCACTTTCACAAATTTACGGATAACTAAAACTTGAATAAAGTGGTAAATCTTTGTTTGAAGGTGTAGAGATGTATCAGCCAGACTAGTAGCCTGAGTTCTGAGTTCTGTTGTTTTTTTGTTTGTTTGTTTAGGGCTGTGATGTTTCAAACCACCTTTTCCCTGATAAGCCTGGAAGTAAAGCCACTGAAGACAAAATAATGCATTCTATGAGGGACTAAGCTCTTCAACAAAAATTCCAGAAGCAAATCTGTATATGCTCACACTTGTGTGCCCACGTTCACAAAGAGAGGCATGATACGAACCATCTCTGTAGGCTCCTGTTTGGGGTAGAGGGGGAGGCATCAGTGCGAACGTCCCAGCACCACAGGGTGCAGACTCTCTGGCCAAGGCTGCCAACCTATGCCTAGGTCAAAATGTGGTGCACAAATGTGATTTTTCTTTTTTTGGAACCTGCATGGTGTTTATTATTTTAGTGTCAACTCAGTGCCAACATTTAAAGATTAAAAGATTGCACATAGGCTGGATGTAGCAGCTCAGGCCTGTAATCCCAATACTTTGGAAGGCTGAGGCAGGGGGATTGAGGCTAGGAGTTCAAGACCAGCCTAGCCAACATAGTGAGACCCGTCTCTATAAATTTTTTTTTTAAAGTTTTTAAGTTGCATATAAAAAACTGGATATCTGATTTCTTTAAAAAAAAAAAAATCGAACAGTCTAACAACACAATCTGCGGTCCACATGGCAATCACTGAAGCAAATGGCACTGTCCCCTTGGATGGCGAGTCCTTTCCCATTAAGTCAAGCTCCACTGCTTTCTGTAGTCCCAGGTGGCTGACACCCCTTATGTATTTTCTGCCCCTTTGGGCATCTGCGTTTTTGAGCCTCTGCTGTAAGAGCTCCAAGCATAGCTGCTTCTGGTGTTGGATTTCTTTTTTTTTTTTTTTTTTTTGGAGACAGGGTCTCCCTCCATTGCCTAGGCTGGAGTACAGTGGCGCAACCTAGGCTCACTGCAACCTCTGCCTCCCGGGTTCGAGCAATTCTTCTGCCTCAGCCTCCCGAGTAGCTAGGACTACAGGTGTGCACCACCATGCCTGGCTAATTTTTGTATTTGTAGTAGAGACGGGGTTTCACCATGTTGGCCAGACTGGTCTTGAACTCCTGACTTCAGGTGATCTGTCTGCCTTGGCCTCTCAAAGTGCTGGGATTACAGGCATGAGCCACCGCGTCCAGCCTGGCGTTGGATTTCAATACAGTTGATGGCTTTGCCTCAGAAATCAGCCCTGGAGGTAGTCTGGGAAATCAGCAGGCATGCAGAACCCTGACACGGCGGACAGGCTGTGTCCCCAGGCTGTTTGCTCTGCTCCTTGCCTTCCTACTTTAGGAGGCAAGGGACACCCAAACTCAGGAAAAGAGTAAGGATGCTACTACCTGCTCATGAGCGGCAGGACCAAGACTGTTGGGCGGGGTATGCCCATGTCTTTTGTAGTGAGAGCCACACATTTGCAAGATGTATGCTCAGGGCAAGGAAGTTGGGGGTCTGGGGTCGGGGTCATGGTTTCCTGGCTGGGGCTCCCCCTTTGATCCTGTATCTAACCAAATGAGCTAAAATGGTCCTCAAGCGGCTCAACAGTCACCCAAGGAAGGAAGCAGAAGAGGGGTGCCTTAGCAGCCCTACTTTCTTTAAAGCCAGATCACCAAGTTGCCCCACATTTGCATGGTCTCAAACTTCCAAGACCCTGCCTCAAAGCTTTCTCAATGGCCTTTTAGCAGGGGGCTGGACTGGGAGGGCCGAGTGGGAGGATTTTAATTGTCTGCTTAGTCAAGGCCTATAACTGTATATCAAGGGGAGGTGAACCTCGTTACACTGTCACCACCATGATTTTAATCTTCATTTCTGTCCCATTATTTGCTATAAAATCCCACGACAGTCTCCTGGGAGGACTGCACGGAGCTCAACTTTAAAATGTTGATGAACATTTGAGTGAAGTGGGGCCCTGTTAGCTTGCTCACGCATATGCTCTCCTTTGCAGTATACCAATAGAGCCCGAAAATGAATTCATAGCAGATGCTGCTGCACACTGGGGGAGGACGGAGCATATACTTAATACAGGATGCGATTAGCAGAGGAAGATGACCTTTCTAGCAGGCTGGAGTTAACACCCAGAGTCTGAGCCACCCACTAATGACACGCTCAGTATCACAACAAACAAATCAAATGCCAATGTGAAATGCAACACACGCAGAGGGCACCGTGTTGACACCTTTCTGTACTTCGTGATGCAAGGTGATTCCGTGCGGGCTCAGGGTCTGCAATCTCATGAATCTGATTTACAGACGTAATATTTAAAAACAACAACAACAAACCCCGCCATCTTTTAAGAACTGTGCGTCTTTCGAAGAATCAGGATGCCCATGAGAGAGCAAAGCAGTCTCTTGGCCCCTAGACATGCCCTCTAGGAACAATCTGGCTGTGTAAGTGTCACTGAACGGAAGCTGGTGGGGGTAGGGAGGGAGGGCAGGCAGGGAGGGAGACTCATCAGGGCCTGGGACCACATAGCTCCCGCACTGCCTTACCAAGACCAATTTCATTAAGCTGAAGTCCATAAGGAGAACCATTTTTGCTTAAGAATGCTTGGAAAATCTTTTCTTTGGCTTGGCCTATGGTGTCACAGTCGAGAACATTGACTGAAATATTCCGACAGACATCTGCACTCTCGTTTTCCGGGATTTTTTCAAAGACGACGTTTAATGCCTGCAAGAATACAAACAGATTTCCAAGTCTATTAGATAATTGCAATCTGAAAGGCATTTCATAAAAGACACAAACCTTGGCAAGTCCCACTAATACCTCTGATGGCACATTAGCAAACACTGTATTGCATTACACTACTTTCATCTTTTCTCCATAATCCATTCTTTTCAGGGATAATGGAAAGGAAAACAGAAAGTTAAAACTCTCATTATAGAGCAAGCATTGAATAAATATATCTGAGAGTAAAATATATATATATATATATACACACATATAAATAGTCTAAAAATGATAATTTGGTGATTTCTAATTTCATCCTCAAAAGAAAAAGAAAAAAAGAATTGGAAGGGTTCCACAGTAGATGAGGCAGATTGGTGATTATCTTTTTTATTAACAGGACCACAGAGTCCCAGAAGTGAAGTTCTAGGTGACAGGAAAGGTTATGAGGTCCCCATATTGACCACATCAAAGAGATCGCTTTTTTTTTTTTTTTTTTGAGATGGAGTCTTGCTCTGTCACCCAGGCTGGAGTGCAATAGTGCCATCTCGGCTCACTGCAACCTCCACCTCCCGGGTTCAAGCAATTCTCCGGCCTCAGCCTCCCAAGTAGCTGGGATTACAGGCACATGCCACCACGCCTGGCTAATTTTTGTATTTTTTCAGTAGAGATGGGGTTTCGCCATGTTGGCCAGGCTGGTCTCAAACTCCTGACCTTGTGATCTGGTCACCTCAGCCTCCCAAAGTGCTAGGATTACAGGTGTGAGCCACTGTGCCCAGCCCACAGAGGTCACTTTTTAACTATGCAGCATTAATTACAGGAATACTCATCTACTCCTCTACTCTCAACATCCTCAGTCAGATGGTTTCCCCAGGCCTCATTAAAGCACTGAGATCCCCACCCCATACTATGATTCTTGCATTAATTACTTTACATTTCAGCACTATTACTTAACGTTTTGTCAGTTAACATTCTCCCACTGCAGCAAAACTTCAGAATCAGACTAATAGGGGAAGTAAGGCCTTTGTGCACATGTGAAAACACAGAACTAGGGAATATTTCAAAATGAACTGAAAAGCAATTCCAAGTTTACTTTGTCTAAGAACAAATAGATCTAAAACAACCAAGTTTTACCTGATACGTACCCTCACAGGAATTGATTCAGGGAAGAGCTAAGAATATTTTGCAAATAGCATAACATAGCAGTTTAGATTCTAATGCACCTTGGTAATCACAAAGTCAGAAAGGCTTCGGTATGGTGTGAAATGCACAATTATTTAATGTTTTGAACCTGGCTTAATAAGGGAATGTAAAATGATCAAGTAATGGGAATTTTTGTTTGTTTGTTTTGTTTTGTTTTAAGGAGCAGAGAGTTTAACAGGCAAGAAGGAAGGGAGAAGACAGAAGAAAGATGCTCCCTCATACAGAGACAGAGGGAGGGGGGCTCCAAGTCCTGTGGACACCAGCCAGTTATATATGCAGAGGCTGGAGGAGGCAATGTCTGATTTGCATAGGGCTCAGGGGAGAGATGAAAACACAAATAATATGGAAGATGGGAACCCTCAGGCCTACCTCAACTTAAAAATGGGTGTAATAACAGTACCAGCCTTCTAGCATTGTTACGGAGATTAAATGTGATCATGCATTCAAGGGCTTAGCACAGGGCCAGGCTGCTGGGAAAGGCTTGATGATAATATCGGTAATAAAACCTGTTACAATTATTATTGTTGGTATTAGTATGCACTCATTTGCACACAGATTCAGCCCACATTGAACAGCTAGGACGCCCACTCCACGCTTAGTATCTCCAAGAAGGAGGCTGCCAGCAATGAACCCAGTGGACTCCTGGCTTTCATTCCAGCCCACCGCAAGCCAGCTGGGTGACCTCTGAGCCCATCCCTAACCAGCTGGGTAACCTCTCTGTATCTTGCTTTCTCATCTGCAAAGAGGGCATAACAGCAGTAACTGCATAGCTCTTAGAACAGCGTCTGGCATGTGAGCCCGTGACTTACGGACCACTGACGTGGATGTGGGGCTTCTGAAATTTCGGGAGGTTCTCAGGGGTGTATCTTCCCTTTAATGCTGCTATGGTCTGAATATTGATGTCCCCCTAAATCCAGGTATTGAAATCCTAACTCCCAAGGTGATGGTACTTGGAGGTGGGGCCTTTGGAGGGGATTAGATCATGAGGGCAGAGTCCTCATAAATGGGATTAGTGCCCTTATAAAAGAGGCCCCAGAGAGCTGCCCTGCCCTTTCCGCCATGTGAGGACCCAGCAGGAAGGCACCATCATGAGAAAGGGGCTCTCACAGGACACCAGCTCTTGATCTTGGACTTCTCAGCCTCCAGAACTGTGAGAAATAAGTTTCTATTATTTATAAGCCACCCAGTTTATGGTGTTTATAAAGAGCTGAGACAAACACCACTAAATCTTGCCCTTATAATCCTGTTGATAATTATGCAAGAATCAATTTTGTTCTGGTCTCAACCAAATGATTAAAACTCCAAATCGGTGGAATCTGAACTCTGAGGTTAGCTGGTGATCTCTGTCTGGCCTGTATGAATTTCCCTCCTACAACAGAGTCACTCCCTTGCCTGCTCTCAGAGAACCTTTGTGTTCTGGGCCAGCCACCCACTAGGAAGGGATTCAAAGGCCTGTCTGCTCACAAACAAGAAACAAAAAATACCAGACAGGAGAGAAGGCAGGGAGCTGGTGGGCAGAGTATCTGGAAGGAACCAACATGTGAGGCCTCACACCCAAGCCCTCTCCTCGCCTCCCGTTTCTAGAGATGTTTCCTGGGGCCTCTGGGACCAGATGCTCTGCCAAACACATTTCAAGGCCTATTTCTCTGAACCCTCCCAACATTCTGGTGCAGGAGGTTGTGTTATTATTGCCATCCCTGTTGTAGAGTGAGGGAACTGAGGCACGGAGGGGCTGAGTAACTTGCTCCAGGAACAGCTCACCAGTGGCAGAGCCAGGAATTGAAGCCAGATTTGCCTAACTGCAGAACTGGTGCCACAAACCCCTCAGCTATGCCGTCCCCGCTTTACCACCCATTCTCCCTCCCTCCTCCTGGTTCCACCTACAGCCCAGGAGCCCTCCTGACCCTCCAGAAACCCTGGCTTAGCCCAGGCTGTAAGCAATGTCCTAAGCTAAATTCCCCACACCAGTGGGAGGGGTGGGTGTGAAGGGGTCAATGCCGGTCCCACCACCTATGGTCTTGTTGGGGTCTTGCCTTATTTCTCTACAAGGTGATCTTCTCATGGTGGGGGTAACTGCAGTTAAGCTACTTCACAGGTGTTTCTAAAGAGAAAGATGAATGGGAGGCACCTTTTAATCAGAGCTTCAGCAATCCCAGCTTGTTTAATAGTTTTATAAATATTTGTGAAACAGCATTCTATTACTACCTAAAGGGCACTATTGTCTTCAACAAAAACACCTTTTTGTGGGCAATAAATGTTCTTTTTAAAAACATCACCAAAAGGAAAAAAAAAACCCTTACTGGATGTAAAATAATGTAAATCTGCCACTGCCTCCACAGCTAGATGGGTGGAAAAGAGATAAAATGGCATTTTACAGAGTCCACAGGGAATTCTGAGAGTAAATTCAGACACAAATTGATTTGTGTTCATTTTTTATGCTGCTAACACTTAGTGCTCAAACAGCAGTTTCCTAAGGCGCAAGTACAGTCAAGGCCCTTGGCGTCGGCCTCTTAACACCTCCACCCCCAGGCTGGGAAAGCGCACGTGGGCCTCTGCTCTGTGATGGGGAGCAGATGCCTGTGCCATGTCAGACAGTGTGACATCACAGCGTCTGCCCTCAGCCACTGTACCCCATCGGGAGATACCTCGATGGAAGTGCCATCTCTCCAGCTCCCACACTCCCACCAAAGCCCATTTAACCAGCATGTTCTCCTGCCCTATTTGGTATTAGGGCTGGGATGTCAGAGAGACGTTATGACATGGTCCTTGTTCTCAGCTAATTCGCAATAAATTTCAGAGACAAAAGCATCATCTGTGGGGCAACAGTCACCCATCAGTGACTATCACCCTCAGCGAGTGTCCACAGACGACTCTGAGTAGGAAGGACAGCAGGGGTCAGGGCCCTGAGTTCCAGGCCCAGCACCAGGCCACCTGGACCCTCCCATTCTCTGCTGCTCACCAGCTGAGGGAATGTAGGGAAGTCGTCTAACTTCGCTGAGCCTTAAAATCCTCATTGTTCCTATCTCAAAGGAGTGACAGGATCACTAAATAATGACATATAATAATAGCAAATTAAGGAGTGCTTTATAGGTGCCAGACACTGTTTTAAATGACGTGTATATATTTGTATATATAAATCTCAGGAACAACCCTGTGAGGTAGATTCTTTTACTCATCCCCTTGTGGCAGATGAGAAACTGAGGCACAGAGAAGTTAAATGGCACAAGGTCATCCAGCAAGAAAATGGTAGAACCGGGTACTCTAGCTTCGTGTTCTTAAATACTTAGTGATCCTGCCTTTCGAAGTACAAGAAATGTTTTGTAAAGTAAGCATGGTCCAAATCCATGGGATGGCATAATACCCAGAAAATACCCATGAAAGGCTAAAGAGCTGTGAAATGTACACTGGTCCCCTCCCCAGAAATCTGCCCTCTGTTTAGAGGAACCGCCCTGCCTCTTCCTATTTCCTTGGCAGGAAAGCATCAGTAAGCTGCGGCGGCAGATCCGGTTTGTTGTCCAACCAACAGCCATCCCTCCTCTGCTAACAAAGGCCAGGTCTGCACGGCGGTGGGTCCAGCCTGGGTTGGGAGGCATGATTGGCAGCAACTCCCTTCTCTTTCACCAGGGCTGGTCATGTAACCCAGCTCTGGCCAACACGTAAAAGCAAGGGTTTTCTCTCTTTTTTAATAGACAGGGTCTCACTCTGTTGCCCAGGCTGAAGCGCAGTGGTGTGATCATGGCTTACCACAGCCTCAACCTCCCAGGCTCAAGCAATCCTCCCACCTCAGCCTTCCACGTAGCAGAGACTACTTGACTAATTTTTTATTTTATTTTATTTTTTTAGAGACACGGTCTTGCTGTGTTGCCCAGGCTAGTCTTGAACTCTTGAGCTCAAGTGATCCTCCCACCTTGACCTCCCAAAGTGCTGGGATTACAGGTGTGAGCCACCACACCCTGTCGGAAGTCTTCTATACAAACAAAAGGGCGAGTAGTGCTTGAAGCGGTGGCAGCCATCTTGTGACTAGGATGGCAGGCCCAGGAGGCACTGGGAGATAGTGACCCAGAGCTGTGACACCATGGAGTGTATGGACCAGCTTGGAGCTCCTTCCCTCCAGACTTTCTGCTCTAAGAGGCAAGTCATGCTCTTACTATTTCAGGCATCCTTAGTTCAATTTTCTCTTACTTATAGCTGCATGTGCCAAACTGACGGAGCTCATTCTGTGGATGCTGAGGTAGATAGATGCGTCTACTGATGCCTGTTTACTTTGCACCTATTGTGTGCAGGGCACTGTAGGTGATACAAATCAGAACCGGTACTCATCCTGCCTGGGAAGTACTAGCAGACTAGAAGAACTGTGGGGCATATACAACAAATTCTAATGCCAGGTAGAATGTGGGAGGTACAGATGGAGCATTTTAGGGATTGAGAGAGATACCTCTTTCAGGTCGGCAGGGGGTTTTCAAACAGAGAAATCAAGGAAGGCTGCATGGAGGAGGCAGCATTCGAATTGTGTCTGCAAAGAGCTGCAGTACATGAGGGAGGCCTCTGGACCATGGAGACACTTGGCTTCCAATCTCTAATTAGACTGGTGAGCAGGAAGCTTCAATCACTCACTCAGGCTATCAGGTCAGGAAGTTTACAGAAAAAAAATCCCACCTTCTTTGGGTGGAAGTAGGGGTAGAGGACATAGGAAAAAAAATATGGCAAAGAAAAGAATATGGTTCTAGGTTTATAATAATAAGGACCAGCACTTATTGAGTGCTTACCATGTACTGGGAATGCAGTTATAGGTTCAGTTAATCCTCACAACTGCTCTATGAAGTAGGTGCCATTATTAGCCTCATTTAATAGATGAGGAAACTGAGATGCAGAGAGATTTAGAAACATGTCCAAAATCATGGAACTGGTGGGAGTCTTATACTGGGGCGTGTCCTGACTCTGAGCTGCAAAGTGAAGAGGCCAGCCAAGGTGATGAGCCTCCCAAGGGCAGTACCCCTCTGCTTGAGGGCCTCAGTCAATGCTCTCCCAGGAGCCTCCCAAGGGCAGTTCCCATCTACTTGAGGGCCTCAGTCAACTCTCCCAAGAGTCAGGCTGGACATAGGCGATCCGGTAGAGGAGGCTTTACCTCCTCACCCTCCTCACAGAACCCACTGAATCTGGAGCACCCTGGCCTCAGGTGCCACCCAAAGGCATTTTTACAGAGCTCCTGTTCGCCCACAATAAAGGTGACATTTCCTAGCTTCTGTTGCTGCCAGGTGTGGCCAGTGTGCTCCAGATTCAGTGGGCTCAAATGATCCTCCCACCTTAGCCTCCCAAAGTGCTAGGATTACAGGTGTGAGCCACCACACCCAGTCAGAAGTTTTCTGTCCAAACAAAAGGGAGAGTAGTGCTTGGAGCGGTGGCAGCCATCTTGTGACTAGGATGGCAGGGCCAGGAGGCACTGGGAGATGGTGACCCAGAGCTGGCCTCTTGGCTTTGCAGCTCAGAGTCAGAACATGTCCTAGTTATGACTAAGTCCGAGTTATTGACTAAGTCCTGGTCAATGACATTAAGTGGATATGTTATGTGGTACATCCTTAAAAGATGGCTGGTGACCATCTGCCCTCCTTTCTACAGCCCTGCTTACATCTGCTGCCTGGGATGGGAAATGAGGCTGGGGGTGAGCAGATACTTAGAATATGAGGACGAGAGGAGCAGCTGCTCTACCAGCCCTGCACTGCCCACCCAGAATGCCACCAGGGAGAGAAATCAGCTTCTCTGTTGCTGAAGCCACAGACATCCTGGGTCTGTTCCGTACAGCTGAACTGCATCCTGATTGATTTGGGAATGATGCCTATTACCAAGGAGGGTTATGAGAAAGAAAAGGCTATTGGAAAATGCATGGTCCAGAAGGCCCAGGGAGAGGGCGAGGCTGGAAGGGCCTGGCCCCTTTGTAGCATGTCAGCCACCAGCCTCTCACAGGTTATCACACTCGCCTCCTGTTCACATCTGCCCAGTAGGATACTGTCTGCCACAGGTTGTAAATGCCCCGTTACATGGGTCGTATGTAACATTTTTAACAAGAATATAAGCACACAGGCACCCAAGAAATGCTTTTCATGATGATGGACTCAGCTAATCAACTCCCCCGCATCCCACATCATCAATAAATAACCAACCAAGAATAATACTGAGGGGACAGTCCTTTCCGCTTAGCGAAGCTTACAGGAGACAAGAGAAAGCACACCTCAGACAAGGAAAACCGGATGAAAAAAGAATGAGCACCTACTTCATGCCAGCAAGATGGCTAGACGCAGTACATGTATTATTTTCTGACCTCACCACAAATATGCGAGGGCAGGTTTTGGTCATTGCCTGTTTACAGAAGAGGAAACAGGTTTCGAGAGGTTGAGAGACTTGCCCAAAGTAAAGTGGCTGAGCCCAGATTCAAACCCAAGACTATGAGACTCCAAACCCCACCTCTTCCGCACACGGCCTGGGAGCATGTGACTGCACTCCCCTTTCACTACCGCTTTTACCCACCATCCCGCCACATGATTTGGTGGTTTGGGTATTGAGGAGGTAGAGAGGATTAGGCTGCAGGGGGCTGTGGCAGGATGAATTGAGGGCAGGAAACAGGTCTTTTCCCACATGGGAAGATGATCTGGCTACTCACTGTCTCCTCAACCATATTCTTGCCTAATAAAAGCAGAAATGTTGCTGCCTCCTTTCTGTAATACCTAATAATGCCTAGAAAGTAATTGTAAAACAATTTATTACAAACTGGCAACTTTATCATAAAAGGCCTTGGAGCAATAATTGCTTTCATTAAATAAAACCTATAAAATATATTTCTAATTTTATTTCAGGGCCAAATGAAAGTCAAGAGAAAAGCCTAGTTCTCATACCAACCAAAATTAGAGAGAGAAGAAAAAAGAAAGAAAATCCAGTTTCAGAAGTTCTGTAGAAGCAGCAGGAGGCCAGAGTTAGAAGTACAAGTCTCAGGGAAACTTCTGATCTAAGCTTCTTTCCAAGCCAGAGTCAGCAGCCCTGGGACATTCTTCTGCCTGACATTCCCCTTTGAGCTGCGCTTGCCTGTCCAGCCTCCCCTCTTCACTCTGCTCCCCTTTTCCTTTCCCCACAAAGATTCCATAGCTCACAGCTTCCTGGATCAAGGGATCTGCTACCCTAACAGCAGAGTAGCGGGTGGAGGACAGGGTAAAGAGAGCCTTTTTCCATTTCAAAAAAAAAAGTTAATGGAGATAATTTTCTCAAATTTAGGTTTCTCTCACCAATTTTTCTATACTTGCTAGCATTTGCTAACGTTTTGTCCGTCCTAAAATCAAGTATGAAGAGCTGTCTGATTTCCCAAGATGACTGATTTCAGTATTCACAGTATTTGTGGGTGCAGGGTTGGGGGTGGGGTGGGTGTTGTGTGTTGGCAAAGAGCCGCATGAGTTTCGGACTTGTAAATAGTGGCAAGGCCTTTCCATTGCTGTGTCCCCAGAAGGAGAGGAAAGAGGCCAAGCCTGTCTTGGGGTTTGTGGGAGGGAGGATTCTAGTTCTTATTCTCTACTATGTCAAGCTCTAGATTAAAGGCCAGCAAACTTTCTGCAAAGGGCCAGAAAGTATTTAAGGCTTAAAACCCATATGGTCTCTATGGCAACTACTCCACTCTGCATGTAGCAGGAAAGTAGCTATAGACAATAAGGAAATGAACAGGTGTTCCAATAAAACTTTATAAAAATAGGCAGAGGGGCCACATTTGGCCCACAGGCTGTTGTTTGCTGGTCCCTGCTCTAGATAACAGTACCCTCAAATGGAATGCTAACTTTGACAATGGCAACAGACAAATCTGGATAATGCTTTCTATCTCCACCATGACTTGTGATAAAATTTACCATTCTCGGAGGGGTACAAATATAAATAATGATCCTAACAATAACATAATAGCACACATTTGAGCTATAAAGAAGAAAATTAATTACTTTTATGTTAACTAAATTATTTTCTAATTCCAAGATTACAGGCGTGAGAAGAAAGTGTATGAAGAGGAAAGTCATTTAAAGCACCCATTACACGTTAATTTTTCATTTTCCATGGCTTGCCATCAATGAGGAAATGACTTACCTAAAATGACTATAAAAAATTGTTTCACTCTTTGATCAGGAAGCTCAGAACACTAACTATGAAGTTAGTAATGGTTTCAGTATTATTGCAAGTCATAATGGAAATGATTTGCACTATGGTAGAGAGAAAAAGAAAAAGCTCAAGAACTGTTAATTAACTTCACTGTTTCTCCACAAATGGTAGGAGTATTAACAACAAGATTGCTGAAGTGCAAACATCAGGATTTAATGAACAATGGGATGTAATTGAAGTAACAGAGAATGACTTAATCGGGACAGTGGGTTGTTTAATTACGGGGCTAATGGATCTTCTGCAAGGACAAACTAAATGGAACAGAAGAAGCCAGCACTGTCAGGCAGAGCACTGTTAAAGGAAGTGTACCAGTAAGAAACTCCTGGTAGAGACACCTAGGGCTGTTACATATGAGATATTTCATTAAACGTAATTGTCCCAAAATGGTAACTGCTAGAGAAAGAGACGGGGATAGGCTGGCATAAATCAAACTGGAGGCATTAATATTTCTGCAGGCATGTACTTGTGTTTTTTCAAGAATTCCTAATAATCTTGAAAACTTTCTTATAGATATTTTTTTCAGGATGCTGTTTTCCAGGGTGCCAAGATGCTACCTCTCAGATACAGCAGATTGGCAAGCTCGTTTTCTGAGTTTAAGAGTTCAAAAAACCGGCCGGGCTCGGTGGCTCAAGCCTGTAATCCCAGCACTTTGGGAGGCCGAGACGGGCGGATCACGAGGTCAAGAGATCGAGACCATCCTGGCTAACACGGTGAAACCCCGTCTCTACTAAAAAAAATACAAAAAAAAAAAAAAACTAGCCGGGCGAGGTGGCGGGTGCCTGTAGTCCCAGCTACTCCGGAGGCTGAGGCAGGAGAATGGCATAAACCCGGAGGCAGAGCTTGCAGTGAGCTGAGATCCGGCCACTGCACTCCAGCCCGGGCGACAGAGCAAGACTCCGTCTAAAAAAAAAAAAAAAAAAAAAAAAGAGTTCAAAAAACCATTTCACACTTAACTTTGATTACAAGTCAACTTTCTCTTGCTAATTCAGCATGCTTGCTAGGAGTTATTGGTTTTCCTCATCTCCTCCTGAAAGTGAAGCAAACATCCCTTCTCCCATGTGAAATCCTCAAACTTTCACTAACTCCTCCAAAGTTCCACTCTTGACAAAATGCAAGCGGAGTGAGTCTGAGATTCTCCATCAACAAAATCAAACATGTTCAAAATTTTGCAAAGGTGAAAAAAACCCAGCAGAGCAATAGGTCTTATTCTCGGCCGGATGCAGTAGCTCACACCTGTAATCCCAGCACTTTGGGAGGACAAGGCAGGTAGATCACTTGAGGCCAGGAGTTCCAGACCAGGCTAGCCAACATGGCGAAAACCAGTTTCTACTAAAAATACAAGCATTACCCCGGCACGGTGGCAGGTGCCTATAATCCCAGGTACTTGGGAGGCTGAGGCAGGAGAATCGCTTGAACCCAGGAGGCGGAGGTTACAGTGAGCCGAGACTGCGCCACTGCACTCCAGCCTGCGCTACGGAGTGATACTCCGTCTAAAAAAAAACAAAAAAATTGGTCTTATTCTCTTCCGGCTGTCCAACCTGAATTCCTAGATATTAAGGAAAGACTAAAGTCCTGTGTGTACACAGCCCTACCCCTGGTGCTGACATTAGGGAGGATGCAGATATCAGGGCATTCTGTCTCATTGTTGCCTCATTAAACACCAGCCTGGGGTGACTTGATAGAGAAGGATGGTTTCTTATGGTCCTGAAGGAAGCATGGCTCTAGGGGACTTGGCTTGGATTTTTGGCAAGACAGAGGAATTTTCTTCTCAATATGCAAGAACAGAGAATTACTTCCCAGGGCCCATTTGTTAGTATCATGATTTCGTGTATAAGAAATTGGCAAGATGCCTTTATGTTCTAGAAAACCCCCATACCTCAGGGAGAACATCCTCATCTGAGAGGTGTGAAAGCTAACTTTTAGGTTGCTATATGAGGTGCTGTGCTTCTGAGCATTTAGCTGAACACGAGTTTGGGAGCCTTTTTTCCAAACGTGTCCCTGCCTTGGCACCAGGTTCTGTCATTTCAAGTGGTTCATGAGGACGCTCTTGATTTCTGACTTTCCTTTCCTTGAAAGAATCTGCCCCCAACCTCCCACCTCCCTAACACACATGGACACACAGAATCAGTTTGTTCACCACACCTTGGTTTTCAATGACATAAACCACCTCAGGCAAATTTGGGAAATCAAGTCCTAAAACAGCTGGGTGTACATGCTTGGGAGGGGCAGGTGGGGGAAGTGAGAAAGAGGGGGAGGAGGGAAGGGAGGAAGAAAGAAAATTAGAAATATGGTGGTTCAGGCTGGGGGAAATGCCTGAAAGGAAATGAAAAACTTAAATTTTTATATTGACCTTCTGCTAACAGTTTGTCACACAAGCACAGACGGATCATGTGCCTTCTCTGTAGCTTCTGGTACAACTGCCCACCAAGAAAGGGGGGCTGGGCCAGGCACCATAAGAGGTACTAACCATTTTTAATGGCAAGGCCCCTAAAAACAAGTGGCCCATTCCTTTTTCAAGGCTCAACTCTATGTACCAGCAAATCTGAATTTGAAAAGGAAGATTTATGTGGATTTCTGAAATCGTGATTTTCCATTACCCTTTTCCCCAGGGGCTATAAAGAAAAATTTCAAGAGTCGACATGAATTTCTTCAGCATCAAGTAACATTTTGATGATGAGTTGAGTGTTAACAAATCAGAAACACATGGTTTTAATTGACTGTGAAATAAATAATGTTTCAAAATGAAAGAGAGAAAACACGTTCAGATGTAAAGCATTAAAAAGGCTTCAGGCCGGGCGAGGTGGCTCAAGCCTGTAATCCCAGCACATTGGGAGGCCGAGGCGGGCGGATCACGAGGTCAGGAGATCGAGACCATCCTGGCTAACACGGTGAAACCCCGTCTCTACTAAAAAAATACAAAAAACTAGCCGGGCGAGGTGGCGGGCGCCTGTAGTCCCAGCTACTCGGGAGGCTGAGGCAGGAGAATGGCATAAACCCGGGAGGCGGAGTTTGCAGTGAGCTGAGATCTGGCCACTGCACTCCAGCCTGGGTGACAGAGCGAGACTCCGCCTCAAAAAAAAAAAAAAAAGAAAAAAGGCTTCAAAACCTCAAAAGTTGCCTCAGGCATCTGACTTCTTCCTGATTCCAACCCCAGCTTCTCCTTTCCTGTCCTTCCTGTTTGGGTCCAATAGTATCTTGAGACTGAAATACTGGAGGATTCCCCTGACTGTATTCATTTGCAAATATTTCTCTTTGGGGATCTTTGGGGCTTCTAAAATGTCTTAAGGTAAAAGCACAAACATCTTCTAGGTTGGGAATAACAAGCCCAGGATCAGTGAAAAGTGAGTCAACAGGCCCTGTGCAAAGTTTATCTCTTGTTCTCCAAGATACCCAGTGGTGTCCAGGCTGAACACACATCAGAGTTATCTGGAAGGTTTACAAAATATATCCATGCCTGGGCTCCCTCCCCAGAGGTTCTGATTCAGTCAGTCCTGAGGGAAAGCCCGGGCACTGGTATATTTGGACCTGCAGTTTAAACAAGGGTTCAATGAGATCTGGATCAAATGGAATAAAGTTTTAGGTAGCACTCATGTGCCAGGCAATGTTCTAGGTGCTTTTTATAATACTGACTCTTAATCCTCAAAACACCTCATGAGATGGGTAGGAACCATGACCATCATTTCCATTTCACATGTGAGGAGAATGAGGCACAGAGAAGTTTAGAAACTTGCCCAACATTACACAGCTAACCAGTGGCAGAGGCAGGATTCCAACCTGTCTGGCCCCAGAGTCCACACTGTTAACCACTCTACCAACAGTTGTCAAGCAGCATCTGCAGCATCAGGAAGCTGGTTAGAGAAGTGAATTCTTGGGCCATAGCCTAGATTTACTGCATCAGAAACTCCAGCATGCTGCCTAGCGACTGGTGTTTAGTGAGTTTTTTGGGAGATTCTGCTAGATGCTCAAGTTTGAGAACCACTGCAGCCCACTCTCCGGCCTCTCAGATGCGGATGGGTATATTAACACAATTCAGAACGCTGAGAAGTGTTGACTTTCAGCTCAGCTTCCCGCTCTCAGATGGCAGTCGTGCATGGCGCCATCTTCAATGGAGGGGTGAGCCGCATCTGGCAGTGGCAGAAAACTTGAAACAGCTGACCTACGGACTATTCTCCCACCAGAGGACATAACCATAACACAGTCCGCGGCAAAGTGGTGCCTTCTCCAATTAGGGAATGAATTCTTCCCGGATGACACTGCAGTCCCCACTATCCAGAGCGAAGCCACAGGAGACTCAGCTCTCTTAATGAGCAATTTCCAAACCCCACTGTAATCTTTTCCTCCTCCACTAACGAGATCGTGAAGAAGCCCAGAATCTTCAGAAAGCTAAAGATCAAACCAAAACACAGCAGTCTCCTCTCCAAGTCTCTATTAACAGAAAAGCATAGAAAATTCCTAATTCTGAAGTTCCTTTCCCTGCTTGGCTCCCTCTCTGAAATTCCCGAATGTGCCCCAAATTGGGCTTTTTTTCTTTAGGAAGGGCATGGAGTGGGTGCGGAGAGGATGAATTAAAAAGGAGTTCTCAAACGGGTGAAACCCTCCAGCAGCTAGGCAATCATCTTCCTGTAGTGATTTACAGCGTTCCTCTAAAAATATCTATGAGATCACAGTACATTAAGTGCATGACACCAAACATTTGTAACTAATCCATGAAAATAAAGTAAGGGCGTCACGTTGTATGGGGAACGCAGTGGAATTTGTCTTGTGTTATCGTTCTAAAATAAGACGGCCTCAATTTGGTTGAAATATATCTTCACACATTGTCTTCCCAGAGCACAGCCATTTGAGAAATTCTGATTGCAATTATAAGTGCTGAATAGGGAGTACTTTGCATTTCCTTTGACGACACTGAAAGCTATAAGCAATCCTGATATTAAAATCTTTGGAAATTGATGAGTACCCCAGGCATCATTACAATACTTTCTCCCCCAATCTCAGTAATTAAAATCTATTATGTGAACGCATGTTAATATTTTTATCAACTGTTTTTAATTAACTAAACACACAGGGCCTCCCGCAGTAGAAATGATACCATTTCATTGTTGAGCCACCCCCACCCTCTAATTCCCTGCCAGATTTATTTGGGAGTCTGGCTGGGAGCTTTATGGAAAACATACCACAGTACTGAATTCTGGAACCTGCCACAACAGCCAGTCTTCATTAAGTGTGTACAGGGCTTTGCAAGTGATTACATCCACGGGACCCTTGTTAATTTTCTGGTTCAGAGTCGTCACCAGCAAATAGAAGGGCTCTCCAACAGTCTCCTTGGAAAAGACACGAAAGTGACAGTTAGCTTTCTGTGGAATCCACTGTACTTTCCAAAGAGTTAAAGTTTCTGTTTATGGCAGTAAGGCAGGAGACAGGAGGCAGGGTTTTCTAACGCAAAACTCCCAAGAGAATACATGTTGCTCTGCTTGGGATTGGATGCAAAACTCAGAAAACCGCCTCCTCTGGCCATCGCGAATGCACGTGTGCAAACGCGCACGTGTGCAAACGCGCACGCGTGCACATTCACAGCAATGTGCAGTACCCACAGTATCCCTTGTTATTTTATGTTTAAACTTACATATGGCAGACTAATGCTCATCAGTGGGTTAATGCCTAGGAACAGTTAGTAGATGTGGAGAGTGTACCTTTGTTTACATTCATATTTAATCGCCTTTTAGCAAGCCAGAAATAAACGACATTTTTTTTTTTTTTTTTTTTGAGACGGAGTCTCGCTCTGTCGCCCAGGCTGGAGGGCAGTGGCCGGATCTCAGCTCACTGCAAGCTCCGCCTCCCGGGTTTACGCCATTCTCCTGCCTCAGCCTCCCGAGTAGCTGGAACTACAGGCACCCGCCACCTCGCCCGGCTAGTTTTTTGTATTTTTAGTAGAGACGGGGTTTCACCGGGTTAGCCAGGATGGTCTCGATCTCCTGACCTTGTGATCCGCCCGCCTCGGCCTCCCAAAGTGCTGGGATTACAGGCTTGAGCCACCGCGCCCGGCCATAAACGACATTTTTTAAAAAAATGCAGTTATCCTTAGTAACAAGGATAAATGTAAGAACTTTTATACATTTGCCAAAGACAATGCTTTTTGGTGTTAACAGCACTTCTTGAAGGAAGTGGCCTGCCATTCAACAGTTTGCAGCCTCATCTCCTCCCCATGGGTCCAGCCCAGCCCGGGCAGTTCCCAGACACACCCTGCACAGTCCCACCTGGACACGTTTTCCGGTGCTGGGTCAGAGGGACTCCATCTTTTTCCCTGAACCAGAGCCAATTCCATTTCCTTTAAGGTTTTTCCCCAAACACTCAGCCCATCCTGACTGGCTCTTTCTTCAAATTTAAGCCACACGCATTTTTCCTGTCTGGGGGTGGGACTGCCTCCCCTGCTGCGATGGAAATGGCTCACATTTGCAACCACAGATATCTGTATTCCAAAGGGCTCTGAGCACCTCAAATGGGAGGCTGTGTGTTCTCTTTCCATGGCATCCTCCCAAGGCACCTAGCCCTGGGTCAGCTGTAGGGTATTTGCTAAATAACGAACCTTCCGTAATCAATGGACATTAGGCCTCTGTGGTGGAGGAAGAACCGTGGCTAGGAAGTCAAAGTGCCTTAGTGATGATGAAAGGCCAGCCACGTGGCTGGGACTTGAAGCACCAGTTAACAGTCAAGCTTGACAAGCAATACATCCGGCTGGGAAAGGAGGATTCCACTGGGTCTCACCTGCTTTCCCTTGCGCAGGCAAGTTACCTAAGACATCTTAAGTCTCTCAGGATCCCACCCCAACCCTGTCCCTTCCTTTATACTTGCTGCAGGAATATCTGCCCTCCCCAGTCCTCGGGTTTCCTCTTGCCACCTCCTGCCACCCTGCAGCTCCCTTTCGGCTTCTGTCCCCGCTGTGATACATCCTTAAGTTTCCTCTTCAGTGCAGGGCAGAAGTGGAAGTTCAGAAATTTCCAAGGTAGGGAGGGCAGCAGGACTAGTGCATGACATTTAACTCTCATGAGAAACTTCCTTTATTTAGTGGTTTACAACCTCAACCCTCTCTTCTCTTTCCCTCCACCGCCCACCCCCCACCCCAAGTAATGCCCTGACCACAAAACTAGAACCTCTTTTAAACCTCCAGCACAGATCAGAAGGGAGGCTGAGAACCCTTGGACAGGGGCTGCGTACTCCCGCAGGGGTTGGAGTCAGGGGGCCAGATGGGCTCTCGGGGGCTGTGTGAAGGGGTAGCTCTCGACTCAGGAGGCCTGTGGTCAGAAATTCTCCAGAACTTTCTGGAGGGTAGCTAGACCAAGCTAAGTAACATCTGGCCCTACACTCTGCCCATGCTCCTGGGTCTAACCCTGGCTAATCACCAGAATCCCTTGGGGGCTCTTGTTAAGAATTCAGATGCCTGGGCCCCACTCAACCTACACAGCTGCCATCTCTCTGAGGAATGACGCCTGGGTATCTGTAGTTTTCATACCTTCCCGGGGCCAGGGGCGGGGCGGGAGACGGGGGTGGAGGAGGATTCTGATGTGTGGCCGATGTGGGGAATCACAGGGCCATGAGGTTTGTCACCACTGAACACAACTTTCAGGCAAGTCACAGCCGCTGCGTACATGATTCCCCTCCCCCAGGGGCCAGGCTTTGACATTTTAACAGACCAGGGCAGATTCCATCGTTTCAGTGCACAGAGGGGTGGCTAAGAGCTCTGGGACCCTGGCACTGTGCCACAGTAGCAGTGAGATCTGGGAAGAGTCACAGCTCTTGTGTGTGTTCCAGTTCCCCCACATGCAAAATGGTCATGAAGACACTCAGCTCACAGGGCCGTTAAGGAGATGAAATGAGAAAAGGTAGATAAAACTCTTAGCATGCTGTCTGGCACATTCAATAAATGGCATTATTATTTTACCCACAGAGCCCTGGTGTCTTGGAAGGGGAAGTTACCTGGCGGTCACGGAGCTACTGTCACCCACTAAACGTCTGTGGGGTAGGAAGGAGGACTAGGGCCGTCGGTGTCCAAGACCCTCTTGAGCACCTGGTGGAGGGACATCAGACCCCTGCACCAGCTGGAATTATTCCACTGAAAGTGAAAGTATCGCCGACTGGCTGGATGCCACTTCCTCCTGGCGAGCCGAGCCGCCCCCTCACCACCCAGAGTGCTCGAGATGCTCTTGAATCAGCACTGTGAAATCTTGACCCAGAATGCTTTGCTCAAGGAGGCCGTTTGGGCTCGCAGCCCAGATTTTCTGAACATCTCACCCCTCTAATGCCCAAGAGCAGCCCTTCAAAACTCAGAGTTAAGAATCACAAGATCCAGTAGAAAGAGCTGGAAAGGGATTTAAAGGTAACGCCCACACACGCCCATCATCTGGTGGATTGAAAACAGATGCCCAGATGGAACGAGCCATGCCTAGGGACACACAGCTGACTGGGGCTGAGAGGATTCCAGAGCCCAGACCTATTGCTTCTAACCAAGACCCCTAGTCTGGTGCTCTCTCTGCTACCTCAGGGGCTTGCAAAAATCATGGATTGCTGGGCTCCACTTCCGGAGCTTCTGATCCAGTGAGACCGTGGTGGGGCAGGAGTTGGCCTTTGAAGACCAAGACCAGGGAACTGGGTGAGAGTCCTGGTGCCTCCATCTAGCAGCTGTTGTGGCTAAAGCAAAGACAGTGGGAAACAAAAAATATTCGTCCCAGAAATAACTGGCTCAACATCTCCCCAAAGCCTCTGATGATTTATACCAAGTAAACAGAAAAGAAGGCAGATTTCATTAATCTTAATAAATGGGTATTGCCTTAGGGAGAGGAAGGGGTTGGTGAGAAATAAAAAAAATGTTGTGCATCTACTTGTAAGATTGCATTAAACATTAAACTAAACACAGTCTATTTAAAGCACTGCTGTTGGATCTAAACTTAAGTAGCACTGTTAAAACCTGTGGCATAGCAGTGTATCTTATTCAAAGTTTAATTAGATTTCCGAACTAGCTACAAATACACAATTATGCAGTTTTGCTGGAATCTGGATGGCTGGTAAAATTAAAGGATAAGAATCTTCTGTACCAGGGGCCTCGGAGGGCTGGGTGAAGATCGAGTTCAACAGGACACCTTTATTTTCACATCAATATTTTATAATAGTAATGGCCAACATTTATGGAGGCTTCCTTAGTGCTAAGCAATTGCATGTTTTCTCATCTGCACTTCAAAACAGTCTAAAATCTTCTTCCAATTCTCTAGGTTATAAAACCAAGTAAGTGGTGAAGTCTAGATTCAGATCAAGTAGCGCAGACTCTAGGGCTGACCCTCTTCACCGCTGGAATCTATAGAAAGTTTGCATTTGAAAAGATTTTAAAGTTCAATTAGATTACAACCACATGCACACAGTCACTACAACAAAGCAAACTCCAGGGGGAGGCAGATCTTTGGAGAGCCGCTTTAATGCGGAATGACTGGTAGGAATTGACTGCAATTAGCTTACAGTGTATTGGTAGGTAATGGGTATTTCTACAATGCTTCACAGGGCCTGTAACAGTTTGTTCTCTTTGGTGTTTGAAATATTCCCCTTTCGCAGTACAATTTCTTAAATGGGCTGACTGGGCTCTGGGTGTGAATTGATGTGAGGTGAACGCACTTGAAAAGTCTCACCTGAGGAAATTCTAAATGAATTACATTTGCATAGACCAGTTGCAGCAAAAACAATGTTTACTTTTCCCCTCTCTGTTCTGGGTCAGGACCAAGACGAAACATGGTTAAATGCTGACACCATCAAGCATTCAGGATTTATCCTGGCAAAGGCATCAGAGTCTGCTAAAAATACCTGCCTATTGTCTTACCTCTGACACTGCTGAGGGATGTGACACTTACCCGGAGAAAACCAGAAAGGCAGACAGACATCCAGTTTGTGAGGAGTTTTTCGACCACGGACTCCGTGCGTCTCAGCATGAGTTTAGGCTGCATGTTACTACACTGTTCCATCAAGTCCCTGGTCAGCACCTCCAGGATGCTGGTCAGGTAGACCAGCTTGGTTTGCAGGGCAATGGTTAGGAAAGAGGCGAACAGACACCTGTTGAAAAAGAGAGCTGGGTGAACCATCAGCTGCAGGCCTAGCTGGACACTGATGGGAGTTTCCATGGAAGCTCACTGGCAGGGCAGGGAGCTGGCTTGTTGGGTTGGGAGCTTTTTTTAATGTTTAGATTCTAACCACTTCTATCTCTAGGACATTTTCTGTGTTTTCAGCATTTAAACTAGAGTGGTAACAAGAAGTGAGTCTTCCAAAGTTTCAGGATGTTTTAAAAATAAAAAATAACACTTCTGCTTTTTTGATTAAGAATTTATGGGCCGGGCATGGTGGTTCATGCCTATAATCCCAGCACTTTGGGAGTCCAAAGCAGGCAGATCACCTGAAGTCAGGAGTTCGAGACCAGCCTGGTCAATGTGGTGAAACCTTGTCTCTACTAAAAATACAAAAATTAGCCAGGCGTGGTGGCATGCTGCTGTGGTCCTAGCTACTGGGGAGGTTGAGGCAGGAGAATTGCTTGAACCCGGAAGGTGAAGGTTGTAGCGAGCCTAGATCGTGCCATTGCACTCCAGCCTGGGCAACAGACCGAGACTCCGTCTTAAGAAAAAAAAAAAAAAAAGAATTTATGTGGGTTTTTTGGGGTGTTGGAATTTTTCAGGGTTACTTGGGGGTGGGAGGGTTGTGTGTGTGTCTTCAAAATAGACTTTGTGTTGGGAGCTGGGGGCAGGAGGCTGAAGCAGCAGGATCGCTTGAAGCCAGGGGCTGAATCCAGCCTAAGCAACATAGTGAAACCCTGTCTCAAATTTTTTTAAAAGGGGGCTAGGCACAGTGGCTTATGCTTGTAATCCCTGCAGAAGGGGGTATCATGTGAGGTCAGGAGTTTGAGACCAGCCTGGGCAATACAGCACTTTTTTTGGATCATGTAGTAGAGATGGGGTCTCTACTACTACAACAACAACATTAGTGGGGTGTGGTGGCATGCACCTGTAGTTCCAGCTACTTGGGAAGGCTGAGGCAGGAGGGTAGCTTGAGCCCAGGAGGATGAGGCTGCAGTGAACTGTGATCACACACTTCAGCCTAGGCCACAGAGTGAGATTCCAACTAAAAAAAATAAAAATTGTGTTGGAGTGGTGTGATCTAAATGGAGATAAGGCTGCATAAACTTCCAATCAAACAGCCTTTGGAAAAGTGCATGTTCTCAAGAGACCACGTTCAGATAGTGGTTTGGAAATAAAATATGGGACTCAGGTTTGATTTATCTCTCTCTCTTTTTTTTTTGTAGAGACAAGGTTTTGCTGTGTTGGTCAGGCTGGTCTTGAACTCCTGGCCTCAAGTGATTGCCTGCCTTGGCCTCCCAAAATGCTGGGATTACAGCCATAAGCCACCATGCCCAGCCTGATTTTCTCTTCTTAAAGGCTTTTAAAACATCAGAGAATGGACTAATACCTGTCCTTCACAGAAAAGTTCTTCTGCTTTTCAAGGGTGTGGATGACAGTAACAAGAAAGCTTTTATTACAGATTAGGGCATCCAAAGCTGTGAGACTTTCATTCTTGTCATTGGCGTCTCTGTTCTGAAAAAAAGAAAAAAAATATATAGTATAATACAAAATCATATGTAAGTTTAAGGTTAGAAAGTAGATCCACAATGGGTTTTCCAAGACAATGAACTATTTAATATTGAATTCATGATCCAAAAAAACCACAATACAAATTCAAAGTAATAATCATGGAGATGATAATGATGATAACACTATGAACATCAGGCAGTCACTGGGCTAAAAATGAAAACGCAGAGACTTACATGCATATCTTCAGTGAAGATGTGGGTGAAGCCACCTGACTGAGAGGAAGGAGACACTTTTATTATTCATAACATCCAAAGGAAATGAAGAGTGTATTTTTGTTATAATACCCAAGTCCGTTTTAATAAAGCAGAGACACTATTTGCTAATCTGAAGCGCCCCTGGGTTTATGGTGGCTGCATATTCTCTAATACATAATAAATAATTATTCAGCTTTCAAGAAACGCCACTGAATTCCGAAAGCCTCTAAGAAGAATAATTATCATGGCATCAGTCCTAGGTTTGGTAGATGAAGGTATCATCTCACATTTTAGAAGAAGTGATTTAAGAGTTAAAGAAGAGGTCATTGATGAAGATTATGCAAATATCAGACCGCTCTTCAAGCAATTTACCTTCTAAAGATAAAGACTAAATTACGTTGCTAAGTTTTACAAGTCTTACCTAAGTAGCATCTACTGTTTCAGTACACAATGATACTGAAAATGGGGTAGTTAAAAGTCTAGAATCTGGACCAAACGACTTGGGTTCCAGTCCTGGTTTTAATCACATACTGGTCACATGACGTGGGATGTGTTACCTAACCTCTCTGTGTTTGACTTGCCTCATCTCTGAAACGGGGACAATAATGGTTCTCACCAGAGGTTTAGTGTGAAACTAAAATGTGTGCAGAGTAAGTGCCTTGTGTCAGTTATCATTACTGGTTTTATTCCTAATTTATAGCAAACTACACCACAATGCTCTTACCCCACTGCTTTCTAAATGCTAGGGAGCTCTGGAATATCAACTTCAAAATTTGAGGGTTTGTAGTGTATCATAAATCTTATTAAAAATTAAAGGTTAAACTGTAAAAGTATGTTAAGCAATACTTTGAGTCCACAGAATAAGACTCTAAACTCAAAACATTCAGGGTTTTCTTCTTTTTTGATAATAGAAGCATTGAGCTAATTTTATATCTTGTGAAGTAGATTTCTTCTGTAGAGAATTTGGCTTCATAGTTTCAAATTTGCTAGCCCAAACAAAAGACCTAAAACTCTTTTCGCCATATCCTCCCCTAGTTAAAAGCAAAAAAGTCCCAAAAAACAAACCGAAAAAACCCCTAGACCCTAGGTTTGCATTTTCTAGTTCTTAATATTTTTCTGCTGAACCAACTTCATGTAAATGGACAGGAGAAACAGGTTGATTCTTAATCATAAATACGGAAGTGCCACCCTGGCTCTCTGTGTGTTTTTGTTTCTTTGTTTTGAGACGGAGTCTCGCTCTGTCGCCCAGGCTGGAGTGCAGTGGCGCGATCTCAGCTCACGGCAAGCTCCGTCTCCCGGGTTCGCGCCATTCTCCTGCCTCAGCCTCCCGTGTAGCTGGGACTACAGGCGCCTGCCACCTTGCCCGGCTAGTTTTTTGTATTTTTAGTAGAGACGGGGTTTCACCGTGTTAGCCAGGATGGTCTCCATCTCGGGTTCAAGCAATTCTCTGCCTCAGCCTCCCGAGTAGCTGGCATTACAGGTGTGCACCACCATCCCCGGCTAATTTTGTATTTTTAGTAGAGACGGGGTTTCACCATGTTGGCCAGGCTGGTCCCTAACTCCTGACCTCAAGTGATCCACCCGCCTCGGCCTCCCAAAGTGCTGGGATTACAGGCGTGAGCCACCAGGCCCGGACCCGTGGCTCTCTGTGTTTTAAGGCTGTTTCCTCCTTTCATTCAAATTTCCCTTTTCTTCAGCTTAGATCCTCTGCCTACCCTTGTTTCTTCTCCTATTTTGTGCAAAGCAAAGAATAGTCAATATAATAAAAAGCAAGGCTTTCCAGGCCAAAACCAACAGGCAGAGCGAAGAACCCTGGCCTCCTCTGACAACCTACAATCTCCTCTGGATTTTGTCTGTTGCTTTTTTGTAGGTGCTGAACACCCAAATCCTCCCCCCGCCCTGTCCCGGCAGCCCCCAACCTCCAGGCCTAGAGGATTTGGCTTCTGATCAATCCATAAAGAGCCTGATTAATACCAGGACTTATCTACAGCCTGGAATGCATTTCAAGTAGCATTGTCTTCTTATGATGTCTTTCCCTGTTCTATCTTTTCTTAATTATTATAAATTCAATTTTGACTTAGGTCTTCTTGAAAGGGTTCTGACAAATGTATGCATGTTTTTCCCTGGGTTCTCTCCTTTAAACAACTTCTGACTTCAATTTTTATGGCTTTCCCAGTTGTTTTTCAAGATTATATGTAACACTGAGTTAAATCAGTTTGGCTCCTTTGCAACTATCTCTCTTCTCCTAAAATAAGGTAGCATTGTTCCTGGGATCTTTTTTTTTTTTTTTTTTTTTTTTTTTTGGAAACATTCAACTTGCAACAGTGTTCCTTTACATTCATTACTCTATCTTGTTCTTGATTACCAAATTTAGAAGATAAGAACATTTCTTTTTTCAGGCCACAGATTACTCTATTCAGCACTCAAGGGCAATCATTAACTGTAAAAGCCCACACAGCATTCATGTCGATAGTCAAAAATCGCCGTTATTTTATTGCTTTTAAATTCTTAATGGGGATCTCAGATAGCTCAGAAATGGGACTCGTGATGCAACCTTTGCAGAGGCCCCACACAGTCATCCTGATTCGGGGAATCGAATTCCCCTCCCCAGGTGGTGTTCTGCCATAGAAATGGATGAGGTGGCAAATGGCAGATCTCAGTGCCTCGTTACTCTTGGAGGATAAGTTAAGGGAAACAAACTTCACCAGCACAAAAAGCTGAAGTCTTATTTACAGCCTTCTTGATTTATAACACTAAGGCTGGGACCAAAAAATATGGCAGGTTTTTTATGGAGGCATTCCAACCTCCAGACCCCGCATTACTTATCATGGTGTCCTCTTCTAGAATTATAGAGAAACTGGAAATTGCTTACTGCATGTCTCTGAGTTTCTGAACTCTAGGCTTCTGGCCAATTGTTTTGGAGAAGCTTCTGGTAAGGTGATACAAACTCTCCTTTGGCCTGGAGAGGTATCAGCCGTTGCTTAGAAGTCTAGATTGAAATGTGATCGTTGGTATTGATGTGTTTAAGAGGTTGGGCCTCTATGTGGCCATCGGACCGCAAAAAAGAAGGGCAAGATGGCGGAGCTGGGTGGTATCAGGACGTGGCGGTGATGATACGCAGGATGAGTGTACCTCGCCAAAGACTTGGGAGGGTAAATGGAGAAGGCTGAGTGAGTGGGTGAGAAAATGGAGGCGTGAGAACATAGGTAAGACCAGCAACCCAAAGGGTTAAGTAGACAACTCCTCAGAGCCCTAGAACAAATGAATTAATCAGTTCGTGCATCTATGTCTACTAAATGATGATACAAACTGATCAGCTAAAGAAAAACTACTGAAGAAAACCATAAGAACTCTACATGGCTAAAAATGCCTGTTTTCAACTCCAATTCCACCCATGTCTACTTTCCTCCCTTTTGACCGGTAGTATTTTTCCTTTCCAATTGAGAAGTAATAGTGAATAATCTAGTCGCTGCAATGTAAGTCATGCAGATAAACACAACAAATTGGCTAGCTCACAATTTATTGATTTTTAAATAAACTAGCTCACTTCCCAGCTACACGTTCAGTTCTACATTGGGAGTAAAAGAAAGCAAAAATCATCACTCTGAGCTTCTGTCCCTCCTAGCTTTTTGTTACTGGGCAAAGAATAATCACCAGTGACCCATCACTGTTTTATACCCTAATCAATGCAATTAATAATTACCCTCCTCCCTGCTCTGCTCAAACTTAAGCCATTATTTTGTACCAAGCACATTATCTATAGCTGCCTTGGAAGCAAACACTTGTTTTGACAACAGCAACAAGCACTTTCATTATTATTCAAGACTCAACCTTCGGAATATGATCAATGCTCTTTTACCTCAGGGAAGAAAGTTCTCAGAGCAAAATGTTTGTAGTCAAGGAAGGGAACAGTTCCAAAACTATCAACCACATCCAATTTATCCATCTGCAGCTCAGCAAAGCCTGCAAAACAGAATCCCAAGAGCAATATTTTAATTCAACAAACAATGGATAAGATCTTCTGCTGTTTTGTCTAACACAGGGTATGACCTTGGTTTTCATTAAAGAAGAAACAATAGATAATGACTTGGTTGGCTGCAGAGAAGAGCTGAAAAAAAACACAAAGCCAGGTCCAGGCCCTGCTGTTCCGTTGTCTTCTATTATACAAACAGTTCTCATTACTGTGGCCATCTCCATGTAAGGGTAAAAAAATAAAAATATAAATATAAAAGGCTGGTTTTTCTACAAATACAATTTTGGAGCCTACCGTCACGTATCTCTTTCCGGAGCTCGCTTTCCAGCAACTCTAGCTGTTGACTCTGTTTGCGACTCAGCTCCTTCGATTTGTGCCTGGTCACCCCCACGGCCGCTAAGAGACAGAGATGCTACATCAGAGGGACATGTTCACTCAAAAACCAAAAATGAAAACAAATAGCAACCTTTACAGTTCTTAAAAACAAATGACAAAAAAACCAGATAGGGACAGAGAGCAAGAGCTAGAATGAAACTAGAAAATAGCATTAAAGAGCTGGATCTTATAAAAAAGAAAATTTCCCAGTGAGGGGTCACTCTGAAGAGGAAGATGCTGAAATACAACAGAAAAAACCCAAAACCTTACTCATTTTATAAGTGAAAGCTAAATCAAATAACCTTCACTTGTAACCAGAGATCCCAGTTGGCTGAAATGTAATGGAACAAGCCAAGTTTCCCCACAGCTGCAGCCACTTGCATTGTTCCATTCTTTTTGAATGTTTGTAAGCATCCCTGGAGAAATAAAGTTGTGCTGCAAATGCAGAAAGGAACCGCAGATCCACAGTTGGCTACAGGGGCCAAACCTGCATAGAGTTAATGGGGTGACATGATGAGCGAACCACAAGGAACTCCCATACCTCCTTATTGCTTCTAACTGTGCTGCTGAGGCCATAAACCAACCCAGTTCGGTTCTTGGGTTCCTGTCCTTGCTCTGTCATTTACTAGCTGTGTGACCTGGGTTAAGTTCCTCAGCATCTCTGTGCCTGGCTGCCTTCTCTGTAAGAGTGCCTATCTCACTGTGATGCTGGGAGGATTATAAGAAGTAACTCACAAAAAGCATTAAGAATGTATTATTTTAAAAGTATAGGTATTCAACAATCAACCGTCATTATTCTAGGAAGCTTCCCCTCACTAATACAAATTATAGCCAGGTGCGGTGGCTCACGTCTGTAATTCCAGCACTTTGAGAGGCTGAGGTGGGAGCATGGCTTGAGGCCAGGGGTTTGAGATCAGCCTGGGCAACAGAGAAAGATATTTTTCTGTCTCTACAAAAAAAAAAAAAAAAAAAAATAGAACATTAGATGGGTGTGATGGTGCATGCCTGGAGTCCCAGCTACTTGGGAGGCTGAGGTGGGAGGATCGCTTGAGCCCAGGAGGTCAAGGCTGCAGTGAGCCGTGATCGTGTCACTGAACTCAGCCTGGGCAAAAAAGAGAGACCCTTTCTCCAAAAAAAAAAAAAAAAAAAAAAAAAAAAAAAAAAAAAAAAAAAAAAGAAATTACATAATAGATGGGCTCTGCTACCAATAATGCTGGAGGAAACAAATACGGCTCTTCACTGGACTACTTCATAAAGTCAACAGTCTTAAAAACATGCGTTGTGCATGTCTAAGAAAGGGTGGAGTATGTAGTGATTCCCAAACTTACTTGACCATGGAACCTCCTTTTCCAGGACAGTCACTTGGGACCATTGTTCCTCAGACCTCAGTTTGAGCAACACTGACTCATGCACACAAAGGCTCATGTTTTCTAGCTCCAGAGACTTGCACAGGTATCAGCAACATAACAGGTGCTCGATGAACATCAGGTGAATGAATGCAGGGATGAATGAGTGAATATATGAGTGTATGGAAGGAGACACTGGCCACTGCCTGGACTAGCCATCAGATTTCAGAAAGGCAATATCTATGTTCAATCAAGAAATACAAAGTGTTTTTTTGTTTTTTTTTTTTGAGATGGAGTCTCACTCTGTGGCCAGGCTAGAGTGCAGTGGCGCGATCTCGGCTCACTGCAACCTCCAGCTCCCAGGTTCAAACGATTTTCCTGCCTCAGCCTCCTGAGTAGCTGGGATTACAGGCAGGTGCCACCACACCCGGCTAATTTTTGTAGTTTTAGTAGAGATGGGGTTTCACCATGTTGGTCAGGATGGTCTTGATCTCCTGACCTCGTGATCTGCCTGCCTCGGCCTCCCAAAATGCTGGGATTACAGGTGTGAGCCACCAGCCAAAGTGCTATTTGTTGGTGGATAAGAGTTCCTTTTTCAAAGAAGGATGAGAGAAAATAGACTTCAAATGACAAGCAGCTCAGAACCAGAGTCACAAACGAAATGGCTGCAGATATCAGCTACATAGATGTGTTAAATGGCCTAGGTGGAGACAATATGGAGTGGTGGCGACTGTGGTCAAAACCTAGGGAGCACGTTCCCTCTCTCAAGGGCATAGCTGCTACTCAGCTCTAATAAACGGATGCTATGGAAATTTGGGATCCAATGATCCAAATCTTTCACATTTTCAAGAGATGTTTCCAAATGTGAATCACTAATTTTTAAATGTTATAAGCTACTTAATAGTTTTAGAAAATGCTACATGGGCGAAACAAAATATATTGGTGGGCCAGATGTAGCCAATGAGCAACCACCATGGGCTCACAGTGTGTGGATGAGCCTGGGACCACTTAAAAAGATGACATAGATCATTTAAAAAAAAAAAAAATGTGGGCCGGGCGCGGTGGCTCAAGCCTTTAATCCAGGACTTTGGGAGGCCAAGACGGGCGGATCACTATGTCAGGAGATCAAGACCATCCTGACTAACACGGTGAAACCCCGTCTCTACTAAAAAAATACAAAAAACTAGCCGGGCGAGGTGGCGGGCGCCTGTAGTCCCAGCTGCTTGGGAAGCTGAGGCAGGAGAATGGCGTAAACCCGGGAGGCGGAGCTTGTAGTGAGCTGAGATCATGCCACTGCACTCCAGCCCGGGTGACAGAGCGAGACTCCGTCTCAAAAAAAAAAAAAAAAAATGTGTTTACTTTTTAGACACAGGGCCTCATTCTGTTGTCCAGGCTGGCATGCAGTGGCATGATCATAGCTCACTGTAACCTCAAACTCCTGGGTTTATGCAGTCCTCCCTCCTCGGCCTCCCAAAGTGTTGGAACTACAGGCGTGTGCCACTGTGCCCAGGCATGACCACACTTCTAAAGTGTGGTTCTGCCCAGAAAATCAAGACTGGGATGAGACTGGGGTGGTAGGTGGTGGGGGGTGGTCAGGATGAAATAACCAAGTCCTGGGAGCCCAAAATCCCAAAGAAGTTCTTAGAGAATTACATAAATGAACAATTTGTCATCCCAATTCGAAGGAATGGAGAAGCAAAGTAGATTATATCCCTCAAATCCCAAGATACCATCTATGTAATCCAGCCTTCTATTAATGAAGCAACCTTAAAAAAAAATTTGTTTTTTGTTTGTTCGTTTGTTTTTGAGATGGAATCTTGCTCTGTCCCCCAGGCTGGAGTGCAGTGGTGCAATCTCGGCTCACTGCAACCTCTGCCTCCAGTGTTCAAGCAATTCTGCAGCCTCCGTCTCCCAAGTAGCTGGGATTACAGGCTCCCGCCATCACACTGGCTAATTTTTGTATTTTTAGTAGAGATGGGGTTTCACCATGTTGGCCAAGCTGGTCTTGAACTCCTGACCTCAAGGCAATCCATCTGCCTCAGCCTCCCAAAGTGCTGGGATTATAGGCATCAGCCACCACGCCTGGCCAAAAGAAAAGTTTAGAAAGCCCTCAGCATGTACCTATTATTCGTTTCTCAAAGTTTTGATTTGGGCTTTCACCCATTTATACTTAATTGAAGCAAACAGCCCCTGAAAGCTGAAAGTCTGCCTGCCTGGCGAGAGGCCCCAAGGAATAATTTCGCTGACAAAATTAAACAGGGCACTTACCAAAAATGACAATCACTAGCAAGACAGGGAGCACAATCAGAAAATACCACGTGGAAGGAACTGACTCCTGCTCCACGTAGAGCTCCAGGTTTCCCAGCTTGACCTGATGGGACAAAGAATGTCATTAGACCCAACTGAATTGGGGACTGTATTTATTGACATAATTTTCCCCCTAAAATGGCTTCACAATACAAAAAGAAGCAGTGAGCTGGGTAGGATATCTGAGTTCAATTCTCATTTCTGTGGCAGATTGGCTATGTGTCCTTGGGCAAATCCAGAATATTCCCTGTGCCTCAGTTTCCTGAAATGTCAGTTGACGTACGCTGGACTATACCCTCAGAGTCTTAATTTTGGCCCTCTTTGCTCTGGGGGTTTTAAGTTGCGGGAGTGGGGGCAATAAAGAGGCAGTAACCTGTAGGCAAGAAGCCCCTGCCCCTTATTCTAAGGGAGAAACTCAATTTTTATCTTTTTTACAGGCAGGCTTATTTTGTTTTTGTTTTAGAACAGGGTCTTGCTCTGTTGCCCAGCCTGGAGTGCAGTGCTGTGATCATAGCCCACTGTAGCCTCGAACTCACCACGGGCTCAAGTGATCCTCCCACCTCAGCTTCCCAAGTAGCTGGGGCTACGGTGCACACCACCACACCTGGCTAATTGTTAAATTTTTTGTAGAGACAGGGTCTCACTATATTGCCCAGTCTGGTCTCGAACTCCCAAACTCAAGCGATCCTCCACCTCAGCCTCTCAAAGTGCTGGAATTACAGGTGTGAGCCACTGTACCTGGCATCCTATTTTGAATAAAACGTTCTGTGGCAAAAACCAGATGGTCAGTGCTGATCAGATCATCCCTGAGGGATTTTTCCAGTTTTAGCATTTTTTTTTTTTTTGGTTATATTTTGTGAAACTTGTCAAGGGAAAAACTCTACATGAAGCTTAATTATTTCATTGATGTACATACAAGTATTAAGGCGTGTTTCCATCTTTGGACCCATGCTGCCCCCCGTGGAGGCATTTGAGCACAGTAGCTGGAGGATGGATTTGGACCCAGATAGCTGAAGCTCTCCATCCCAGCTCTGCCACCTGTGTTCTCAGCCACAGAACCGTGAGTTAGGTACGCACATCCAGTCTCCTTTTTCCTCATCTCTGAAATGGGATGTTGGGAGTGCCTCTTGGTAGGCTGTCATAACTAAATGCATGATGTCATCTGCTCATGGCGCCCTCCTCAAAACTCTCCCATGCCTTCCCCAGCCCACAAGCCAAGCCCTCGCCATGGTCCACAAGGTCCTAATCATCTCCTATTCTCTCCATGAACTCTCTAACCTCGGAAGCCTCTGCTCTGCTCCCTCTACTCCAGTCACACTGGCCTCCTTGCTGCTCTTCAAACACACCAGGCAGCCTCCTGCCTCAGGACCTCTGCAACCTCTGCTCCCTCTGCCTAGAATGTTCTACCCCAGATAGCCCATGGCTTGTTCCCACTCCTCCTTATACAGATACCACCTTCACAAGCAGGCCTTTTCTACCCACCATTGCAAAACCTGCAGCATGGCCCCCCAACCCCCCACACTGGTGCTTTTTTCTCCATAGCAACTGCCACCAAGTAACACAATTTTTATTTATATTCTTCATGCTGTGTCTCTTTAGGGAACCTCCACAAAGGCAGATGTTTTTGTCTGTTTTATTCTCTGTCTGTCCCCATCATGGCATAGGCTCTCAGGAGCTATGTCATGAATGATGAAGAATGCTCACACTTGCTCTTCTCAACTAACAGGAAAGGTGGAAACACTGGTGAGTTGAGTTGTTGTTCCTTATTTTTTTCTTGAAACAGGGTCTTACTATGTTGCCCAGATTTCTAGGGGCTCAAGTGATCCTCCTGCTTTGGCTTTTCAAAGTGCTGGCATTATAGGCATGAGTTATCTCTCCCAGCCCAGTTGTTATTCCTGATTTAAAACTTACTATTGGCTGGGCGTGGTGGCTCACACCTGTAATGTCAGCACTTTGGGAGGCCGAGGCAAGCAGATCACTTGAGGCCAGGAGTTTGAGACCAGCCTGCCCAACACAGTGAAACCCGGTCTCTACTAAAAATAGAAAAAATTAACAGGGCGTGGTGGCACGCACCTGTAATCCCAGTCACTTGGGTGACTGAGACATGAGAATCCCTTAAAACTGGGAAGCGGAGGTTGCCGTAAGCCAAGATCATGTCACTGCACTCCCGCCTGGGTGACAGAGTGAGACTCTGTCTAAAAAATAAATAAAACTTATTATTATCCCCATTTATCATACAGATGGACAAAGAGAGCCTCAGGAAACTCAAGTGATTTACCTAAGGCCACAGAGCTATTAACTGGAGCCACTGGGACATGAACACATTTTTGTTGTTGCCTTCCAGTCTGAAGTTCTTTTTCATTGTCTTTTATCCAATTATTTATGACAATAGATCAAAAAGAATTTATATAGGCTGTACAGAGCCTCATATGGCATGAACACTCTAAAGGGTGACTTCTGTTTCCCTTCTCAGTGGTCTCACATCTTTATTATGGGACATAAATATAGCAGTGACAGGTCCCCCAAACATATCTGGGAAAAGATTAATCGCAGAAAGTATGACTTCATGGTGAAGGAAGCAGGCCGTGACCCAGAGATTATATGGTCTCCATCTGATTCTAATGCTACCCAGAGTGTGCTGAAGAGGCCCTTGTTTGTTTTGGGTTTCTGCTAAGACATGTCACCTCCGCATTTGAGAAAGGAGTGACAGCTCATTTGTCAATGGGTCTAGAGATTTTGCTTGCAGATGCTACTGTATAAATGTATGGCTAGAACAAAAGCTTTCAACACTCATTAGGATTATAGACAATGGTGTGTCCAACGCTTTGACATTCAAACAAGCACAGGGATGGATTCAGCCAGCTATTTTGGAGCTATTTTGCTGGGGCTAGCAGTACCAGCTTTGTTTATCTTCTATCTAAGGTGAGGATCTGAAGATCCATGAAAGATTCCATTCTGGCCTCTGGTTTAGCCAAGGAATTATCACAAAAATCAGGTAAAGACAGCAGGTGGGACTGCCAGGTCACTTACACGAACTTTCTTAGAAGAGTTGGCAATGGTGCTTGCAGTCTTGATGCCTTTAATTTTGCAGAGGATGGTGGTGAGATCTTGATTTCTAGTAATATTTTCAAAACTGCAATTTAATTGCCCATTTTCCCCATGGAAGAGAGTAATTTCAATGTCTTTTTTGGAAATGTTGAAGTTGTCGTTTTCTTTCTGTGAAGAACCAAATGAAGATGGAGAAGTCAGAGCACATGTAGAAACTCACAAGTATAAACACACCTTTCCAGTTAAGGGGGCGGGGCGACATCCCACTCAGAAAAAAAAGAAACATACTTGAATTTTCACTTCCAGTTCTGTGTCCACCTCGGATTCTACCCGATACCCTGTGAATCTGGGGTCCTCCCGATACTGCAGGGTTCCACAGTCCAAGTAGGTGTCTTGTACTCTCAGCTTCACAGTGACATTCGTGCGCACTTTTGAACTCTTTAAACTGGGGGCTAAAAACCCGCAGTAAGTCGCCACACAATATTCAGAGACCTGGAGAAAAGAAAGGAACGTTTTAGTCACTTTGTTAATGAATGCCAGCTCTGATCTCTAAGAACTAAGTGACCTGGGCAACTTAACTTCTTGGTGCTTCTGTTTTCTCATGTGTAATATGGGGCCAGCAATACTACCTCCCTCACAGGATTGACTTAACCCTACATTACATTAAATGAGGGCTACGTTAAATAAGATTATGCATGCTTAGAACAGGGCCTGGCACACAGTAAGCACTCAAAACATGCTAGTTAATATTATGATATCATAAGTGACAATGAAAGCAGCTGGAAGGTTATGCCATGGGAAAAGAAACTAGGCTGAAAGCAGTAGGCTACGGAAAGGGGAAGATTCTGACCAAGGGGCTTAGGTGTCCTTGGGGTCAGCCTGTCTGAGCCCTGGGGAACCACGAGAAAAGAAAAGTGTCCAACCCCCAGCAAGGGCCAGCTCCTGAAGCGCTTGTTGCCGCTGAATCACTCTTTGTTGGGGGAACCTCCTGCAGGGACTCTTAGCAGAAGTCACTAGCCACAAGAAGGAAAAGCCTTTTCAGGCGTAACAGAAAACAGGAGAAAACAAAAGTAAAAGGAACAATGCGTCCCCCATGAAATGAAGAGCATGAAAACTGAAAACAAAGCAGAAAAGGTGGCCTGATTTATAGGATTTAAAAAAAAAAAAACAAAAACATAAATAGGCTGGGCATGGTGGCTCATGCCTGTAATCCCAGCACTTTGGCAAACTGAGGGAGGAGGGTTACTTGAGTACAGGAGTTGGAGATCAGCCTGGGTAACATAGTGAGACCCTGTCTCTCTATATATAAAAAAATAAAATTTAAAAAGTTAGTAAATACATAACATAAATATATCGTCCTGTTTAGGTGTACAGGACAGGCAGAGGAGGCTGGTGGGTTAAGGGAGGATGGCAAACGTTCTACAGAAAAGCAATGATAACCCATAAAAAGAAATTTGTCAGGTGGTGAAAAGTATCTTCCCCCACCCCCACCACCCCCTGATACTAGAGCATAAAAAAGACAATAGGAAAGGCCATTGGTGGGAAAATAGGATGTGAAGAGCTGAGATCTGGACAAGCACGACCTTCCTTTCCCTTCACATCTTTCCAAACTCTAGAGCCCGGAATCTCCTGCTCACATTTCTGTTCACAGGATGAAAACCACTGTCTCCACTGCCTCAGCAACCTTAACTCCTAGCAGGCTGGCTTTTTACTGAAGATGCCTTCTAGAAGGATTGCCGGCGAGAGGATCACCCAACCTCATTATCCTGAAGACTCTACAGTTCTGTACTCATGACCAACTCGCACCATGCAATGTGCTCTTTTTCACTGGTTTCTGAGCACCTTCTCGGCCACCTTCACGGCCCATCCTATTGTCTTTCATTCCTTAAAATGAAGCTTTGCCACCAGTCCTAGGTGCTCTTTTCTTCCTCCTCTGTGCTCTCACTCCCATGATGTCACCCCCACTCTCCCTTTAATGATACTGCTATAAAGACAAGCTGGTCATCTCTGGCTTCACCATGCCCCAGCACTTGAGACCTGCTGTGCTAACCACAGCCCAAAGGGACCTGCTGTCAGCCCAGAGAGACTGCAGACGTCTCCGACACACCTGCACTGGCATGAGCATCCTCACTGGGCTCCCAGCCCTTCTTCAGTTCCTGCCTCTCCAAACTCAGCTGTGCACCATTGCCAAAATAATAACTGCCCTGCAGGAGGTTCCCCAACAAAGAGCGATTCAGCAGCAACAAGCGCTTCAGGAGCTGGCCCCTGCTGGGGGTTGGACACTCTCTTCTTTTCTCGTGGTTTCCCAGGACTCAAGACAGGACACCGAAGCCTTTTAGGTCAGAATTCTCCCCTTTCCCTAGTCTACTGCTTTCTGCATAGTCTCTTTTCCCATTGGTAACCTTCTGACTGCTTTCATCATCACTAATTGTCTCGGTCCAGTGTGAGTCCAGTGCACCTAGACCTGTGTCACTTCCTGCTCAGAGATCTTCAGTGGCTCCCTGCTGCCTACAGAATTAAGGGCAAGTTTTCAGTCTGATGCTGCTTTTTGTGGCCCCAACTCAGCTTTACAGCTATCCTTCTTGCTTATTTCCGACCCACCCTCTAGGTTTCCACTAAGCAGGATTGAGTGACGTTCCCAGCAGGGGCCTGCGAGGACTCTGTCCTCTGTACCTGAACTCACCTCCCTGCTCTACCCACCCCACTCCATACTGCAGGCATACTTCATCCCATCCATGTTTAATCTCTCTTTCATGTGAAAATACCTGGTGTCTTCTTGGACTCACAGGATTTCTGAACAGTTAGGGAACCAGAGGACCTAGAACCTGATGATACTCTGTGCTGTCAACTTTTTAAATTTTTATTTTATAGAGATGGGGTCTCACTATGTTATCTAGGCTGGTCTCAAACTCCTGGCCTCAAGCAGTCTTCCTGCTTTGGCCTCCCAAAGCGCTGGGATTATAATCGTGAGCCACCACACTCAGCCTCAACTTTCAATCCCAGTGTAGATTTGCTGCCTGCCTCCATGAAGGCAATATGACTATCTCACTTATCTTTTGTCCCTGCACCCAGCAAAATGTTTTGCCTGCAGTAGGTGCTCAAAAAATTCAGCTTGATTTGGGAACAGCAAGTGGGAGGGAGAGCAAGTCCATGAAAAACTCAGGCAATGCCTCTGGTCGGAGGGTCAAACTCTATGAGTCATTCAACTGGAGGTGTTCACACCATGGAGATGTGGCCTGGAGTCAGATACAATGTGAGGCTTGGAAATGGCTCTGAACCGTGTCAGCAGGCGAATGTGTGCACGACAAGGCTGTGAGAACGGCCTATCAGGAGGCCCCCGGAATTTGGGTCAGAACCCACACTGTCCCAAGTAGGGAGCACGTCAGCCTTGGCAGGAAGTGGTCAGGCAGGGCCCCAGAGAGGCAGCCACCTCACATATCTCATCAAGGAGAGGCAAAAAGGGGAAGAAAGAATGGGGAAGGACATTTAGAAGTGTGTGCGAGTACACTTGGAGGCCTGACTTGTATGTGAAATCCCTCATCTCCCCTCTTGGCATCAGAAGCTTCCATCTAGAGCAGCCGTGTCCAGCCTTTTGAATGTGAGGACTTTTTTGCTTATCTGTGGTAGTGGGTATCACGGAAATGATGCACAAACCATTTTTTAGCTCATCAGCTATCGTTAGTGTTGGTGAGGCCCAAGACAATTCTTCCAATGTGGCCAAAGGAAGCCAAAAGGTTGGACACCCCTGCTCTAGAAGATCTCCATCCAGAGGCACTGGTGGGAGAACTGGGCAAGGGTGGAAGCCAGACCCCTCCTACCATTTCTGCTGTGGGGAGATGAAAGGTAAGAGAAGGTGACATCAGATGGTAGGGAACAAGTTGGGTCGAGGAGAAGGAGAAGCACATGACAAGATTTCTGGGACCTCTGCAAGTCATCTAATCTCTGTGAACCCCAACTCTCTCTGTGCAATGGGAACAACACCACTTATTCTTCACAGAAATGCAATTTTTTATATCACACCTTAACCTATCACGAAGAATTTTCACACATATTCATAAGCATTTCCTCATTAAGGTGACTTGCCACAAAACACATAAATAGAAAATGTCAGGTCTTATTGTACCAAGTTCATTTCTCTTTCCTCATTGCTGCAACTAGAAATACTCAGCTACAAGGATAAGGTCTCATTATTTCCACTCTAGCACAGATAGTATATATGATAGCGTAGGTAAAAGTTTGTAACACTAAAGTCACAGAAATAAAAAATACCCCCCCAACAAAGCATAGTGTGATGAAAATAGAACCATCCTTGAAAACAACTATTGTTACAAAGCAGCTGGAGACTTACATTTATGTTTCCTTTTAATTCATGTGAAATGATTAAGTTGTCAATTACATCAAAATTTCTGCCCATCATGGTTATATTTTGACCACCACTGCAAGGAATAAAAGCAACAATAAGGGTTTCATAGCTAAAACACAGGCGTTTTGCGTTTATGAACAAAGCTATCAATTTATTCATGTTTAATATTAAACCCAATTATGTTTGAGAGCAAATTAATGAATTTTAATTTCAAATACAGGACAATTTTAGAAATCTTTTCAAGATACCAGTCACAAATTCAGGGGTTTCAAGATGCATAAATATAAAAATTCAGGTCAGATCCTATTTTAATTCTAGGAAAATGCCCAGATTCTTTGATGGAATTTGAATTTTGTTGTATGTCATATCGCCACATATAATCAGATCAGGAGCTGTACCTTGAAAAGGTTTCACTAAACAGAATTGTGTTTGATTACTGTTTAATCTATATAAAGATGCTTCAATCTAACAATTTTCAAAATCAAACTCCTAACCTCCCAATGATACGCTATTTAGAGAGACAGGAAACACTTCGGGCAAGGTAAAATTACAGATGACATTAAAAGTGTAAATTCCTATTTGGTACACCATATAAATAACAGCTGTATTCTCTCTCTCTAAAACCAAGTCAGAAAACTTCACGTTTCTCAGTGCATATAAGCGAAGCGGTCACTGGGTGTGAAATAAACAGCTGTCCACAGCTCTGGCTGCCCTTGTACCCCTGTTCACGTAGGTCACCAGACACTCATTCTAGGGGACAAGAGCCTGGGTATGTCAGGTCCAACAGCCAGCTGAGCCCCTGATGACAAGACCAGGAGGCGGGCCTGAGCAACCCAATTTGTGTAGGGCAGAGAGAAGACACTGATCTCCGAATCCTCCAGCCACAACGGGGAAGGGCTGAGTTGGCCTCATGCCAGTCTGTAGCCATTACTAGAAAACCAAGCCAAGCGTGCTGTCCCGATGGCCAGCATTTAGGGCCACATTCTTGCTTAAGGCACAGTGATCCAGGAGCAGCCAAGACATACAGGCTCAGAATGTCACAGGTGACAGGACAGTAAGGAGCCTCTTACTTTATAGCAAAGCAGGATACTGCAGTGGCTCAGAGCCCAACCTCCTAGTCCTGGCTGTCTGGGGGGCTGGAGTGAGTTGTTTGAACCCTTTTCCTCCCCTAGTTCCCTCATTTGCAAAAGGGACAAGCCATAGCAGATCTCACAGATTTGTTGTGAGTATGAACCTAGTCAATAGATGAGCACACCAGGCACGTGGGGCATGCCACATCAATGTCTCCTTTTATATGGAGAATGGAATTGGTCCTAGAGTGGGGGATGTCATGCTAGAGCCTTGGTTTTGAAATTTCAGTTCCTCTTATCTTACTGTTATGGACTGAACTGTGACCCCATAAAATGGGTATGTTGAAGCCCTAACTCCCAGTCCCTGGGAATGGGATTGTATTTGGAGATGTGGGTGGTTAAACAGGTAATGAAGGTTAAATGAGGTCACTAGGGTGAACCCTAATCCAACATGACTGATGTCCTTATAAAAAGAGATTATCCCAGCTACTCGAGAGGCTAAGGGTGGAGAATCGCTTGAACCCGGGAGACAGAGGTTACAGTGAGTCAAGATCCTGCCACTGCACTCCAGCCTGGGTGACAGAGTGAAACTCTGTCTCAAAAAAAAAAAAAAGAAAAGAAAAAAATGCAGGGAGATCAGTACAGAGATACAGAGGGAAGACCACGTGAAGACATAGGGAGAAGATGACCATCTACAAGCCAAGGTGTAAAGCCTCAGGAGAAACTAAGCTTACCAACACCATGATTTCAGCCTCCAGAACTGGGGAGAAGAAATTTCTATTGTTTAAGCCACAAAGGCTGTGGCACTCTATGTCCACCCAGCAAACTAATATAGCCACCTCTCTCTTGATCTTAAATAAGAACATTAAAAGTGATTTTTTTCTTTCCCTCCTTTTTTTTCTTCTTCTTCTTCTTCTTCTTTTTTTTTTTTTTTTAACAAAGCTTTGTCTGTTGGTTTATCTAGAGAGTACTTTGAAAACTAGCTTCGTACTGTGTCAGGCAAAGAAAATATCGTTAGGATTTTAGTCCTAAAGAGATTTAGGAATAAAAATATTATGAAAGTGAATTCAAATTCAACTAGGGGTAATCTTTATTGTAGAACTCTTCACAATAACCAAGATAGGTATTCAACCTAAGTGTCCGTCAACAGATTAGAGGATACAGGAAATGTGGTACCTAAACACAACGGAGTATTATTCAGCCTACAAAAAAGAATGAGACCCTGTCATTTGCAACAACACAGATGGAACTGCAGGACATTATGTTAAGTGAAATAAGCCAGGCACAGACAGACAAATGTTGCAGGTTCTCACCCACATGTGGGAGCTGAGAAAGTTGGTCTGACGGAGATAGAGAGTAGAATTATGGGTATCAGAGGCTGGGAAGGGTGGTGTGGCAGGGTCAGAGAGGGATAAAGAGGGGTTGGTTAATGGCTACAAAAATACAATGAGATAGAATAAGATCTAGTGTTCAATAGCATCGTAGGGTGTCTATACCTCACAATAATTTATTGCATATTTAAAAATAGCTAGAAGAGTGGAATTGGAATGTTCCTAACAGAAATAAATGATAAATGCTTGAGACAATGGATACTCCAATTACCCTGATTTGATGATGACATATTCACTGTATGATTGTAGAAAAAATATCATATGTGCCCCATAAACATGTCCAAGTATTATGCACCCATGAAAATGTAAAAAATACATAATAGTAATAAATAAAAACATTCAACTAGAGAGAGAAGTGTTTTTCTTAACATATTGGATTTATCTGGGCGAGTTTATTTTGGGGTTTCCATCTCCCCCTTAGGGAACATCTTGAAAATGTTGATTCTGCTTTTCATTTTGATAGCTCCCAATATTTCCCCCAAAGAATTCAAAACAGCTTACTCTAAAGACTGTAAAATGAAAGAGGCAAGAAAGAAGCATTTTATCATGAGCAGGAGGGACACATAGTAAAGAGTGTTATATATCTATATCAAAAACCTAGGCCAACATTTCAGCTGTGAGTTTCCCAGCAGCCACGGTGAAGAGAAAAAGATGTGCTCATAGCATTCACAATGAGCATGGGAAGCAAATGCCTTGTCAGGTATGCATTTTTCTAGGAATAAATCCTAAGGAGAACTCCGTGAGAGGAATTTGGAATGACTACTGTTTCTGAATTCACTTGAATAAATCAATGATCTTTGTGCATATGACCCTTAACCACAATGAGAGAAAAAGATTATGAATCTAGAAAGTACCTGATCCAGGTGGTAGCAGGAAATATAAGGGAACAATGTGGCAGAGCAATGTAGGATAAGGATCCCACAGAAGAGCAGTTCCCACCATCAAACTGGATACACACATCCTTCATTTCTTTCCGGCTTGATGGAAGAGAGAATTTCATGTGGGTGTCATTTAGCACATGGCTAACCTGTATCCTAGAAAGGAGTAGAAAAAGAACTCTCACATGACACGGACACTTAGCACAGTTGATTACCCAAGGTGACAGCAGATGAATTTCACTTGAACTACAACACTTCATGAAGGAGCAGAATAGCTGCAGGCAACTACTGACTCATCAGGGGCCAATGACCCAAGTTGGGTATTATTAGGGGCTGGGTTCCTCTTTCTTTAGTACATTTTTATCTTTCTTATTTGCATTGCCCTCAGAACTGAGAAAGGAAAGAGGTGTAACCATTGCCTTGAAGAAGTACTAATAGAAAGCAGAAGATGAACTGGGGGTTACATTATATTAAGAATTACGGATAATTCTGTTGAGTATCGTAATGGCATTATGCTTATCTGTTAGAGAGATACTGAAGTATCTAACAGTGAAGGATATGGTGTTTGGTTCTCATCATGCCCCCGCTCCCCAAAAGAAACCCCAGATAAGATAGGTGAAGCAAGATTGGCAAAATGTTGATAGGCTTTGAAACTGGGAATGGCTACAGAGAGGCTCATTACACTCATCTCTCTTGTATATGTTTGAGTTTCCATAATAAAAAGCTTAAGAAAAAAAGCCCTAGTCAAGCACTTGAGAGGGTAAAATCCAGCACGAGACAGAGATGGAAATTCTGCCGTTCAAAGGGGGCCTAAACCAAGAGCCCAGGCATCTCAGAATCAATCAGCATTGGGGCCAACCTGCCCCCTAAGGAGTCTCCAGGCTGGGACTTAGCTGGGGCTGTCCAGGGTGCTCCCGACGTCCAACAGGAGCTGATGCTTGGCGCCCTTTCAGAGTCAGAGTGAAGCCTTCTCCGACATTCCCGCTGTCACCTGCAGTTTCCTCTGTGTGTCTACAATGACCCTCTAAAGCACAAATCATTAAGCCTGGGTTGTGTCTGAATAATGCTCAGTATAATCATGCTACATGAGAATCTATTATTACTACTTAAAGGCCATGTGCATGATGATTAACTTTAAAGCTATCAGTAACCCTTTAGGATAAGGCAAATTCAAAAACATCTGAGTCAGTTTGTACTTACACCACCTCAAACGCTCATTTTCAGGTTTATATTCAGAGACAAGCTCTAGGAAATTTATCATATAGTGGTTGAACATTAAAATTCAAACTTGTTTATAAATTTTAGAAGAAGAGAGGTGAAAATGTAGATCATTCCACTACTAGTATTTTCCTCTTTAAAATAATTACCCATTTTAAAAGTACCATATGAAAAGAGCTTGGGATTATAGCCTGGGCTCAGGTATAGGATTAACTGAGTATTATGTTGACTGCTTGTGAACTTGGGTTCACCACACAGATGTGGTTACTGAAATGCTACATGCAGGAAGGTCTCCTAGTCATTTAATTTAATAACTGCAGTATCTCAAGACACATTCGGAATTAAAATGAGAACATGAAGAGTCAGAAACAGGGTAATGCTCTGAAAAACTACTTATTTTCCATGAAGTTGATTGCCTTTCAGTGAATACACAGGTGTCTAACTTCACAGATTTCACTACACAAAATGAAAGATTTTTGCAATAAGGTATTTAGCCAGGATAAACAGCACACACAAAAAAACCTATGTTGCATAGATACAGCCTCTAATGTGTGCTTGATAATTCTGGCAAATAGCAGAACACAGGCAAGCCACCAATGAGCAGCTGTTTTCATCAAGATCACAGAGATTCCAGATTTACTGCTATGAGGGGAAGGGCATGGCAGTGATGTGCAGAAAATGAATTAAAGCAGAAAATTCAGTCAATAAGCATGGCAGATTAGAATGCTGTACAAATCTGTTTTAGTAGTTAAAAACCAAAACATCACGCTTCAGCAGATTGTCTTAAATGCATTTCCATGATGAAAATAAGCTTAGTATTATACTCTATGTAGACTGTAATATCTTTTACTTCAAATTAGCCCAAACTTATAAAAGTTAACAAGCAGAAAACTCAAATAATCTGTTGTGTTATTTAATAACTGCAGTTATCACATCTCTTCTTTTTTTTTTTTTTTGAGGAGGAGTAACCATTTGCACAAGGACATCAGTGGAAATTGAAAATTCTTTCTCCAAGTTTCACCGATGGGATGAGTCTGGGAAAGAAGTGACAGAAATAATAATGTTCAAGAGATACACTGACCAGATATTTATGTTGGGGTGTTCTTTTTTACTACCATTATATGTAGTAGAAATTTAATTTTTGGAGGCTGACACCAAACCAGTAAAGAGAAGGCTACAAAGAACAAAATGTCCACATAAAATGGATCCAAGAGGTTTTGTTTTTTCAACTTTGGCTGGCATATTGGAAGAGTTGCTCCAAAAAATTCCCCATCAAATTTTGAGGTACTCAACTATTTTTCCAAGTGCATCACCTAAAGAATGATGTTTGCTACTCCATCTACTTGATTTTGTTACTGAAAATGAATCAAGACCCAAAACAGGCAACATCCTGAAATGACTATATACTGAGATTTTTGGGGAATAACACAGAACAGAGTCTCTCACAATGAACTTCAGATCTATTGTGAAAATTATTTTACATGTTGGAATTATGTCAAATACTCTAACTAATTGGCCTGCTTTGGTGGAGGGCAATAATTTGACTACATAAAGGTTATAATCACATTGATATTCCTTCGGCACAGGTTTGAGCTTTATGTTACCCAGGATAAATTATTAGTATTTCGACTCACACATCCTTATCACAGGTACTGGTTCCTTTCAGGATCATTGTGATGTTCGACGCTCGGGTAAAGTTTGCTCCCGTTACTATCACGTTGCTTTTCCCTAATGTCGATACTTTCTGTGGCTCAATGGACTTAATGTAGAAGACCTATTGGAAAGAAAAGATTAAAACAGGAGATCAAAGCTAAGAAATGGCATCACTCCAAAAAAAAAAAATCTGTTTATGTGCTGCAGTTTGAAGAAATCACTGGGAAATTACAACATTTTGCAAACACAAGCAGACAGTGTTTAATGAAATCAATGAATTCAAGGAAGAGTGCTGCAGATTTATGTCTCTCAACATGTGACAGCATGAGGTCAAACCAATTAGTCTTTGTCTCACAAGACAGTTGAAAATACAGTTGAAGAGTCTGACATTCTGTCTGAAGAGCGAGGTATCACTGGAGTTTTCAAAATGTTCACTGCCTTACAGCCTCTGGAGGCTCACAATGTAAGCAAAATCAAGGAGAGTACATTGACCATAGGCCAGTGACAGACTCATCATTAAGTTGAAATAAATGTCATTCCAGATAAATTTAATTCCCAAGAAAGCAGTTCATATTTTTGTTACAGTGAGGCTATTTGAATCCAGGAGGATACTGCAGGGGGAAAAACCTCAAGAAATCAACCTGTTCAGTCAACTAATATCAAGCAGTTGGATGTCTGAACCACTGTGGCCAACCATGGTTTGTAGATACCACAACCTCCTTCTTGGTACGCAGTTTCAATAGACTTTATCAGGCCTAAGGTCAAGAACATGTTCCTTGGAGTCCCTTGCTACCTAGCTTCATATCATGTAGGCGAATGCCACCTTACTTCTCCATTTGTGATGTCTAATCAAATTCTCCCTTAAAAAAAAATGCCCTTTGATAGCAAGAATCATTTTCCCTTTTCAAGATAAAACAGTCCTGATTTCTTTCACTTTTCTGTTACAGATGCTACTGTCTATCATTCTGATAATTTTACTGTTCTTTTGTAGACCATTTTCAGCAAGTCTGTATTCTTCTATAATATGGTGACCAAAACAGGACATAAGATGCTAAGACTCTAGCCAATAGAAAGTCCAGCAGATCTTCAGCAAGAGTGAACATCATCCTCACACTCTTTTTCCCCCTATATCCTCTGCCATCACAGAATATGCTCACAGTCTTGATATTTGAAAATGACCCCAAGGTCCAGAGATGCTTAATCACATGACATTTGGTGAAATTCTAAATGCTGAGTGCATCCACTTGGAGGACCAAGTCCAAGAAGAAGCCCCTGAGCCACTGGGAGAAGTCCGTGATGTCCAACACCTGCCTAATACCTGCTTCTTGAAGCAATTGAGTATCCTCTGCTCCTTTGTGCATGGAACACTCATCGGGGTGGCATTGCTGGGCTGCAGGGGCTGCCCATCCTGCTGAAGCAGACATTTTCTCATTCTGCTCCTCGGCACACACAGGTGCTACACGGCCCGGCAGTCCCCATCACTCATCAGCGCTTTGGATTGGTTTTGCAGATTGAGGTAAATTCATCAGAGCAATGATGTAACATGACACAGAATTGATTTTGGTAGCAGAATTTATTTTAATCACTTTGTGAAGGACGTTAGCCCTGTATTTATAGAATCACTAAGGGCCTGAAAGGGTCACTTTAATTATTCTGTTATACTTGACTGCATTTTATGGGGGAAATTATCTGCTAGAGTGGTACTTGGAATGGGGGGATTAGCAAAGCCTTCAAGATAAATCTCTTGCAAATGTCAAGTGTGCGTTATATAGCAAAAGGCTTACTCTTCGCTCTTACATGGTGACAGCTAAGAGAACAAGTGTTTACTGAGCACCTACAGGGTCCTTAGGCCAGATGTTGTGGGGGACACATGATCTATGTGTGCACTAGATCAGGAGTTGGCAAACTATAGTCTGTGGGCCAGATCCTGCCCGCTACCTGCTTTTACATAGCCCATCACAAAATGTCAAAAGAAGAATAATATTTCATGACATACAAAAACACATGAAATTCAAATTTCAGCACCCATAAACATTCGTCTGGGTAGTGTCTCTGGCTGCTGTTCCCTGCAGCAGTCGAGTGGAGTAGCTGCAGCAGAGACCATACGGCCCGCAAAGCCTAAAATATTTACTGCCTGGCTCTTTGTAGAGAACATTTGCTGACCTCTGCTCTAGAGGAGGCCACTGTCTTCTTAGGGGAGCAAGATAGAATTTTTTTTCTTTTTTTATGTAAACCTCAGTGCAGACTCACATTTACATCCAAGTCAACTATGATTCCGAGGTTTCTTTTCTTTCTAGATAGTCCTTCGTGCTTCTTATATTTATACTGTTGATGTCTGCTCAAGCAAAATTTTCAAACATGCCAAGTAAATGCTACTTCTCCACTCTCTGCAGAGGATAAAGAGAGCCCTACAACTAATGTAAAGAAGACTTTTTAAGGAAGTTATATTTTGCTCCTTAAATGGCTCTGTGAACACCGTCAGAGGACTCGCCACATCATCTTCTGAACTTTTTATTTCCCTGAGTGGAGACAGCCTTGCTACTCCAAAAACATTTAAAACCCCTACTGTTTAGAGAAGTTTCCCTTGGCCGTCTAGGATGGAACCCAGCCCTGGCCTGTCTTGTGAAAGTGGGTGCTTCCAGTCTGCTTTCAAACAGGGTCAGATTAGCTGTATTTTGTTTGCTGGCAGAACCTCTTCTAATATTAATAAATGGGTTAAAGGGCTACCAGGAGGACCTTCCTAAATAAATAGTGCAGGTATAAAACAACATTTTAAAAATAAAAGATAGGGTTGGCTCTATGGCTGCACTGTATGGCTGCAACAATTCTTAGAGATACATTCTTTCTTTTTACCAATAAAGATTTTGAAAAAAATCCAGTACAGACAAAAGAGCAAAGAATCATCTCCCCATAAAGGTCCTACACATTCAATATTTTAGATCAATTCTGTATTTTTATCAAGAGATTTTAATTCATAAAATCTGGCATATAGTAGCCAGCCCTACAAGCTTATACATTTCAGAGGGGGTTAATTTTAAAACATAATCGAGCTCAAGACAAAGAGACAAATTCTTACAGCCCTATAGTGGGATTCTTCCCTCACCCTATGTCCAAGGATTTCTATATATCAAATCAAAATACTATGGACTATAACCATCACAGCCCTATGTTGTCGAGCAATTAACCTCAGAATAGTCTACTTCTGTAGGTTACATTTTAAAGAATTCAGGGTTATTTTAAAATGCCTGCACAATTTGAACTTATTTAATAAACTACTATGAGCTCTGGTTTTTACTCCCTGTTTTGTATAAGAAAGCACATTAGAAACTGGTTAATTAGGAGATTTATAGAATACTCAATCCTTTTTATTTTTTATTTTTAACTAAGTCATTATAGGATATGGGAAATAGCACAACCACTAAGAAATAGCTATCTTTGAAAAGGTCTAAGAGGATTACTTCTGACAGTAAGAGTACCTTTTGTGAAAGTCTGACGTCAACACAATTCAAATTACCATGACATTAATGGAGAAAATACTGCTATGATTGAAAAGAATATTGGAAAGAGGTGCATTAGGAGGGCTCAGTTTATTAAGGCCAAATTGTACTCTATTAATCTGTTACAAAAAATCTGAATATAGCAAAGCTCTCTTTAGGCCTGGACCTGAATCAACACTCAGTGAAACATCTCTCGGATTTTCACTCGTGAAATTAGTTCAAACAGGACTAGATAAAAAGTCACATGGATTCAAAACCAGCTGGAAATCTGAAACCGAAGGACATTAGAGAGATGAAAGGTAGCACAACTAATTAAAGGAAAGAGTCCTGTGGGGCCCTACAGGAGTGAGTATTCGGTTCAGGATTATTTAACATCTCTATTAATGACTGAGAAGAGGATGGAACTAATATATTAATGAAATGTATAAATTGGTAAGAGTGGTAACCAGCAGTGGAAATGGAAGAGTAAAAGTAGGTGAGATATGGAAAGAAAATAGCAAAATACAGGTCCACTCAAGAAAAATTAGAGCGTGAAATGGAACAAAATGGTTATCCATTTGATGCTTAGCCCCTGGGACAAACGCCTTTTCACGGGGGCCCCTGGTACAGGCTCCAGGGAACTTGAGATGTGATTTCAGTTGGCCCTGGAAATGCCAATAGTGAGCAGTGCCTCTGGACACAGAGCTTGAGACTTCCAGGGAGAAGGTGACAGACCAATGCCCTGTGCAAAGAGATCAAGACTCATTTCTCTGAGTTGTAGACTCTAAAAGGAGGCTGACTTGGCTGCCAAGCCCACCCTCTGAACAACCCGCTATTCCTCTTCGCACTTGAGCCTTCTGAGTGTGGCTCCCCAGACCTGGACTGGGTGACCAAAACTCCAGGGCCAGGGAGGGCAGCTCTTCCCAGCCAGTGGAGGGCCCTGATTCCACTTTAAACCCAGCCCCTCAAAGTCCACCCCTTGGCCGAGATTCAACTCATGAATGAGATTCTTGCCGCTCCCCTCTCCCCAGGGCCTCAGTCGCCTCACTAAGCCTCTTCTGCTCTCCCTGTCTTGGAGCAGATGCCCAGCCGTGTCTGGGTCTGACCCCTTCCCTCTGACCACACCCTGCCCCAACTTCTTCTCCCATGTCTTTGAGGTTAATACACTCCTCCCACATCCTGGCCAGGTTGGAGGTCTTACTCCCACCCTACATGTGTGGCATAGATCGGGAGCAGGCTTTGACAGTCTAATGCCAAGAGAAACCAATATTAGAGTCCTTTCTTCCAGGCTGACTTTTATTAATATCATCAGGAGTATGGTTTAACCAATGTTTATATTCAATTTAGGGCATACAATGCAGGGTAATGGTTAAAACTATGTTGAGTCAGATTACCTGGATTCATATCTCTTACCTACCATTTACTCTCTCTGAGCTAAAATTTCCTTATCTATAAAATGGGGGAAAATAGGTCCATTGTGAGGCTTAGATACTCTGAGCTCAGGGCATGGCACAGGCTCAGCAAATATTAGCTACCACTGTTAAATTGAGTACATTCTGGCATTCTCTCTTGTATTTTTTTCTGTTGTGCACATTCAACTGCTTTGTGAAAATGAATCTTATTTCCTCCAAAATATTGTAAGTTCTACCATGTAAGCTCCATGCAGCCACACATTTTGCTTGCCTGTTTAGCACACAGTAGTTGTTTAACAAACAAATTTTGAATAAATGATTGTAAGTTAATTCTACAGTACCTGGCCCTATGCTAGGCCCATAGAAGCTACTCAGCAAGGTATATGTGAAATTTAATTTCACTCTTGAAGGCAAGGTCCCCAAAAGCATTCATTTGGATTGCCTGTGAGAGATCAAAAATGCATATTTAAAAGGGATGGAGGGGCGGGGTGCGGTGGCTCACGCCTGTAATCCCAGCACTTTGGGAGGCTAAGGCAGGCAGATCACCTGAGGTCAGGAGTTCGAGACCAGCCTGGCCAACATGGTGAAACCCTGTCTCTACTAAAAACAGAAAAAATTAGCCAGGCATGGTGGCGAGAGCCTGTAATCCCAGCTACTTGGGAGGTCAAGGCAGGAGAACCACTTGAACTGGGGAGGCAGAGGTTGCAGTGAGCCGAGATTGTGCCATTGCACTTCAGCCTGGGCAACAAGAGTGAAACTCCATCTTGGGGAGAAAAAAAGTGATGGAGGAAGAGAAGAGGAGGTACAAGGTAGAGAAAGAACCACTTGAATGTAAATTGCCAGGAGATACGACTTTGTATGGTTTATTTCTGCCCCACAGTGATAAGCATATTGAGGTAATAACAAATATTAGAATGACATCATATCATAAATCTTCACAATCTCTGCTTGAATGCACAAAAGAGAGGGGAGCTATCGCTGGTCTCAGTGGGTGAAGGCACCAGATATGAGAATGTTAAGAAATGGAAGGAGAAGTGGTCAGGGCAGGGTCACAGGGCCAACGGTCCCTGACAAGGTTTCAACTACTAGATATGTGGAGAGAAACACACAGTCAGACACTGGCCTTTAGAGCTTGAAATACTCCTCCTCCAAGGTCATACACAGGCTTTTGAGCTCATTTCTCTATTGTGGTCACACTTTTCTGTAATGCAGCCCCCTTGGCAGATGATGCTATACGTTTCAGGGTCAGGATACAGGGGTAGGTCTTGGAGTCATGAAACAGTGTGAGGGCTACCGGTCTAGTAGGGATTGAACCAGGACCCTACCTCATAAGTACCAGATCCTTGGATTAGCAAACTCATACACTAAACAAATAAAATAAGACACCTTGAATAGCATTCCATTGCCACTGAAGAATAAAGTCAGCACTCATAGGGCTGGTATGTTTGCAGGCTCCAGGGTCATTTCAACCTTGTGTCTCACAATTTCCTGCATCCTCTGTGCCTACTTAGGGTTTCCTCTAGTGTGTGTCCTGGAATCTTCTGGCTCCTACCCCTACACTGTGCTTATGCCGGTTCCTCTGCTTCAAATACCCGCATTCATGTGTCTGGATGCTTCTTGTCCTCAAAGGTGGGCTGAAATGCCATCTGCATCAATCAATCCATCCATCAATCAAAGACTTAACCAACCACACTGATTAAGTGTTTTCAACTTCAAGGCACTGGGTTTAAGCAAACAGGAAGGACTAAGACAAAGCCCCAGGCACAGAGAGGCTCTCTGTATACTTTCTGGTACTTTCTCTATGTTAACATTTTTAAAATCTTGTATTGTTACTCATGTACTCATGGATAAGATTCTTGAGACTGATGGCCAGAGATGTGCCTGATTCATCTGAATCCTCCTCATGGAATCTGTGGAGATCAGTACAATTGCATCTAATAGGCATGCAATAAAAGCCTCTGGAAAGAATCAACCCAAGTTCAGGATCCTAGAAGCCTAGGACAGTACCTGCTCCATTCCCAGTGCCTAGCACACTGGAAGTACTCGGTACATATGTGGTGTGGGCAGATGCATTGAAGCAAAGCTGTGAGTGACTTCTTTGGTAGAGAAAGAATCACAAAGACATTGGGTGCTTTGTTCAAGGCCAACATGAAGACCCAAAGTGGAAACCAGAATGTTACACATTCCACCTGATAATGAAAGACAGCAGTGTTTCACAGACCACGAGAAATCCCTCCTGTGACAAATAACACTCCATTCCCTATCAAACAAAAGAGAGATTCTGTTCTGAGTCACATATTTAAAGAAAACATGTCAGGATCAACAAAATGTCTCTCTCCATACTTAGAGGGGTAATCCACAGAGAAGCAATGAAAACAGATCTGGGCTTTTGTTTATTTTCAGCCTTCTCCTTCTCTTGTGGTGACCCCAATCCTTTTAACCACACAGTTCAAAGGGTGCAGAGAGATGCACTGCAGGAAACCAGGATGTAGTGACTTTATGATATTTGTCTTTAAAATTAAAGAAGTTTAAAAAGCCGCTGCCTGGACCACGACTCAGCGATAAAAAGGAATGAATTATTGATACATAAAAGAACTTGGATGAATTTACAGAGAATTACGTTGAGTTAAAAGAGCCAGTCCCCCAAAGGGTACATCTGGATGATTCCGTTTATATAAAATTATTGAAATGATAAAATTATAGAAATGGAGCCGAGATCAGTGGTTGCCAGGCGTCAGAGATGGAGAATGGGAGGGAGGAGGGAATGGATGTGACTGTGAAAGGGAAACGTGGGGAGCCTTGTGACGATAGAGCTGTACTGTGTCTTGACTGCTGTCAACGTCGATATCCTGACTGTGATGTTGTGCTATAGTTTTGCAAGACAGCACTATTGAAGGGAACTGGGTAAAAGATGTTAACTATTATTGTCTCACAAGTGCATGTGAATCTACAATTATCTCAAAATTAAAAGTTTATTATTTTCTAAAACAATCTTGAAAAAGAAAAACAAAGTTGAAGGATTCACATTTCCTGATTTCAAAATTTACTTTACAAAGCTACAGTAATCAAACAGTGCAGTACTGCCATAAAGACAGACACAGACCAACAGAATAGAAAAGAACACCCAGAAATACACTCTCACAAATATGGTGAAATGATTTTCAACAAGGGTGCCAAGACCATTCAATGGGGAAAGGACATTTTTTTCAACAAATGATGTTGGGAAAACTGGATATCCACACGCAAAAGAATGAAGTTAGATCCATTTCTTATGCCATATATAAAAATGAACTCAGAATAAATCAGGGACCAAAATATAAGTGCTACAGACCTTTATAAATAAATACAGAAAGAAAGTTTCATGACACTGAATTTGGCAATGATTTATTGGATCTGACACCAAAAGCATGGGCAATAAAAGAAAAAATAAATGAACTGGACTTCATCAGAATTAAAAAATCCATGTATTATAGGACACAGTGAACAGAATGAAAAGGAAACCTATGGAATGGTAGAAAATATTTGCGAATGATATATCTGATAAGGGGCTGATATCCAGAATACATAAAGAACTCCTACAACTCAACAATAACAAAAATAACCCAATTTTAAAAATGGGCAAAGGACTTACTTAGACGTTTCTCCAGAGAAGATATACAAATGGCCAGCAAGCATATACAAAGATGCTCAATATCATTAATCATCAAGAAAATGCAAATCAAAATCACAATGAGATACCACCTGACACACATTAGGATGGCTACTATCAAACAAATCCGAAAATAACAAGTGTTGGTGAGGATGTGGCAAAACGGGAACCCTTGTGCACGGTTGGTGGGAATGCAAAACGGTATCGTTGCATGGAAAACAGTACAACGGTTCTTTAAAAAAACAAAAAGAGAATTATAATGCAAGTTAGTAATTCCACTTCTGGACATATACCCAAAAGAACTGAGAGCAGGGTCTCAGAGAAATAGCAGCACACTCATGTTCCTAGTAGCATTATTCATCATAGCTAAAATGTGGAAGTGACCCAAGTGCTAATCCATGGATGAATGGATAAACAAAATATTGGTATATACATACACTAGAATATTATTCAACCTTAGAAAAGAAGGGAATTCTGACCCATGCTACCACATGGATGAACCTTGAGGACATCATGCTAAGTGAAAGAGGCCAGCACAAAAAGACAAATTCACTTATATGAGGTACCTAGAGTAGTCAAATTCATAGAGACAAAAAATTAGAATGGCGGTTTCCATGGGCTGGGGGGAAAGAGAGATGAAGAGTTATTATTTAACAAGCATAGAGTGTCAGTTTTGCAAGATGAAAAGAGTTCTGGAGATGGGTTGTGCAACGATGTGAATGTACTCACCACGACTAACTGTATACTTAAAAGCAATAAAAATGGTAAATTTTGTTTGTGTATTTTATCAAAACTAAAAAACAAACAAACCCTGGAACAACAACCAAGTTGAATTGAAAGGAAAAAGGCCACAAAGCCACTGTCTCCCTGATCCAAGTCCTTGGCACTGTGTCTTAGTTTTCCAAACCAATGGGATGAGAAAAGGAGCCCATTATTTAACAAGACCTCAAAGACTGCTAAAGTCTGGAGATACCTGAGCATTAAGCTTTTCTAATGCCTTTAATTAACTTCATGTCCATTTGATTCACATTCACTCGGCCTGTTACTTAATTCACCTGAAGTTACTATCAACTTTTCAGTAATGATTCAAAATGTGCTACTTATTTACCTTTGCACTTGACCTTAGGTAGCAGCAAATGGAGAAGTCAAAACCACAGATTAGAGAAACGAAAAATGGAGCCTTTTTCTCCCCAGAGCTGTCATTTTTAATTTATCTATTCCTGCTAGACTCCAAGGTTAGCGAGGGCAGGACTTATCCTCTTTTTGTGTTTTACCACATATAGATGCTCAATGAACTTCTGTTGACTGAGTGAAGTTGTAAGCACAGCCACATGTGTTCCACCTAGAAATGTTTACATTGTCACGTCCCCTCTTTTCAAACATGACTGACATGGGGGTTCGGTAATTTACTATGAAGAAAATAAGGGGAATTTCCAAGGAAAGTTCATGGATCAATAACCACTTTTGAGAAGGCAAGAGAAATACACATTCTATAACAATTCTGGTTTAGCAGCATTCACTACTGGTTAGACACCCCTACGAAGCTGAAAAAAACAAAGGTCTTGAGGTTAGTTTGCACAGACCCCCATCCACATACGTAATACCCAGAAATGCAATTATATAAGGTGCAAGTTGAAATCCCTCAGATGGAACGCTAAAACTTCCTTCTAGCTCTTCCCTAGTGAGCCGCAAAGTCACCTTTACAATCTTATTTCGACCACAGCAACATCATTTTTCATAATTACAGAGTTTTAATTTATTTTATGTGACTGTCCAGCCTTTGATGTATTGAGCTAATTAAGTGAAACTTGGTTAAAAAACCAAAGATACAAAAGGGAATTTTGGTAGAAAGTAAAATAGAGAATTTTTTTAAGGAACCCAAAGTAGTATGAGTTGTTGTCATGGTCATTCAAAGAGAGGTTTTCCCCTTAACCGCACAAAAATAGGGTCTGACCTGTAAAGCCTGGTTCGTTCTGTTCCCCTTGTTCTCCTTGGGTCTTCCTCCTCCTGATGTCTTCTCAACAGCCACTGGACACTGTTCCTGGAATGGAGAACATCCCTTCAACATTCAGATGGGTGGTAAATTCAAAGTGTACAACAAACATAAAAGAGAAGGTAGGACTAGGCAGTCACAAACATTTATTTTTGGTTAAACCTGTTTTTTGTTTTGTTTTGTTTTGTTTTTGAGACAGAGTCTCATTCTGTCGCCCAGGCTGGAGTGTGGTGGCGCGATCTCAGCTCACTGCAACCTCCGCCTCCCAGGTTCAAGCGATTCTCCTGCGTCAGCCTCCCGAGTAGCTGAGATTACGGGCATGCACCATCACGCCCCACTAACTTTGTATAGAGACAGGGTTTTGCCATGTTGGTCAGGCTGGTCTCGAACTCCTGACCTCAGGTGATCCACCTGCCTCGGCCTCCCAAAGTGCTGGGATTACAGGCATGAGCCACCGTGCCCAGCGGTTAAGCCTTACAATACCAAAAAAATGTCACTTTACCTGGTTTCTCTCGTAATCAGAAGGGTCGCAAGCTGTGAAGGGGTGGATACACCTTCTTGCACTTTTACACCACGCACAGCCAGTTTCTGTGCATGCTGGGCATCTAGCAACACAGAAAACTGACTTAATTCCTGCATTTTAGGACAATGTTCATATCCTAGAATTTTCCTCTATGATGTGGCATGCAAGCATTTAAAAGAAGACAAAAAAAAAAAAAAAAAAAAAAATCCCTGGACAGACATTCCTGTGAGGCTTTGTGCCCTGCTCTTGGAAGCCCTCAGGTTGATGGGCCGGAATGGCACCTGCAGGGGTGTTGCCATGGAAACCTGAAGCTGGGTCACCTGCTGGTCTGTAGATAACAAGAACCCAGTGAATTTGTTTCTGAATCCAGTTCTGCTATTTGTCTACCCTCAAGTAAGTCCCTCTGGAGACGGATCTCTCTCTCTCTCCCTGCCTCTACCCACCCTGCCTTCCAAAATCGGGAAGCCCTCACTCACTCCAGCAGTCACACTGCCAACTGCCTGGAAGATGTGAGAGAGAAAGTGTTAGCTGGCAAGCAGAGGCAATGAGGTGCCTGTGTTTGCTTTATAATCAAATTAAGGAAGAATTGTGTGTCTACTAATCAAATCACCTATCATGATTGGGTAAACTGTGGAGGACTTGAAAAGCACTTATGAGAAGGAATGTTAAAAAGGGAAATCGGGTTGATCTGGAAACAGGGCCAAGGGAGGCCAGAGGAAGCCTTAGTTCTTGCAAAGGGTGCTAGCGCAGGGCGTGGGGACCCAGTTTGTTTTATACCTTCTCCAAGAAATGAGGAAACATTCTGAGATTCTGACCTACAGAAACTGCAGTTTCCATGGAAGGAGAAGACACGCTGGCTTTTGCGTGGATCCGGCCACCTAAGTGTGCTAGAAGTGGGTTTGTGATTTGCACGCTTCTTCTACCCCCGGGGTGTGATTACTGTACTAAGTGCTTTCCTAACAGGAAGCAGTTACCTACGGAAAGGGGGCTCACCCTCCCCAGGGGACCTAGGTCTGAGGTCTGGTTCTTAATTACCAAGTTGTGGGACCTGGGGCGAGTCGGTTCCTTTCATCTGGCCTTAAACTGGGCGTCAGGGGAGCTACGTTATCTTTCAACTGTCTTTGAGCTATATAATTCTATTTAATTCTCCCCCTTTTTTCCTATTTTCATGAACTTCTGAGGCTTGCTGTAGCAATTTTTGTATTTTTTTCTCCTTAAATTCATTCTCTTTCTTAGCAATCATTGAACTGGGCCTTGTGTCATCTTTTTCAAAGTGTCTCAGTGGAAGAGATGAGGCCCAGGGGCTCCTGTTCTAATCATTCAAGAGTAGCCTCTCAGCTCAGCTTCAAGTTCAAATTCATTTTCCCCATAGAAACCATGGTTCCCAGGCCAGGGCAAAAGAAATTCCCATTTGGTGCTCACATAGCTGGTCAATCAAACCATGAAGTGATCTACAGCACTGCTACTCACGCAGCCTCCCAAGGTGCCCTGCGGGCCTCCGTCCTAACTTCCAATTGGAAAGTCAGGCATCTGAGAAACGTATCTCCTTTTCCTCTTGCTGCTTTAGAAGCAAGGAGCGAGGTTCAGCACTAACTCAGGGGCCTATGTAGCTCAAAGGGGCCAAAGATGGTGAAAAGGGGGGCATCAGGAACATGTTCTTTTGGTGAAAGGGACTTCACCTTGTCCTTCTCAAGTATGACTTCTTACCCATACGCTCAAGGCTTCTCGTTCCGCCCAAATTCCCGAAGCCATTCCAATCAGGAGAGAACCTAGCAGCGATCCTTCTTCTTTTTGCTGAGACAATCTCACTCTGTCACTCAGACTGGAATGCAGGGCACCATCCTGGCTCACTGCAACCTCCGCCTCGTAGGCTCAGGTGATTCTCCCACCACAGCCTCCCAAGTAGCTGGGACTACAGGCATGTACCACCATGCTTGGCTAACTTTTGTGTTTTTGTGTAGCGATGGTGTCTCACCATGTTGCCCAGGCTGGTCTCAAACTCCTGGGCTCAAGTGATCTGCCCACCTTGGCCTCCTAAAGTGCTGGGATTCCAGACATGAGCCACCATGCCTGGCTTGTCTCTTCTTTACTTACTTCAAGGCTGCCTCTCGGTCCTGGGAAGACATATTTCCCTGTGGGTATGAATACTTAAGCACAGTGGATCTCTCTCCCTCATGGCGCCAGTTTACTAGTCAGGGCTAGAATGTGTGAGCTGAGTTTATTAGCTCAGTGGCTCTCCTGTCTCCCATTACATCATGCTCCAAAAGGCATTTTGGAAAGTTCTGTCTCACAAGAGTTCTTTAGGAAATCGAGGAGTCAAACAAATAAGTAAATTAAGACCAATGAGAGAATATTCAAATTTCAAATAAAATCTTACTCTTTTAATGATGAGCAGTTGGTAAAGTTGAATCTGTCTGATAAATTCCAAGAACCGAAGGAGAACATCACATTGACAACTGAAACATCTGGAGGGAAGGGGGGAAAAAGTCATTTACAGTGGAGTCCTGCTATAGTCAAGCATAGCTGTAAATGCAAAAAAACATAAATATTTTTGCCTCCTCTGCATAGTGGGCGGGAGCTTGCCAGCTGTTTGCTAACATTTCAATCAGTATGTGGTTCCTTCCCCATGGGCCATTCGCATCAGGCAGCCGAAGTGCACAGCTCAAGCCTCCAAACAGACTAAACCCACCTCGAGTTCCAAGCCTCCCATGGATAATCACTAGGAAGAAGCCATTTTACAGCTCATTTACATCTCATACTCTCCTAGGGATCACTATCTCAGCTTTTAATTGGCCAAGGCATAAGAATAAAACAAATCACCGAGCAAGAAGTGCCTAGAACATGAAAACCGGAGCATTAGAAATTCTGCACCTTCCGAAAAATCCACGCTGCAAATATTTACCTAACATACTCTAAAGTGTAGTTTCCATGGGCAGGGTTCCACGATCTTCTTGGGGGTCAACTGTCACCAAATCTGTGATAAAGGTTTTCTTATTTGCCTTTGAAAGCCTACTCATTGGTTAGAAAACCCCAAAAGAACAAAATAACAAGGATTTCAAAACTACTAAATCAACATTAGAGAAATATAATATTTAAACATATATACTCTATCCAAGGTAGTGATTCTCAAACCCAGTTGTCTATCAGAATCACCTGAGAAATTTATAAAAATATAGATCCCAGGCCATGCCCCTAAATATTCTGATTTAGCAAGCCTAGGGTGGACCCAGGAACCTGTGGTTGCATCGCTCCCCACGGAACGATTGTATAGAGCCCAGGTTTGGGGCCACAATACAGAGTAGCACCTTTCAAATCCCCTTCTGTCCAGGAACCAGTGCTAATCACAAGGTGTTAATATATTTTTCCTTTGATGATTTAGGAGGTGGTGCTATTTATTTGTTTGTTTATTTATTTATTTTAGTAGAGACAGGGTTTCACCATGTTGGCTAGGCTAGTCTTGAACTCCTGACCTCAAGTGATCTCCCCGCCTTAGCCTCCCAAAATGCTGGGATTACAGGTGTGTGCCACCACACCCGGCCGAGAGGGTGCTTTTTAAATCCAAGTCTTGACAAAATAAGAATCTGGCTTGACTCCATTGGCATCCCTAATTTTCTTATTGAAATGTTATTAGTGTGTGGTTCCCAAAGTCTAAAAACCCTTACTTTAAGGTCCTTCTGCACAGCAATAACACTCCCTCTGAAAGTCAGAATTCCATATAAAATTCGGTTCACATACAGAGGGTGTGTGTGAAATGATCACCCTCTGTTCTCAAGACAAAGAGGCTTGGAGGGCTGGCATGACCTCTCTGCAAAAGCCTCTGAACAGACACTTGATACATGTGAATAGAATGAACACAGGGACAGTCAACTCGGAGGGACTCCCAGTGAAAATACACTCCAGTGGAATCTGTAAGTGTCCAGTGATGAAGACTGCAAAAGCCATACATTTTTTCAAGCACCAAATAGGCACAAAACTCTATTTGGAAATATCACAAGGAAATGAATATTCATGATTTCTTCTAGGAAAGCATTTACAGTTATTCTGGAAGAGGTAAAATAATTTAGGTGATGACAGCACAGTCAAGGAAACAACCATGTGAGTGGTTTCAGTTCCCTCTGGTAACCTGGGTACCAAGACAGGGGTGTGCATGGAGGACCAAAGTGGTGTTAGAATGGCTGAGAAAGTCAGAGCAGAATCTGGCAAGGGCATATGGGAAGAGGTGACTTTCTCCAATGTTTCAAAGCAGAAAGGGAGACAGGATTTTGTGAAAGAGGGGAGGCCATTCTAGGTTCAAAGAAGGCCATGGATAAAGGCTTGGCATGGCAATGGTCGCTGGCTGGCTGAGTACAAGAGGCTGGGAAGCGAATTTGTTTGCCTGTTCGGAATATATAAGATATTCAGAAAACAGCAGGTGAAGGGTTGGGTGCAACTGATGGGAGGATCTAAAAGCAACCAACTAGCTTTACAAGGTGATCTCAAATACTTCAGAGGCATATTTTATAGGTGAGCAAGGTCTGCGTTTTAATGAACAAAATTAACCAGAAATGCATCACAAAGGCTGCACAGTGTGGACAAAGTAAAGTGGAAAATTGAGGTGATTTTCCAAGCAATCAGTCCCAAACAGCCACCACCCAGTGGCTGAGAGCATGTTTAAGCTCACATCTCTGGCCTGGTGCATTAAATTGCCTTTTGAAGGATTTAGGATCAATTGGGTTCTATGGTCTGAATATTTATGTCTCCCCTAAATCCATAAGTTGGAATCTAATACCCAATGTGGTAGTATTAAGCCATGGGGCCTTTGTGAAGTGATTAAATCATGAGGACTGCACCCTCATGAATGTGATTAGTGTTCTTATAAAAGAGGCTTGAGAGAGCTCCCTTGCCCCTTCTGCATGTAAAAATACAGCAACAAGGCACCATCTGTGAAGTCAGAGGCCAAGCCCTTACCAGACACTGAATCTGCTGGAGCCTTGACCTTGGACTCCCCAGCCACCAGAGCTGTAAGCAATACATTTCTATTGTTTATAAATTATCCAGTCTAAGGTATTTTGTTATAGCAGCCAGAATGGACTAAGATATTGGGTAACTCCAGCTCTCACCACAAAACCCACTCAGCTCCATTAATGATCATCACTCAGTCCTGGAGACCTTCTCCATGAACTCAACTCTACTTCCAGTCTTTCTCATCCAAAGAGACTCAGGAGTCCTCAGTCTGCCCACTGGACCTCCTAACCATCTACTGAATCCACTTCTCTCCATCCCCCTTGGCTTCTCCTCCAGCTCTCACTTTCCTTCTCACCTGGACCCCTCCAATAGCTTTCCTATCTATTCTTTTGGAACTCAGTCTTTCAGTCTTTCCCTTCTTTGGCCCATTCTCCACCTTCAAGCTATTAATTCATTCATTCAAGAAACATTTATTGATTGTGAATGGCTACGTTGTGCCAGACACTGTTCAAAGCACAGCAGTGAAGACGTCTTCCCAAAGTCCCTGCCTCCACGGGGCTTACATTCCAGTAGGAAAGACAGACAATGCACAATTGAACCTTTCTGTAATATAAATCTGATTGTGCTGCCAGTCTCCAGCTTAAACCTTTCAGCATCTCATCACAGCTCCCAGGATTCACAGTTCACAAGGCCTTTCATGGTCCCCAAGATACCTCCTTTGGTATCTATCTTCTCTTCCTTTCCCCTTTCCACCTTCCCCTACCCCATTTGCCTTGGCCATATAGAAGCTCTTTTGGTTCTTCAAATAAAGCTTTTTCTCTCCTGGACATCATGCAGGTTGGTCTCTGTCTGAAATACCCATCCCCCTCCTCTTTGTCTGGCTCAACTCTACCCTCGCCTTGTCTGGACATCACTTCCTCCAGGAAGCTTTCCTTCCCCTTCCCCCTCTGCCATGTCTGGTAAGGTACATTTTTCATGTGCTTCTCATGGTACTCTATGTTCCCTGCATTTACACACTGCATTGTAACGAGCTACTTACTTCTCTCTATCCCTGGGCACAGTCTTCTTTTTAGGGGCAAGGGGGAGTCACTGTATCCCTAGCACCTGGCATAGTGCCTCACATACAGTAGATGTACAATAAATACTCCCTGGATGGATGTATGAATGCAATGAACTCAAACTGATAGAATACTGATTGTTAAAATTTCTCATCTCACCCAGGGATTTCTTACTTTTCAGATCTCTGAATTATCTAAACTATTTGGGTACAGTCGGCCCAATGCTATCTGGCTTTTCTGCACTCTCCTATCCAACTTGCCCTCCTCTTGTCATTGCCCAGGCATATCTGATAGTGGGGTCTTGGAGTCAAGGAATGAGGTAAATCAGAGGTGAGGAGGATCCAGAGGAAAAGTGGGAAAGGGGGGGTGGGGGGGAGTGAGTCTACAGAGGGGGAACTATTCAGATTCCTTGGGCAAACTAAACTCAGGAGGTTCCCTTGTTTTTTTGACTTTATAACAAAAATAACCCAGAAAAGTCCACATACCTTTGTAGGTTGCTCTGGTTGGGATGCTACAGGTGCAGGTCCGGTTGGGCTGACTTTTATTCTGGCAGAGCTCCCTGTTAGAGTCCACGTTCTTCACCATGCACTTTGAGTGTCTTGGAGAGAAGCTTCCCACCACAGTCACTGTAGTCTGTGCAGGGAAGATACAGGGAAAAAATGATGATTTTTGCCTCATTTCCATCACAGAGCCTTATATTATCTCACCTTTTGACCTGCCACAGGAAGGAGAATTTCTCAGAAGAGTCGATGTAAAGAATAGATGTTTCTGGGTGACAGAGCAAGACACTACCTCCAAAAATAAATAAACAAATAAATAAAAATATAAAAGAATAGATGGTGTGTTGGCTATTGGGTTTGCTCTTTTGTACACTGCATATTCTTATTCTTTGACCATTTTTCTGCTTTGTGTATATATTTTTCTTATCAATTTTCAAGAGCTCTCTGCATGGTGTAGATATTAATCTTTATCTGTCATATTTCTGACACATATTTTTCTCCTAATCTATTGTTTGTCTTGTAACTTTTGCTTGTGACATCTTTTATCCTTACACAATGTGCTTTTAAGTAATCAAATACAGGGTTTCTTGTCTCAGCTATAAAGTGCTTCCCAAACTCTAGCTTATGGACAAATATAAAATTGTTCCAACGTCTTTATTGCTTTATTTTTTAAGCTTATGTCTTTAATCCATCTGGAATTTATTTTTATATACAGTGTGAGATAAGGGTCCAACTTTATCCAGATGGTTAATCAATTATGTCACAGCCATTTATTAAACAAAAAACAAACCTCCTTTTCCCACTGAATTGAAATGCCATTTTGTCCTATGTTAAATTTCCATTTATCTGGAATCTATTTCTGAACTCCACTCTCTTTCAATAATCTATTGATCTACTTCTATTCCAATGTCATTAAGTTTTTGCTCCTGTAATTTTAAATATATTTACCATCTGATAAGGCAAATCTCTCCTTCTTTATCTCTAGTTTCATAATTTTCTTAGCGTTTCCTGGACATTATTCATCCATATGAACTTTAAGTTCATTTTATCCAAAGGGGTTGAAGAGACTAAGTCTAAATGAAATTGTATTAAATATATGCCTTAATGTTAGAAAAATTTGTATCTTTATGATATTAAGTATTCCCATCCAAACACATGACTTTTTTTCATCCGTTTCTCTTTGATCTGGGGTTCATTTAAGACGGCATGCCTTGATGATCTCCTAGGTGTGAAGATACATTTGTCAACTATTCCTTATTGCTAATATTGTTAGATAATGATTAAAGAAGGTGGCCTGTGAAATGTGCTTTAGAATTAGTTAAGGTTTTGCTTGTGGTCAAACATATGATTAAATTTGGGTGGAGGGAGTGTTTTTGTGTGTGTATGTTCGTATGTGTACAGGGATACGTCTGCGTGCCTGTACATGTGTGTATGTGTATAGTAGGGACACAAAAAGACAATCTTGAAATGTTCCCAAAGTAGCTTTTTCCCAAGGAAATGGTCCAAAGTAACAAGGCAGCCAGGTGTCCTGTTCAAAACGAAAATTACAGGAATTAACATGGCAACAGTGGACTCCTTTTGCATCAGGTGCATGATGGGATCTAGTGGGAATGTGGGCCAAGTAAAAGGAACCTGGGAGTGCAGAAAGTGGTAACTTTATCACCTCTTATGAAGAGCCATAGTCTAGACAACCTGGCAGCTGTCTGTCTTCTGTTATACATCTCACTTCCTCCCAGACTTGCTGCACTGCCACCTAAGACTCTGCTGGTTCCCTGGTTCTCTGATAAGCTTGCTAAGTCTTGTCTAGTCCCTGGAGGTCACCCCTATCTTTCCATTTTCAAAAAGTTCTGGCCATATTATCATGCTGGAAGAAGGCAAGTTATTTCAGTCCACTTCACCTGGACTGAAGTTCAATTGTCTTTAGGGAATTCTGAGCACAGTAAAAGATCCCAAACTATTCCCACTAACTCATCTTCAACAAATGCTTGAACTCTCATTCATGCTGAATCTTCAACCCAGCATTTATATCTGCACCACACATCTTAGCACACTATCACAGATTATCTTGTATACATGTATGTCTTAAATTGAATTCACTGCTCAAACATTATAACAAGAGTATCAGAATTTTTAAAAATCACACTTTAAACAACTCTTTTAAAGTTTCCACATTTCCTTCTAGTTCTCACATATGTAGTTTTATATAACTATAATTATTCCATTTATTTATTCCACAAATATTTATCAAGCTTGCAACATATGCCAAGTGCTGCACAATGGTACTGATTATACCAGTGAACCAAACAGCTATGGTCCTTGCCCTCAAAGAGCTTATAGACTAGTAGAAGTATAGAACACTCCACCAGAATAAAATTGGAGGGTCACGTGGTATCAAGGAATCATCAAGAGATGACTGAGCTAAGATGGTACAATAGAAAGGGGAAGAACCAGGCAGTCAAGGTACCCCTCAGAAGTAGCATGGGGCAGGACTGGAAGTAGGGGATGTGGATATGGAGGATGCTGGTGAGCAAATGGATGGATGGAGGTACCACAGGTACCATACATGGAGATGGGGCATACTGAGGGAGAGGCAGATGGGTGGAAGATTCAAGACTTCAGTTTGGGGTGTATGTAGTTCAAGATACTTGTGTGATACTTAGGCAGATGTGTCAAGTTGGGTATGGGCCTGGAGCTCAGAGGAGCAATCTGGGGTGGGGATAAAGGAGACATGAACATACAGGTGATTGATAAGGCCATGGAAGTGGATAAGATTGTCTACAGACAAAATGTAGAGTAAGAAGAGAGGAAGAACCAAAACTGGGCCTTAAATGGCTCCAATATTTAGAGACAGGGAGAGAAGGCACCAACAAGGCCCAGCAAGGGAATTGAGGCCTGGCCACAGAGAAGAAGGAGAGCACGGAGTGGGCGTGCCATGGAAAGCAATGGAAAAGACAGTTTCAAGAACGGTATCAGCCCAGTAAGATGACCTTATAGTGTCCACTGGAATGGCTGCATGGAGTTCACCAGTGACCTTAGCAAGAACCGGTTCAGGGGAACAGTGGGGCAGAAACCAGGTTGGAGTGGACCTGAAAAGAAGAGACAGCATGTTTTTTCAGGTGCAGTGGAAGGAGAGAGGAGCCAGTGAGGTGAAGGTATTTTTGCGTAACTTGGGGTCCAGGTGAGTACAGTTAAAAAGCTGAAGCTTTGTCCTAAGAAACCCAGCATGGGACTCCTTACCAGGCTGATGGCTCTTTCTTGAATCAAGCTGGATAAAGAGGGAGTAAAGACTTAAAGGGCAGATGGGATGCAGAGGCAGCTGGGGTGTCAGTTAGCCGACAATATCCACAGGGCCAAATAATTGCTATACAACACTCTTATCCGATCGACATATTATACTGAATCATTCCTTATTGCTAAACAGTTTCGTTATTTCCAGGTTTCTAATTCTATAAATGCTACTGCAAGAGCATCTTCATGCCTAGGGATTTTCTTCTTTCAAGTTATTTCCTCAGGATTCTAAGGCTGAAATTAATGCTTCAAACAGAATGAATATATTTACGAATTTTGAAACATGCTGCCAAATTGCTTTCCAAAAAGGTTGTGCTAATTGGCATCACCAACACTGGGTGTTAGCATAGCTTATTATCGCTTTAATTTGTATTTATTTGAAAACTAGCGAGGTTGAACATATTTCCATATTTCTATCTACTTTCTGAATCTCCTCTTGTGAGAATATCTGTGTTTTGGCCCAGTTACTTTTTGGTGTACTGAAGTTTTTCTTTGTAATTTTTCTTAGTGTTATTATCTTATGATGAATTTTTTTTTAGTGGTAAATATTTTCCTGAAGTGTGTGCTTTAGTTAACTCTCACTTTTTTTTTTTTTTTTTTTTTGACAGAGTTTTGCTCTTGTCAGCTAGGCTGGAGTGCAGTGGCACGATCTTGGTTCACTGCAACCTTCACCTCCCAGATTCAAGCGATTCTCCTGTCTCAGCCTCCCGAGTAGCTGGGATTACAGGTGCCTGCCACCACGCCTGGCTAATTTTTTTGTATTTTTAGTAGAGACAGTTTTTCACCATGTTGGCCAGGCTGGTCTAGAACTCTTGACCTACAGGTGATCTGCCCGCCTTGGTCTCCCAAAGTGCTGGGATTACAGGCATGAGCCACCATGCCCGGCCAAGTTAACTCTTACTTTTTGTAAAAGGAAGTCATGTATATGAATATTTTTCTTTTGCTATTACATACTATATTGTTTCAGAGGTAAAAAAATTGTACTTTCAAATTATGTTCAACTTCATTTTCTGTTAGTTCTTCTGTGACTTATCTTTACATATCAATTTCTTAATTAGTCTAATTTTATTTTATATTTAATGTAAAATATGAAATTATGTTTCCATAGTATAAGCCAGTTATCTCACACATTTTATGAAATAATTTTTGTTTCCTCTCATTTTATGATATGTGTTCCTTAAAATTTTTATATCTATTTCTGAGCTTTCTACTATATTCTATGAATCTATATTCCTATTTTTAAACCAGAATCATGGATTAAATTATTGTTGATATCTATCAATCATCTATGTTTGCAATCTAATGGGAGTGGTCTTGCCTAAATCAACTTCTTTTTTTTCAAAATATGTTTTGGATATTCTTGATCAGCTCATATTATTCCATGAGCTTTTATATTATATTTTTATAAAATTCCATGAATTTTATATTAACTTTAAATAAACACTAATTCAAAAATCATTGGAATTACATGAAATTAAGAAAAACAGGTGAGGAAGAAGTGCTATTTTTGTGATATCTTCTCACCAAGAAATGTAGAACATGCCTGAATATGGTCAAGATGTTTTCCATATATTCTAAGAAAATGCTTTGTGTATTTTTGTTTTTATTTTTGTTTATGCTTATGTTTTTAATTGATAAGGTTTTGCTATGATAAATTATAAATAGCCTTAAGGCTGGGCGCGGTGGCTTACACCTGTAATCCCAGCACTTTGGGAGGCCAAGACAGGCAGCTGAGGTCAGGAGTACGAAACCAGCCTGGCCAACATGGTGAAACCCCATCTCTACTTAAAACATAAAAAAATTAGTCAGGCATGGTGGTGGCAGGCACCTGTAATCCTAGCTACTCAGGAGGCTGAGGCAGGAGAATTGCTTGAACCAGGAGGCAGAGGTTGCAGTGAGGGGAGATCATGCCATTGCACTCCAGCCTGGGCAACAAGAGTGAAACTTCGTCTCAAAAAAAAAAAAAAAAAAAAAAAAAAAAAAAAAAAAAATAGCCTTAATACACCATTGCTCTGCTATCTAACTAGAATGGCTTAAGCTAAGTTGTTCAAAGCAAAATCACTATTTTTGGTAGCTGACTCCAACACATATCTCTTAGCACAAATGGTTTTAAAGCAGGATATGTACCTTGCTTTTTAAGTTTATGGCTGAGTAGTTCTGTTGTTTTTATGAATAGGACCTTCTATTAATGAAGTTAAAAGTTTGTTTTATTTGACATGTAGTAAGGCTATTGATATTTAAATATTTATTGAACATTCAGCACTTCATTTAACTTTTATTCATTTGAATAATTTTTAAAGCTAACATATTTAGATTCGGCAGATATGCAGCCACTTAAGATGAGTAAATAATGGTTTTTTATATTTAATTCAAATAATTATATGTATTATTTGTTTCTTGTGTTACTGCAGTGGACAGAGCTTTATAAATAATGTCAATAGCATTAGCAATGGTGGAATTCCTTGTTTTAGTTCTGATTTGTAAAAGAATGTTTCTAGGACGGGCATGGTCACTTACGCCTATAATCCCAGCACTTTCAGAGGCTGAGGTGGGAGGATCACTTGAGTCCAGGGATTTGAGACCAGCCTGGGCAACATAGGGAGACCTTATCTCTACAAAAAAAATTTTAAAAATTAGCTGGGTATGGTGGTTCACACCTATAGTCCCAGTTACTGGAGAGGCTGAGGTGGGAGGATCCCTTGAGCCCAGGGGTTCAAGGCTGCAGTAAATTATGATCACCTTTTTGCACTCTAGCCTAGGTGACAGAGTGAGACCCTGTCTAAAAAAAAAAAAAAAAAAAAAAAAAAATTCCACTGTCTCTCCTCTAGGAACCACATTGTTTAAGAAATACTTTTATTCCAATTAGCCGGGCATAGTGGTATGTGCCTGTAATCCTAGCTACTTGGGAGGCTGAGGCAGGAGAATCCCTTGAACCTGGGAGGTGGAGGTTGCAGTGAGCCTAGATCATGCCACTGCACTCCATTCTGAGTGACAGAGCAAGACTCCATCTCAATTAAAAAAAAAAAAAAGTAGAAAACTGAAATTGGATCCCTTTCTTATACCTTATACAAAAATTAATTCAAGATGAATTAAAGACTTAAATGTTAGACCTAAAACCATAAAAACCTAGAAGAAAACCTAGGCAATACCATTCAGGACATAGGCATGGGCAAAGACTTCATGACTAAAACACCAAAAGCAATGGCAACAAAAGCCAAAACAGACAAATGGGATCTAGTTAAACTAAAGAGCTTCTGCACGGCGAAAGAAACTAACATCAGAGTGAACAGGCAACCTACAGAATGGGAGAAAATTTTTGCAATCTACCCATCTGACAAAGGGCTAATATCCAGAATCTACAAAGAACTCAAACAAATTTGCAAGAAAAAAACAACTCCATTATAAAGTGGGCAAAAGATATGAACAGACACCTCTCAAAAGAAGACATTTATGCAGCCATCAGACATATGCAAAGGTACTCATCATCACTGGTCATCAGAGAAATGCAAATCAAAACCACAATGAGATATAATCTCACGCCAGTTAGAATGGCAATCATTAAAAAGTCAATGGCAATCATTAGAAAGTCAGGAAACAACAGATGCTGGAGAGGATGTGGAGAAATAGGAACACTTTTACACTGTTGGTAAGAGTGTAAATTAGTTCAGCCATTGTGGAAGACAGTGTGGCGATCCCTCAAGGATCTAGAACTAGAAATATCATTTGACCCAGCCATCCCATTACTGGGTATATACCCAAAGGATTATAAATCATGCTACTATAAAGACACATGCACACATATGTTTATTGTGGCACTATTCACAATAGCAAAGACTTGGAACCAACCCAAATGTCCATCAATGATAGGCTGGATTAAGAAAATGTGGTACATATACACCATGGAATACTATGCAGCCATAAAAAAGGATGAGTTCATGTCCTTTGCAGGGACATGGATGAAGCTGGAAACCATCATTCTCAGCAAACTATTGCAGGGACAGAAAACCAAACACCTCGTGTTCTCACTCATAGGTGGAAACTGAACAATGAGATCACTTGGACACAGGGTGGGGAACATCACACACCAGGGCCAGCCGAGGGGTGGGGGCCTGGGGGAGGGATAGCATTAGGAGAAATACCTAATGTAAATGATGAGCTGATGGGTGCAGCAAACCAACATGGCACATGTATACATATGTAACAAAACTGCACGTTGTGCACATGTACCCTAGAACTTAAAGTATAATAAATAATAATAATAATTTTATTTCTGTGTCTTTTCTATTTTTATTACATATCTCTGCTTTCCTTCTCCACCACATCAGTCATTCTACCAGGGGAGCCCATGTTTACAACCTTGTATGAATTCTTCCATATTTTTGCCCAAGCTCAAATAATCATATAGAGACATATATACATAAATGTGTACAGGGACATTTTTTGGTCAATGTAAGATCATGCTAGGAACACTTTTATGCATCTTGCTGTTTTTACTCAACAAAACCTCACAGAAATCCCTCCAGGACAACTGGAATTGCTCTAATTATTTCTTTTTAATGCTGATCCCATAGTGAGTATGAGGATGTACTATCTTTTAATTGTTTTGTGGAAAGAAACAAAGCTTCTGTGAACAAAGCTTCTGTATTATATGGAAGTTTTTCTCTGCCTACAAAGTAACTAGAATGTTACTAAGCATATGATAGGCTGGTAGCAAATAGCCTTTGAATAGAGCTAATAGATGGAACTGAACATGACCCTAGACTGCCGTCTCCATAGGTCAGGGTCAGGTTTATTTAAACAAAGACCTGAGATTTTCAGGTAAGCTAAAGGTGGCAATAGGGTAGGAAATATTTTGCAATAATGTGATCAAGAGATAGAATCAGATGGCTTATCAACACTATTAAAATAGTCCAAAGTTGGTTTGAAAGGATAGCTTTAATCAAATTACAAACTTCTTATCTTCTTTACTTTGAGAGTGGTGGTAAGCTGGAGAGAGTGAGGCAGTGGCTGTGTGGGAAGTCTCTGGGAAGATTAGGGTAAACCAGTGGGACTTAGGGCGAGGAAGAAAACACCAGTGGTTGTTTGGGTGGTAAGCAGTTTTTGAAATGTTCTAGACTAGATATCAACAGTGATTAATTTGTAATCGTGAGCCCCTAGCTAGGTAAGGAAGTTGTATAAACAGCACTTTTTATTTAATGAACAAGCTACTTCTTCCCACTACATTTAGCTGAAGTATTATCCTTACATTTTTTTAAATGACATAAGAAAAGAAATCTTCCAGAATCTTAACCACTAGTCAGAGTCCTGGGTATATTCAAGGATTATGGTATCCTACTTTCTACTATTCTCTATTAGTGCCAAATTTGGCTATTTTTCAAACTGATGAGAGAAATTAGAATTTGGATACACCTAAGTTTAGATGCCTAAGAATCTTTTCCACCAAATCAATTCACTCTGATTCAGGGCTCGTAGAAGTTCATATGAAAGTTCTTTTTCTCATTTTTTCTCCAGGAAGACAACAGAAAGTGGCAACAGCAAAATAGCTTTAAATCTGTTAGTTCTGATCAGTTACGACTTAAAAGCTTGATTCTTTTATTATTTATCACTCATTAAATACTTTGGCTCTCCTTTATTAAATGTTAAATCATCGTAAGAGGTAAAGTTCTTGCCATTTCTCTGAAATGGCAAAGTGTAAGGGAAAAGAGAAAGTGGCCCATTTCCTTGTTAATGTGGTATTCAAACAGAACACAGTGAGCTCAACAGACAGGTCAGCTGGCTGCTGTACAATTATTCATAACAGAGGACTCCGTGCAATTATGCATAACACAAGAGCCGTCATTAGGGAGAAAATGTCTCCTTATAGCACTACTGAGATTGCAAGGCAGGAATTCCCTTTTCCCGTAGGGCATGCTTGGCATGTGCATCTGCAAGTGCTTAAATATGCCCCCTGCTCCCTTCTCTCATCCAATGACAGGGCTGATGTGCTGTCAAGAGTGGTGCTGCCATAGTGAGGGCCCACTGGCTTTCCAAAGGACCTCACATGCGATAGTCACTGTCCACATTGGTCTTCTCTCCATCTCTACCAAGACTGTTGGAAGCTATGTTCATAAGATGGTTACTGGAGAAGACTCAACACATTAGGATAAGGGACCATTACACTAAACAAAATTCTGCAATTAAGCCACATTTAAGGAATCTTATTGACCATAATCTGAACTTCTTTTTTCTCTACTTTCAAGAGCAATATGTATTTCTACTACATTAGAAGTTCAACTCTTCTTCCAGTTCAACCATTGAGAGTCATCTTTAGCTCCACAAGACAACAAACTCCATGAGAGCAGGCCCATGATGTGACTTGGTTACTGCTATATCCCCAGCACCTTGCAGAGTGGACGGCATCTGGTAGGCATTCAATATTCATTAATGAGAGCTAAATGAATGGAGTGCTATCACTAAGCACGTTTGATTGCTAATAGATATTTTACACACAGAAGGAAGTCAGCATCCGCTGTGCAAAATGAGACAATACAATGAGGACAAATTAAAATCTTTCCTCTTACCTTGTCTTTACTGCTTCGAATTAGCTGAATTTTAGGGCACTTTTTCACTCCAGACGAAATATCCAGCCAGTTTTCTAAGTTCTCTGAACGTACACAATCTCCTTGGAAAGTGCACCTAAAAAAAATGCGGCAACAAAACAGCGACCGCATACATGGCGTTAGTTACAACTTTTTTATACTTGGCTTCAGTACAGAATGCCAGACTTCGTACAGTGGATTATTGATTTGAGAGAGAACAGGAACATGATGCTAAAACCATGAAAAGCAACAAGAAAACAGCAGAGCATTTTTTTCCATCATGTCTAGGAGCAATGAACAAATGTAGACAACGTGTTGAACTTCGACTCCTGAGCCATCTCTCAAGATGACATCGCCAAATATATCCAAAACACATCCTCTCATGGATTCTGAAATAAGGAACTCCCTTTTAGAAATACCTAGCAAAGAACAGCTCAAGGAAGAAAGAGTTCACACATTGTATAAATTTTAGGTTTGCTATTCATTCCCAAAATATCAACCTATTGTGTAACTTGATTTTGTTTTAAAAAATAATAATAATAAAGTTACTATTTTGTGCTTTGCAGTATGATAATTAAATAGAAATATTTCAAGGGCAGAGTCTGCCTAAGAATTTGATAAGACATTCCATAACCATCTGCTGCATAACATTTATTTAGACAGATACCAAATTATATCAAAAGATATAGGTGAAACATTTTTCCAGGGCCATTTTCCCAAGTCAGCCAGCTCAGAGGATGACCCAGATAAGTCTTAAGCTGTGGCCAGGGCCAACTACTTTGATAAAGAGATGCTCAGAAGCTGAGTGGTGAGATCACTGGCTTGCTTGATGTCTCAGTCACTCTAGGTCACACTAACTTGGGAACCCTTGCCTCACCAGATGGGGCACCAACCCGGCAAGAAAAACAAACACCAACAGCCATGTTATCACCAAAGGGTGCTGGACTCCATAGATAACCCATTGACTAGTGTCAAGAAAAGAACGAAATATTTTCTAGTACTACACCTCCTCAAGGCTGAAGATTAAAATGCAAGGGTGGTAAACCAGTGATGCTGAATTTTAAAAGAAACTGAAAACACATGAATCATAAGATTGAAAAGCAACCAAGTGATGACCACATTTAGCTATGGGGAGTCCCCGAGGGGATGTGAGCGGAATGAGGAATGGATGGGCCCAGATAGTGTATTTGGCTTTCTAAAGGTTTTATTTCTTCTCCTTCCTCTACTCTCTCTCCCTCTTTTAATTCTTAAGAATTTAGGCCTCATGGCTTCATCTTTGAGCTCTGTGTTAATCTGAATATGGCAAAAATAGAACAGAAAGTCAGTGAGTTTCACTAAACGTCATCCCCAAGCACAATACCTTTAGCATGTCACCAGCTGCTGACATTTGGGGAACCCTGCTCCCAGCGAGCACATCTGTGTTCCACCTCCCACTACATCTGTGTCAGTTTCTTCTCCAACATTATAACCAGGAGGATTTTCATCAGCAATTCTCCAAAGCCATACATTTATCTGGCCCTTGATGGCTAGCTTGTCCGTCACGGACATTAAACTCAAATTAAAGTGCCTCTCAATGTCAGAGAGAGTTTGCAACAGAGAGACAAGCACTGCTGGATTGAAAAACAGAATGACGAAGCTGGTTCTTTCGGTTGTATCTGAAATAGATCATGACTGTCAAAAACTCCCTGCCTCTCATGGGCACTCTGGTTTGTGTAAGGCACTTCCTCTGCCTATAAGAAAAAAAAAAAAGCCAATTCCGAAGAGACTGGAGTACAAATATTTTTGTTGGCTCTTAATGCTGTCTGGGAGTCAAAGCCTAAGGCTGCCAAAAAAACAAGTGTAAAGTATTTCATACAAATAGTGCCACAATTTGCCAATTTGTAGGCAGAAAACAGTAGTGCCACTGAGTTATCACTCCCTTTTCTGAACTCCTATAGCATTTCTTGTCGGAAGTACGTACTTTGGTATTTAATCATATGCTGCCTTGAATTACAACTTAACTGTTTCATAAGTCTATCTCAGTTCTCCCCAAGTAAGCTCTAAGCTCCTCAAAGAAGGGAGAAGGTCTTTAATATTTCTTTAGCAAATCCCTCAATGTCTGGCAGCATGATATGCAAATACTAGGGTTTCAATAAATATTTTTGAATGAAAGGATGAAATATGAAATCTCTATAGGTCTTTTCCATTGCTGATTTTTCTTTCTAGAGTTTTAATTCATGTCTGACTCCAACTTATGCCAAAGAGACTATTTTTAAAATAAGCTAAAAGTTTGAATCTGGGGACCAAATTAGGGGGTGAGGTTTTCATTTTATTTTTTTGAAAAAAAAAAAGAGAAAAGAAAATATATAATGAACCTTTCATTTTTTATTCTGCATAAGGCAAAACCAAAATCTAACCATGTTAAGCAACTAAACATAAATTCCTTTGTTTATATATATATAAAAAAAACCCCACCACCTCTGAACTCCTATTCCTTGCCTCTCATGAGTAAAAATAAAAAATGAAAAAATGAAAAGCAAACCATGACACCAAGTATGTATAACCAGATGGCCAGCCAACAACAGTATCTTATTACTTCTCAAATATTGCAGATTATAAAATCTTCATGACAGCATATTACTCATACATTTACATTTCTTACAGAGCAGATCTTGTAGCTCCCATATTTTAGTAAACAAAGCTAGTTACTCTGAAATATTTCCTTTTGAAACCTATCACTCTAATTCCTGCGTGTTAACAAGAGCAATGGTCAAGCGCATAAACACTTGAGCCAGTGCCCTAATTAAATTAAAATCTCATTGTCACACAGGACTCTTAGCGAGGCTGATTCTTCAGTGATGCACTCTCAGATAGGCTGATATCTTAATGGCTTCATTTCAATTTCTTCAGGCCAAGAATAGGAAGAAAATTGGATTTGGATAAGAATGGACATATTCTAGAGAAACTGGTAGAGATACGTTTGCTTTCTTGACTTATTGTTACTTTTGCTCCACCCTCTACTGAGGATCTATCCCAAAGTCCTCAGACTCCCAGTCAGTATTTTATTTTTCTAGTCCTTATTTCCAGTTAGAGCTAATACTTTCATGATAAAGCCTGAAGGCAGACACAAGCCTATTTGTAAATTAGAAAACAGAATCCGCCCAAATGCAAAGATTGCCTGAAGAAAAAAAAATCCCCCAAACCAAAAAGTTAATTTAAAAAGACTTTCCTTATGTGAAAAACACTGTATGTAGAAACAATTCAGTCAATGAAACTATTTAAGAAAGCTGTTCTTGTTAGTTTGCTATAAAATCTGCTGTAGAGCTTAATGTATTCGAGATAATACTAGAGTTTGATATTGCCGTTCAGCTATGTAAGTATGTAACCGCCCCCTCCCTCACCCCCAACAGATTAAAAAGAAAAAAAAAAAAAAAAAAAAACAGTTCCAAACCTACTCTGGCCCCGAGTCATAAACAGGAAGGTCCCAGACACTTGTTTCTAAGTTCACTGTTTGAAACTTAAAAAGTCTTTCTATACAATGGGTTTGCTTCCTGGGTTCTTAGAAATATGTGTAACCCATAGTATCCCTGAATAATTACCCCACCACACACTGGCATGGAGGGAACATTACTCTGTGCCAGGCACTGCTGGGAGTGTTTGCAGTTAGTTCTCACAACAACCCCACTCTATACAGATGAAACAGAAGCTCAGAGAAGTACAGTAACATATCAAGGCCACACAGCTACCAAGTGGCAGAAGTCTTATTTCAGAGGTCACAAAGTTGGCCCCCTTGCTGCATGCCTTCCTACAGATCCTAACCACCACTTAATAAAGGACATTCATAGTTCCTCCTGGCTTCCTGGGACCTCAACCATGGTTGGAGGGTGGGGCTGGGCCAGGACGAGGACACAGGGATGGGGACCCCAGAAACAGAGAAAAGAGAAGGTAAGGCAGAGACTGTAGGATGAAAAGGGTAGCAAGGATTTGGGGGAGAACACAGAAGTAGGGATTCTGAGAGGCCTCTAATTTTCTTCTATCACTAGCTGTGAATACAACACAACCACACAACTAGCAAGAGGTTAAAATTCCAGGCGGCCCTGGACTTAGAAATCCATTCTACTGCCAAAAAATTTTTCTTGCAGACCATCTGTTTCTAATATAAAATGCATTTTCCCCCATAGAAACAATGTTATAAACAGTGATTAGGTTTCCAGGTTAGCCCACAAAACCTACTTATCCATAATGTAACTTTACTACTATGTATTTGCAATAAAGAATAGCAGAAAACAACAAGATTGCAGCCATTGGCATTATACAGCAGTTTTCTTCTTTACTTATTTGTGTTTCTGCTCAGTTGGTAGTCTGGGAACAGTGCTCAGCTGGATCGACTTTTAAATTTATTATTACAGTGTTGTATTTATACAGCATTTCTATTTTTTTTAATGGGCATGGCTTAAATTATTAATTGTTTTCATGCCAACGTAAAGAGCAGGGAGGCCCACCTCTGAAAAGGAGCTGAAGTTTCCAAGCAGGTAAAATACCCATGGGCTGGGCTGGGGGCCTTGAGAGGCCGACTCTATCAGGCTAGAATCTTGCAGTACAAATTTACCACTTACTCAACCTTGAAATAGAAACTCTGAACTCAGAAATGTAACTTCTACTTCCTGCCACTCAAATTTCATCAGCATCCTCTAATCTAATTGTTCACCAAGAGCAGACAGTCCCTGAAGGAATCTGATAACTACATATCAGGTAAGTGGCTTGAATGTGGCGGTTAGTGTGAACTATTCCAAAGATTCTACACTGATATAATATCAGAAAACTTTTAACAAGGAAACAATCCAGCTTCTCTCCCTCCCAGGAAACAGGAGACTGCATCCATGCTGGGGGAGGGCTTCGCTATAAAAGCATCTCAAGGTCTTTTGCTAAGTGATTTGAAACAGATGTCTGTATTTTTGGAGAAGGCACAGAGCCCAATGGAGGGGCCAGGTGGTCCCCAGAATCGGGGGACTTTCTTGACAATTGCCAGTCCACGAGATGAGGAAACCAAGCCTACTGAATAGAAGAGAATAGGAAGTCTGTGACAAACTAAACTTCAAATGAAAGGCCTCCAGAGTCTTTAAGAGGGGAATGCCAAAACATAAGACCAGGAAAAATTGGAAAATTGGATCTTCATCACTGAAGCTGAAAGTCAATCTACATGATAAAATTATGCTAATAACAGAGACAATTTAGAAAATTTTTTTTAAGCAAAAACATCTAACATGCCAGGCAATGTCTTTTCACATGATTTGATTCATTTATTATTCACAACAAACCTCTAAATAGCTGCAATAATTGTCCCTGCTTCACAGATGGGGAAACTGAGGCATAGCTGGTTCCATATTGCTTTCCTAAGGTCACAGAAATAGTAAGCAGAGGAGCTGACCTACTAAAAGTCAGGCAGTGTAGCCTCAAAGCCTGTGGTCTCATCAGCTACCTATACTGCCTCTCAGAATAGCTAATAGTGACTGAGCCCATCTGTCTTAGTCTGTTTTGTGTTGCTATAATAGAATACCACAGACTGGGTAATTTACAAAGACAAGAAATTTATTTTTTACAGTTCTGGAGGCTGGAGAGTCCAAGGTCAAGGGGCCTGCATCTGGCGAGGGCCTCATCCCACGGCGGGAGGTGGACGAGCAAGAGAGGGCGAGAGCATGCACATGTGAACAAGAGAAAGAGACTGGAATTTGCAGCCTGAAGCCCTTCTACGCTTGGCATTAATCCATTCACAAAGGCAGACCCCTCATGACCTAAACACCTCTCATTAGGTCCCACCTTTCAACAGAGTTGCATTGGGGATTAAATTCCCAACACATGCTTTTCAGGTGACATTTTCAAACCATAGCACCTTCCTAGTGCCCATAGGCCAGGCATTGTTTCTGGGGACTTCTGGGAATTAACACAGTAATCCTCACAACCAGTCCATGAAGTAGGTGTTATTGTTACCACCTCCATGTCAGAGGTTGAGAAACGGAGGTGCAAAGAGGTTAGCTAGCATGGTGTCTGGCACTGGCATCTATCTCTTACTACCACACCAAATTGCTCAAAAATTGTAAAGGCTTTCAGGGTAGCGACATCACAAATGCCAGCATAATAGTAAGTAGATTCTTCCAAGACATGGCCATATAGGAAAATACAAGTTTTACTCAATTTCTCAGCATTTTTCAAACTGAACTGTGTTCCTGGAGTTGTCTTGGGTGTTAATATTAAAGTAGGGTTCTATTGCCAAGAAGCTGGGAAACACTAGTTAAATAAAATTAAACAAGTCTCTCTGCTGCAGGACTTCTCAGAGCCTTGAAGATGCTACTGTGCTTTGTAACTTTCCGAGACAAGAATGAATGATGTACCATCTTCCAGCTTTTTTGTTGAAGGATGTTCTGAGGGATGAGAAATTCTAGTCACACACATTAGGAACCACTACCTGGTCTGGTTTAATGAGCAATAATCCACATGGCGGATCAAATTAGAAAACTTTGTGCCTATTTTGGCTAGTTTGGGTAACTCTTGTACCCAACTGATCATGGCCTATTAATTCTAAGCATCCTCTACAACCCATGCTTACCCCCCACCTCTCACCTGGGTTCCTGCAGCAGCCAAATGAGGTCTCCCCCTTCCCACTTCCTGTTCTTCTCATCAACCTCCCCACCAACATCTGGGTTACTCTTATGCAAGAGCTGATGATGTTACTCCCTGCTTAAAAATCTCTCATGATACCCTTTCTTCCATACCAGACTCTCCTATCTACATGCCTTTCAGCACCCCCAGCCTGCAACATATGTTTCCATGCTCATCTCTGACCTCGACACTGTGATCTGGCCCCTGCCTTCCTCTTCAAACTCATCCCCAGGTAGGTTTGGTTGATGAGTCTGTCTCTCTATCTAGACTGCAAGCTCCTAAAAATACCTGTCCCTGATATCTATTCCATAGTGCCTTGTGGAGAGTAGGCATCTGATAAACACATACAGGGCAAACAGGCCAGGCCCTCCCGAGCGTGTGCTATCCTCACTGCCCTGAATGCCTCTGGGCCTGCAACACTTGGTGAAATCACGTTCCTTGTTCAAGGGCTATTTCAGTGTCCTCCTCTATGATATTTGCTCAGACTCCAGGCAAAGCAGTCACTCCCTCCTCTGTGTCCCCATGACATTTACACATGCTCCCAGTCTACACAGCATACTGCATTAGTTGCTGATTGCCTGTCTGTCTCTCCAGCTACACTGTAAATCCCCCAAAGGGAAAGGACTACTTTATTCACCTTTGCACCCTCAGGGCCTAGGACCATACCTGGCATTCATTCTACAAATATGAACTGAGAGCCCATTGGATGCCAAAAACTCCACTAGGCACTGCGGACATTTCAATGGATAAGCCAGTTAAGTTCATTCTCTTATTGAGCTTATAGTCCAGAGAGGCACACAGACAAAAACCAAGTAAACAGACAATCATTTAAAATAATTTCAAATTGAGGTATGTCTTCTGCAGAAACCAAAGATATAAGAGAAAGGAACCTACTTTAGACAGGCTAGTGAAGAAAGATGGCATTTCAGCTAAGCATTCAAGGGTGAGAACCATGTAGTTGGGTCAAGAGCAGTGGGAAGAGGCCTGGTGCTAGTGGCTCATGCCTGTAATCCCAGCACTTTGGGAGGCCAGATCACTTGAGGCCAGGAGCTCAAGACCATCCTGGCCAACCTGGTGAAACCCTGTCTCTAATAAAAATACAAAAAATTAGCCGGGTGAGGTGGTGCATGCCTGTAATCCCAGCTACTTTGGAAACTGAGGCACGAGAATTGCTTGAACTGGAGGCAGAGCTTGCAGTGAGTCGAGATCATGCTACTGCACTCCAGCCTGAGTGACAGAGCAAGACTCTTTTCTCAAAAAAAAAGAAAAAAAAATGTAGTGGGAAGAGCATTCCAGGCAGAAGGAACAGCATGTGCAGAGTATCTGAGTGCACTTAAAGTATGGTCTCTGCAAGGAACTGATGAAATAGACCAGCTTGGCTAGAACTGAGTGAAGGAAGGGGGATAGCGGTTGTGCAGTTTGCAAGCCAGTGACCTCAAGCAAGCCATGTGCCCTCTCTGTGTCTCAGGCTCTCCACCTGCAGAAATGTAAATAATAGTTTTCACCTGATGAAGTTGGGAGAAAAATGTACATCCATTCTAAGAGTTTACAATTATGCCTCAATAAATGTTAGTTGTTATTATATTATATGGGAAAATGGAACAGAAAATATAGGCAAAAACTTGGATGACATAAGCCAAAGACAAAACGGTAGTGATGAGAAAGGGATTTGGGCAATGAGGTTGACCAGATGCCCTTCGGCATTGCTCACACACCAGCTCAATGCCCAACATGCCTTTTCTATGCAAGGAGGCAGAAACAATTCAAGGCTTCTTGGAGGGTTCTTAATCACAACTCTCTTTCCTCCTAAATATTAAAGGGTTCTCTGGAGTCCTTTCATGCCTTGAGGACCAGCTATTAGAGCACTCTGCACGGTGTACTGAAATTATTCCCTCACCTGTGAGCTTCTCCACAGCAGACCCTCATTCATCTTTGTTTTCCTCAGGGCCTAGTACAGGACCTGGCCCATGGCTGGCATTCAACAAAAGGTAGCTGAATTGGGTTAAGAAGGAAATTTTAAAGTGACTAAATTCTTGTCTATGTTTCAGTGATACCAGCAGAAGTCATTTCATTGATTTTTGTTCACTAGGTTGGCCTGTTCACTGGCATGGTGGAAAACCAGCCTTTGTCTTGAAACTCTGAGCTATTTAGCACACATGAAACACATTTGCAGACTGAAACACTCACACAAAACCGGTCTGTGGCCTTTGCTCCTTGTGGTTCTTTTGTGGGCGATGAGTGTACTAAAAGTTGGTGTTTTCTATTTCCAAACGCAAATCATGAACTAAATAATTTAGGGGAGCTATTTAAAAAAACAACAGCTGGAAATAAAAATGCAAAAATGACACCTCTTGAGTCAGAAAGGTCTGGGTTCAAAGCTGCCCTCCCATATACTCCCTGTGTAACTGGGGGCCACATTCCTTAGCCTCTGTGGGCCTCAGTTTCCCCACCACTAAACAGGTGGCATGATACTAAAACCTGATCCTCCTGAAAGCAGTATCAAATCCCACATTTGGCCTATCAGAAACAGTGCACCCTCCATATAGCAGAATAAAAGCATCCAAATGTTTAAAAAGCAAAAAACAAAAGACTGGCAGGAAGTCTTCGAATGAAGATCTGAACATTGTGTTTGGATATGGAGGAGATGCTGGGAACAGGACAAATACTAGGTCACAGAGACAAGTGAAAACATTTGAGGAATATTTAAAGGCCAATCAATACACTCTTATGAAAGTGCATGCTGCCTGAGATAAGGTCATTTCAAAAAAAATCTATTCCATTACAACATATATTTACTAAAAGGGATGTTCTTAATGGTGCTTGTTGGAAGTCAGAGAGCATCCATTAAAGAGACAGTGCAGGTAAGTACTACAGAGGCTGAGGTCTGAGAACATCAGTCACTAGCTCCACTAAAGAAAAAACTCACCCGGCTGGGCATGGTGGCTCACGCCTGTCATCCCAGCACTTTGGGAGGCAGAGGTGGGGGGATCACGAGCTGAAGAGATCAAGACCATCCCGGCCAACATGGTGAAACCCCGTCTCTACTAAAAATACAAAAATTAGGCAAGCATAGTGGCGTGCGCCTGTAGTCCCAGCTACTCGGGAGGCTGAGGCAGGACAATCACTTGAACCCGGGAGGCAGAGTTTGCAATGAGCCGAGATCATGCCATTGCACTCCAGCCTGACAACAGAGTGAGACTCTGTCTAAACACAACAAAAAACAAAAAACAAACCCTGGCTTCTGAGCATGGCGACCACTTTCCCAGTGCCGAATGTCTGGGACACAAGGGTGGAGAGTGCCCCTTAACACTGCTATCCCCTCTTCGCCTTCTGCTTTGCAATACGTAGAACTCACAGCTCCTCTCACAGCTGAAAAAGGAGGTGGAGAATCCACAGGACACAGGTTGACTCCCAGACCCGTTCCGGGGTTGGAAAGCCCCCCCAAATCCCTTCCAGCATTCACAGTAACCCAGATGCATGGATTCCGCCCATGCCACAGTAATCCAGTAATTCCCCAAGGCCCAAAGAACATATTCCTCTTCGCTTCCCACCGCTTCCACCCCACAGACAGTTGTCCTACTTGCTTCTACACAATTAGTCAGCACAATGGGGTCCTCACACGAGAAGGAGGAGCCGTCCCCAATTCCATTATCATTATCGCTGTCATTAGAGCCGCACTGGACCATAAAGAAGTGTCACCGCACAGACGTCAAGCTTGAGATCTGCACGAGGACACATCCCGGATTGGAAGGAAAGGAGGAAGGCTCTTCTGTCTCAAATTGTCGGCCATTCCGCTCAATAGTGCAACAGCCTATGAAGGCGGATAGCCCCAAAACTGAGTGTGCCCCTTCGGGTCTTGGCTCAGATGCCCCTTCTCACTGAGGCCTTCCAGGGCCCCCTGTTTAAATTTAGCGCCCCCTGCCTCCAACGAGCGTTCCCCATTTCCTTTTTCTGCTTTATTTTTCTTCACAGCCCTGTTTACTCTGTGACATGTTCTCTCTTTCCTCATTTATTTTTACACTGTCCATCTTCCCTCATGTCGTGCGTTAAAGAGTGTTCCCCCAAATTCCTGACCATCAGAACCTCAGAATGTGACCTTATGTAGAAATAGGGTCTTTGCCGCTGTAATGAGTTAAGGATGTCGAGATGAAATCATCCTGGATTTAGGGTGTCCCAGTGAATGGGAATTTTCTAGGAGAAAGGAGAGGGAGATTTGGACACACAGAAGAAGGCCATGTGAAGACCGGGGCAGAGATGGTCATCCTACCCCAAGCCAAGAAATACCAGGAGTCACCCGGAGCTGGGAGAGGTGAGGAAGGATATGCCCCTATAGCCTCCAGAGGGAGCTCAGCTCTGCTGACACCTTGATTTCAGACTTCTGGCCTCCAGAACTAGGAGAGGATAAATTTGTGTTGGTAGTAATTTGTTATGGCAGCCTTGGGAAACTAAAACACTTCACTGGAGGGAACTCCATGAGGGCAGGGATTTTTTTTTTTCATTTTTTTTTTTTCATTTTAAGTTCCAGGGTACATGTGCAGGATGTACAGGTTTGTTACATAGGTAAATGTGTGCCAGGGTGGTTTGCCGTACCTATCAACTCATCACCTAGGTATTAAGCCCAGCATGCATTAGCTATTTATCCTAATGCTTTCCCTCCCCTGACCCTACCCCGTGACAGGGGCCTATCTGTGTTGTCCCCTCCCTGTGTCCATGTGTTCTCATTGTTCACCTCCCACCTATAAGTGAGAACACGCAATATCTGGTTTTCTGTTCCTGCATTACTTGCTGAGGATAATGGCTTCCAGCTACATCCATGTCCCCAAAAGGACCTGATCTCATTCCTTTTCATGGCTGCTCATTCCTTTTCATTCCATGGCACATATGTACCACATTTTCTTTATCCAGTCTATCACTGATGGGCATTTGGGTTGATTCCATGTCTTTGCTATTGTGAATAGTGCTGCAATGAACATGGGTGTGGAGGGATTTTGACCTGTGTTACTCACCGCTAGTGCTTAGAATCCCAGCGCTTAAGACAGTGCCTGACACATATCAGGTACTCAGCAAATACCTGTTAAATGAATGCATGGTTGCCTAAGCTTTCAAGATGGAGGGTTTTCTATGACTCAGGTGGGCCCCGAGTGCCATGTCTTTCTTATACATAGCAGTTGCTCCATTAGGGCCATTTGCTCCAGGTTCTCCCCTCTCTACCCACTGCCATGAGAGATCATGTCACTTGCCTGTTTCTCTTTGTTTTGCTCTAATGGCTTAGGAGCTGGAGCTGAGCCTAGAGTTGAATCCTGCTTCCACTACTTGTATAACCAGTGGTAGGCAGAATCATGGCCCCCAAAGATGTCCACGTCCTAATCCCTGGAACCTGTGACTGTGTCACCTTGTATGGTGTCTCAGTTTGTTTTATGTTGCTATTACAGACTACTACTAACTGGGGAATTTATAAAGAAAAGAAAATTATTTTTTTACAGTTCTAGAGGCTGGGGAGTCCAGGGTCAAGGGGCCTGCATCTGGTGAAGGCCTTCTTGCTGCATCATCCCGTGGTGGAAGGGCAAGAAAGCACGAGAGAGAGAGAAAGAGAATAAGAGAGAGAGAAGGGGGCCTAATGTATCATTTTATCAGGAACCCACTCCTATGGTAAGTAACCCACTCCTGCAATAACTAACCCATTCCTGTGATAATGTCATTAATCCATTCATGAGGACAGAGTCCTCATGACTTAATCACGTCCAAAAGATTCTACCTCTCAACACTGTTACACTGGGGAGTAAGTGTCCAATACATGAACTTTGGGGAATACATTCAAACCATAGCACATGACAAAAAGGACTCTGCAGATGTAAGTTGAGGATCTTAAAATGGGCAGATAATTTTGGATTATCTGGGTGGGCCCAATGTAATATGATGATGCCACACTGTTGTTTTGAAGATGCAGGAAGAGACCATGAGCCAAGGAATGCTGGCTGCTTCCAGAAGCTGGAAAAGGCAAAGAAGGGCCTCCAGAAGGAGCACAGCCCTGACAGTGCTTTGGTTTCAGCCCAGTGAAACCCATTGCAGGCTTGTGACCTCCAGAACTATAAGATCACAAGTGCGTGTTGTTTTAAGCTGCTGAGTTTGTGGGAATTTGTTTCTGCGGCTGTAGGAAACTATACACAAGCTAAGGCTGTTCTCTATAAAGTGGGGATTGTAATAGTGCTTACTTCATGGGGTGCCAGGAGGACTAAATGGAACATGGCACAGAACGTGCAAGGTAGTGTCTAATGTATGATAAGCATATTCTTCTCCACCCATGCACACTGTCTCCTGGCCAGGCCTGGACTCAAGGCAGGTTTCCTGTGGAAGCGGCACTGCAGCCACCTTCTGAATGAGGAGCAGTCACATCCATCTGGACTTTTCCACTGCAAAGCCTTCTGTGACCCTGTGTTAGTCCATTTTTTGCATAGCTACAAAGAAATACCTGAGACTGGATAATTTATAAAGAAAAGGGGTTTAATTGGCTCATGATTTTACAGGCTGTACAGGAAGCATGGGTAGTGTCTGCTCCTGGTGAGGGGTTCAGGAAGCTTCCAATCATGCTGGAAGTGAAAGGAGAGCATGTGTGTCACATGGCTAGGGCGGGAGCAAGAATGCGAGGGGTCAGGTGCCACACTCTCTTAAACAGCCAGATCTCCTGTGAACTCAAGAGTGAGAACTCACTCACTATTGCGAGGATAGCACCAAGCCATTCATGGGGGATCTGTTCCCATGACCCAACTCCTCCTGGCAGACCCACCTCCAGTACTGGAGGTCACATTTCAACATGAGATTTGGAGGAGACAAAACATCTAAGCCATATCAGGCCCTCTCTGCTGTATATAGCTTACCTCTCATGATGGCAGAACAGACTAACTCAGGCTACTGAAGAATACGGCCATAAATTACTGTGCACCATGGATTATACTGGTCAAGTTTCAGGGCAATCACAGTCCTGGTGGGAAGGGTCCCACCAGGTTAATGATAGGCCTTGGGGGCTTGAGGAAGGAGTGTCACTTGGAGAAGAACCCTCAAGACAGGAGAGCAAGATAAAAAAAGGAGCTGGGATGTGTCCACAAGCAACCCATGTAATTCTTTTCATCTGTTACTCTGGGGTGTTGGGGACAAACATGTTTAGCATTCAGATGGCAGTTTTCTCTCGTGTGTTAAAAATACCCTTCTGTTACTCCCAACCCTTCAGAAAGTTTGATAGGAAGACTGACCACAGGGCCCTGCTGTTAGGCCGAGCAAGAAATGATCTCTTTCATAATCTCATGCGTGGAACAGCCGAACAACAGCTGAAGACCTAAAAACAGCCACCAGGGGCTGCTTGAAGGTCTTCCAACTGTCAACATGGAAGAAACATGTAGAAAAATATGGAGTGAATGTGAAATTTGTAAAGATAATTGAAGGGCACATACAGATACCTTATAAGCAGCATGCCTGGGGCCTTGCCTCCACCCATGTGTACCCTGTGCCGGGTGGAGCACGAAGGGATGGCAGGGTGAATGCAAGTGTGCTCTTTCCTGTAGGGCCCATTTTCTGAAGAGGAGCCAGCCCTGATTCCATCGTGGCACTAAAACCAGAGCAAGTGGGGTCCCATGCATGCACTGGGAGACGTACTACCTCTCCCAATGGGGAGGTACATGAAATCGGAGAATAGCCACCAGGTAGCTGAATCAGGAAGAGACGTGACATAAACTCACTCTTTACAAAACACACCAGAGGAAAGCGACCCAGGAAGGGTGGGGTGGGAAGCCGGGAGAGCCTTGGATTAACATGGTTCATCTTCCACATTGCCAGCGGGATAATCTTTTTAAAACACAAATATGGCGCTGGAAGGCCTCCGCTTAAAACCCTGTCATGAGTTCCCAGCACCCGCTAGTAAGGTCCACCCTGAGAGCCCACCCAGCACTTCCATCCACTTCCTTCCTTCTAGAGTCAGTGCACAGAACTCCGTCTGCCAGTCTCTTCACAGACCTCTTACTGCGCTAGTTCTTCTGCCTGAAATGCCTCCTGACCACTCTTACCCTGGTGAAGGTCTACCCAGGCTTCAAGGCCCAATTTTAAGGCCACCTCCTCGTTGAAGCCTTTCCCAACCTCAGGGACAAGTAATGACTGCCTCCTTAGGCTTCCACGTAATGACTGCCTCCTTAGGCTTCCACCAATGACAGTTGACACAACTTCATTGCCTACCAGGAGCCAGGCACTGGGCCTACGATGATGTACATTGTGTGATTTAATTCTCTCAGCAAACCTCTGAGGCAGGTACTATTATTATTATGATTTTTGAGACAAGGTCTCGTTCTGTCACCCAGGCTGGAGTGCAGTGGTACAATCACAGCTCACTGAAGCCTCAGCCTCCTATGTTCAAACGATCCTCCCACCTCAGCCTCCCGAGTAGCTGGGACCACAGGTGCACGCCACCACACCCAGCTAATTTTTGTATTTTTTGTAGAGATAGGGTTTCACCATGTTGCCCAGGCTGGTCTTGAACTCCTGGGTTCAAGCAATCCACTCACCTCATCCTCCCAAAGTGCCTGTAATCCCAGCACTTTTTGCAATACCTGGCCAATTATAAATGCCACTTTATAGAAGAGGAGAAGTGGCAGAGATAAGACACTGGCAGGTCATACAAAGCCCAGATTCTATCCAAAGCAAAATGCATTTGGGACCTGATATGGTTTGGATTTGTGTCCCCACCCAAATCTCATGTTCAATTGTAATCCTCAATGTTGGAGGTGGGGCCTGGGGAAAGGTGATTGGATCGTGGGGGTGGATCCTTCATGAATGGTTTAGCACCATCTCCTCAGTGCTGTTTTAATGATGGTAAGTGAGTTCTCTTAAGATCTGGTTGTTTAAAAGTGTGTGGCACCTCCTCCATCCCCCTTTCCTCCTGCTTCAGCCATATAAGACATGCCCTGCTTTCCCTTCACCTTCTGCCATGATTGTAAGTTTCCTGAGGCCTCCTCAGAAGCTGAGCAGATGCCAGCATCATGCTTCCTGTACAGCCAGCAGAACCATGAGCTAACTAACCTCCTTCCTTTATAAATTACCCAGTCTCAAGTATTTCCTTATAGAAGTACAAAAACAGACTAACACAGGACCTTTCCTCTGTCCTCATAGGTTGTCCTGTCCATGTTGCCAGTGTGGAAGTCAGCCCCCTGCATTTCCCATGCAGCCCAAACAGGCCACTCCTTCTATACTCCCTACTCAGTAACCGATACCTCTGTCCATCTGGTCACCCCAGCCAGATGCCTGCACTCCTTCCTCTGTAATCTCAACACCAGCTTCAGTGTGATAACTCACCCCACTGAACACTCCGAGACTCAGCGCTGGTGTTTCTCAGAAGCCCTCCCACATTTGACTCAGGTACCCATCTTCTGGGGTCTAACGTGGCGCCTAGCCCAGTGCCTGGGACAGAGGAGGAATTAAGTGTACATGTGGGTATCACTTGTTTGTTTTCTTCATGAAGACTGAGATCAAAGGAGAAAGGATACATCTTCCAGAAAAACAGTGGCCACCTTGAGATTTTATTTTTCATTTTATGGCCCTATTTTTAGTGTGTCAGACTCAAAGGGGAATCCAATTAATCACTAAGCCCTGTCAATTCTATCTTCCAAATAGCTCTCTAATCCACCCACTTCCTTCCCTCACCACTACTATCACTCTAATTCAGTTCCTGGTCTCTTGCTGGTTTATAGCCACCTGCTAACTGATCTGCCAGCTCTTCTCAGTCCCCTCCGGTCCACCTTGCACCCCAGAGTTCTCGTTCTAAAACACTCATCTGATCTGGTCACACTTTTAATTAAAGCCCTGCAATGGCTCCCAAAGGTCCTTCCAACAAAATTCAAATTCTTTAATGTGACTTGCAGGACCTTCCCTTCATCTGCCTCTGCCTATCTTGACACCCTCATCTCCCAGCACCCCCCAGCTCTCCTGTATCCTCGTCCACACTGAGCTTCAGGCCAAGCTCGCCTGGCCTTTGTACAGCCTGATCCCTACACCAGCTTCCCCTGCCTCATCTTTACCTAGCTGATATCCCCCTACCCTTCAGGTTCAGATTAGACATCCCTTCCTCCAGGAAGCCTTCCTTGACCTGTTAAGTTTGGGTTAGGTATTTCCTATGTGCCCCCATGAAACCCTACAGTTCCCCCATGCTAGCCCTTATGACACTCTATTCATTCATCTCCTTTACTTATTGATGAGAGTGGATTATTGTTCCCAATTCTTCAATCCATCCTGTACTAGAATGACACACTCACACTACCTTTTTACCAGGTCACTTTGCAGAATCTTCCACTAGAGTAGGTGGAATGTATTTCCCTACTCCATGGATATTGGGCTTGGCCATGCAGCTTGCTTTATCAATGGAATATTGGTCAGCATGATGTGAGCCAGGGCTTAGAATATGTTGTCTAGTTTAGCTTGGTCTCTCATGCTACTTCTATCTGCCTTAAGAAGAGCATGTACAGAATGAAAAACATGGGAAACAGACCTGAACTCAATCTTCAGCTTGACATTGACCCCACCCTTCTTCCCATAGCTGGCAGGCTGACCCATGAGCAAGAAAAACAAATGTAAATAAATGTTTGCTCTTTTAGACCACTAAGGATTTGGGGGTTGTTTGTTATACAGCATTACTAGAGCAGAAACCTAGCTGATACACATTATATCCCTCATTAGACTGCAAGCTCTATACGGACAAGAAAAAACTGTACCCGGAGCACTGAGCATAGGACTTAGCACACTGTTGTGCTTAAAAAATATTTGTGATTGGATGTAGGATTGAATGAATGAATGTTGGCCACTGATAAGTCTGCCTTCCCAGCTAGCATGCAAGTTCCTTAAAGCCAAGAATGGCATCCGATTTATCTCAATACCACCTAGCTATCTTATGCCCCAGATTAGGCTGTCATTAGGTGTTCAATAAATATTTGTTGAAATTAAATAATTTTGGATTTTATGGGCTGGCTTGGGAGTCAATCCTTAATTTATGACATTGTTTCTATGGGAAAATGCATTCTGCATGCCAAACAAACTTGCAAATGAACTTTTGGAACCTCACCCGTTCATTGGCTCAGGATTGCCAGTTTTGTGGAAATTCGTAACTGAACACATGTGCTATGCTTTGCAATATGGGAGAAACTGAGAAACTCTTTCCAAACCCAAGATATTCAGCCTGCAAAAATTCACTTTCCACCCACACAGAAAAATTCAGCACAGGTTGGATCTGAGGTTCCAACAATAAAATACTAGACTTTTTAGAGTTCATTGTTTATCTAATTGCTTTTTATCTGCTTACACTGGATGCCTGTTCTTTTTTTTTTTTTTTTTTTGAGACAGAGTCTCACTCTGTCACTCAGGCTGGATCTTGGCTCACTGCAACCTCCGCCTCCTGGGTTCAAGTGATTCTCCTGCCTCAGCCTCCTGTGTTGCTGAGATTAACAGGCATGCACCACCACACCTGGCTAATTTTTGTATTTTTAGTAGAGACGGGGTTTCACCATGCTGGTCAGGCTGGTCTCAAACTCCTGATCTCAGGTGATCCACCTGCCTTAGCCCCCCAACGTGTTGGGATTACAGGTGTGAGCCACCGTGCCCGGCCTGGATGCCTATTCTTAACATCTGATCAGAAGGAAGTGAAGATAGTTTTCTTGCCTCTCCCTACCATTCCACTTTCTAGACATGCATGCAAGAAAACTCAACCTTCTCAACAGAGCAAATAAATCATTTTTCTAAATAAATCCGTGACATTTAAAATAAACACAGTGGGATGCTCTACCGTCGTAAGAAAACATCCCCCTTTAGAATTCCTAATTTTGAATGGTACGGGGAGCTTCACATGAGTCACAGATCTGAGACTTAGTTTCATTTCATTGCAGGCCACAACCCAGGCTGTCTGAAACCAAGTGATCTGACATGGCTGTGAAGCGCCATCGCTCCATGACTTCAGAATGTCTTATAAGACTTAAAGCACAAGTCTCAACCTGCCATTGGTAGAGTTGACCAATCACTTAGTCTATCTCATTCATTTAACTTATGCTTTTTTGAGCACATTTCAATAAAGAGAGGTAGAGAAGTAAAGTCATTCCTAATAGCAATGGGTCATGAAGAAAATAAAAAAGTAATGTCACTGTGAGTAAGTGGAGGATATTGAAGACTGGGTAGGCAGGTGCAGAGAGATGAGTGCTCTAGGACCAGATAGTCAAGAAAGAGTCTGCCATAGAAAGATGTGGGGAAGAATGCACTAGACTGAGGAAAGAGCACATGCAAAGGCCCCAGGGCAGGAACATGCTTAGTATAGTCTTAAATCAGGATGTCTGGGATTGAGTAAACAAAGGAGAGAATGGCATGAGAGGTCAGAGAAGTGGTGGAAGGCCAGATCATGGAAAGCCTGGTATGCAGGTCCTGGCAGCAAGAGAGTCAGACTGAGTTCTAAGATGGAAAGCCAGGGGAGGGTATTAAGCTGGGGAGTGACATAATCTGATTTGGATTTGAAATGAATCACTTTTCTTGGAGAGCACTGGGATAGGGGTGAGGGAGCAAGAGCAGAAGTAGGCTTTTGGCTGTGCATGGTGGCCCACGTCTCTAATCCTAACACTTTGGGAGGCCCAGGAAGGAGGATTGCTTGAGCTCAGGAGTTCAAGACCAGCCTGGGCAACATGGTGAAACCCTGTCTCTACAAAATACAAAAAAAAAAAAAAAAAAAAAATGGGCGTGGTGGTGCATACCTGTGGTCCCAACTACTTGGGAGACTGCAGTGGAAGGATCACCTGAGCCTGGGGAGGTCTAGGTTGTAGTGAGCTGTGATTGCACCACTGCACTCCAGCCTGGGTGACAGGATGAGACCCTGTCTCAAAACAAACAAACAAACAGAAGACTATAACTCACAGCCAGTTATCAACAGAAGCCCCCATGTCTTCAACCTCTTCTCGGATTGTTCCTTTCACCTTCTCAATATTACTGAAACCAGCTCTCCCTCGAGGTCACAGCTTCCCCAGGCCCCTCTCAAGGTCTGGCTGCTTCCTCTCCCTCATCTAGGTGTCCTACTTGTGTCTTGCAGCCTCTTCTGGAAGATCCTTCTTCTCTCTTTCCAACACTTCCTCCCCAGCTTCGAAGCCCATGCTGTCAGCTCAAACCACCCCAGGTCCCTCCTCATTGTGATCATTACAGACCACTCCAGCCCTGGCCACTTCCCTTCATTCCTTGAATATGTAGCTCCTCAATCTCTTGGTGACCATGATTTCCACACAGATGACGGAGCCATTTAGTACTCTGGTAACCACCTCAGTTCCTTGACCCCTCTCTGCCAATGATCTTGACAATCATATGGCAGACCCTGTCATTGCCAATAACGTCACCCGTCCATGACCTCAATATCAAGCCCCCACAGTCCAATAATTCCCCTTTCCAATTCCCTAGTTCCAACAATTTTTTTTTTTTTGAAACAGGGTCTCACTTTGTCATCCAAGCTGGAAAGTAGAGATATCATCTCAGCTCACTGCAACTTCTGCCTCAGGGACTCAAGCAAGCCTCCCACCTTAACCTCCCGAGTAGCTGGGACCACAAGCACATACCACCATACCCAGCTAATGTTTGTATTTTTGTAGAGATGGGGTCTTTGCCGTGTTGCCCAGGCTGGTCTCAAACTCTTGGCCTCAAGTGATCCACCCACTTTGGCCTCCCAAAAAGCTGGGATTACAGGTGTGAGTCACCGCGCCTGCCCCTAACAATCTTTAAAGTCAACCTCAACTTCCAACATAGACCCTGCCACCTTTTCATGTCCCTACCCCCATCAGATCCTTACTTCCCTCCTTAGAGCCCAAGTGCCATCATTATATGAATCAACATCCATGTCAATATCATCATCCATTCTTTACATCCTCCCTCAGCACCCTGGACACTCTCTCCCTTCTTGATATATTTTCTGGCAAAGCCCCCAAATTGGCTAGAGCTAACTTTTCTGAGTCTACAGCTATACCACCAGAGCTGAACGCAGCTTGAGAAAGACAAAACCATGCTTACGGCTCTCACTTTAAACACAAGACCACCAACCTCAAGTGGGCCCTAATGCTGCCTGGCAACTGTTCTATATTTCTCTACTCTGTTCTCTCTCCCAGTCTTCCAGTCCACTTCTTCTCTCTCTTTTCTCCTCAAACCTCCAGTGCTTCCTCTCCAACCTCACTCTCAATGGCCTTAGGCCACTGAAAATAATGTGAGCAATAGGAGAAGACAAAACACAGGCCTCTGCCGCCTCCCCACGCTCAGGCCCAGATTCCCTACCTTCCCTCCTATCACTGAGGGTGAGGAGCCAGTGCTCCTGTCTGAGGCTGGCCTCCCTGCTGACACACCAAGTCATATTGTCTTCCACCTGCTGAAAGACAACAGTCCACAACCCTTCTCTCTCCTGTATCATCCATTTCTCCTTCTCTTCTGGAATTTTCCCAACAGCGCAGACATGCACTGTTATTTCATGCATCTTAAAAAGACAAAACAGGATGGGTGCGGTGGCGCACGCCTGTAATCCTAGCACTTTGGGAGGCTGAGGAGGGCAGATCACCTGAGGTCAGGAGTTCGAGACCAGCCTGGCCAACATGGTGAAACCCCCATCTCTACTAAAAATACAAAAATTAGTTGGGTGTGGTGGCACATGCCAGTAATCCCAGCTACTCGGGAGGCTGAGGCAGGAGAATCAGCTTGAACCTGGGAGGTGGAGGTTGCAGTCAGCTGAGATCATGCCACTGCACTCCAGCCTGGGAGACACAGCCAGAGTTCATCTCAAAAAAAAAAAAAGAAAAAGAAAAAAAGAAAAAAAGAAAAAATTCTTTGGACTCTACTTACTCTTCCAGTGTCTGCTTCATTTTTTCAGCTGTCTTTCTCAGTAAAGCTTCTCTAAGCTGTCCCTGCTTAAGGTCTTATTTTCCCATTGTCTCTAGTGGATTTAGCGCCACTCCTAACAATGGCATTCCCAGCAGTCACCCATTGTCACCTGCTAAGTGCAATGGATCCATTCTTTTCTTCTCCTGCTTGACCTCTCAGCTGAATCTGACCCAGTGGATCGCTTCCTCCTCCTTTCTTTCCTTGGCTTCCAGGAGACCACCCTCTCCAGTTTTTCCTTTTCCCCTTCAGACTGCTCCCTCCTTATTTCTTGTTCTGTTTCCCCTCCTTCTCCCCAACCCCTAAACACCACAGCCCCTCAATGCTCAGTTCTCAAACTTCTCTCCTCAATCAACACTCACTCCTTCGTCTGGTCTTATGGTTTCTCTAAGTACCATCTAAAATCTACCAACTCCCAAATTCATATCACCAGCTTGGACATCTCCCACAGGCTCTAGAGCTGAGCTTGTTAATAGGTTAGCTGCTAGCTCCATGTGGCTATTTAATCACCACCATCGTCGCCGCCATTATCGAATTGACTCCTGTACACAGCTCTACAAATACAGACAGGGGTGCTACATAAATGAATGGATCTAAAAGATTACGGCAAGACTGCTCAGTGAGTGTGCAACAAATAAATCCCATTCGTGATCAGTGAATTATTCATGAGCATTTTTCTGGCCCTTGCTTCGTTTGTCTGCCAGTGACTCTGACGGAAACAGCCCGGTAAGGAAGCGTAGCAAATGGCAGGGGCAATTATTCCTCTTGCTGCAGCTCGAATTGTGCCTTCCCCCATGAACTCTTAATTAATTCCATCCCCATATTTTTGGTTCGTTTCCTAAACCTCTTGCTTGTATTGTATTTCCCCCTCTCCCTTCATTTCTCTTGGCTGCCTCCCCCTTCAGTCCCCAATTCTCTTCCTCCTCCTCTTTCTAGCCCCAAACTGTCCCCCGGTTTAGCCTTCAGCATCTCTCCACCTGCTCTGCTCTTTCTTATCCTTTTCACCTTTAAAAACTGAAAGCACCAAACTGACAGACACTGTTATGGGTTTTTTTTTTTTCTCTCTCTCTCTTTCTCTCTCTCTCTCTCTTTCCTGCCTGAGCTGCAGCGAAGGCTCTCTCCTTCTTTGCTTCTCCAGCAAGAGCCCCAGTACTGGGTTGCCATGGCGACGGCGAATCCAACCAGGCCGGGCCCAGGGACGCTAGGAAACTGCCATGGCGAGGAAGCTGCTCCCAGTAGCCCCTGAGCCTAGATGGGTCGTGAACATCGTCATTTCAGATCAGGCTGGGCAGATTCTGCCCGGAGACTGAGATTGTACATCAGGCCCCCAGCTGCGTGGCGCATTAGGAGACGGCGCCATCAATAACGAGGCTTCTGCGGAGCGAACAGAATACATGCCATGATGGGGATTCAACTGAAAAATTTTCAAACATCTCTATTCTTTTATCTTCTCGGAGGGGGGACCTTTTGCCTCTCTCTTGAGTCTTGGAGAACTCTGGAGAAAGTAAAAGCCAAATCTGCCTGCTCTCGCCCATTCTCCTGAAGGCCGCACACCTGCCCCTCCCGCCCCCAGACTGGGGAGCCCCCCTGGTCCAGTGATTGCATAGCACGGACGTGGCTGGAAACATCTTCGAGAATTCATTACGATTGCACAACGAGATTTTAGTCGAGGAAGAGATCAGCTCCCTCAGGACACTGGAATGGATCGTTAAAGTAGGGCAACAAGTGTTCTGCCGCATGACACTTTTTCGAAAATGCGAGTTGGTGAGAAAGAATTCAGGAGATACCTTTGTAGTGGATGGCACCAACCGCAGTGAGGGTCTGTGGCTGTTAAACACTCCGAACAGGATTTATGTTTATTGCAGTTTGCAACACGAATTCTCCTCACCTAAAAAGAAAGAGGACAGTGGTTCAGACAGAATGATAAGCAACAGCAGGAAAACTACAACACCTTATCTAATGAAAGGCAAAAAAGAGCCTATTTATCAATTTGCACTCAGAACACCTCCATATTGGCACTGGGCAGTGGGTCTCAAGTTCTAGGACATTAAGTCCTTGTATGGAAATCACCTGGGGAGCTTTTCACAGTGCGTATTCCCAGGCCTCTGCCACAGAGACTCACTAAGTCTGGGGGCGGAGCCCAGGAATGTGTATTTTTTTCATTTAAAATATTTTTTTCTTAAAGACACAGGGTCTCACTATGTTGCTCAGGCTGGTTTTGAACTTCTGGGCTCAAGCACTCCTCCCACCTCAGCCTCCCAAAAGTGCTGAGATTGCAGGCATGCACCACTGTGTCTGGCCAGGAATCTGTATTTTAAGAGCTCTCTCAGGTGAGTCTGACATGCAGTTGGGTTTCTGATCTGCTAATGATGTTTTCCATAGGGATCATGGAATCAGGTTGCCTGGTTTTTATATAGAGACAGTCCATGTGTGGCCAATAGCATTTTGGAAATGAGCATTAGGGAACAGCAAAGGCTCTGCCCCAGGAGTGTCAGCAGGAGGTTGGCACTCAATGTGGAAATGAGGAAGACCAGGGACCAGGCCCTCCCACACCCCTGCCAGGGGCAGCGCCGTGACCTCAGCTCCTGACTTGTTTTGCTCACACCCCTCCAGTGGAGTTGAAAATAAAAGAAACAGGGGGAGTAGTCAAATCACTTCCCTGTCCCTAGAGCTGCCTCTTGCTGTTGTCAGGAAACAGCAGCCCACAAAGAGGGCACCCCAGCTGGGCAGGCCCAGACATCTAGGCAGCCAGTCAGAGCCTCCAAGTAGGGTGGTAAGAGGCAGGGAGTAGCTGAGCATCACACAGAGCACCTTCTGCAGGCAAAACCACACAGCAGGTAGTAAGGGAACTTGTGGAACTCATTATGCCAGGAAGTTGTACATGCTATAGTATAAATAACCTCTTTAGCAGGTTAGAGAAATAAAGAGTTGTAGAAGGGAGCTCTCTATTTTCCTCTATTTTGTGAGGAAAACAGGGACTATCCTGAGGTGGATCCTTCAGTTTCAAGTTGACTTCATGGAGGATAACCATGCCCTTCCATTTCATAGTCCCCAACACTGCTGACAGATGCAGCCGGCAGCCCATGATCCTAAGCCAGAATTAACCAGAATGGAGGAAAGTATTTCCTGGTAGTTCACAAATGCCTCTGTAACACTGACAGATTTTAATAGTGTCGTGCAATCTCTCTAACCTTGTTTCCTCATCTGTAAAATGGATCACGACTTCATGGGGTTATTATGAACCATTGTCTGACAGGTACTAAATGTTCAATAAGTATTGGTTACTGCTATTATGTAAGAAAAGGGTTCCATGATCCAGCAAACATGAAACCTTAGACTGAAAAAGTGAAACAGGTTTCCTTAGCACAGGGATTCTGAGAGCCTTTGAATATGCTGAGCCCCACATATACTATTCCCCACATATACTATTCCAGGAGGGGTATAGTAAGTAACAGCTGGTCATGGGACCACTTTTGCTCAGAACATTCTGTGGAATATGGGTCTCCAGAACATTCTCTGAGAACTATTACTCAGTGTATTTAAACACACAAATGTAACTCTGTATAAGAGGGAGGACACTGACCGGGCACGGTGGCTCACACCTGTAATCCCAGCACTTTGGGAGGCTGAGGTGGGCGGATCACTTCAGGCCTGGAGTTCAAGACCAGTCTGGCCAACCCTGTCTCTACTAAAGATACAAAACTTAGCTGGGCATAGTGGTGGGTGCCTGTAATCCCAGCTAGTCGAGAGGCTGAGGCAGGAGAATTGCTTGAACTCAGCAGGTGGAGGTTGCAGTGAGCCGAATCATACCACTGCACTCCAGCCTGGGTGACAGAGTGAGACTCTGTTTCAAAAAAAAAAGAGAGAGGGCCAGGCAAGGTGGCTCATGCCTGTAATCTCAGCACTTTGGGAGGCCAAGGTGGGTGGATCACCTGAGGTCAGGAGTTCGAGACCAGCCTGACCAGTATGGTGAAACCCTGTCTCTATCAAAAAAAAAAAAAAAAAACAAAACAAAAATTAGCTGGGCATGGTAGAGTGTGACTGTAGTTCCAGCTAATAGGGAGGCTGAGACGGGAGAATTGCTCAAACCCGTGGAGGCGGAGGTTGCAGTGAGCTGAGATTGTACCACTGCACTCCAGCCTGGGTGACAGAGCAACACTCCATCTCAAAAAAAAAAAAAAAAAAAAAAAAAAAAAAAAAAAAACCAAAAAGACAGAGAGAGAGAGGGGACACTAAAAATACATTAGACCTGCTCTCTAATTTAATAACAGACCGTAGTGACTATTCCACATAAATGCACACATCTCCATATGATTATTTGTAGCGGCCCTGTATCATACCATTTCATGGATATCCCATAGCTTATTAGTTTGGCTGTTCTTATCTCCCTAACAGCCTAGGAAAGAGCCTTCCTTGGGCTTTGTCTCTTTAGGGGTTATATTTGCTCAGCCAGAGTTCAAATAATAGGATCTCTAGCAGTAATCCTCAGTGAAGAATGCAGGGCTAACCAGCTTTGATGCCCAGTTAAAAACTCTCCCCAGGACTTCAGGCTTTGAATGACCAGAGGCTAGAACTTTTTGCTTTCTAGAAAGTGGGAACCCATCAACTACTGGTGGCTTTTCATAGTGGTTCCCAGCCTAGGGTCCTGAGTTCTGGGGTTCCATTACTATCCATGAAGGAAGTAATGGGGACTTATGAGCTATTTGCAATATTTCAAAAAAATGAATGGAAAAACATGCATGGATTAAGCAAGATATCAAATTTCTTTGCTTTGGGTTGAAATTTTATCAGCTCCATGTGGGAGCGCAGTCAGTACTCCGACCAGCAGTTTTGAGATGCCCTTGATAAATAAACCCTGGGAATGGGAACCGTTACTTAATATGTGCAGTTTGTTGGGTAGACAAAGGTCTTTCAAAGATGGATCCCCAGGGAAGAAACATAATACAAAGTGTCTGAATGGTGAAGCAAATTGGCATAGGAGATTCTACATGGTGAAGGACTGGTTTACAAGCTCTCTGGGAAGATGTGGCCATCTCAATGCGCTCATTTTGATACAACTGACTTTTCAATGTGCAAAGAACAATATCATCTTTATCAGAATACCAGAAACTACAAATTGCTTGGACATCTTATCTGTGACTCAAAAAGCACATGTAGATGGCTGTCATTGCTATTCTCCTTAGAATGACTGAAAGGAAAAGAATGGAAAACCAGGGGTGGGCTGAGAGTATCTGTTACATCCATTATAGAATTATGTACGTCTCAATTACCTTCTTTGCATTTTCCATGTTCAAATGGTCATGGGTCAAAACCACTGAGCCAGGGAATGTCCAGTTTTCACAAATTTTGGATTTCATACCATGTATCACGGGCTTTAGAATCAGGGTTGAGTTTTTGTCTTAGCCCTGCAAAGGCTAACCTATAAATATATACATACATATCTATCTATCTATATATATAGATAGATAGATATTCTTTAACAAGTTATTTAACCTCTCCAAGTCTTAGATTCTTCATATAAAACAAAGGTAACTATCTCATTAAATTAAAAACACACTTCTTTTTCTTCTTGTTCTTCTTTTTCTTTTTTGAGACAGAGTCTCACTCTGTTGCCCAGGCTAGGGTGCAGTGGTGATGTCAGCTCACTACAACCTCCACCTCCTGGTTTCAAGCGATTCTTGTCCTTCAGCCTCCCAAGTAGCTGGGATTATAGGCATGCACCACCACACCCAGTTAATTGTTTGTATTTTTAGTGGAGATGGGTTTTCATCATGTTGCCCAGGGTGGTCTTGAACTTCTGAACTCAGGTGATCTCCGCCTTGGCTTCCCAAAGTGCTAGGATTATAGGTGTGAGCCACCATGCCCAGCCTTTTTTTTTTTCTTTTTTTTTTTTTGTGAGGCGGTGTCTTGCTCTGTCACCCAGGCTAGGGTACAGTGGTTCGATCATGGCTCACTGCAGCCTTAAACTCCAGGCCTCAAGGGATCCTCCTGTCTCAGCCTCCCAAAGTGCTGGGATAACAAGCATGAGCCACTATGTGCAGTCAGTAACACATTTCATTAACACTGTTTTCTACACTTGTGTGTATGTGTATGTACATAATTCTATGCATCTAGACAGAGATCATGCAAAGAACAGTGACTAATACATAGTAGAGACTCACTAACAATTAGTTTCTTTTCTCCTTCCCTTGGTGAAAGTACTTGGTAAAGATGAAGGAAATATAAAAATATATTACTTTTATTTCAGTAAGCAGAAGGAAAAGAAAAGCCAAAACAGCAAGATAAATGAAGAGGGGGAGGGTTAGTACCATATATTTCCTGGTTCATGAATGTGTATGAGACTGTGGCCTGATATTAACCCCAAATTCCAAAGCCAGTCCCATTGGGTATATTCATAAATGCATCTAACCGTTCAGTGACCACACAATAAATGTGTAAATTCAGTTACCTTGCTGATTATGTGCCCATCTGCAAGCACACCCTCCTCTGAAAACCTTGGCACTGGAAATATAGCCAATAATAAAATTGTCTAAATAGATAATATTTCTTGCTTACTTACTGACAGTCAGTAAGGTTTTTAATTCCATGCCTGTGAACCACTGCGGGTCTCCTCGAAGCCTAGGGCACTGCTTAAACTCTGTAGTTCAAAGTAAAAGCTTTGCTACTAGATAATGACATCGATTAAACCATTTTTATTTATAAATCAGAAGCAATAACTAGTATTTCTACCTACCTCTTTCCCAGCTGTTAGATAAATGTAGATATTCTTCACAGGATGAGGAACAAGTTTGTAGAAAACAGGTGTCTCTTCTTTAATTTCATAGATAACCTCTGGACAATTTGAAGTCAAATTCTCACCAAGAATAACCTATTTTTTTTTTTTCAAAAAGAGAAACATGATTTCTATTTAATACTTTTCTTTTCTTTTTTTTTGAGACGGAGTCTCGCTCTGTCACCAGGCTGGAGTGTAGTGGCATGATCTTGGCTCACTGCAACCTCTGCCTCCCAGGTTCAAGCGATTCCACTGCCTCAGCCTCCCGAGTAGCTGGAACTATAGACGCACTTCGCCCGGCTAATTTTTTTAGTAGAGATGGGGTTTCACTATGTTGGCCAGGATGGTCTCAATCTCCTGACCTCGTGATCCACCCGCCTCGGCCTCCCAAAGTGCTCGATAACAGGTGTGAGCCACTGCGCCCAGCCTCTATTCAATACTTTGAATAGCAGGATAGCGAAAATTGTAGCTTAATCATAAAGCTACATCCTTTTTCACTCACTACAAATACCGCCTAAGGTACCATGCTCCTTAATCAACCCTCCCACATCTCAGTCCTCAACAAGGCTGGTAATAACAAGCAGAGTATTTCTTCTCTTGTAAGGGCAAAGGCATAAAAAATGAACAAACAAAAAAAGCCGCTCTTCAGGGCTGGGGTAGTATCCTCATATGTGGAAGCTGCCTGACCACAATTTCTGACCATGTCTGGCCCTATAGGAAGCCACAAGTGACAGCTTCATTAGTGCTGTCTCAAGAGAGACTGGAAATTAAAGGAAGTAGCTCCCACATGTATTTGCACAGGATACTCTGATCGTCACCCCGTTAGAAGTGACCCAGATTAACGTGGCAGATACAGACAAGTAGGTTTGTGTTCACATATAAAATATACGCAAGTGTGACTCAGTGCTCAGTGGTTTTGAAATTGGACACACCTGAGCTTCATCCATCTTCAGTCAACAAACATCTACCAAACACCCATTATGCACCCAGCACTGTTCTGGGTGTTTGAAAAACGGCAGTGAACAAAATGGGGAAGGGAGAGCTCCTGACCTCATAGAACTTAAATTCTTGTGTGTGTGTGGTGGGGTGAGCAACTTAATAAGAAAAAAGCAAATTACAAAATATAGTGGGGTTAGGGGTTAAGAGAATATTATGTTCAGGGTAGGTATCACTGAAAAGGTGGCATTTATTTAGACTTGCAGGAGATGAGTTATTTTCATACTTGAATGAAACATGTTCTTAAAAGCAGCCCTGCCAGTGCAAATAAACTAAAATGGGAGGAGGTCAGAGTGGCTTCAGTGGAGAGAGGTAGAGGAGTGAACAATAAGATAGTAAGATAACAGGGGAAGGATAATCAAGGATCTTGTGGGCCTGTGTAAAAAACCTGCTTTTTACTGTAGATGAGAGAGAGGAGGCCATGGTCATGAGTCGAGGAGCAAGAGGAGATGGTGAGAAGACGGGGTTTGAAGGGTGGGTATGAAGACCCATCAGGAGACTCTAATCCTACAGTGCTAGAGAAGTACAATGGTGGCTTAAGCTTGGGTTTGCATCCTGCCTCCATCCTTTAAGTAGCTGCACTACTTTGAACTAGTAACTTAATCTCCCTGGGCCTCAATTTCCTCATCTCTAAAATGGGGCTAATAGTGCCTTCCTTATTACAGTTTTGTAAGGATTAAATAAGAACTATGAAAGATGCTTAGCACATAATCAATAGTCAATAGATAATAATCTGTTACTAGATTGCAAGTTCCCTTTGGGCAGGGACCATGTCTCCTTTTTTTTTTTTTTTTTTGAGATGGAGTCTTGCTCAGTTGCCCAGACTCGAGTGCAGTGGTGCGATCCTGGTTCACTGCAACCTCTGCCTCCCAGGTTCAAGCCATTATCTTGCCTCAGCCTCCTGAAGAGCTGGGACTACAGACATGCGCCACCATGCCCAGCTAATTTTTGTATTTTTAGTAGAGACGGGGTTTCACCATGTTGGCCAGGCTGGTCTCGAACTCCTGACCTCAGGTGATCCACCGCCTCTGCCTCCCAAAGTTCTGGGATTACATGTGTGAACCACTGTGCCTGGCCTGGGACCACGTCTTAATCACCTTTGTACCTAACCTTTAATCATCTTTGTACCTAACACAATTTGTACCCACTACTTTGAAAAGTGAAGGCGTTCAACATTTTGTCAGTCTGAACACATCCAGATAGATTATCTATATATATCTCCACCACTGTAGATATCAGCTACATTGGAAGCGTGGTTTGAAAAGAAAAATTTGGCACCTGAGATTCTTTTTGGACAAAGTCTACTTCACACATCTACTAATCAATAATATGTCTATACCCACATATCCTGATGGCAGTTAGGTATCTGCTGTTTAGCCAAAGGCTTCTTATCAATTTTGCACACAGAGCAACTTCCTGCATTCATTTTCCCTTTCCAGGGCCTGGGCCTGGGTCTAGCTTTGCCCAGCGACTCAGTGACTTCCTTCTATCATCTCCTTGGGTCAAGCCCAGGTGGATTTTGTGCAAATAGTGGCTCACCTGAAGCCCTTGGACTGCTCACCAAATTCAGCAGCAGCTTTGTAAAAGTCAATCTCACTAACCAAACATATGAAATATGACTTCTTAAAAGCTCTTTTTAAAACAGAAGCAGTTAGGTCCTAAGGGAGGTGGGAAAGGTGTGTGTCTCAAGTCATTTTAAAATGACTTTATAGCTGCACTATCCAATATGACAACCACTAGCCACATAATGGCTATTTAAATTTACATTTACTTAAAAATTTAAATTTAATTAAAAACACTAGCAACATTTCAAGTGTTCACTAGCTACCTGTAGTGACTGGCTACCATATTGGAGAGTGCAGATGTAGAACACTTCTATCATCACAGAAAGTTCTCTTGGCCAACACTGCTCTACAGAATCCTGTAAGCGGAGCCAAGGGACAGGCACTGACCAAGGTATGGGCTTGCCAGGATTTGCCATCTCTAATTCATTAGCTATATTAATCAGCTCAGATTCAGTTGATCTGGTTCTGGAAAGAAGTTGTATAAGCAAAGAGAAACAGGAAGCCAGTCTTTTGTTGTTTTTTTTTTTTTTTAAAAAAACAAACATTGATAGAAATATTCTCAAGGAAGGGTCAAGAAAAGAGAAGCTGCTGCCCTGGCATCTCTTCAGGAATTCATCATGGCAAAAGCATCATTGGGCAGCATATACCCATAATGTATTCTTGCCAATAAAGGTGAACCTGAATCTAATCAAGTCTTTAGCACTAACTTCCATGTAGCACTAGGAAGCAGGAGTACAGGAACAAGCTAAATGACACCACAAGGAAGCAGAAAGCCAAACACATGGTAAGAGACATTCTATAGGGCAAAGGACCTGGTTTTTCAGTTAAGTTAGTGGCAGGGAATAAAAGTAAGGGAGGAGACTGCTCTAGATAATAGAACAACCAACTTTGGTTTGAGGACTTTGTGCAAATACCAATTTGAAAAAAACCATTTTAAATACCTTTTTTTTTTTTTTTTTGAGAGGAGTCTCGCTCTGTCGCCCTGGCTGGGGTGCAGTGGCGCGATCTCGGCTCACTGCAAGCTCCGCCTCCCGGGATCACGCCATTCTCCTGCCTCAGCCTCCCGAGTAGCTGGGAATGCAGGCACCCGCCACCACGCCCGGCTAATTTTTTGTATTTTCAGTAGAGACGGGGTTTCACCGTGGTCTCGATCTCCTGACCTTGTGATCTGCCAGCCTCTAAATACATTTTTAAATCAATTGGGAATATTTAGTTACACAGACTGGATAGTAAGTGATCCTAAAGAATGACTGATAATTTTATTAGCTGTGATCATGGCATTATGGTTACAATTATTTAAGACAATAACTGTAGTTTTTGAGACATACATAACGAAATATGTTGAGGTGAAATGACATTGTGTCTGTGGGGTTTGCTTTAAAATTACAAAGTAAAAACATACTTTACGCCACCACTCATCCATTTTACGCAAATTAGGAGCTGCACTGCAGTATTTATTGGGGGCTTATTTTATTTACTTATTTTATGTAGCATCATTGATACAGATGGGCGGCACCTGGAAAGATCCAGTTGGGTGCAACATTGATTTATTTACTTGGTACCCTGGAAATGAAGCACCAGTATTCTGTCTAGAACTCTGAACTGCGGCAAGGAAGCTTTTCTTTTCCCTTCCCTTCCCTGCCCTGCCCTCCCCTTCCTTCCTTCCTCCCTCTCTCTCTTTCTCTCTCTTTCTTTCTTTCATTTTTTTACAAGTTATCAAAAAGTTCTGTGGCCCAGGATTTGCCAGTTTCCTGAAAAAGCTACTTAGTGTGGCTTGCACTGATGCTTGTCCTGATAGCCATAGATGCCGTGTTTAAATTAGTATGTTTCATCAGTGATGGAAGCCAGACCTCTCTAGAAGGTAATTTGGCATCATCTATCAAAATTATAAAGCACATACCCTTGGATCCTGCAGCCCCTCATATAAATATACATATATATACATATGTATGCTTGTGTGTATATATGTGTGTGTGCGTGTGTGTGCGTGAAATGATATATATTCATTGTAGCATTGTATGTTATAAAGAAAAGATTCAAACAACTTAAATGTCCATCAATAGGGAACTGGTTAAGTAAATATAGTACAAACAAGGAAATACTATTCAGCTATAAAAATAATTAGAAAGCTCTTTGTATTATAGTTAATGTAATATGAAATATGTACATATATTTATAAATACAGACATAGTTACATATACAGGTATTTTTACATATGTAACATATATGTTTACTGTGTTTTATGTTTCAACAAAAGGGAGGAAGAATATCTTCACTCTTTTGCCTGTAGACAGATATAAACTATCTCTGGAAAGATACCCATGAAACTGCTATCATTGGTTGCCTTGGAAGTCAAGAACAGGTGACTTTCACGGAATATTTTCTTGGTTCTTTTGAGTTTTAAACAATATCATTGTATTACCTTAAAAATAAATACATAAAATTTAAATTTAAAAATCCTTGAAGGTGAGTCAAATTGTTTTTCTTTTTGTTAGATTATGCAAACAATGCTCTTCATAATCCTGAGGACAGGACAAGAAGTTTTAGTTTTCACCACAAAGGTCCTAAATGTGCTACACAGAGGGGTGAGGGATTTCTGCCTCTGTGGCCCCTAGAGTCTCATCTCTCTCAGATGAGACAGGACACGTCGGTGTTAATATCGTCTCTCACCTAGCCTGAGCCCCAGCCCACAGGCACTAATGGAACACTTGGACTTTCTAACTGCAAACTTCATGAGAATATCAACACAGAGACAAAAGCCAGCAAGACTGGAGCAAGGGAAACGTTCCTTCCTCAGCTTAGTTTAGGTGGGCAGCCTCGGAAAAAGAACATGATCCGTGAAGCAATGCAGGAAGTAACAATGAGTCACAAAAACCCAAAATGGGTTGAATTTTGCATAAGAGAAATCTCATCCAATTGACACACACACTCCTTGGGCACGATGTGGATTTTCATCTTCCAGGATACGACCTTAATATAGATCTAATCTGAAGTCAATCTGAACCTTCTCCATGTGTATGCTTGCATACCTCTTTATCCTTCAAGTCTCCAACATCACCTCCTCTGAGAAGCCTTCCCTGATCACTTCTCCGCTGAACACCTCTGTCACTCTCTACCCATCACTCTGTTTTCTTCATAGCACTTAGCACTATCTAAACTGTCTTTATCGCTGATTAATCCATTTACTTGTTTTCTGTCTTTTTCTTCCCACCAAGAGAGCAGGGGCATTGCCTGTTTTGTTCACCTTTGTATATTCAGCACCCAGAACAGTACCTGGCACATACAAGGTGCCCAATAAATATTTATTAAATGAAAAACGACTCTATTAGCATTCAAGATTTTATAGAGCTCTTCAGCTTTTTCCAGCTGAAGCCTGTGTAGAAAACAAATTTTCTCTGATGGAGAATTTCAGTTCGTGTCAACATATTGTTTCTGTTGACATCCTCCTGCAGCCTCATGGTAGACTATTAACTAGCCTTGGGATTTTTGTTGCATACAAAACTCCCAACGACACTGCTGAAATTAACTGAGTGGAGATTTCAACACCATACAATTGCAAGACAGGTTCAAGACCACCCACGGGAAGGATACCACGGTGAGGAAAATGCGGGGGGAGAAAACAAAAGACTATTTTTTTTTCTTTAAGATTACCATGAGATGGAAAAGCCACAGGTGTTCAAAAAGCTATAATATTTTATGCCAAATTTAATTTCCTATGCCTCACTCTGTGGGGCTAACTAGTTGAAGGGCAAATAAGCCAACCCTTTCATTTATTATTATTTTTTTTCCATAAGCAGTTTCTGAGAAATGCTGGGAAGGAGACTTAAACCACACATACACACACACAAGTGCACACACACATATGCACGTGCATGCCTGCATACACATACACATGCATGCCTGTGCACGCGCGCATGCTCACACACACACGCACACACAGGAGAAAGCAAGGGAAGTATTCAATGTGCCTCAGTAGTTAGGAGTAACAAAGATGAAATATAAAAGTTAAGGCAAATTTGTCTTTTGTTTCCAATCTACTTGTTGCAGCGTAGATAGTAAGAGAAGCATACAGTCTCAACCACAGGTTCTAGATTTGTGGATTATATGGGAGCAAAAGTTTCAAATTGGGGAGTCCCTGCAAAACTCATAAATTGGAATTAATGAGGTAGGGAGAATTTGAAGTAGGCTTCACATGACATCCTAAACGGCCCACCAATGAACCCACTTCCAAGTTTTGACACTTCCTGCTGTTTTAACTTTTTGGTCTGTTAGCTCAGTCTTCCCCACCACCACCACTTCCGGTCCCAGGTCCTGTTCTAGGTTCCCCAAGTTCTCCTATTCCTTATTTGAACACTTTCTGGGTATATAGTAGAGCTTGTCTTTACAAAAGATTTTTTTCCCTTAAACGTTCATTCAAAAACTTTAATAACCACAGTCAAGGCAGACTCTTTAGGTAATACAGAGATTTTGCTTCTGTTTGAATTCAGACAGAACTTTTTGGAGCTGGTTTAATTTTGCTGTGATTTGAATAAACGAAATCCATCAATGGGGCCGTGTGCAGGGGCTCATGCCTGTAATCCCAGCTCTTTGGAAGGCATAGGTGGGAGGATTTCTTGAGCCTAGGAGTTTGAGACCAGCCTGGGCAACATGGCAAAACCCTGTCTATACAAAACCTTAGCCAGGTGTGGGGACATAGGTCTGTAGTCCCAGCTACTCAAGAGGCTGAGGTGGGAGAATCACTTAAGCCCAGGAGGCAGAGGTTGTAGTGAGCCGAGACTGCACCACCGCACTCCAGCCTGGGCAACAGAGTCAGACCTTGGCTCAAAAAAGAAAAAAATAAATAAGTAAAAGAAAGAAAGCCATTAAGTGGGAGTAGAGTTTTTTGAGGGTCACATAGGTAACCAGTCTGACCTCAAGCACATAGGAAATACCTCAAGACTGGATATGGGGACAAGATAGAGCTGTGTGATATAGCTTCCTGTATCCTGAACCCTACTACAGTCCCTGGGAGGTCAGGAAGACACTAGTCTTTACGGATGACACCATTCAAAACAGCAACTGGAATACAGAATCCCTGTCTTTCCTACAAAGGAGTGACTGGGGTAAAGCTGGGGCCCCAAAGGAGATTCAGAGACCCCCATGAATTATGTGCGGCTCTGAGAGGAACGGGCTCTGCACGCAGCTGGGTTGCTAGGAGGCCATCCCCAAATAGGAACAAACTAAACCACAAGGTTTCTGGCCCCTTCTCATGAAACCTCAAACATCTGCATCTTGGTATCAACCCTTATACTCCAGTATTAGGAAGAAATATAACAAAAACCAGCTCCTCAAACTCTACTAAGCTCTGTAAGAGTTAATGCAGTTTAGTTGGGGGATAGAAGCTCCGGCTCTGGACAGATTATTTTGGTTCAGAGCACCTTGAACAAGATACCTAACCTCTCAAGGCTTTAAGTTTTTTCATTTATAAAGTGGTGGAGGTGAGGGTATTGACTGGTAAGGATTAAACCAGTTAACCCGTGTAGATGCTGGTTCTAACGTCCAGCACACAGGAAGCGCTCAGAAATGTTAGCGATTATTCTTCCTTGCCCATTGCCTTCTTATCTTTTATGCTTACAAGAAAGGTTAATGGGCATGCATAAAGTTACAAATTTCAAATTTCATGCATATTCTGTTATTACTTATTTTACCACCTGGAAAAGCTCAAAATACGCAATTCTGCCTCTGAAATAAGGACAATTTTCTAGAGGCAACAGAGTCAGCTCAAAGGAATCCAAACCACGTGATAGGCTATACTATCATCTGGAGAAAGGCTTGGGTGTGTGTTTACCAAAATGCATACGTTGTGCAACATGTGAAATGTGAATTCCGCAAAGCTGAGTTCAGTGTGACCATACTTTTCAGCTGATCTCAGTGGAGATGCTGACGACTGAAAAAAATCCAGCATGCAATCATGTTCCGAAAGGAAGCAGGATGGGGAAATAACGGCGGGGGGGTGACAAGACATAACTCACCTCACCACCATGGGACTGTACACTGATCAAATAAAAGAGCAGATTAGATGCTCTCAAAGGACGCTTTGAGTTCTAAATTCCTTCTATTTCCCCAAAATCTTATAAAGGGACTTAGGTCTAAAGGCAAGAGAAGGAGGACAGTAAAGGTACTGGCATACTATAACCTTTAGTTTCTTCACAGATCATCAGTGAAATCTTACCTTTGGAGGTAATGCCGTCTTCCTTGGAAAATGTGTGTCTTTAAAGATACTTTTAAAGTGATCCGGTATCTTAGCTTAAGTTCAAAATAATGTACCCAAATAATAGAATATGATATAGTTATTTAAAAATACTATTTACAAAAGGTTTACAATAACATTTTAATATAAGCATTTTCCCTCACTAACTGAAGAAAAGGATGCAAAAATGGGATGCAAAAGCCGACCTCAACTACATAAATAGAGAATCCAAAATGCTGACAGTAGTCGCTTCCGCACAACACAATTAGGGGTAATTTTTTATTTGCTGTCCTCTCACCCCCCACAACTCTGAAACTTTTTACATGGGCATATATTACCTTTACAATAAGGAAAAATTATCTAAACATGAAGCTTAAAATTACACCAAATTATATTACAACTCATAGAATTTGCAGAGACTTAAGAAGCCAGGTTTTTACTGGTGGTGGTAAAAAACAGCAATTGGGCTCCAACTGCTGTTTCCTGACTCTCATTCAACAAGGTATATACAACTGTGCCTGGCTCATGTCAAAATGCCGTCAACTCATGATCACTCAGAAACTGGAGTCAGGCTGTGGCTGATCCGAGCCCTCTTTCTACTCCTCCTCCTACTGTCTGCATTGGGTTGAGTTTTGTTTTTTGCTGCTCATTAGTTCCCCCACACTGTGGCTTAAGGAGCCAAGCTTGTGTCTATCAGTGTTCATCCTTTCTAACAGTTCTGGTGACAAGCCTTGGCAAGGGAGACGCTCAAAGCTTCTGAATAAAGGGATTTGGGGATTATCAGTAGCTTCCAAATTATCCGCCCGATCCTGGGTCTTCAGGATTCTGGGTAAATTCAGGGGCTACATCCAAGAATCTGTACACAGGATATAGAAGAGAGGCTTGGGCGTTACTGAGCTGCCCTAGGGAGCCTGGCGGGCCAAGTCAGCTCAAGTGCATCCCTCACACCTTTCTCCTGAGGGAGAGAACTTCTCTCTTATTGGGAGCTTGGGGGTGGGTGTTAATTCCCAAGAAGTTACCATGCCAGTGAGGTGTTCCCTCAGTCAGATGGTCCGCCTTCTTCTCAGGCTGGGACTCCTTCCTGAGCCTCTAGGAAACCTGACTCGCCCCAGGAGCATATGTCCCCTGCCAGGGCATGGACCCCTATCCCCATGTCTCCCACGTGTCCCCCAGAATCCTCAGAGAGTAGTCCCCATGTCTGCAGCAGAGGTCACAAAGTCAGTGTAGCATAAGGGATCTTAGTGCAGTCTCTGAAGTCATTCCAGGTTCAAATCCCTGCTCTGCCCCTGTGTGACCTTGAGCAACATCATCCCATTTCTCTGGGGCTTGATTCCCTCATCAGTAAAATGGGAATAGTGGGCCTGCCCCGTTGTGTCATGGGGAGGACTGAATTCATTAGAAGATATAGAGTCCCTTGGCATCTAGGAAGCACTGTGTAAACATTAGCAGTCACAAAACAAACAACAAAAAGCTGCCTTTGTTATTCAAACCTTAAAAAAACAAGGGGCCACACAGGTAGCTTCTGAATGGGTACCCCATACAGACCCTGAGGAGAGCGAGACTTCGAGACTTCGATCGTGGCCTCCTCAGCAGCATGAAGTTGCAGCTTGGTCTCACTCCCTCGTTGCCACATCTCTAGAAGCTAGCCAGCCGCATGCAGGCTGCTGGGTGAACACACAGGACAGGCAACACCAGGCCGTCCCATGGGGAACTATTTACAGACGAGTGTTCCTTCACCTCCAATTCACCATGTAGCAGTTTGGTTGGCTTGGCTTTGGGGAAACAGTGTTCTTGTCAAAACATCCATCAAAAACATCCCAAATCTGAAGAGATAATTGGTAAGGAGGCCCAGAAAGGCTTGATGGAAACTCCTGCCAGGCAAATGGGTCCAATAAGCCTGACCACGTTGGTGGAGCTACAGATGTCACCCAGTGACTTGTGTAGAATGATGGATGGGTATTTACCCTTCCCCAGGAAATAAAGCTAACACAACAGGAAAGATGATCAATGTATATTTTAAAAGAATGTGTATACAAACAAACTCCCTCCCATATGTTACTGGGTTTCCTCCAAAGAAAACAGATTAAATCAAATGCCTACCAGGCACTCAGCACTGTATTAGGCGGTGGGAATTCATGGCCCCCTTCTCATGAGGCTTAAAATCAAGTTGGGAAGGCAACACAAACGCCAGTGAAAAGGTGAGGTCTCCAGGCAAGACATTTGGAATGAGCCACAAGAATGACATAGATCATGAGTATTTCAGGAAATGAGAGGGGAGCAAGGTCACTCCAGGCCTAGATGTCATCAAAGAGGAGGTGGGGTTTGAGCTGAGCCAGAGTATAGATACATAAGGTGCCGTAAATAAGAGAAAAAACAAAAAAGCATTTCAGGCTGGAAGTACAGTATGAGCAAAAGTGTGGAAACAGGATCATATCTGGAAATAGGATCAAACAGGAGCAAATAAATAGGTTTGACTTGGGGATGGGGGTGGTGGGGAATACATGTGCAGAAGACATAATTAGAGACTATCAGAAGAGGAAGGGGTTTTTCTGGGTTGTCTAGTAGAACTGTATTTTACTGGTAAAGAAATGGAGGCTCAGAGAGGTTAAGCAACTCACCTAAAGTCACACAGCGAGTTATCTGTGGGAGATCAGTTGAGGGAAACAGATCTACCATTATTACAACTAAGAATCTGAGCTGCGAGTAAATGGATGGCTGCAGAGAGGCCAAGGAATTTCAGTCTTTAGTCATAGAAATGGTGCAGTTCCCAACCATGAATGTTGCTGGAGAACACAGAGGGTCTTCAATACATGTTTGCTGATGACATTGATAAGATGACCGCTAGATAACTTCAGACAAGTCATTTGGTATCTCTGATTTTATTTTCTCCTCCTGCCCTCTTCCCTCTCATCAGTGAATAAAAACCTGCACTTGACCAGGGTATATCCATACAGTGGGGAAAAAATAGTCCTCTGAGATAAAAGTCAAGAGGAGTCTCAAAGGATTTTAGATCTCTAACCTCTCTGTGGTGTATGTGGGTACAAAGGGCAGAAAACAAACCCCCTCTGTGGGTGGTAAGTGGGCTGGAGGGAAGGAACACCTGTTTTTAATTCTTTTCAAGCCCTATAATCTCTCCTCTCTTTCAAGTTGTGAGAAATCAGGTGCTTTGTCCATTTCCATGATAAAGGAGCTAGAACTAAAAGGTTACATGTCTTGGGAAGGTGAGTCAGGGTTGGGGTAGGGACCAGACCTCCATTTACCTCACCCAGGTGGCTTATGAGTAAGGAAGGAAAAATATCTTGGCACACTCCTGGGCAGCAAGGTAGCTGATACTTCATTACATGGCTATGGGGCGTTCTTACATACAGAATTCCAGATTTTCTTCCAGGCCATTTCTGGGGGTCTTTAAGGAGTTCACAAAGTTCTTGGTTTGGTCTCATGGATAACCCAGAAGCATTAAAAAAAATTTTTTTTTAAAGCACAAAATATCACTATTAAAATAGACATTTGAAGAAGGCACAGAAAACCAACCTTAAGTAACTGGCCATCTCCAGTCCCCAAGAATAAAACAGTCCTGTTCATTACCACGGTGCCATAAACGGATGTCAGGTCGGAATGGATCAAGGTAGATGATGCGATTGGTTGGACTCTTTCAGGTTGATCCCCTTCTTTCTGAACATGCACACAAACGCACAAAAAAATAATAATAGTTTTTAACAACGATACTTCTCATTATACTGATAAAATGTCACTCATGTCCTCCTAGGCAGGATCCCACTTCTGGGCCCCACATATATTTTCTTAGACAAGATTCCCCGAGAGCAACCTTTCATTACCTTGCAAAATCACCATACCTGCCCAACCAAAGAAAGCCCCTGTTTACTGTGTATGAACAGGTATTGAATGCCAAAGCGAGCTGGCCATCTATTTAACACCCCCCAGCTGATATATGAAGCTGAATTCCACTTTAGTGCCAAGAGACAGCCCACCGCTGAATTCGGAGGCAGACTATCTCATACTTGGCTGTTTTCAAAATCCTGCCGCCAATTCATTTTAGCTAGGCGTTGGTTTCTGTGAGGTTAAACACAAACATTTCCCAAGATGTGACACGGACGATCCTATTGGGCGTGACGGCAGAAAGGAGTGATTCTAGATTTACCAAAAGGGACCACAGGAAGCCCGAAGACAGGGTAGCTAACTCGGGGGGTGAAAAGGCAGACACAGTCATGGACGATGGATAGGATCGAGCCACAGAGCTAAGGAGGAACCAAGTCGAAGGGCTGGCCCTGGTGCTATGCTTTTAAAGGGGAAAACAAAAAGTCTAACTCCCAAGCTGAAGGCATTTAAATTGTCTGAGGCTCTGAGCACATGTAATCACATGCTTGGTCCTGATCATTAAATAAAGCCCCTCTTTAAACCCAGAGCAGACAGAGTGTTGACCAAAATGTCTTTTTCTTTTTTGTTTAAAAGGAATGAAGTGCTTTATGCTGCGTCCTGCCTTCAACGACAGGAAACTGAGTTTGTTACACAAATCTCTGGAAGATATGGAGCTAGGAAGAGCCGTTGCCGTCTGCAGCTACTGAACACAGTGTGATAGCACACTTTATCTGCCAGAGCTCAGTTCCCAACTGTACTAAGGTTTTTAAAGGCACGTTGAAGTTGCAGCCAGCGAACTTCAGTAAGCAACACAGCAACTCCTAAAAATCGCCCTATCTGGGGAGGGGAGGTAGCCACGCAGAGGCTAAGACTTATTAACTTCATTATATTATTGCCAACAGTGTTTACGTCTTTCAATTTATGTCTTATTAAATATTCATTATTTTTAAACCCACCAAGTTTCATTAACATCTAAACTAAATGGATTATGGGCTAAATTGATTTCTGAAGCCTTTAAAGTGCCGTCTATATTTCTTTGTTGCAGTTGCGCTGCAAGGAAAAGATAAGCTAGCCAGGATTTGTCCAATGTCCTGATCACTTTTCAAGGAAAAGATGTCGTAACCTAAGAGAAGGCGATGTTTTTGCATAAAATATTCTATAGTGAACTCGGTTTAAGAAGATTTGGGGAAAGCTCATTAGAGGTTTTTTTTTCTTTCTTGTTGAAAGATACTTTTCATGCAATATGGGAAGATGAGGAGCTGTCCTGTGAAAATTGAAGTTAAGGAAAAAAAATTCTCTGTGGGTCTAAGGATTGGAACAATAGATCACTGTTTAGATAAGGAAGCCTCATGACCATGAGCAGAAAAAGAAAAGTCGGATGACCTCTAGGATTAAAAAAAATAAGTAAAACCATGCCACACATCTTGCTTTAAAATAAATCCAGAATTGTTCAAATGTAAGACCAGCTGACCATGCCTGTTATTTTTACTAAATATCTGAGCACTGCAGAGAGGCTAACGTGGAGAATAGGGCATCATCTCTGCCTGGGTATCCAGAATGTTCTAATACCACTATCTCTGGCTAGAGGACTCCACTCCCTTCATCTCACAACACAGAAAAAGTAATGGATGTGGACTGCAGATTATCCACAAGGACCAGATGGGACAGTGTACATCTAGGTCTGGTATACAGTAGGTGCTTAATACTGTACCTGTTCTAATTCACCAAGAACCATGGGTAGTCTTTCCTGAGGTGGGATGAGAGATCCTGTTTGTGAAAGACTGGCTCCAAGAAACCAGAGGCAGCTCAAAAGCTGAAAGGGAACAAGGAGAAATCCATCCCAAATTACCATCTAACCTTTCCCGGTGTCCTTCTCTGATTTCTGGCTGCCCTCAACAATTGTAGTTTTTTCAAAGTAAGTCCGGGATCAATAGTATAGGTAACTGAGGCAAGAGGATCGCTTGAGGCCAAGAGTGGAGACCGGCCTGGGCAACATAGCAAGACCCCCATCTCTATAGAAATGAAAAATTAGCCAGGTGTGTGGCACACATTTGTTGTCCCACCTATTTAGGAGGCTGAGACAGGTGGATCGCTTGAGTCCAGGAGCTTCGGGTTACAGTGAGCTATGATTGAACCACTGCACTCCAGCCTGGACAACAAAGTGAGACCCTACCTTAAAAAAAAGTAATAGGTAAGTGGTGCAGCCATTAAATCAACATTCTCAAACTTGAGAGAACACCTGGCACTCGCTGACATTTAAGCTTGGTTCTCTCACTCACTGTGTGACCTGGGCAATTAATTTAACCCTGTTAGGGGTTAGCTTTCTAAACTATCTAATAAGGCTGATGTGTCTGATTGGCAGGGCGGTTACGAAAAAGATATGATAATAGTAATAATAATAACAATACCAGCTAACATGTATTAATACTTACTGTGTGCTACTTGAAGTATTTTATCATGTTACCTAATGAAGGCAGTATAGCATAGAGAGCCAGCCAGACCACCTAAGTTTGACTCCTGGCTCTGTCACTCTTAGCTAAGTAATTTTGTACATGTGATTTAATCTCTCTGTGACTCAGTTTCCTCCTCTATATGGTGGAAATGATAAGAGCACAGACTTTTTATGCCACAGACTTTTTATGAGGACTGAATGAGTTTGTGCGTAAGCCTCACTAAAGCTTAGAACAGTGTTTGGCACACAGCAACACAAAACCCATGCTTGCTATCATTACTTCATTTAAAAAGTTACTGTCACACCCATGGCAGTTATTTCCTCTTTGCCAGGAAGAACCCTAATTTTGTTCAGATAGCAATGAACCCAAGCCTGGTGGAAGCTATCACTGGGCCAAGCCAAATGGCAACTCCATTCCCTATCGCCAGACACTGACTTTCCTAACCCTGAGAGCTGAGGGTGGCCATGTGGCCCAGTCCTGGGCAGGGAAATGTAAGAAGTCCACTGGAAGGATTTCTGGGAATAAGTTTCCTCCTTGATAACAGAAGGCTCTTGAGGAGAACCCGTTTGCCCTCTTCCCTCACTTCCTCTGGAATACAGTTGTGTTATCTCATCATGTGTAGACTCGTGGCAACCATTCTGTTTCCATGAGATTCAAGATGAAGGATAGAAAGCAACATGCTACGATTGGTGCAGGGAAAAGAAAAGAGATTCTACGTTCCTAGAGACACCACTGAGCCACAGACCTCCAACTTTTAAACACTTGACTAAGTTAACAATAGTTGCCATGGTTTAAGCCACCGTCAGTTGGGTTTTCTGCTACTTGGAACCAAAAGCAAGTCACTGTTTAAGAAATGACAATCGCAACTTGTTGGAGCAGACACTAAAGTGCAGTTCTTCCTCAGCTGCAGGGACCATGACGTGGACAAGTGCTTGTTCCTCTCACCAGCCTGGAAGACCCTGGCCACAGTCAGGATTTTGTAGCCAATTACAACAGCGAGCCTGGAAGAAAATAGGAGAGGAGGCTTGGACCTCATGAAAACTCTAGGGGCTGCTCTGGCTGAATGGAAATGGATTCTTTTGTGCTGGAAACACACAGAAATGGACAGGTCCCTGTGAATGGGAAAAGGAACCCTTTGAATGGCTTTCTTATGCTTATTGCGGCAAATGAAAACAAAAGAAAGACAGGCTCCAGAGAAACGTCCTCACAAAAGTGAGGTTAATACCCAGGGAGCCAGGAAGAAGACGGGGGGGGGGGGGGGGGGGGGGGGGGGGGGTCAGGGCAGTAGGGGGGTGGGTGTGGGGGAGGTTTCTTGTTTCTTTTTTTGTTTTTTTCTATTGTTTTCTCTTTAGGCATAATCGTGGTTGCTTGGTTTCGGTCGTGTGTTTCTTTCTCTTTTTTTTTCCGGCTTTCTTCTGCCCTTCTTCCCTTAGGGCTAATCGCTATGTGCTCTCAGCCTATTCTGTCTAGTTTATTATGTGTAATTTATTTCTGAATCCCAGCCTCTGCTTGTTCGTCTATGTGTAACAAGGTTAATGCCTTGTAATGATGCTTTTGCCAGTTCTGCCTTTCATGACAAAATCCAATCTTGATTTCACTCTAAACCTTGTCTCCCCTTTGGGCTTTCTTGGTTCCCTCAGAGTTGTCACTCTGCTTCTCCTTCCTGCCATGTCTAAGCACAACGTCACGCCTACACGTTTGCCGGTTCTAAGAGGGGAACTTTTCTCAGTTGGAGGAGAAAGCTACCTTGGCTCAAATGATGTTTGGGCTGAAAGAGAGAAAGAGCTTTGGGCCTGATATAGCAAACTGGGACCAAAGCTCCTGAGAAGAGGTGTGTGTGTGTTTGTGTGTGTATGTGTGTGTGTGTGTGTGTGTGCAGGGAGTCATGGGCATATTACCAGGAAAACAATTAGACTTCTTTGCAGCTGCTTCATATGATTTTTCATGGACAATAAACACTGCCCCATTGTGCCCTGCACAGCTCCATGGGGTGCCAGTCATGCATTCCAGGGTGTGAAAGGCACCCTCTAGAATTGAGCCACAGCTTGGCCCTGCCTCTACCATGTGAAAGATGGCCCAGCTCATCGAGGTTCAGGCAGGGTGCTCCAGCTTTTGCAGCATCATTGGGAGGGAAGGGGCACAAAACTGGGGCCTCCAGCGCTGGGCACCCAGCAAGAGTCAAGTGTTTTACCCCCAAGGTGCTAAAAAGGATTACTGTATGGTGATTTTACCTTACCAGGTGGGAGGAAATACCAACTGGGTACCGATCAATTTCTTGTACACGATAAAATGCCTTTCTTGGGCAGTTAATTTTATATTCTGTTCCATTTGGGATCCATTTGTTTTGAAGCAGTTTCATCATTTTCTGTTACTCCCCAAGGGGCCCACTTGCCATTAGGAAACCTCTGAAGGAGCCCTGCACCCAAGTTCTGGCCCCTGCTCTGTGCCTTATAGACTGCTTGATTCCAGCAAGTTAAGTCTCCTGAACCTCAGTGACTGTATCTGTAAAATGGACCCAATAATACCACATGCCCTGCCTCTCAGTGTTGTTGTGAGGTCCAGATGAAATCATGTGTTTGAAAATAATTAGATTATTTTTATCCAGCTAGGGAGATGGAAAGGACAACTATTTGCCCAAGTCGGACAGTGATTTTATTAGCCAGGAAGGCTCGGGTTGCTTTTCTCCATTCTCGTGTATACAGTGTTGACCAGGATCTGACTAAGTTATGGCAGCTCTCTCATTGCCTGAAGGAAGAATTTACACTGGGGACTCAAATGATCAAAAGGAGAGGTTTAAAGTGTGCTTAGGGACACAGCTGGGCAGCCTCTAGACCAGGCAAGCATGGTTGGTGTGCAGCACAGCCGTAGGAAGCACGCAAGGTGGTGAAGCTTGTATTTCACCACCTTCTACCCTATCCCCTCCCTCTACGGGCCCCAGTGTCCCCAGCCACCCAAGCTGACCCACCACCAAAGTCCCACTCTCCAAGATTCATCCTTCCTTCTTCCTGCTTTATGTCCCTTCTCCACCCCCACCAAATCTCCTTCTCCTCCCTATGGCTAATTTCAGTTAATTACTTATAAAATGATGACCTGACTCAAATAATTCACAAAAAAGATATGAATGGCAGAGAGTGTGAAAACTGCATTTTCCTAGATTCTTTTTTTTTTTTTTTTTAAGACAGAGTCTCACTGTGTCACCCAGTTTGGAGTGCAGTGGCACAATCTCAGCTCACTGCAACCTCCGACTCCCGGGTTCAAGCAATTCTCCTGTCTCAGCCTCCCAAGTAGCTACAGTCAGGCACCACCATGCCTGGCTAATTTTTGTATTTTTAGTAGAGACAGGGTTTCACTATGTTGGCCACGTTGGTCTTGAACTCCTGACCTCATGATCCGCCCACCCTGGCTTCCCAAAGTGTGGGCATTACAGGCGTGAGCTACCGTGCCCGGCCCTAGTTTCTTAGAATTGAAAGAGATTCAGTCCACCAATGCTTTTCCAGGAGGAAATGACTGGCATTCTACATAGGATGGCTCCTCATTATGGGAGCCGTCCTGTGTGATGTGGGACTTTTAGCATTCCTGACTCCTGTCCACAAAGTAGTGCCCTCCATTATGTTGACTACTGTGAAAGTCCCCTCCCCAATATTTCTGAACATCCCCTAAGTAAATGTCATCATCCCCTGTTAAGAACCACTGAAATCTGTGACATGGTTTCAGAGTTGCTGACAAATGGTTACATAGACTTCCCTCTGGCCCTGCTCCCCATCATGGTCAACCACACCACTAATCACCCTCGACTCTTCTTTTTCTGTCACTCCCCACATTCAATACATTAAAAATCTCAGTTGAATTTCCCAATAATCTCAAATTCACCTTCTCTATCTCTACAGGCTGGATTCGGCCCAAGCATCCATTCATTCCCCTCCCGATCTAGTGCAAGAGTATCTTGGTGTCTCCCTTTTAACTTTCAATCTATTCTCTGTCCAGTAGCCAAAGTGATCTTTTAAAATATGAAACAGGTCCTGTTACTCCCTGGACTAAAATTCTCCAATGGCTTCCCATCATGATACTGAGAACTGCATCCATATGCCTCCCCAGGCTCTCCCTGGGCTGGTTCCTGATGATGTCTTCACACCCATTCCTTGCCATTATTCTCCTGCACTCTGCCTCTGCTCCCCAAGTCCAGCTTATTTCTTTCAGACTCTTGGACACAAAAGTCTGCCTCGGGGCCTTTGCACTTGCTACTTCTTCTAGCCCCACCCCCCTTCACTCCCTTGTAGGCTGGCTTTTTTCAATCTGTCAGGTTTCAAGTCGAATGTCACCTACTCATGGACACATGACCATAGCTCTTCTGTTCCTACCTCAGTTTTTCTTCTGAATCATAGCACTCCATTTATTTCCTTCAAAATACTTATTAATAACTATTGTTTTTAAAAACTTACTCACTGTCTCCCAGTAGACTCCATCTTTATAAGATCGACTATCTCCAATAGTATTGTATTCTACACTTTGAATGCAGCATCCACCTCAGCATCTGACATGGAGTAGGTTGTCAATAAATGCTTATCGAAGGGATAAATAAAAACAGGGTCAATGTTTGAATACTTTCAGTCAATATCTCATCAGGCCACTATGATACATTAATAAGTAGGCCTAATCATTACTGAGTTCTTTAATTGAGCCAAAACTTGTCCCTTGTAAATACTGGGCCTTGGTTCTGCCTTGGGGAGCAATAGAAAACCACCCCAGACCTCCCATTACCATGTAAATTGGCCTTCTCTGAATTTCACATCCATAGCTCATTGACAGCCTGTAAGAGACAGTTTCTGGGTCTCTCGCCATCTCAGTACATGAAGAGTCAACAGATTCAGTGTACTTAAAATGTGCCTCTAAGAAGTAAACAGAGTACTTTAGGTGTGCTCTGACCAAAGCAAATAATAATAGGATTGTCCTTTCCCATGATTCAAATAGCATATTTTGAAGAACACGCCCTATCATTGTGTTCTTTCAAATAAAAGTAGCTGATGGTAGCATGGAAGAGTAGAAAGAACAAGTGATTTAGAGTAAAAAATATGTGGTTTCAAGTTCAAGCTCTATTACTTATGAGCTGTAAGTGTTTAGACAGTCATTTATCCTTTCTGAGTTTTCTCTACCCACCCAGCCACTCATCCGCCCACCCATCCACTCATCCACCTATTATTTATGGAGCACTTGCTGTTGACCAAGTACTTGATCTGTAAAATACAGATGGGAACAAACTCCCTATTGTCAAAATAAACCAATCAAATGAGTTTTGAAATAAAATGCAACACTTTGCATTTCATGTCACTGGTTTCTGAAACACTTGGTAATCGAAATGAATGGTTAGAGTGGGGCTCCACTGATATCCACAGTTCATGAACAGAATTCAGGGAATCCATGAAACTGCATGAAAAAAAAAATCTTTATTCTAGGGAGCTCTAACTGGAACTTAGCATTTCCTTTAATCACGGATTCAGGCCACAGCAGTATTTACTGAACCTGTGACTTTGTCACCAAAATAAATCAGCTATTTTCATAATATTTGATAGTTGTTGCAGATATCTCAAAGTATCATTTATGCTCATCTCTCCTTTGAAATTATGGTAGTTACTGCCTCTAGATCTTGCTATTGAATGTGTTAAGATATATTACTACACCTGAAATTGAAAAAACATTTTGATAGATCGATATATTAATATATTGCATCTATTTTGCAATCCAAGGTTTTATTAATATATTGTGTCTAGTTTGCAATCCAATGTTTTTATTTTATGCATTAAAAAACATTATTCTGTCAAGGTGTCTACAGGCTGCATTAGAGGTCTACAACACAAGAGCTCTGCAGCGTTAGGAAGAAAGATATTGCTAAGTGCGGGGGCTGACACTAGGTGACACCTACAGCCCCCAGCTGCTCTAGGCTATTTCCTCCTCTATTGCCTCAGAGAAGCAAGGCTTTGCGCTTGGAATCCAATTTTTAAAAGGGGTCAATGATGGAGAAAGGAGCCTCAGGAGAAGACCAGGGGTGATGATCAGGAACAGCTGGTGTGTTAGGTAACACACTTCCTCAATCAGGTTGCAGAGAGATAGGGGATGACGAGGAATCCTGGCTCATTGGGAAGGGAGTCAAAAGGAAATACCCTTCACTGTCGCTGCCCAGCTTTTACTCTTCCTCAGAACAGAGCCCCAGTGTCAACTCCTCTTGGACACACTCATCTCACCATGCTATAATCACTATCTTCTTCACCAGATGAAGAGTACCTTCTTTCCAGTTCCAGAAACACTTACTGAGGGCTCACTCACCATGTGTTAGCCAGCCCGATAGATGCCTAGGAAAGAAAGATGAGCTAGACCTGGCCACTCCCCACAGTGCATGCATAGCCCAAACAGGGATGTGTGGGGCCCGACACAGGGCCTGGCACGCTGTAAGGTTTATGGAGCGGATCCCTGACTCCTAACTTCATTGCCAACTCGCTACTTAGAAACTCTTCCTGGATGTCCCAAGGCATCTAAAAACCAACAAAAATTACACTCATCCTCTAATTGGTCCTTCACGTCTTAAAAACCTATTTCACTTCATCCCTCCTCTCCATCCTCACTGCTCCAACCTCAGTTCAGCTCTTCAATGTTCCTCAGTTGAATGATTGCAATAAACAAAATCCATCTGTTTCTCTCCATATTTGTCACCACTGCTCATGGCCAAGGTGACATTATTTCTTGCCTGGACTACTGCAAGAGCCTCCTGCAGGTTTTCCTTCTTCTACTGTGGCCAATCTCTCATCCATTCCCCACAGGGCAGCTGTTATTTAGGAATTCAAATCCAATCATTTCACTTCCCTTCAAAGGCTCTCCTGTGCTCGGAGAAGAAAATCTAATCTCCTTCCCATTGCCAAGGAGGCCTGTAGGCTAGGCCTGCTGCTTCCTTCTCCAGCCTCCTCCCCTCGTACTCTCCCCTCTACCTCCCTAGCCTCAACCACACTAGCATTTTGCTCTCCACAACCACCAAGACCAGGTTGTTCCATCTTTGAGTCCTTGCACGTGCCCTCCAGTCTGCCAGCAGTGCTCCTCCCAGTTCTGCATGGGAAACCTGTAACTGGCCTTTATTATCTTCCTGGTGTCAATTCGGCCTCCTTAAAGAGAACTTACCCCAACACCAGCAACCCCAAATGCCTCAGCTACATCACCTGCTTAGTGAAGTGCCTCCGTTTCTTCACCTTTAAAATGGAAGCAATAATACAGCCCATTTTGTAAAGTTACAGTGAGGATTAAATGAGTTAATATTGGTAAAGTGCTTAGAATAATGACGTACAGTAGGTGCGCTGTAAATTTTAGCTATCATCTTAATGTAAAAGTAACTATTAATTTGCTAAATGTTTATCATCTGCCCTATTTACCACTGATATGAATATCTCCACACACTGCTTGGCACATAATAGGAGCTCAAGAAAGTATTTGAACAAATGATAGTCTTTCTAATAAGGTGCTTTGCCTCCAACCTTACGGCAGCCACTTTATCTTCTGAGTAATCTTTCCAGAACACATTTAGATTGTGTCGTTTATAATCCCGCTGTTATACTCCATCAGGCTTAGCCACGGTTTTCATACTCTGCTCAGCAGAGTTCTAGAAATTCCTTGGTGATGCCTCAGGGACAGGCCTGGATGGGGTGGGGCAAGTTGTAGGGCTCCGGAAACTTCCAACCCCTGTTTCCCCACCGCCGCCCCCCTACACCACCATGTTCCCAGCACTTGGTAATTGGTCTTACAAAGAGAACCAAGTCAATGATAATTTTTCTCAAGAGACAGGGTCGTGCTATGTTGTTCAGGCTGGATTTGAACTCCTGGGCTCAAGCGATCTTCCTGTCTCAGCCTCCCAAGTAGCTGGACTACAAATATGTGCCTCTACACCTGTTTAAGATTTTTATTTTTATTTTTGTAGAGATGGGGTCTTGCTACATTGCCCAGGTTAGTCTCAAAACTCCTGGGCTCAAGTGATCCACCTGCCTTGGCCACCCAAGTTGCTGGGATTACAGGCATGTGCCAACTGTTCCCTGCCTAATGATAATTTTCTAATCTTTTTCTCATATGGAGCTTCCGATTGATAATTTACTCCAAAGGCAAGGTTTGGAAGTCTAGAGGACTAACCATCAGGATAAAATCCAACCACCTTTGCCCATCTCATTAAGCCCTTCACCATCTGGAACTGCACACTTGTTTCTGGACATTCCACAGCCAGGGTGAGCTGCTTTTGGTTCCCAGCTTTACTCAACTTCCTGCTTGTGCACAAGCTGTACCTTCCCTCTAGAACTCCCTTCTCCGCCTTCTCCACTCAGCTTCAAGACATAGCTCAAGCATTACCTCTCTAAAGCCTCCCGGATCCTCCCAGGCTGAGTGTAATGCCTCTTTTTGGTACTTCCACTGCAGCTTTTGGTCACATCTCTCTTGCCATGAGTATTGGACTGTATGGGAAAGGTTTGTTTTACTCTCACTCTTTCTATAATAGCAGGAGTCAACAAACCACCACCTGTGGGCCAAATCTGGCTTACTGCCTGTTTTTCAAATGGCCCATGAGCTAAGAATAGCTTTTGCATTTTAAAATGGTTGAAAAGAATCAAAAAAAGAATAATTCATGACAAGTGAAAATTACAGGGAATTCACATTTTGGTGTCCATAACGTTTTAATGGAACACAGCCCTGCCTGCTCATTTACGTATTGTTCATGGCTGTGTTCACACTACAGCAGCGGAATTGAGCAGTTGTGATGGAGACTGTACGTAGCCTGCAAAGCCGAAAATATTCATGATCGGGCCCTTTACAGAGTTAGCTGACCCCTGCATAACAGCATTGACCAGGGTGGTGGGATGGAAATGCCGCCAAATCCCCCTAGTAACTTCTCTAAGGAAAGCCCTATGTGTAGCTATTGAACAGACAATTCAACCAACATGAAAAGCAACCACTGAAACTGAAAAATGAATGTCACAGTTCTATTTGTTTTTGTGATCACATAAAAAATTAGCATTTCATCAAGACAGAAAATTAAAACTAAGAAAAGTGATAAGCACATTTCATAAAAAACATAATAAGAAACCACTGCCATGGGGCCACTTTGATAAACAGGTTAGACCCATGCTGGCCACACACTGTTCCCAGGTCAACTTTGGGGTTTCCCGGTCTTCATCATCTGTGTGCCAACGCATGTTTGGGGAAGGGAGTGGTCATCCAAAAACTTTAAGGGAGACAGATTTGCCACTATCATATGCTACTGTAGTCAAGGTGTTGGTCTTGGTGTGGCTTTTCTGCCATCGTGTTCTAAGGGAATCCACCTGCAGCGCCTGCTGGGGACAATTGCATGTTTGATCCTCTTCTAATTGGACCAGGGGCCAGCACCTGCCCCAAGGGTGACAAATCCCTACACTGACCTCGGGCTCCTTAGCTGGTGTGAAAGATTAACTGGACTCAACTCTATCTCTCTCCTGGCAACTTGGACTACATAATACAGAAAGTCATTGCCAGTTAGTAGCCAAAGCAGAAGGTGACAGGCTGTTAAGACGTACAGTGGGAGGCAAGTGTGCTGGCTTATGCCTATAATCCTAGCACTTCGGAAGGACTACTTTAGCTCAGGAGATTGAGACCAGCATGGGCAACGCAGCAAGACCTCATCTTTACCAAAAATAAAAAAAATCAGCCTGGCATGGTGGTGTGTGCCTGCAGTCCCAGTTACTTGGGAAGCTGAGGTGCGAGGATCGCTTGAACCCAAGAGTTTGAGGCTGCAATAAGCTATGATCGTGCCACTGTACTCCAGCCTAGGTGACAGGGTGAGACTGTCTAAAAAAAAAAAAAAAAAAAAAAAAAAAAAAAAAAAATTCTAGTGTCTCTCCTCTAGGAACCATATTGTTTAAGAAACGATTTTACTCCAATTAGCTGGGTGTGACAGCACTCGCCTGAGGTAGCAGCTACTCAGGAGGCTGAGGTAGGAGAATCGCTTGAATCCAGGAGGCGGTAGTTGCAGTGAGCCGAGATTGTGCCACTGCACTGTAGCCTGGGCAACAGAGTGAGACCGTGTTTCCAAAAAAAAAAAAAAGATAGACAGTGGGGATCAAGGCAGGCCCGAGGCATATTCAGGTGGGAGGAAGTAGATATTTGAGGAAGCAGAGGAGGTCGTTTGGTAGGAGGATGGTACAAAGCAGCCAGGCTAAGTCATGTTAACAGGGCGACTAAGGAAGGAGCATCCATCATTTGCTGATGCTGACTGAGCTCCTTTAAGCTGCCTTGAATGTGGAACCACCTTCCAACTGCATATCAAGGAGCCCTTCATAACACTATTAGTAGTAAGGATGGTGATGATAGTAAACACAGACATAACATTTACTATAAGTCAAGTAGTATTCATTCTGTATTTATTAACTCATGAATCCAGAAAATAAGTCTATGAAACCAAGAGGATCTCTACTAGATGAAGAAACTGAGGCATAGAAAGGTTGAATAATTTGTCTACAGTCCCACAACTGGTAACTGGTAGCTTTAGTCCCAATTGCCCTGGTTCCAGTGACTGTGCATACAACCATTACACGGTATTGCTTTTATTCCTAGATTACCATGGAATTCCATGTGTTTCTGTCCACAGTATCCCTCATCCCTTTATCTGAGCTTACTCAAGTAGATCTTTATTCCATGCAACCAATTGTACATGACTAGGATAGAAACTGATATCAGGATTGATGCTGTAAAGAACGGACCCTTGGAGAGAATGTCTGGTGTGTGCAATTGGTTCTGGCGTACAGCACAACAGAAGACTCTAGACATCCCCCCATATCTGGGAGTGAAATACAAATAAACTGTTAAATGCAAGAGTGAAGGAGCTAATTAAACTATGGCTTATAGGTTTTTGAGACTCAGACTCTAAGCCCAAAAATGGCAACTCTTTAAAGGGCTTTCTAGGTATTGCCTTTGATCAGTGAGGAGGGAATAAGGAATATCAGAGTGGTAAAATGTGTTGGTTACTTTTTATGGCCCTAAGTAAAATGCAAGGAAAAAAAATGCGACAAGTTCCTATCCCAGGTGCCTCAGCTGGAATACAAGGAAAATTGTTTTATCTTATAACAGTGGTTCTTAAACTTAAGCATGACTTCAAATCACTTTGAGGGCTTTCTAAAATACAGATTGGCAGTCCTACTTCAACCTCCAGAGCTTCTGATTTAGTAAGTCTGGTGTAGGGTCCAAGAGTGTGCATGTCTAGCAAGTTCCCAAGTGATGTGCACGCTGCTGGGCCAGAGTCCACACTTTAAGGACCACTGCCTACAGCATAAAGCCCTTTCCTCTCATAGTTGAAAGGCAATCAAAAATTACACCATAGAAGTTCCAACCATGTTAGGTTTCCATGGTCAAAAGTAACTCTGATCGGCAACACCAGAAGCCTGGTATTCCAATGAATGGAAGTACCTGGGAAGAGCTGAAGGAGTGAAGGACACCATGTAATCTAAAACTAAGGAAGGAAGGGGCCCTGACACATCAGGCATTAAGAAAAAGACAATGGTTGCCGGGCGCAGTGGCTCAAGCCTGTAATCCCAGCACTTTGGGAGGCCGAGACGGGCGGATCACGAGGTCAGGAGATCCAGACCATCCTGGCTAACACGGTGAAATCCCGTCTCTACTAAAAATACAAAAAACTAGCCGGGCGAGGTGGCGGGCGCCTGTAGTCCCAGCTACTCCGGAGGCTGAAGCAGGAGAATGGCGTAAACCCGGGAGGCGGAGCTTGCAGTGAGCTGAGATCCGGCCACTGCACTCCAGCCTGGGCGACAGAGCGAGACTCTGTCTCAAAAAAAAAAGAAAAAAAAAGAAAAAGAAAAAGACAATGGTTAAGGGAGTGTGAGGTGACCAGACTCCCAGAAAGTGTTGCTGCTGAGTATTGAAAACATTTCCAACACGATTCTCTACGATCCTTCATTTATTCATTCAACAAATATTTCTGAAGTCCCAACTACATACTGGGTACTATGCTAGGTATGGGGGGTTCAACAGAGAACACCCTTTGAGATCATGTATAGGACTGCATGCTCAGAACACCAACACTGTCTAGAAGTTCACAGTTAAGAAACTACAATCCTGCCAGAGTCAGAACTTCAGGTGGTCACCAATGCAAACCTAGAAACTCAGCTCACAACTAAGGATTCTCTGCTGTATCCTATGCCTGTGTCCACAAAAAGCTGGTCTTAGCATAGCAGTTGTAAGGGCCTAGCTTGCTCCATACAGGATAGGGTTGACACCAGGACCTAATGTCCATGGTGACAGACTGTCCATGGCAGTGGACATGTACACATTATTGCATGTAATAATTATGTAACTCTTCGTGCCTTGGTTTCTTTATTTATAAGTGGGGAATCCCATTTCCTTGATAGCAATGTTCTCTGGATTCATGAGTTAATGTGTATAGAGTAAGCACTACTTGACCCATAGAAAATGCCATGTGCTTTGGATGTCTTTTCTATCATCACCATCATGATTACTAATAGTAATAGGATAGGGCTCCTTAATGTAGACTTACAAGGTGATTAAAAGTTCAGGTCCTAGAGTTGGACCACCCAGGTTCTAAATCCTCTGCTATTTTCCAGCTACGGAACCTAACAGAAGCTCTCTGGGCCTTACTTTTTCTCGTCTCTAATCATCATGATAACTACAGTCCTTGCCCCATATGGTGAATGAGAATCAACAGAAAATAAGGCATGTAAATTGCTTCACACAAAACCTGGCCATAATAACGATTCAGTAGATAGTAGCTATGATTGCTTTCCCCCTCTTTCTAAGTGGGTGCTGTCACTGCAATTGTCCTTTTTGAATCCATTTTTGCATATCATATGTATATATGAGGGTAAAATCACCATCTCGTCTATAGACTGCAAAATGGCTTGACAAAATCATAACAGAAACTGGAAGAGAAATAAACATCACAGGAAGACTGCAGATTTTGAGGTCAATAGGCTGCATCACCGAGTGGAACTGGGATGTCACTTCTCCACACATGTTCCTTGGGTTGCTGTCTGTTGGACAGCATGTGAGCATTTTGTGGTTGTCTGCATGACAGTTAAATTATGTCAGGCTTTAGAATTATGTAAGTGTGGAAGAAGGGGGTATGTCTCCCTACAAAAGGGTAGAATGAACTAGAGAACAAACTAGAATGACCTAGAGTCCTGTGGACCAACACTATAGGAAAACATACTACCTTCAGTATCTACAGAGGGGTGGCTGCCATGTTTAAACCACGAGTGACCCCAGAACCCAACAATAGTGGCCAAACAAGTCTGGAGCAATCAGATTCCACAAACTCGAACACAAACACTTTCTATGGATCACATTGGTGTAGTGAGAGTTCAGAAAGGGAGGAAGTCAAATTAATTAACTTGTGCATAATTAAAAACATTCATTTTTATACTAATCCAAGCACAGGTATGTTATAAAAAAGAATGAAAAAAAGGAAAGAGACCACATGAAGTTCTAAAACACAACCCAAGATTAGAGGCATGTACTGCCTTCTGAGGTTACCCTCTAGCCTCAACCCCACATCCTAGGGGAGGTTGTTTGCTGCCGATTTAAATAGGGAACCTTCACGGGAAAGTTCGAGAAGTCCTGGGGTGGTGGGAAGAGTAGAGATGTAGACATTGGAAGACCTGGATTAAAGGTGGAGGGCTCTGGCACTTATCTCACTATCTTGAGCAAGTTGCTTAACGGATCTTTAGCCTCCTCATCTGGAAAATGAGATGATCCTCACAGAATCAACCTTAGACTTGATGCTGGGCTCAAAAGAAATAATACATGTGGAAGTGCTGTAAAAATATCACAGAAGATTATTAGAGAGAGGGTCTACAGAAATCGGTTGCCTTAGCACATTTGAGAGCTGCAGTTAACCTGCTATAATTGTGAAAGTGGATTCAAAGTTGGTGGCAAGGCAGAAAAAGTAAGGGTCCAGTGTGTAAACAGCTGAGTACACACTCACTGCACAAGCATCTCGTAAATTACTCCTTAGCAGAAGCTGAAGGGGAGGAGGATCAGTGATAAGAGGTAAGAGAACCAGGAAGCGGGAAAATACAACCCAGTCAGTCCCATCACTTTTCTACCTATGGTTGATTGAAGATGGAAAATAAGAGGCAGCTAGGAGAGGGAGAAAGAAGGCAAGCGAATCCAGCCGCTTGTGCCCTGCAGCCTGTGGATTACTGTTAAAATTACTGTGTCTGCTCTAAAGGAATCGCTGTTGGAATCTATTGCGGTTCCCTCTAGAGTGTGTCAAGTCCTCCTCCTGTTTTAGGCACCTGTAATTCAGCATGCCTTTTCAAAATCACATTCGGGACCTGAAAATAAAATGCAGAACAAATGCAATCAAATGACATCATTCTTCTGAGTGACAGCCAGGGGCACAGCGATCCCATGACCCCGTTACACAAGGTTGCAACCTGCTATTGTCCTTTCAGTGGCAAAATCAGTGGCACCCAGCACAGAGCATTGCTTACACTAGCACGCATCAGACAAATATTTGTTGAATTGAGTATCTTCTCTACCTATTTAATAGGTTAGAAAACTGTCAGCTTTTTCATCAAAACTACCACCCTTTTTCATTCAAACTCCTCTTGAAATTCAATTCCATTAAGGCTTTTCAATGCATACTAGCAGCAAGGAATTTACTTAAATGAAAAAAAAAAAATGCAAAACTCCAAGCTCCCACCTGTGTAGCCATGACATGCTATTGTTTGAACCAGAGTATATTATTTAACTTGGCTGACAAGCTCAGGGGGTAGAGACCCTGTCTTTCAGAACACACAACTCTGAGCACACTGGGAGTTCTTGATAAATAGCAGCAGCAAGAAATGCTGTGGAGGGACTCATTTTAATTATTTATTTTTCCAGTTCCAGATTTTTGGCAGCATGTATTTATCCCTTGCTTGATTTCCAAGGGGCAGCTCTCTCGCAGAAGCTCCTGTAAAGATGGATAAACAGCTCCACGACTTCCTCTGCCACTGCCCTCCCCATCCCGGCACAAGCAGGAACACCTGATTGAGCCAAAACGTGGATTTTGAGTGCATTCAAGATGCTGGCTGGGTTTGGAAGGGAACTGAGTCTTCCAGGACCCAATAGGTAGAGAGACGCAGTCAAGAGAAATGTTTTGGCTCCACACATCGACACAGCTGTCAGATGGCAAGCTTGGACTTCCACCCTTATTACCTGCTGTGGGCCTCTGAGCTGGCTTGTCATTAACCCCAGAGACCAAGTGTGTCTAAAGCTGGACACAAAGTAATATTTCGGGGGTACTTTCAAGTCTTTCAACAGAGAAGTAGGAAACGATGATTTTACCACACTTAAACCATTAGATTATAAAGATCCAATAAAGACAGGAATCAAATATTAAATTATATGTGTACGGCAACAGTAAGTCATTTAGGAGGCAAATATCTGTTTTTACATATTTTTAAAAATTATACCAGTAACAAAATAAAGGCATTATGTGTGTGTCCCAGCACACAGCTTGACAGGCAAAGAAGAAGCAGCAAGTGACCGTCCTACGAAGCCTTGTAAAAGACCCCCTGGTTTTTTTCTCCCTGGCTCATAGGGCTAATATTTGGTAAGATGTGCTTTGCAGAGAAAGAAGGGGGTGGGGGAAACTGTCCTTCTAGACACATATTAATATACCTGGGAGCCAACGTGCCCCTGTACCAACACATTTTCCAAGTGGTGACTTCTCCCCTTCCTCTCTGACTCATTTTGTACCAAAACAATGGCAACACCTGTAGCCGTTAATTTCTGCGCTTTGATTTTTTGTCCAGTTATAAAGGACGCTCCCAGCAGGCTCCCCTCTCAGGAGCCATATGTGGAGTTGACGTGCCAGCCGCCTTGGAAGGGAAACGGCCTCCGGAGAAGTGCACAATGGCCCATAATCCCCATCAACTGGACCCTCTTGAACTGCCTCTTTCTTTTCCAGTCAAAGAAATGCCAATCTCGAGATGAAAGCTGTGGCTGCCCTGGGAGCCCAGGGGAAACCTGCGTCGCTTGCCTGGTTCAGCCCAAGGGTGGTGACTCTGAGTTCCGCCATCTAGTCTCGCAATCTGGAGCCCAGAAACTGTCTGTAGTACCCCCAACACTCTCCCTTGCGCTCCCCTCTAGGATGAGGCTTTTACCACAAGGCCATCTCCCGCCTAACCTCTCCCAGCGGCTGGCGACCACAGCGCACCCTGAGCAGAGCCACGGCCCCGCCCCCTCGCACCGGGTCATGCCGGGGGTTCGGTTCCAGCGCGAGCCTCTTTTGCAGGCTGGCATTTCTCCACGCTGAGCGGGCTAGCAACTCTTCAGACCACAGCACTTGCGTTGCCGGTGGGGGGCGGAGACAGGGGGCCACAAAGGCTGGGGTGTGGCAGGGAGCCCTTTAGGTTCAATGGCTTCTCTGCCGAGGGCACTGTGTTTGCTAACTGTTGACCAAGAGGGTCAGACTCACACGCCCGCTGGGACTACACAGAAGGGGCACAGGGAAGTCTGGAGAAGGGAATGGGAAAGAGGGGCTGCGCGAGAAGACTCAGCCCCAAACAAGCGTCCCCGTTTGGATAGGGAAGGATGGCACTGGGATGCAGCCACTAGAGTTTTGAGTCTAACTCCAACCCTCCCCGCCCCCCTTTTTACGCTCTCCCTTTGGGGACCTCAGGCCGTGCTCCAGGTCTCGGGGACCGTCGGAGAGGAGCCTTCGGACGGCCGCCCGCGGTGTGAACCTGAGACCTGGTAAATATCAACCGGATCTACCCCCGCCCCGCCCCGCCGCTCGCCCCCAGCTCGTTCTGCCTCGGCGGCGGCGGCGGCTCCCCGGCAGCAGCACTCCCCGCGGCGCCCCGGGGGCAGGACTTACGCAGTGGCTCTCGGCCGTCTTGAAGTCCCAGCTGACCCTCTTGGCGCGCGCCTGGATCTCACTCATCCTGAAGAGGCAGAGCGCCGTAGTGGTGGGGGAGCGCCGCTCCTGGCCCTCTCCCGCGGCCGCGCTGAACACTCCCGCCCAGACGTCCAGGGCCTCCACTAGGCTGGAGGAGAGGAGTAGGCGGCGGCCGTCGGGGTGGCCGTGGCCGCAGTCGAGGGACGCCTGGCCCTGGAACAGCACCTCGGTGCTCTGCGCGATGCGCGCCATGCTGGGCCAGCCGGTGGCAGCGCCGCTCGTGTAGTTGTAGGGGTAGTAGGGGAAGTAGATGCTGCCGTTCCAGAGAAAGGCGTCTACGAAGTGCAGGCTGCCCGCGCCCTCGCACAGCTTGAGGCGGCCCAGCTCCTGCGTGGCCAGGCTGCGCCCCTCCGTGTCCTTGAGCGCGATGGCGGTGTCGTGATCGGATGCCGCGGGGTTGCAGCGGCTCGCCGTCTCCGGCTCAGGCAGCACGTAGGTGGCGGCCACTGCCAGGTACCAGCGGTTGTTCTGGCCCGCGCGGTACACCACGCCGGCCGTCGAGCCCTGCGGGTGGCACGACACCACCTCGGTGCCGTTGCGCAGGGAGCTGCGGCTCAGGTTGCCCAGGGGCCTCACCTCGCAGGCGCCCCGGTCGAAGGTCCAGCCGGTGAGCAGCAGCCCCCCGAGGCCGGCCGCCCCCTCGCGGTAGGGCAGCAGCAGCTTGCTGAAGCTGCTCCCGGGCCGGGGCCGCGCGGGGGGCGCCAGCGAGACCGGCTCCGTGCAGTTGCCCGCTTGGTCCCGGTACAGGCGCGAGAGGCTGTGCTCCAGGCTGTAGTCCAGCTGGTCCAGGCAGCTGCCGCTCGCCACGAACACGCCGTCCTCCCGGCTCGCTGCGATGGCTCCGATGGCTTGCTCCGACCGCCACACGGGCTCGTCCGCGCCCCGGCCGGGAGTCGCCAGTGCCAGCAGATAGGCGAGCAGGGACAGCGGCGCTGTGGGGCGTGGGGGGCGCGGCGGCGCCTTCCTCCGGGAGACCTCCATGGGGCTGGGGGGGCCGCCCCCGGGCAGGGCGCGCGGCGGCGACGGCGGCTCAGGCGCGCGGCAACGGAGACGCGGGCGGCGGCGGCGGCGGCGGTTCCTGCGCGCGCTCGGGCTCCCGCGGCCGCCCCATCCCCGCAGCTCACCCTGGAAGGAGAGCGCGGAGGGCGGCGCGCGGCGGGCTCGCTCCGGCAGCCTGTGCAGCGGCGGCGGCGGCAGTAAGCCCTGCGCGCTCCGGCACCGTTTCCTCCTCGCCCTCCTTCGCCGGAGAGTTCCTGTGTGCAGCGCTGGCGCTCGCGGGGAGGCGCGGAGGGGAAGGGAGGGGACGGGCGGAGAGGAGCGAGGCGGGCGGGGAGGGCTGGAGAGGTTGGGTGCGCTTGTGCGTTTCACTTTCCCATTGTGAAAGTGGGATGCAACTGGCCCCCTTCCTCATCCTCTTCCTCCTCCGCCCTCCGCCTCCTGCCCGCCCGCCCGCCCGCCCTCCCTCCACGCCCATCTCCCCTCCCCTCTTGATTCGGTGAGATAGGGAGGAGGGAGGTCTCGTAATTTGGGTTACTGTGTAGGTGGCCTCTTTCATCTATTCATAACAAAGCTCAGCCGCCCGCCACGGCCGCCGCGGCCGCCACCATCGCCCCCTTGGCTCGCCTGGGGCTCCCGGGGCGCGCTAACGGCGCACGGAGCGGGCTCCCGCGCCCGTCCGCCCGCGGGGCTGCTCCAACGCCCGGTTTTGTTTACGACAGCAGCCGGGTCGGGGATACGCCAGGCGCGCGGAGCGAGGATCCAGGGTGCGAAGGGGTTGCAGCGGAGGCCCCGGGCTCGGGCCACAGGGCTGCCGCGAGGGCGGCTGACAGGTGTGGAGAGGCGAGAGGGAAGCCCTGGGGAGGCACGCGGGAGACGTGGCCGAGCCGGAGACTCCGGGGACCAAGGCGCCCCTGTGACAGGGTGTGGGTTTCCCCGGGTCGGATGAGTGAGGTGGCAGAAAGGCAGGCGCCACACTCTCGTTCTGGACAATCCCCAGGGCCGGAGCGCCCATATTTGCAAAGGTTCTCTAATCTCCCTTGGCAACAGAGTCCCAGGCTCTCAAGCCTAGCGCTTGGAAAGTTCTGCTCACCATCTAACCTAATGAGTGGGGCTAACATTTACTGAGCACTTACTACGTGCCAGGTGCGCTTGTAAATTCACCACGTGGGTTAAGACTCATAATTCTCATAACAGCCCTATTAATTAGTGACTGTTATTGTCATCCCTACTTAGTAGTCCAGGAGAATGATTATGGAAAGACTATAGAACGTGCTGGCATTCTACTTCTGGTAGATATCAGAGCCGAGATTCGAATCCATATCTAGCCCCAGCGCCTCTTACATACCTGGCTCTAGTTAAGTGCCACCTGTGGCCATTACCATAATCCTCCAGAGATCATTCTCTGTAGTGAGACTGAAAAGTTCCTCAAGTTAAATGCACCAACCAGCCCGCGCCCTGCCTTCTACTATTAGACCCAAATACCCGTATTTCCCTCGAGGCTCTCCATCTGTCTCATCATTACCCACTTTTATCCTTTGGACCCCCTGAGGTCTCACCACCTCAGCCAGAGGGTGAATAACAGCTGGGTTGCCCCCACAGCCACCAAGAATTCCACCAATGATTCCACCGGGAATCATTGCCCACTGGGGAATAGGTTCATGATTTCTCGGAATGGGGCTTCCCAGAGGATGCACAAATGCCTCCCAGCTTCCTGGGGCAGCTGGTGGCCCCATCAGCACCCTTACAGTCTGGCAGGTGAGCCAGCGGGCGCATAGGGGTGGAGGGTGCTGAGGACCTCTGTGGATCGTTGGGAAATGATCTCTGTTCCTTCCCAGGCTATTTCCAGACCCGAGGCCCCAGGGAGGGCAATTGGCTGCTATCCCCTTTCTTCCTTCCCTCCAAGTTCCCCAGCTCTAGATGCAATCTGTTTTGGGAAGGGAAAGGAATGAGGTGGCTTTTGTCCCATGCTGAGTCCTGCTGAAGGTTGCAAGTTTCAAACTTCAACAGTGCTTCAAGTTCTCCCCAGTGCTGAGTGATATGGCAGGAGTTCTGGAAGGCTTAAGGAGAGGAGGGTGAGGTGGAGGGAGAGGCAGAAGAGAAGTGTAAGTTTCTGCTCTAGACGTGAAGTTCAAGGATCCTATCATTTCAGCAGTGGCTCTCATACACTAAAGTCAGAGTGGTCATCTTTTCATTCGTAAGCCTTTCATTTGCAGTTGGATAACATTATCTTTGCCTGGCAGGAGGCAGAAAACGTCTTCCCACGAGATATGAGGTTACCCTTTGTGCTGTGATGATGGGGTTGGAGTGTCCATGAGGAGAAGGGAGGAAGAAGGAGAAAGGCCTGAAGTACCCGGTTGGTGTTAATCGGGACATCTCAGGCAAGACAAGTCAGATGTTTCACCTACTCCAAAATATCTGGCCTTGCTCCCCCACTCCCTGCCCTCCTGGAATGCTTTCAGAATTTTTGCACCGCTGAAAGTGGGAAGATCAATATTTTAAAAACCTCATCCGAAGCTCAGAGCCCCCCTCCACAGCATAGTAGGGGATTTATGTGCTGGTGTTTTGACAGTTTTCCCTGTGACTGATGCAGAACTCAGTGACCTTCACTGGCTCCGTGAACCGGCGGTGGCAGTGTCGTTATGTGCTAAGAAGCAACAGTTCAATTCCATTCCAGAGATAGTTTTACTTCACTGGTAACCAAGTCATTTCTCTAAGTCCCGTAGAGTTGGTACAATCAGTTGCAGACCATCTTGGGAGCTATTTGGATTCAACATCCTCTGTGGTGCGGCATTTTGATCACTACTCAATTCATTGCCGCTTCATTTTGAAAAAGAAACAACATCTTAAAAATAGTACCCACAAGAAGCATAAATGGCTTTGATGGCTACAGTTCCCTGCCATTCTACTGGGACCATAAGCCCCACTCTTAAGAGTGGGCTTCTTTTTCCTCCCATTTAATTGTATGCAGACTCCTACGGTGAAAGAAATCAGAATCTGTGCTAACTTTTTGGCATAAAAATGTAGGCGACGAGGAAGCATATAAATGCATTCTTTGCTGATTCTACCCCCATTTTGTACAAATATGTTTGCCCCTTCCCAATTTTCTTGTGTACTAAAGCTCCACCTTCAGGACACAAGTTCACATTTGAAAAGTGTGGGAAATACGAACAACTGAAATAAATATTTAGGCATGCGGGTTCTGTATCTCTTTGATCACTTTCTCTTGGACACCACCATCTGGCCCAGGGGTGCACGTCCCCTTGGTGACAAAGCTTTCCTCTCCAACTGGCCGAGCCCATCTCGTTGGGTGTCACTTATAGCACATTTCGGAACTCCTTGTAACACAACTGGCTGAAACCCCAAAAAAAAAAAAAAAAAAAAAAGATGGTGCAGATTTATCCTCCAGACAGAGGCCTGCTACCACGGAAACAGGCAGTTCAGACCGATTCTGAGCAGTTTTATTTGCAGCGTTCACTAGATGAGAAAGTCTTCATAATGAGAAAATATCAACTCCCTCAGGCACGGAAGACAATCTGGGTTAAACAGGCCATCCACAATCAGACTCATTTCTGGTGGACAGGACTTTATAGATTCAGTGTTTTCCTGCTGGGGCCCAGGACATTAAGAACTGTTCAGTAGGCAATTGGTCACAGTCACAAGATGGCTATCATTGGTGCTTCAGTTTTCTTTCTGATTTTCTTTTTTTTTTCCCCCATCTGACAGTGGTCTGTAGCATTACTTGGCTGGCAGAGATTGAAAGCAACTGAGAATATTTGTTCCGGTGGTCAGTGAATTCTCTCTAAGCCTCATCTACATAGCTACAACCCCCTGTGCAGAATTTGGGAAATTCCCCCTATGCAGAATTGGGGAATAGCACCTGTATTGTCCTCTTAGGTTTTAAGCAGACCACTTCTTCTTTCCTCCACAGCTTTGCTGATATCTATGTGGTCTTCCACATCGAGGCCCTTATCAAAGCTCCTAGGCCTTTTTGGTGGCTGACAGGAAAAAGAAATGAGCCAGTCTCCTTTCCAGTCTGCTGATGAGTAGATGGTTGAAAGAAGATTAGAGGAAGAGCTGTTTAATAAGTTCGCATTGGTGCTGAGAGACGAGTTGGACACAGTTCAATCAACATGAAAAGTCTCTCTGACATGGCACAGTTAAGATGTGGCTGAAGGAACTCAATGCCTCATCTTCTCTGCCCACCTAACATGGCCCCAGAAAATTGTGGGCATTCTTATGCCTGGTGATAGTGCCCCCATGCCCTGGTTTAAAGTAAGGAAGACTTGTGGTGTTCCTTCAGTAGGTGGGACTTGGGGGTCATTTCCAATGTTACAGTTGTCATCTTTCTCTATGTCATGATTTAATAGCTCATGGTCATTCGCCAGCAGAGTGCAAATGTACATTGGAGGGTGTAGTGGAACGTACAAGAAAATGATTCTTAAAGTCCAATGACTGTCTTTAAGCTAAATAAGAGCCTTCACTCCGCTTTAGGGAGGGATGAGCTATTGCCTATGGAAAGGACATAAAATGTCAGATGTGTTTAAGAGACTGCGGAGTCTAGGACATCACCTTAGCATTCTAGCACCTCACTTCTCAGGGAGTATGTTCAGTGTCATGAAGTTTCTCTCGAGCCTTTTCTCCAAAACATTCACCAAAACCATCAGTGGTTAAGAATCTGAGACAATTACTGGTTGAAAGCAAAGTATGGTAAATCATCAGCCATCACAGCGTTTTTCTAGACTGGCTGGAGTTCACCCTGCATGAAGTATGCAAACTCATCAATTACTTCTTCAGATCTGGGGAATCTCTGTAACTTGAGCAGTCTCTTGAAAATCACGTTTTTCTCTGATATTCATGGGATTCCAGTCTGTCCCTGCTTGTGTTTTCCTTGCTGTTCTTCAGAAATAAGGAGCCAAAAGGGCATCAAGGACTAGACACAAAACGCTGATTCCTCTTTAATACGACGTTGTTTCCCGTGTCTTTGCACTCCCATCACAACTCTGAGACTCGCTGTCAGCGTAATCCTAGACTCTGAATCCTCTGATAACTGGCAGCTTGGCATAAACCCATTCTAAGAGAAGAGCTGCCAGAAACCAGGCCTTCATATTAATAATAACTCCAACTCTTGAAATGAATAGCAGAAGATAAGATAAACATGCAGATAACTTCACAGCCACTTGTACTTCCGCTTCCTTGAGATTCTGGTGGGGAGATGCTCTGAGCTGACAATAAAGTTGCTGGACTTCGCAGTGAGCCTGCTGGTGCTCTCCATGAAGCTTGTGTGCCTTCTCATTCTTATGTCCTTGCCACTCCCTAGAAAATAGCCCTACCAAGGTGGGGAGGAAGCAGCCAGTATCAGCTCTAAACATGGGCTTTTGCGGTCGGGAAACTTGGCATATGGCCCCAAGGTCGGGGCAGCCCCGCTCATCACCCATCCTGGGGAAGCCTTGGGAATATGGCAGTTCAAACAGCATCTCTCAGGCACTCAGCCCCTTGCACAAAATCCCAAATGCAAAGTTCATGGAAGACCGTTTGCCTCACCCTCCTGCCCCTATTCTTTTCTTTTCTTTCTTTTTTTTTTTTTTTTTTTTTTTTTTACAAAGCCTTCATTCAAGTATGACTGTCATACAAAAATCCGTACCTATTTATTGTATACAACATGTTGTGCTTGGAGATAAATCTACACCCTTGAAACCATCACCACAATCTCTTCCACCCCTTCCCTAGTCCTCCCTATTTATTTCTTCTTCCCCATCTGTGCTGAATAGTCTCTTCTTCTCCCTGCAGACCATTTCCCCACTCCTCCCCCTTTTGTTCGAGACCCAGAAGTTTGACATTTATGGACATCACTCTTGCCTTTTGGCTTCCGGTTGGATTCAGCCAATGGGAAGCCCCAGCCGGAGATCTAGGGGTGGACAGGTAGGGTGAAGTTTGAGTATTTATTCTCCCAGCTCCCTCCCTGCTGATCTATGCTTTGGCCATGGCTGTGTCCCCCTCCAAGGCCACAGCTCCTGTGGGCAGTCCTCTCTCACAGCTACACTGTAGCCACAGCCTTCCGTGGACCCAGTAATCACCCCCTCACCCTCCTCCTCAGATCTGTGGGATTCCATGCTTGTCACTGTGGCTGGCCTCTGCTGGTCTCTCTTCATCCTGGCATGGCTCAACCATGGTACCTCCATTAATGTATCTCTTTGCATGTGTCACCTGTCTCCTGCCAGAATCATAACAAACCAATCTATCTCCAAACATGGATCTAGAAGTGACCCCAGATGATGTTTAAACCTGTACATTCACTTTGTCCACTGATGGAAAGCAGAAAGGATGCTAGTCAAAATGGAACTCCTTTGTTTCCAAATGGTTGGTTCCCCTGAATCTGGCAATGGAAAAAAGCTACATTTTTATTCCCTTTGCACAGGCTTTCCTACACTAAATTCAACCCGGTGATACAGATGGAAACCTGGCTGGGTAGGATTTTTTTTTTTTTCAGTTAAAACATAAAACTAAAAGAATCTTAAAAGTAAATCAGAACTACTGGGGACTAAGGGTTCAGAAGGTGGTGGGGGCAGAGGGTGGTTATGATCTCTAAAATTCTGCTGAACGTTTGAAATATATTTTCAAACAAGATACAAAACCAAGCATGCCGCTTTTTCCTTTTTAGACATTTCTCCTTAAGTCTGAACTCCAGCAGTCCCTTCAATAAAGTTGAGAAATTCCACTGATACTCATTATTACCAAAGCAGGATTATTAAGAGATTGCTATACTTCCTCATCTCCACACCTCACCCTATGCCACCCCCTACTAATAATGAAGAGATAAATTGGATGCTTTTGGTTCCTTTATACTCAAGGAAGCCGATGTAGTAGAGATAGAAACCCTCTAAAGATGCCACTTTTTTTTTAGGAGGTTTTTCTTTTTTAATTTTTAAAATATATTGAAAAGTAAACCCATGTCTGCATAAGTTCCCAACCCCCATTTCTCCAAGCTTCTGGAAGGTGGGCCTGGTGGGCACCCTCAGCTCCTTAGCATTTCCCAGCTGGCCCCTGAAGACAGAACTTCCCTTCTAGCCTCTGCTGCTGTAAAGCCCCCTCTGCCCACCTCCCCCTGCAGCCTCCCTTCCCACCTCACCCAAGACTTATTGCTAAAAGAAGGGAAGAGAAATGAGAACAGCCAGCACACCCAACTGTCCTCTCCCACCCCCACACTAAGGTCCCTACCCCCGACGCACAAAGGGCAGGGCCCAGAGGCCAAACCCCAGCAGACTAGGAGGCAGCCATTCCAGTCCTGGCCACGAAGCAAAAGTGGCCTCAGTCCAGCTCAAAGGCCCCTGAGCCCAGGCCATGGACCCAGGACACAGGCCCAGCTGCCAGGAACACATGCAGAACCTATAAGTCTGGGCTGGGCTGTCGGCAGCTCTAGGTCTTGGAAAGACCTGGCAAAGGCCCTAGCCCCTCTGTCCTCAGTGACACCAGAGATGCCTGGGGATGGCCAGCAAAGGGGTCCTGGAGCCTGTGGTTGGTGGAGGACCTCAGGATTCAGAGTGAGGGCACTGGGGGCTCCACTCAGGGTGGATGGGGGCTGAGGGCCAGGACGGGCACTGTGGCAGGAGACAGCAGAGCAGGGAGGATGAGAGGCAGTGGGGCCTGGCTGGGGGCCAACCGGGGCTGGAGGAAGCGGCCCTGTTGCATTGTGGGTGGCTGTCAGAGCAGAGTGGGAGCCATGGGCAAAGGTGGCCTCAGCAGCGGGGGGCGGCTAGGGCGGGGAGGTGGGAGGTGGAGCGGGGGTGGTGCAGGGGGCACTGATCGGAGCACAGACATGGAGACCGATGTAATCTGGACCTCATCATCTTCTTCTAGGGCTGGGGCTGGCAAGGGAGCCCCTCTCCTAGCCTCCTCCATGGGGACTGTGGCTCCACGGGCCCCATCCTGCTCAGCCTCCCATTCCTGCAGCACCTCCTCCAGATTGAAGCAGTGCCGGTAGCTCACAAAGAAGGTCTTCACCTGGGTGAGAGTCTTGTTCCCAGTCACCTCTGCAATAGTCCCAAAGTCTATGCCATACCTACAGATGGCTTGGGCAGCCAAAAGCTGCTCCTCTGTGGTCCAGCAGAAGTTGAACTTGGTGTTGGCCTCCAGGGGGCGGAGTGGATCAATGCCACCCTCCAGGGCTTGGCACAGGCTGCTGTTCCTCTGCTTTATGCTCTGTACCTCTCTCTTGAGGTCTCCACCATCGGGCTGTCTCTCTCTCAGGCCTCCTCGACCCTCTTTGAACTCATCACTGTCTTCTTTGTCCTTACAGCCCCTCAGCCACCGGGCCTGTCTGTCCATCATGCCAGTTCGGCTGTGGGTTTTCTTCCAAGAGTAGTGATATTTCACCCAGGCTGGAAATCAACTTGTCGGGCAGCTTCTGCTGGATCCACACTTGTCGTGGAAGCCAAAGGCCTGTTCAAACAACACCTTGTCCTCTACTGTCCACTCGTCAGGGAACGGGGTGAAGTTGGCCAGGTCGGCCAGCGACTTCTCCACATGGTGCTTATGCCACAAGAGCATGCCCAGCACCTGCTCAATGTTGTAGCTGTGCTTCTCCGTGGCCATCGCAATGTACTTGTCAGGCTTGGCATCCGACACACAGCGGTTGGGTGACCACACCAGCATCCCCTTCAGCTTCTTGTTGCTGTAGCATGTGAGGCTCTCAGGCTTGCTCTCTGGAATTACAGCCTGGTAATTGGTTCCAATGTGGATCATGCTGTCGTGTGAGTGCTCCTCCTCTCTGCTGTCATCCTCAGAGTGGGGCTATCCGCCGTTGGGCACCGTCTTGGCCCAGCTGTGGGATTCACACTCGGCTTCTCCATCATGGAGGGCATTACCCCGCTCAACTGCCCCAGGGGGCGCGGCAGCCTTCGAGAGTGACAGTGGTTGCCGCACTTGCCCTGAGTGCCATGCCTGGCCTGGCCTGGAGAGGTCCCCACGTGCTATCTTCCATCTTGCCCCTGCCCCCAAGATGCTACTTTTCTAGAGGATACTTTATTTTTACCCTGCTATGACTTCTGTACTTTAATCATCTGAACCAGTCAATTTGAAACCTGATTCCCCTCATTTATTGGACATTCTTAATGTTGATTAAATATTTATGCTGTCAGAGGCCTTTTTTCCCCACCATGAAACCTGCAAATTTGGAACATTCAGGAGCTTTCATTGTGAAGACAGGCACACTTACATTCATAACCAAATGGTCAAAGATGCATTTCTCATTCTCTTTGATTTGGTGGGAGGAGGAGGAGGCATGGGATGATGGCGAAAGGACAGGTGTGTAATCCTAGGGGCACAATCCTGGCAAACTGGATTTCTTGCTGAAGGAGGACTGGACATAGAACTGTTCTGAGGCCAATTAGCAATAAGCAGAATTGGCCTAAGTCAAGGGGCCCTTGTGGTCATTCTGTAAGATTGTTGGAAGCCCGCCCACCTGGGTCCCAGAACTCATGGACCTAGGCTCCCACGTATTCATTCCCAGCCGTGAGGGAGGTAAGGTTTGCCTTGCCAGCAGTCACAGTCCCTTACATGCCCAATTGATCCTACCACGACAGTGGCAATGGTGTTACTCCTACCACCCCGGCCCACTGGGCAGTCCAGTGTAATGATTAAGAGCTTGGGTCTCAGCATGGGCCACCCTGAGGGGCTGAGGTTTGCACAAGGGCACCCAGCCAAGGAGGAAAGAGGAATTAAAACCCAGCCTGTCTTCTGTTTACCAAACCTTGAACCCTGGCTTGGGGCTGGGTGTTCCCAAAGGAAGTGGCACCTTTTTCTTTGTACAAAGACTCTGTAGGCCAGCAGTGATCCCAGTCAGGCCTAGGTTCCAAACCCTGTCCTACCACTCAGTAACTATGCAGTCTTGGGCTCTCTGAGCCTCAGCATCCTCAGTGTGGGTTGGAAAAATAGCATCCATCACATGGCATTTTCATGTGTATTAAATGAGATAATATGTGTAAAGCATTTAGCACAATGCCTGGCACACAGGAAGTAGCTCCATAAATAAAAAATATTATTGTTATGATTACCGTTATTTTTACCAGGACTCTAATGCTATGTTAACTCAGCATTATTGGTATGAGTTTGCTAGGACTTGCCATAACAAAGTATCCCAGACTGGGTGGCAGTATATTTCCTCACAGATCTGGAGGCTGGACGTCCAAGATCAAGGTGTTGGCAGGGTTGGTTTCTTCTGAGGCCTCTCTCCTTGGCTTGTAGGTGGTCATCTTCTCTAGGTATCTTCACATGGTCCTTCCTCTGTACATATCTGTTTCCAAATTTCCTCTTAGAAGAACATCTGACACCAGTCAGATTAGATTAGTGTCCACCCTAACGACTTCATTTCACTTCTTTAAAGAGCCTACCTCTAAATACAGTTACATCTGAAGCTACTGGGGGATAGAACTTCAACGTATGAATTGGGCGGATGGTGACAATTCAGCCTGTAACACACCTATTCTCCATCCCAAACCCTATCCTTAAGAAAACATTTTAACTGGCATTTCTTGGGCACATGTTTCTGCTCAGTACTGAGCCCATTTACTTCAGTTTCTTCATTTTGTTTTTCCAATAACCTCATAAGTATTATCACATCATTTTGCAGATAAGCAAACTAAAGTGCAGAGAGCTTAATGACAAGCCAAGGTCCCACAGTACGGTAATGAACCCCTTCTTCTGGCCAAATCCATGTCTGCTACATCAGGTTTGCTAATGGATTCTCACCGTATGGTGTTAGTGGCTGATAACACTTAATCCGTTACCCTCTCTGGTGGTTCTGTTGCAGTAGCTGCTGGTGGCCAGCCAGCCACAGCAGAGCAAACACTCTGTCCTCATAGTCTCTTCCTCCATAAAGGTTTTCCTCACTTCCCATTGCTGTCTTCTCACTAGATGTCTCTGCCTCTTCATTTCTCACCTGTTGCACCATCCTGCCAATCCCCGTATGTTCACAATTCATTTACCTGCCTCTTGGTCCTACTGGCTTGAGTTTCATGAAAGTTAAGAGGGGATGCCACTAGTGTTAAGAGTGGATGTGGGTGTTAGGTACATCAGAACCAGCAGGAACAGGGGAATGGCAACATCTAGAAGATCTGACCAAAGTGCAATCAAGTTTACATCTGTAATTGGTGGATGAGCTGCTCAGAGTCAAGTCATCTCAGGATATCAAGAAGATACATGCCCGGGCACGGTGGCTCATGCCTGTAATCCCAGCACTTTGGGAGGCCGAGGTGGGCAGATCACCTGAGGTCAGGAGTTCGAGACCAGCCTGGCCAACATGGTGAAACCCCATCTCTACTAAAAATACAAAAATTAGTCAGGCATGGTGGTGGGTGCTTGTAATCCCAGCTACTCAGGAGGCTGAGGCAGGAGAATTGCTTGAACCTGGTAGGCAGAGGTTACAGTGAGCCAAGATCACACCACTGCACTCCAGCCTGGATGACAGGGTGAGACTCTCTCTAAAAAAAAGAAGATCTGTGATTTCCAAATGGCATAAGGAATAGGTCAGAAAAGTAACAACAGGAGTAGGGAGTGGAAGGATTTTCAAGAAATGCAAGAAGGCCAGGGAAAGCAGCAGATTCAGGGGCAGGTACTTACAAAGAGGTGAGAAAGTGATCAGAAAAACAAGTTGGTATAAATATTACAAGCAAACAGAAGATAGGAAACAGGATGGCAGATGGCAAAGCTGCCCCTGTGCTTGGGAATAGTCCTTTTAAGCAAAGGAAGAAGCTTTATTAAATATTAAATTTTGGGGTATACTGCTTTAAGAAATTTACCATCGAAAAAGCCAGACTTTGAGAATAGGCAAGCATTACTAAAGCTTTATTACTAAATGCTATTTGCTGCCCATTGAATGTGTACCCCATGAATGCCATCAACTATAAGGATGTGTGTGGGTATGTGTGTGAAATTTGATTAAGGGTCATAGATATAGTACAAAGCAAAGAATGCTAATGGCAGTAGTATTATTTATCTTTTTAGGCAGTAGTAGTATTTATATTTTAAGGTACAAGTCCTATCTTTTCAGCTAGACATTCAGCCTCTGAATGGGCTATGTGTTGTTAACAATATTAGGATTATGAGATCATTTGATTGCAAAATGAAAGGTTATTCAAAAAACATTGCTGGTTGTATGTGAATGAGAGTGACAGAACTAAAACTCAAAAGGCAAAATATGATTGATGGAACCTCATTTTACCTAGTTTAGGAGAGACCCACAGAAGTGACACTCAAGTGCCTGCAGAAGGGGTGCAGTTAGCATGAAGGCATGAAAAGAGGGGCTTTGGCTGGGCACGGTGGCTCACGCCTATAATTCCAGCACTTTGGGAGGCCAAGGCAGGCGGATCACCTGAGATCAGAAGTTCAAGACCAGCCTGGCCTACATGGTGAAACCCTGTCTCTACTAAAAATACAAAAATTAGCTGGGCGTGGTGGCACCCATCTGTAGTCCCAGCTACTCAGGAGGCTGAGGCAGGAGAATTGCTTGAACCCAGGACGTGGAGGTTGTAGTGAGCAGAGATTGTGCCACTGCACTCCAGCCTGGGCGACAGAGCAAGAGAGTGAGACTCCATCTCAAAAAAAAAAATAAATAAAGAGGGGCCTCAAAGAAATAGGTAGTGACTGTGAGCACTTTTTTCTGGTTTTGTTGTTAAATAGACTGTGTAGGTGAAACAAAACACCATGGTAACAGGCTGGTGAGAAAGGGCCTTCCTGCTATATGGAGGGTTCTATGGCCTCAGCACACAAAATCCAAAGATGTTGCCCATAAACTGACCCCAGTGAGCAGATCCTACTAGCCCAGATAACTCTTTTAGCTTCATACTTGTCCAGCACTTAAAACTTGTGCTCATCTTTGGACTCTTACCATCATTATTGTTAAAAACAACAAGTATTTATTAGGGGACTTTCATATGTAAGGCCTTATGCTAAGAGCTAGGAATATATTTGGTACTGTCTCCTATTGTTAGCAGTGGGATTTTCATGCTTCTTTAAATGAGCCAGGCTCTTTCAACCCCCTGTGCTATTGCATTTGCTGTACATTTCACCTAAAATACCCTTTCCATCTTCTCAGCTTTGTGAACTCTCACTTATCCACTAAGATCCAGTGTAAAAGCCACTATCTCCTGGGAGTCTTCTTTGAAATTGTACTAGAATGCCTCTGCTAAACTATAAACTCCCATTTAAAAAATAAATAAAAATAGAAACTAAGTGCTACCTTATCTTTGTGCCCCCAGGAACTAGGCTCTGTATACAGTAAGTGCCCATTCATTTATTACAAAATAGTGAAGTGTGTCTCCTTCATGCCAGGCTCTGTTCTAGCAGTGTAACTAAACTTACGTGTTGAATTTGTTTAATGGGACCAATTCCTCCCCTTGGTTATGAATTCCCTGCTCTGAACCTGACGAACACTTTATCCGTAAGTAGATAGCATTAAAATCTGGTGATTCACATCATACACTATGCATTGGTTGTGTGTATAGCTCTTTCACTTAATATCATTTCTTTGAGATCAGAGATGGTGTCTTATTCAGTTTATCTCCATATTCCCTTTATTCTTCAAACTTTCTGTTCATTAACTCACTCCATCTTTTAACAGATACTTCCTGAGAACCTACCATGTGCTAGGCATGTGTTGCGGGCTAGGGTTATGGCAACGAGCAAGACCTATGGTGTTATTTTTGTGCAGATTACTGGGCCTTACGCAGAGTCAGTATTCAATAAATGTCAGTTGAAGTGTAATGTAAAGGCTCTATACTCCTTAGGGGCAGGGGCAGCCCCACATACAATGACATAACTTGGCATCTGCATAATGCATATTTACCAATTCATGAATTGATTATCTCTGCAGAGACAGAGGATATAAAAGGAGAAAAACAACTCCTTGCCACAAAAAAATATTATTGATAACATGGAGGAGAAACTACTGAACATAGCTTTTAAATTATTTGTTAATTTACAGCACCTTTCAAACTTTGTTTGAAAATGGCTGTATATTGAAAAGGGAAGAGTCTTATACTGTAATTATGTCAGGCAAGCTTATAATAATTATAATAATTATCAACTGAGTGCCAATAATACTTTAAGAACTCCACTGAGCATAAAGATCGCACCAGCACCTAACAAGTATTTAAAATTAAGCTCTTTAAAATTGCAAAGGCACAGATTTAGTGTTTTCTATTTTTTAGTAAGTAAAGATTCTGACAAATAAATACCCTCTGTTTCCTGGTAGAAACTTTTGTTTACAAGGAAAATTTTCTCTAAGATGGATTTCTTCTAAATCCAGTGGGAATTTGAGCAACTTATTTGCTTTAACATATCTTGAATGACATTTTCTCATCTGTTGGAAGAATGTGACAACATGCCAGATCTCGGAGCCCTTCCAGAGCAGAGGACACACCCATCAATAGACAAGCAAGTTTTCATGGGTATTTCATTCTACTAAGCATAGAAAAAGACGGACTTTGAAGCACGCTAGGATTCCCCCTAGTGGATGTAAAAGGTACTTGATTTAAGAAAAAAAAAAAAATCCACACCTGAGGGGAGTTGGTGGGTACCCTGGTTTACAAGCATTCATTCCTCCCTAGCATCTGTTCCTGAAAGTTGGAAGTATGTCACCGATTAATAAAGGTTTGATTAGCACTCCTCTTTCTATCTGGCATCCATAGTAATTAAGGTGTCTGCCTGCAGGCTTGCAAATGCAGCATGAAATTATAGTCAGCCCTAGAACAGAGAAATAAAATGAACACTCTTTAAAACACCACCATCTAATTTCCATAAGACACTCCCCAAATCAAATTCTCATCTGTGACTGTTTTGGTTTTAACTGATATGGTGCCTTTATCCAAATAATGGAAAAGATTGGCTCTTTTTAGAGACTCTATTATTATCTATGCCAGTGGTGGCTAGCTACTTAAAAAATGTGCTTTTGTGTATTGTCGAAATTAGATTTCTGGGTGTTGGTCTTCGTCATGTCTTTTACAAATCGCCACTACTTATCATGTGTAGTGTCTATGAATTCATTCCATACACACTTGTTGATTATAGGCACAAGGCTAGGTACTAGATAGTGGGGGATGAAGGACACGGATAAGAATAAGACACAGATCTTGGCCTCTGAAAAGCTGTTAATCTATTCTGACATGTAAACTTTCTGTCTCCTTTACTGGCTCCACTTTCTCCTCCTACCTTTTAAAATGTTGATATGTAGGTGGCCATGATAACTATTTTTATCTGCCCGGAAAGGTTTACCATCCCTGTTCTTCTCATAAAGAGGCTGTACCCTCCTTCCAGCCATACGGGGGCATATGACATGGGTCTGGCCAATCCAAGTGCTCCTTAGGTTTGGCCTAAGCATGGGTCACGTGATTTTAGCAAAGTCAACCAGAACTCTTTCCAGGAGTTGTTATAGGGATGGTGGGAGAAAAGAGGTTTTTTATGGGGGTGGCTAATCTGGGGCTAGCAGTGACTTTGCTCTCTGCCTAGCAGAAAAGTCCTGTAGGAAGTCACAGATGAGATAGAGATAGAGATAGATAGAGATAGAGAGAGAGAGATGAGAGAGAGAGTGAAAGAAAAAGACAGAGAGAGAGAGAGAGAGACAGAGACTGACTGTTGAGTCTCTCCTGAGTCCTCAGCTCACTCTTGGTCTTCTGACATCAATCCCTTCTTCTGTCTTTGGCACCCTCTCATTCCTGCAGTATTCTCCCTGGTCAGCATCATCAATGCACACAGGCTTCCATCATTACTTACCTGCTGATGACTCTAAAATATCTACACAAAAGTTGTCTCTTGATCTCTGAACTTTAGGCCTTGAATTTTAGATCCATATGTCTAAATGCCTACTGGCCATTTCCCTTGGACATTCCATACATACTTCAAGTCAAGTCAATTATCTTCCATACCTTTTCCCCACATGTTCCTAGTCTCGTTTGGGTGACACCACTGCCCATCCAGGTTCTCAAATCAGGAGGTGGAAGCCATTCTAGATACTTCCCTCACCTTCTATATTTAATCAACCAGCAAGCCCGCTGATTTGTATCATGGGCTTGATTTCTCATCATAAGATTTCTTATTTCCCAGATCCTTTCTGCTGTCTCCTTCCTACTCCTTAGCTTGCCCTCTCATCATTTCATCACTAGGCTATTTTAGGTGAGACTGGTGGTCCTGGTCCCAGGTTCATTGCCCACCTCCTCCAACCCAGCCTTCGCATTGCGCTTTCATTGTCTTCCAAAATGGAAAGCTGATGGGATTACTTCCTGTTAAAAATCCTTCAACGACTCCCCATTGTTTCCCAATTGTTTTATATCATGGTTTCATTGGGCCCCAGTCTTTTTTTTGTTTTATTTTGGTTTTTTTTTGGTTTTTGGTTTGTTTTTTGTTTGAGATGGAGTCGCGCTTTGTCACCCAGGTTGGGGTGCGGTGGCCTATTCTCAGCTCACTGCAAGCTCCGCCTCCCGGGTTCACGCCATTCTCCTGCCTCAGCCTCCCGAGTAGCTGGGACTACAGGCGCCCACCACCATGCCTGACTAATTTTTTGTATTTTTAGTAGAGACAGAGTTTCACTGTGTTAGCCAGAGTGGTCTTGATCTCCTGACCTCGTGACCCGTCCGCCTCAGCCTCCCAAATTGCTGGGATTACAAGCGTGAGCCACTGCGCCCGGCCTGGGCCCCACTCTTCTTGGCAACACCTTCCTCCACCAAACAAGGGCACTGGCTGCTGGAGGTGACCAGCCTAGGAGCTCCCTCTGTCAGGTTCCACCCAGCAGTCCCAAGGGCTGAGAGGGCGGGGTAGTATCTCCATACACTCTATGGAACACTTCTTGGGAAGCCCTGACTTAGAGGATACAGCTTACATTTCTTAGCTTGATATATGAGGTCCCTGCCTGACCATTTTTGCAATATTATGTCCTCCATTCCTTCAGGTGCACATGTGACTGGGCTCTGGGCTGAGTTAGGTGAAGAGTAGCTGCATGGGGCCAGCTAATCTGAACTCTGGGGCATCTGTTGGCACAGGCTGATAAGCCTGCAGATGTTTGTTGCTGTTTTGGTCTGTCTAAAGGAAGAAGTTGATGCTAGCCTTCTGTGGAAAGACAGAAAGGAAAGTAGATGAAATTAGTATGCTTCCTATTCCTCAGACATTCCTTAATAGACAGCAGAGGTAGTCAGGGCTAGAATGTATACGTTGACCAAAAGTTGATGACATTCAGGGCATTTACCTTGGGGTCCCATTCCATGAATGGAACTAGACCCATTCACCTTGGGGTCTAGTGACAGAGTGAAACACAGAGTCAGAGAGAAGGGCTTTCTTACTCTCCTTGCATCAAAGGGAGGATAGAGAGAATCAGGGAAGAAGTTACATTCTCAAAGATATTTCCCTGCGGACTCCCCAAAATGATTGGAGAGATTGAAGGAGGGAGAGGTTGAGTCCTAGAGTTATGCAAGCTAGGGATAATCAGGCAGAAAAACTCAGGGGGCTATTAGTCGTGACCCCATTGACACCCACTGGGGAGACCTGTGCAAAATAGTTTTCAGAAGCAGTGTACATCGGTTACAATGTGTTCAGCTATAAGGGGGAAAAAACCCTAATTACTTAGAGCATAGGCAAGTAGAGGTTAATCTTTCCTTGCACAAGAAGGAGCCCAGTTGCTAGTACTGGTTGCTATTCAGTGTTACTATCAAAGAGCCCCTCCAGGCTCTTAATTTCCTTCTGCTGTCACAAGATAGCTGCCACAACTATAAACACTGTATTTATTTTCAAAAGGAGGGGAAGGCTACTTTCTCCTAGCAAGACTCTGTCTTTTTTTGCCCAAACAGAAATCCCTGAGCAGACTTCCCCCTTAGATGTCATTGACCAGAATGTGGTCACATGCCCACGTGATACCAACGTCTGGTGAAGAGAAAAATAATGACCATAATTGGCTCATGATTGGCTCATGAGCCCAAGTCTGGAGGAGGAACTTACCTTCCTTGAGATTATTCCAGATACAAAACTAGGGTTCTCTTAGCAGGAAAGAAATGAGCGTCCGGTACGTAAAGAGTACTTGTGATTGCTCCATCCTGAAAGAGTTACAGTTCTCTGATGCTGGAATTCTCCCTGTCCCTCTTGCCATTGCCTAAATCCAACCCATGCTTTGGGTTCCCACTCCAGCATCTTCTCTGACTCTCGCTCTCATTCTCCAGAAATGACCAACCCTTTCTGGGTGTCACCAACATACCTAGTCCTTATGCCTACACTTGCTCTTGTTACACTCCATTGCGATATATATTTGTCTAGTTTCCCTGTGACCTCAGAACTCCTTGAAGGAAGTTCATATGATATTCATCTTTGTCTCTAATACCTAGTATGATGCCTGGTGCATAGTGTTCAGCATTTGTAGAAGAGATGTTGCATAACAAAATCCAAATAGACATAAGAAATCCAAAATAGAAAATAATCATGCTAGCACTGGCATCTTCAACCATGAAGGACCACTGGATATGTACCATAGACAGTGATTCAGTTCAGCCACACCTATTTATGGATGATCTATTGTCTGCCAAGCACCAGGGGCAACACAAGAGAAGGAGAACACAGGTTCCGTGGGAAGACCGTATGCAGAGCAAAGATAACTAACAAACAAAAATAGCATCTGATAAGTGTCTCATTAGAGCCACAGGAGAGCAGAGCGGTGGGGAGACAGAGGACACTGGGACAGTGGTAGAATGGTAATTAAAATCCACAGGTAATTCCAAGCCTTAATTTAATCAACACTTTCAACCTCCACCCGTCCACAACTTCTTAGTGATGTAGGAAAATTGTCAGATTTGAATGTCATTTCCTCGGGGAGCCCTGCCTATCTGTCAGTGCACCTGTGACCCAGCAGTAAAAGAATCACATGGTAAACAGCCAAAGAGGAAACCAGGGAGAAAAGGGGACCTTGATAATTCACAGCTTAGATAGTCAGCTCTTGAATAGCTGAAAGCCGATGCAGTTTTAACCAGCGATTTGAAGATCAAATGATCCCATATTTTACAATTGTACTGCATTTGAGGTTTTTGATAAGATGTGTTATTGGAAAAGAGGTAACTAAAACCGTGTGAAAGGCACAGTGAAATGCACTAAATGGATCATTTTCAAGGCCCTTCACTGCATGGAAACTGTGCTTGCAGTGGATCAATACTGAGAGTCTCCTAAGGCATACTTAACATGGCAGCGGGGGGCATGAACCCCTTTGACAGTGTGGCGAAATCTATGGACTTTTCTCAGAATGTTTTAAAATGCATAAAAATATAATACATAGAATTATAAAAGCCGTCAACTATATTGAAATACAGCTACAAAATAATTTTTAAAATATGGCATGGTAAAGTGTTATTTAATAAGGTTTAAATAACAAAAACTAATGACACCTCTAATACTTAATCATTATCTGACGTAATAATAAGTATAAATCAAGATAGCTGCAACAATTGTCACGCAGTTTGAAAAGATCTGTGATTTCTCTTGGTGACAAAAATCACATGTGCTACCAATACTATTCTAGTTTGTTGCCTACATTTGTAATTGCAGGGATTGTTAAATTTCAGTTAGAGGTAGGAGAAAATAAAGATGTCATTTTATTTTGCCATCCAAGTTCACAGACCAGGTTAGAAACTGCTGTTATGAGGTCTCTCTACCACATGGCAACCATGTTGAGAACTAGGGCCCCCACGTGTTTTCTTGACATTGATGCACACAGCTCTAGGAGGTCATGTCCCACTTATTCAAGCAATTAAATCACAATTTATATCATGCACCTTTAAAAAAAATGTGTTCTTAGATAGATATTCTCTTCTTCAACAACAAGAAGAGAGAAAAGGTCTTATCAGGCTGCTGGTTGGAAAAGACCTTTATTGAATTCATTGCCCTGAACTCTCCTTAGCATGTGCTTCTCTAAGACTGGAGTTACTGTGTTTTCTGCTGAGTTAGTAGCTTGCTGGATCCTTTGTATCCTCTTGTGATGTTCTTGCCCCATAAGATGTGGGCAGTTCAGATATAGGAAACGGTTCAAGAAGAGGAAATGCAAACCCTCCGCCTAGAGAAGCTGTTTGCTCTTTGCATGAAAGTGCTCTTTGAAAATGGCTGAGGGATAAAGACAGGCCTCTCTGGAAGGGGAATTTTGTGCCCACTAAAATACAAATAAGGAAGTCATCTTTTTTTTTTCTCACAAATGCAAAGTTGAAATCAATTCACTGGGCCAGTTGCATAGGGGTAAGAGGTACAGTTCCCCTTTCCTGTTTATTTTAGTACTTACCTAAATGAGAAGGGTGGAGGAGTTGTGGGAAGTGTCTTAACATGGCGTGGGAGGACAGATCATTATTTTATTGTTGCAAAAATGATGTTCCTTTTCAACTTAGAAATTAGCGCATCAGGCAACAATTCTCCTTCAACAATCACCATTTCACTGATTAAGTGTGTCTTCAAAGATTAGCTTTCATACCTGTAAATTAAAAGAAAAAAAAAGGTAAAATTCATTTGACAATAGAAAAATCTACATCTAAACAGTAGGTCATTGGTGAAAAAACCGGGGAATTTGGAGACAACAAAACAAAACAATTATCAGACCAAATTTATGAGGGCAACACATTCTAAAATATGGAGCTATTCCATCTTCACATTGAAAATACTTTTGACCAGTTACATACTTATTATTTAAACAACAACAACAACAACAACAACAAAAGTAAGGCTAAGAAAACCTTCTGGGTAGCTGTCTACTTGACTCTAGATCATATTTTTTTCCCAATCACTTGCATTTGTATTTTGATTATAAGACAAGCAGAGCCTATATCCTATTCTATTACAGCTATTCATGTGGTTTTTTCCTTGATTTTGAATTTTTGGAGCTGGCATCTCCAGGGTCATGCCAGGCAATTAGTAGGTTCTCAATAAACCTTTGCTGAATTGAAGGGAATTCAGAGAAGCATTGCTGATGGGGGGGGGGGGGGAAATAGAAAGTGATTTTTCTATAAAACCTGACCGGCAGTGTTAAAAAAGTTTTCCACCAATAACATGAATAATGGATTTTTTAAAAGAAACAAGCTTTTAAAATTTGCAAATTACACAGAAGAAGTCTAGTAAAGAGACTCTCAATGAGCAGTGAGAAGGTGAGAAATAAACAAAATTAAGTCTGCCAGAAGCTTGAAAATGTTCACTATGCTATTATTGATGAAATTACTAATTCCAATAATAATCGTGACCATTATTGCATAGTGACTCGTGCAGTTTCTTCATCTGTTAAATAGGGACATGAATAGACCCTCCATCCTTGGGTGGTTATGAGGATTAAATGAGTTAATGCACACAACACACCTCCAGTACCACCTGGCACATGGGAAGTGTTAGTTATGCCAGGTGTGGTGCTGAGTGCTTCTCGTACTTTACTAGTGGAAATAACAAAGGAGCCAAGATGAAGCGAAACCTTAGGAGCTGGGAAAAAGGAGAAGGGTCGAAACTTATGTTCTAGAGTTTTCAAGTCTTAATCTTTGTATGACTGTTGCTGCTGCCTGGCGCAACCTTCCGCAGGCTGGCTCCTGTGGCTGGCTCCCTCTCATCCTGCAAGTCTCAGCTTAAAAGCCCAGCTCAGACATGCTTTCTTTCACTCACAGTCGAAAGTCGCATCCCCTATATTATTCCCTCTTTCCACACAGTGTTTCTCTTTAGAACACTTAGCACTGTGTAATTGCATAGCAATTGCTTATCTAGCTAGTGAATGTCTCCACCACTAGCTTGTTCACTCCACAAAGGCTGGTTGTGTTTACCGATTATCCTCAACTCCTAGCAAATTGCCTGGTACATACCAAATGCTTAATGAATGAAAGGAAACTGTACCTTTTGTAAAAAATGAATACATAAAAGTATACCTGTTGTAAACAAATAGAATAAATGAATGTATCAGGGTTCCCATTATACCCAAGGTCACTTCCAGGCAGCATGGCATCTTCTTGGTCTATAACATACTTGCCTTTTGAAAACACACCAGCACTTAGAAAAGTGACCCTGCTCCAAACTTTGTAATTTAACACTGGATCCTCTGATAGCTTCTTCCAGGATCCTAATGTTGTGTGTCGCATCTCCAGAGCATGTTCAGTCATCCCTACATCACTATACACTTTCTGAGTTTCATCAGGCTTACAGAGACAGGGGTGAGGAAGGAGGGTAAAGTTACCCTGAGAGTAGCTGGGATATGAAAGTGGAGGAAGGGAAAATATAGAATTTGAGAATTCACTGCCCTTTTATTAAGAAACACTACCTTTTTTTTTTTTTTTTTTTTTTTAAACTTCTGGGGTGGCAGGAAGTACATGCCCAAACCTCAGAGTTCGGGGCAATCGACAGTACCCTCACCTCCCCGAACAGGTGCAGACACCCAGGGCCGGGTATAGGAATAGCCCAGATGTTTTTAAAGTTAAGACCTGAAGTGCAGAAAAGGAAAAAATGAAGAAAGAGCTCCAGCTCCACAGTGGATGTCCTGGGATGAGTAGGGACAACACAAACAGAGGTCAAGGAAGGAAGACAGAGAGACAGGGGAGGGGAAGTTTTTTGTTCTCGAAGTGTAATGTGGAAAAAACAATGCTCTTGTCAGGTGCGGTGGCCCATGCCTATAATCCCGGCACTTTGGGAGACCAAGGTGGGTGGATCAATTGAGGTCAGAAGTTCGAGACAAGCCTGGCCAACATGGTGAAATCCCATCTCTACTAAAAACACAAAAATTAGCCAGGTGTGGTGGTGGGTGTCTGTAATCCCAGCTACTCCTGAGGCTGAGGCACGAGAATCGCTTGAACCTGGGAGGTGGAGGATGCAGTGAGCCGAGATTGTGCCACTGCACTCCAGCCTGGGCGACAGAGTGAGACTCCATCTCCAAAAAAAAGAGCTCCTCACCTCAAACTGACCAGTAAGATGCCAGACTGCTACTTCCACTTTTATGTTGTGGCTGGTAGGCCACAGGGAGCCTGCCCTGGAGAAGGCAGAGAGGGAAAGCCTGGCTGCAGCTCACTCAGCCCCTCCTTGACGGAAGACTTGTCCCTAGATCAGGGATGACCAGGGAAGAGATCAGTGGACAGGAACCAGAACTGGGCTGCATGTAGCCCAAACTGTGCCTGTGTGTGAATTACAAAAGGCGCACTCCTAACCCGTCTTCAAGACACTTGGCTTACTTCTGTTGGAAAATGTTGTCATGGGCTGATTTATTAGAATAAGACACATGACTATCATCTGCCAGAAAACTGTCATAATAAATATACAAACTAACTGTGTTTACTATCAATGATGGTCCTTTAGATGTGGTGCCCTTGTGCAGAAGTCAGTTTGAAATAGAGAAGTTTGAAATAGTTGTGTCAAGGCCATCAGAAGCTTTTCTTCCTTGTCCCAGTATCCTTATTAATGCTTTGCAAAATCATGATCCTTAATGCATTTCTCGTCTTGCTATGGTCAACTTGTGATACATTGAATGAACAAAATAGAATGAACAGAAATGAAGGATCCGTTTGTCAGATCAGTTAAACCAGGATGTTTCAAAAGAAAGGACTCTTAGCATGTTGGAGTATTTGGGTAAATATGGAATTTGTATGTGGTTAAGTTTCAATAGTAGCCGGGTTTGGGGCATTTAATGGTGTGTGTGAGATGCTTGAAATTAACAGTAAGGTAATATCTTTCCTGCATTTGATTTCCCAAATTAAAATGTCCCTACATCAAATGGCTGTGGATTTACCCTGAGCATTAGCTCTGAGGTTGGGAATAGATGACCTGTGTACTTCTGCCTCCTGATCATGCCTGGGGCTTTCTAATCGCATGGTCTAAAGGTCTCAAAACAGGTAAAACAGAAATGGATATTCTGAAATTCGTGGGGGAAACTCACCAGTTATTTTGGAAATAAATATAGCTGCATGCAGACAAGCTTCCATTTGTCCAGAATTACCTAACTAAGTGGAAGCTGCCCACACTATTACACTGGAGTTAAAGTATTCCGAGCTCCACCCACTCTCTACCCATTTTTAGCATAGTGTGATGGAGGCAAGCAGACCATGAGAACCCAGTGGAAATGTCACCAAGTGACCAGATCCCAAGTGGTGTCTGACTGCCGGTCAGCAGATCCCTCCCACCATAAATACACTAGTTCCTTGTCAAAATTCTTTCACACAAGTTCTCATGCTTTAAACTCACAAAAGTAGGACAGGGCTTCTATCTCTCCATTTTACAGAATGGGAAACAGCCCCAGAGAGGCTAGTGTGTAGAAAAGTCAGGAACTAGAATGTGGGTCTCTTGGTTCTTTGGTCCAACATTCCATGAGTCTCAGCTCTTAACACTGAAATCATGTGGGGGAACTTTGAAAAATATGGATGCCCAGGCTCAATCCCAGCTCAAGGGATAGAACCTGGAATGTGTATTTTTCTTTCTTTCTTCTTTTTTTTTTTTTTGAGACGGAGTCTCACTCTTGTCGCCCAGGCTGGAGTGCAGTGGTGTGATCTCGATTCATTGCAACCTCCGCCTCCCAGGTTCAAGCAATTCTCCTGCCTCAGCCTCCCAAGTAGCTGGGATTACAGGTGCCCGCCACCACACCTGGCTAATTTTTGTATTTTTAGTAGAGATGGGGTTTCACCACATTGGCCAGGCTGGTCTCGAACTCCTGACCTCAAGTGAGCACCTGCCTGGGCCTCCCGAAGTGCTGGGATTACAGGTGTGAGCCACCGCGCCCGGCCTGGAATGTGTACTTTCTTTAAAGTGCCATGAGGGCTGGGCATGGTGGCTCATACCTATGATCCTAGCACTTTGGGAGGCCGAGGCAGGAGGATCACTTGAGCCCAGGATTTTGACACCAGCCTGGGCAAGATGATGAAACCCTGTCTCCACCAAGGAAAAAAAAAAAAAAAAAATGGGCATGGTGGTCCATGCCTGTAGTCCCAGCTACTCAGGAGGCTGAAGTGGGAGGATTGCTTGCACCCAGGAGGTGGAAGTTGCAGTGAGCCACTGCACTCCAGGCTGGAGTTTTGTGCCACTGTGCCACTGCACTCCAGGCTGGGTGACAGAGTAAGACCCTGTCTCAAAATTAATTAATTAAATTAAAATAAAGTGCCATGAATTTAGATATACAGCCAAAATTTGGAACCCTTAGTTTGACATGTGCTTAATCGGAGGATCCAGAAAAATAATAAATAAATAATAAATAAAAAAAATAGGAGGATCCAGAAAAATAAATAATTAAAAATCGGAGGATCCAGAAAAATAATAAATAATTGGAGGATCCAGAAAAATAATAAAATAAAAAATCGGAGGATCCAGAAAAATAATAAAATAAAAAGAGTCTGACATGGGCTTAATTGGAGGATCCAGAAAAATAATATGAAAACAAATTTAACTGAAGCATAAGAGAAAAAAAAAAGTTTGGCTTGTTCAGTTTAGAAATAGCATCCATTAGAGTAATACCATGGTGTTGTATATTGTATTAAATAAGAAGGTACTTCTGAATTGTGCAAAGAGCAGAGATCCTATGAGAAGGAGATTTGTTGATAAGATCCCTACAAATACAGTTAGAATGCAAGAAGGATCAGGATGGCCCATTAGAGCTCTGGAAGACAGTTACTGCTTAAATTCCCCAACACATTCCAGCTTCCACAATGCTAGGAAATAATATGCTGTGCACTGTGTCCAAAATGACTCTCTGCAGGCCTGAAAGAAAAGAGCCCCGTTGGAGACATGGCCAGTCTGTTGGGGGTGATTACGGTCTGCTCTCTTCTTCTGTCACGTTTCCTCTCTAATCAGGGCTGACTCAAATATTTCGGGAGAAGTTAGGAGCCAGAACACCTGATGCTGGTCCCAGCTCTATCATTATCTGCAATGTGATTCTCTTAGCTAAGCCGACTTTGGTTTTCTAAGTTTTAAAATGAGAAGCCTCTTTCTTGTTCGGTCACTTTACATGCAGGGTGCATTGTGATGCTGTCTCCATACACATATACAAGCAGAGTATAGTGCATTATTATGATTACTTTGAATAGCACTATTGAATGTATTAGTTCCAAATGGGGCGTGTGCATTCTATGAGTCCCATGTGCCATTAAAGACCCTATTTTCTGGTAGCCTGACACCTTACCATCCCTAATGGGGAGACATTTGGGAAGCATTGGTTTCCTTCTTTTGAACCACCCGAGCCAGAATATTCCACGGAGTTGAAGAAAGGAGAGGGAGTCAGGGATCTAAGGTCAAAACAATATATTGGAGGCCAGGTGTGGTGGCTCCTGCCTGTAATCTCATCACTTTGGGATGTTGAAGGTGGGCAGCTAACTTGAGCCTAGAAGTCTGAGACCAGCCTGGGCAACATAGTGAGATCTCCACAAATCATTAAAAAATTAGCCAGGCATGATGGTGCACGCCTGTGGTCCCAGCTACTTGGGAGGCTGAGCTGGGAGGATCACTTGCGCCTGGGAGGTCGAGGCTGCAATGATCTGTGATCATACCACTGCATTCCAGTCTGGGTGCCATAGCGAGACCCTGTCTCAAAAAGGAAAAAAAAAAAAAAAAAAAAAAAAAAAAAAAAAAAAAACCACCATAAAGAGTGCAAGTTGGATTGTTTGTAATTCAAAGAATAAATGCTTGAGGGGATGGATACCCCATTCTCATGATGTGCTTATTTCCCATTGCATGCCCTGTATCAAAACATCTCATGTACCCGAGAAATATATACACCTACTCTGTACCCACAACAATTAAAATTTTAAAATTTAAAAAAAGTAAAATAAATAATGATTTAACACCCCCTTAAAAATATTAGCTTGGCATGGTGGTATGCACTTATAGTCCTAGCTACTCAGGTGGCTGAGGTGGGAAGAGCACCTGAGCCCAGCAGGCTGAGGCTGCAGTGAACTATGATCGTGCCACTGTAACCCAGCCTGGTTGACAGAATGAGACCAGGAAGGAAGGAAAGAAGGAAGGAAGGGAGGAAGGGAAGGAGGGAGGGAAAAGAAGGAAAGAAAGAGGAAGAAAGAAAAAAGGGTGCTGGCCATAGATCAGACTATTTGAGAATTAAGAGATGGTCCTGAGAGAATAGGGAGAAAAGCCAGGCTCTAGGCCTGTGCTGTCCACTATAGTAACCGTTAGTCTCACATGCTATTTAATGTAAATAAATTAAAATGAAATGCAATTTGAAATTCCTCTCCTGCTTCCTACCAGTCACATTTTGAATGCTTACGTGCCGGTGCTAGAAAGGTCTTTTGGGCAGCACTGCTCCAGGCCTTATTAGGGGTGGACAGGCTGATTTTCTCCCACAATGTATCCGGATTTCAGTCTCTTCTCAGTGTTCTAATGCCAGTGCACCTGGAGGCTGGGCCAGCTAGGCTGTTTCACTCTTCTTTCCGGCCTGCAACTGCTCCCAGCCCCAATCCCTCTCTCTGATTCAGCAGGAGGTGAACCAAGAGACAGTGATGCTGTGTAAAGCTGGACTATGGGAGCCCCGGACAGGACTTTTTGGTGGCACTTAGGTTGGTGAGGACCTTCCCCGGACCTTGGGAATAGCCAGGGTCAAATGGAAAATATTTCAAAACCAAATTAAGACCATTGAGAGCTTCCCTTCACATACCAGTTCTCTAAGGATGCTAGCCAACCTCTGCCAGCTACTGTCACATCTGTGAGTCTTGCAGGTCCTGCCCATTAGGGCTGGGTGAGAAGAGAATCACTAAAGAATCGAAACCCAGAGGTGGACAGGGCCCTGGAGGCTGGAGTCCCACCCCTTCTTGGGAATTGACCTGGGCCACTTTGGTCATGCACTACATGTAGGTTCTTTATGGAGGGTAACAGCAGCCAGTAGAGAACATGAGGGATGAGGGTTATCTTATCCCCTAAACCTCACGTCCTCATTGAACAAAAGGTAAAGTTCAAGCCAAATTCTGCCACGCTTCTAGTTGTAAATATAAATTCTTTTTAAAAAATTTTATTTGTATATTTTACTTTTTTAGAGGCAGGATCTTGCTCTGTTGCCCGGCTTGAAGTGCAGTGGTACAATCATGGCTCACTGCAGCCTTGACCTTCTGGGCTCAAGCGATCCTCCCATCTCAGCCTATTGAGTAGCTGGGACTACGGGCATGCGCTACCAGCACACCTGGCTAATTTATTTATTTATTTTTTTATAGAGACGAGAGCTCACCATCTTGTCTAGGCTGGTCGAACTCCTGGGTTCAGGTGACCTTCTTGCCTTGGCCTGCCACGATGCTGGGATTACAGGTGTGAGCCATAGTACCCGGCCTAGAGAGAAATTCTTTAGTCACGCAGGCATCAAACAGTTTTGTAGGTCTGATGAAGTTCCAGCTCTCTGTCCTTTGCTGTGCTCTGATCCACCTGTATAAAAGATCACATACCTTCTGAGGCACGGTTCTGTGTCCCCTAATAGGCATCATGCAATTAAAAATTCCCTAAGCCAATGGCCAGAAAGTCATGAGTGCTAGTTAAGAAATCATCAGTTGTTGATTGAGAAGTACTGCCTCTGGAGTGGGCCCTCTCTGATATAATGCTGGCTGACCTCGCTGACCTCCTTGAATGTGAATTCCTGATAGTGTGTTAACTGACCACCAGGCAGATGCATAGTATCATCCTGATTTTGCAAAAGTACTTAAAAGTAAATTACAAAAGTATAGTATGCCTCTGTTGTAATAGGAATACTTAAGTAGAGTGAATTCAAGAGACTTAAAATCACAAAGAGAACTGAACCGATTCTGCCTGTTCTGAATGCTGAATTGATTCTCCTAGTTCCCATTACTAGCCTGTGTTCCCTCAAACATGGTGTGTGTGTGTGTGTGTGTGTGTGTGTGTGTGTGTGTGTGTGTAACTCACAGACCCTTGGTGCTCTTCTGAAAGCCTCCATCAATTTCCTCCGGCCCTCATTCTTCTGGTCCAAAGTTCAAGGCTTTGCTTCTTACTAAAGGGTATCTTTCTTTTTCTTTTCTTTCCTTTGTGTGTGTGTGTTTTTTTTTTTTTTTTTTGAGACGGAGTCTCTCTCTGTCAACCAGGCTGGAATGCAGTGCTGCAATCTTGGCTCACTGCACCCTCCACCTCACAGGTTCAAGTGATTCTCCTGTCTCAGCCTCTGGAGTAGCGCGGACTACAGGCACGTGCCCCCACACCTGGCAGATGTTTGTATTTTTAGTAAAGACAGGTTTTTGCCATATTGGCAAGGCTTGTCTCCAACTCCTGGCCTCAAGTGATCCACCTGCTTCAGTCTCCCAAAGTGCTGGGATTACAGGTGTGAGCCACTGTGCCCGGCCCTAAGGGTATCTTTCAAAATCTCATCTTGTCCCGACTTTTTGGGAGATTGATTTTTTTGTGGACTGAATCTGAAATGATTCTAATTCTTTGTTCTCCTTAAGACTCATATTAATTTAAACAATCGTCATATGATTTTGGCTTAGTTTAATCTTATCCTTATTTAAACATGATTGTATGTTGTTTTCTTCAAATTCCAAATACATTAGGGATAGGAAGCTCTTTGAAGAGCAAGGACGTTTTCTTATTTTTTATATTTTTAGTGCCCTATGCAGTGCCTGGCACTTATTTGCCTTAAATAAATGGTGCTGGGTAAAGGAATACAACTGATGTAATAATTTCAAGGTGCAGAGTTAAAGTTTATTCCAGGGGTAGTTCATAGAAGACTATTACTCACATAATAGGCTACCTTTGTATAACCCTTGTTGTATACCAGGCTCTAGTCTAAGCACTTTATATGTGTTCACTCATTTAATCTTTACAACAAACCTGTTCAATAGATACTGTCATCCTGGTTTTACAGATGAGGAAATTATGGTGCAGAGAAGTCAAATGACTTGACCATGATCACATAGCCAGGAAATGAGAAAACCAGGATTCAAATTCAAACATTCTGGCTCCAATTCATGTGTCTGTTTTCTCTCTGCTCTACTATTCTTTATGATCTACTAATTAGGGAGAAAATGGAATCTTAACCCCTATTTCACATCCTACACAAAAATAACGTATTAGGTGGTTTCATATGATCTTCTGCCCATCAAATAGCTAAAGGCAATAAATAATCAACCTGGGAATTACCAGTGAATTTGGGCCAGCATTAAGGCACATAAACCATGGGAATTAGTGAGGGAAGACTGAAGTTGTATTCATCTCTTGGAGTTATGTACGTGTTTATGAGTGTGTGTGTACGTGTATGGGTGAGGAGGGATTGCGAGGGAAGAGAGAAGAAAGAGAAAGTGGAGAAGGGGCAGAGAAATCTTAGAGAAGGAGCAGAGAAATCTTAGAGAAGGAGGAACTCCCTTTCTAGCCTTTGTCTCTGAGGCAGCCCCAGTCACGGAAGTACAGGAGTAGTATCTAGTATCAGAGAATAGCCACTCCTGTGGCCTATGGTCACCTGATTATTGCCACTCAGAGATGCAGACCCGGTTTTCCAGATCTTTAATTTTTAAAGAGAACAAGAAACCTGCATTTTTATGTGAAATTTCCCAATTTTAAGAACAAAACACCTCTCCCTACTGAAGGCCAAGTCTATCAGCTTGAAGACTCAGATCTTAGACTTCAGGAGGTTCCAGGATTCAGAACTGTAAAGACTCATTTATGATCCAGAATTAAATGGAAATGTCTACATCTGAGTTACCGCAATGAACCATCTGATTTTTGTGGCCCTTCCCCAGGAGCTGACTTGGATTTGTTGCAGAATTCCTACTCGTATTTTCCAAATATCATGCACGTAGGCCCCACTTCACAGTTTCTTCCTACGTTTGCCTACCATGCATATCAGGATTTAATGAATGCTTTTCTCTTTATCGGCTCTATAATAATTTCCTTTTAAAAACTTAGGCTGACATAGCCTATAATAAAATCATAGGTTTCATGTGCTAGACGGAGTTTTCTCTAAGTGCATTAAAATAAATAGACAGCTAGTAGAATAAATATTGCTCATTTTGTCTACCACTTAAAATCGTCCTCTGATAATATGCTTTTCATCATTGGAAAGCACTGCCATTCTGAAAACGATTCTTCAGTCAAGGCTAAGATGGAACGTTAGAGAAGGGGAAAGAGACATTGATTATGCTGGGCTGGGAGAGGAGGAGCAGGAGGAGCCCTGAGAGAGACAAATTTTATACCACTCGATAAGAAATATGGGAACTTCATAGCTTAACTGTTACGGACGGACGCACTGGGATTTTATGAAAGAACTCCTCCGCCCCCATCACTGGTTTAGAAAAATCTCTGCCTATCTCCCATATTTCATTTGCCTGTTATCTCCCTACTACTAAAAACAATTTGCATGAAAACAATCAGACTCTTAGCTCACAGGAGTCCTTGGACTCCTGCTGTTTTCTTGCTTGCTCAGGCTGATGCTTTGTCTGTGGTTTAATCACAAGCTCCTGCTTTGGGTACAGTTAGAAACCAGCAAGTAGTGGAGCCAAGTTTCAGAAGCGTGGGGACGTGGCATTTCCATCTAGAATCCTTGAGGGCTGATTCCCAGGAGAGACGCCTTGGAAATGTACCCTCAGGAGGGCTGGAAATGAAGTGACTGTAAGCATGCAGGGAGGTGGGGACTACATTTTATAAAGTAAACGGGTACACGGGGCTTTCCACTGTAGGGTGATAGAGCGGGGAGTTTTTCACTGCCAGGAAAGAGTCCTTGTTCCAAGCATCTCGCTTTGGGCAGAAATGACAAATGGACATTCACCAAGGTTCAGTCCTTGGCACCCTTGGTGGGTGACACTTCAAGATGCTGCTGGATAACACTTACCCTGGAGAGAATTTGTTTTCTAGTTGTGATGATGAATATTCTTTTTTTTTTGAGACAGAGTCTTGCTCTGTCACCCAGGCTAGAGTGCAGTGGCGTGATCATGACTCACTACATCCTTGACCTCCTGGGCTTATGGGAGCCGTCTTCCTCAGGCTCCTGTAGGTGGAATTACAGGTGTGCACTACCACAATCAGCTAATTTTTAAATTTTTTGTAGAGATGGGGTCCCATTATATTGCCCAGGCTGGTCTCAAACTCCTGGGCTCAAACGATCCTCCCGCCTTGACTTCCCAAAGTACTGGGATTATAAGCATGAGCCACCATGTTTGGCCTATCTTGCTTTTTAAAGTAACATTTTTTATGAAAACTATAAAAACAATTTTTCAGGACAGACCACGTTTATGGTCTGCCCATCATTAAATTGCTAGTGACGCTTTGCGTTTAATAAGTGCTTGAATTTTAGTTCAATTAAATCAACTCACTTAACTTATTTATTAAGTTAGCACATTTGGGGAGAAATGGAATAGTATAAAGGGGAGATAAAAACCAACAATAGTGCCACTAATAGATAGCCTGTTAATATTTTGCTGAATTTGCTTCTAGCCTTTTTATTTGCATATACACTTTTCCAAATACAATTTAGATCATGCTTTATGATGAATTTTGTATTGTCTTGAAAATTAATGTTCCATCAAGAGACATTTCCAAGATCATTAGTCTGAAGAAACATCACCTTTAATGACCATATGACACTCCAATATGTGTGTGTATCATTGTTTATTTAACCATTCTCATACTGAGTGGTCAGAATGTTTTCAAGTTTTCAACTGGGACCCGGGACAATAGAGGCTCATTGCATGCATTGTGCTTTTCTTTTCTTTCTTATTCTTCTTCTTCCACCCCCCCCCCCCCTCCCCGACACAGAGTTTCGCTCTGTCGCCCAGGCTACAGTGCAGTGGCGCTATCTCCGCTCACTGCAAGCTCCGCCTCCTGGGTTCACGCTATTCTCCTACCTCAGCCTCCCGAGTAGCTGGGACTGCAGACGCCCGCGGTGGTAGGCTCTGTGTTTGACTCCAGCGCACAGAGACAGAGGAAAGTTCTAAGTTAGTGAAACGGGAGAGTTCCCTGATCCCCTTTGCAGGACATGCCACAGAGGTCGCCTGTTTGGTCGCTGCTGCTGCTCGAACCCCTGAGGGAAGCGGGAACACGCAGACGAGCAGGTGCAGGAGCTGGAGTGAGTTCTTCCGGGTTCCCGCCCCAGGGCAGCATCTAGGGGTGGGTGTCTGCGACTCCCAAAGCCCAAGTGGGTGCGTGTTACACTGTGCTCTTTCAGCCTTGCCATCCACAGATGGCTTATGTATTTACCAGCTCAATAGGCCCTCTGCCTTTCCACAAGGGCAGTGGGCCAGTGTGCCAGTTTTCTGTATCCATCCAGAGCTCTTGCCCAGTCCGGGAAGAAACAAGTCACACATGGACTTGAAGGATGAATGTGGGGTTTTACTGAGTGGTGGAGGTGGCTCTCAGTGGGATGGATGGGGAGCTGGAAGGGGGATGGAGTGGGAAGATAGCCTTCCTCTGGTGTTTTGGCTGTCCAGCAGCCAAACTCCTTTCTGACCACCCCTATTGGCATTCAGATGCTCCTTCTCTTCTCTGTTTCTCTGCCATACTCTTCTGCTGTTTGTCTGCTTGTCCCCTCATCTCCTCATTTCCTCCTCTGCTCATATGCTTCTGGAGCCTGGGGTTCAGGATTTACATGGGTATGGGAAAGGTGGGCCTGGCAGGCCAAAAGGTAACTTTTTGGGCATGAAAACAGAAATGTCTGTTCCCACTTAGGGCTGTGAGTCTCCAGGCTTGAGGGCGGGGCCTTTGCCGGGGAACCATCCTTTTCTACCCAGTATTTCCCTGTCTCCTGTTCATATCATTAGCAGCAATAGTTGAAAGGCAATAGTAAAGGAGCCCGGGAGGGTAAGACCCATCAGGGAGCTGGGAGGAGAGCCAAGACAATAGCTCTCAGACTCTATGGGAGGGGCAGTAACACGAAGGAAAATGTGGGCAAGTGTCAAAGGTGTTGAAGAAGCCCTGAATCCTGTTAGCAAACTGTGCTCTGGCCCCAAGTCTTCTTCCAGTTTCTCTAAGGTAGGCCACACCCACTCCTGCTGCAGAAACTTCGCACATGTTGTTCCTGCTGCCTGGATCCCATTCACTGATTTCAGATTCCTTGTCTTTCAGCTCTTTAACTCAATTTTCATATCCCCTTACTGACTTCCCTAACTCAGCTACTTCCCTCTATTAGACATTCTCAACATTGCTGAGCTTCTTTGTAAAACATTTTATATTTATCTCAATAATCCTCGGTAACTGCCCACCTCTATCACCCGAAACCTCACAAACAATGAAAAATATGTTAAATGAATGAATGAATGAAGGCAGAGGACTGAAAGATCTTTGTTTTCTTTGTAAAGGTATGATAGATGCAAACATAGAAAGATACAGAAAAAAAAGAGCAGCTAGAGGAGGCTCAGCACAGCTTCCCCTCTAGCTCTTTCCTGTGCCCAAGGAAAACCATCTTTTGGCAGGCATTTGGCTCCGGATAAGGCTGGCAGGGCCAGGAGGCAAGTCGATGAACTCGGTTCCATCAGGAGCCCCAGCGCTCCTCCTCTGACACTGAGCAACAGTTAAAAGGCAGGAAGGTAATAGGCACCTCCTCTTGCCTCCCGCACCACCACCCCCCACCCCCGCCACCGCCAGTTTCCTAATATTGAGGGAGAAGCAGGGATAAGAAGTCTTTGGAAGAGTCTCCATCCATGACAGGCAGGCAGAAAGCATTGAGAGGGAAAGGAGGGAGATCTGTTAGAGCTACAGATGAAATGACTGAGAATCCAGGGCCTTGTCTGGTGGCGATACTGTCAGCCATGGAAGAATCCATTTCTAATAGCTGCTTCTTATACATTATTCATGAAAACAGGAAGACAGAGCCGATAATGTCAGAATGATGCCACTGTCCAGCAAATCTAATGACTATAGCTTGAGGGCATTTTAACTAGCATGGAAAAATATTTTTGCCAATTTGAGGTCCAGAGGGTTAGAAAGCTAACTCAAACTTGAAGGGCTGGTGAGAGTTTCATTTGGAAAAAGGCGTGGCCTTCCACCAGCAACATCTATTTTGTTGTGGTGTCTGGGCCATTTCTACTTTCTCATTTCTTAGTTTCTAATGGAAGAATTATTGCTGCTTTAGTTAAATAGCCTTAGGTTTTCAAATCAGTCTCCATTTTCCTACTTGTCATTCAAAAGACAGGGACAAACAACAGGACTCTGTGAAGGGCTTTGCTGGATTTCAATATAAATTATTAGTTTGTAATCTCTCCAAGCCTAAGGGACAAGTGCTTTTTAAACAGTGAGAGAATTCTGCTCCTGCTGAAATCTGATGTTTCCCCCCAACTTCTGATTCATTACAACTGCAAGATTAATTCCATCTTAAAAACCCCTTCAACTTGCTGTCAAAAAGCCAGGAGGTTAGTTTGTTGAAAGGGAAGAGAGGAAAATTAAGAATGGAGACCATTCTCATTGTCCTGGGGTAAAGGTGGGAAGAGGGAGGCGGCAGCTCATGTCTGTTCTTAATTTGCTATTTTATTTTGCAATTTGTTTATTGTGAAATTCTTAATTTATTATTTTCTGACCTTCATGTAGAATGTTCTGGCTTCCTGAACAACAGTTGATGCATTTCAGTCAACTACATTCATTCATCCATTTCACTAACAGTTATCAAGGGTGTGTGACGTGTCTAGGGCAGCAGTCCCCAATCTTTTTGGCACCGGGGACTGGTTTTGTGGAAGACAATTTTTCCACAAATGGGAGGGAGTCGGGAGGGATGATTTGGGGATCAGGGATTAGATTCTCATAAGGAGCACATAACCTAGATACCTCGCATGCACAGTTCACAATAGGGTTCGAGCTTCTATGAGAATCTAATGCTGCAGCTGATCTGACAGGAGGCGGAGCTCAGGCAGTAATGCTCCCTCACCTGCACTCACCACCTGCTGGGTGGCCCAGTTCCTAACAGGCCACAGACTGGTACCAGTTCATGGCTTGGGGGTTGAAGACCCCTGGTCTAGGGCACTTGTAAACTGTTTGCAGAGTAAAACATGAATCCAACTTCGGTGCCTGCCTTCATGCAACTTACAATCTCTGCAGACAGATGAATGAATGATTGAATAACATCAGAAAACAGTGTTATTCCAGGTGTACTGGGAGAGGAAATAATGGTGAGGAGTGGTGGGTGTGGGGTTCAGATGATCAGATTTTATTTAAATCATTATGTATTTTATTTTCAATTGTATTATATAAACATAACTAGCCCTTCCAACCTGTAATTCCACAGACACTGCTCATGAGACTGACGAAGTTGATTTAAAGGAAATAATAATAGACCAAGTAGCATTAGGATGTAGAAAAATCACCAAGTTGGTAAATAATAGTAATAATGATTATAACAGCCAACACTTATAAGCCAAGTACAATTTACAAGTGTTTTTTGTATTTTTGTATAATCTTTACAATCACCATGGAGTACAATTATTGCCCCTATTTTGCCAACAAGGAAACTGAGCCCAGAGAACTTATGTAACTTGCCTAAGGTCACACAGGTAGTGGATTTGAATCCAGACAGCTGGCATCTGCATGCATGCTTAGAGAAACCAAGGTGTGGGACCCCCAGGAGATAAGCAGCAAACCAGCCTTGGGAGGTGAGAGTCAGAGAGAGCTCAAGGCAGTGGCAGTGTTTAAAGTAGCTCATGAAGGATGAGTACTGTGGACCAATGGACAGGGGGCAAGGGCATTTTAGGTGGGAGGGCTGGGCCACAACAGGAGCACGGTGTGTTTTGGGTTGAGAGTGGTGGGCTGGGAGTGGCATGGTGGTGTGGCAAAGGGCATGTGATGTGGGAAATGAAACAGGGTTCATGCCACTGAAGGCCTCATGTGTCTGGCTGGACTTTACCCTCTGAGATATTGACTAAATTTTCACTCTGGAAAGAGACTTTGATGGCCGTGGAGGGGGCTGGCCATGTGGGGGGCTGGCCACATGGGGGGCTGGATGACTCAGAGAGGACTGGAAGGGGCACTTTTACTCAGTTGCTCAGGAAATGGAAACTTCATGAGTCAGAAGGAACATCTGTCCCCATCATTGCTCTCCATTGAGTGGAAGCAGTTATGAAATTGGTGAGATTGTCTGGTGGGGCCAGGGGAACACAACCCTACCCCTTCCTTCTCCCTCCTCCTCCACCCTGAAAAGCTCTGGTCTCATAAAGGGACCCATGCTGCCTGCCTCAAGCTGAGGCCCCTCTCCAGTCCTAGTTCCAGATACCCAGCAGGCCTTGCTTACCCTCTCACTACACTGGCTGCTCTCTTTCCTACTCCCCATAGATGAGGATGGGGGTTGGGGGGCGGTGGGGTGGGCAGGCAGCCTGGCATCCTCCCTGAAGCTGCCTGGGTGTGGATCTGCAGATACAATCTCTATCCTCCCAGATCTCAGGACCTGGGGGCTTGGGGAGGGTGGAAGCCCAGTTTTCAGCCTGAGTACTTACTATCTTATTCATCAACTCAGCTATATCAATAACAAATCAGTTACTACATTTCAATCCCCATCTAGTACCAGGTCTGGTGTGACGAAGACTGAAAGTAAGGCATGAAATTGATTCACAACAATAGCCATTCCTTACCACAACCTCATGCATTATTATTGTCCCCATTTGGATAGGAGGAACAGGCTCAAAGAGCTTAAGCAACCTGGGGGAGGTCACAGTTAGTGAATGCCAAAACCAGGAATCAAGCACACGACTTCTCTCACTTAAAAAGAAACAAAAACAGGGCCGGGCGCGGTGGCTCAAGCCTGTAATCCCAGCACTTTGGGAGGCCGAGATGGGCGGATCACGAGGTCAGGAGATCGAGACCATCCTGGCTAACCCGGTGAAACCCTGTCTCTACTAAAAAATACAAAAAACTAGCCGGGCATGGTGGCGGGCGCCTGTAGTCCCAGCTACTTGGGAGGCTGAGACAGGAGAATGGCGTAAAACCTGGGAGGCGGAGCTTGCAGTGAGCTGAGATCCGGCCACTGCCTTCCAGCCTGGGGCACAGAGCGTGACTCCGTCTCAAAAAAACAAAACAAAACAAAAACAAAAACAAAAAAACATATTTCAGGTAACTAAGCTGGTCTTTAAAAGTCTCTCATATACTAGTATAATTTAACTGTTAGAGATCAGAAAGTTTAAAGAAATATTCTGTCTGCATAATTTTGGATGTGCAACTAAAGCCTTACAAATAAAATAATCATGAATGATGAAATTATAATTATCATAGAAAGGCAGCTGCCTATTTGGATAGACTTACACATTTTATAGAACTCAATGTTAACATTGGCCAATTTTTTCCCTGTTGGTTCTTCTCTGAATTTCAATGAATTTTTCATCAGCATATTAATTAGTGCAAATCTTGGCTTGCACTTTGTAATTAAGATCTTATGTGTTCCTCTAGATCTTACATTTGAGTTAAATGTTAATTTTTCCAAGAGAAAAATTAGGAATTTGACAATGGCCTTCCTTCCTGGCAATAGACTATACATGCTGCCTGTCAAAAAAGATGGAATGCCTGAGTTTCTAAGATAGGGAGTGATAGATTATTCATCATGAAATTGCAAACTCATTTGCCCAATATCATAATCAATTGCTGACAGCAGTTTTTCTGGAAACCCATTTGTGAAACGCATTTGGGAGTCTAGTCACTGAATGTTAACTCAAATTCCTTGACTTGCCATTAGTCTTTGTAACTTTTCCTTAGTCCATGTCCTGATTTGCTCTAATTTCTATCAATTTTAAAGTCACCAGAATGAAGTTATGTAGTATAAGTTCATTTTTCCATAGTAATAATAATAGTTCTTACCACATGCTCTTGAGAGGCAATTCTCCATGGATCTCTCATATTGCTGCACATCTTATGAGCAGGAGCACTGACTTTTGTTGTGGTTATCTTTTCAAAGATGCTTATCAGCAAACAGCCTTAGAAGACAGAGATAGTATCTTCTCCTGGAGCAAAGAGCAGGCATGTTTACTGCCCATTATAAAAGATTTGGGTTCCCTAAGCTCAGGGTTCCCCTCCTATAATGCAGCCCACCATATGTGATGGTGATGCCTTTGTGTCACTCCATGGGAACTGAGATCAGGGAACTGGCACAAATACTGATGCTACTGCTGTAGCTGTTTCTGTGAATAATAAAGTCCTTTGCCTCTGACCAGGGGTCTTGTGTCACCCACCAGCTTCTATGAAATGTGGTGGGCTAACTTGTGAACTTGCAAGTAGGGTAAAAATTCCAGAGCTTTCACAGTCCTTGACACGTGCCAGGCACTGTTACGTGTGTGTGTGTGTGTGTGTGTGTATGTGTGTGTGTGTGTATCCTTATAACAACTTTATGAGGTATTATCATCATTTTACAGATGAGGAAACTGAGGCACAGAGACATTATTCAAATAGGTGGCAAAGCCAGGATTTGAACCAGGCAGTGTGATTCTGTTGTCTGTGCTTTGCTTCATTTCTCCTCTCTTGAGCACATGATCCCAGAGCTTGCCTTAGCTACTGAATTGCAATTTAAAAAGGGAGTGCTGCCCTATACCTCTTAGAACAAATTGATCAGATATTGGTGTTAATGATGCTCCTTCAAAAGTTCCAAGAAGTTTCTCTGCATTCACCTTGCAAATATTTATAGAGCAAGAAACACCCTGGTTGTTGCCTGTGGTGTGGTCTATGCTTTTGGTGCCCAGGAGGGGACTGGCCTGGGAGTAGCCAGTAGGTGTTCTTGTTCCTTCTTGTAGCTTCCACTGGGCAATTCATTTAGGATAGTCCTAAATTGGATTGCCCTACTCCGCTCTTGGGGAGCAATTTCTCCTTATCTTCTGCTTTCTAATACCACTATTAATAATAACAGTAAATAATAACGATACCACCATCATTCAGCAAATATGTATCATGTGCCTAGTTTGTACCTGGTGTATTATAGGCACTTGGGATGTACCAGTCAATTCAACTAAGACCTTGCTGCATCTAGCTGGGGAGACAAGCAATGAGTGAATAGATAAATATATAATACTAGGTATGGTTCCATGAAGAAAATCAAAGCAGTCAGGGGATAGGGAGTGATTAGGGGGCTACTTTAGATAGAATGGCAGGTGGGGCTCTCTGAAAGAGGGGACATTTGAGCCAAGACTTTAGGGCATGATCGAGATTTGCTGAGTGCCAACTGTTTGCACTGTTGCAGGGCTTAGGGATACTTCAGTTAGCAAAAGAAAAGCATTCTAATTAGGCAAGGCAGGCAATAGAAAGCAGATAAATAAAACCCTGAGCATGGCCACAGTGGGAAGTGCAAGAAAGCAGGGAAGGGGGCAAGAAGCCCTGGGGGAGGGGGCAAGGGTGGTTCAAATACAAACTGGGGAGATCAATGAAGGTCTCACTGAGATGACATTGAGCAAAGTCCTGAAGGAAGGGAGGGAATGAGCCACACAACTAGGATAAGAGTGTTGCTGGTAGAGGAATATGTTTGGTGAATTGCATTGAGGTCAGGGTGGCTGGAGCAGAGGGAACTGAGGGAGAGGTAAGTGTCAGGCCAGATTGTGCATGACCTCATGGTCATAGTTAAGGATTTTGGCTTCCACTTTGGGTGAGATGGAAGGTGACCAGGGGGTTCTGAACAGAGACATGTCATTATCTGACTTATAAAATAGTAACCACAATCCTCTTGGTAGCTGCCATTTGTTAATGATACTACGTGCCGGTCACTTGGATGTTATCTCAGGGAATCCTCGATAAGGTGTTCTTAGGGAGGCATTACTATTATTTCCATGGTACATACTATGATTTGAATGTTTGTCTCCTCCAAGCTTATGTTGAAACCGAATCCCCAGCATGGCAGTATTGAGAGGTGGAGCCTTGAGGTGATTGGGTCACGAGAGCTTGGGCGTCATGAATGGATTAATTTATTTATGGGTTAATGGATTAATGGGTTATCCTGGGAGTGGAATGGTGGCTTTATAAGAAGAGGAAGAGGGACCTGAACTAGCACACTCAGCCCCCTGACTGTGTGCTGCTGTGCACCATCATGGAACTCTGCAGAGAGTTCCCAGCCACAAGGACGCCCTCAGAAAATGTGGCCCCTCGACCTTGGACTTCTCAGCCTTCATAACTGTAAGAATAAATTCCTTCTATTTATAAATCACCCAGTTTCAGGTATTCTATTATAAGCAACAGAAAATGGACTAAGACAGTACAGATGAGATAACTGAGGCAAAGAATAATTGAGGAAATTTCCCCAAAGTTGCACCATTTCTCCGCACAGGATTCTTATTCCTTAACCCCAGCTGGGCTCTCAACACAGCTCCGTGATCCTTTGGCCCCTTGACCACCATCCTCTCCAAGCCTTCATCCCCACAGAGAAACCTCGTCCCCACCCTAGCTTCTCCTTGGCCTCGTGATCTAGCCCTACACTTGTAAATATTTGTACACCGCTGGTCTTTAGCACCTAGGCTCCCCTTCTTTCTCTGAGAGCCTCACCCTCCCTACCTATCCCCTCCACTTCCGCCACAGTCAGGGTTCAGCAGGCACCACATGGTTGCCCGGCTCAGCCATATTTTTCAGTCACATGTCTAGGTTTGCACCAATGGAATGGGAGGGGAAGGGCTGTGTGAATCTCTAATTCCTGCCCTATTTTTTTCCTTTTTTCACAGCTGCGTTGCTAAAGAACAATTCCCACTTCCTTGCCTTCTGTGCATTCCCAGGCTGCAGTCTGGCCCCCTCCTTCCTCATCCTACTGAAAGGAGCCCTGCTGAGCCCACCATTGATCTGCTGGTAACTAGGTATCAGGCATATGCACAGACGTTTTCCATTTGAACTTCTCCAAGGCTAGCTGACTTCCACCCCCTTGGACTTCTGTCCACCCAGCACCCAGTCAACCATTCTGGTGACTCTTTCTCAGTCTCTTAGGTCCCCCAGCCCCCAAAATTGGTACTTTTTTTCTGAGGCGGAGTCTCACTGTGTTGCTCAGGCTGGAGTGCAGTAACACAATCTTGGCTCACTGAAACCTTCACTTCCTGGGTTCAAGTGATTCTCCTGCCTCAGTCTCCCAAGTAGCTGGGATTACAGGCATGTGCCACCACGCCTAGCTAATTTTTGTATTTTTAATAGAGACGGGGTTTCACCATGTTGGCCAGGCTGGTCTCAAACTCCTGAGATCACATGATTGCCTGTCTGGGCCTCCCAAAGTGCTGGGATTACAGATGTGAGCCACCACACCTGGCCAAAACTGGAACATTTGAAGTTCTGTTCCTGACCATCTTCCTATTCCGCCAGCATCATCTCATTACTCCATGGACTCATGTACATTTAACGTTGTATTTTTAGCCCCAATGTACCTCCTACATTTTAGTCTTTCTAACTGTCTATGTGACATTCCACTTGGATACCCCACAGATGTCTGGACTCTCATGACCCAATCTGAGTCAATCCTCCCCAGACTCACCTCCCCACAGTGATTCCAGTTCATCCTCTGCCCTCCCTCCTTTCCACCACCCTGTCTGATTACTCAGTTCCGTAAATTCCACCTCCCTCAAAGAGTGCCACACCCGCTCTCTGTTCTCATTGCCAGGGCCTTGCTTGATTTTATCAGTCACTCCTGCCTGGACTACTACAGTGACCTACTTACAAGTCTTCTTATTTCTTGCTTGGTGGTTCTCACACAGATCACTTTGGAAGCTTCTTGAAAGTGTCGATTCTCAGGCTCTACCCCCAGAGAGTCTGATTCGGTAAGACCAAGGTACAGTCCAGGCATGTGGGTTTTTAATAAGCTCACCACTGGAATCACCCAGTGCAGATGGTCCCCAGACCGCTCTCTAAAAACCACATGACTTGCCCTCTCCTTATTCCAGTCCATTAACTACCTGATTAATTACTAAAGCTATTACTACCTAACATTTTTGGAACACTTATTATATCCCAAGGCTGTGTTGAACTCTCTATATGCCTGTGGGCCACTAACATAACAACTCTATGTTTTCACTATGATTATGATTCCATTTTACCTTTGGGAAAACTGAGGCACAGAGCACTAAGTTAACTAGCCCAAGGGCACATTCTCTCTGATCCAAAGCCAACTTCTCATGAGTATATCTTACCATCTCCTTTGCTCCCCATGGTCCAGCTATGCCGAATGTCTTTAGTTCTCTGAATGACTTTAGTTCTCTGCTTCTTTATGGCTCTGAGCATTTGTCATGTGGTTCCCCTCTTTGAAATGACCATCTGTATCAGTTTCCTATGACTTCATAACAAATTGCATATATAGCAGCTTAAAACACCCACGTATTAGCTCATAGTTCTGGAGGTCAGAAGCCTGACTGCAGCATGACGGGGTCCTCTATTCAGGGTTCTACAGAGATAAAATCAAGGTGTCAGCTGGGACTAGGTCTCATACAGCTTGGGGGTCCCTTCCAAACTCCCTGCTTGTTGTCAGAGGTCAGTGCTCTTGCAGTGGTAGGACTGAAGTCCAGTTTCTCTGCTGGCTGTCAGGCAGGGGTTTGGCATTGGCCTGCATTCCTTGTCACATGGCCCCTTTCATCTCTAAAGCCAGCAAAGAAAATATTGACAATGATGAATTCTTGCCACTTGTCAAATCTCTTCTGCCAGGACAATCCAGTCCCTTTCAAAGGTTCACCTGGCTAGGTTAGGCCCACCCTGAATCATCTCCAGATCTTAAGATCAATTAATTTGGGAACTTTAATTCCATCTGCAAATTCTCTTCACAGAGCACCTAAATTGTTTGATTGAATAACTGGGCAAAGGTGTGTGTACCCTGCGAAGGGGATGGGCTGAGAATCTTCAGGGGTCATCTTAGAATTCTGCCTAATCTTCAAAACTCAGCTCAAGGGTGACTGTCTTTCTTGATGCCTTTAGGCCGAGCTAGGTCCACCCCCTGTACCCCATAGCATCCAATGCACAGTCTTTTACCGGTCCAGTTTTCCCCCAGCTGGGCTGTGAGATTCTTGAGATCAGAAACCAAGCCTTGGTCATCTTTGTGTGCCCAGCTCCCGGAATAGCACCCGACTCTATATTTGCTGCCTGAGAGCTCAGGATGTTCTCAAGCAAGCTCTGCAGACGCGAAGGGCATTTTCATTAGAATTGCATGCATCGCAGGTGCAGGGCTGTTGACAGAGGACAGCAAGTGCTTCCGGGAGGTCCCAGGAAACGTCATCGGCACCCTAGGCTCCAAATTCTTTTAGCAGAGAACCATGGGCAGGCAAGTTACATCTTCTGAAAAGTCCAGTGAAACCAGCATCGCCGTGACGGTGAGGCGGATGGGCCACTAGGTGTCACTCAAGATTCAATAAAGAGAAACGCGGGTGCTTCGAAAGCCGTTTCCGCCCTTCTAGGGAAGGGAGCTAGCTGGTTAGACCACCCCACCCATTGTTTTCTGGTTCACGCTCCAAGCCTTCCGCGGCTCTTCACTTCCCTTCGCGAACAAGTCTGGGTCTAAAATAGAACCACAGAAATCGAAGCTATAAGGCTGGGGGCCACCCGACTGTTTAATTCAGCCTCCCGATTTTGTGGATCAGCAACCAGAGCCGGGGGCTTGCGCAGGGCGGGGAGCAGAGCCCCGCTTCAGCCCCCATGGGATCCGCGCGCTCCTCCCTATCCTCGAGCAGCAGTGAGGAGGCGCGGGCGGGTCCCGGCTCTCGGCCTGGGTGTCCAGAGTGTCCTGGGTCGTCCCGGGGGCTGCACCGCGAGGTGTTCATCAAGCCCACTTTCAGATGCCCAGGCCGCATTCAGCTGATCCAGCGCCCGTGCTCCAGAACCCAAGACGAGGAAGGTGAAAAAGAAGGTCCCGTTGATCTGTTAGGACCTGACTTTTCTTCAGATCGTCTCAATCTCTTCTTTCTTTGGATTTTAGGGCCGGGGAGTGGGGACGCACCTGGCTTCCTGACAGCATTTGCAATTAACCACAGTCCTTTCGCTTGTGCCAGGGGGAGGTTCGGGGCTGAAGGGAGGGGGTCGCAAAATGCTTATGCAAAGCACCGTCTTGGAGGAAGTTTGGTTTTTCTGCCCCCACCCGCGTACTTTCCCCCTGGAAGAAGTGGATGTCCACGCGCGAGGTTCGAACAGGCTGCAGGAGCAACGCACCGCGCGTGCGGACTGATCTTCCTCGCCCCCGGCAGAGGGCGCCCTTCCCCCGCGCCAGCGCCCCGCCGGGCGAGCCCCTCCAGCCGCGCCCCGAGCACTGCCTTGTCCTGGCCGGGCCTCCAGCGCCAGGTGCCTGCAGCCCTACACTGGGAGAATTACAAAGCTACTTCTGTCTGATCTTGGACACAGCCTTTGAATGTCTCGTTCGTTTTGCTCCTAACTAACTTACTGATCATTTTTATTTTCCTAAGTGAATTTTGAAACTTACTTGCATTTTGTGGAGCTCCTGGTAACAGAGAGAGCTTACCTGGCAGGGTGAGAATCTCGCTAAGGAAGCTGACTCAGGACGGAGGTTCTCGCCAGGGCTCACCCACAAAGTGAATAATCCTATCAGACAAATAATTTCCTTTAAAGCTTGCAAAGTGGGGCAGGCGCGGTGGCTCACGCCTGTAATCCCAACACTTTGGGAGCCTGAGGCCGGCGGATCACTTGAGGTCAGGAATTTGAGAGCAGCCTGGCCAACACGGTGAAAACCGGTCTCTGCTAAAAATACAAAAATTAGCTGGGCGTGGTGGCTCGCGCCTGTAATCCCAGCTACTCGGAGGCCTAAACAAGAGAATCGCTTGAACCTGGGAAGCAGAACTTGCAGTGAGCCAAGATCGTGCCACCGCATTCCAGCCTGGGCCACAGAGCCAGACTCTGTCTCAAAAAACAAACAAACAAACAAAGGGGTTTTCCTGTGTCAAGCTTAACCGATTCTATTTCTTTCTTTCCTCTTCATGAAAAGATTGATTCATTCATTTATTTCTCAACCGATATTTTACTGAGTACCTTCTGTGTGCCAGGTACCAGGGTGAAAAAGGCAGAGTTGGTTCCTGGTTTGGGTGGAGCTGATGGTCTAATAAGGGAAGATATATTGAATAAACACGTTAATTGGTCATCCCTAAGATAAATGCTACACAGGAAACACAGAGACTTCTGGAAGAGGCTGCGACAGGGAACCAGCTGAAGTGCTCAGCTCAATCTCAGGCATCCTTTTCCTCCCAGAAGCTCTCTTCTCACTTCCTGCTGCTGTAAACTGATAAAAATCATAGCCTCCCAGAAGCGGATGGTGAGTCAGTGGATTCAAGGGTGCACATCCCCAGGTAAAGTAACAAGAGTCAGGGTCTGGCTGAAATCTCCTCTCCCCGCTCACACTCTTGGGCTGAGTGCCACTCGGCAAGGCGTGAGCCATTTTGCATGATGAAATCCACATTACAGATTTCTTCTGAGGCCTGATAACTAACAAGGTCTGAAGACAACAAGACACCTCTGGGTGCTGCATACTCCTCCTCTTCAGTGTTTATGGAACACCTCCTAGGTATCGGGTAGGTGTTCAGTGCCAAGGATGCAAGCAAAACATTAGAGACAAAAGGAGGAATAGAATATGCCAAAGGCCAAGGAGGGTACGAACTAGTGGTTCCCAGAGTTTGAGATTTTATGAGCAGCTAAAAGTGAGAGCTTTATTAACTAGGATCAGACATTGCTAATTAGGTCAAAGGATAAAAGATGTTCAGTCTAATAGTGGCCTAAACAAGACAGAAAATAAAAGTTTATCTCTATCATGAGAGTCCAGAGTCCCACTGAGTAAGGGAAAGGTGAGGGTGAGCTCTTTGCTGCCCTTCCTGTGGTATTCCCAAAGGAAAGATGGGAGAAAGAGGAGACTCACACAATCCATTCTCCACCCCGCAGCTGCAGCCTGCGTACTCTTTGAAATATGTTATTCAGATCATTATCCTGCTTCTCATCTTCCTGTGGCTTTCCATAACTGGCCAGAAGCCCTCCCACAACCCCCACTGCCCTGCCTGCCTCCACCACCTGCTCCTTGCTCATCGTACTCTGGCTGTAGCGCCTGCCTTCTTTCTGCAACTTGCACACACCAAGCTCTTCCTAAAGCTATGCCTATGCATGCACAATGTCCTCTGGCTGGAAGGCCCTATGTGCAGCTCCTTCTATGGCTTGTTCATCTCCGCCTTAGGCCTCAGTTCAAGTGTCTACCACCTCCTCAGAGCACCCTTCCCCCAAGCCCTGGTGGGCAGTGGCTCTGCCACCTACATAGCCTCATACGCACTCCCTCTCTCATGTTCCTGATTATGTCCTTTTCTTTTAAGAGACAAGGTCTATTCTGTCATCTAGGCTAGAGTGCAGTGCATGATCATAGCTCAGTGCAGCCTTGAACTCCCGGGCTCAAACGATCCTCCCACCTCAGCCTCCTAAGTAGCTGGGACTACAGGTGTGTGCCACCACATCTGGCTAATTTTTAAATTTTTCGTAGAAATGGAGTCTCACTGTGTTGCCCAGGTTGGTCTCTAACTCCAGTCCTTAAGCGATCCTCTGACCTCAGCCTCCTAAAGTTTTGGAATTATAGGCATGAGCCACTGTGCCAGATCCCTGATTGTGTCCTTGATAGGATTTACCACAATCTGAAGCCATCTCGTTTGTTTGCTTGCTGGCTCTTTGTAAGTATATGACCTCCTTGAGTAAAGGAACCTTGTCTGTCATGCTCACTTCCATAGCAGCCCCAGTGACCAAAAAGATGTCTGGGAAGGGTGTCACACATGCTCTGCAAATTTGTGACAGATGAACTGAATAGGAAAGAAGGATAAATTCATTCAAACTCCATCAAAGATGCTGTTCCATGTTCTGACTGAAGTCAGGTCTGAAGTCTGAGATTTGTTGAAGGCTTTCAGTGACTTAGATGAATCTAATATGGTAGTTAGGTTGGCATGTTCCACAACAGATAAGCCATAAGCCAAGATATTTACATCAACTCTTGTGTCCCAACTCCATCCTCAACACACCATGAGCTCCAATATGAAAAAAATGCTTTTCCTAAGAGTGAGAGGTTTGAGATTTCACATGCCTGAGTCATCTTCATGGCAGACCTGACTGGGGCTTATTTGCATTATGTGGAAATGATCTTTGGGGGTGTGAGGCTGTTGATAAAAGAAAGCCTTTAGTATTTGTGTCTTTTTCATAAGGCTGAAGCACCCACTGGCTTTGTTCCATGTTGAACAGACATTTAGAGACATCTCTTTTTATTTATTTTATTTTATTTTATTTTTTTGAGATGGAGGCTTGCTCTGTCATCCAGGCTGCAGTGCAGAGGCACGATCTTGGCTCACTGTGACCTCCACCTCCAGGATTCTCCTGCCTCAGCCTCCTGAGTAGCTGGGATTGCAGGCACCCACCACCATGCCCTGCTAATTTTTTTTTATTTTTAGTAGAGACAGGGTTTCACCATGTTGGTCAGGCTAGTCTCACAAGTTTGACCTCAAGTCATCTACCCACCTCGGCCTCCCAAAGTGTTGGGATTACAGGCGTAAGCCACCGTGCCCAGCAGGAGACATTCCTTAATAAACCTGGTTTGACCAAAGAGTTATCTCTGGAGAGGTCATTTTTTTTTTTTTTTTTTTTCCTGACAGCATTCTTTGGTGATCACAGAAGACCTCCAAGGCTGTTTGGGAAAGAGGGACCAGCTGACTTGCTGGTGCTGAGAGAAATTAGCCCCCATCATCAAAAAGACTTTCTATTGCTTATTGTAAAATTTAAAAACTCTCGGGGAATACTGTGACCCTGACTTTAAAGCATGCATCTAAACAACCCAAATGTCCATTGATATAAATGAATAAACAAAATGTGGTATATACATACAATGAAATATTATTAACCTTAAAAAGGAATGAAATGCAGACAGGTGCCACAACACGATGGAGTCTGCAGACATTATGCTGAGTGAGACAGGCCATACGCAAAAAGACCAATACTCCACGTATGTGAGATACTGACAGTGGTCAAACTCATGGAGATAGAAAGTAGAATGGTGGTTAGCAGGGTGGAGGAGAGAGGAATGGGGAGTTATTGTTTAATAATTATATGAGCTATGAGGTTTCAGCTGGGGGTGATGAAAGGGTTCTGGAGCAGATGGAGGCAATGATTGCCCCAAGTGCCTCATAGGAGTGGAGTCATACACTATTTGTCTTTTTGTGATTGGCTTATTTCACTTAGCATGATGTCCTCAAGGTTTCTCCGTATTGTAGCATGCGTTAGAATTTCCTTCCTTTCTAAGGCTGTATAATATCTTGTGTGTATATGCCACATTTTATTTTTTCTCTTCATCCATCAATGGGCTCCTGGGTTGCTTCCACATTTTGGCTATTGTAAATAAAGTCGCGATGAGCTTCAAGTCCCTGCTTTCAGTTTTTTGGGGATATGTTCTCAGAAGCAGAATTGCTTGATCATATGGTAATTCTATTTTTAGTTTTGTGTGGAAACTCCACACCATTTTCCACAGTGGCTGAATCATTTTACATTCCTACCAGCAGTGCTCAAGGCTCCCAGTTTCTCTGGGGTCCTCATCCTTGCCCACACTTGTTATTTTCTGTTTTTTTTTTTTTTTTTTTTTTTTTTTTAAGTAGCCATCCTAGTGTATATGAAATGGTATCTCCTTGTAGTTTTGGTTCACATTTCTCTAATGATTTAGTGATGTTGAGCATCTTCTCATGCACTCACTGGCCATTTGTATATCCTCTTTGGAGAAATGTCTATTCCAGTATAAAATGGTAAGTTTTATGTTATATACATGTTACAACAATAAAAACAACCTGAATCTCTTTTTATTGTTTTTTTCACTTTGTCTACTGTTACTATAGCAGTTTTCAGAAATCATACATGAATTGCTTTTTCATGTATGCTATCAATTTGTTTACTTGAGAATACAAGTTGGTCTCAAAACAATCTCAGCAAAAGGTGCATGTGTGGCGTGTATGTTAGAGTATAGGAGGAGCTAGGTTATAACTGTGCATAAGAAGAACAGGTAAAGCTGAGGTGTTAAAAACTGAGGTGGAGAAAAAGGGACCCAGCTGCTGGGCTGTTCTCTTTATTTCCTCCACATGTGGATTTTGGAGAAAATTGCGAATGTCCTATTTCAAAAAATTCAAAGTCCAAGGTACAGTGCACCCAACATTAGTAAATTTTAAGTGTTAAACTTTAGGTAAAGGTGAATATGATGGTTAATATTAAGTGTCAACTTGATTGGATTAAAGGATGCCTAGATGACTTGTAAAGTGTTGTTTCTGGGTGTGTCTGTGAGGGTGTTGCCAGAGGAGATTAACAGTTGAGTCAGTGGACTGGGAGAGGAAGACCCATCCTCAACGTGGGTGTGTACCATCCAATCACCTGCCAGCATGGCTAGAACAAAGTAGGCAGAAGATGGGATAAGCTGGCTTGCTGGGTCTTCTGGCTTTCATCATTCTCTAGTGCTGAATGCTTCCTGCCCTTGGACATCAGACTCCAGGTTCCTCAGCATTTGGACTCTTGGACTTACACCAGTGGTTTGCCGGGGCCTTCGACCACAGACTGAAGGCTACACTGTCAGCTTCCCTGCTTTTGAGGCTTTTGGACTTGGACTGACCCACTGCTGGCTTCTTTCTTACACCGCTTGTAGACAACCTATCGTGGGACTTCACCTTGTGATCGTGTGAGCCAATTCTCCGTAATAAACTCCCTTTCATATATACACATATCCTATTAGTTCTGTCCCTCTGGAGAACCCTGACTAATACAGTAGGTGTACAAGCATTTGTCACCTATATGATTATAAAAGTGAAATTCATTCATTCATTTCAAAAATATTTATGAGCACATGATGTGTCAGGCACTGGGAACAAAAATGAATTAAGCATAACCTCTCACACTCCAAAAGCAGGACTGGTTACGTAATTTGTAGGGCTCAGTGCAAAAGGAAAATGTGATGCATGTTAGAGAATCATTAAGAATTTCAAGGCAACGACAGCAGAGAATTAAACCAACCACAAGGGCCTTCTAAGTGTGGTGGTGGGGGTTTGTGGGGCTGCACAAGTCTCAGGCCTGTGAAGCCAGCCCTGCTGCAGTGGTCAGATGGGTAGCAAAAATGCTGGACTCAGGTCTGTTGACAGCCTTGGGAGAGGAGCCCTGGACAGTGGGGCTCACAAACCTTGTCCAAGGGCTTCTCATTGCCACAAGTACATTGCATCTCCCTTTGATTTAAGTAGATCTCTTTTACCTTTGAACATACATTGAACACTTGTCTATGGCAGTTCAGTAAATGTTCTTGTTGCCAATATCCTCTGTATAATCAGATTATAATCTTGTATTATTCAATTTTTGAAGTCTCATCTCTACTCACCCTCATTTTTCTTCCCAGTAGTGTGCCAGGGAATTAGTAGGTGCTCAATATACAGTTGACTCTTGGACAACACGGGTTTGAACTTACACATTGTTAAGTTGTTAACAAACCCAGGGTCAACTGTACAGTGGTGGGTCTACTTGTATGTGGATTTTCTTCTGCCTCTGCCACACCTGAGACAGCAAGATCAACCCCTCCTCTTCCTCCTCCCACTCAGCCTGCTCAACATGAGGACAATGAAGATGAAGACTTTTATGATGATCTAATTCCACTTAATGAATAGTAAATGCATTTTCTCTTCCTTCTGATTTTCATAATAACATTTTCTTTCTCTAGCTTAGTTTGTTATAAGAATATAGTATATAGTGCTGATATGGTTTGGCTCTGTGTTCCTACCCAAATCTCATCTCAAATTATAATCCCCACATGTTGAGGGAGTGATCTGGTGGGAGGTGATTGGATCATGGGGGCAGTTTCCCCCATGCTATTCTCATGACAGTGAGTGAGTCCTTATGAAATCTGATGGTTTAAAAGTGTTTGGTGGTTCCCCCTCATTTTCTCACTCTGGTTCCCCCGCACTTTCTCTCTCTCTCTCTGTCTCCTGCTACCATGTAAGAGGTGCCTTGCTTCCCCTTCCCCGTCCACCATGATTGTAACTTTCCTGAGGCCTCCCTAGCCATGTGGAACTGTGAGTCAATTAAACGTCTTTTGTTTATAAATTACCCAGTCTCAGGTAGTTCTTCATAGCAGTGTGAAAATGGACTAATACAAATACAAAATATGTGCTAATTAACTTTTCATGTTATTGAAAAGGCTTCTTGTCAAGAGTAAGCTATTATTAGTAGTTACGTTTTTAGGGGTCAAAAGTTACATGCAGACTATTGACTGCACAGAGGGTCAGGGCCCCGCACCCTCACATTGATCACGGGTCAGCTGTGTACTTATCAAAAGCTTTAATATTTCATTCTGAATAAAATGTGGGTAGGATAAGGATGATGATGGAAGCTGATTTACTACTAGGAGAAATATAATTATGAGAACTATGATTTACCTACTATTACAGGGCACTGAGTTAGGTACTTCATAGAAATGTTCTAACTTAATGCTTATAAAAAGCTTATAAAATAAGTAATTTTGTCTTCATTTCGGAGACGAGAAATTGAGGTTCAATGCTACTAAGGAACTTGCTTAAGTTCACATAAGTTGTCAGTGATGGAACAGGGATTCAAACCTAACTCCAAAACCTCGGGAATTTCTAACCTGCTAGGCCCTGTCTTCCTGTCCCTAGCTGCAGACCTCTATGTTTTCTAAAATTTGATGAACAGAAATTGTTCTGAACAGTGAAAAACACAACTTTTCCATCTTGATGCCATAGTTGGAAATGCATGTTGTAATTTCTGAACATAGAATCGAAAATTTCAGGGAGATAGTATTTCAGTGTGCACAATAATAGTACCTACTTTGATTACAATTTATTGAGCAACTACTAAGTGTAGGACACTGCTAGATGCTGTGGAAGATACAGGATGAACAGACAGAGAAATGGCCCTCAAAGAGAAGAGTAAGACAAGCACACAAATGGATAGAGCAGAACAGGAAATTGTGCATCCACATCATGACACCCAAATAAAGTATGTTTGCCTAGAAAGATCAGGGTAAGCTTCCTGAAGAAGATGGCATTAAGGGTTGGCCTTGAACAATGGTAAGATTCTGGTAGAAGTGGCTGGGGGCTGTTCAGGCAGGAGCAAGGAGAGGTAGCATGGTGCCTCTCATCTGGAGAGAGGGAAGAGCAGGCCACGCTTAGGAAGGTAAATCAGGTCTCCTTTATGGCAGGCCTGGGACCACGACTGAGGCACTTGTACTCAATTCAATAAGGAGAGCCTCTGGCAAGTTTTAACTGGAGAAAAACATGATAAAAGCTGGGCACTAGGAGATGGATGCTGGCATCTGTGGGAGGGATGACTGGAAGTCAAAGCTGAGAAGGAAGACGTGAGGTTAATCCAGGTGAGAGACAGTGATGACTTGAACTTGGGTGGGCTGAAGGGATGTTTTATAGACCTTTGAAAAGATGTTTTTCCGTTAAAATAAAAGAAAAGCCTGTGAAGCAGAGATCACATATATGCAAAATACTCTTGTTTGATGGAGTTTTTGGAAGTGAGTCAATTTCAAGATACCATCACTATTATTCAGCCTGAGGATATTTGCCTACAATTCTTGTTGGCTCCTGTGGGATCTGGCTCCCCTTGACTCCTGGCAGCAGCCTGGGCTGTCAGGAAAACAGCCATTGCGCAACAAGGCGGAACCCACCGTGTATTAAACCTCTGCAGTTATGTGGCTTCCTCTGGAACATTCCACCCTGCTTGGGCAACCAGACAGTTCAAAACACACAAGTATTTTAAGTAAGAGATCATTTACATGGGATAGAAGATCAGATTAACCAAACCTGCAAATCAAGTCTCCTTTAGAAATCGTTGACTCTTCCAGCACCCAAGGCCACCAGGGCAGCACTAAAGCAAGGGCCAACATCCTAAGACGTGGAGGTCCTGGGAGAAGGTGCCTTAAAGGCAAGGCCCTTTCCTTGGCTTCCTATGATGCTTCTTATAACTGGAAGTATGTCATTCATTATAGGAGACATCACAGTGATGATGCACAGGGGTTTGGGAGCCAAGGAAGAGAAAAGACAGATAAAAATATGACCCATTAGTATAGCCAAAAGTAACTAAAATGGGCCAGGCAGCTCACGCCTGTGATCCCAGCACTTTGGGAGGCCAAGATGGGTGGATCATCTGAGGTCAGGAGTTCGAGACCAACCAGGCCAACATGGTGAAATCCCATCTCTACTAAAAATGCAAAAATTAGCAGGGCATGGTGGCATGTGCCTGTAGTCCCAGCTACTTGTGAGGCCGAGGCAGAAGAATCACTTGAACCCGGCAGACAGAGGTTGCAGTGAGCTAAGAATGCACAACTGCATTCCAGCCTGTGCGACAGAGTAAGACTCCATCTCAAAACAAAACAAAACAAAAGTAACTACAATGATTATTTGTTTGTGAGATGTCAGCAGACTGGAAAACACCACGCCAAGCAAGAAGCCATGGTGGAGCACAGGTTGCTGTAATTCTCATCCTGCCTGATTCGCTAATGCATTTGGGAGCTATGGAGACCACAGAGCAGTGTCTGCAGTGAAGGAAAGCTGAGTGGGCCATCTATTACCTCCAAGAACAGAAAATGCAGTAAATTCAGAAAAAGCAATACTTCACAATGTCGACCTGTACATAAGGCTGCATAATACTTTCAGGAGAAAGGATGTGGAAAAACAGCTGTTGGGCGCTGGCTGGTGGAGACTGGCAGAACTGATTTATATCAATAGGTGCGGATGTGTTCCAGCTATTCAGCTAAGAGTGACAAAACTAGTCCAGTTCTTGGTGCAAAAAAGGAGATCTGGGGCAGCTGAATGATGAAGTGGGTGTGGCTGATTCAGAAGTCTGGGTTGGCTCTTCTTTCTTAGCGTGTCCACCAGGGCTTCTAAGCCAGCTCCAGATTTAGAGCATCCTTTCTTTTTGTCTTTAGCAGTCTGTGGGAGGGAAGCTGTGGGAGGGACTGTGGGCTCCAGTCCACATGATCCCTACAGGAACCCTCCTGGCCCTCCACCCCTGGAAGATTATGGGAGGAGCAATTCCAGCCCATCTTTCTAGTCTTCCTTGGGAAAATGGGGAGAGAGCACAAAGCCCTGCTCCTCAACACTTTCTGCCTGCCCCCAATGGCACCCATCCCCCTCCCCTCCACTCAGCTGAGAGTGCCTGCCCCACCATTGCTTGCTCTGTGACCAGGGTGTGACTTCAAATCAAGGGGAACGAGAAGCGACTCCTCTTGGTCTTGGATCTAGGACAAGTCTTAAAACCAGCCTTCTGGGCAAGAATGCCATTCGTGCGATCTTTGATCCTCCTGGATGATTTCTCCATTGGTTTGGAATCCAAAGAGGAAAAGTGGGATTCACCAACACCTTCAAATCCCCAAGGCTGTGGAGAAATCCTGGAAGCCAATCCTGAGCAACAGTAACACTTTCCTTGTTTTCTTTGCCTATTAGCCTATTAAAGAATAAGCTCAGAATTTCTCACTGAGAGCACACCTATTGTTGCCCAAAACAGAAGTCTATAGTGTAGCAGGTTGGGAAGTCTTAAAAGGTATGAATAATACCTTCTAGAGAAGTAGTCAGGAGCTTCCTCCCCAAATACTCCCCAAATACTCAGTGTTCTGTTCCTATGGTAGATGCCGGGATGCACACCCAGGTCCCCTTATTAGACCAGTGCACCCCCGCACAGCTGCTGGGAGTGCTGGCTGCTGTCCAATCTCAGGCACACTCTTTCTGGAGAATTGTCCTCAGCCAGTGGGAGTCTCCTCAGCCAGAGACACTTGGGAGAACCCCTTACCCTCAGGAGTGGCCTGCACCAGTGACTGGCAGACACAGGGTTGGAAAGGCCTGGCCCCCTTGCCTTGAGGTTGGACAATTCCTTGGTGCTGGTCATGCTCCAGAGCTCCCCATGGGATGTGGCTGAGGCTAGACTTCAGCTGAACTCACATCTCTATCTTCTTCCTCTGTCTCACCTGCTTCCCTAACTCCTTTATATCCTTCTGAAATCTGTTCACACAACAATACCAATCTCATAGGCTCTGCTCCTAGGGAACCATCTCTGAGATGATACCCAAAAAGGAAATTTTTCTTTTCCTAATCACGATCCTTGGAGAATGTAGGAACTGACTGATCACTCTTTGCAACTGCCTCGTAATTTGAAGTCCTTTTAAGTGCCTACTCCATGAACCACTATTTATGGCTTGATTTTTAACATCAGCACTGCCCAGGATATGGGGGTCTAGATTTGAACTCATTCAGCAGGAACAGGACCATGAAGAGATTCTCACTCAGTGCATCACTGCTACAATTAACCAGAACAAAGATGTATGATTTCACCATCTCAAAGTTCTTTCTTATTTGTATGTGATTTACTTGCATAACTCCATGGGAGAAAATTGTATTTTTTTGTGTGTGTGTGAGGAAACTTAAAGTAAATACAGCTTAAGTGGGTTTCTTAAGTTCCTGGAGCAAGCTAAAGACATGACCGGAGTAGCAAAGACTAGAAACAGAGTTTCTGACCTTCAGTCTTAGGCTCATTTCATGACCTCCATCCTTGCCCCAACCTATGCTCTTCTTGTATGGACCAAGATGCTTTATGATGCTGTATCAGTGGTGAACTGTGTTTGGCTGATAACAAGAGAAACCCCAGATGGTGGTTTGAGCACCCAATGCTTAATTCCTTCATAACCCAAGAGGTCTGGGAGGGAAGCAGCCTGGGGTTGGCAGGCCGCTTCACAGTCATCAGAGTCTTAGAGTCCTTTAGTCTTTCTGTCCCTGCATCTGGGCTATGTCCCTTATTTTCTTGGTCCAAGACAGTTGCTGGAGCCCAGGCCACCATACGCAAGTTCTAGATAGTGGGATGGAGGAAGGAAAGAAGAGAGGCCTCTTTCCTCTCTGTAAGGAGGCTTCCTGGAAGTCTCACTCAACACTTCTGTTCGTGTTTCATTGGCCAGACACATGGCCACACCTAGAGCCTAGTGAAGTTTAAGCCTCAGAGCCATTCAGTTGCTGGAGTCCCTTCCAAATGTTTATGCCTAGTTTTGTATTCTTAATTTTATATTATTTTCAATGATTTTCAGGAACAATTTGTGGAGCGACCCTCTTGGACATAGAAAAGAGCTAAAAGCAGGGAACTTGATGAGATTTATTGTGCCAGTTTTGTTTTAGGGGCATTAAACCAGAGACTGCATAATACATAATAACAGTTTTGTAGAAAGCATGAAGGTGGTTTTCAAATACAGTCATGTACACATAATAACATTTTGGTCAATGATGGACTGCCTATGCTATAGGGGTCCCATAAGATTATAAAACTATATTTTTGCTGTACCTTTTCTGTGATTAGATATGTTTAGATGCACAAATACTTACCGTTGTGTTATAGTTGCCTGCAGTGTTCAGTAGAGTAACAGGCGGTACAGCCTGGGAACAGTAGGTGACACAGCCAGCCTAAGTGTGTAGTAGCTGTACCATCTAGATTTGTGTAAGTACACTCTGTGAGGTTTGCATATGAGGAAATCGCCTAACGATGCATTTTTTCACAATGTGTCCTGTTGTTAAGCCATGCAGGACTGTAGTTATTTCTTGTATCAGTTCTGGAACAGTACAGAGTCACTTTTTTTTTTTTTTTTTTTTGAGACGGAGTTTCGCTCTGTCGCCCAGGCTGGAGTGCAGTGGCCGGATCTCAGCTCATTGCAAGTTCCGCCTCCCGGGTTTACGCCGTTCTCCTGCCTCAGCCTCCCAAGTAGCTGGGACTACAGGCGCCCGCCACCTCGCCCGGCTAGTTTTTTGTATTTTTTAGTAGAGACGGGGTGTCACAGGGTTAGCCAGGATCGTCTCGATCTCCTGACCTCGTGATCCGCCCGTCTCGGCCTCCCAAAGTGATGGGATTACAGGCTTGAGCCACCGTGCCCGGCCTAGAGTCACATTTTTAAATACCATACTTTGTTGAATTTAAGACACCATTGATAATAGACACATCATCATTTTATGTATCAGTAAGAAAAGGGAAACATTGTCAAATACATTATGACTTTCCATAGACTATAAAATTCATTTTAAATTAAAAGATGTTAAAATGAAAAAAAGGGCACATCATAATATCAGTTTTTATGGTGGTAACCATTCAATGAATACATTTGTGTAGGGAGATAAAATAATATAATATAGAATGTAAGCTCTCTGGTGACATAAGAACATGGATAGAATTTAAAGAATGTTCATTTGAGTTGTTCGCTAACTGGATAGAGATATATAGTGCCACAGAAGAAAAAATCTCTGAGAATCTCATACGTAGTTCTGTGATCAAACTGTCTGAAGTAGCTTTCTGGAGTCTGAGTTGATATGTCTTCACCAGCTATGCTTTCTGAGTCCAGCGGATATGTATGAGGTCCCTGTGAGACACAGGTTGGTGAGGGGCCTTGGAGCATTGTCCTGGGTGATATTGTGATTTCCCCCCTAATTTGGGTGAAATCTTAGGTTACATAACCTATTTCTCTAAAAACAATGTCTGTTGCATCTCACAAGGTTTTGAGAAAATCGAATAAATTAGTCACTTTTTTAAAAGCATGCTAGAGAGGCGAGTGGGAAGGAAAATCAACTGCTCATATACAAAATAATAACACAACAAAAACAGTGAACATCAATGAGTGCTTTCTCTGGGTCAAGTGTGCTGTAAAAATGATGGCATGTAATGTTGGTAGCCAACAAATAGCTATTCTTTGCTTGCTTCTTCCTGGCTAGCAGAGCCTGCTTCCCAAAGAAAGGAGCGAAAAATCTTGGATAGTCATTGTCTCATCTTTGTGTTCATCTGGGGCAGTAGTTCTCAAGAGTATAGAGATACCTAGGGGTCCCTGAGATACTTTTATAAGTTTTCAAGGTCAAAGTTATTTTCAAAATTTTATATATTCAGTGGGGAATATATATATCTAACAAAATAAACATATCTAATTATTTCAAGATATTATTTGCCTTTTTTACTGCATAGTCATTTGCACTGATGTTGGAAAAGCAATGGTGGGAAAAACTACTGGTGGCTCAGCACAAATCCTGACAACAAACTGTAGTCACTGTATTCTTTACAACCACAGAGGAAAAGAAAGCATTTTACTGGGATGCCCTTGAAGAAGTAAAAGTTAATTTTGTTACATCTCAACCCTTCATTTGGGAAGTACACATAAAGCATTTCTTTTTTGTTTTTTCTTTGTTTTTTTTGAGATGGAGTCTCACTCTGTCACCCAGGATGGAGTGTAGTGGTGTGATCTTGGCTCACTGTGACCTCTGCCTCCCGGGTTCAAGCAATTCTCCCACCTCAGCTTCACGAGTAGGGGAAACTACAGGCGCCTTCCACCACGCCCAGCTAATTTTAGTATTTTTAGTAGAGACAGGGTTTCACCATGTTGGCCAGGATGGTCTTGATCTCTTGACCTTGTGTTCTGCCCACCTCAGCCTCCCAAAGTGCTGGGATTACAGGCATGAGCCACCACACCCGGCCCACATAAAGCATTTCTACTGCATAGGCTATGATGGTTATCTTGTGGACAAGCACTTAGGTGATTGAGTTGCTAGCTAAATTAGCTGTTTGTTTGTTTGTTTTTCACAGAACAACATTTTTGCTTGACATAACAACTGACAGACAAATACGGTTATTCAAGTTTGGGTATTTGATAGAAATGGTCTCAGAAAATGAAATGAGTTTTTCCAGTGAAGGAAAACAATATGAGTTAATCATGTCAATGAAGTCAATATTTGATGCCAATGACAAAATTCAAGCTTTCAAAGGAAATTAGAATGAAATTGGTCGTGATATTTATGAAGGTGATATTTTTGTATTATATATTGAAATGTGTCAACATTTGGAAGATCTGTACAACTCATTAAACCAATATTTTCCAAATGACCAGTGCGTAATGTTACAAAATTTGAAAAAGTAATTGAGTATGAAACATTCATTGATGATTTCAGATTTCATATGGCTATTTACCTTTTTGTTTTTGAGAGGGAGTTTTGCTCTTGTTGCCCAGGGTGGCACAATCTCAGTTCACTGCAACCTCCGCCTCCTGGGTCCAAGCAATTCTTTTGCCTCAGCTTCCCGAGTAGCTGGGAATACAGACATGCCCCACCACACCTGGCTAATTTTGTATTTTTAGTAGAGATAGGGTTTCTCCATGTTGGTCAGGCTAGTCTCAAACTCCTGACCTCAGGTAATCTGCCTGCCTTGGCCTCCCACAGTACTGGGATTACAGGTGTGAGCCACCATGCCCAACTGGCAATTTACCTTTAAGAAACTACAACTTGTCAAGTTTTGGTGTAATCTACAGCAGAATCTTCACCATGATCTGAAAAGGCTGTTAATATACTCTTCCCTTTCCAACTACTCCTCTGTGTGTAGTGGAACAAAAAACTAGAGAAATAGAACCAATTCTATATATATAGTCATGTCTTGGTATCTGTGTGGGATTGGTTCCAGGATCTCCCTTGGATACCAAAATCTGCAGTTGCTCAAGTCCCTGATATAAAATGGCATAGTATTTGCCATCTTCCCTATGCACATCCTCTCGTATACTTTAAATCATCTTTGGATTACTTATAATACCTAATACAATGTAAATGCTATGTAAATAGTTGTTGTTTAATATAGGGAATAAGGACAAGAAACGGAAGTCTATACATGTTCAGTACAGATGTATTTCTTTCTCAAATATTTTTGATCTGCAGTTGGTTGAATCCATGGATGCAGAATCCATGGACATAGAGGGCCAACTGTGATATATACATGCATATATGAAGAGATTTAGTATAGGAATTGGCTCATGCAGTTATGGAGGCCAAGAAATCCCATGATCTGCAAGTTAGAGAACCAGGGAAGTTGGTGGTGTAATTCAGCCTAAAGCTGAAGACCTGAGAATGAAGGGCAATTGTGCCAGTCCCTGACATGGTTTGGCTGTGTCCCCACCCAAATCTCATGTTGAATTGTAATTCCCATTGTTGGAGGAAGGGCCTGCTGTGAGGTGATTGAATGATGGAGGCACACTCCTCACTTGCTGTTTTCATGATAGTGAGTGAGTTCTCATGCGACCTGGTTGTTTAAAAGTGTGTAGCACCTCTCCCGTTGCTCTCTTCCTCCTTCTCTGGCCATGTAAAACGTGTCTGCTTCCCCTTCACCTTCTGCCATGATTGTAAGTTTTCTGAGGCCTCCCCAGTCATGCTTTCTGTACAGCTTGTGGAACTGTGAGTCAATTCAACCTCTTTTCTTCATAAATTACCCAGTCTTAGGTCTTTATAGCAAGATGAGAATGGACTAATATAGTCTCAGTCCAAATCTGAAAGCCCAAGAACCAGAAGGGCAAATGTGTCAGAGCAAAGATGGATGCCTCAGCCCAAGCAGGGGAGCGGATTTACCTTTCCTTCCCAATTTGTTCTGTTGGATCATGCCCACCCACACTGGGGAAGGCCATCTGCTTTATTCAGTTCACCAATGCAAATGCTAGTCCCTTCTGGAAACACCATCACAGACACACCCAGAATCATATTTTACCAGTTATCTGGGCATCCCTAAGCCCAGGCAAGTTTGGCATACAAAATTCACCATCTAAGCACCTCAGAGGCCATGCTGGGTCAGGGTGGACTCCAAACCCAGTGACTGATGTCTTTTGTTGTTGTTGTTGTTGAGATGAAGTCTCACTCTTGTCCCGCAGGCTGGAGTGCAATGGCGTGATCTCAGCTCACTGCAACCTTCACCTCCTGGGTTCAAGGGATTCTCCTGCCTCAGCCTCCTGAGTAGCTGGGATTACAAGCGCTTGCCACCATGCCCAGCTAATTTTTGTATTTTTCGTAGAGACAGGGTTTCACCATGTTGGCTAGACTGGTCTCGAATTCCTGACCTCAGGTGATCCACCCACCTTGGCCTCCCAAAGTGTTGGGATTATAGGCATGAGCCACCACGCCTGGCCAACTGATGTCTTTATAAGAGAAAGAGAGTAGGATACAGAAAGGTGGAGACACAAGGAAGAAGACTATGTGAAGATAAGGCAGAGATTGGAGTGATGCAACTACAAATTGAGGAACGCCAAAGGTGGCCAGGAGCCACCAGAAGTCAGGGGAAGACAAAGTAGGATCCTCCCTGAGAGACTTGGAAGGGAGCATGGCCTTGCTAACCCCTTGATTTCAGAATTCTAGCCCTCAGAACTGTGAGATAATGAATTTCCATCGTTTTAAGTCACCTGGTTTGTAGTACTTGGTTACGGAAGCCCCAGGAAATGAATAGAGGGTTCAACACATAATCTTCATGGTACTTAAGGTTAGGAAAATAAATTTTCTGAGAATCTATAACAGGAGGAAAAAACATTTCCTGCCCTTGAGTCCAAGCCTAAGGTGCTTTCATAAAATAAAATAAGCAGCTATTTTCTATGCCTAATCTGGAAACAATGAGAAGTTCCAGGAAGCTTTCCACTGGGAAGCTGGTTCTGGTCCCTGTTAGCTATTGAGCATCTTCACAATTAAGGCCTGTAGTATTCTCAAGTGTTATATAAGGTGGTTGGACCAGATGAGCTATAAGATGCCATTTAGCTCTAAGCCTATGTTATTCTTATTGGCCTATTTATAGTGAGGGGAAATTTTTCTGGGTAGAAGAGAGAGGTTTAATGTTTGAATGGCTTGCCAAATAAAATGGATTTTCTTCTTTAGAACTATTTGTGAACAGGATCAATCTGATAGCTACAGATTGATAAATCAACTATATGCTGTGTAATACTTCTTTAAAGCAAGCGTAGTCAAAGTCAAATGCCTCTGGGAACCAGACAGTAACATAAGTGAGTCAAGCAGACTGGGTGTAATAAAATAGGGAGTAGTAGGGACTATGGCAAAGACTATGTGTTGGGCTGTTTTGGCATTGATATAAAGAAATACCTGAGATTGAATAATTGATACAGAAAAGAGGTTTAATTGACTTATGGTTCTGCAGACTGTACAGGAATTATGACCCTGGCGTCTGTGCAGCTTCTGGAGTGGCCTCAAGTGGCTTTCACTCATGGCAGAAGGCAAAATGGGAGCAGGCACATCACATAGAGAGCAAGAGCAAGAGAGGGAGTGATAGGGAGGTGCCACCCACTTACAAAACTAGATCTCACAAGAACTCACTATTGTGAGGACAGTACCAAGCCATGAGGGATCTGCCCCCATGACCCAAACACCCAAACACCTCCTACCAGGCCCCACCTCCAGCATGAGATTTGGATGGGACATCTAAACGATATCAGATTACATGTGATAAAATAGGGAGTGGTGGGGACTGTGGCAAACTAGAATGCTCTTTTGCCTTTAGATGGAAGCAATCATTGCTCAGCTTTGGTCAGTTCCTGCCAAACAGCAATGGGGGTGTCTTAGCTCCTGTTCACACTGCTATAAAGAAATTCGTGAGACTGATAATTTATAAAAGAAAAACACTTCATTGACTCACAGTTCCACATGGCTGGGGAGGCCTCCGGAAACTTACAATCATGGCAGAAGGCGAAGGGGAAGCAGGCACCTTCTTCACATGGCGGCAGGAGGGAGAACTGCGAGTGCAGGAAAAAAAGGCCACTTTAAAAACCATCAGATCTCATGAGAACTCACTCACTACCGTGAGAACAGCATGGGAGAAGCTGCCTCCTTGATCCAAGCACTTCCCTCCCTCAACACATGGGGTTCCAGTTTGAGATGAGATTTGGGTAGTGTCACAAAGCCAAACCATATCAGTGGGCTTAGGATGACTAATCCTAAGATTTTTTAAGGAAAGCCAAAATTTTAATGTGAACTCTCCCAATTTAAAACATCTTAGTAACTGAATTAAATTCTAAAAATAACATCACTGGACAAACAAAACACTTCTTTTGACTCACTGTGGTCCCTCAAGTTACCAGTTTGTAACTTTTGCCTTAAGTCTTTGAATTCGATGTTTACAAATACTAATAAACAGCTTCATGAAGCGTACAAACATTTTAACATTCCTTGTTTGCTCATGTATAAAAAAGAGTTGGGGCACATGATATTATTCCCATTTTGTGGTTAAGAAACTCCAAGGGAAACAGGTTTTCATTATTTGAAAGACCTGCAAGCAGAACTTAGATTTAGAACTTAGATTTCCTGAAATACCCAATATTCCTTCTCTCAACCCCTTCGTGCCATTCATGTTAATGAGAAGGGACAAGGTAGGCGCTATTTGTACTGACACATCCACAGGCACATCGGCCTGGGTACTAGACTCAGGCCAGAGCTGTAAATATTATCTTAAGAGAAATGGTCGGCTTTCTGAGACTCGTTATGTAGCGGAAAGGAAAATGATTGGGAAGTTTGGTGTTGGTTCAAATGATCTTGTAATTATAGGATATGATTGAAATTATAAGGCCCAAAATACAGAAGTAGAAAGGGCAATGTGAAAGAGTAATTGGAAAACTACCAGAAAAGCAAAAGGGGAAATATCAGAAAGTGATTCCAGAGGCAGTGTGCATGGTTCATACTCATTACCCATGGGGTTCTCTATCCTTCCATCGACATGCTTAATAACTGCTGTTTAATTGCTATTCTGTCCCAGGCAGTAAGTAAGCAACAAAGAGACAATAGCAAGCAAGTAGACATAGTCCCTTTTCTTCTAGAGTTGCTGTCTAGAGGGAAGACAGACAAGGAAATTGGCTATAAGTATAGACTTGCTGCCCAAGCCCAAAAGAAGAATTAATACTTGTGTCCCCTTACCTGCCATGCCTTTCATCAAGTGTCATCTCATTTGCCTTGTCACAGTGTGTCAGTGGAAACATGAGCAGCGTGCATCTTAATCCTCTGCTTAGAAATAGAAATCTGAATGTGAGGAAGACATGAGGCTAAGAGTGGTCTCTTAAAAATTAGCATTAGCGTAACTGGCAAAGAACTAAGAAGACCTGGGTTCCCATCTTGTCTCTGCCACTTTATAGCTGTAGGAGCTTTGGCAGGCCACTTGCCTCTGTGAGCATCAGCTCCTTTTCTATAAGTAAGAGTCTCAGCCCATCTTCAAGACTGTTAAAATGAATATTATGTATGTGACAGTGATTATTGGCACTACGTGTAACACTGAGAAAAGCAAGCCTTCTCTACTCCCAAAGTGAGTTCAAAATAAAGGAAAAAATTGGTTTGTTTGTGACAAAGCATTGTGACCTGGAAATTTCTCTATAAGTGGTAGCTTTATTATTATGATTTCAGTGCTTCCAACACATATTAAAAGTATGTTTTGTACACAAAGAGTGAACCCTAATGTAAACTATGGACTGTAAATGATAATAATATATTGATATTGGTTCATCAGTTTTAATAAATGTACCACATTTGGACATGCAAGAGTTAATAACGGGAAATTTTTGTGTGGGGGGTATGTGGAAAAGAGGAAAATGGAACTCTGTTCTTTCTGCTTAATTTTTCTGTAAACCTAAAACTACTCAAAAATATAGTCTATTAATTGAAAAAAAAAAAAGTTTCACTAGTGTTAACAAACTCTGTTAAATTTATAATCTGCAAAAAAAGTATGTTTAGTCAAATAAATTGAACTTGTTTACCTTGTTAGTCAGCTAAGAGCCTCTTTTATTCCGATAGAACAGAAGTGAGCTTTGGCCCAGCCCTCTCTGAACAGTCAAAAATTAGTGATCAGTGGAGTCAGGGGCTGGATGAGCGAGAGTTCTGATACTTGGCAACAGATGATACCACCTTTTGTGACCTGTCATGGAAATAGATCAGGTGTCAGTTTTCCCCCCAACATCAGAGTTTCATTGTAACTTCACCTAGCCTAGAAAGGATGGTCAGTGTTTGAGAACTTGTTTTTCTCCTGTTTGAAGTCTTGTTCCTATCTTCAAAATGTGCATGTCATGTAAAACAAAGTAATGTTTTCTTTTACTTTGAACTCACTTTGGGAATAGAGAAGCCTTGCTTTTCTCATATAGGGTAAAGGGAGATGAGGAGGGAAAGTTGTTCTTACTGTTTCCCTCAGGATATAAGCTTGGTTACAATGTTTTTGGCTTTTTGATTTTTTGGTTACAATATTGTTGGAGCGTTTTTTCCATGCTTTCAGCTGCTGAGATGAGTTAATAAAAAAGAGATTACTGTGTAATGCCAAATCTCAATTGCCTGAAACTAACTTGCCTTTGAATCAAAGCATAGGCAAAGTGAAGATTAAACTGTACTGTTTTGGGTAGGGGTCAAAATAAAGTTCGATATCACCAGAAGAAGCAGGAATGTACAATCCGTGAGCCCCTGAGAAATCATCAGAAAAGGCCCCCCATTAAACTTTATAAATTGTGCAATGTAGAGAGAGAGCAACAAAAGGAGACCCTCTGTCTCTCTCCACCCATCTTTTATTTTCAATGTCTCCTTACTGATCTTACTTCCCTTTCCTACCCATCCTCCCACATTTCACGTGCCAGGGCAGCTTGTTCAGAGCAAAGCGAGCTGAAAACTAGCTCCTGGTGGTGTCTTCAGTTGAAAGGAATATTTTGGTCTAGCGCACTTATTGGATGACAAGATCAGGGACTCTAGAAAACTACTCCATTACCTGAAAGCACGCCACCCAAATCCTCCTCTGGGATCTCTGACTCTCCCTCTCTCTTATACAGTTGATTCTCATTATGTGTGGTAGTTGCATTTTATAAAGTTACTGCCAACACTAATTAGTGAACATGGGATCATTGAACCTAGAGGAAATACAGGGTTAGTTCCTGTGAGCCTCTGGTCACAACATTTTCATCAACAGATCGGCACAGAATCTTATTTTATGTGTATTTCTGTCTAGAGATACCTTATTTACTATATACTGTGGATTCGTTAGCATTAAACTCCCACCCAACAGCACTAACTCACGCCTGAAAGAAGCTTATTGAATGCCCATATTTTCTCCATAAGGCACAGCTTTTTGGGCTTAGGAACACTAGACAGCACTTCGACATTTTGCTTCAGGCAATTTTAAACAGCAAAATCACCAATGAAATGCACAAAAATGTGAAAAATGTGATGCTAAATATTCTGTGAAAAGGACACATTTATAGTATGATAGTTGAAACAGGAAGGTAGAGCATTGCCTTGTTTAACCTCAGCAGGGGACAAGTGTATCAGGAGGATCCAGTTTTTTGACACTTTGAACAGGTGCCCATCCAGGGATGACCATGAAAGCACTGTGATTATTGATTTTGGAGTCACAAACACATTTTAGTGAGTAGGCAAATTTGCAAATATGAAATATGTGAACAAAGAAGAACAACTCCACTTTAATCCTTTCTTTCCCCACCCACCCCATTCCTCTTCATCAGCAACATCTCAACAATCCCAAGTCTTTGTTAAAACACAAAAACAACAAAACCTTTTCTCCCTCTACCTCCTGCTTCCGTCCAATGATTTTTTTTTTTTTTTTTTTTTTTTTTTTTTTTTTTTTTTTTTTTTTTTTTTGAGACGGAGTCTTGCTCTGTCGCCCAGGCTGGAGTGCAGTGGCCGGATCTCAGCTCACTGCAAGCTCCGCCTCCTGGGTTCACGCCATTCTCCTGCCTCAGCCTCCTGAGTAGCTGGGACTACAGGTGCCCGCCACCACGCCCGGCTAGTTTTTTGTATTTTTTAGTAGAGACGGGGTTTCAACGTGTTAGCCAGGATGGTCTCGATCTCCTGACCTCATGATCCGCCCGTCTTGGCCTCCCAAAGTGCTCTCTGTGCCTCCTTAGACAACATTCTTGCAGGAGGACATCATGCCTCTACCTTGAACTCTTCACTGTCCCCAGGTGGTCTCACCCATTCCCATGGTTTCAAATAGACCAACTATGGGCCAGTGACTCAAATCTCAAGTCTTCATCTTGAACTCAAGGCTCATATCTAGCTGCTAACTGCACATGCTCACTCGAGGGTCCCACAGGCCTTCAATGTGTCCACAGCAAGGTGTCAAAAGCTGAGCTCATTACCCGCCTCTCAAACTTCTGCTTCCTGGATTTCCCAAATTAGTGAGTGGTACCACCTTTTACCCAAGTTAGAAACCTGGAAATCAGATTTTTTTCCCTCCCTTTCTCTCACCTGATCACAGAGTCTGCAGGTCTGTCATTCTAACATCTCAAAATATATCCATGCCTAATCATTCCCCACTGCCAGTACCTTGACTCTATCTTCTTTTATCTTTCACCAGAATTATTGCAATAGTTCTCCAGCTTGTCTTTCTGACTTTGATCTTGTCTTTCAACTACTCTCCTGAGAGTGATCTTTCTGAAGTTCAAATCTTATTACAAAATTGCCCTGCTTAAAGTCTTTCAACAGCTCCTCATTGTCCTTAAGCTAAAATACAAACTCCTTGCCATGGTTCTCTATCTTTGTGATCTGTGATCTGAATGGCATTTAGAACTCCTGCCGAATCTCTCACCTCCTGTCTCAGGCCTGGCTCCACCCCTCGGGTTCATCTTGACTGCAGTTTCCTGAAAACCCTGCTTGCTCTTGCCCTCAAAACTTCAGAAGAGTTGGTTTCCTCTAAAACTCTCCACATCCTTATCATCCATCTGCAAAACTACTCAGCCAATTTAGACGTCACTTCCTCCAGGAAGTTCTCCCTGATGTCCCCTCTCCCAGATCAGACTTTCTCCTATGTACCTCTTCACCATGCCCTACCTACTCTTATTGCAGCATGTGCCTTGCTGTCTTGTGCTAGGAATCTACCATGTCTCTTTCCCCCATTATGTTGAACACTCCTTATGCGTAGGGAACAGATTTTGTTTATCTTTAGTTCCCAGTTCCTAGAAAAGTTCCTGGTATATAATTGACACTCAATAAATATTGGCTGAGTGAATATGTGACTGTATCTGGCTCCTGTTTTGGACTACTTTCTCTTGCAGCTCCTTTAAAAAGACTACATAAAACAATAAAAGAACACTAAAAGTTACTGTCTTTCTGCCAGGCACGGTGGCTCACACCTGTAATCTCAGCACTTTGGGAGGCCAAGGCAGGAAGATCAGTTGAGACCATGAATTCAAGACCAGTTGTGTCTATAGTCCCAGCTATTCAGGAGGCTGAAGTGGGAGGATCGCTTGAGCCCAGGAGTTTGAGGCTGCAGTGGGCTATGATTGCGCCACTGCACCCCATCCCATCTGGGTGACAGAGTGAGAACCTGTCTCAACAACAACAACAAATTTACTGTTCTTCGTGTAAAGTCTTCTAAGCGGGTGGCTTCCTTCACCTAGCCTCAAGTCTTTTTCCAAGATAAAAATAACCCTGCTGGGAATGTTAATAGCTAAGTTACCAAAGACTTGACTATGTGCCAGGCACTTTCCTATGCCCTTTGCATGTATAAATCATTTAATCTTCATGATGACCCTACAGCTAGGTGTTTCCTTTATCCCTGTTTTACAGATGAAGAAGCTGAAGAACAGAGTAATTTGCCTAAGGTCATAAGTCTCATACATGGTAGAATGTCCATTAATACTAATAATCCAATCAACACTAAATAGATAGAAAACAATGTTTTATTCTTGTGAGAGTTTAAGGACCTGAAATTGTCCAACTGCCCAGAAATTGACTGGCTGGCTGTATTTGGACAGGGGAACTTGTGTTTCTGGGTCCTTTTAGGTAGTATGATGATTCTAATCCCTTTTCTCTTTCTCTGTGTGAATTCTTACAATAAGGGGCTAAGTTCCCGGGAAGTGGACCCAATAGTGCCAGGAAGCTGATAGCATGTTCAGAACCAGCATGTGCAAACATCCTCCAAAGGCAAGCTGGCTGAGAAATTCTGCTACCACTGCTCTCTTGCTAATGTATTTTCCATTCACCTTGATCCCTTGTCCTGTAGAAATGTATTTGGGCAAAACTAAAAGCCTCTTTCTTCTCACATCTTATTATATATATTTTTTCCACTTTCTGCCACACCTGTTTTGACTCAGAGCTGCAACACGAGGAACCTGGGATTCTCAGGAGATAATTGACAGGAGATAATCTCTCAGGAGATGAGAATCCCAGGTTCCTCAATGGATGAGTGTAGTAGTAGGTGTAATAGTGTAATAGTAGGTGCCGTTTATTGAACACTTACTGTGTGCCAGCCACAAGAATTCCTTATGTTTATTGAATTTAGTCCTCACAACAACCCTATTAAAGTAGGTATGAGTATCCCATTTTAGAGGTGAGGAACCCAAGCCTCAGACAACTGAAGTGAGCTGCACAACATCTGTGTTAGTTCCCCGTGCTGCTGTAACAAATAACCACAAATTTAGTGGCTTATAACAATGCAAATTTATTCTTATGGATCTGGGGGTCAGAAGTTCAAAATCAGTCTCAATGGGCTAAAGTCAAGCCTGTGGCAGGACTGTTCTTTCTGAAGGATCTAAAGGAGGATGTTTCCTTTCCCTTTTTCAAATTCTAGAGGCCACTGTATTTTTTATATTCCTTCCTCACACCATTCCAACCCCCACTTCCATCATCACATCTTCTCTAACTCTGACTCCCCTGCCTCTCTTCAAAGAACCCATGTGATTATATCTGGGTCATCCAGATAATCTAGGATAATCTCCTCAACTCAAGATCTTTAATGTAATTACATCTGCAAAGTCTCTTTTTCTGTGTAAAGTAACCTATTTACAGGTTCCAAAGGATTACGACGTGAAGCTCTTTGGGGGACTATTATTTGGCCTACCGTATCATAAAGCAGAACTAACATTCCACTAGACAGCCTATAGCCTTCAAAAATGATTTTTCTTTAGTTGAGCCCTCTAAACATATTACATTGTTAAATACAAGTCCCAGCTTTGGAAGGGGCCATGTGTTTTGCCTCTATTTCTTCTGCAGCTAGAACAGGAATTCTTAGTGCTGGTTATATGTTAGAATCACCTGGAGAACTTTTAAAACCTACTTAAGCCAGGATCTACCTAAGATCAATTAAAATCAGAATCACTGGAGGTGGGGCTTGAACACTTGGCAGGTTAGAGCACTCCTCCAGGTACTTCTAATAGGGAACTAGCTTTGAGACCCATCACGCTAGAGAGAACTGCTGGCAAACACTTAGAGCATGCCATGTTCTGGGTCCAAGGAGGGAAAGCTTGATTATAAAGATGAATGGCGAGAAAATAAACTGGGAAAGCCGTTCGTCCCTGGTTTAGTATCCTTGCTTGTGCCATTTCCTAGTTGCATGAGCTAGGGCAAGTTGCTTGACTTCTCTGGTCTTTTTTCGATTACTAATAGCTCCCAAAAGTTGCGCAATGACTAACAGAGATCCTGAATGAAGAGCCCTTAGCTGAGTACTGTTAGGTCCCAATAGAGGGCAGTGCAGCCTTTTCTGCATCCCGCCCCCACCCAGCCGTCAGAACAGAGGTTACTGAGACTTTCCTAATAATAGAATTCCCTTGGCTCTAATTTTCCAGCTCAGAGAAGATTAAATTTGCCTCCTTCTTGGTTATGTCTGACTTTCACTTGCTTCTTGGTGTTTTTCTCCACATCTCGGATCTGGCGGTCTTTTCACACCTTTTAATCATGCTGAGTCTAGGGGGCAGCTGGAAAGGCTTCTGATTTTCCAGGCTGCTTTCAGAAGGTCCCAGAATTCCCAGGATGTTACTAGGGTTTCTTGATTGATGTCAAGCAATTAAGCTGTAAGCTGCAAAGAGTGACTTTCCTCCCTTAGAAGGAAATCGCTCATGGTATGTGGTTGGGGAAGGAGAGCTGAGAGTTTTCCTTTGGGCTGATACAATGAGAAGTCTAAAACATGGATGTGGTGGAGAAATGTTTTTAATGGAAAGAGTTCCCAGGGTTGGAAGGAAATGGAAGGAAGTGGCCAAGCTACTTCCTAGTACTGATTTGCTAATATTGATAGTGCTTGGTGCTTCTTCTAATTCTTTGCTCCCGTCCTTTGCTCCTCCTAGTTCTTGAAGGTATTAGGAAGGGCAAAAGAGATGGAGATGATTCGGCAATTGGAACCGATCACATTTGGCCCAGCAGGCTGCGCCTCTGACTGTGGGACCAGGTTAATGGCATTAGTGAAAAGCGTTCCCGATTGAGCGAGGGAGCAGGGTTCTGGCAAGGCCACTTTCCATTAGGGACTGCCAAAGCTGATGTCACTGGGAACTTTCATTTTTCTCTCTCCCTCTAACTTTTTTTAGATGCACAATGATGGAATAATCCTACTGTCTTGTGTTGCCAAAGCTTGTTTCTCATCATTCAGGTATATCTGATTTTCACAGTCTATTGTATTACCCAATTCAATTTTTAAAGATTATTTCTATGTCCCAGCCCATTGCTAATGAGTCAGCAGGCATTTAGCAGACAACCGCTTTGGCCGGGTAGTGAGATGGAATAACGTAAGGGTGCCCAGGCATGGCGCCTGATGCGTAATCGTGTTGGGAATGTCAGTCACACGCACAGAATAATGTGGGGAGATGACTGTTAGGAGCGCCCTGAGCGGCGGGAGGTCAGTGAGTCAGGAAAGACAGCGTGGAGGAGGGGAGCTTTGAGGAAGGCCATTTCAAATGGGGAGACAACATTGGTGGGGGCGGGCAGAGTGAGTCCGGGGAATTAGGAACACAAAAGGAATAATGGCAAAAATAAGAATGTTAACTAGCTGTCCATGCAGGTACCTTCGGCCCCAGATGTATAGATCACCTCAGCACAAGCACATGCTCCACACTTTTCTCAAGGTTTCTGTGTCTCCCAGGTGAGGGAGTGTTGCTTTTCTAAAATCACCCCGGGCTCCAGGCTCAGGCTTTTGCACGCCATGTCTCTGTTCCAACTCATTCTAGGGGCCAGAGAAATGTCTGATGATCATGGCATCCCAGTACGGCCTCTTTGCTGATAGTACTTGGTTCTCTCTCTCTCTCTCTCTCTCTCTCTCTCTCTCTCTCTCTCTCTCTCTCTCTCTCTCTGTGTGTGTGTGTGTGTGTGTGTGTGTGTGTGTGTGTGTGAGAGAGAGAGAGAGAGAGAGAGAGAGAGAGAGAGAGAGAGAGAGAGAGAGAGAGAGATCCTTGGGAGAAATCCCTGGTCATTTCACAATAGACCACAGGATCAGAGAAGAAAAGGAGTTGTGTTTTTTAAGAAACAAATCTCCAAGTGCTGCTGATCATTCTTGGAATTCCCCTGCCCTCTTCCTCTGCCACATGCTCAACTTATTCCAAATGGTTCTGGAGCATCTATGTATGTATAAAGCTTACTGTATTTTGAATGGATGGAGAAATGCCCAGCTGAAAACTTTGGGAGTGGATGACCAGCTGGTGGGCCTATTATCTGGGCTAAAGAGATTGCAGGCTGAGGATATGGAAACTCCCACTGCCCATCTGGCTTGTGGAAGCATCTGAGTCCTGCTGAGTCAATGTGCAGTAAGAGCTTCAGGTCCTGCTTCAACTGGGACAGGCTGTCCCCTGGGCGCTCACCCAGATCGACATGGCAGGTACAATTACTGATTTGGCCCTAGTGATGGGTTGGCTGTGGGAGAGGAGCCTGGGTTAGAAATGCTGGCATTAAAAAAGCAGTGATACCTCAACTTCATGGCATTTAGTAAAGTACCAAGAAAAGCCAAGACTGGGTGTTCTGGGGGCATAGGAGACAGGTGGAAAGAACGTTAGAAAATCATCTTTAGACAAAAGACTCTACATTAAAAATGTCCTTTCAGAAGGGACGTGTGTAACAATTTATATTGCCTATTTAAAATTCTGACAAGTGGCCTTACTCAGCTATTTTTAATGGAACACAATGTACCACCCATTGGGAATATTCAAACATGATGAATAAGGCCAGTCATTTATATTATATGTTGGCACCTACGTGAATGCCAAGAATCTGTAGGCACTTAAATAATTATCCTTTATCCTCTTTTTTTAAAATCCCATCAAAGTTAGTTCCTGGACCAGCAGCTCCAAACTTTATTATGCTTAATAACCACTTGGCTGGTTGGGAGGTGGGGAGGGAGCAACTAGGGCTGAGGTAGGATCCAGAATTCAGTATTTCATTAAGCAACCTCGGGTGATTCTGCTGAGGGAGGTCCACGAACCACACTTTGGGATGCAGTGGCAGGTGAGTGGGATTATGGCTTATGCATTTGAATTTAATAAATACTGTCATTCATGACCCATGACACCTTAATTCCCATGCTTGCTCTAATTTGATCCTCCTAATAACTCCATGAGGTATAGGGTCAGATGCTGTTATTCGTATTTTGCAGTCAAAGACTCTAAAGTTCAGAGAGGTAATGATCTGTGATTGACAGCTAGTAGAGACCCAGGTGTTCAGGCTCCTCGTGCAGTGCTCTGGCAGTCGCTCCTGCCCCTCTTTCAAGCCCCACATGGTCTACTGTGTGAGGCGCTCAACATTTCTTCCTATTTCCTTGTTTATGTGCTAAATTATGGGAGGGGGAGAGGAAAAAGTTTCTCTATTCTAATGTTCTAGAACTAAATCTTAGCCAGAGTCAGAGGGTGTTTAATAAATGTTAAAAGGTCTAGTCAGTTCAGTCTGGGGAAAAAGATGTATTAAGCCAGGTGAGAAGAGGGGCTCTGGATCACAAGGCTCCTACTTGAAGTGGGGCAATACCAAATAAAATCACTCAAGCCAGGAGCAGTGGCTCACGCCTGCAATCCCCTCACTTTGGGAGACTGAGGCGGGAGGATCGCTTGAGGCCAGGAGTTTGAGACCAGCCTGGGCAAAATAGTGAGACCCTCTCTCTGCAAAAAAATACACAAAAATTAGCCAGGTGTGTGCCTGTAGTCCCAGCTACTCGGGAGGCTGAGGTGGGAGAACTGCTTGAGCCTGGGAGGTAGAGGCTACAGTGAGCCATGATCGAGGCTACAGTGAGCCATGATCACACCACTGCACTTCAGCCTGGGCAACAGAGTGAGATCCGGTCTCAGAAAAAAGAAAAAGTCATTGAAAGAACTGCCTCCCACACACCCACAGTCACACACAAGACCATGCCCCAACTCAGGAACTGTCAGACTCTTAGAAAAGAGTCTAACTGTCAGACTCTTAGAAAAGAGTCTAACGGTCGAAGGAAATTTTTCTCAAATGAGACCAAGTATAAGTAAAATGTTTGAAAATGAAATGCTATTCCCAATAATAATCAATTGACCAGAAGCTTCTAGAAATTGAGAAAAGAGCAATCAGGAAAGGAACACAGAACTGGGGACAGAGGACCATGTTCTAATTCCAGTTGTGCTCATCAATAATAACAGCTGCCACTATTGGCCAATCCCTACGCAGCAGGTGCCACGATCCTCACAATAACAAATCTATCAAACATCAGTAGGTCCATTTTACAGATGGAGAATTGAGGCCCAGAGAGGCTAAGGGCCTTGGCTTGGGACACCCTGCTAATAAGACTCAGACTTGGCAGCTCTCAAACCCAAGCCCTGACAGTGTGAACCCTATGAGGCTTTGATGATGAACAGGAAATAAGATTATTGACATGAACCTGCCACATAAACCATGGAGTATTGGGCTCAGGCTCCAAACCTGGTAGTAATCTTTGACTCCTCTCTTCCTCTCACACTCTACATGCAATCCTTCAGCAAATCCTGTTGACTGTAGCTTCACAGTATATCCCTAATCCAACCCAGTCTCCACCTATGCTTTCACCCTCGTCCACTCCTCCCTCATCCCTGGACTGGATAAGTGCTGTAGCCCCCTATCGGGTCCTGGCCCCTACCTTTAGCACCGTGGTCTACTCTCCACACTGTGACCAGAGTGAATCTGTTAAAATATAGGTCAGCTCTTGTCACCACTCTGTTCAAAACCCACAATAGCTCACCATTTCACTGAGTGTAACAGTTAAGTGCCTCAGCCGGGTGCAGGGGCTCATGCCTGTCATCCCAGCACTTTGGGAGGCCAAGGTGGGTGGATCATCTGAGGTCAGGAGTTAGAGACCAGCCTGGCCAACATGGTGAAACCCTGTCTCTACTAAAAATGCAAAAAGTAGCCAGGTGTGGTGGTGAGCACCTGTAATCCCAGCTACTTGGGAGGCTGAGGCAGGAGAATTGCTTGAACCCGGGGGATGGAGGTTGCAGTGAGCTGAGATGGTGCCATTGCACTCCAGCCTGGGTTAGAGAGCAAGACTCTGTCTCAAAAAAAAAAAAAAAAAAAAAAAAAAAAAAAAAAAAAAAAAAGTCAAGCACCTCTATTGGCCTGTGATGCCCTTGTGCACCTATAACTGTACCCTCCTTCCTTCCTTGATCTCATCGTCCCCTGATTGGCTCTGCTCGAGCCCTCTGATGCCCCAGGCACACTCCCACCTTAGGACCTTTGCACTTACTACACTGCTATTCAGAACACTCCCCCTCTGCCATACCAAACCCACAGGGCTCCCTCCCTCCCTCCTCTAGGGCTTTGCTCAAACATCTCCTTAGGGAGGCCTTTCTAAATCACTCTATTTACAACTATGCCCCCCAACATTCCCTACTCCTCCCATTTTATTTGTCAATATCTGACATATGTAGACATATGTCTGATACAGAACTATGTATCTATATCTGTATATATGTGTGTTTTAAAAAATTTATGGTAAAATGGGCATAACAAAATTTAGCATATTAACTTTTTAAAAGTTGTTCTAGAGTACATGTGCACAATGTGCAGGTTTGATTCTCAGGTATACATGTGCCATGTTGGCTTGCTGCACCCATCAACTCATCATTTACATGAGGTATTTCTCCTAGTGGTATCCCTCCCCCAGTTCCCAACCCTGACAGGCCCCTGGTGTGTGATGTTCCCCACCCTGTGTCCAAGTGTTCTCATTGTTCAATTCCCACCTATGAGTGAGAACATGTGGTGTTTGATTTTCTGTCCTTGTGATAGTTTGCTGAGAATGATGGTTTCCAGCTACATCCATGTCCCTGCAAAGGACATGAACTCATCCTTTTTTATGGCTGCATAGTATTCCATGGTGTATATGTGCCACATATTCTTAATCCAGTCTATCACTGATGGACATTTGGTTGGTTCCAAGTCTTTGCTATTGTGAATAGTGCCACAATAAACATATGTGTGCAGGTGTCTTTAGAGTAGCATGAGTTATAATCCTTTGGGTGTATACCCAGTAATGGGATTGCTGGGTCAAATGGTAATTCTAGTTCTAGATCCTTGAGGAATTGCCACACTGTCTTCAACAATGGTTGAACTAATTTACACTCCCACCAACAGTGTAAAAGTGTTCCTATTTCTCCACATCCTCTCCAGCACCTGTTGTTTCCTGACATTTTAATGATTGCAATACTAATTGGTGTGAGATGATATCTCATTGTAGTTTTGATTTGCAATTCTCTGATGACCAGTGATGATGAGCATTTTTTCATGTGTCTGTTGGCTGCATAGATGTATTCTTTTGAGAAGTGTCTGTTCGTATCCTTTGCCCACTTTTTGATGGGGTTGTTTGTTTTTTCCTTGTAAATGTTTTTGAGTTCTTTGCAGATTCTGGATATTAGCCCTTTGTCAGATGAGTAGATTGCAAAAATTTTCTCCCATTCTGTAGGTTGCCTGTTCACTCTGATGGTAGTTTCTTTCGCCGTGCAGAAGCTCTTTAGGTTAATTAGATCCCATTTGTCTATTTTGGCTTTCGTTGCCATTGCTTTTGGTGTTTTAGTCATGAAGTCCTTGCCCATGCCTGTGTCCTGAATGGTATTGTCTAGGTTTTCTTCTAGGGTTTTTATGGTTTTAGGTCTAACATTTAAGTGTTTAATTCATCTTGAATTAATTTTTGTATAAGATGTAAGGAAGGGATCCAGTTTCAGCTTTCTACATATGGCTAACTAGTTTTCCCAGCACCATTTATTAAATAGGGAATTGTTTCCCCTTTTCTTGTTTTTGTCAGGATTGTCAAAGATCAGATAGTTGTAGATGTGTGGTGTTATTTCTGAGGTCTCTGTTCTGTTCCATTGGTCTATCTCTCTATTTTGGTATCAGTACCATGCTGTTTTGGTTACTGTAGCCTTGTAGTATAGTTTGAAGTCAGGTAGCATGATGCCTGCAACTTATTATTTTTGCTTAGGATTGTCCTGGCAATGCAGGCTCTTTTTTGGTTTCATATGAACTTTAGTTTTTTCCAATTCTGTGAAGAAAGTCATTGGTAGCTTGATGGGGATGGCATTGAATCTATAAATTACCTTGAGCAGTACGGACATTTTCACGATATTGATTCTTCCTATCCATGAGCATGGAATGTTTTTCCATTTGTCTGTGTCCTCTTTTATTTCACTGAGCAGTGGTTTGTAGTTCTTCTTGAAGAGGTCCTTCACATTCCTTGTAATTTGGATTCCTAGGTATTTTGTTCTCTTTGTAGCAATTGTGAATGGGAGTTCACTCATGATTTGGCTCTCTATTTGTCTGTTATTGGTGTATAGCAATGCTTGTGATTTTTGCACATTGGTTTTGTATCCTGAGACTTTGCTGAAGTTGCTTATCAGCTTAAGGAGATTTTGGGCTGAGACGATGGGGTTTTCTAAATATACAATCATGTCATCTACAAACAGGGACAATTTGACTTCCTCATTTCCTAATTCAATAGCCTTTATTTCTCTCTCTTGCCTGATTGCCCTGACCAGAACTTCCAACAATGTTGAATAGGAGTGGTGAGAGAGGGCATCCCTGTCTTGTGCCAGTTTTCAAAGGGAATGCTTCCAGTTTCTGTCCATTCTGTATGATATTGGCTGTGGGTCCGTCATAAATAGCTCTTATTATTTTGAGATATGTTCCATCAATACCTAACTTATTGAGAATTTTTAGCATGAAGGGCTGTTGAATTTTGTTGAAGGCCTTTTCTGCATCTATTGAGATAATAATAAGTTTTTTTGTTGTTGGTTCTGTTTATGTGATAGATTACGTTTATTGATTTGCGTATGTTGAACCAGCCTTGCATCCCAGGGATGAAGCGAATTTGATCATGGTGGATAAGCTTTTTGATGTGCTGCTGGATTCAGTTTGCCAGTATTTTATGAAGATTTTTGCGCTGATGTTCATCAAGGATATTGGTCTAAAATTCTCTTTTTTTTTGTTATGTCTCTGCCAGGCTTTGCTATCAGGATGATGTTGGCCTCATAAAATCAGTTAGGGAGGATTCGCTTTTTTTCTATTGACTGGAATAGTTTCAGAAGAGATGGTGCCAGCTCCTCTTTTTACCTCTGGTAGAATTTGGCTGTGAATCCATCTGGTCCTGGACTTTTTTTGGTTGGTAGGCTATTAATTATTGCCTCAATTTCAGAGCCTGTTATTGGTCTATTCAGAGATTCAGCTTCTTCCTGGTTTAGTCTTGGGAGGGTGTCTGTGTCCAGGAATTTATCCATTTCTTCTAGATTTTCTAGTTTATTTGTGTAGAGGTGTGTACAGTATTCTCTGATGGTAGTTTGTATGTCTGTGGGATTGGTGGTGATATCCCCTTTATCATTTTTTATTGCATCTGATTCTTCTTTTATTCTTTATTAGTTTTGCTGGGGGTCTATCATTTGTGTTGATCTTTTCAAAAAACCAGCTCCTAGATTCACTGATTTTTTTGAAGGGTTTTTTGTGTCTCTATCTCTTTCAGTTCTGCTCTGATCTTAGTTATTTCTTGCCTTCTGCTAACTTTTGAATTTGTTTGCTCTTCCTTCTCTAGTTATTTTAATTGTGATATTAGGGTGTCAATTTTAGATCTTTCCTGCTTTCTCTTGTGGGCATTTAGTACTATAAATTTCCTTCTACACACTGCTTTAAATGTGCCCCAGAGATTCTGGTATGTTGTATCTTTGTTCTCATTGGTTTCAAAGAACATCTTTATTTCTGCCTTCATTTCGTTATGTACCCAGTAGTCATTCAGGAGCAGGTTGTTCAGTTTCCATGTAGTGGAGTGGTTTTGAGTGAATTTCTTAATCTTGAGTTCTAGTTTGCTTGCACTGTGGTCTGAGAGGCAATTTGTTGTGATTTCTGTTTTCTTTTTTTCTTTTTTTGCTTTTGCTGAGGAGTGCTTTACTTCCAATTATGTAGTCAATTTTAGAGTAAGTGCAATGTGGTGCTGAGAAGAATGTATATTCTGTTGATTTGGAGTGGAGAGTTCTGTAGATGTCTACTAGGTCTGCTTGTTGCAGAGCTGAGTTCAGTTCTGGGATATCTTTGTTAACCTTCTGTCTCATTGATCTGTCTAATGTTGGTCTTTACAATTTGGCCTGTTTTTGCAGTGGCTGGTACTGGTTGTTTCTTTCCATGTTTAGTGCTTCCTTCAGGAGCCCTTGTAAGGCAGGCCTAGTGGTGACAAAAATCTCTCAGCCTTTGCTTGTCTCTAAAGGATTTTATTTCTCCTTGACTTATGAAGCTTAGTTTGGCTGGATATGAAATTCTGGGTTGAAAATTGTTTTCTTTCAGAACGCTGAATATTGGCCCCCACTCTCTTCTGGCTTGTAGGGTTTCTGCAGAGAGATCCACTGTTAGTCTGATGGGCTTCCCTTTGTGGGTAACTCAACCTTTCTCTCTGGCTGCCCTTAACACTTTTTCCTTGATTTCAACCTTGGAATCTGACAATTATGTGTCTTGAGGTTGCTTTTCTTGAGGAGTATCTTTGTGGTGTTATCTGTATTTCCTGAATTTGAATGTTGGCCTCCCTTGCTAGGTTGGAGAAGTTCTCCTGGATAATATCCTGAAGAGTGTTTTCCAACTTGGTTCCGTTCTCCCTGTCACTTTTAGGTATACCAATCAAATGTAGATTTGGTCTTTTCACATAGTCCCATATTTCTTGGAGGCTTTGTTTGTTTCTTTTTACTCTTTTTTTCTCTAACCTTGTTTTCTTGCTTTATTTCATTAATTTGATCTTCAATCACTGATACCCTTTCTTCCACTTGATCGAATCGGCTATTGAAGCTTGTGTATGCTTCACGAAGTTCTCGTGGCATGGTTTTCAGCTCCATCGGGTCAATTAAGGTCTTCTCTACACTGTTTATTCTAGTTAGCCATTTGCCTAGTCTTTTTTCAAGGTTTTTAGCTTCCTTGTGATGGGTTAAAACATGCTCCTTTAGCTCAGAGAAGTTTGTTATTACCAACCTTCTGAAGCCTACTTCCGTCAACTCATCAAAGTCATTCTCCATCCAGCTTTGTTCTGTTGCTGGTGAGGAGCTGCGATCATTTGGAGAAGAAGAGGCACTCTGACTTTTAGAATTTTCAGCTTTTCTGCTCTGATTTCTCCTCATGTTTGTGGTTTTATCTACCTTTGGTGTTTGATGTTGGTGACCTACAGATGGGGTTTTGGTGTAGATGACCTTTTGTTGATGTTGATGCTATTCCTTTCTGTTTGTTAGTTTTCCTTCTAACAGTCAGGTCCCTCAGCTGCAGGTCTGTTGGAGTTTGCTGGAGTTCCACTCCAGACCCTGTTTGCCTGGGTATCACCAGTGGAGGCTGCAGAACAGCAAATATTGCAGAACAGCAAATATTGCTGCCTGATTCTTCCTCTCAAAAGCTTCGTCCCAGAGGGGCAGCCACCTACATGAGGTGTCTTTCGGCCCCTACTGGGAAGTGTCTCCCAGTTAGGCTACACAGGGGTCAGGGACCCACTTCAGGTGGCAGTCTGCCCATTCTCAGAGCTCAAACACCATGCTGGGAGAATCACTGCTCTCTTTAGAGCTGTCAGAAAGGGACATTTAGGTCTGCAGAAGTTGTCTGCTGCCTTTTGTTCAGCTATGCCCTGCCCATAGAGGTGGAGTTTAGAGGCAGTAGGCCTTGTTGAGCTGTGGTGGGCTCCACCCAGTTCGAGCTTCTAGGCCACTTTGTTTACCTACTCAAGTCTCAGCAATGGCAGACGCCCCTCCCCCAGCCAGGCTGCCATCTTGCAGGTCGATCTCAGACTGCTGCGCTAGCAGTGAGCAAGGCTCCATGGGTGTGGGAGCTACCAAACCAGGTATGAGAGAGAATCACCTTGTCTGCCAGTTACTAAAACCTTGGGAAAAGTACAGTATTTGGGCAGGAGTGTCCTGTTTTTCCAGGTAGTCTGTCATGGCTTCCCTTGGCTAGGAAAAGGAAATCCCCTGACCCTTTGCACTTACCTGGTTAGGTGATGCCCTGCCCTGCTTTGGCTTGCCCCCCATGGGCTGCACCCACCGTCCAACCAGTCCCAATAAGATGAACCAGGTACCTCAGTTGGAAATGCAGAAATCACCCATCTTCTGCGTTGATTATGCTGGGAGCTGCAGACTGGAGCTGTTCCTGTTTGGGCATCTTGGAATGTCTCCCATTTTAACCATTTTTTAAATTTTATTTTTTAATTTTTACAGGTACATAGTAGGTATGTAAACATATGGGGTACATGAGATATTTTGATACAGGCATACAAAACACAATAATTACATCAGGGTAAATGGGATATCCATCGCCTCAAACATTTATCATTTTTTTGTGTTTTAAACATTCAAATTATACTATTTTATTTTAAATGTATAATGAATTATTATTGACTGTAGTCATGCTGTTGTGCTATCAAATACTAGATCTTATTCATTCTATCAAACTACATTTCTGTACACATTAACCATCCCCATTTCCCCCTCCTACCCCTACTGCCATACCCACCCTCTGGTAACCAATATTCTACTCCCTATCTTCTTAAGTTCAATTGTATTAATTTGTAGCTCCTACAAATGAACGAGAATATGTGAAGTTTGTCTTTCAGTGCCTGGCTTCATTTCACTGAACATAATGACCTCCAGTTCCATCAATGTTGCAAATGACATGATCTCATTCTTTTTGTGGCTGAATAGTACTCCATTGTGTGTAGATACTGCATTTCCTTTATCCATTTGTCTGTTGATGGATGCTTAGGTTCCTTCCAAATCTTGGCTATATGAATAATGCTGCATTAAACATGGGAGTGCAGATATCTCTTTGACATACTGATTTCATTTCCTTTGGCTAAATACCCAGTAGTGGAATTGATGAAAGACAAAGTTCCCTTTACTCTTCTTTCTCCTTTCCTCAAGTAGAAGGAGTCTCTCTCTATGGCCATCATACTTGGGAATGTGCTGGGTCACACATGAAGCCAGCACAGGCCTGGATCTCATCCAAGGTCCACAGTGAGAACTGCCTAAGTACCACTGATGTTTGTTCAAGGCTCAAGGGCTCTTTAGTCAGCAGATGTTGACTCCTCCTAGGACTGGGTCATTTCCTTCAAGGCATTGGGTTCCCTTCTGGCCCAGGGTGTGCCTGGAAATGTCAACCAGAGCTCAGGCCTGGAATGGGGGTCCCAGGACTCTGCCTGGTGTCCTAGTCTACTGTAGCTGAGCTGGTATTCAGGTTACAAGATAAAGTCTTTACTCTCCTTTCTCCACTCTTCAAGCAGAAGGAAGGGGTCTCTCCTAGAGCTGTAAGCTACACTGCCTGAGGCTGGGAGACAGGTGATGCAAACATTCCCTTGGCCACCTCAGCTGGTGTCTAACCAGCTGAGCACCACAGCAGGATTTGCCCAGGAATTGCAGTCTTTGTGGTCTAGAAAACCTTACGTTTATTTAGGACCCCAGAGCCTTTTAGCCTGTGGTGGTGGGGCTAACCAGAACTCAGATTCCAGCTGCTGGGATGGGTGGTTCCCCTCTGGCTAGGGCTGTTCTAAATGTTTCCTCTGTGGACACCAGCTGAATTCTGCCCTGTGTTGCTTTCCACTGTGACAGGGCAGCACTGAGTTCCAACAAAAGTTCCACGATCACTGTGCCTTCTCTTCCCCATGCACACACATTTTCTCTCTGCACCAGGTGGCCACTGTCAGGGGATCAGGAGGGGTGATGTCAGGGATTCAAGACTGTCTTTCCCACCCTCTTCAGTGCCTCTTTCCTTGATATGATGTTAAAACCAGGTACTGTGATTGCTCACCTGATTTTTGGTGCAAATGAAGGTGTTTTCTTATGTGGATAGTTGTTCCATTGGTGTTCTTGTGGGGAAGGGGGGAACTGTTGCTGGAGGCTTCTATTTGGCCATCTTGCTCTGCCTCTATCCCCATTGTAACCATTTTAAGTGTACAGTTCAGTGGTATTAAGTACATTCACATTGTTGTGCAACCATCACCACCATCCATCTCTGAAACTCCTTTGATCTTGCAAAACTGAAACTTTGCATCCACTAAACAACTACTCCCTACCTCACTACTCTCACTTCCCCCCGCCAACCTCTGGCAACCACCATTCTACTTTCTGTCTGTGAATTCGACTACTTATATAAATAGAATCATACAATATTTACCTTTTTGTAACTGGCTTATTTCACTTCAAATAATGTCCCCAAGGTTGTAGCATGGGTCAGAATTTCCTTCTTTTTTTAAGGCTGAATAATATTCTATGATATATACACATTTTGTTTATCCATTCATCCATCAATAAGCATCTGGGTTGCTTCTACTTTTTGGCTATTGTGAATAAAGCTGCTGTGAATATAGGTGAACAAATGTCTCTTCAAGGCCCTGCTTTCAATTCTTCTGTGTATTTATCCAGAAGTGGAATTCTGAATCATACGGTAATTCTAGTTTTAGTTTTTGAGGAACTGCCATATTCTTTTCCACAATGGCTGTAACATTTTACATTTCTACCAGCGTTGCCCAAGGGTTGCAATTTCTCTACATCCTCATCAACACTTACTATTTTCTTTTTTGTAGTGGCCATTCTAATGGATGTGAGGTGGTATCTCATTGTGGTTTTGATTTGCATTTCCCTAATGGTTACTGATGTGAAGTATCTTTTCATAGATTTGTTGGCATTTGTATATCTTCACTGGAGAAATGTCGAAGTCTTCACTCATTTTTTCATTAGGTTTTTTGTTGTTGTTGAGGTGTAGGAGTTCTTTATATATTCTGCATCTGGCGTAGTTTTAAAAAGGTATTATTTATTTGTAATTGTCTCACTACTAGAATTGCAGCTGTTTAAGGTTGGAGGTATTTGCTTGTTTTGTTCATGACTGTAAGTATAGTACTAGGCATACTATAGTATAGTACTAGTACTAGGCTTACTATATTTGGTGAGTGAATGATGAAATAAAGGTACTGTGGCGCAATATAAGCATAAGAACTGGTTAAGAATACTGTGAAGAAAAAGCCAGGCATGGTGGCTCATGCCTGTAATCCTAGTACTTTGGGAGGCTAAGGTGGGAGGACTGCTTGAACCCAGGAGTTCCAGGCCAGCCTGAACAACATAGTGAGCCCTCATCTCTTAAAAAAAAGTATCTGAGTGTATTAGTGTGTTCTCAAACTGCTATAAAGAAATACCTGAGACTAGGTAATTTATAAAGAAAAGAGGTTTAATTGGCTCATGGTTCTGCAGGCTATACAGGAAGCATGGTGGCATCTGCTTCTGGGGAGGCCCCAGGAAACTTACAGTCATGATGGATGGCAAAAGGGAAGTGGGCACGTCTTACATGGCCAGAGCAGAAGGAAGAGAGAAAAAGGGGGGAGATGATACACATTTTTAAACAACCAGATCTCTAGAAATCTCACTCACTATACAGTGCCAAGGGGGATGGTACTAAACCATTCATGAGAACTCCACCTCCATGATCCAATCGTCTCCTACCAGACCCCACCTCCAACACTGGGGATCACAATTCAACATGAAATTTGGGTGGAGACACAGATCCAAACCATATCACTGGGCATGGTGGCGCATGCCTGTTGTCCCAAGTCCTAGCTACTCGGGAGATTGAGGTGGGAGGATCACTTGAGCCCAGAAGGCTGAGGCTGTAGTGAGCTATAATTGTTCCACTTACACCAGCCTGGGTGACAGGGTGAGACTAGGTAATTTATAAAATTAAAAAATAAAAACATTTAAAAAGACTATTGTGGGGAAAAAATCACTTTCTTTCTTCTTGGTATATGAATTGAAATATTTTCTTGAAAATTACAAGAAAAGCCCAGGAAAAAATTGCTGGAAAAAAATTGGTAATACTTGGCTACAATTGGTTATTGGCTACAAATGTCTATGACCACAATTCCCTAGGGCCTATAAGAAATGCATGCTTACAGCACCAGTATATGCAATTTAGGAGGTTCATAGCCACACTGTTTATAATTGTCCCAACATGGAAATAGCCCAAGTGTCTATCAATAGTAGAATGGATAAACAATTGGGGTGTGTTCAAACAGTGGAATCCTTACATAGCTATCAAAACAAAACAAGTGCCGTTTCATACCACAACAGGTATGCTTCTTAAAGACAACATTGAGCAAGAGGTTAGGCACCTAATAATACACATTGCAAAATTCCACTCATAAAATCCAAAAACAGACAACATTTAAATATGCTGTCCAGGTGTGCATAATGAGGAAATAAAACTATTTTCAAAAGGCAGAGGAAATGAACACCAGGATGCTGAGGACAGTGGTGACTGCAAGGGTGGAGAGAGGGTGTTATGACTAGGAAGGGGGATGAAGTGTGTGGAAGAGCAGGAGGCCTCAATGGGTTTCTTTTCATGCAGGTTCATGCTCCATGTACTTTTCAGTACATTAGTTAGATTTCACAATCTCAAAGACAAACAATATAACATAAAATCCACTTTCACTTCACTTCAAGCACACAGGACTTTCTGCAAATGCAAGCTGCCCTGTTGGCAAGGAACATGGGCTGAATGTTGAGGAAGTCATGGAGGCAGGCTGTGGCTGACCTGACTTGGGATTAGGAGAGCAAACAAATTTCAAGCACCAACAATGGAGGGAATAGGTGCCAGAACCTAGGAGTGGGGAGAGAGAGGGTTGAGGACAGTGAAATGTACAGGATACCAGATCACAAAGTTTGTCTTCTCTCACCTCCTCTCTGGGAGTCTCCCTCCAGCCCTTGTTTCTTGTAAAGCCTTTGAGTGACTCCTCTACAGACTGTCTTTTGGCTAGTGTGGTCTTCATTGTGGGCATTTCCTTCAGGCTCTGTGCTCAAAGATGAGCTAATTTGCTAAGCAAACTTGTGCTGTGTTATTAGTAAGGCTGGTCAGGTGGCCCCTGTCTCTTCTAGTCACAGATTTGTATTGTAACAGGAGACTATGGAGACTGAATATTGTGCTGCAAAAGGGCAATTCTCAGGTGGAAATTCTTGCCTTTGGCAGGCTGGCAGGAAAGATATTAAGGAGCTACTCTTTTTTTAAATTTTTAAAAAAAAAATTTAGCAGAGTCTTAAATGCATCTGTCTTAGTCCATTTGTGTTGCTATAAAGGAATGCCTGAGGGTAGGTAATTTACAAGAAAAAGTGGTTTATTTTGTTCATGGTTCTGCAGGCTGTACAAGAAGCATGGCACCGATGTCTGCTTCTGGTGAGGGCCTCAGGCTGCTTCCACTCCTGGTGGAAGTGGAAGGGGAGGAGATGTGTGGAGGGTCATGTGGTCAGAGGAAAAACAAGAGAGAGGAGAGAGAGAGAGAGAGTAAGAGCGAGGGGTGTCAGGCTCTCAATGAACAGCTTTCATGGGAACTAATAGGGCAAGAACTTACTCATTACCTCAAGGATGGCATGAAGCCGTTCAGGAGGGATCTGCCCCAAAGACCCCCCACTAGGCTCCACCTCCAACACTGGAGATCAAATTTTAACATGAAGTTTTGAGAACATCCAAACTATAACACCATCTTATTCCTCAAGGCCTACCTGTATATAAACCTAAACCTTACCTAAAACCCTAAGACTAACATTTAAGGGCCTTGTCAGAGAAAGCAGAGACAAAGAAACAGTAGTAGTCACATAGAAACAGAGACTCTATGATGATTCAGAAATTAGCGATGCCAGCTACTGTTCATGGACTGAATGGAGCTATGTGCTAGTGCTGTGAAGCAGCATCCCAGTCAACAATCCCACAATACAGGTGGTGGCATTCTCATTTTATATGTGATGAAACTGAGACTTAGAATGCATAGTTATTCATTCCCTAGGACCAGGTGTGGTAGCTCATGCCTGTAATCCCAGCCGAGGCAGATGAATCACTTGAGGTCAGGAGTTTGATACCAGCCTGGCCAACATGGTGAAACCCTGTGTCTACTAAAAATACAAAAACTAGCTGGGCATGGTGGTGTGCATCTGTGATCTCAGCTATTCAGGAGGCTGGGGCAGGAGAATCGCTTGAACCTGGGAGGCAGGGGTTGCAGTGAACCAAGATCACACCACTGCACTCCAGCCTGGGTGACAGATTAAGACTCTGTCTCAAACAAACAAACAAACAAACAAACAAACAAACAAACAAACACATTGGATAGCTGTTCATTCCTGATCATACAGCTAGTGATGGCAAAGACAGGATTCATGTTGCAGTGGTCAGCAAACTACAGACTGGGCCAAATTTGCCTAGTTTTGTACAATCCTTGAGCTAATAATAGTTTTTCTGATGTAAATTTTTAATTTTTTTGTTAAAAAAAGCCAAAAAGCAATAAATAAATAATAAATAGAAAAGAAAGAAAGAAAAAGAAAAAAATTATGCAACAGAGACTGTATGCAGAGTATGTAGATTGCAAAGCCTAAAAATGTTTACTATCTGGCCCTTTCCTAAAATCCAGTTGCCAATCTGCTATCTGCCCTTTATCAGGGAGGGAGGCCTAGTCTATGAACATTTACCATTTCACCTTCCTTCACTCATTCTAACTCTCAGATCTCTAGTTCCAAATATTCCCAACGGATTTGATGCTCTTTTGATCCCACCGACAGTATACAAGTATGTTGACAATGGACTTTCTCCAGAGAGCCCTGAGGGGACTTCCATGACCTTACTGAGGATGAAGGATATGGAGTCTCCAAGTTTGGCTTTCCTCTGTTCTAAATGACTTTCAGAGTTTATGGAAAATTTTCACGTGCCAGAGACTTCTGGAAGCCTAATTGCTTAAGAAGAGAGTAGTTTGTAAAATTAGTCTTATGACTTGAGTGTCATATTTTTGGCTAAACAAGTTAACCAGGCAGGCATTTAAATAATGCCCTGTTCCTCCAGGATCATGTTTCTAGGAATGCCAACTCCTCAGGCCCTGGAATTTGAAGTCAAAGGGAATGGTCTCTAGGGGCATAGTTGTAGTTTACTCGAAGGAGGGACGAACAAGGACACATTCTTGGACATTGATCTAAGCAAATGAGTATTCATTAGGGAGCAGATTAGCACCAGTGAGAAGTGACGGCAGAGGTAACAGGCAGCGCCACCAGAGAAACTGATGGCTGACCTCACGGCACATAGCATGGGGGTCAATGACCCTGCACATCCCAGGGGCACCTGAGGGACAAAATCACACAAATCACGGATACCTTCCATGAAGTAGGGGCACCAAGAAAAAGGATTAATTTATGTTTTATATACTCTGTGATAAGGCAAAGTTAAAACAAAAATACATTAGTAGTTCTCAGTTGAAGCCCAACTTAAATTATGAATTAATTATGCATTATGCATGTGGGAATTGAAAAGGACACGATAGAATGGAAGGCTGGTGGGGGCACTGAAATGAATAAGGGAATGGAGAAGAACAGAGGCGTCAAGTAATTTGATCAAGATCACAAATTTAGTTACAGACAAAACCATAGTTGTCTTGACTTTCAGGTTAGCATTGTTCATTCCCCAAACCCCATCATATCAAGGGTCAGCAAACTATGCCCTATGGGCCAAATCCAGCCTGCTGCCTGATTTGTAAATAAAGTCTTCTTGAAATCCAGCTACATCCATTAATATACTATTGCCTATGGCTGCTTTTCTGTTAAAGTGGCATAGTTAAGCAGTTGGGAGAGATTGTATGGCCCACAAGGCCTAAAATAGCTACTCTCTGCCCCTTTACAGAAAATGTTGTCGATCCTTGCCCTATATCGTTAGATCTAGATTTTGGACACTTTATCTACTTACTTCTTATTTCTGTTTTCTCATCTATAAAATGAAACTAATAATACCTGTAATTGTTTTAAGAATTCATTTGGGAAATTATGTAAAATACCTCGTAGCTTTTGGCATATAGCTGAGGCTCAAAGAATGATGCAAGTGATGGAAACTAAATTTGACTCTTAAAGAGAGGAACTCATTGGGTTGTGTAGCTGGGAATAATATGCCATCATCATAACTGTGGGCTTAGTCTGAGCCTGTAATCTGAGTGCAACTGTCTCATCAGTCTCATAAACTTTCTCAAGTTTGCTCTTAATGGAAGGATAGCCCAGGGTTTGGTGAATTCTGCCTCACCATAAACAGAGGACCAAAAAGGGAACCTGACCCTCCAAGATCAGAACCCGGAGATGAGGCCATTAGGATTCACTCACTTTTCCATTCATTCTCTCTCCCTCTGCCACTCCCTGGCTTCACTTTGTAGACGCTTCACCTCATGGTGGAGAATGTGGCCACAGAAGTCCAGATTTGCGTCCTTCCAGTGTTGCAACTTGGCTGGGAAGGAAAATTCTCTTTTTCTCCCATCTTTTAAATATCGGTCCCACAAATGTACTTTAATTGGTTCAATTTGGGTCATGTCATGGTTCTGCCCTTTATTCAATCTCTGGTGGCTAACCATCTACCAAAATTTGTACTGTCTTTTCCACATTAGAGGGGTCTTTCTGGGAAGCAGAAAGTCAGGCAAGGACTACATTTCTCAGCTGCCCTTGCATCTAGATGAGGCCATTTAGCTAGTTCTTATCAAAGCAATACAAATGAAATTCATATGTATTACTTCTGGCTCATGGAGATTATGAAACAGATGGTCTTTCACCCTCATGTTTCCCTTCCACCAGCTGGAAATTAATGTGCAAAGACAGCATGGAAATGCACGGAAGGCGCTGCTAGGCAGCTGATCACTGAATGAATGACTATGTGGAACAGAGCCCTCTTCCTCCCCAATCTGACCTTAATAGCTTTGAACTCTCTATGTGAGCAAGAAATAAACTTTTATTGAGTTTGAGCCCTTATGCTTTGTGGATGATTTGTTATAGCAATTAACCTACCCTAACTAAAACAAATACTCTGAAAGGACAGGTACTCTCATGCCCATTCTTACGACTGGGCAATGGAAGACAGGCAGAGTCTGTTAGGAGAAGAAAGGGGAGAGAAAAAATGTGTTGGGAATGCAACAGATGAACAAGGAAATAACTACTATAATCTGCAGCAATTAGTAACTATTTATTTTGTGGTTTTTTTTTTTTTTTTTTTTTTTTTTTTTTTTTTTTTTACTGTAAATAAGATACTAGTAGGCTGGGTGTGGTGGGCCACACCTGTAATCCCAGCAGTTTGGAAGGCTGAGGAGGGTAGATCACTTGAGGTAAGGAGTTTGAGACCAGCCTGGCCAATATGGTGAAACCCCATCTCTACTAAAAATACAAAAATTAGCCGGGCATGGTGGTAGATGCCTGTAATCCCAGCTGCTCGGGAGGCTGAGGCAGGGAGAACTGCTTAAACCTGGGAGGCACAGGTTGCAGTGAGCCGAGATCATGCCACTTTGCTCCGGCCTGGGTGACAGAGTGAGACTCTCTTAAAAACAAAAAAGCTACTAATAATATTCCATCATCATAAATGTGGGCTTAATTTGAACCTGTAATCTGAATGAAAATTGTCTCATCAGCCCTATAAATGTTCTCAAGTTCCCTCCTCATGGAAGGATAGCCCAGGGTTTGGTGAATTCTGCCTCACCATAAACAGAGGACTTGCTACACGGGCTCAGGAAGTGATGCTGTCGAGAGTGCTGACTGCCATGTGCCAGTGGCGATCCTTCTGGTGGTGGTGGTGATGGTGGTGGTTGGTGAAAAGGGGAATTGTTGACAGCTTTGAATAGGACTCTGGGGACCCAACATCCTGAGGCCTCTCCTCTTTCTCAGGTATGTATTCCACAGCCAGGATTAGGGGTTCTGAAGACCCCAAGAGCACTCAGATGGTATTTTGACATCAGCAGGTGTATTGAAATTCAGTTCTGACACTAACCACCTGGAGTTAACATCAGACTCCACAGGTTTTGAGGGCATGGTTTCTAAAAAGACTGCCCCTCCTTTAGTACCAAGGCTGCCTGCACTTCTGACCAGTGAACTACAAATCTTGGGACTTCCCACAACACCCTCGATTTGAGCAATTTGCTAGAATGACTCGCAAAGCTCAGAAAAGTGCTGTGTTTATGATTCTAGTTTTATTATCTAGGGTACATATCAGGATCAGCCAAAGGAAGACACACGTAAGTAAGCTCTGGGAGGGTGCTGATTGCAGAGCTTCCATGTCCTGTCCCCATGGAGCCAGGGGACGGCAGCCTGCAACACATCAATGTGTTCATTAGCCAGCAAGCTCCACTGAGCCTTGGTGTCCAGTGCCCAGAGGTTCTTTTTTTTTTTTTTTTTTTGAGACAGAGTCTCGCTCTGTCACCCAGGCTGGAGTGCAGTGGTGCGATCTCGGCTCACTGCAAGTTCTGCCTCCCAGGTTCATCCCATTCTCCTGCCTCAGCCTCCTGAGTAGCTGGGACTACAGGCACTCACCACCACGCCTGGCTAATTTTTTGTATTTTTAGTAGAGATGGGGTTTCACTGTGTTAGCCAGGATGGTCTCGATCTCCTGACCTCGTGATCTGACCACCTTGGCCTCCCAAAGTGCTGGGATTATGGGTGTGAACCACTGCACCTGGCCACAGTGTCCAGAGTCTTTACTGGGGTTTCATTATGTAGGCATGATTGAGTGAATCATGGGCCATGGGATTAAACTCAACCTCTAACCCTCCCCTTCTCTCCAGAAACTGAGCTGACTCATAGCTCCAACCTTCTAATCACATAGTTGGTCTTTCTGAGATCATATCTCACCCTGAGCTACCTTATCTTTTACACTCAGGTATGATACAAGAGATGTGTGAATAACAGACACTCCTATTACCTGGGAAATTCTAGGAACTGAGAGTCTCCTTCCCAGAAGCCAGGGACAAAGGCCAGTCAAATGCTTGATTATACAACAGATGGGCTGTCCATACAAAGGTTTTTGGTGGTGTAATTAGAGTTGGGTAATTAGAGTCTTTTTGATTTCCATTTAATGGAATGAATTAATACCAAGAAATGAAACTGGTAGTCATAGTGAGAACATTACTTTTGGAAAATCGTAAATACTATTAACACACTGTTGTCTATCAGAGAGCAGTGTATTCCAGTGAAACTAGAACAGATTCCCCTATATCCCTCTTTCATGGTAACATGTGAACAGAGTGTAGCTTTCCATTTAAACAGGCATACCGTTTGGGCACCTTGGTTTTCATAGTGGAATGTGAACTCTACCACTCACCTATGTAGTTTTGTACACACACACAAACACACACACACACACGCCCCTGTGGTCTACGAATACACTACAAAGAATCACTGCTAACATTACTGAGTGCTTATCATGTGCCAGACATTGTGTTAAAAGCTTCACTTACATTATGTAATTTAATCCTTTAATCCACAAACCTACAAAATAAGCATTATAATCATCCCATTTTATAGATACATAATAGTCTTAAGTCACACAGCTCAGAGGTGGAGGACTCTGGATTAAAAGCCAGAATCAGACCCCCTTAAGCATTAGAACCCATTCTTGCATAGAGCCCAGCTGAAAAGCAATGAGATTTGTGGGAGAGAATTTAAGGAATGTGGTATGTATTTAGTCCACTACATAGTCTATGTGCTATTCTTAATTTGCATCACAGACCTCAAAAACTACCTGCAGTAATGTTTTAATGTTGTTGCCTGACTTTTATGAGGCTGGATGCAAGAAACAGCCTGGATGCTTCTGAATTCTTAGTGAAGCTGGTGGAAAAGATACTGAATGATGCATCAGACAGTTGTGCTCTATAGCTGCCCGAGGTGGAGATTTCTTTGAGTTTCACACAAGGCACAATCTTCTGTCTCCTGAAGAACTGCTATAAATCTGCACCTGAGGTATTGTTTTTACCAGCTGCTGTGTTGCCCCCAATTTTTAATATGAGTTTGTGCTGAAATCGAGCAATTATAGTGACTCCCATGACTAGTACATTTGCTTTTCTTTGCTTAATCCAGGTTTATCTGTTTTTATTCTCATTTTATTGAAATTCTGTTTTTGGTATGTTACTTAAACCCTCAAGTTCTTTTAGACTAGAGTAAAAACAAATATTCTAGCTATTTGGCAGTAATATAAAATCCTATCTATGAATGACCAAATTTTATTTTGGTAGAATACAACAAAATAGACTCAACATTAAAAGTATACTGAGCTTATAGCCTTTGTGTAATCTTGATCCAATTAGTCAAATGACGTCTGGGAATCTTTACAGATTTTCAGGATACCATGATTAACAGCAATCATCAGTATCCTATGGAAGTATAGAAAGGCCAATTAAAGCTTTCTGGTTGATAATGATGATAATGTTGATGATCATAAAAGTGGTGAATATTTGGACATCCATTCATTCGAGAAAGATTAACGAGGGCTTTCTTTGTACCAGATGAATGATGTTCATGTTCTTTCTGGGAGAATGTTGTGGGTTGAATTGTGTCCTCACAAAATTTTTATGTTGAAGTCCTAATCCCCAGTATCTCAGAAGGTGACCTTATTTGAAGATAGGATCTTTAGAAGTAATTAAATAAAAATGAGTTCATTAAGGTAGGCTCTAATCCAGTAGGACTGGTATCCTTATACAACAGGGAAATTTGGACACAGATACAAAAAAAAGATGATCTGAAGAGACACAAGGAGAATATGGACACATGCAAACCAGGGAGAGAGGCCTGGAAGAGCTCCTTCCTTCACAGCCCTTGGAAGAAACCAACCCTATTGACGTATTAATTTTGGACTTCTAGCCTCCAGCACTGTGAGATAATAAAATTCTGTTATTTGGGCCACACAGTCTATGGTACTTTGTTATGGCAGCCCCAGCAAACCAATACAGGGCATGCAGACAATAAGCAAATAAACAGAATTACAAACAATGTATTTTTAAAACGATGGTGATAAATGCGCTGGAGAACAAGAAGGCAGGCTGAGGGGAGAAAGGGCAGGTTAGGGATCACTGGTAATGTGACATTTCACAGGACTGGAAGAAGCGAAGGTGCAGATCAAGCAGATAGTGAGGGAAAGGGTGTTTCAGGCAGGCAGGAAAACATCGAGTGTCCCGGGGGGAGACCATGCTTGTTGTGTTCAAGGAACCACAAGAAGGCCAGGTGCAGAGGCTCACACCTGCAATCCCAGCACTTTTCAAGGGCCAAGGCAGGAGTATCGCTTGAGCCCAGGAGGTCAAGACCAGCCTGGGCAACATAGCAAAACCCCATATCTACAAAAAAAAAAAAAAAAACATTGTTTTTTAAAATTAGCCAGGCATGGTGGTACACACCTATAGTCCCTGCTACTCAGAAGGCTGAGATAAGGAGGGTCACTTGAGTCCAGCAGGCAGAGGTTGCAGTGAGCCATGATCATACCACTGTACTCCCATCTAGCTGACAGAGGGAGACCCTGTCAAAAAAAAAAAAAAAAAGGAAGGAAAACAAAAAGAACCACAAGGAGACCAGCAAGGCTGCCATAGAGAGAGCCAGGGCAGGCTCAGGGTGGACAGGTGGGGACTAGAGTGCCTAAGTGAATATAGGCTTTGCAAAACTAGATTTTCCTCCAAATAAGAAGGCGGATTCTGGAGGGTTTTGAATAGAGGACTAAGTTAATGCTTTAAAAGCTCCTATCGGCCTGGCGCGGTGGCTCAAGCCTGTAATCCCAGCACTTTGGGAGGCCGAGACGGGCGGATCACGAGGTCAGGAGATCGAGACCATCCTGGCTAACACGGTGAAACCCCGTCTCTACTAAAAATACAAAAAACTAGCCGGACGAGGTGGCGGGCGCCTGTAGTCCCAGCTACTCGGGAGGCTGAGGCAGGAGAATGGCATAAACCCGGGAGGCGGAGCTTGCAGTGAGCTGAGATCTGGCCACTGCACTCCAGCCTGGGCGACAGAGCGAGACTCCGTCTCCAAAAAAAAAAAAAAAAAAAAAGCTCCTATCTAGCTACTGTGAAAAGAATAAATTGAAGGGGCAAGACAGCAAGATGGGTGCTGGGGGAGGTGAGAAGTGGCCACTATCGAATGATGAATTGGATGTGAGGGATGAGAGGGAGAGTCACCAAGAATGACCACAAGGATCAGATTGGAGATGGAGTAGAGAGGTAAAGACTGTATATTGGTGTGAGCAGCTGGGAGGATGAGGGCATTTTTGCTCAGTGGAGAAGGCAGGAGGCAGGTGGCTGTGAGGGAGGGGAGGCGCAGGGAATCAGAAGCCTGACGTTGGACATATTAAGTTGCAGAAACCTTTTAGGCATCCAGGTGGAAATGTCAAAAGGCCAGTTGGATTTAGGAGTCTGCACGGGGTGGGGCATGTGACGGTGGGGCATGTGACCAAGGGTAGTGCCTGGAATCTTGGCACTCCTAGATTTCAGACATGCCACACACACAATCTTGCCCTGTTATTATTAACAATCTTGGCAGCCCTCAGGTATTGCTTCAGGAGCTCTACTGCCTACGGGAGAATGAAGCTTTTCACAGATTACTGGGCCCCACAAGCTTGAAGACTCTTGGCCTGGATTCTAGCTAGTGAACCCTGGGCAGGCTGGTTAACTCTCCAAAAGTCATTTCCTCATTTCTGCAGTGGAGCTAATGTCTTCCTTGCCATGTTACAGGGCTCATTCATTCATTTGTTCATTCAACAGATATTTATTAAGTGTTTACTTTGCACCAGTCTTAATACTGGGACCTGAATATAAAGACATGAGGCTTACAATCCAGTGGGAAAAACAGACATAAAACAAGTAAACCAAAAAAGGTATAATTGAAACTGATAAGTGTGGTAATGAGGTTAAACAAGAAGTAGGAACAAGGACCAACATGGAGGGCAGGCCTGTGTCCGTTGGGTGCTAGGCTGAATTCTTTTTTTTTTTCTTTTTCTTTTTCTTTTTTATTATACTTTAAGTTCTAGGGTACATGTGCACAATGTGCAGGTTTGTTACATAGGTATACATGGGCCATGTTGGTTTGCTGCACTCATCAACTCATCATTTACATGAGGTATTTATCTTAATGCTATCCCTCCCCCAGCCCCCCATTCCCTGACAGCGCCCAGTGTGTGATGTTCTCCGCCCTGTGTCCCTGTGTTCACGTTATTCAGCTCCCACCTACGAGTGAGAATATGCAGTGTTTGGTTTTCTGTCCTTGTGATAGTTTGCTTAGATTGATGGTTTCCAGCTTCATCCATGTCCTTGCAAAGGACATGAACTCATCCTTTTTTATGGCTGCATAGTATTCCATGGTATATATGTGCCACATTTTCTTAATCCAGTCTATCATTGATGGACATTTGGGTTGGTTCCAAGTCTTTGCTATTGTGAATAGTGCCATAATAAACATACGTGTGCATGTGTCTTTATAGTAGCATGATTTATAATCCTTTGGGTATATACCCAGTAATGGAATTGCTGGGTCAAATGGTATTTCTAGTTCTAGATCCTTGAGGAATCACCACACTGTCTTCCACAATGGTTGAACTAATTTAAACTCCCACCAACAGTGTAAAAGCGTTCCTATTTCTCCACATCGTCTCCAGCATCTGTTGTTTCCTGACTTTTTAATGATCACCATTCTAACTGGCATGAGATGGTATCTCATTGTGGTTTTGATTTGCATCTCTCTGATGACCAGTGAGGATGAGCATTTTTTCATGTGTATGTTGGCTGCACAAATGTCTTCTTTTGAGAAGTGTCTGTTCATATTCTTTGGCCACTTTTTGACGGGATTGTTTGTTTTTTTCTTGTAAATTTGTTTGAGTTCTTTGTAAATTCTAGATATTAGCCCTTTGACAGATGGGTAGATTGCAAAGATTTTCTCCCATTCTGTAGGTTGCCTGTTCACTCTGATGATAGGCAGAAGCTCTTTAGTTTAATTAGATCCCATTTGTCTATTTTGGCTTTTATTGCCATTGCTTTTGGTATTTTAGTCATGAAGTCTTTGCCCATGTGCTAGGCTGAATTCTAAGATGGCCACCAAGAGCTGGTTCCCTCCACCCACTTCCTGCCCTGTAGAATCCCTTCCCCTTGAATGTGGGCAGGGCCTATGAATATGATGGGATAGTCACCCTTGATTAGGTTACATTATATAAGAGTCTATCTTATTGGATTGGTGCCATATTGTTGTGAGTTGCCTTTGAAGGGAGCTGTGTGGCAAAAAGCCAAGCATGGCCTTTAGGAGCTGACAGCTGGAAAGGAACAGGGACCTTGGTCACACAACCAGAAGGAAATGGATTCCACCAACACGCAAGGAAACTTGGAAGTGGATCCCTTCCCCACTGAGCCTCCAGATGAGGATACAACCAGTTGACACCTTGACTGCAGCCTTGTGAGATCCTGAGAAGAAGACCCAGATAACATGTGGCATATACTTCTAACGGAAGAAATCGTAAGGTAATAAATCTGTGGTGTTGGCCGGGCACAGTGGCTCACACCTATAATCCCAGCACTTTGGGAGGCCGAGGAGGGCAGATCACAAGGTCAGGAGTTCAAGACCAGCCTGGCCAACGTGGTGGAACGCCGTCCCTACTAAAGGTACAAAAAATTAGCTGGGCATGGTGGTGCCAGCCTGTAATCCCAGTTACTTGGGAGGTTGAGGCAGGAGAATCACTTGAACCCAGGAGGCAGAGGTTGCAGTGAGCTGAGATTGCACCATTGCATTTTAGCCTGGGTGACAGGGTGAGACTCGGTCTCAAAAAAAAAAAAAAAAAAAAATTGTGGTGTTTCGGCTGCTAAGTTTACAGTCTCTGGTTATGTACCATAGAAAATGAATATATATAGGGTGGTCAAAAAAGGTCTCTCTGAGAATGTGACTTGTAAACTAAGACCTGAGGGTGAGGAATCAACCAAGGGAAGAGTGACAAGACAGAGAGTGACAAGGCAAAGGACTCTGAGGTGGGGAAGAAGTGAAGGAGTTCAAGAACAGAAAAGTGGCCAGTCCAGCTAGAGCCCAGCAGGTGAGGCAGGGAGAGAGGAACAAGAGGAAGGTAATGTGGATAAACTTTTAACCTTTTACAAGCACAGGATACTGCTCTCTTACTCAAGTTCAAAGCCACATCTGTGAATGTGGTATCAGATAAGTTACTATAAGAAAGGGACTCCAAAACAAAGCTGCTTAAGTAAGAGAAAAGTTTGCTTTTATGCCATGCAATGGTGCAGAGGAAGGTGAGAGGTTTAGAGCTGGTGTGGCTGGTTGCTGGCTGGATAGATGTGCAACTTTCAGAACGTGGCTTTTTTTTTTTTTCTTCTGGGCCTGAAGTAGCTCCTTCAGTTGTTCCAATTCTCTAGCCAGTGGGAGGGGAAAAGTAAGAATGGAAGGCTTGGTGTTTCTGTATTAAAACAACAACAACAACAACAACAAAAACACTGTGATCTGGAAGTTGTGCTCATCAATTCTGTTCTCAATGTGTTGGCCAGAACCCAGTCCTGTGACCACACCTACTGCCAAGGAGTCCCGGGTGGGTATCTCTAGCTCACCCTTGAGGAGTCCCATGTCTAAGAGTTCCCTGCTAACTCAGAGCTATGTCTCTAAAAGTTAGAATATAGCCTCTGGGGAACAATGAGCCGTCTCTGTTCCAGCCTAACCTTATTTAGCCATAAGCCTGGACACATCTTTAGCTTTCCCCCAAGGCTCCAGGATGGTAGAGGTGACATTCAAAGTGGACTGTCACTTGTTTTCTCTCATCTCTCCAATGATTTCCCAAGAATAGAATAAGATGAGCAGCCAAATTGTGGGCATGAAGGCTTGTCTCTTTCATTTCCAGCACTGCCCTGGCAAAAAAAAATCTCCCTACCTCACCTACAATCACTCCTCCCTGGTGAGAATGTTTCTGCCATTTGGACTTCATCTTATAGCCTTTGTGCCCATCAGCCCTAGGGGCAGGCAGTTTATGTGTTTGGCATGCCCTGTAACTCTCCAGCATTCTGAACCTTTACTGCAAGTCAGAGGCATTTATTAATACTGCTGCTAATAATAGTGCCCAGCAGGGAAGGACTGGCACAAACATGTAAGAAGCAGCGTTTCCCTTTACTGTGCTTTCATTGTTCACTGGAACATGACAGATGGAGATAAATTCAGACTTGCCTTTTGAGTCCCCTCACTTGGGTTACTGATCCCATTACTAGAAGTTGTGTTTTGCTGGCACCCGTAGAAACATGCAGCAAATAACAGGCTGTAGGGTGTTCTCATGCTCCATTGTGCAGCCTGAAATGGAAAAGTTTGGTTTCTGAGAAAGCTGCAGGTTCCATCTCTGTAGCCTGAGGTTGTTTTGAAATGAGGTGGCCATAAAGGTTGAACACAAGCCGAATCTTGCCTGCCCTCTTGCTTGCAAAGTACAAAAAGACAAGCAGAGAAAGCAAAATTACCTGCCTTTGTGTATCCCTATCTCTCGGTCTTTTACTTTGAAAAATTTCTCTGTTAGAACTGTATAAATTGATATCAATTGCTAATCTCATTGAAGCAAGGTTTATGCCGAAAACTATGCAGGGGGCATCCCATGTATTATTCCTTTTGAAACTCAGTAACTCAGTGCTATGTTGTTATTCCCATTTCATAGAGGAGGAAACCAAGGCAGGGAGAAATTCACGTTATATGTTCAATGTAGCACAGCTGGTAAGGGGCAGAGGCAGAATTTGAACCTGTGTTTTTGTGACCCTAGAACCTGCAGTGGCAACCCCAATATCCTATTGCCTGTTAAGACAGCAGAGGAGAGTTTGCAATTTCCAGTTGCATCTTTCCACCATGGGCTGGCAGTTACTGGCCATTCCTACTGTGGAAAGCAAAAGGCATCACAGCCTGGGAAACCAGCTGGATTTCATCACATCAGCTGAAGTCACATTAGCTGACTTCAGGTCAGCTGCAGGTGTAGTCACCTGCCTCCACTTCCACTTTCCCTTCACAACTGTCTGTCACCCCACCCGCCCCAGTCCTGACACACTAGATGGCTGCTTTTCTACCTGGTTAGTTACTGGGTACTGCAGGCCTCTGTTTCTCCAGGCTTCTCCACCAGTGTTTCTGCTGCAGGATAGGTTCAACGCAGCTTTCATTGGCTGGCCTAGCACTTGATATAGTGGGCTGCACACAGAGCTCTGAACCAGGAATTCTCAAATAAATTGTTAGGACCTGCCATGGTCTGAACGTGTTCCCTACCCCCTCCCCTCACAAATTCGTATGTTGAAACTTAACTGCCAATGTGATAACATTAAGAGGTGGGGCCTTTAGGAGATGATTAAGTCATGAAGGCTCTGCCGGTTATGAATGGGATGAGTACCCTTATAAAAGGGTTCAAGGGAACTAACCAGATCCCTTTTGTGCTTCTGCCTTCTCTCTTATGAGGACACAGCAATAAGGCACCATCTGAAAGTAGAGAGTAGCCCTTGGCAGACACTGAATGTGTCGGTGCCTTGATCTTGAACTTCCCAGTCTCCACGACTGTGAGAAAATAAATCTCTGTTCTTTGTAAATTACCCAGTCTTAGAAATTGTGTTATAGCAGCATAATTGAACTGAGACATTTATTGTTTGACGAGTTTCCCATAGTCCTGCCATAAGAAACTGAGTGCAAAAACATGCCTGTGCAAAAGTGATCTGTCGAGAGTAACGTCTCATGTTGTGAAGGGAATCGCTCACTGTGAGAACATGGTAGAAATGAAGAACACTAGCCTGGGATTCAAGTGAAGCTATCCTTTCCTGAGTGCTGATTGTGGGCTGGGCACTGTGCCAGCCTCTTTTGCCTACCTGACTTCATGCAAGCCTCAAAATTGCTCTGTGAGGTAGGCTGCCTTATCAATATTTTACAAATGAGCAAACCGAGGCTAGATATGTTAACTGGCTTTTCAAAGGTTGTTTGACTTGTAAAATGGAGTCTTCAGTTTCCAATGCCAATGTCCTTTTCTATTTTTTAACTCAGCTACTAATTTACTTTATAATCTTCGGGGGGGGAACCCTTTTGGCCTTATTTTCATATCTTTAAAATGAGAGGATTAGATTAGATCACTGCTTTCTAATTTGTGTTCCAAGAAACTCCTAGTTAGGTGATCACAGCTACAGGCTTTTGAGTTACTCAAACTTGGATTTGGGTTGCAGCTTAATTTTTTTTTTTTTTAGAGACAGGGTTTTGCTGTGTTTCCCAGGCTAGTCCTGGATTCAAGTGATCCTCCTGCCTCAGCTCCCCAAAGTGCTGGGATTGCAGGAGTGAGCTACTGCCCCGGCCAAGGGTATTCAGCAAATTTACTGAGCACCTATTATGTGTTGGGCATTGTTATAACCAAAGGTGATAACTGATGATAAAGACTCTGACCTCAGAGAGGCCTTGGCAGGGTTGGAAAGAGACGAACAAGCAAATAAGAAGACAATATCAATGATAAACCCAACGAAAGAAATAGTCAGAGTGCTGTGACAGAAAATAAGGAGGGTACTTAGGGCAGTTGCGGAAAGCTTTTTGAGTTAAGGCTTGGAGAAAGGAAGGAGCTAGGTAAAGAACATTTCAGGCAGAGGAAATAAGTACAAAGGTCCTGAGGCAGAACAGGGTTTGAGACAGTGGGGAAATGGAAATAAGGCCTGTATCACTGATGCGTAGTGACCAAGGGGAAGAGTGAACAGAGGAAAGAGGAAATCACATAGAAAATCACAACTCCTATAAGGAACAATAGCATTAATAATAATTATGAATAATAAACTTGCTAATCAAATTGCTAATAACTTGCTAGACCTGTACTATGCCCTTTATTCACCTTAAGAGTTGGGAAACCGTTACCTTGGGCAAGTTACTGAAATTTGCTAAAATCAGTTTTCCCTTCTGCTAAGTGATGATAACAATGTACCCCTTTCATGGACATGATGAGAAGGTTAAATGAATTTAGCTCCAAATCTGGCTCGGAGTTAGCTCCCGGGAGGAAGGAGGAGGACAGGCACAGGACTTGGGTCTCATCTCTTGATTCAGCCAATACTTTTCCAAGATGATTTGTTTTCCTCATTGGCCTTTGCAGAAAGTGTTGTCTATTCAAACCTGTTTTAAATCTGGTCAGATTGAAATTCCTTGGCAGACTTCAAGGCTCCATCCAAGTGTACCCTTTGGAGGCCCAAGTGTTTCTGGTAAACAGCACTCACCTGTCCCCAACCCCCTCTGGCACATTCCAGTCCCCACTTAGAGATCCCCGACTTCTTGTCAGGTTCAGGAGGACAACAACTCCCAGATAAAGGCTCAGAAACCAAGCGCAGCAGAGAACGAGAATGAAGACCAAGCATTTCTGAAAAGACCGTGGCAATCAGTGGGGACATTTGAGTGGATTCATAGTTAACTTCTCAGGGTCTCACTGGGGATATTAACTTATAGAAGACTGTCTGCTTGAAACTTTCTGTGTCTCTCACTGGGAGCCCAGTTGAAGGTTATATTCTAGGCAGGACTCATGGGATTTAGTACAAGGCCTAGGGGGAGGTTCTTTCTGGAGGACGCTGTTGGTTGCCCACCAAGTAGCCATTTTCTTACCGTTTCTCAGGCGAGCAGAGTTCATTGCCAATAGAGGCAGAAAACGCAGATTCTCACTTCTCACTTCTACAACTTCCCTTACAGCTATGACAATAGCCATGAGACCCAATACTGGCCAATTAAACCAGAGGAGCACTCTGCTGGAGAGCTTCTGGGTGAGATATATTCTTTTTCCTTTTTTTTTTTTTTTTTTTTTTTGAGATGGAGTCTCACTCTGTTGCCCAGACTGGAGTGCTGTGGTATGATCTCGGCTCTCTGCAACCTCCACCTTCCAGGTTCAAGTGATTGTCCTGCCTCAGCCTCCTGAGTTGCTGGGATTACAGGCATCCACCACCACGCCCAGCTAATTTTTTTATTTTCAGTAGAGACGGGGTTTCACCATCTTGGCCAGACTGGTCTCAAACTCCTTACCACGTGATCTACGTGCCTCAGACTCCCAAAGTGCTGGGGTTACAGGTGTGAGCCACTGCGCCCAGCCTGGGCAAGATATATTTTATGTGATAAGGGAAAAGATAAGAGGAAAAGTTGCAACTCCTCCTTCCTAGCATTTTGTATGTGCATTTGTCAAGACATTATGTATGCAGCCTTAGCAACTATCTTGCAATAGTGAAGGAGAGTCTCTGAGAAGCTCTGATAACATGGTCTGGCTGTGTCCTAACCCAAATCTTACCTCCAATTTTAACAATCCCTACGTGTGGTGAGAGAGACCCAGTGGGAGGTAATTGAATCATGGGGGCAGGTCTTTCTCATGCTGTTCTCATGATAGTGACTAAGTCTCACAAGATCTGATGGTTTTATAAAGGGGAGCTCTCCTGCACACACTCTCTTGCCTGCTGCCATGTAAGACGTGTCCTTGCTCCTCCTTTGCCTTCTGTCATGATTGTGAGACCTCCCCAACCAAGTGGAACTGTGAGTCTCTTTTTTTCCTTTATAAATTACCCAGTCTTGAGTATGTCTTTATTAGCAGAATGTGAATGGACTAATACATCTGATATGCTTGAGCCATTGATCCATCTGTCACTGGACCACTGTTATATGAGACAAAGAAATCCCTTTAATTTAAGCCCATTATCTCTGGCTACTCAGTTATGTGCAATTGGAAGCATCATAACTGATACATCTCTGCTTCTTTTCATCCTTTCTCATTACTCTCCCCTTTGGAAAGAATCAGAGAGCCCTTTTCACCTGTTCAATGATGTCTACAATTTTTTAAAAAGAAACAAAGCCTTTCATTTCTGGGGTGCTCTTAGGTCCAGTTGCCCAGGACCCTTCCAGAGCAGCTGTGGTTTATTCCTGTGGTTCTGGTGTAATTTTTTTTTTTTTTTTTTTTTTTTTTTTTTTTTTTTTTTTTTTTTTTTTGAGACGGAGTCTTGCTCTGCCGCCCAGGCTGGAGTGCTGTGGCCAGATCTCAGCTCACTGCAAGCTCCGCCTCCCGGGTTCACGCCATTCTCCTGCCTCAGCCTCCCGAGTAGCTGGGACTACAGGCGACCGCCACCTCGCCCGGCTAATTTTTTTTATTTTTTTAGTAGAGACGGGGTTTCACCGTGTTAGCCAGGATGGTCTCGATCTCCTGACCTTGTGATCCGCCCGTCTCGGCCTCCCAAAGTGCTGGGATTACAGGCTTGAGCCACCGCGCCCGGCCGGTTCTGGTGTAATTTTTAAGAGTACTCAAAAATATTCTTGGATGGATAATAAATTATTTGGTCACATTATTTTCCTTTCTCAGAGAGAAAAAGCTTCAGTGTGGATGTCTCTGGAAGAGAGAGAGAGAAAATACACAGCTTTCAAATTCACAATAAAAGGGTAAGTGGTGAACCCCAGGGTTAGGGTGGGGGGCAGTGGGGTAGGCAGAACTGGAGGGAGCACTTGCCGTGAAAAAGGTTCACTAGAGTAAGGAGGAGGCCCAGAAAGAGCAAACTTGGAGCTCTAAAGGCAAACTGCATGCACTTCCCAGCTTTTCCAGTGACCCGCCCTGCTTCTAAGAGCATGCAAAGCCTTTGTTGGTGGTTTCTGATCTTTCTCTGCTGCCTCTTCACACAGTCCTAATCCACTTTCTACCAACACTCCTGGGGTGAGTGGAGCCTAAGACTTAGCCAAGAAGTCTGAAACTCTTTCCTGTGGTTTTTGTCTGAACCCAAACAACTCCCTGTTTCTTTCTGAGCTCTTTCCAAGACCCTCACAGGATTGACAATGGCAACATACAAAGTGGGTAATGTCACTCTCACCCACACTATTTCAATTCCTTTTTCTCCAGACCTTTCCAGACCCTCATAAGTGGAAGGTATGTAGAGTGCACCCTGTCTCCACTCCTTCTGTTGTACCTCCCTCCTGTGGGAGGGAAAGCAATTCACAAACCAGGCAGTTTATCCCTGCTGAACAACATGTTGTTAAGTGCATAATTTAGTCTTGATGTAAATTATATAGGCTCATTATCTGTGAGAAAATCTGGCTGCCCTGTAAGCCAATTAGAATGATGAGCAACGTGCCTGGAGCCCCAGTAGCTGTCCCTGAGGAGTTGAATCCAGGAACAGAAGGAGCCCTTGTGCTCCCAGAGGCAGCACCAGGCATCAGGCCTCAGTTCTAGCTGATCTGCTGGGATCGGGGCTAGGCAGCAGGCCTTGAAAGGCGAGACCCTGCTTCTTGCACAGAGACATGCTTCTTTTTTGTTGCCTTCTGTGCCTGATCATCCAGGTGACTATTAGGGCTTGTGCAGCAGAACAAAGCAAGAGAAATGACTGAGGGGATGCGGGTCACAGGGGACACTTGGCCGGAGTTGGGGAAAGACTGGGCTGGAATCAATGCCTAGAATCCTCATCATTCGTAATCTGGATCTGTGGGAAACTGGTAGGCTCCTTGGAGAGGGGACCTCAATGCTGAAAGAGAAAGATCTTTTAACTCATTCAGTAATAACTGAGTGCCTACTATATCTTAGGCACTAAACTAGGGTCAGAGGCTACAACAGTAAACAAAACACAATTGTTGTCCCTGGATGCTTTCAGTTTACTAGGAATTTCAGACAACTTAACAGGTAGTTACAAAGGAGTATTGATGTCACTGGTAAACATGCACACACACACACACACACACACACACACATGCATTAAAAATTACCCAGCAAGATGTCTGTGTGTCCTTCAGTGTCATTCTAAAGCCTTGTCTAATGGGCTAGCCCAAGGGTCATCTGAAATCCTTGATTTGGCTCACTATCACAACTTCTTATGGTCTAGGTCCTGAAAAGTTAGATCTTAATTTGTAGGAAATTGATAAGTTGCAAATGATTTTTGTCTGGCAGAGATGTAAATTATTTCTATCCATTGGAATAAACAGTTCCAGAGGGTTATAATTGTTTTGCTTCTATGACGTTATTCAGTTTTGTACCTAGGTCAGCAATCTTACTTCAGCATCCTTGCTTTCATTGACTATTCTGTATATACTCAGCTTCTCATAGGTTCCTTCGATCCACCTTTACCATCCTGCTGGTTCTCTCATTAATGAGTTAAATAAATCTTTGGCATAGACTTTGATGTATTTGCATGAGAGTCACACCTTTAACTTTTTGGAAATTATCATCTGACACCTTATAGGTAAGACCACCTTAGTGCTAAGGGGTAAAAGACAAGAAACATGAAATCCAGTCTTGGGGGTTTAGGGAAGATTTCTCAGAGAGGGCATCTAAAGTCAGATATGAAGGACAAAGGAGTTAGCTAGGCAAGGATGGATGTGGGAAAGTGTACTAGGTGGGAGATTAGCATACGCAAAGACCAGAGATGAGACAGTTGCATTAACACTAGAAGCCCAAGAAGGTGAGCGGTGAGCAGCAGGAATGGAGAGGTAAGGAATGGTCAGACTGGAACGGACCTCAGTGCTATGCCAAGGAGCTTGGTCTGTATACAGAGGGCACTGTAAGTCATTAACAAGTTTTTAAACAGGTGCAAATATGGTTGGATTTGGCTTTTGAGTTCACTGTCTTGTAAGCCAGGTGGGAATCTCATTCATTGTACACTAATTGTAGCCTGCTGAGGTTGCTTCTAAGATTCCTATGTAATTCTGGTTCCCTCCAGTTTGCTCTACAATTAAAAGACATTGGTGAATAAATTTATGGACACAGTTCCTGTATGTTAGCTGGAATACCCAACAATGGATATTTATCATGTATAAGGTTTTCCTTTTCTAACCTTGTCAAAAATATAAAGAAAGCAGAAGTGCAGAAAAAAAAAAAAAAGGTGCAAGACTGACATATTTTAAAGTGAAATTCTCAGCAATGGACAAATCAGAGCTGAAGGGGAGACTCCAGAGACCAGCTATTAGATGAAATTGCTTTGGTCAGAAAGGTTGCTGCCTCTTTCAAGTTTCCTTAGCCATATGTTTCCATTTAAGCAATAAATTGTGAAACATTTTTACATTTTTGGCACAAGGGACTATTTATTCGGTTATGATGTAGCTTGCAGAGGACTTTTCAGCATTGATAGCACTTTTGTTTCTTGTCCCACTTAATCTTCATGAGATCCTGTGAGGCAGAGAGGCTGTCTGCTGCCATTATTTTACAGATGGAGAAGCCAAGGTCCAGAAAGGGTCAGTGGTTTGCTAAGTCACCACTACAAATTAGTCAGAGCCTGGAAAGGGAAGATCTTGTCACCATAGCCTTGTCTGACACTACCATGGAAAATTTTACCTAGTGGGTGTTTAATAAATGCAATGAAGGAACAATTCTGTTCTTAATATGTATCAAATTATATAATTATGCATCTATATGTTTGTTGTTGATTAAGGCCACTAAATTGTAAGCTTCATTAAGGCAGTTTTCAATTTTCTGTTGCTGTATAACAAATGACCCTAAAACTCAGTAGCTCAAAACCAACAATGTATTAGTTTTCATGATCCTATGAGCCAGGAATTTGGGCATGGCTCAGCTGGGTGGTTCTTCTGTTCCACATGGTGTCAGCAGGGGTCACTCAACTATATTATGCTAGTGGTTGGGCTGGACTGTAAGATGGTTAATTTTGTGTGTCAACTTGCCTGGATCACAGTGCCCAGATATTTTGTCACACATTATCCTGGTGTTTCTGTGAGGGTGCTTTTGGACACGATAAACATTTAAATTAGTAGACTTTGAATAAAGCAGATTGCCCTCCATCAGATGGGTGGGCCTTGTCCAATTAGTTGAAGGCCCAAATTGAATACAAGGCTGACTTCACCAGAAAAAGAAGGAATTATCCAATATATGGCCTTTGGATTTGAACTGCAATATCAGCTCTTCCCTGGGTCTCCAGCCTGCTGGTCCACCCTGCAGATTTTAGACTTAATAATCTCTATAATTGCATGAATAAATTCTTTAAACCTCTCTCTCTCTGTATATATGTATATGTATATGACCACTCCTTCTTTGCACAGCACGCTTGGGCTTCTTTGCAGCATGGTTGCCTCAGAGTAGTCAAACTAATACATGGCAGCTGGGATGTAAGAAAAGTGAAAGCTGCTAGTCCTCTTAAACCTTGGACTTTGAATCTCAGAATATCCCTTCTAATGTAATCTATTCATCAAAGCAAGTCACACACCAGCTCAGATTCAAGGTGAGGGTAAATAGATTCTACCTCTTAAAGAGAGCATTGACAGAGTCACATTGCAAAAGACATGAGGGAAGATATTATTGCAACCATTTTATTAAAACAATCTGCTGCAGACAGGGACCATGTTTTATTCCTAATGCATTTCCCAAACTCTTAAGAGTTTTGGGGAATATTAAATGCAACAATGTATACAACGAGCTGAGCGCAACAAATATTCCTTAAATAACTGTATGTATTCATTTGTGGGTAGATGGGTGGTGATAGAGTTTGGATATTTGTCCCCTCCCAAATCTCATGTTGAATTGTAATCCCCAGTACTGGAGGTGGGGTCTGGTAGCAGGTGTTTGGATCATGAAGGTGAATCCCTCATGGCTTCGTGCTGTCTTCCTGATAGTGAGTTCTCATGAGATCTGGTCATTTAAAAGTGTGTGGTATTTCTTCATCCAATTTATCTCTGACTCTTTTTCTCTTGCTCCTGCTTTTGCCATGTGTTGTGTCGGCTCCTTCTTCACCTACCACCATAATTGTAAGCTTCTCAAGGCCCCTCTAGAAGCTGAGCAGATGCCAGCATCATGCTTCCTATAAAGGCTGCAGAGGCTTAATTGGCCTAAAGAGCCAATTAAATCTCTTTTCATTATAAATTACCCAGTCTCAAGTATTTCTTTATAGCAATCCAAGAATGACGTAATGCAGATGGAAAACATGCCCAAGGTGTGTGATTGTGACTCACAGACTCACAGGTGACCCCAATCATTACTACACCTCATGTTTACTCATAGATAGTCCTTTGAGAAACAAGATAGGGCTGTAGTTAAGAGCTTGGGTTTTGGATTCAGACCACAGGGCTCCAGATTCAGTCTCCACTATTTGGGAGCTGTGGGATCTTGGGTGCCTTATTAATGCAAGTGAGATAATATAAGTGAAGGGCACAGCACAGGTTTAGCAATTTGTTAGTAACTTTATTAGTCTATTTATTATAAATAATTATTACTGTTATTAGACTTGTGCCCATGTTTATGTACTACCTGCTATAATCTATTGCTCTTCCTCTCTGTTCATGTACCATCTATCTCTCCTTCTGAACACTGCTATTCCATCTGTGACTGCAGTTCCTTGGCAAGCCACCACTGTGCCACATCATTTGAAGCTGGAGGGAAAAAAAAATAACGAGTTGGTGTTGCTCCATGTCATCACTTCCCCTGACAGCTGCTTGGTGCCTCTTACAGTTTCTCCCCCACTTCCACTCCCCATGGCCTGCCTCCTGGAGCTGCTTTCAGGCAGACATTGTTGGGTAGTGGCTGGCTGGCTGTTGGCCAGGGTTCCATCAGGGCCACTTCTCAAAGTTGGCTCTGTCAAGTGCCTAAAGAAGCAGGATGTGTTGCTGGAAGATGGTTTGGCCCCATGGTGTGCAGGTTGTCTGCAGCCCTGAGCTGCAAACCTCCAGTTCTTTGTTGGTGCTATATTCTGTCTTTCAGGATTCCAAGGGCATCCTGGCTTTCTGGATTAGATACTGAAGTGGAGATGAATGAGTTTGGCATTGAATTCTGGCTTTGGCTTGAATTGTGTATACCTGAGTTTTGTTGGCTTATATCTCCATTATGCCAGACACAGGCTCTATCAGTCATTTATTGTTCCTATAGTTGTTTCTTCCTCTAGATTATGAAGAGTGAGGAGGTTTTGGCAACTCATTATTTGATTTACGGCAAGTAGCTTCCTGATTGCCAAGATTTTTATATTCACCAGGATTAGGACTATCTAGTTATCAATATACAGAGAGTTAGTTACCTACTCTCTGGAATGCAGAGTGCTTGGTAGCAGGGCTGCTTATTTATGGTTGTTCAGGTTGTGCACTGCAAAAGGGCGCCCAACCAAGTGGGCTGTTGTAGCTAAAATTCAGCCCACGCTCAACTCACCAAGCCATCCACCCTGGCTCAAGTTGTAAAGCCACCCTTTTCTAATTTGCACAGTCATGATACAGATGTGCAGCAAGCCCTGCTTAGTAGGCTATGTGGAAAGGTTGACTTTGTACAGAAGGTAGAAAATGATGTTGGCAGTTAGAAGCTGATCTTCAGAGGGCTTACTCTCAAGAAGAGACATTTATTGTTAAATAGTTCAATCTAGAGCTATCAGAATTTTTTTCTCCCTTTCAACCTCGCTGCCAATGCATCCCTGGAATGCCTAGATGGTACCCATTTATCCAAATCTGTGCTAGAATAAGTCTCAATTTTCATTATCTATCATAAACACTTCTTGATGGGTTTGGGATGTCAGAACTAGTGTCTATTTTGTTTCTAAAAATCTAAGCCTGTGAACCTTTCTATTCTTCATCAGGAACTGGGGTTTTTGTCAGTGGTTAAGATGTAACTCACAGAAACAGGTGGCTCAAATTTCTCGTGCTGTTCTTCTATAAACAAGAGCTAACATCTAGTGAGGACTTGCACTGTGTCAGGCACAGGTCACACGAATTACCCACTTAATCACCACAGCAACCCTATGAGGTAAAGAATACTATTATCATCATTTTCCAGATGAAGAAACAGAGGCATAGAAAAGTTAAATAATTTGCCCAGAGTTCATCAGATAGTGAGTTATTAGTATAAGAAGTGCTTGCATTAGCGATCAGGGAGATGCAAATCAAAACCACAAGGGGATTCCACTGCACACCCACTGAGATGGCTATAATAAAAAGACAGGTAATAACATGTGTTGGTGATGATGTAGAAAAATTGGAATACTCATACACAGCTGGTGGGAATGTAAAATGGTGCAGCCACCGTGGAAAATTGTCTAACAGTTTCTCAAAAAGTTGGGCATAGATTACCACATGATCCAGCAACTCTATACATAAGCATATGGCCAAGATAAATGAAAACATATGTCCACACAAGATCTTGTATATGTTTTTGTTTTTGTTTTATTTGAGACAAGGTCTTGGTCTATTACCCAGACTGGAGTGCAGTGGCACAATCAAGGCTCACTGCAACCTCTGCCTCCTGGGCTCAGGCAATCCTCCTACCTCAGCCTCCCAAGTAGCTGAAACTCCAGGCACATGCCACCACGCCCAACTAAGTTTTGTGTTTTTTGTAGAGATGGGGTTTTGCCATGTTGCCCAGGCTTGTCTCAAACTCCTAAACTCAAGTGATCAACCTGCCTCTGCCTCCCAAAGTTCTGGGATTACAGGCATGAGCCACCACTCATGGCCTTGTACACAAATATTCATAGGAGCATTGTTCATAATAGTCAACAGTGGGAACAACCCAAATGTTATTGTCTAATGAATGGAAAAATAAAATGTGGTATATCTATACAATGGAATATTATTTGTACACAAAAAGAAATAAAGTACTGATACATGCTACTACAGTATTGATGAATCTTTAAAAATTATGCCAAGTGAGAGAAGCCAGTCACAAAGGGTCACATGTTGTATAATTCCATTTGTTTGTAATATCCGGAATAGAAAAATCTACAGAGACAGAAATAGATTTGTGATTGCCTTGGGCTAGCATAGGGGACAGAGGAAGAATTGGGGAGTGACAGCTAAGGGCATAGAGTTTCTTTTAGGGGATGATAGCAATGTTCTAAAAAAAATTGTGGTGACGGTTGCACAGATTTGTGAGTATACTAAAAGCCATTGAACTATATACTTTATTATTTTTTATTTTTATTTTTAGTTCTGGGGTGCATGTGCAGGATGTGCAGGTTTGTTACATAGGTAAACATGTGCCATTGTGGTTTGCTGCAACTATCAACCCATCACCTAGTTATTAAGCCCAGCATGCATTAGCTATTTTTTCTAATGCTATCTCTCCCCAACTCCACCCCCAACAGGCCCCAGTGTGTGTTGCTCTCCTCCCTGTGTCCATGTGTTTTCATTGTTCAGCTCCCACTTATAAGTGAGAACATGTAGTGTTTGATTTTCTGTTCCTGCATTTGTTTGCTGAGAATAATGGCTTCCAGCTTCATCCATGTCCCTGCAAAAGACATAATCTCATTCTTTTTTATGGCTGCATAGTATTCCATGCTGTATATGTACCACATTTTCTTTATCCAGTCTGTTGTCAACGGACATCTGGGTTGATTCCTTATCTTTGTTATCGTGAATAGTGCCATGATGAACATAAACTTGCATGTATCTTTGTAATAGAATGATTTATATTCCTTTGGGTATATAACTATGTTTAAGCCAAGAAATGACAAGCCTGAACTTAAAAGAAAAAAAAAAGCCTTCAATTGTTGAACTTGCAAAACAACCTTAGACCTCTAAACTTGCTCCAGAAGGAACCAGGGTCCCATAGCGGTGGAGCTTCCAAAGAGAACATACTAGTTAGCATCCAGCTCGGACATGCAAAGGAGAGTGACAGACAAGGCAGTACTTCCCAGAGTCCAGCATTAGGTCAAATCAAAGGAACTTCCCCCATGGCCAGGATTTCAGAATTGCTATGGGCAAAGACTGCTTCTTTTTTGGTTCCCTTGACTGAATGGAAGTTTTAATTTTGGATATCCCCCTCCCCTCCCCTCCCCTCCCCTCCCCTCTCCTCTCCTCCCCTCCCCTCCTGTCCCCTCTCCTTTCCTTTCCTTTCTTTCCTTCTTTCTTTCTCTTTCCTTCCTTCCTTCCTTCCTTCCTTCCTTCCTTCCTTCCTTCCTTCCTTCCTTCCTTCCTTCCTTCCTTCCTTCCTTCCTTCCTTCCTTTCGTTTGTTCGTTCATTCGTTCGTTCGTTTCAGGATATCCTCTTTCTAATCCACCCGTGTGTAGGGGGTGGGGTGGGCAGATAACTTGTCTTGTAGTTCACAGGTCACCAGATCATAGGGAGCCAATGTGGACCCAGTGGGGAGGACTGTACAACATCCCTGAGATCCTGGACTTTGAGATGATTGTAGTATCTACATGGTCTTTTTAGGGTGTCTTATTTGGGATGCATGTGTTCTACATGAGGGGAAAGGAGTGAAATGGATGTTTGGTGAACAGATAGGTAAATTGTGGCAGACAATGACAGTGCTATGTGATCAGCAAACCTGATTTCCTTTTCTTCCTGGTCACTCAGCGAGCCAACACTTCCCATTTTTCTTTGGACTTTGGTGGTGCCATGTGACTGAGGTCTGGCCAATAAAATGTGTGTAAATAATGAAGAGAAGTGCAATTAAGAGGCCCCAGAGGTGGGGTTGAGCAGACATTTGGGTAAACAGGAGAGACTAGTCGGTACAAAGAGGAAAAGTCTTCTGTTCCTACAGACTTTGACCAACTCTTGGTGAGAACTCATGAGTTTTAGACAGGGCTGCCACTATGCAGATTATGCACTAAACAAATGTGCCTGGCTGTCAGGGCACATGAAGGCTAAATTCTAGCCCATGTCCCACTCACCTAGCTGCTTGTCCTGTCACTAGGCTTCATCCAGTGACTTTATCCACCTCGAATAGGGGGTACCTACAGCTCTGTCACCTTTTCCTCACCCAGCCAAGTACCTTTAGAGCTTTGTCTGCTGGAGGGAGACACAAGTTTTCCTCCTTGCCTAGGAAGCACCTCTATCTAATGATCACAATGGAGCCACGTGGGCTAGAGCTGTGACTCTCTCTCTGAATGTATTTGACATTGCTAGGGGCCATGTCAGACTTCTGACTATCTCCCACAGTGACTTTGCTTCTAGAGGTGGTAGAAACGTGACACTTTGGCTCAACAAATATCTTCAGTTTGAAACAAACAAAAAAAAGTTTAGCCTTGGATTCGAAGAAATATTGAGCGACATGACTTACCTCTTTCCCCGGCTGCTTTTTACCATATATGGTAGTCTAATAGGAAGCCTCACTTCTGGCAGCTCTTTGAATGTTCTGACAGCTCTCAGAAATACCAAGAATGGCTGAAAACTCATGCTCATCTTTGTGATGATCGTTTTTCTTCTTGCCTCCTTGATTTGGTATTTCTAGTAAACCTCCTCATTAAAGCCATATTAAGGGAACTCATAAATATGTATAGAGTCTTTTAAATTATCTGTTGATGGATATGGACTCTGACACATTTACATAATGAGCTTTTAAAACATGCAGATACATTTTACAACCAGACCTGAGTGGGGGCTGGGTGAGGTGGAAAACTCAGGAGGAAACAAACTTAATTTTGACAATATTGAAGGTGCCTCTTTGCAGAAAGCCTTAGATTTCAGGGAAAAAAAATTGTACTGCTGAGGAGCTTAGTTCCTGTGCACAGATTTCAGAGAGTATTAGGGATGTTGTCAAGTTAGGAGAGAGGTGAAGTGAAAGGAAATGACATCATGTTCCGAATGCTGACAGGGAAGCAAATAAATCAGAACCAAGGTGGTAAAGCAGCCAAAGCTAATTAGAGTGATAAACATTACTATGTTCATTGATATCTGATATCTATCCAGTTCCCCTTCACTTTGGGCACATGGAAGAGACAAATTCTGTGGTCTGAGATGTGGTCTGGCCAGTGAAGGATGAACAGAAGTGAGATTGGTCACTTTTTGGCAAAAACTTTTAAGGACTCTTTTGCAATTTTTCCATGTTCTCTTTGTTTGGCTGCTAGTCTGGAGACATCAGCCTGAGTCCTAGAGTCGGATGCCATGGGGCAGAAAACACTGCCAATACATGCTGGAACTGTGGCATGAGCTAGAAATGAACCTTTGTTGTTTTAAAACACTTAGAATTGGGGTGTTCTTTGTTACAACAGCAAAATCATACCCATCCAGACTGATTGAACTGGAACCAGGGACTTGTAATTCTATCCAGGGACAACCCTTTTTGGAAGTTTGAATCGACCAGTTCCACTTTGAAGGATTTTGTGGTCCAGAAAGAGATTGAGGAAGCTGAAACAAACCCTTTCTCTCTCTCTCTTCCCCAAACGGGACCATTCAACTGGGTTCCCTAATTCTTATACCTAAAAGATAGCATGGTCTTTCCAGTTTTCCTGAACTCCATGGTGATTCTTTCCAGTTTGAGTAGAGGCTCCTGAAGGCTGCTACAATTTGATGTTCAGAATAAGTAAATGCAATAAATGCATCTGCCCCATCTGAAGGGCTATCATGATGGTTAGCGGTGATTTGATAAATTCATTCTGTTAAAAAAAATGGAGCTCCCTCAGATGAAAATTGCTATATAAATCCTTAGTTGATAGTAATACTCTGACAGAGGAGAAAATGAGAAAGTACTGATGCCAAAAGTGTCCTAAATTAGAAATTGATTTTCATTCACAGAAGCAATAGAGGAGCTGGATGTTGCTTCTGAACTCGTGAGAGGCAACATGTCGCAGAGGGGGAGAGAAATCATTTCTGTCCTTGCAACCTGAAGGAGATAAAACTAAGAAAAAAACTAAGACTGTTTGTTTTTTTAATTTTCCACACACTGTTTTTTTTGTGCTCTATTTCTGCAACTCATTTATTCATCACAAAACCCAGTGAGGTACCGTCAATTTGCATATGAGGAAACTAAAACTGCCTTTGCAAAATTATTACAGTGAGAAAACTCCAACATCACTGACTCCATCTTGACTAGAATTCTAGATGAAGGGGAGGAGTCTAGGCTGTGGGTGGGTACAGGCTCTTAAACCGTAGACACTGTACCCTGTAAGCAAGGGTACAAAAGGAGGAGAGTCCCTGTTCTAGGACCCAAGCTTTATAGCAGTGATGCTCAAACTTTAGCATGCAAAGGAACGTGGGAGAGCTTTGCAAAAACACCCACCCAGATACTTACCACCCACCCTGCTACTTCCAAAGATTTAGATTCAGTTGGTGTGGGGTGGGGCCTGGGATTTTGCATTTTTAAGGAGCTCCTGGATTATGCTGATGCAGTCCTCCCAGGACCATACTGGGGTGGCCTTGCTTTTAAGGGCCCTGTGCAGACCCTCCTCCTGTTGTGCCCTTCCTTACAGGGCACAGTGTGTATGGTTTAATGGCCAGGGAGGGAGTGAGGAAGGATTATTTTATTCCCCCAAAAGTGATGAGAAAGAATAGAGAGAGACTAGAAGAAATGAGTGAAAACTGGTTGAGAATGTGGAGAGGAAAGTTTGGATTTGCCTTGAAGTGGAGGACAAATGCAGACTCAACAGATGGGAGGGGAGAGGAAAAACGAAATCAGTTTCATGACAGGAAGAAACAAAAACAACGGTAAGTTACCTTGCACCCGAGGCTGACGTGTCAGTTAGATTTCCTTAGCTCACGGGGACAGCAAACACACACACACACAGAGCACATTTACATTTATACAACAACAAACTTGTGTTTTATTTTTATTCTCCATGGTTTCCTCTGTGGTCCCAGATTTATCACCATACAAGCATTTTTAAATATTTGTTAGGACCAGATCAAAGACCAAGCACTGAATGTGTCACTGAAACTGTGCTTGTTGATCATGTTGTAACGAATCAGTGTTTCTGTCATTCTCTTCTTCTATGGAGAGTCCCTGTCTACATTGGATGGCGCGGTTAGGAGAATCGGCAATTAAGTTTTTTTGTTTTGTTTTTGAGACAAGGTCTTGCTCTTTTGCCCTGTCTGGAGAGCAGTGGTGCAATCATGTCTCACTGCAGCCTTGACCTCCCAGGCTCAAGTGATCCTCCCACCTCAGTCTTCCAGGTAGTTAGGACCACAGGCATGCCCCACCATGCCCAACTAACTTCTTTATTATTTGTAGAGATGAAGTCTTGCTGTGTTGCCCAGGCTGGTGTCAAACTCCTAGGCTCAAGCAATCCTCCTGGTTCAGCCTCCCAAAGTGCTGGGATTATAGGCATGAGCCTTCACACCCAGTTAATTAAGTTCTGAATGAGTAGTTATCTGGATTGTTTTTGTTTTACTTGACTATTTTCTGCTAGCCCAAAGGCTCTTTTGTTCCTTGCCTTTGGACATGTAATCACACTCAAACACCAATAGATACAAGTCTCCAAGTGTTGTGATTTCAACTTCCCCAATCCAGAAAATTTCACTCCAGCTCCTTAAGATTCTAGACTCTTACAAAAGTCCACTGGCAGCCTAGGAGTTGGGGATGCTGGTCAGGGAAGATGATGCTTGCCAGTCACAACATGGGCAACAGAGAGATTTATAGTGAGGGGTAAACCAGAGAAATAGAAGGAAACCATAAGTGTCCCTTTCATCTCCTGACCCTTACACCAAACGGAGTGATGAGTAGAGTGTGATCTTAAATAGTTTCATTTAAGATATGCTTAATATCTTGTGCTTCTTTCCACAACTCTGCAGATCTAGTGGAGTAGAATTCATGGAGAAAGTCCTCAAGGCTGAAGGATGAGCAGGCAGGGAAGGGATGTAGTAGAGAAAACTTGATGGAAAATTAGCTAGTGATACTGTGGAAAGGGCCAGAGGAGACAAGGGTGTGTGGGCTCAACCTTGGTGGTGATTCCATTACTTAGATCTTCTTGTGTCATATCACAGTTATTAAGAATCATGCGGTGGCTCACACCTGTAATCCCAGCACTTTGGGAGTCCAACATAGGCAGATCACCTGAAGTCAGGAGTTCGAGACCAGCCTGGCCATTATGGTGAAACTCTGTCTCTGCTAAAAATACAAATATTAGCCAGGTGTGGTTGTGCATGCCTGTAGTCCCAGCTGCTTGAGAGGTTGAGGCAGGAGAATCACTTGAACCTGGGAGGCGGAGGTTGCAGTGAGCTGAGATCATGCTACTGCACTCCAGCCTGGGTGACAGAAGAAGACTCTGTATAAAAATAATAATAAATCACTTTCCTTTTCAACACACCAAACTTTTAGGATGACATTTAGTTTCTCAAATGCTTTCTCTTCAAGTGGGGGAAGCATGGAAAGAGGTTTAGAGGGAAACTTGGTGAGAGCGTGAAACCTTTGTTTCTAATCTCTGTTCTGTCCAGCAATGGATGCTAAATCTCCATTAATTGAAGACTTTTTTCCAGTCCCTTAGTTGTGTCCAGCTGGGGGCTTCCAACATGCTAAAGCATTGACAGAGGGTCAGAAGAGGGGAAGGGGCTGGTCCTTCATCCCCACCTGTCTATGCCAGCATTCACTAATATGCCCTCATTCTCATCTGGCCTCCTGCTGAGAGTCTACTCAGATGGCCACCTGTCTGCCTAGGTGCCCCACTTAGCTGGGTCTCTGCTGCTCACAGCCGAGCCTCACAGAGTACCAGGGAACTCTGCCAGGCTTTCCCTGTACTTCCTTCTTCCCCTTGGCTCCAGAAGCCAGGTGCAGGTCTTTCTCCATTCTCTGATCCCCGAAACCCACCTATGGTTTCTGTTGTTCCTCTCCCCAAGACTGGGATGGGGCATGTGGTCGGGAAGCAAAACCTTTTCTCAGGGACACATATATCTAGGTCTCATGTTCTCCCTGCATCCCTCTTGTGCCCCAGCTCACAGAACCTTGGTCTAGTCTCAGATGAGAAAAACAGATTGTGACTGATCATACATCCTTCAAAAATTACATGGCATGAAATGTATGCCCTCAGTCCTTCAAGGCTTTTACCCAATCTTAATATGTAAAAGCTGAGGTTTTCATGCTTTTACTTTCCTGTTTCTGCCTCAACACTCTTTCCATGAAGCAGTAAAAGGAGCAATTAACCTGGGACCTGAATAGGAAGAAGGTTCTGGAGGCAACAGGAAGTCTGGAGCAAAATATCACCAGATGACAATATCATATTAAGATGCTATCGAGTGTAGACCTATGCTGGAAGCAACGTGGGAGACAGTGATGGGTGTGAGAATGGATTGGAGTGGAGCAAGTCTGGATGCGGGGAGACAGGAGCCATGGAAACAGTCCAGGCAAAGACCAGTGAGGCCTGACTTAAACAGAGGGATTGGAGAAGACATAATAGAGTTTTGAGATTATAGAATCCAGTATTCATAAAATTTGGTAACTCTATTTGTGTGAAGAATGAGAGAAGAGGTGGGATCTAGGATGACTTTCAAGTTTATGGCTTAAGAGAGTTGATGTATAGAATGCCACCAACCATAACAAAGAATGTGAGATAAGGAAAAGGTTTGAGTGGTTCACTCTGCAAAAAAGAGGCTAATTTAGTGAGAAGAGTATGGGCTCTGTAGTCAGTATATTATCTATTGCTGTGTAACCAACCACTACAAACTTAGTGGCTTAAAACAACATACATTTATTATTTCATAGTTTCTGTGTGTTAGAAATCTGACCATGGCTTAGATGGGTCATCTACTTCAAAGTCTCTCATGAGAGAGGCCACAATCCAGGTGTTAAACTAGGCTGGGGCTCATCTGAAAGTTCAACTAGGGAATGATCAGCTTCCAAGTTCACTTACGTGGTTGTTGACAGGATTCTGTTCATATAGGGCTGTGGGCAAAGGTTTCCCTTAGTCCCTTGCCAAGTAGGTTTATCAAACCTGGCAACTTGCTTCATCAAAGCTAGCAATGGAGCATGTCAATAAAGAGATTCTGTTACCAGGGTGGAAATTACTATCTCTTGTAACCTAATCTCAGAGGCAACATTCCATCACTTTTGCCATATGCTACTCATTACGAGCAAGTTACTGGGTCCAGTCAACACTCAAGGGGAGAAGATTACACAAGGACCTGAATACCAGTATTATTGCAGGCCATTTTAGAGCCTGCCTGCCACATTCAGACAGACCTAGAATTGGAGTCGTTCTTTGCCATTCACTAGGTGGTACTTGAATAAGTTCTTTAACAACTCTTAGCTTGTTTCCTTATCTATAACATAGGGATATTACTACTTACCTCACTGAATGTCGGAAAGGTTGAATAAGACAGTGTATGCAGCAAACCTAGCACTTTCTCTTTCCCCTCTGCCATGTTGATTGATAGCTTTCCAGATGGTTCCATCTTTTTCAGCCTGAGTCTCAGAGCAATGACTTTGGCAGTGAGCTGGGCTCATCCCCACCCCAGCTGACAGCGTGAGGGATAAATGAACCTTTGTGATCATAAGCCACTAAGATTTGGGGGTAGATATTACTGCAGCAAAATGTAGACTATCCTTATCAATGCAACCTCCAAAATGGGTTCACATTCTATTGATTTATTGTCAATTCCTTTCCCTCGATGGCATACTGCATTTTGAGCTATTTTTCGTACTGGCTTCATTTTCTAATACTGTCATTTGGGTGCCACAGAAACAAAACAGATGTCCGTCTGCATTATTGTTTGCCTAAAGGCCTATGTTGGGTTGCGGTAAGAAGGGACTGTCATTTCCCAGTCTTTGAGGGATCCTACTCCAGCAGGCTGAGTAAGTCGTTAAAGACGAAAGGGATGGGGAGGGGATAAAATGTCACCAGCAAGCAGAAAACATGCTCACATGGTTTCTTCTTGTGTGTCTGGCAAGATTTTTAATTGTTTCTAAAGAAACTGCCCGACTGATGTTAACCATATGGAACTGTTAAAACATGGGGTAACAGAATAATACAGTTGGATCATGTTTCTTTGGTTGTCTGTAAAATGGCATGTAATTTGTAAACCAAAAATGGTGCTTAAAGCAACAATCATGGCAAGGTTCTTCATTTGCAATTCCTCTAAATTCTTTCCCCAAAACTATTCCAAGTGGTTGGTATTCTTTAAAATATTTTACCTTAATGGCATTCCTTAAAGGACCATTGCACTTGCAATTATATTTTCTGAGCCTAATCCTCTGCCTAACTCCTGCCAAGCCACACACACTCACACCATATTATGTGGTGTTTTTTCCTACTAGTGCCCCAGGGGTCCCTGTTTGGTCACCATTTTAGTACATGTGTGCCACATACCTGGTCTGGGCAGCAGGACTGTGATTCCATTGTCTCTATATACACTTTCCAGAAAGTATTCTTTTAACTTGGGCTTTACAAAAACTTAACTAAGGGATAAGAATTAAACCTACAATATGGGAGGAAATGTATATAATTGCAATGGTTAAGTGAAATATGTTATATACTATAGACAGCAAGTAACACGTCTTTAAATACAGTGTGATTCTGGCAGTAATTACCAATCCCTTCCTGAATTACAATTGTGAAGGATTCTCTCCAGGAGGGCCTGGAGTGAAGCTTCAGTTTCTTTCTGGCTCTAGAAGCTCTTCTTTCAGGGTCTTGGATCTATTTCTGTCTTTTTAAGACACTTCTGCATTCTACAGTCATCCAAGCATGATGTCATGGGAGTCCAGATAGGCATGTGTTTGGGTCAAGGCTGCTGGTTTAACTACAGAGAGCTTTCAGTCTGTCTATCTGCCTGTCTTTGTTTCTCTCTATCTGTCTCCACAGTGGCTCAAAGCAACAGAGACTTAGAGACTCAATCTCATGAGCTGAAGCAGATTTTCCTTTGGCATTTTTATTCCAGCCACATAACTCAGTAGGACCCTAAAATTATGGCAACAGACTCTTTTCAAATAAAAACATACTCTACATTAAAGCTTCTCCCACCTCAGTGTACTTAAGAGACACCAGGGTCCTGGTTAACAATGCAGATTTTCAGATTCTACCTGAGACTACTGAATTAGAATATCAGAGAGTGAAATTCAGAAATCTGCTTTTTCAAACAAACTTTTGAGATGATTCTGGGGTTATTGGTCACACAACCCCTTTGTGAAAAACACTGCTTATCCGATGCACTCCCAGTGATGTGAAGGTTTGATAGCATTTCCCAGTTTTGGTTGGGAAATAAACATATCCTGGTCTAAGTGGTATTTGAAAGTCTCTCCTCCATTACTCAAAAGTATTTCTTTTAGGTGGTTTTCTTTTTCCAACTTTCAGATGAACTTCACTAAATTCTTGTTGTTCAGCTGGGTGTTGTATCCGCTTAACCCCACATGACAGTAACAATGCTCATGCCTGTAATGCTGGGATTGAAAGAGCAGTGAAATTCGTCACGTTTGTTCCAACTGAGCAGTATCTGTAGGATCTCACTGAAAATATTCCTTTATATCTTTCTAGACATAGTTCCAAATAAATGCCCAGAAGATGGTAAACTCCACAAAGGCAGGAATAACAAAACTTCTATACTTCCCTGATTTACATTATTAACCTCCATTATCTGCAATATGGTGGTAATTTGAAAGCCCTTGCATTACAACACACTTGAAAAAATTGGAAAAAAATATAAACATATTCTCAAATGGAAAAGTGAGAAGGAAAAAAAGTAGGAGAAATTCTGGAGTGTCCAAAACTAAGAAGCTGAAAACTTAACCTCTGAAGGTATTTCCCAATTTCATAACCAAGAAACAGGGTTTCAGTGACTCTATGGGGACTAAAAGATCTTAGTCCTGCAAAAAGTAGGAAACAAACTGAGAATGCCATAGAAAGCTGGAACTCTTAAAGGTACACACTCGGTGAAAGACCGAGTAGGAAAGGAAAAGACCGAGTAGGGTAGGAAAAATTTGTCCCATAATGGAAAATGAGAAATAAACGTGTTTGTCTTGGCCAAGGTTCTGAATGAAATAAAATATTCCCTCAAAATTAGTGAACAAAGGCATGTTAGCACATAATTTAAACTTACACTATTTGCATAGGCCTGGAAATTCCAAAACAATAAATTAATATGAAGTAAACTCAGGTTTATAATGCTCCCAGGTATTTAGCAGAGGAGAAAATAATCCTTCCTGAATAGATAAACTTTCAGTCCAAGCTTCAGAAGTGACCCACAGATAAAGCTCAATTAAATTTGTGCTCACAATCCAAAATTGCAAACACATAAAAGCAAGCCAGTATCAGCAGAAATGAAAAGTAGATGGTGGCCCACATCCTTTCCTCAAGAACATCAGGCAATGTAATGATAATCAGTTATAAAATATAGAAATTAATTATATTTAAAATATTAAAATATGGAATTGAAAACACAAGAAAGAAACATGGCACTATCAAAAAATACTAGGAGGATTTAAAGAAGACTCAAATAGGATTTCTAGAATAGAAAAAATTGCTGAGATTAAACCCTCAATGGATGAGTTAACAGCAGATTAGACAGAGCTGAAATGAGGATCAGTAATGTAGAAGACAGAACTGAAGGAATTACTCCGATCAAAACACAGGGAGAAAAAAGAGAGGAAAAGCAAGGATGAGAGCCAGTTCTTCCTTGATAGTTGTATACCTACATCTTTCCCACTCTTAGGTGACACTGAAGGAAGTTAGAGTAACCTGCCCTTCAGGATTCAATGGCTTAGCAGAGGGAGACAGACAAGGAAACAAATAATTATTGCCTAATATGACAAGGACTATAATAAGATATATATGAAAGATCAAGTAAGGAATATGAGTGATAAAATCTGTTTTGTCTCAGCTAAATCCCGGGACCTAGAACAATGACAAGCACATAGTATATGTTCAAATCATGTTGAACAGATAATATTTAGGCCAGAGATCTAGGAATTCTTGTCCTTCTAACTCTACTCCATCCAATGAAGTTCATTTTTTAAATTTTTAATAATTTTTGCGGGTACATAGTAGGTGTATATTTCCCAGGAAATTCTTAATGAAGCCATACTGGCAAGAGGCAATGTGCTAATTAAACAAATGATAATTAAATGCTACTTCACTTTTATCAAGGACAGTTGCTGATACTCTAGCTAGAGAGCCTTAGTCAAAGCTGGGCTGGAGCAACCTGATTAGAATGAAAGCTAGGCATATGCCTCTATTTCTCTAAACCTGAATCCTAATTATGGGTTATGAAATAGGAAACAAGGTGCACACTTGGGTACATAAGGAAACAGAATGAAAGAAAGTGAGCAAGATGGGTCTGCTGATGGCATGGGATAATAACAGGAACTAGCATTTGTTAGATGAATACTATGTGCCAGGTGCTCGGCTAAGCACCTATATAGATACTATTATTTAATCTACAACTAAGTTTTGAAGTGGAATTTGTTGTTGTTGTTTTTGTTTTGAAACAGAGTCTTGCTCTATTGCCCAGGCTGGAGTGCAGTGGTGCGATCTTGGCTCGCTGCAAGCTCCGCCTCCCAGGTTCGTGCCATTCTCCTGCCTCAGCCTCCCAAGTAACTGGGACTACAGGCAATCTCCTGACCTCATGAACCAGCCACCTCAGCCTCCCAAAGTGCTGGGATTACAGGTGTGAGCCACCACGCCTGGCCAAAGTAGAAATTTTTATTTTTATTTTCTTTATAATGAGAAAACAGAAGCTTCACTAGACTAAATAACTTGCCCAGGGTTACATGACATGCAAATGGCAGTGGCAAGCTACAAACCCAAGTGATCTGACTCCATCCTCTCTACACCTGGACAGGTGGCTTTTCAACACACAAGTAAACAAATGTGACCCAATCACTGTCATGAAACATGATCAATCAGATTCCTCTCTGCTCCCCTAGAAGAAGAGGTGAAGGGACGTAGGCAGAGGGAAGAAAGTGTTCCCTTCCATCTGGCAAATAGCAGCTAGAGTTGTGATATGTCACCACAAAATTGTCTTTTTTTTTTTTCTTCTAGCTTATTCTATCTTCTCTTCATCTCCGGCATCAACACAAGGCACATGGAAGCGACCATCATTATCATTTCATACTAAGCCACAATGGCCATCTGCTCACTGGTCTCCCCTGAGTCCCCTTTCAGTTGTTCTCTGTTCTATAGCCAGAGCTTCTGTTTATTTTCTTGTCTTTGTGATCTTCTACGCACAAGTTTTTTTTTTATTCTATGGGAATGAAGTATGTTTACATCACACCAGGACTTAAGGTACTTGTGATGGTGTTAGAGCTTTTAAATAGCTAAGTATTTTAGATACCCAAGAAATAGAAAATCATCTAATAAACACATATGCTTTACAACTAACTTAATAGTTTATATGATATTATATTTGATGAAATATGGTAGTGAGTGCAATAAATATTTGCTGAACAAATCAATGTGTTCACCACCGATTTCATTTTTAGGATGATGCCCCTCCACTTTGGTCTTTTGCAGCTCCTGGACAGCCTTTATGCAGTCACTTGTGTGGTCTGGTGCGTAAGGCATAGTCCATATCTGTCCTTATGAAAGTTTGCTACATGTTCAGACCATCCAACAATGGGCAAACATTCTCCAGGAACCTTTGCTCTTCTCTAATTCTTGGTTGCTTCTTTTTTTTTTGTCAGCCAAGCCTTGTAGCATCTACACACATCTGCATACATATTCATGGATTTTGTCCCTGAATGCTTCTGACTGATGTATTCTCTCTATACTTTTTTAACACTGGTAAAATATACATAACATAAAATTTCCCATTGTAACCATTTTAAGTGCATAATTCAGTGGCATTAACTATGCGCACATTATTTTGCAACCATCATCATCATCCATCTCCACTACTTGGTTTGTTCTATATTTTAAAATTTATCACTATAGTCCCCAAGAGTAGCTTCTTCCAGACAGAAGACCACATTTCATCAACAGCCTTAATTAAGCCTTAGAATCAAGGGCATATTTGGATTTTTGGAGGTTACTACAAAATTGTGACCATGGGAGAAGAAAATTTTGCAACCAATCAGAATTCCTGAAAGAAACGAAATAGTAGGAATCAATAGCTGATACTTACCTGAGAAGGTTTTGGAAGTGAAATCCCCTATTTTTCAGTGACTGTGTTGACCTTACAAGTGGTAAAGAAATGGACAAGGCAGCAGCAACAACAAAACAACATAGATAGAAGAGAAATGTGGCCGGGCGCGGTGGCTCACGCCTGTAATCCCAGCACTTTGGGAGGCCGAGGCGGTGGATCACGAGCTCAGGAGTTCAAGACCAGCCTGGCCAAGATGGTGAAACCCCATCTCTATTAAAAATACAAAAATTAGCCAGGCATGGTGGCAGATGCCAGTAATCCCAGCTACTCGGGAGGCTGAGGCAGAGGTTGCAGTGAGCCGAGATTGCGCCACTGCACTCCAGCCTGGGTGACAGAGTGAGACTCCATCTAAAAAAAAGAAAAAGAAAAAAAGAGAGAGAGAGCGGGAGAGAAATGTAAAAGGCATTATAGACGAGTTCTATGATGACAGGTGATGTGGCAGCACTGTCACATTTTGTTCCCTCAGTGTATGACGAGGTATATCAGACCTGAAAAGAAGTTGAGGATGTGTGTCAAGGGCGAGAACTACTAAAAGATTTTCAATTATGGTCGAACTATTGCATTTCTTGCTCCAGGCCCTGTTCCAACAGGCTAGCTGTTGATGCCCTGATGCTCAGTGTGGCATCACAGGTAATCATGCTGACTGTCCTCCTAGAGGATGATGCCATCTGTCACATCTTAAAGGCAACTGTCTGGCTTTGGAACTCAGGTGATAGTCAAATATGTATTTCCTTTAAAATACATGTGGTTTTTGCAGTTTTTACCATTTAGTGCATAAGAAATGTAGTTGAAATCTATGAAAGTTGCAAAATAGTTCCCGTTTGGAATGAATGATCACACTTCTGAAAATCATGGTTTCTTTCACCATCACCTTTTTTTTTTTTTTTTTCCCAGATGAACTCATTCTACCAAAGCTCTAGGAACAGGAGTCCCAGCTGTCACTGATATTCTAGAATAGCTGTTTGTGTGGTCTCTAGAGGTTTTAGCTTGGGAGTAGCAGACAACTGTTTGTATTATAAATATGGAGGCTATACAAGTCACTGTTCAAACTGGAGCACTTTTGAGAGTGACAGAGGACTCTATTGATAATTATGTGGGGACAATAGTTGTAAGCTGGGACTGTCCTGGGTAAACCATCATGTCTAAGCATATAGGAAATGCATTTAATGATATGTTCAAATTGAGTGATCCCTATTTAATCACATGTCCCGTCAATACTGCAGGGCTGCCAATTAGATATCAAGGTAAGAAATCCACATACAAGACTGTCATTGGTATCACTCCCAAGTCTTCCCACTAAGGAGTAACCCTCTGTCAGCATGCTGAGCTGCTGGACATGCTACAGCCAAGGAGGTTGGACCTGGCCATCTAGCTTCTGCAGGAGTTACCTCTGAGAGTGCTCAAAACAAATGACTGCTGTTAAATGGAATCTCACCATCCAGCCTCACAGGAAGGTGATTCTGGTTCGTGTCTCAACAGTGTTATAAATTGCTACATGTCATGGACTCTTAGGAGACTCCCCCATTTGCCAATCCAAGAACCATAAATCTCTAAAGCTAAGGATCAACTGGGTCTGCAAAACATAGCTTGGGAATTTCAAATGTTTAAAACCAGTGATTCCAACTTGAAATGTAACCTGTAAGAGCAGAAAATCATGTCATACTGCCAGTATGTATTTAGTATCTGCTCGTGATGGTACACAGGATGATACTAGGAAATCAGACTGCCTGGGTTCAAGTCCTGGCTCTGTCATTTACTAGCTGTGTTTCCTTGGGTAAACTACTTTGCTCCCTCAGTTTCCCTCATGTGTACAATTGGGTTATAGTTTCTTATAGTTTGTTTGAGCCTTCCAAAGCTCATGTTGAAATTTGATCTTCAGTGTTGGAGGTGGGGGTTAATGGGAAATATTTGGGTCATAGGGATAGATCCTTCATGAATAAATTAATGCTCTATTGGAGGGGAGTAAGTAAGTTCTCATTCTATTAGCTCCTACAAGAGCTGGTTGTTAAAAAGAGCCTGGCACCTCTCCACTCTCTTGCTTCCTTTTTCCCATGTGATCTGTATACATGCCGGCTCCTCTTTGCCTTCTGCCATGAGTGGGAGCAGGCTGAGGCCCTCACCAGAAACAGATTCTGCTACCAAGCTTCTCGTACAGCCTGCAGAATCATGAGCCAAATAAACCTCTTTTCTTTATAAATTGCCCAGCATCAGGTATGACTTTATAACAATGTAAACAGACTAAGATGAAGACCATCTGAGATAATGTACCTTAAAGCACTTAGTGCAGCATCAGGCCCATAGTGAATACTTGATAAATATCAGTGCTCGTGTTGAAGATGCTGAGCTGGGCATGAAGTTACAGACTGAAGAAAGCATAGGTCCTGTACTCACTGAATCCAGGCTACTTCAATCAGGCTACTTCCCCTGTGGGGGCTTTGTGCCTTATATCCTTCCCATTTGGGGGTCCATCTTCACCCCCAAATTCAATGGCAGCAAATACCAGGCTTTGTATACCTAATTAGCCACACATGTTCCTCAGTCTTTCCCATGTAGGGGAGAAAAAAGCTTTTACTTCCACCCTCCTAGGTTCTCCAACTGAGGCCCTTCAAATTAAACTAACAAAAGACAGATGAGTAAGAGAAAAACAAACAGAAATTTATTAACACATGCAGCATGTGTATACTTGGGAGAAACTCAGTGATGAGTGTATTAGTCTGTTTTCACACTGCTATAAAGAACTACCTAAGACTGGGTAAATTATTAAGAAAAGAGGTTTAATTGACTTGGAGTTCTGCAGGCTTAACAGGAAGCATGACTAGCAGGCATCAGGAAACTTATAATCATAGCAGAAGGTGAAGGGGAAGCAAGGCACATCTTCCCATGGTGAAGCAGGAGAGGGAGAAAGAGTGAAGGGGGAAGTGCCACACACCTTCAAACAACCAGATCTCATTAGAACTCACTCACTATCACAAGAATAGCAAGGGGGAAGTACTATGCCACCATGATTCAATAACATTCTAGCAGGCCTCCCCTCCAACATGAGGGGATTACAATACTACATGAGATTTGGGTGGAGACACAGAGCCAAACCATATCATTCTGCCCCTCCCAAATCTTATGCATTTCTCACACTTCAAAACCAATCATGCCTTTCTAACAGTCCCCTAAAGTCTTAATTAATTCCAGCATTAACTCAAAAGTCCAAGTCCAAAGTCTCATCTGAGACAAGGCCAGTTCCTTCTGCCTATGAGCCTGCTAAATCAAAAACAAGTTAGTTACTTCCAGATACAACGGGGGTAAAGGCATTGGGTAAATGCTCTCATTGCAAAAGGGAGAAATTGACCAAAACAAAGGGGCTACAGGCCCCATGCAAGTTCAAAACCCAGCAGGGCAGTCATCAAATCTTCAAGTTGCAAAAAAACTCCTTTGACTCCATGTCTAACACTCCATGTTTCAGGGCACATGTCTCACAGACTCCATGTCTCAGGGCACAATGATGCAAGAGGTGGGCTCCAAAGGCCTTGGGCAGCTTTGCCCCTGTGGCTCTGCAGGGTACAGCCCCTGTGGCTGCTTTCACAGGCTGACATTGAGTACCTGTGGCTTTTCCAGGTGCACAGTGCAAGCTGACACTGGATCTACCATTCTGGGGTCTGGAGGATAGTGGCCCTTTTCTCAAAGGCCCACTAGGCATTGTCCCAGTGGGGACTCTGTGTGGGTGCTCTGAAACCACATTTCCCCTCTGTACTGCCCTAGTAGAGGTTCTCCATGAGGGCTCCACCCCTGCAGCAGGTCTCTGCCTGGACATCTAGGCATTTCCATACATCCTCTGAAATCTAGGCAGAGGTTCCCAAACCTCAACTCTTGCCTTCTGTGCACCCACAGGCCCAACACCACATGGAAGCCACCAAGAGTTGGGGCTTGCACCCTCTGAAGCAATGGCCCAAACTGTACCTTGGCCCCTTTTAGCCATGGTTGGAGCTGAAGCAACTGGAATGCAGGGTGCCATGTCTCAAGGCTGCACAGAGCAGCAGGGCCCTGGACCTGGCCCACAAAACCATTTTTTTCCTCCTAGGCCTCTGGGCTGTGGTGGGAGGGGCTGCCATGAAGATCTCTGAAGTGTCCTGGAGACATTTTCCCCATTGTCTTGGGTATTAACATTTGCTTCCTCATCACTTATGCAAATTTCTGCAGCCAGCTTGAATTTCTCCCCAGAAAATGGGTTTTTCTTCTCTACTGCATGGTTGGGCTGCAAATTTTCCAAACTTTTATACTCTACTTTCCTTTTAAATATAAATTCCAATTTCAGGGCATCTCTTTCATCGCACATATAAGCGTACACTTTTAGAAACAGCCACATTACATCTTCAATGCTTTGCTGCTTAGAAATTTCTTCTGCCTTAAATCATCTTTCTCAAGTTCAATGTTCCACAGCTCTCTAGGGCAGGGGCAAAATGCTGCCAGTCTCTTTGCTAAAGCATAGCAACAGTGACCTTTACTCCAGTTCCCAATAAGTTTCTCATCTCCATCTGAGACCACCTCAGCCTGGACTTCATTGTGCATATCACGATCAACATTTTGGTCAAAACCATTTAACAAGTCTCTAGGAAGTTCCAACTTTTCCCACATTGTCCTGTCTTTTTTGAGGCCTCCAAATTGTTTCAACCTCTGCTCGTTACCCAATTCCAAAGTCACTTCCACATTTTCAGGTATCTTTATAGCAGTGCCCCACTCTCCTAGTACCAATTTTCTGTATTAGTCTGTTTTCACATTGCTATAAAGAACTACTGGAGACTGGGTCATTTATGAAAAAAAGATATTTAATTGACTCACAGTTCCACAGACTTAACATGAAGCATGACTGGGAGGTCTCAGGAAACTTACAATTATGGCAGAAGGTGACAGGGAAGCAAGGCACATCTTTCCATGGTAGAGCAGGAGAGAGAGAGAGAGTGAAGGGGGAAGTGCCACACACTTTCAAACAACCAGATCTCATAAGATCTCACTCACTATCATGAGGAGTGAGTGTCTGACCCCATGATTCAATCACCTCCCACCAGGTCCCTACCCTGACATGTGGGGATTACAATTTGACATGAGATTTGGGTGGGGACACAGAGCCAAACCACATCAATGAGTAACTCAAAAGTATGGTTAACTGGGGCTTATATAGCATCTTAACAAAGAGCAATAAATTTGTAGAGAATTGACAAGGGAAAAGGAGTTTAGACCTTTAGGTGTGGCCAACCATGGGAAGGTCAATACATGGGAAAATGCATGGAGACGGATAAGGATTGTTTTAGCAAGGTTTGTTATGTAGATTCCTCTGGTGCCATCTCTGTGCTGCTGAGTCTAGAGTGTCTCTGGTGGTTAAAAATTGTTCTGCTGTTCCTTGCAAAGAAGAGGAGACCAGAGAGTTATTCGCTGCTTCCCACTTTCCTTCAGCTCAAAATTATCTTTATATCAGAATGACATATTTCTTTATTATTATTATACTTTAAGTTCTAGGGTACATGTGCATAACATGCAGGTTTGTTACATATGTATACTTGTGCCATGTTGGTGTGCTGCACCCATCAACTTGTCAGCACCCATCACCTCATCATTTACATCAGGTATAACTCCAAATGCAATCCCTCCCTCCTTCCCCCTCCCCATAATAGGCCCCGGAGTGTGATGTTTCCCTTCCTGAGTCCAAGTGATCTCATTGTTCAGTTCCCACCTATGAGTGAGAACACGCGGTGTTTGGTTTTCTGTTCTTGCGATAGTTTGCTGAGAATGATGGTTTCCAGCTGCATCCATGTCCCTACAAAGGACACAAACTCATCCTTTTTTATGGCTGCATAGTATGCCATGGTGTATATGTGCCACATTTTCTTAATCCAATCTGTCACTGATGGACATTTGGGTTGATTCCAAGTCTTTGCTATTGTGAATAGTGCCGCAATAAACATACGTGTGCATGTGTCTTTATAGCAGCATGATTTATAATCCTTTGGGTATATACCCAGTAATGGGATGGCTGGGTCATATGGTACTTCTAGTTCTAGATCGTTGAGGAATTGCCATACTGTTTTCCATAATGGTTGAACTAGTTTACAATCCCACCAACAGTGTAAAAGTGTTCCTATTTCTCCACACCCTCTCCAGCACCTATTGTTTCCTGACTTTTTAATGATTGCCACAGAATGGCATATTTCAAGTGGAATACTTTGAACCCCTTCATCCACTTCTTCCTTTTTTGTTGTAATAAGAGGTTTTTTTTTTTAAGTTTTAGATTTACTGAAAAATCGAGCAGATAAGTACAGAGTTGCCCTAAACAGCTCTTCCACTCACACAGTTTCCTCTATTACTAACATTTTATATTAGTATGGTATTAATAAGCCAATATTGATATATTATTATTATTAACAAAAGTCCATAGTTTACTCAGATTTTTAAAGTTTTAGGCCAGACATGATGGCTCACACCCGTAATCCCAACATTTTGGGATGCTGAGGTGGGAAGATTGCTTGAGCCCACGAGTTCGAAACCAGCCAGGGCAACACTGGGAGATCCCATATCTACAAATTATTTAAAAAACTAGCCAGGCATGGTGGCATGTACCTGTAGTACCAGGTACTTGGGAGACTGAGGTGGGAGGATCACCTGACTCTAGGAGGTTGAGGCTACTGTGAGCTGTGCCTCCACTCCAGCCTTAGCAACACAGTGACACCCTGTCTCAAAATAAATAAATAAATAAATAAATAAATAAATAAATAAATAAATAAATTTTTATCTAATGCCCTTTTACTGCCCTAGGATCCCATCCAGGATACCACATTATATTTAGTTATCAAATTTCCTTAGGCACTTCTTGGCTGTAACAGTTTCTCAGACTTTTGTTTTTAAGCACCTGGACAATTGACTACTGGTCAGATGTATCATGAGACGTCTCCTTCTTGGGATTTGTCTGATTTTTTCTCATGATTAGACTTGAGTTATGGATTTTGGGGAAGATCACAGAGGTGAAGTGCCATTTTCTTCACATCATAGCAAACGTGCAAACTATTAACATGATTTATGACTGCCAGTGTCAGGCATGATCACCTGGCTGAGGTAATATTTATCAGCTGTCTCCATTGCAAAATGACTCTTTTGTTCCTCCTTCCCATACTGTACTCTTTGGAAGGAAGTCACTAGGTACAGCTCACACTTAAGGAGTGGGCTTCCCCCTACCCCAACCACCCTTTTAAGGGCCACAAGAGAAATTACTTTCTACTATATTTATCTACATTTATTAAAAGTTGGAAATTGGCTGGGCACAGTGGCTTATGCCTCCCAGCACTTTGGGAGGTCGAGGTGGGCAGATTGCCTAAGCTCAGGAGTTCGAGACCAGCCTGCACAACATGGTGAAACCCCATCTCTACTAAAATAAAATTAAAAAAATAGCCAGGGCAACACGGTGAAACCCCATCTCTACTAAAATAAAAAACAATTAGCCAGGCATGATGGTGTGCGCCTGTAGTCCCAGCTACTCAGGAGGCTGAGGCAGGAGAATCACTTGAACCCAGGAGGCAGAGGTTGCAGTGAGCCAAGATTGCGCCACTGCACTCCAGGCTAAGTGACAGAGCGAGACTCCATCTCCAAAAATAAGAAAAAAAAGAAGAAAATTAGCAGAGCATGGTGGTGGGCACCTGTAATCCCACCTACTCAGGATGCTGAGGCAGGGAGAAGCACTTCAACCCGGGAGGCGAATGTTGTAGAGAGCCAAGATTGTGCCATTGCACTCCAGCCTGGGTAACAGAGCAAGACTCCATTTCAAAAAAAAAAAAAAAAAAGAAGAAAAAGAAAATGTGACTAATGAGCAGTGGCTGGCAAGGTAGGAAGTCATCCCAGTGGAAGGCTGAGCTCACAGCCTGAGGACAAATGACCCAATGAAGATAAGCTAGTTTTTCTCTTTCTTTCCTTTCTTTTCTTTCCTTCCTTCCTTCCTTCCTTCCTTCCTTCCTTCCTTCCTTCCTTCCTTCCTTCCTTCCTTCCTTTCTTTCTTTCCTTTTCCTCCTTTCCTCTTTCTTTCCTTTTCCTTCTTTCCTCTTTCTTTCTTTCTCTCCCTTCCTTCCTTCCTTCTTTCCTCTCTCACTCTCTCTTTCTTTCTTTCCTTCTTTTCTTCTTTCTTTCTTGGAGTCTCACTCTGTTACCCAGACTGGAGTACAGTGGTGCCATCTCAGCTCACTGCAACCTCCATCTCCCAGGTTCAAGTGATTCTCCTGTCTCAGTCTCCCAAGTAGCTGGGACTACAGGTACCCACCACCATGCCTGGCTAATTTTTGTATTTTCTGGTAGAGAGGGGTTTCTCCATGTTGGCCAGGCTAGTCTTGAACTCCTGACCTCAGGTGAACTGCCTGCCTCGGCCTCCCAAAGTGCTGGGATTACAGGCGTTAGCCACCGCAGCCTTATATTCGTTCGCTATTTGGGGAGGGATCGGGGGAGATAGAGATGTCTGGGCTTAAGAGTAAGGAAGAACTAACAGACTAAAGAAGCCAAGAAGGAATGTTGAAGGGCGGTACTGTTCTTTGTCTTGCTTTTTGGAGTCTTTCTTCTTTTCTTTATTATTCTTTCTTCTTTCTTTTCTTTCTTCTTCTTTCTTTCTTTCTTTCTTTCTTTCTTTTCTTTCTTCTTTCTTTCTTGTCTTTCTTTCCTTCTTTCTCTCTCTCTTTTTCCTTCCTTCTTCCCTTCCTTCCTTCCTCCTTCCCTCCCTCCCCCCCGTCCTCCTCCCCCCCTCCTCTTCCCTCCCCTCCCCTCCCCTCCACTCCCCTCTCCTCTTGTCTTCCTTTTCTTTCTGACAGAGTCTCACTCTGTTGCCTAGGCAGGAGTACAGTGGATTGACTATAGCTCACTGCAGCCTCAAACTCCTGATCTCAAATGATCCTCTCACCTGGGCCTCCCAAAATGCTAGAATTACAGGCATTAGCCACCGCACCTGGCCAAGATAGGCTGATTTTCTTCCAAAGCAGTCAAAAAAGTCAAATGAGGTTAAAACAACAGGAAGAGAAGGTAGAGATGTGAGTGATGTCAGTGATGGAGAACATCTGACAGATGGCCTTTTAATGAATACTCTTATGATTTAAACTGTCTTCTTAAACTAAGGCTTGTGGTAATTCTTTGAGCTCCAATGTAATTGTCATGCATTCACTAAGGAGATTCTTTTATAAAGCTGTCAATTTGGTTGAGGAAGATTGGAAAAGCAGAAGCAAGAACGTTTTTAGACATTTTTAAAGAACTCATTTAGCTGCTTCCTCATTAATCAGTCTGTTTTCTGAGAGCAAACTGCTGTATAATTACCAGGGGGAAATTGCTCTTAAAGAGAAGCCGCAAAATGTCTATAGGAAAACGTGATTCTCTCACTGGTATCCAGAAAGACTTAACCTGCTTAACACAGATGAACAATTTTTATTAATAAAGTGATTTTCCATCATCTGGTCATTTAGGGAGCTTCCTATTTTAGAACTGCTTATTTATAGGGAATATTGATGGAGAAAGAGGGAATATTGAGGGAGAAAAAGGAAAAATGATCAGGCTGATAGGCACCACATAGAAAGTCCTGAGACTCCTTCTAATTATATAAACTCTTCTCCCATTGTGAGCACTGCACTCAATGTCCCAGGTAGTCCTCCTAGTATGTTTCCAGATAAAATCTCCCATATGACAAATGCCAAGTTTTATTTAACAAGCCAGCAAGTCAGCATCTGGAAGCAAGTCTATGGGCACATCTGTAACTTCCAGGAATTCTGTTGGGGATTTAATGTTTCTATAGCAATGCTTGTTGTAGCATAAACTAAATTTGAAGAATGCTGTGGGTTTGCTTCTGTGATGTATTTCTTTTATCGCTGAACATAAATTACAGAGGGTCTCAAGATTACATTTATACATCTAATCTATATTGTTATAAATATACATATTTGTTTTTGCTAACATTTTTTCTTATCTGAAAACTCATGTAGTAGCAGAAATGCAAGTCTTTCAAATGCTTCTGGGAAGACTATGTAAAGAAATGGCTCTCCCTTGTTCAAGGACATCAAACATTTCCATGTAAGATGTCTTATTTCACGAGTAGTAATATACTCCCATCATAGGAAAATTGGCTGTCTACATTTAAAAGAAAAATGAAGACATCATTAAAACTATTGGAAACAATATAGCAATTTTTAACCTAATGGTGCTAAGACAGTGACATGAATGTCCTTGATTACCCAGTCTTTGATGGTGGATGCAGGTCTTTTTAGTCCATTTTAATGGTCAAGATTGGTTAGCTTCAAAAAAAAAAAAAATTTGTTCACCAATGACATGTTTTTGAGACCCTTTTTTTGTAACCGTGACTATTAAGTTGCCTGTGACTTCATTTTTATAGAAAATGAGTTTCAGCAGGTGGAACTGAAAATTACTGTTAGGAAAGAATGATTTCCAATGAGGTCAGAATTAGTACATATTTATGTTTTTTCTGTTTATATATGTACTTCCTCCACTTATGATCCAAAGTCAAAATCTTCTCATTGTAAGGTCACAATTGTGACACAGTAACTAGTAAAAGGTTTAAATCCTTTTTTCAGCAGCAAAACATTGAACCTTTGCCCTGTGGATTCTCATTTATTAAAGCAAAGAGAAAAGGAGTATAAGATATAAAGTTTCATGTGCAGCTCTTCCCACCTTATGAATTCTGTGTTGAAATGAACCACTCTAAAGTGAGTATTTAAAGATTTTTTTCTCCAATATATTAGAGGAGGTTTAACCATCATTATTAATTAAGTTACAAGCTATTCATTAGGCAAGGTGACATGCCCAAAGGTCAGGATGACTGTGTTCAAAAGCTTATTCACAACTAAAAGATTAAATTGGGCAAGGATTCCCAATTGGGGATCTAAAGGTCAGAGAAAGCATACCATACAAGTTTAAATACTTTGAATGTGGTTTCTTTTTAAGTTCTATACTTTAAAGCCAGTCTAAGACAAGTTTGGTATAGTCCCTAATGTTTCAGTTTACAAAAGGAACACAGTTTACATGTGGCTTCATTAAAGAAGTAAGAGGGTGGCTTCATCTTTAGAATATTCTAGCATAATTCTATCCAATATCTGAGAACATATTGTTGTGTGATTTTGGAGAAACCAGCAGGTGCCAAGAAATGTCACTCAAATCATGTCTAAATATCTGAAATTCTATTCTTAGAAAGAATATTTGGAGAGACCGAGTGGTACAGAGAAGACAGCATTAACTTTGGAAACAGAACTTAATTCCCAATCCAGGTTCCACCAATTACCAGCAGTAGCCATTTGGGCATCTTTGACTTCATCTACAATCGCAGATGTGAAGTCTCCATCCTGGGCTCATCTGATAGCCACTCCCATTCCCCCTCTCCCTGGTTGCCATTCACCATAGAGACTGGAAACCCTAAGTCTTTGCTCTCTCATCTTCCATGCAACTGGGAGGAGCCAGGTGGCCCAGTCTAGCCATTCAGATGTAAATAGAAACCTGTTGGGGGCTTCTGGAAGAACTTTTGCTTCCTTGTCAAGGGGCCAGGCTCAGAAAGAGAACACACCAGCATCACCTGCATCACCTGTTTTGTCTTTTCCCTGTGAAGGCTAGAGCTTCATTACCCCTCATGCTTCTACAAAGAAACAGGCATAAGGTTGAAAAGCCAAAGTGTTAAGTTCAGCAAAATGGAAAAATAGACTCTGGGAGTCTTTGATGGCATGGGTGAGCTGGAAACACCAACTTCTGGATTTTTGTGACATAAGAGAATTAACTGTCTTTGTGATTTACACTACCATCAGTGAGATTTTCTGATACTTGGCAGCTGAAAGCATTCCTAACTGCCCAACTCAAGCATATTATAATATTAAATGAGATAAGATAACACCGTAGCACAAGACTAGGCTCACAGTAGATAGAGAATAAATTTTAGTCATTTTCTCTACCCAGTGCTTTCCATATCTTTTTTAATACAAAAGCACATTAATAGAATAACTCATTAAATGGTTCACACTGTTATTTATGTTGGTAGTTGTTTTTCTTTTCAGCAGGGAATATAAAGAGCCTTGTAGGCTATGTAGAGTTTGTTTTGGAAGTCTTTGATCAAAGGTGCACCTTTGAAATAATCTACCATAAATGATGAGGGTTAAAACTAGGGCAGCAACAGCAGAGATAGAGAAGACCGCATGAAGGTAAACTTTATGCAGAAGGTAAAGTAATCAGGATTTGGTATTTGGTAGGATATGGGTGTGAGGGGCAAGGCAGAGTTGAAAGACGAATTCTATTTCTAACTTGAGTGACTAGGTGGATAGTGATAAAAATAATTGAGGAAAATATATAGTTATTGCTGATTTGGGGAAATGTTGACAAGTTTAAGCATATCGAGCTGGTTGTATACATGAAACAAGGTAGATATCAGAATCTGCAGCTTCTGGAAAATTTGGAAGCCATCAGCTTAAAAGTGGTAGCTTAAATCATAGCAGTAGGTGAGATCAACCAAAAAGAGAATATAGAACCATAACTTTATGTGTCTGAAGATAAATACTGTGGGGGCAGTGACAAAATTTACATTATAAATTTCTATAAATAGAAAGTAATGAAAATGAGTTCATTTACACCATAAGACATGAAAGACTGATAAAGAAAAACTTATAGTTACAATTTTCTCTGCTATGTAAGAAAACAAACATTTACTAAAAAGGTAGTACTTTTCTTAAAAAATTAAAATTTGAACAAGGAAATAAGCTAAAAATGAAAGTTATAAAGATAAAAGCTGAAACTAATGATTCAGAAAATAAAATAATAGTAAAAGGTGAACTAAATTCAAAAGCTACTTCTTGATCAATGAAGTAAATATGTAAATCACAGGTGTGATTATGAAAAAAGTATAAAAATTTACACACTGGGAATGAACAAAAAGACATAATCACAGAGTATGTGAGGGTGATCTTCCTGGGACATCTGTCACCCACTGATTGCCAGGGCTGCTGATCATGCTGGCTAGGCAGGTGTCCCATTCCTCCCTCACCACTCCGTGTGCTTCCCTCCTGAAGCTGCATGCTCAGTTGAAGATGATGATCATTGCTGACAGAGAAGGACTTCGGTCAAGGGTATACAAGTAGCTGTGTTCCCCTGCTCGAACCTCCAAACTCTCAAAATAAAAAATATTATAATAAAATGTACGTGCAACTCTTTGACAATAAATGTGAAAACCTATAATACACAAAGGATTCTCTTATAAATTTTAAGTTTTCAAAAGTGACCCAAGTAGTAGAAAACTTTAAGAGATCATTTACCACAAAAACGTTGGGATAGATAGTTAATACACACTATTATGTTAGAGGCCTCAGGATCAGGTAATTTCAAACCTGAGTTGTAGCTAGCTTTAATAATAGAGAATTCCGGTAAATTGTAATTCATAAACATAAAGATTAAAAATTTCCCAATTCATGTGAAACTAGCATAATTTAATAACCAAACAGAAACTGAATCAGAAAAGAACATTATCGGTCACTTCCAAGATGGCCGAATAGGAACAGCTCCTGTCTATAGCTCCCAGCGAGATCAGTGCAGAAGACAGGTGATTTCTGCATTTCCAACTGAGGGACCTGGTTCATCTCATTGGGACTGGTTGGACAGTGGGTGCAGCCCACTGAGGGTGAGCCAAAGTAGGGCAGGGCGTCGCCTCACATGGGAAGCAAAAGTGGTCAGGGGATTTCCCTTTCCCAGCCAAGGGAAGCCATAAGTAACCATACCTGGAGGAGTGGTACACTGCTGCCCAAATGGTTTTCCCCTGGTCTTCACAACTGGCAGACCAGGAGATCCCCTCCTGTGCCTGGCTCAGTGGCTCCCATGGTCACAGAGCCTTGGTCGCTGCTAGTGCAGCAGTCTGAGATTGACTTGGGATTCTGGAGTTTGGTGGGGGGAGGGACATCCACTATTGCTGATGCTTGAGTAGGTGGTTCTATGCTCACAGTGTAAACAAAGCGGCAGGGAAGCTCAAACTGGGCAGAGCCCACCACAGCTCAGCAAGGCCTACTACCTCTCTAGATTCCACCTCTGGGGGCAGGACATAGCAGAACAAAAGGCGGCAGACAACTTCTCCAGACTTAAATGTCCCTGCCTGATAGCTCTGAAGAGAGCAGTAGTTCTCCCAGCATGGCGTTCAAGCTCCAATAATGGACAGATTGCCTCCTCAAGTGGGTCCCTGACCCCCGTGTAGCCTGACTGGGAGACACCTCCCAGTAGAGGCCAACAGACACCTCATACAGGTGGGTGCCACTCTGGGATGAAGCTTCCAGAGGAAGGATCAGGCAGCAATATTTGTTGTTCTGCAGCCTCTGCTGGTGATATCCAGGCAAACAGGGTCTGGAGTGGACTTCCAGCAAAATCCAATAGACCTGCAGCTGTGGGGCCTGTCTGTTAGAAGGAAAACTAACAAACAGAAAGGAATAGCATCAACACCAACAAAAAGGACATCCACACCAAAACCCCATCTGTAGGTCACCAACATCAAAGACCAAAGGTAGATAAAACCACAAAGATGGGGAGAAACCAGAGCAGAAAGGCTGAAAATTCTAAAAATCAGAACACCCCTTCTCCTCCAAAGGAACACAACTCCTTGCCAGCAAGGGAACAGAACTGGATGTAGAATGAGTTTGATGAGTTGACAGAAGTAGGCTTCAGAAGGTCGGTAATAACAAACTTCTCTGAGCTAAAGGAGCATGTTCTAACCCATCGCAAGGAAGCTAAAAATCTTGAAAAAAGGTTAGACAAGTGGCTAACTAGAATAACCAGTGTAGAGAAGTGCTTAAATGACCAGATGGTGCTTAAAATCACAGTACGAGAACTTCGTGAAGCATACAGAAGCTTCAATAGCCAATTCAAGCAAGTGGAAAAAAGGATGTCAGTGATTGAAGATCAAATTAATGAAATAAAGCAAGAAGACAAGTTTAAATAAAAAAGAGTGAAAAGAAACTAACAAAGCCTCCAAGAAATATGGGACTATGTGAAAAGACCAAATCTACGTTTGATTGGTGTACCTGAAAGTGATGGGAAGAACGGAACCAAGTTAGCAAACATTCTTCAGGATACTTCAGGAGAATACTCCAGGAGAACTTCCCCAACCTAGCAAGGCAGGCCAACATTCAACTTTAGGAAATACAGAGAACACTACAAAGATACTCCTTGAGAAGAGCAACCCCAAGCCACATAATTGTCAGATTCACCAAGGTTGAAATTAAGGAAAAAATGTTAAGGGCACCCAGAGAGAAAGGTCGGGTTACCCACAAAGGGAAGCCCATTAAAATAACAGTGGATCTCTCTGCAGAAACCCTACAAGCCAGAAGAGAATGGGAGCCAATATTCAACATTCTTAAAGAAAAGAATTTTCAACCCGGAATTTCATATCCAGCCAAACTAAGCTTCATAAGTCAAGGAGAAATAAAATCCTTTAGAGACAAGCAAATGCTGAGAGATTTTGTCACCACCAGATGCTGAAGAAAGCACTAAACATGGAAAGGAACAACCGGCACCAGCCACTGCAAAAACATGCCAAATTGTAAACACCATCGATGCTATGAAGAAACTGCATCAATTAATGGGTGAAATAACCAGCTAGCATCATAATGACAGGATCAAATTCACACATAACAATATTAACCTTAAATGTAAATGGGCTAAATGCCTCAGTTAAAAGACACAGACTGGCAAATTGGATAAAGAGACAAGACCCATCAGTGTGCTGTATTCAGGAGACCCATCTCATGTGCAAAGACACACATAGGCTCAAAATAAAGGGATGGAAGAAGATCTACCAAGCAAATGGAAAGGAAAAAAAGCAGGAGTTGCAATCCTAGTCTCTGATAAACAGACTTTACACCAACAAAGATCAAAAGAGACAAGGCCATTACATAATGGTAAAGGGATCAATTCAACAAGAAGAGCTAACTATCCTAAATATATATGCACCCAATACAGGAGCACTCAGATTCATAAAGCAAGTCCTTAGAGACTTACAAAGAGACTTAGACTCCCATACAATAATAACGGGAGACTTTAACACCCCACTGTCAATATTAGACAGATCAACGAGACAGAAAATTAACAAAGATATCCAGGGTTTGAACTCAGCTCTGCCCCAAGTGGACCTAACAGACATCTACAGAACTCTCCACCCCAAATCAACAGAATATACATTCTTCTTAGCACCACATGGCACTTATTCTAAAACTGACCACATAATTGGAAGTAAAACACACCTTAGCAAAAGTAAAAGAACAGAAATCACAACAAACTGTCTCTCAGACCACAGTGCAATCAAATTAGAACTCAGGATTAAGAATCTCACTCAAAACCACACAGCTACATGGAAACTGAACAACCTGCTCCTGAATGACTACTGGATAAATAATGAAATGAAGGCAGAAATAAAGATGTTCTTTGAAACCAATGAGAACAAAGACACAATGTACCAGAATCTCTGGGGCACGTTTAAAGCAGTGTGTAGCAGGAAATTTATAGCACTAAATGCCCACAAGAGAAAGCAGGAGAGATCCAAAATTGACACCCTAACATCACAATTAAAAGAAATAGAGAAGCAAAAGCAAACAAATTCAAAAGCTGGCAGAAGGCAAGAAATAACTAAGATCAGAGCAGAACTGAAGGAGACAGAGACACAAAAAACCCTTCAAAAAAAATCAGTGAATCCAGGACCTGGTTTTTTGAAAAGATCAACAAAATTGATATACTGCTAGCAAGATTAATAAAGAAGAGAAGAGAGAAGAATCAAATAGACACAATAAAAAATGATAAAGGGGACATCACCACTAATCCCACAGAAATACAAACTACTTTCAGAGAATACTAGAAACACCTCTACACAAATAAACTAGAAAATCTAGAAGAAATGGATAAATTCCTGTACATACACATCCTCCCAAAACTAAACCAGGAAGAAGTTGAATCTCTGAATAGACAATAGGCTCTGAAATTGAGGCAATAATTAATAGCCTACGAACTAAAAAAGTCCAGGACCAGAAAGATTCACAGCCCAATTCTACCAGAGGTACAAAGAGGAGCTGGTACCATTCCTTTTGAAATTATTCTGATCAATAGAAAAAGAGGGAATCCTCCCTAACTCATTTTATGAGTCCAGCATCATTCTGATACCAAAGCCTGGCAGAGATACAACAAAAAAAGAGAAATTTAGGCTACTATCCCTGATGGACATTGAGGTGAAAATCCTCAATAAAATACCGGTAAACCAAATCCAGGAGCACATTACAAAGCTTATCCACCATGATCAAGTCGGCTTCATCCCTGGGATGCAAGTCTCGTTCAACATATGCAAATCAGTAAATGTAATCCATCACATAAACAGAACCAATGACAAAACCATATGATTATCTCAATAGATGCAGAAAAGGCCTTCAACAAAATTCAACAGCCTTTCATGCTAAAAACTAAATAAACTAGGTATCGATGGAACGTATCTCAAAATAATAAGAGCTATTTATGACAAACCCACAGCCAATATTATACTGAATGGGCAAAAACTGGAAGCATTCCCTTTGAAAACTGGCACAAGACAAGGATTCCCTGTCTCATCCCTCTTATTCAGTATAATATTGGAAGTTCTGGCCAGGGCAATCAGGCAAGAGAAAGCAATAAAGTATAATCAAATAGGAAGAGAGGAAGTCAAATTGTCTCTGTTTGCAGATGACATGATTGTATATTTAGAAAACCCCATAATCTCAGTCCAAAATCTCCTTAAGCTGAAAAGCAACTTCAGCAAAGTCTCAGGATACAAAATCAATGTGCAAAAATCACAAGACTTCCTATACACCATTAACAGACAAACAGAGAGTCAAATAATGAGTGAACTCCCATTCACAATTGCTACAAAGAGAATAAAATACCTAGGAATCCAAATTACAAGGGACATGAAGGACCTCTTCAAGGAGAACTACAACCACTGCTCAAGGAAATAAGAGAGGACACAGACATATGGAAAAACATTCAATGCTCATGGATAGGAAGAATCAATATCATGTAAATGGCCTTACTGCCCAAAGTAATTAATAGATTAAATGCTATCCCCATCAAGCTACCACTGACTTTCTTCACAGAACTGGAAAAAACTACTTTAAACTTCATGTGGACCTAAAAAAGAGTCCACATAGCCAAGACAATCTTGGGCAAGAAGAACAAAGCTGGAGGCGTCACGCTACCTGACTTCAAACTTTACTGCAAGGCAACAGTAACCAAAACAGCATGGTACTGGTACCAAAACAGATATGTGGACCAATGGAACAGAATGGAGGCCTCAGAAATAACACCACACATCTACCACCATCTGATCTTTGACAAACCTGACATGCACAAGCAATGGGGAAAAGATTCCCTATTTAATAAATGGTGTTGGAAAAACTGGTTAGCCATATGCAGAAAACTGAAACTGGACCCCTTCCTTACACCTTATACAAAAATCACCTCAAGATGGATCAAAGACTTAAACATAAGACCTAGGAGCATAAAAATCCTAGAAGAAAACCTGGGCAGTACCATTCAGGACATAGGCATGAGCAAAGACTTCATGTCTAAAACACCAAAAGCAACAGCAACAAAAGCCAAAATTGACAAATGGGATCTAATTAAACTAAAGAGCTTCTGCACAGCAAAAGAAACTATCATCAGAGTGAACAAGCATCCTATAGAATGGGAGAAAATTTTTGCAATCTATCCATCTAACAAAAGGCTAATATCCAGAATCTGCAAAGAACTTAAACAAACGTACAAGAAAAAATCAAACAACCCCATCAAAAAATGGGCAAAGGATATGAACAGACACTTCTCAAAAGAGACATTTATGCCACCAACAGACATATGAAAAAATGTCATCATCACAGGTCATTAGAGAAATGCAAATCAAAACCATGATGAGATACCATCTTACACCAGTTAGAATGGTGATCATTAAAAAGTCAGGAAACAACAGATGCTGGAGAAGCTGTAGAAAAATAGGAACACTTTTACACTGTCAGTGGGAGTGTAAATTAGTTCAACTATTGTGGAAGACAGTGTGGCAATTCCTCAAGGATCTAGAACTACAAATACCATTTGACCCAGCAATCCCATTACTGGGCATATACCCAAAGGATTATAAATCATTCTACGATAAAGACACATGCACACATATGTTTACTGTAGCACTATTCACAATAGCAAAGACTTGGAACCCACCCAAATGTCCATCAATGATAGACTGGATTAAGAATATGTGGCACACATACACAATGGAATACTATGCAGCCGTAAAAGAAGGATGAGTTCATGTCCTTTGCAGGGACATGGATGAAGCTGGAAACCATCATTCTCAGCAAACTATCACAAGATCAGAAAACCAAACACCACATGTTCTCACTCATAAGTGGGAGTTGAACAATGAGAACACATGGACACAGGGTGGGGAACATCACACACTGGGGCCTGTAGCGGGTGGGGAGCTAGGGGAGGGATAACATTAGGAGAAATACCTAATGTAGATGATGGGTTGATGGGTGCAGCAAACCACTATGGCATGTTTATACCTATGTAACAAAACTGCACGTTCTGCACATGTAACCCAGAACTTAAAGTATATTAAAAAAAAGAGCTGAAAATCATCTTACCAGTCTGATTATCATAACTGGCTAATCCTGAATACTATTAGATTTGCATTAAATAAATCCCAAATGTTAGTTATAAATGCAAAATGTTTTGAAGTTTTGACAAAGGAATTTATGTAGTACCTTAAGAAGTTTAATCAAATAAAAAAAGTAAAAGTTTAATCTATTGAATAATACAACCATAGTTTTTTATTAAAAAAGGACATTATTAACCAATCATATTAGAAAAAAGAAGCAAAAATTGCTTCTATAGATTGATGAATACAGAAGCAAAAATTTTACCGGTATTAAATAGAATTCACTGGATTACTGAGAATAATCCATAGTTATTCTAGAAATTCAAGGGTAGTTAAGTATAGGAAAAATTATAAATATTACATAAATTAAAAGTAGACAACTGTTCTATCATATCACTAGATATTGTGAAGAGTTTGGATAAACTCAACAATTATCTTTTAAAATATGCATGTACATACACACATACACACTTGCAGAGTAAAATAGGCATAGAAGAAAATTGCTCAGTTCATGATAAAGATTATGCATGAAAAGGCAATAGCGAATGATGAAATGCTGTGGTAGATTGTACTACTGTTCTCAATTGTTTATTCCCTTCCCTGTGAGAGGATTATATCATACTTCTTAGCCATATTGATATCATGGAGCCATGGTTTGGCCATTTCATTTGCTTTGGCCAGTGAATATGACGGGAAGTGATGCATGTTACTTTAGAGCTGAAGTGTTTTTTTTTTTTTTTTTTTTTTTTTTTTTGAGACGGAGTCTCACTCTGTCGCCCAAGCTGGAGTGCAGTGGCCGGATCTCAGCTCACTGCAAGCTCCGCCTCCCGAGTTCACGCCATTCTCCTGCCTCAGCCTCCCGAGTAGCTGGGACTACAGGCGCCTGCCACCTCGCCCGGCTAGTTTTTTGTACTTTTTAGTAGAGACGGGGTTTCCCCGTGTTAGCCAGGATGGTCTCGATCTCCTGACCTTGTGATCCGCCCGTCTCGGCCTCCCAAACTGCTGGGATTACAGGCTTGAGCCACCGCACCCAGCCTAGAGCTGAAGTTTGAAGAGCCATTGTATGAATTGGCCATTGCTATTTTCTGTTATATAATTGGCAAGTATCAGTGAAAAGTTGAACTTAGCCTGGATCCAAGAATGAGAAAACACAAGAGCAGGGCCACAGCTTACCCACGGCCAATAGGTAAGGTAACTGAAAAATAAAACTTGGTTGCTATAAACCACTGTGGTTTTTGGGTTGGTTGTTACCTCAGCATATCATAGTAACTGCTGCATAATACAAAAATTGCCACCAGAAGTAGAGTGCTGCCAAAAACAAACAAACAAAAGAAAAAACAACCAACAACAAAAACTTAAAATACAGACATTGGCTCTCAGAGCCAGGCAGTTACGGCAAGGAAATTGTCATTAGAAGATAGGAAGATGATAGCTGATGTTATCTAACAGTACAACATTCTCAGAATTATTGCTGGTGGTATCTCGGAAGACAGATAACATACCAAATGAGCTTATGGATTTCTAGGAAGAGGTTGGGAAACAAAATGTTACAACTATGGCTTGGTAGCTATTGTTTTAGTTTGATAAATTATTAATAGAAGGAGATAAACTCAGAAAAGAATTGCCTGGTTTACATGTATGATTGGAAAATTCAAGTGTTTATCATCTCCAACCAGTATAAAATAAAATTGAGAAATGCTTCAAGCAACAAGGACCAATAAGACAGCTTTCTGGCAAGAACCAAATCAAGACTACAGCCAACAAATCTCCTGTTAAAGCCTCAGAATCAATTAAGGTGATACTCAGCAAATCTTTTCAATTGGGAAACATGGCTCAGGGGAAAAATGACCATTTTATGACTTTCCTACAGAAATGTACAAGCCCAAGTTACTTCCAGTAAAATCAAGAGAAAAGTGGGTACCACTTTGAGAAAGTTGTACCACTAAAAGAACCACTAGCCTGGAGTGGTCAGTCACTACTCAAGACTGGAGACAACTTTTAGATATTCAAACTTCTACCACTGACAAAGGGCAAGAGGAAAAAGACAGGTGTTGACCCCCAAAGGAGGACACATTCTCCAATGCCCTTTAAAAATATGACCAAGCCGGGCACAGTGGGTCACGCCTGTAATCCCAGCACTTTGGGAGGCTGAGGTGGGTGGATCACCTGAGATCAGGAGTTCAAGACCAGGCTGGCCAACATGGTGAAACCCCATCTCTACTGAAATACAAAAATAAGCCGGATGTGGTGGCAGGTGCCTGTAATCTCAGCTACTCCAGAGGCTGAGGCAGAAGAATCGCTTGAACACAGGAGGTGGAGGTTGCAGTGAGCCAAGATCATGCCATTGCTTTCCCGCCTAGGCAACAAGAGCGAAACTCCATCTCAAAAAAAAAAAAAAAAATATATATATATATATATATATATATATATATATATATATAAAATAAAAAATATATATTATATATAATAAAATATATATTATATATAGTAAAAATATATATATATGACTAAGAGGGATAATAGAAATAGAAAAATCACAGAGACAGTAGATCCTCTCAAACAGAAAACAAAACAAAACAAAAAGCTACTTGCAAGGGGCAAATATGATGACTAATCAAGAAATTTCCCTCCACCCAGGATTTGAGGTTCTTGCGTTTCCTCTGAGGAATTTCAGAATTGCTATGGATCAGTGACTGCTGTGTGCCTTTTATCCTTCTCCTTTTTAAATTGGAGTATGAGTTGGCTCATCCCTGTTTTCTACCACTGTGTGTTGGGAGTATTTATTTTTTTGGGGGGAGGTAGTTTCTAGGTTTCGAGATCAAGGGGAGCCACATCCAAATTTGGTATAAGAACTTTGAAAAAAAATCTTGAATAGCCTTGTCATTTACAATTAGATGGGACTTTTTAGGGGACTTCCTTGGGGAAGGGGTGAGTTTATTTTTTTTGAGCAAAAGGGAGGAAAGCAAATATTTTTAAGCTGGGGGAAGATTATGGTAAACTCTTATCTCCAGTTATTTGCTTCTCTCTCTTTCTGAGTTATTCTTTTCCACAACATTGACATTAGGCTTGGTTTGTGACTTACTGTGGCCAAAGAATGTGAGTAGAAGGAATGCATGTCACTTCTGAGCAGAAGCATTAACGACCATCTCATGGTTTGGCCATTGTTTTTTTCCTTCCTTCTATCACAGAATGGCAGATCCCAGATGGATTCTCTACCTTTAGTGTAGATTCAGACTGAAAACCATATGGCACAAAACCACAACCCATTAGTGGCCAGCACATAATGTCAGCAAAAAACAAAACAAAACAAAACAAAACAAAACAAAACAAAACAAAAAAACCAAAAAACTGTTGCTGCAAGATTCTGATATTTCAGGGTTATTATTGCAGTGAAGCCGAAGTTATATAACACCACATGACTAATACATTTATATTCCTATAGTTATAGCTATTTCTGTTAAAATGAAAAACAAGACAGGAATGCCTACTGTAGAAAAAACTAATTCAATTTCTCCCACTATTATCTCACAACCTGCTTCTGACACCAGAACACAAGCGAATAATTCTGCAGCAGACACCAACTCGGTGTCCTCTAGTTCAACTCAATTCTGACATGGTTTACCTGGAAATAGCATCCAGGCACACAAGTTGAGGACTCTGACCCACAAGACTGAGCGTCACTCTGATGCCAGTTGCAAGCCGTAGGTTGTTTTACCTGTGCTTCGGACCAACTGGCTGTAAATCAGGGTTCCCATGAGACCCTCTTCTAGGGTTAAAATTAATTTGCTAGGCCAGGTCACGTAACTCAGGAAAACTCTTGTGTTTACTAGTTTATTATAAAGATATTACAAATAATACAGATGAAGAGATGCATAGAGTGAGGTGTGGGGAAGGGGAGGGAAACTTCCATGCCCCCCCTGGGCAGCCACCCTCCAGGAACCTCCATGTGTTTAACTATATGGAAGCTCTGCTGAACTCTGTCCTTCTGGGCTTTTATAAAAGCTTCATTATGGAGGCATGATTCATTCAACCATTAGCCATTGGTGATCAACTTAACCTTCAGTCCCTCTACCCTCCTCAGAGGTTGAGGAATAGGATTGCAAAGTCCCAACTCTCTAACTGACCATTGTTTTTTCTGGTGACCAGCCCCCATCATGAAGCTATCTAGGGGCTGCCAGTCACTAGTCCACTTATTTGCATACAAAAAGACATTTATCACTTTGGGGATTCCAAGGATTTTAGGAGTTGTATGCCAGGAAACAGGATGAAGACCAAATATATAGTTCACAAATCACACCTATTATTACTATTATTGTTTAATATTGTGTAGATATTTTAGTAAATGCAATAAACATAATGTGCATGGTATAAATATGAAAGAAAGAGGTGAAACTTTCTGCTGACAATATAGTTTTATACCTGATATCATCAAGAAACTCTAGTAAAAAAATAAGAAGTAAAAAAAAGAATTTGATGGATTGGGTAGATACAACGTAAAGATACAGAATCATTAGCTTTTTCTATATGAGCCATATACCCACATACAAATGAAAATGAGGACACTATTCCATTCATAATAGTAACAAAAATCATAAAATAGGAATAAATTATACGAGAAAGGAATAGGACCCACGTAAAAAATAAAATCGTACTGGAAGACAAAAACAGGATCTGAACAACTAGAAATTTATACCATGTTCTTGAAAAGTAATACTTACTCTCATAAATAGATCAGTTCTCCTGAAAATAGTATACAAATTTAGTACAACTCCCATAGAATCTCTGGCAATTTTAATTGGATAAAATAATCAAATTGATGAATAAAGAATGATAGTATTAGCCTGGCCAACATGTGAAAGCCCATCTCTATTAAAAATACAAAAATTAGCCTAGGGTGGTGACACGCTACTCAGGAGGCTGAGGCAGGAGAATTGCTTGAACCCAGGAGATGGAGGTTGCAGTGAGCTGAGATCACACCATTGCACTCCAGCCTGGGTGACAGATTGAGACTCTCTCAAAAACAAAAAGAATGACAGTATTAAAACTACTTAAAAGCCAGTATAATAAAAAAAGCACAGTATAGGCACAAGACTACCAAAAAAATCAGTAAAAAATAATAATAAAGAGAGCTCAGAATTGTGTAATACCTCATGAAGGTGATATTTCATTATTTCATTGTGGGGAAATTTAATTAATAGTCTCATCACAATTGGATATGCTCTTGAAAGAAAATAAATTTTGGCCCCCTAGTTTATATTAATTATGAAATAAATTCCTAATGAATTTGACTTGAAAGTAAAAATAAATAATAACCATTTTAGAAAAAAATTAGGTTATTGTCTGTACACCTAAGAATTAAATAACTCTTTTAAACAAAGGTAGGTGATCAACCTAACCTTTATAAAATTTCAAGGTATTGTTTGTAGTGCAAGAGATACCAAAAACAAAATCAGTAGGTAAACAAGCTGGAAAAAATATTATAAATCAAATGATAGATAAAACTTTGTATCTGTATATAAAAAAAGCTTTGTCACAATTTAATAAGATAAAGATAATCAACCCAATAGCAAAATAAATTGGGGATATGAATAGGCAATTGGCAGAAGAGCAAGTATGATAACATGTTTAATCTCCTCCAATAGGCAGAGAAATGGAAATGAAAATTACCATGATCATAGCCATCAGAGTGGCAAAAAAAAAAAAAAAAAAAAAGTAATCGCACCTATTATTAGCAGAGATGGGAGTTGGGGCAAGGGCACTTTCATATATCACTGGTAGAAATGTGAAAAAGCAATTTGTGATCTCTATGAAAAATTTAAATGCACATGCAATTCAACCCAGAATCTCACTCCTGGGACTCTATACTATAGAAATAAAAGCCCCAGTATATATAAGTGTGTGTGTGTGTGTATGTACTGCAGCATTATTTTTAATAACAAAAAGATGATAGCAAATCAAAACTCTATTAGTAAAAGAAGAGCTGAATGATAATAATGCCTACAGTAGAATTTTATCCAAGAATTAAAAATTAATTACCTATACTACCTGACATTGAGGAATTTCCATTATATATTATTAAGATACAGAGAATTATATATCACCAATCCCTCTAAAAATGTCCCCCTTAAACCTTGTGTGTGTATAAAAACACACATAAATGCACACACGTGCGTGCACACACACACACATATATTATGCCTATGTGTACATAATGCATAAAGAGTTACATGGAAAAATGGTCACTGAAATGTTAGTTGTTTTCTCAAAAAGGTGGCTTTTATATTTTTCCGTAATGTATTTATTATTTTGCAATTTCTTTTTTTTAATTTCAACTTTTATTTTAGATTCGGGGGATACATGTGCATGTATTACATGATGTTGAGTTTTGGGGTACAAATGATCCCTTCATCCAGATACTGAGCATAGTACTCAATAGTTAGTTTTTCAACCCTTTTCCTCCTCCCCCCTTTTGCTGCCATCTTTATGTCCATGAGTTTCCAATGTTTAGTTTCCACTTTTAGTGAGAACATGCAGTATTTGATTTCTTGTTTCTGTATTACTTTGTTTAGAACAATGGCCTCCAACTGCATCCATGTTGATGCAAAGGACATGATTTCTTCCTTTTCTGTGGCTGCATAGTATTCCATGGTGTGTATGTACCACATTTTCTTTATCTAATCCATCACTGATGTGCACCTTGGTTGATTCCATGTCTTTGCTATTGTGAATAGTGCTGCAATGAACATACAGGTGCATGTGTCTTTTTGGTAGAACAATTTATTGTCCTTTGCATATATACCCAGTAATGGGATTGCTGGGTCAAATGGTAATTCTGTTCTTGGAGAAATCTCCAAACTGCTTTCCACCATGGCTGAACTAATTTACATTCCCACCAACCAGTGAATAAGCATTCCCTTTACATTCTGACCAACAACATATAAGTGTTTCATTTTCTCCACAGCCCTCCATAATCTGTTACCTATTGACTTTTTAATAATAGTCATTCTGACTGGTGTGAGATGGTATCTCATTGTGGTTTTGATTTGCATTTATCTGATGATTAGTGATATTGAGAATTTTTTCATATGTTTATTGGCTGCTTGTATGTCTTCTTTTGAGAAATGTCTGTTCATGCATTTTGCCCATTTTTAATGGGGTTATCTGTTTTTGCTTGTTTAATTGCTCCTTACAGAGTTTGAATTTTAGACATTTGTCAGATGCCTGGTTTGTGAATATTTTTTCCAATTCTGTAGATTGTCTGTTTAGTCTGTCAATAGTTTCTTTTTGCTGTGCAGAAGCTCTTTATTTTAATTAGGTCCCACTTGTCAATTTTTGTTTTTGTTGCAATTGCTTTTGAGGACATAGTCATAAATTCTTTCCTATGGGTGATGCCCAGAATGGTGTTTCCTAGGTTTTCTTTAGGATTCTTGTAGTCTGAAGTCTTCTACTTAAATATTTAATGCATTTTGAGTTAATTTTTGTACATGGTGAAAGGTAGAAGTCCAATTTCATTCTTCTGCATATGGTTAGCCTGTTATTCCAGCACCATTTATTGAATAATAAGCCCTTTCCTTATTGCTTATTTTTGTTGACTTTGTCAAAGACCAGATGGCTATAGGTGTGTGGCTTTATTTCTGGGTTAACTATTCTATTCCATTGGTCTATGTGTCTGTTTTTTTACCAGTACCATGCTGTTTTGGTTACTGTAGCTTTATAGTATAGTTTCAGGTCAGGTAATGTGATGCTTCCAGCTTTGTTCCTTTTGCTTAGGATTGCTTTGGCTATTCAGGCTCTTTTTTAGCTCCATATGAATTTTGGAATTGTTTTTTCTAGTTCTGTGAAAAACTATGTTGGTTTGATAGGAATAGCATTGAATCTGTAGATTGCTTTGAGCAGTATGGCCTTTTTAAACAATATTGATTCTTCTAATCCATCAGCATGGAAAGTATCTTTCCATTTGCTTGTGTTATCTGATTTCTTTCAGCAGTGTTTTGTAGTTCTCACGATAGAGATCTTTCACCTCATTGGTTAGATGTATTCCTAGGTATATTTTGTGTGTATGTGGTTATTGTAAACAGAATTGCACTCTTGATTTGACTCTCAGCCTGAATGTTATTGGTGGAGAGAAATGCTACTGCTTTTTGTACACTGATTTTGTATCCTGAAACTTTACTGAAGTCATTTATCAGTTCCAGGGCCTACTGGCAGAGTCGTTAGGGTTTTCTACGTGTAGAATCATATCATCAGCAAAGAGAGATAGTTTGACTTCTTCTTTTCTTATTTAGATGCCTTTTATTTCTTTCTCTTGCCTAATTGCTCTGGCTAGGACTTCCTATTTTACAATTTTCAATGTTTGATTTATATCAGGAGTGCCTTAGTCCATTTGGGCTGCTATAACAAAACACTGGGTAGCTTACAAACAACAGAAGTTTATTTCTCACCATTCTGGAGGCTGGGAAGTCCAAGATCAAGGTGCCAGTGGAGTCTGGTGAGGGCCTGCTTACTACTGCATAGGCAGCCCACCCTATTTGCTCTGTCCTCACATGGTGTCTCTTTTTCTATGGTTGCTAATTCCAATCATGAGGATCCACCTTCCTGACCTAATCAATTCCCAAAAGCCCCACCTCCTGATACAATCACCTGCAGGTTAGGTTTCAATATATAAATTATGGAGGGACATAAATATTCAGACTATAGCAAAGAGACCTTCTTTCACCATGGGGAGGAAGAAATTGAACAAATGTTTAAAGCTGTATGCCTGAATACGGATACCTTAGCATTGTTCATAAACAGTAAATGCTTATAAAAATGTAAATGCTCAAAATTAGGCTTCGATTAAATAAATTATGATCTATTCATGAAAATACTGTGAAGTAGCCATCTAAAATTATAAAATAAGTATATATTTGTTGACATGTAAAATATTCATTTTATTAACAGAAACAAAATTATTAAAAAGCATCCATAGCATATCACCTAAAAGAAAAAAATACTTTATGTTTGTATGTCTACTTATATGTACATATATAAATAAATACAGAATTACACAAACATGTTATATATCAGCATTTTGAAGGAGATATACCCAAACATATTAACAGGGTTTATCTCTCCATGCCAAGCTTACAAGTGGCTTTATTTTCTAATTTTTGGTATTATACATGTAACTTGCATCAACAAATAAAGTGCTGAACTTTTCTTTTTTCCATCTCCCTCCCCCAGTTTAGGTTGGTTATTTTTCAATCCTGAGAAGGAAGAGGAATTACCTACAAAAGGGAACATTTCTGGGAGATCTTTCTGGCTCTCGGTTCTTCTCCTTGGAATTTTTGATTGTCCTGGAATCTAACTCTTATTAGAAGTGATAGAATTTATTCCTTATCTTTATTTTCTCCTTGTTGTTAAACATTAAACTCAAGCTTTGAAAAGCTGGCGTCAACTTTATTAGCTCTAATCATGGCTGCATGCCATTAAGATTAATAATTCTGTTAGTTATTCCCCACCCACCACACCATTTTCCATGTCCCTTAAGGAACTGATGTGTTTATTCCTACAGGGTCTGTTTATGAACTAAATGAGAAAGACAGAGTTGTCACTTCAAAGTCACAGCTTGTTTAAATGCATTTGACCTGATTCACCAGATCTAAATCCAACTAACTTCTGGCCATTTTGAAAAGAATGAAGGTTGGCTACTTCCAAGAAAATCCCAGAGAATGTGCACAGGCCCTAAAGGAGCTTACAAGTAAGGAGTTCCAGGAATGCTTTTGAGGAATGGCTGTGAAGAAATTGGGCCTCCTCTAAGCTCAGGTCCTGGGTATGGAGCCTCAAGATAAGCCCAGTTTGCTGTTTATCCCTTGTTAGACCCCAGGGATTTGGCCAAACTCTTCTCCTGTCTGCTGCCAACTTTGACCTAGTTTTCTACAAGACTTAAGAGGTAATATATTCATGTCTCAATGTATTCAATAGTTAGGTTTCCATAAATCCTGGGAAATTTGTAAAAGTTTATGTAAAAATCAGTTCAAAAATGAATTAAAAGCAAGAGATATATTCTAGAATCTTATTTTTTTGTTTCATATTAATAAGAAGAATAGTTAATGAAAAATATTACTTATGTAATAGTGACCAAAAAGAAGCCACTGAATAATAAGGTATACTTGAATTGCAAACAACATAAGTTTACAAATGTAGTACCTGTGTTTTAAATGCCTTCATTTTGGGAATTCTTGCATGTGAAGTCTTTATCACACTCAATGATGCCCAGGTTTTGCCTTTTCTTTAACCCTTGAGATAATTTTAATGAATTAAAATGAGTCTGCTAATATCTATGTTTCACTTATCTTTTGCAAAACAGGCTGATCACCTCCATTTTTACATATTGAAAAGATTTGACTTCTTTTTCTTCTGGGGACCTCCCTATGATGCTAACTGATGATTTCCAGTTATTTTACCTGCAAGTTAAAAATAATTTAGAAAACACACAAGTTCATACCACTTGGACTTGGCCCTGTTCTGTGTTGTCAGAGAAAGAGCTTCCCAAATTTTTGGCAGGCATTTTAATCCCCTTATTCTGAAATTTGCATGTGTGCTTTTTTTTTTGAGACAGAATCTTGCTCTGTCACCCAGGTGGAAATGCAGTGTGTGATCTCTGCTCACCTGCAATCTCAGTCCCCTGGGTTCAAGCAATTCTCCTGCCTCAGCCTCCCGAGTAGTTGGGATTACGGGCACCCACCACCACACCTAGCTAATTTTTGTATTTTTAGTAGAGATGGGATTTTGCCCTGTTGGTCAGACTAGTCTCAAACTCCTGACCTCAGGTGATCCACCTGCCTCGGCCTCCCAAAGTGCTGGGATTATAGGCGTGAGCCACCGCGCCTGGCCGCATATATACTTTAGGTTAAACAATGTTAACTTGATTCAGATTTAATACTTGTTTCTGTTTACTTTTTAGTATAAATGAAACTAGATCTATTCTTTCAGAGCTGTTTTACCTGGTTCCAATCTGAGCCATAATTCTCGGTTTAGGATCCATCACCTAACGATTTGGAGCCTGTTCAGACTCAGGCCCCACATGAGTTTGAGTTGCCGTCACTACTGGGGAGTGTTACTTCTCCAATCCACTGTCATTCTTTGTCATGTGTATTTCAAGAACACTTAAATAAAACACAAAAGAGGACAGCTCAGCCTCTGGAGGTGACTAGGTTCCTGTGTGGAGTCCCAGGCTGTGTGGATCAACAAAAGCTGGCCCTTATCCTGGACATCTGGAAAGATGTGGGAGAGAGGGACAGGAATTAGGTCTAAGGAAAAGTGGCTGAGCCAAGGAGAGGCAAAGTCAAAGTCAGCCCAGGATCTGGGCAGGGTTGAGGGGTGGTGTGGGGGGTGAGTAGTTTCCCCAAGGCCAAGAGGTGCAGAAAGGGAGAGTGTTTTACAGATGCCATGTGGTGTGTCAGGGTCCCTGAATGCTTCTAGAAAGCTACACTTTTGCGAAAGCAGGGGTCCCTGGTTGTTAATATAAAACATATTACTTTACATTTATACTGTATATTTATTTTTCAGCCAACACCTAATCTTATCTTTGCTTTAGTCCAGTGGCTTCCAAACTTTTGCACTGAGACCCACAGAAAATCTTTTACATCCCAGCCCATTACACACATCTGTACACTCTTAGCTGAGACACAAGTTCAGTAAAACAATATGTATGTATTGTTATTACGTATGATATCTTGTGATACTTACCTTGCCTTCCCTTGTATTCCCCTGCCTTCCCTTGTATTCCCCTGCCTTCCCTTGTATTCCCCTGCCTTCCCTTGTATTTTTTTTTGTTGTTGTTTGTTTTTTTTTTTTGAGACAGGGTCTCATTCTGTTGCCCAGGCTGGAGTGCAGTGGCATGATCTCAGCTCACTGCAACCTCCGCCTCCTGGGTTCAAGCATTTCCGGTGCCTCACCTCCCAAGTAGCTGGGATTACAGATGTGCGCCACCACTCCTGGCTAATTTTTGAAAATATTTTTAGTGGAGACGGAGTTTCACCATGTTGGCCAGGCTATTCTCAAACTCCTGACCTCAGTGATCAGGCCCGCCTCGGCCTCCCAAAGGGCTGGGATTACAGGTGTGAGTTACCAAGCCTGGCCTCTGCTCCTATATTTTTAAAGATACTGATTGTTACCCACCAAGTTCATCCTATAACTTACTAATGAATTGCAACCTGCAGATTGAAACTCTTTTTCATTCCAGTCAGTATAGCTACTTCCAACTGCTATGGCTACCCCAGCATAAGCACCATGCTGTTCCCACCTCCTGAAGCAAACCCAAGGCAGCCCTAGATCTGCTGCCCTACCTCGTCCTTCTGTGTGTCCCTCCCTCCTCACCTCTCACAGCCACTCCCTCTTAGTCACTTTTCCCCATCTCGCTTTTACTTGATTTCTCAGTTTTGGAGAGAGAGAACAACAACAAAAAAAAATTTCCCAAAATATGGTAAGCATCCCTATCCTGGGGCCAAGATGATTTTAGGGATACAGAGATGAACTTACTCTCCTTTTGCTAGTTACAGCCCTCTTTTTTCCAGTTATCTTCTATACATAACAAGTGATGCTGGTTTTCTCTTTAGAAGAATAAAAAGTAATTGTAGCTAAAGTTTATTGAATACTTGCCATATATCAGGCACTATCTTCAGAACTTTACATAGGTAAACTTGTTTAACCTCCGTGACAATCCTATGAAGCAGTTGCTAATATTATTATCACCATTTCACAGATGAAAAAACCCCAGAGGCACAGGGAGGTTAGGAATTTGCCCGAGATCACACAGCTAGTAAGTGGAGGGACCAGGAAGTCTAGCACCTTGGAAGAAAGTCAACTCTAGAAACAGCATTGAGTCAAACTCTCATTCTACCAATTTCTAACTGTGTGAACTTAGGCGAGTTATTCAACCTACCTGTGCCTCAGTTTTCAAATCTCTGCCTCAGTTTCCTCACTGAATCTAACACATCATCAATTTATAAATCACTAAAAAAGATTTAAAAGTATACGTTTAATCATGACTGGCTAGGTGTGGTGACTCATGCCTGTAATCCCAGCACTTTGGAAGCTGAAGCAGGGGAATCACTTGAGGCCAGGAGTTTAAAACCAGCCTGGACAACATAGCAAGACCCTGTCTCTTAAAAATAATTTAACCATGACTTATATGCTTTCTTATCATTTATTCATCCTGATAACAGAGAATGCTAAAGTATTAAAAAAAGAACATCTTAGAATCAATGAAATATAATAATACAACACTGTAGGATTATCAAGAAGAGTACATGAATCCAGCATTTTTTATGGTGCCTGGTACACAGGAAGTTCTTCATCCATGTTAGCTACTCTGGTTGTTACAATGGCTGTGCCTATTTAATAGGGGAAGGAACTGAGGCACACAGAGATTACATTCTCAGGTTGCCCTGGTAGGAAACTGGTGGTCCCCAGATCTAGCTGAGGTCTGTAACTCTCCTGCTGGCTGGGGCTGCCTGTCTCCAAGTCGGGTGAGGCCTGGATTGTGTCTGAACACCAGACCAGTGGGCTTTCATTTTGCTTTATGTGCCTTCATCAAGAACTATCAGCTGGGTGTGGTGGCTCATGCCTATAATCCTAGCATGTTGAGAGGCCGAGGCGTGTGGTTGACCTGAGCTTGCGAGTTCGAGACCAGCCTGGGCAACGTGGTGAAACCCCATCTCTACTAAAAATACAAAAATTAGCCAGGAGTGGTGGTGCGTGCCTGTAATCCCAGCTACTCAGGAGGCTGAGGCACGAGAATCACTTGAATCCGGGAGGCGGAATTGCAGTGAGCCAAGATCACGCCACTGCACTCTAGCCTGGGTGACAGAGTGAGACTCTGTCTCAAAAAAAAAAAGAAAGAAAGAAAGAAAGAAAAAAGATCTATTGAGCCCATTTGCCTCAGGACCTTCCAGGTCTTTGCCTTTCCTGTTTCCAGAGTCCTGAAGGTCATAACCATGGCCCCCATTTTCCCCCCATTCCCAGGGGAGTGTCTAGACTTTCTGACTCAAGACAAATTACCAAATGTACAAATGCCCATTCCGCTTAATGACTTTACTTCCACTTTTCACAGACTCTCGGATGTGGCCAGAAATAGTTCTAAACCCTGTAATCTTTCATAGAGCCGAGCTAAATTAAGTGGGTAGTGTTCCTCCAGAATTCCTCTCCCAAGCACTTAACGCTGATGTCCATCCCTCCCTACTTTGCTCACAGAACAGATGTCTGAAAAAACGTCACTTGACTGTGAAAAAGGAAAAAATGTTTCTAAAATGTGGATTTCCACGCCCACCCCCATACATAAATTCTTGGATCTCCTGCTAATGCACTCTTTATGCATATTTATTCAACACACATACTCCTCCACACAGGCACCCACATACATGCAATAGACTCCCTACCCTCACCATTTACATGAACATTGTCACAAGGATTTTCTAACTTATATTTTTAATATTGTTGCTCCATAACCATGGCTTTGAGCTAATTATTTCACATTTTCTTAATGTACACCAGAAACGGCATTTACATCTCAGTCTAGCAGTAGGTTCACTGGCAGGCAAGGCAGAAAGAACAAATTTGGTCATAGCTAGATGACAGAGCCACAGACCCCTGCTTAATTTCTGGTGTCCTTGGCAGGCTGCCTGAGAAGGAACTCCGTTCCCTGGGAACTCAGGCATTGGATGTAATAAGCACTGACTTGTACATGAAAAGACTAAAGCTTTGTTGTACAGAGAGCACTAGGTCTTAGGGGATGACTTAGTGCCTTAGATTCCCATATTAGCACAAAGGTTAAACCTGACACTATTAATTGCAACCTTTCCGGATAATTATTTTCTCCTTTACCCTATTGGGACCGCTTATGTTCTCCGAGAAAACTCCCTGGGGTGAGCTTTCGTTACTTGCCATCTTCTTTTGTCTTCAGGGAAAGTGAAAGCGAGGCATGGTGCAGCTCGGATCAAGCGTTTGCTGTCTCCTGCTTTTTTACCATGACGACACACTGAGGGCACTTTGAGAGCTGAGAACTGTCCTCTAGAGGGAGAGACAGGAACACACACTGGAGGCTGAATGTTGTCTGTACCATCCCCAGTAGTTCTGAATTGTCATACTTTGCAGGAGGACCCTGGCTGGGGGCCTCCATTTTTTGCTCTGGGACTGAATCCTCTCTTGCTGGCTCTGTGGCAGTCGGCCACCCTTCGCTGTTGACTGGTCCTCATATATCCATGAAAGCCTTGGGAAGGGATACGCTCTTTCCCTGGCTCTTCCCTGTAAACAGCAACGCAGGCCCTCCAGCTCCCAGACCAAGTGGCTAATGTTGGGGTTCAAAAAACGGTACCCCAAAATGAAGGCCTTAGAGCAGCCACAGAGCAAAAGTTTTTCTCTGATCTTCTCCTGCCCTCCTGTCTTGCAGTTCCTTTCTCCCCTGCAACCCAAGGCTAGCCATAAAAACTAGAATCCCTCTTCCCCCAAGGTGAGGCATAGAAACTAGAACCCCTTTTCCTGAAAGCCAGCCAAAAAACCTAAAAATATTCCATACACAAAAGGGCCAGAAATAAATGATCTGACCTACCTTGTTTGACTGTAGGTCAGAAGACCCCCATTCCAGAAAACCTCCATTCCAGAGAGGGCAAAAGTCCCCATACCCAGAAGGAAGGAATGCTACACAGGGAGACCAAGAAGAACCTGAACAGACAGGTCTTGCGGAGTCTCCCTGCTCAGTCTATTCGCAGTAGATCAGACCCTTTTTGTCCAATCATATTTCTACGTGGCTATCCATACTTTGTTGAACCTAAGCATAAAAATAGACATTTTTCCTTGTATCTTTGGGTCTTCATTCTGAAGACTCCATGTATACATGTGAAATAAATATGCATGCCTTTCCTCCTATTCACCAATCTGCTTCATGTCAGTGATCTTACAGCAAACCTTTAGGGGACCAAGCGCCTCAGCCCCCACACTATTCTTAGAATCACAGGTTGAGGCTGGCTCCCATCCAACCACCAACTGACTTCTCTGAGGCCAGGGTGAGCTTACTTTTCAACACCAGCAATCATCAGCCTTCTCTATTTCATGCAGGAGAGACCCAAAGCCCTCTCCCAAGCCCAGGAAAAGGGAATGATTTGTTTTCCTCTTCACATCTTGTAAAACTGAAACTCTATACTCATTAAACATCAACTCTCCACTTCCTCTCCCCCAGTCCCTGGCAAGCATCATTCTACTTTCTGTCTCTGTGGTTTTGACTATACTTATACCTCATGTAAGTGGAATTATACAACGTTTATCTTTTTGTGACTGGTTTATTTCACTTAACGTAATGTCCTCATATGTTGTAGCATGTCAGATTTTCTTTTCTAAGACTGAATAATGTTCTATTGCATGTATCCGCCATATTTTGCTTATCCGTATGTTGATGGATACTTGCCAAAGACACGTTTTTTCACTGAATTACTTTCAGCTTCAGAATTCTAAAGATCCAATCTATCCCAGGAAACTCCATTTCATATGTATTTTTCAATGATTAACCAATACTTGTTTAAAACTTGCAATTTTTACTGAATATATAATCTGTATCTGTCCTTTATCATCTGACATTTTTCTACTATGTAATTTTCATGAACTGTTTAGTGTCCCATGTGGCCTATCAGCCAGAATGGTCTGGGTTAAGCTGTAGTAACAAATACCCCCAACATCTCAGTGACATAAAACCATATTTAATTTCTTGCTCACTCTATGCGTCAATTGTAGATCAGTTAGGGATTGGCTCTGTCACATAATGTTCTCACTCCAGGACCCAGGTAGAAGAAAAACTTGACAATGAGGAAAAAAAAACTATACACTGGTTCTTAAAATTTCTGCCTGGATGCCACATTGTATTTCCTGTCACATTTCATTGGCTAAAGCTAGTCACATGGCTTCACTTAACCTAAAGTGGGAAAGAAATGAAATCCTACTATGTGTCCAGGAGGAGAATTGGAAATATTTGGTGGACAGCACTAATGGTTACCACATATAAATGTAATATGATAAAGGATTCCCTATTTTAGGGCATGTAAGATTTTTCCAATTTTTCCTTAAGCTGAGCAAGTTTGTGGATAAGTATTTTTTTAAGATGACCAAAGAAGTATACAAAATTTCAGGTGGAATGTTAGTAAAACCAGCCATTTATGTTGAGGTGGTGCAAATCTTAAACAAATTGTAAGTCCAAGCAATGATAATGATTTTGAGTTTTGTCACCCAGGATTGCTCCAAATATCAACAATCCAAAGTAAAATAGGCAAAAAAAAAAAAAAAAAAAAAGAGCCAGAATACTTAAATTTGCTTCTTAGATTGCCTAAAATCTGTTTATCAATTGTCTGTTTTTTTATTGTTAATAATGAATATTCTGTATCTTTATATAGGAAGATTCCCAATATTATCAGGTCCAGCTAAAACGTTACCAGTTTGCAAATTATTCATCATCTGTTGCCCCCACTACTGAATCTAGTATGCAAGGTTTTGCATGCCAAACAGAGCACATGTGGCTTTAGGTGCTGTTTTCCAATCTTTTCCAGATGATCCCTCATGAAAACTTGCTCAGACACCCAGGTACATATTACCTCTAGCTGTGGACAAGTCCATCTGCAAATAATCATACCCTCCACACCCACTGACAGTAAACTCATGTAACAGCTAATGGGCTAATAGCCAACATTAACTTAAGGGACTGGCCACTGCCCGAGGTAAATCAAGATACCACGGAGGTAATAACACAAACCATCTTGACAAATCAAATTCAAGGATAACTGTTGCACAGGGCCAGTTGTGCAACTGTATCTGTGTAAACGGTGGCCAGACAGACTCGGCTGGTAGCTGTTTTGCATCGGTTATCTCATATTCCAACTGCAAGACAAAGGGCAAAATGGCACTACTTTCCAAGTTATGTGAAAAATGCATACTGCATTCAAACTACTGTTGTCCTCACTGAAACATCCATCCAACCAAGCTATGTGTATGTTACAAATATACCTTCAGTTGTTTTTGTTATATCTTTTATTATTTAAGACCACTTTACCATAATCATCTTCATGGGTACTTATGTGTCTTAAGTAGGGAAGGGAGATGAAAATGATCATTTTGAAATGTGTTTGAGAAATACTAGATAAAACAAAGATAATTAAGATTCTTAATTGCAAGACTTCTCAGAGTCTTTGATATACTAATGTGCCAGTAAATTTTCAAAAGGTCCCTAGAGTCCCTCGATATAAATGACCACAGTGCATTTTTTTAAAGTAAAGAAACAAAATATCATTAATGTATGAACAAATGGTTTGCCTCTTTCTTGACCTGTACCCTCAATGAAAACGTCTAACATTGTTCACTCAGTACCTTTCGCTCTATTTGATATTCATCTCATGGTCCTCATTCTACATCTTCAACTAATCAGAAGTGGAAGACTCAGGGTATCTGGAATGAGGGATTGTCATCAGACAGGGTCAGGGCTTTCTTGAAAGAAATTTAAAATGATGGAAAGAAAGGGGAAGAGGAAGAAAAGAGAAGATCCTACAAAGGTAGAGGGTGTCCAAGATAATTTGGTGTGGAACTGAGTGAAAAAAAATGGGGGAAGAGAGGTGTTGAGAAAGCTTTGAGATGTGAGACAATTACATAAGGAGAAGAATGAGGAAAAGAAAAATTTAAGAAATGAAGTTAGGAATTATGGATTGGATCTCCTTTAATATTCTTTAAGAAATGAAAGAGAGTGATCACACTTGGTTACTGAACTGTTTCTTTGAATGCTAACCCTGTTGAGACTGGGCACGTGAGCCCCAGGATTTATTCAAGTTACAACAGAACATCTCCACACCAGTATTCCACAAAATATCTTTAGAGAAATGCTGAAGAGCACTGTCAACTTACACAACCTAGAAGAGAGATAGGGAAAGAAGCAAAATATTGATTGCTTTTGGTCCAGGGGCCTTTCGAGATTTAGAAAACAAAGCTTAGAAGCAATGGCATTTTGTTTTTAAATTGTAAAGATTGAAACAAAACTCAGAATGAATTTTTCAGTAAAAAACAAGGTTACAATTTTTGATATTGATTTCATAAAAGAAAACATTAAGGCTGGGCACAGTTGCTCACACCTGTAATCCCAGCACTTTGGGAGGCTGAGGCGGCAGATCACTTGACGCCAGGAGTTCGAGACCAGCCTGCCTGACATGATGAAACCCTGTCTCTACTAAAAATACAAAAGTTAGCCAGGCATGGTAGTGGGCACATGTAGTCCCAGCTACTCCAAAGTCTGAGGCACAAGAATTGCCTGAGCCCAGGAGGTGGAGGTTGCGGTGAGCCAAGATCGTACCACTGGGCTCCAGCCTGGGCAACAGAGCTCTGTTTCAAAAAAAAAAAAAAAAAAAAAATTCAGAGCACTGCTTTCTCACACAATTTTAATTATTGCTTTGATCAAAACATAAATTTGTCAGTTCAAATAAAACTTGTAATAACCCCACTTTGAATTTGCATTAGTTCTAAGCTATTGGTTTGGCTAATTATGGATATTACTTGTATATCACACCAGTATACTTGTATAGCATACTATTCCATTAGATCATTAATATTAAATGAATTAATACATGTAAAACAGTTAGAAGAGGGCCTGTCATTTAGTTAGAACTCTGTACATTATCAGTTTTGTTACCAAATTTCATCACTTTAAAACATTTTTTTTTTTTTTGCCTTTTTGCAATATCTCTGAAGTTGGGATGGTATCTTAGTCTGTTTGATCTACTATAACAAAATACAATAGGGTGGCTTATAAACAACAGCAATTTAGATCTCACAGTTTCGGAGGCTGGGAAGTCCAAGATCAAGGCACTAGCAGATTCAGAGTAAGGGCCTGCCTCCTCACAGACAGCTTTCTTCTCACTGTAACCTCACATGGCAGAAGGAGTGGAAAGAAGGGGCATATGCAATCTCTTTTATAAGGACACTAATCTCAGGGGGACTCTGCCTTCATGATGTAATCACCTTCCAAAGGCTCTACCTCAAATTGGGCAGAAGGATCTAACATATGAATTTGGGATACACAAAAATTTAGATTAGAGCAGATGGTGTGCCATAAATTCATTGGTAGCATGTTTTTCCTTCTTAGTGGTACATTAAATAATAGTTTCCAACAACTGATCTTGTCTTTGATTCAATAAAATACATTATTATTATTACTTGGCCCCTTTTCTCCCATTATTTTTGAATATTTTGCTATATTTTTGTTTTCCACAAATGATTACCTTTCATTTTATAAATTGATAGTCAAATACATATACCTATATATTATTTTTACAAATCAAAGTACCACCCCCTTCTACTCCCGTAAGATCTGTCAGTGTGAAAGATATTGTGGATAATTAGGGTTTTAGGTAATATATTGCCATTTACTATACCTTGGGGAATGTTTGATAAAGGAGTTGAAATAAACAACAGATTAATCAGAAGAGAGACTTCAAGGCAGGGAGATATAAGGAAGACAAGATATGGTGTTGAGTAATAACCCTTATAAAATATATAGAAGCTTTCTTAATCAATATTCACATTATCAGCTTATTGGATTTACCAAGTCTCCATTCCCTTGAATATCTGTAGTGGAAACTTTGAGTACATAAATCTGTAGCAGTTAGGATTCTTTGGTTGCAAGTAACAGAAAGCCAAATTCTTTCTTGCTGACTTAAGCAAAATGGGAGATTTTTGAAAGGCAATAGGACAGCAAAAGAAATAGGCTCAGAGACCAAACTCAGAAATGGCTGGAGCACCAGGCTTTGCACCAGGGAAACCTTGTGGATCTTTATGGTGTCAGGAATACCCAGCTTTCTTTTCTGGGAGCTAATCCTGGTCAAAATGGGTCTACCCTTTTTTAATCTGTTTGTCTTTCTGGTTGAGGCCAAAAGTGTAGGGAGGGAGCCTATAGATCCCCAGGTCATGTGCCTGCTGCTTGACTGAGGGAGAGCAGCGCACCTTGATCAAAGTCCTACCAGACTATCTCCAAGGGAAGAGGCAAATCCCCAGAAGGAACTAAGCACTATTACCAAAGGAATGTAGAATGGACCCTGGCCTGCCAAAATAACCAACAAATGACCACTACCAATGTAAACAACAACGGCAGCTAGCACTTGGTCCTCCCATCATGCTAAATTCCACAACCGGTAGGAAAGTCCATTGTAAAATGGAAAGAACCATAAACACAGCTTTTGTACTTGCACTCCAGAAGAAATCCTACCTGGAATAGTACTATAAATAAAGAAGAACTTGAGGGCAGCACGAGTGGGGCAAATCTTATCCAGCTCAGCCTGCATCCCACAAAGAGTGAATGCACAGGCCACAAAGAAAGGCACGTCCCGAGGCACCCCCAGCTTTTGCCTTTATCCTTGATGTGCCTACTCAGCTATTAGAGCTGCGTGATCCCACAGGTCAATCTCATTAGCTCATCTTCAAAATACTCGAATTTGTTTCCATGTACAAGATTAATCCTAGCTGGTAGCTTGATTTATACATTAGATGACTCATCATGTGCATGCCAATAATCTTAGCTTTTCTCACAGTTGCATGAGTCAACTTGCTTCTGTTAATTTGGGCGAATGATAGTTCTCCTTGTTTCCATCACCTGGCTTTTTTGGTGTTTTGTTCTGCCCCCAAGTGCCACTTTCTCCTTCCTGACTCACCTTTATCTCCTTGCCGTTGTATTTGCCGTCCTACTGATTCCACAAACAATGCCCACTCAGGGGCACATGTTCCTGCCATGGAGAAAAACAAACCAAAGCACAGCTGCTGAGCTTGTCACCTGCTTTCTTGGTAGGAGCAAGATGTTATTTTCTGCGAAGGCAGTTGTGGCAAGAAGCCCATCCCTTAGCCTTAGCAGGAGCAGAGCAGGGACTAAAGCTTCATGTGAATCTAATCTGCAAAAATCCCAGGGTGGAGTCTTTCTGGTTTCCATCTGCCACCTTTTAAATGGTGTATTTTATTATTTATTACTGCACTTACCAAGAGTTATCTTTTCCACTCTGGTTTAAATACAATGTTAAAGACATTTAGAGAAGAACCAGTAATTTCAAGGAAAGTTGCTAAGCCAATATTTTTGTATGAATTTGGGTATAGAAGACTGAGGGAAACTAGAAAATGGATGTTCAATATAGCATTTCAACATAGGGTTAGATGGTATTACTTTGATTTATGTTTTTGCTTATTCATGTGTGAGTGCATATTATGTGCGGAGTTCTGTTTTAATGGCTGACCCTGCACAGAGGTCGATCTGAGAGCGCCAAAAAACACTTAGGTCTGAACAATTTGCCTTGTCTCAACTTGCACTCTGCAACCCCACTTGCTTCCCATCCTTCTGGCTCCTGAGCTCTGGTTTTTCCATTTGCTGACCTTGCCTCGCTCCCTGGATCTCACACCTGGCACCAGTTTTCTGCTTACAGCATTTTACTGCCTTTCTTGATGAGAGCTTAGATTTTCCTTCTGGCCTTCCTTTCTTCTGCCATTGGCTCAGCCCTCAGCACCTTTACCATCTCCTCTTTGACCAAGGACAGCTATAAACAACTCTGTGAGGAGAACCCAGGCATTTAAGGGAAAAAGAAAACCAGAATGAAGAATATATGGTTTATTTGAGGAAATAGGCCCTGCATATATTGACAAACACGGTTTGAAACACACAAAAAGCATTCAGAGATAGAGCACTGTCAAAAGCCTAACTTTCGGGAATAATGTTATAGGCTAAGGGTGATAAACAAGATCTATCTTCCATGCCAATTCTAATCGGTTGGTAGTGCCAACTGTGGGAAAGGATTCTAAAGCTTCGTCTGGGTTGAGCTGGAAAGAGTATCTTGATCAATTAGTGAGATAGACCTTGAGCAAGGCAACATGCATTTGCTTATTGCTACCCCTGCTGTGACAAATGGCCCACCCTTTTGAAATGTTTAAGTAGGAGAGTTTTTAAAAATGAAATCACTGTTTTAAGGAGATTAATTTGGCTTTGCACAGAATGATTGAGAGGAGGAGAAGATGTTTCCAGAGACACAAGTTAAAAGGCTCTTACTGTCTTGTTAAATGACAAAGTGGCTAAACACAGCTCCCAAAAGATGGGGAGAAAGATGACATAAACTGGAGGAGCACTCTTCTCTGGGGAGTGAGGCTGAACCAATGTCAGTGGGAATTAGCTGGGCCTGGGAAGGATGTCGCAATGGCGGAAGCAGTGATTTCTTATCCCTCCTGACAGGGGGCCAACAAGGAAGAATGTTGGTTCCCCATCCCCAGTCCAATGCCAAATAGGCATCAGTATTGAGAGCAGCAGAAGACTATGTCCCATGTCACTTGCCAATGGGAAGAACTATCCTCTGTCCTTTCCCACCAAGCCCCAGCAGGTGGAAGATGACCAGTGCGGACTCTGGGTTGGGCAAAACCAGGCTGATGAGTGTCTGTATCTGGATGTCAATCACTGTGAATATAGGAAGAAACAGATGGATAAAAATATTTTAAGAAGTAAAATAGAATTGATTATAAGAATAAAATAAATAGGATTTTGTGAGTAACTAAAAAAGAATTAGGAATTGTAAAAGTGAATCTACAGTTTCAGATATGGGAAAATGGGGAATGTAAGAGATTTACAGAGGAAGTTGAAGTGTGGCAGAGAGTTTCTCTAATATATGTATTCTTTTTTCCCATAGAACCAGAACTGCAGACTTTTAGCTGAGCATATTACATCTCAGAGTAAAGATTGCATTTCCAGGCTTCCTTTCGGCTCAGTGCCTGTGTGTAAGTTCTTGCCTGTAGGATATAAATAGAAGCAACATATGCAAGTTCAGGGTTGTGCCTTCCTCCTCCCTTTTTCCCCTTCCAACTGCCAAGGAGGCTTATGAAATGATGCTGATGAGCTGCCTTGAACCATATGGGCAAAAGCAACTCTCTAGAGATGGAACAGCAAGATCAAAGGATCCTGGTCCCTGATGCTGCCATAGGAGCCCAGGACTGCTTACACATGGGCTGTTACAGAGGTGTGGGCCTCAGAGAGATCCTCTATCTGTGCCAATTCTCTATTATCACAAGTCTTTGTTACATCTTCACCTATATCCTAATTTCTACCAGGAGTGACTTTTATAAGAAAGGTATTAAAATATTACGTTAGGGCCAGGCACGGTGGCTCATGCCTGTAATCCCAGCACTTTGGGAGGCCAAGGCGAGTAGATCACGAGGTCAAGAGATCGAGACCATCCTGGCCAACATGGTGAAACCTGATCTCTACTAAATATACAAAAATTAGCTGGGCATGGTGGCACATGCCTGTAGTTCCAGCTACTTGGGTGGCTGAGGCAGGAGAATCACTTGAACCCAGGAGGCAGAGGTTGTGGTGAGATGAGATTGCACCACTGCACTCTAGCCTGGCGACACGGTGAGACTCTGTCTCAAAAAAAAAACAAAAACAAAAACAAAACAAACAAAAAAAGTTGCATCTTCACCTATATCCTTACTTCTACCAGAAGTGTCTTTTATAAGAAAGATGTTAAAAAATTACATGCCAGGGCCAGGTGTGGTAGCGCCCATTGTATTCCCAGCTACTCAGGAGGCTGAGCCCAGAAGTTAGAGACTGCAGTAAGCTATGATTACACCACCGCACTCCAGCCTGGGTGACAGAGCAGGACTCCATCTCTAAAGTAAATAAATAAAAATTACATGCCAGGATAATCAGGCATTTTGCAATGAGATGATTGAACTACTCTATGTAATCCTCTGGAAAACTAGAGACAACCAAAAGTAAGGAACAAGTTTTTGTTGTTGCTGTTGTTTCTTTGTTTGTTTGTTTTTACAGAAAGCAGGTGGGTCCTGACAATGAGAGATTGGTAAGCATGGAGGCGACCTGAACCAGGTTGTAGACCAGGAAGATCCATGAGCATTTGGAACAAGAGATGGGGACCAGCAGGAGGCAACATAAGCTCAGAAAGACCAAATACAACTTTTTGTTTTGATTGTGACTACAGACAGGTAAATCAAGATATGTCTGTGCACATAACATATCTGAATTTCTACAAAACATTTAACAAAGTCTTTCTGAATTTGTTTCTGGAGAAAATGGAGGAGCCTGTAGTAGATGATAGCCTCGTTGGATGGATATGTGTGTAACTGAGTGGATCTGCATCCACATGGGAGGAAAGTACTGGTAAGACAAAGTGCCAGAGAGGCCCAGTACTCAAACTCCATTAATACAAGTCTGGAGTGCATGGCAAGGAGAGAATTGGACTGTTCTACTCACCCAGCTGGAATCTATGTCCCATTCATGGTGCCTTGAAAAGAGACATTGACAGATTGCTACTCATCCAGAGGAGGGCAATCAGGGTAAATTGGAAATTAAGGAACTGATAAAGAATGCAAGGTATTTAGCCTGAAGACCTAAAGCCTTGGGAGGAGGGCTGGATGACGGCAACAGTCTTCAAGTATCTCCAGAATTATTCCTTTAGAATGTTCTATATGATTCCATTGGCTGCATGTTTTCCCCAAGGCTATAACATGAGTCAGTGGCAGACTGGAATTGGAACTTGGGTTTCAGATGTGCTGGTTCTTGCCACATAGTGTTCCACTGCAGGCCCCTCCTGATAACAAACTACTTGAGCACGATGTTTTGATTCTGGCTTTTGGGTGATTTATACTTTTGTGTGAATGCATTTTAGGCTCTGTTCAGAAGGAAAAGAGGGTTAGAAGAGGCTGAGGGTTAGAGATGCATGTTTCCCACCTCCCCACTTCCTCCTGGGTCTCCTTTGCTCTTTCCTCTTGTGCTCCCTTCTCACCCACCCACTCCACCCACAATGAATCCCCAATTTCTCTCACTTCATTATCTCAGCACCTTATTAGAAGAAATAGAACTAAACTAATTAAGAGGTGATTTGGTAGTGGGTAAAGGAGCTCTAAAGTCTAGATTTGGGATCAGATAACCTGGGTTTATAGTCTCTCTCTCTCTTACCAACTAATTGGGTGACTTTGGACCCAGTATTTAGTTTCTTCAAATAAGGGGATTTAAAATTCCTTTCTGGTTCTACAATTCTATGATAAAATATCAATTCAAGTAAATTCACATTTTTCAAGGAAAAATCACCCAGTATGTACCTGCAAGACCCTCTGGTCACCAGAGGTTCATATGCTATCCTCTGCCATGCACAGAGCTCTCCAGCCTCCTCTCTTCTCATTGTCTGGGTCCTCTTCTCCCACCTCCATCTGTCTAAATGTCATCATCCTCCAATTTCAATGTAGAGTTCTTCTCTGAAGTCCAAGAGCACTTGCTGTCTACACCTTGACTAGTTGGACAAGGCCATGTCTTTTGGAGCAGGAAATGAGTGAGTTTCCCACTGCACTATCAGGATTTTTTTCTTAGTAATTATTGATTGATTGCTAACATGAAATAATCAATATGTAATGACAGGACTGAGAATTCAGCAACATAGGCTAGTAAAATAATTATGTGAGAAGCCAACATATCCCTACATCCTCCTCAATTACGTATGTAAGATTAGCCTTGGCAGCCCGTATCTAGGCACATGTATCAGAATGCTTTTAACATTCCCAGAACAGTGGGAGAGACTCAGCTCTGTTCACCAAATCACCGTTCAGCCTAACATTCACTGAGCACCAGCTTGGTGCCAGGCACTGTGCTAAGTGCTTTACAAAAATCATCCCACGTGACCCTCACAATCACTGCATGAGGTAGTTACTGTTATTTTCCCTGCTTTATAGATGAAGAAAACAAAAGTTCAGAGGAGTTAAATAACTTGCTCAAGGTCACTAACTACCTTGAGTACTCAAAGTAGTTACTGACTGTAGTTACTCATAATAATTGAATATGATATAGTTACAGTAGTTGAAGACAAGAGCCAAATCCAGGCTGTCTGATGCTAGAACCTGAGTCTTACCTGAGGCACCAGACAGCTCCTTACAGTAGGCACACAGACTTCTCCCTCTTGTGGCCTGGAGTCCAGAAAGAGAAACAGGTTGGCAAATAGGTCATCTGAATACAGCCAGATAGTGTAAGAGTAGGCACAAGATGGGCCAAGGGAAGGATTGGCCAAGGTAGGCCGAGGGATAGTGTAAGAGTAAGCACACAGCAGGGCCAAGGGAAGCCTCCTGAGAAGAACTGGTATCTATATGGAGTTTCCCAAAATGACCCGAGTAAGCCAGAAGAAGCAAGGTGTTCTCCAAGCAAAGGACCCAGCAGAAACCAAGAAGCAACTGATAGAGGGGAGAACATGGCTTGTTTGTATCAGTGCAAGCAGTTTAGCATGACTGCAGGACAGAGGGCAGGGAGAGGAGTAAGGCTGGGGCGGTACACAGGGGTCACAGCAAAAATGACCTCGTATGCTCATGTAAGACATGTGGGCTTTGTGTGAGAGTAGTGGGGGCCACTGAAGGACTTTAAGCAGGAAAATGATATGATCAGATTTCTGCATTAGAAAGATCACTAAGTTTGCTGTGTAGAAAAATGGATGTAGCAGCCAACTTCTTCCTTCCTAAAAGAACTCCCAGCTTGTTTAGAAATCCCCCTCTTCTGGGTGGCCAAGTGCAGGGGAGTCTCCTTGAGGGCTTCTGGAAAGGTTTCCTCCTGCATAAGTGAAGGACACAAGAAGAGATGGCTTTTTCCACCTCTGAACTTTGTAGAGACCAGATATGATGCCAGGATTGGATGTGTTTATCAATCCACCAGCCTGATGAAGTTACCACATGGGTGAGTTTAAGGCTAAGAGGTGCAGAGAGAAGTAGAGCCAGAGCCTTGGTGGGCTGTTCTGGAGCCTGCCCCTACAAGGAACCTGTGGTTAGGTGCAACAGTAAGCCAATTTTAGTCACAGTTTTCTCATAGCCAACAGTATCCTGACTGATATTTGAGTCAGGCCAGTGGCAGGGAGACTGGTGAGGCAACCATTGTGGTAATCCAAGCAAATATGATGGTGAATTGGCCTCAGGCAGTGGCCATGGGAATGAAGAGAAGTAGGCAGATCCAGAAGACAGGAGAAGGCTCCATAAAACATGGTGCTTGATAAGGACATGGGATGATGAGACAGGGTGGAGTTTAGGAATTCCCTCAATCACATTTTCCTCTTGACTTCCATGATGAATTCAGATGTATTCTTGTAATACAGAGCCCTTTTTCAACATCAATTTGGACTCAAGAAGCTCTTCTGCTCCCTCCAAGAAGTCTCTAACTGAGACTGCAATGCCACAGGGACAAACCTCCCAGGGGAGAGTGGTAAAAAGAAAGATGCCAGCAGCAGGCTCTCCCTTTGTTTCCATCCGGTTCCTTTTCTTTTCTGTGTTTATGAGCAGTCATAGCAGTTTAATTCTGAATTTATCTTATTAGCCCATTCTGGGCTGAAAAGATATCCTCCCATCTACTGACCTCTTTGGAGACTACCGGATGAGTCCAGTCCTGAAGAAAGCACCATATCCCAAAGCCTAAAGATCAATGGTCTCCTCCTACCAGCCCTGGTTTGAAAACAAACCAGGGCTAGGTCCTGTCTAGGTCCAGGCAGAACCCCAGGGCTGGACTTTCTTTCACAGTCTTTGCTGTTTCTTTCACCCAACACTATCTTCAGTGGAGTCCGTGTCTTTCATTTGCCAGGCTGGGGCTCTCTTTCATCATTGCTGCCATAGAGAAGCCTTAAGGGAAGCCTTGCTGCTACCATATAAAAGCGTACTATTGTCTTGTGGCTGGAGACATCCCACCTGCCTTTACAGATCCATTCTCCACCTTTCTCTCGCTGTGTGGGATGCATGAAGCTGATGCATGAGGTATCGATAGGCTCATGTTCCCTGTGGCTTCCAGCTGGGCTGGGCCAATTGCAAGCAAGAGATCAGAGGGAGACAGTACATGGAAGCAAGGGTCTTTATTCCTTTAGCAACTCCAGTTGGGGACTCTGCAGATGGGCTGCATTCCTTGCACAAAGATTCTAGCTCCTTTAAGGCAGGCTTCTACCCACAGCCCTCTTAATCTTGGAATTTCAGTAACTGCTCTCTCCCCTCGCTCCTTCAGGCCTAGGGTGGAGAGCAGTACCTAGCTATCCATGAACAAGTACACTTTCCCTTGTGGCTTCTCTATACCCTGCCCATAACTTTGAAAACAATTCCTTTATTTAACTCTACTCAAAGTATCCCAATTTGAGTATACCATCTCTTTCCTGCCAGGATCCTGGCTACTCCCAGCCAGTCCAAGGGGTTTGGAAGTCATCCTATCTTTTTCCATTGACCTTTCACATCTCATCCAATGTTTTTTATTGTGATTGTTTAGGGAATTTGAAAAGACAAGACTAAATACGTAAGGAGCATGATGAAAATCTGACCCCAAGAAGGAATATGGAAAGGAAGCCTGGATGGAAGCATTCTAGACTGCTAGACAATCTAGAAGAGATTTGGCAAGCCTGCTGGGGAGTTCTCAAGCCAACATCACCCATCAGACGAGTCTTGTGTTTCCCAGGAATGGGCCTGCCTTAGTATTCCTGCTGTGCTCAGTCACTGACTGGGAGCAACCCACTGAAGTGTGGCCTTTGTGCAAATATGACAATAGATTTCAGAGCACAGCTACTTCCCTGTGGTTGGAAGTCTGTAAGACACATTCTCATGGCTACTATATTCATGCCATAAACATTTTTAGCACCGCGCCCACCTCCTACCACTAACACTCTATTTTTACCTTGCTGTAGCTATTTCTTCCTCAAAGAGGGTTATATTAAAGTTCCAAATGTGCTTTCTCAGTTAAAGGGCGATACCAGGATGCCCCACTGTGGAAAGGTTGGCCGGCCGTCTCCCAAATGGCCTGACAGGGTATCATTTATTATCTTACAAATTTATAATCATCAGTAGTCAGATAATTAGCCTGGTGAGCTCAGACCTGACTTTGTTAGCACACCACGCAGTGCATCTCTCAGGGCAGGCTCATGCTAATTACATTCAAAAGGCTAATATAAAGCATCGGAATGCCAAGTTATTCACTTTTCGTAAGAAACCATCTTTAGAAGGACAAGAGTATATGAAGTTTCTGGGATCAAAACATTCTTTCCCTGTAGGAGCTAAACAGTAATCAGGAGATTACTTATTGAGTATGACATCAGATCAAAGGGAATTGGATAAGCCAAAGGTTTGCAGTAGCAAAGTAAGCTACTCAGTACATCATTCATGCCACACAGAGATGGTCTTACAGACAGAATGTGAATACACAAACATAAGAGCTATTATACCCCTCTAGATACATTTACCCACTGGGAGTGACATTGCACCATCAAAATCCATTGGCTAAGACTTCTTTTCTTTTGGGAAGGGTTTGAATGAGCACCACCAATATTTGTCTCTGTGTCTGTCTTTTCTCTGTGTTTCCACAGTTGCCCATCCCAACCACTGCCTTCCCTTGCACCACCGTCCTCCCACTCCCAGTCAGTCCAAGGGCTTTGGAAGTCATCCTGTCTTTTTCCATTGACCTTTCACATTTAGTCCAATACTATAGTTATTACAGTTAAGCACTTAAAATGTCAGTCCTGTTTCCCCCATTTCCAAATTTTGGAGGCCCTTAAACACGAACAATAGTCAAATACTATCAACAAAGTTTATTTTTCTTTTCAGGGCCTTGAGCTGAAAAAGGGAGCCTCATGATATATTCCTGGGTTCACTTGGTTTTCATCCCTGGTAAAACATACCCTTCAACTACGTTTCCTTTCACCACAAATGGAGTCTCAGTGGTTGCTTTTGCCAGGGCCATGGTGAGAAGAGCAGAAGAGCCATCTGCAAACCCTAGCCCTCTCCAATTGACTGCCTGTTGGAAGGGGAAGTGTAGTTGACCACATCTAGCTATACACAAAGCCAAGTAATTCTGCAGGCAAACTTCAGCCTCCATGGAGCCTGCCCAGCCACCCTCGCAAGGAGAGAAATTCCTTCTTTCAGTTTGGAAAATGGTCCCAGTTATGCTGCCAAATTCTCCTGAGGCATATGTAAACGTAGAAACACATAGTTTGTGGTCTTCCTCTGGTCAGACTGTCCTCCTTGGCCTTAGTTTACATTGCTCTGGTAATGTCCTTAATACACTTCACCAGACTACTATGCAACCAATTGGTTAATACCGTGCAACGGATTCTCCCATTCCACTTTGTGAGAAGGCAGTAAATGAGCCTTGCCCCCATGTCCCAGCGTGGTATTTACATGCCTATTACAAGTCTACATGGCCAGCTGAAGGGACATTTCCCAGCCCCATGTCTTTGCCTTCTCAGACTAAGAACCAGAGAAGCCACAAGACTCATTTGTTTTTGGTCAAATGTGGGTAGGGCAGGGATTAAGTCCTGAGAGTCAGGAAACCCAATTTTTAGGCTGATTTTGTCCTGGACTAACTCAGCAGCTCTCAACAAAACACTTAATCCTTCTGGAATGCAGTTGCCTCCTCCTTTTAAAATGGTAATGTACCATTTGGCCTCACTCATCTCTAGGAACTCTTAAGAGGTAAAAATGTGATAATGGATGTGAAAGTGCCACAAGAGATGTAGAAGATATATAAGGAGCTCTGCCAACCAAAGGACTGCATTTGATATGGTACTTTTTAAAATAAAACAAAAATGTCTCTGCAAGCTGGGGGACTGCTTATGTGCAACCCAAGAAAGAGCCTTCAGCAGATCTCAGCAAATCAAAATAGAATATTCCCATTGAAGAACTCCCTGGGTTTCCTCTGGCCTCACATAACGTAGCAATATACCGGGGCTCTGTGACTTCATTTGTTTGGCTCACCCATGCCTCTAACATCTCCTAAGATGCTTAGAACTTAACTGAGAATGCTTTAAGTCACAACCAAAAAGAGTAGGGAGAGGTATATTAGTTAAAACTTTTTTCTTTTTTTTTCAGAGACAGGGTCTCACCAAGTTTCCCAGGCTGGTTTGGAACTCCTGAACTCAAGTGATCCACCCACCAACGCCTCCCAAAGTGCTGGGATTATAGGTGTGAACCACAGCACCCAGCCAGTTAAAACTTTTTTTGATTTCCAGGGATGCAAATCCATCTTTAAATAATTTAGTCAAGCAATAGGAATGTATTGGGGGTGGATTCTCATAACTGCAGGAAGATGTGAAGTGCAGCTGGACCATGAGGACAACTGAATTGGGAACTTACATTCTGCCAGCAGACTTTCTCCCATCTCTCCTCTGCCACTCCATGCTTCATTCTCTTAAAATGATCTCTTTAACAGTAGGTCATATGGTCACATTTAGATTCCAGGCCTCAGAGCCCACATCTTCACCTCCAAAATGAAACCAGCTCTCTTTTCTTGGTTCCAGTTTGAAAAGTTCTGGGAAACAATCGTGGTTAATTCAGTTTGTCTCAGATGGCCACTCCGAGACCAATGAACCATGCCCCAAAGAGCATGCAATTGGTCAAATTAAGCCAGGTTTCACCCCTGAACCAATGACTGGAAGTAGAGTAGGAGCTAGGGTCAGTAGTCCAGACATGGCCACAAGGGATAACTCTGTGATTTACAGTTCTTCTGTAACTATAATAGGTTCATTGCCTGATGCACAGTGAGTCAACATACTGAGACACTGGGGGTTGCAGCAGAGAAAGAGTTTAATAATCAAAGGACAGCCAAAGGAGAAGATGAGAAAAAACCTCAAATCCACCTCCCCAAGAGGTTTGGGGATACTGTTTCTAAGGGGTCTGTACAGGCGATGGACTAAAGTGTGGGGATTCTTGATGAGTTGAGAAGTGAAGGGTGAAGTCATGGGGCAGGCAGGGTGATGAAGAAACCGCATTCATGTGCTGAATTGGTTCCTTGGTGGGGGTCTTTAGACTGGTTGGCATTAGCCATTCTGCTGGATTTGAAAAACACCTTAAGCAATTCATGGGTAAAAAGATCTATTGTCAGAGATTTTATCTATAGGAATAATGGGTTCCAGATGGGTGCAGGTAGTCAGTGTGCTATTATATGACTCTCAGGTAGTAACTGCAAGGGAGTGGTCAAAGTGTGCCCTGGTCAATGCCTAAATACAATTCTGCCTAAAGCCTGACTTGTAATTCTCGTTAACCCTGTGATGGTGGTTTTACTTGCCAGAAAATGGAGCATTACTGGAAATTGGGCAGCCAATCTAATTGCAGGAAGTGAAGGGGAGCTGCTGAAATGCCTGTTTTTTGGGTTTGTTTGTTTTTTTTTTTTTGAGACAGAGTCTTGCTCTGTCGCCCAGGCTGGAGTGCAGTGGTGCCATCTTGGCTTACTGCAAGCTCCGCCTCCCCGGTTCACACCACTCTTCTGCCTCAGCCTCCTGAGTAGCTGGGACCACAGGCGCCCGCCACCACACCCAGCGAATTCTTTGTATTTTTATTTTTTTAGTAGAGACTGGGTTTCACCGTGTTAGCCAGGATGGTCTTGATCTCCTGACCTTGTGATCCGCCCGCCTCGGCCTCCCAAAGTGCTGGAAAAACAGGAGTGAGCCACTGTGCCTGGCCAAAAAAGCCTCTGTTATTTTTGTCTAAATTGGAGTCAAACTTGTCCAAGAAATGCAGAGACTGGATGTAGAATCTCCCAACACTGCACTTGGCCATGTCTTGCTCAGAGAGGGTAAAAGTTCCTAGAGCCTTGTCTTGTTCTGTTAGAACATGGTAGTTTCAACCTCTGAATACACATGTGAGGGGTTTAGAAAGATAGGGAATAAAAATCTGTCCAGATATTTGCCTGTATTTCTCTATGAAGTTTGGCTTTGTGATGATATAGATGTTATCATTCTTCCCCCTCCTCCTTCCCAAGCATCTCAAGTCATAGCACAAACCACCAGTTTTGTATTAATTCATTTCCACGACAACAAATTACTATTCTTTCCCTTTTTCCCTTCCTCTATCACTTAAACATGATATAGAAAGGGTAGCAAATGTCAATATATTTTCACACCAAGAGTAAGGACTTGTGCTAACAATACAAAAAAAAAAAAAAAGTGCCTCATTAACTCTTACCAAATGCTAGGAAAAAAACAAAACAAGTATATACATGAAGAGGTTGGTATTTTCTCCCAGAGATCAAATTACATTTAATTCTTCCAAAAAAGCAATAAAGCAAATGAAACTCCTTTTAAAATACAATTAATTATAGACCAACTCCTTTGGAATCGTAATAATTTTTATTCTGTCATAGAGCTTCTTTCATAATGACTTTGCATTTCAGATACAGAGACTGCTCAGAATCTCCCAGAAAACCTTAGTCAATGCAGAATTAAATGGAAAAATTTCACTTTTGTCAAAGGTGAAAAATCTGACTTTCCTTATATGCAGAACCTCTAGAGACATCAACATGGTCTGTATGAGCAACCTCAGCAAAAAGAAAAAAAAAAAAAGCCTCACCTGATAGACTGTCAATCACAGAAATAATAAAGGAAAGAAAGAAGAGAGGCAGCTGTATTTTATTTTAATATAATTACTCTTTCTGCTTTCCTAATATGACAATGTGGACATACAGTGGGCTGTTTCTCAGTGACAAAACTGGCTACCATGGCAATAAATGCTCTTTACTTAGTTCTGGGCTTTTTATAAGATACTGGTCACTGAAAGAAAAATGTGGTGTGTAAAATCAACCTCTTTCTAAAACAGGTGAAAAACAACCTAGTTGCAAACTTTGAAATGCTTAAGCGTATGCACTTGATGATAGTAGTGAGTTGGTTGGTGATCCCCCTCCCCAAATATGCCCATGTCCTAATTCCCAGAACTTGTGAATGTGTCCTTCTTTGAAAGAAGGGTCTTGGAAGATACACTTAAATTAAGGATCTTAAGGTGAGGAGGCCGTCCTGGATTATTTGAGTCTGTCCTAAATACCATGACAAGTGTCCTTATGGGAGACACACAGGGGAAACCCACAGAAGAGGAAGAGGCGATGCGACCACAGAGGCAGGGGTTGGAGTGGTGTGGCCACCAGGTTCTGGAAGAAACCAAGAACGATTCCCCCGAGAGCCCCTGGAGGAAGTGTGGCCCTGCCAACACCTGTGTTTTAGATTCTGGCCTCCAGAACTGTGAGTTTATCAATTGCCATTGTTTTAAGCCCCTGAGTTTGGGGTTGTTATGGCTGCCCCAGGAAACAGATGTAGTAACCCACACAGATTTTGAAGCCAGGAGACATAAAGAAGAATTTAATCATTCAACAGTGTAAGCCCACTGAAAGAGGATTGTAATGGTTGATGTCTGAACTTCACACACCTTGCAGGAACAGGCTCCCCATAAAGGTTGAGATGTTGGTGTAACAGACTTCCCACTTGAGGATGAGCTCCAACGAGAGAATGTTCCTTCAGCACGTACCAGGCATCAAGATGCCATGCGGGTGTGTGCTGTGCATTTTTTGTAGGAGGTCGTAGCATTCATATTCACTGGCCCACATCTGCCCACACTTCAGATAAAGGCTGCTGTCAGTGTGAGCCCCAAAGTGAAGATGAGGAGCTTGTGGGGGGCATGCAGCAGGAGTAAGAACAAAACCACGGAGTTTTAGGGTTCGTTTATCACAGCAGCACAGCCTCACCTGTCCAGAATGACAACCTTGTCTAATCTTCTTAACGACTTCATGGAGTGGATATCATCAGATTAATTGTATTTTAGTTTTTGAGACAGAGTCTCATTTTGTCACCCAGGCTGGAGTGCAGTGTGGCTCAATCACAACTCACTGCAGCCTTGTCTTCCCAGGCTCAAACGATCCTCCCACCTCAGCCCTCTGAGTAGCTGGGACCACAGGTGTGTGCCAAAATGCCCGGCTAATTTTTGTAAGTTTTGTAAAGATGAGCATTTCACCATGTTGCCCAGACTGGTCTTGAACTCCTGAGCTCAAGCGATCTGCCTGTCTTGGCCTCTCAAAATGCTGGGATTACAGGTGTGCATATTCAATTTAGAAATAAGAAAACTGAGACTCAAAAAAATTCATTACATTGCTCAGAGATATGACTAATAAAAGGCAGAACTGGATCTGACATCTTAAACAGGGGGATCGGTACAACCTTTTGAGTTGAGATGATATACAAAAACATGTAAATTCAGCAACATTAACCTATGTGGAATGTAGAATAACTTGAAAGAAAGAAGGTGGGACGGCGAGGTGAGCAGTTATGAAGTAGAGAGAATTCACAGAAGAACTAGGCACACTCATCCAGGCTGGCTGCCACAAGGAATCCCAAAGAACTGTGGCAAGAGAGGGAGAGGCCTAGACTTGAACCAGGTTGAAGTACAAAACAGAGAGATAGAAGAATAAACGCTGGGAATCCATGCAGAAAAATGTCAGAGGGTTCTAGAGTCAGACAGCCCTGCAGTCGAGTCCTGCTTGGTAAGCTCTAGGTTCTCCCTGGGAGTTGGGGTAATCAGTGTATTTATCCCCAGGCTGCTGGGTAGATTAAAAGAGATGAGGTAGCCTCGGCGCAAGGAAAACCTCACTGAGTACTAGTTGTGGTGGTTGTTATTTCTAAATTTACTTTAATTATGGGTCTATGCTTTGATCCTTGAGAGTGAATTCAAAATTCCGGGTGACTTTATCTAAAAATTGCTTGTGAGATCTTAGGAGATGTCAACATTTTATAGAGCGATCTCTTTATAGGTGGTTTTAACAGAGCATTAAGAAAATGCTCTTTCCTCTATAATCCATGTCATTTGAAAGAGAGATTCTTTTAGGAAGTTAAATATCTCATTGTAGTCAAACTTCACGGAGAGAGAAAGTAGACGGAAAAGAAAATCAAAGTCAAGAGAGTTCCATGTTCTTCTTAGCACAAGAAGCAGGGAAGGATAGAGAGAGGGAAAAAAGGATGGAGGGAGGGAGGGATGGAGGAGGGAAGGATGGAGGGAGGGATGGAGAGATGGAGGGATGGATAAAGGGAGGAAGGGATGGTTGGAGGGATGGAAAGAGGGAGGGAGGGATGGAGGGAAGGGGGGATGAAGGGATAGAAGGAGGGAAGAAAGGATGGAAGGAGGGATGGAAGGAGGGAGGGATGGAGGGAGGGAGGGATAGAGGGAGGGATGAAGTGATGGAGGGAGGGAAGAAAGGATGGAGGGAGGGAGGGATGGAGAGATGGAGGGAGGGATGAAGGGAGGGAGGGATGGAAGGAGGGAGGAAAGGATGGGGGATGGACAGATGGAAAGAGAAAGGGAGGAGTGGAGGGATGAAGGGAGGGAGGGATGGAAGGAGGAAAGAAAGGATAGAAGAAGGGAGGAATGGAAAGAGGGAGGGAGGAATGGAGGGATAAGGGGCGGATGATAAACTGTTAAATGTTTTCACATATCTCATTTATTCCTCACAACAATAAAGTTAATTCTTATAAAAATCTGGAAAGGTATTGTGTATCCTAATTAATAACTTCTTTCTATAATTTATGTAAAGGATAATTTAAAAAAATATGTATTTAACAAGTATCTATCAAGAGCCTGGTATTATTGGCCAAGCACTGCACTAAGTCCTAAGTACACAATGGGCAACAAAGCAGTCTCCACCCCAAGAAGCTTTTAGGTTGGTGGAGAAAAATAGCATATAAGCAAGTAAATAACATGTAATTATAACTTGTGATGCATTATCTCATGGAAACAAAGTATGCCCTCACTGGGGAGTAAGAAAACAGTACAGATAGGATGATTGAGGAAGGCCTAGAGGATGAAATAGACATAATCATGCAAAGAACAGAGTACCCATGTATGTTGGGCTGTGATTAGAATGACGAAGAGCCTTCCAGCTGGGATCTGACACATTCAAAGGTCCTGAGGTGTGAAAGACTTGTAATGCCCGAGAACTCCAGGTCCTGAAGGCTGGTGTGTCTGTGGCACAGTGAGTGAAGAGGGCATGGGAAGAGACAAGGTAGCTGAAGGGAGCATTAGCTCCCACAGGACTTTGGGGGCCCTGGTTACGAGTTTGAATTTAATTCAAAGTGAATTAAATGCCAGCCTGGGCAACATGGCAAAACTGCGTCTCTACCAAAATTACAAAAAATTAGCCATGATAGCAGGCACCTGTGGACCCAGCTACTTGGAAGGCTGAGGTGGCAGAACTGCTTGAACCCGGGAGGCAGAGGTTGCAGCGAGCTGAGATCGCACCATTGCACTCCAGCCTGGGTGACAGAGTGAGACCCTGTCTCAAAAGCAAATAAACAATCAAACAACAACAACACAGTTAAAGTGGATTAAATAGTGATTGAAGACATTTAAGCAGAGGAGTGAGCTTTTATTTATATTGTGTACAAACATCTAATTTAATTTTTGGAAAGTATACTTTGGATGCTGTGGGGAGAACAGAATTGGAAGAACACAGGAATGTAAGGGAGAGATATGTCAGCTTACTGTGGTCTTTCAGATGGACAATGATGATGATGATGGCTTGGACATGGAAGGAGAGGGAGAGGAGTGGATAAATCCCAAGTGTACATAAGAAGTTGATGTGAAGAAGCTGGCTGAAGGAGTTGAGAATCAAGAACGGGAGCTTCTCAACTGGGAAGAAATATATGTGGGTGTTCATGTCTGCATCCCAAGAGCTAATTTGATGGGCTAGGATTATAAAAGGTTCTAATGAATGGTGAACCTAAACTGGACATGTTCCTATGAATCTAGAGACATTTCTCAATCCTTACCCAAGTTCTTGTCATGACAGTCTCCTTTTGTTTGATTCATCCCAGAAACAAGAACCTTGGGCATAGTTTCTGGATGTGTTTAATGGCCCCTCTGTTCTCTGCATTGGACAGACTGTGCCTGAGGCATGAACTACCACAGAATCAGGACTTTGATGAAGTAGAGTGTGGCTGGAGAAAGGCCATTGAAGGATGAAGAATTTGAATATTATGTTATATGGTAACTAACCCCAAATGCTGAGAGGGTTATCATGCGGCAGCTCCTAATGTGAGCCTATCCCTGCCTGACTTTGGGCACCAAAGTTCTGCCACTCACAGACTTAGTCCCAGGCATTGCCTGTGCCGGTCAGAGCCTGACCCAGTTCCTAATTCTAATCAGAATTCTTGGCCTATGGGCTCCCTGTCATTTTGGAGGGGAGGGTTTTCCCATTCATCCCTCACTGTGAGGTCTGGACTGTATAACTGACCTTTCCCCTGGATTCCATCTGGGAGGCTGGGGTTCCGATTCCACAGCTATTTTCTGTACATGTCTTGGCCAACATATTGACTGCAACTTCATATGAAACTCAGAGCCAGAACTGCCAAGCTGAACTGATCCAAAATGCCCGACTCACAGAAACTGTGAAACAATGCATGCATGCTGTTTTAAGCCACTAAATGTTAATTTGTTATACAGCAAAAATAAATTATATGGATTTTGGTACCTGAAAATGGGGTGCTATATAACAAATAACTAAAATCTGGGAGTGACTTTGAAACCAGAAAGTGAGTAGAAGCTGCAAGGACTCTGAAATATTTGAGGAAGTCTCAAGGGCCTTGAAACAATTGTTTGTGGAAGCATTATTATCCTTTCAAGGGGCTGTGGTGAAGGCCTAAAGGAAAGTGAAGTGAAATTTATTGGGAAACTGGATGAAAGGGAATGTTTATTATGCAGTGGTAGAAAGTTTAGCAATACTGTCACCTGCAGTATTGTGGAAAGTAGAAAATGTACCAAATGAACTGCATGACCTAGGTAAGGAGGTTTCCAGCGGGAATATTGAGGCTGCCACCTATTTTCTTTTTGCTACTTATATAAAACGTGATAGTAGGATAAAAAAAAAATTAACAAAAGTAATGTTAAACATGGAGGAGCTGGGACTTGATGATTTAAAATTCTTAGTTTCCCAATATAGCAAATAATACTAACATTGAAAAATGGCTTCTGAGCAAAGATACAAATCCAGGGCACTATCAGGAAAGCTTGGTGCAAAGATGAAGCCAAAGGTATGACTCTAGAGTTCTTTTCTAAGATATCAGAAAGACCAAAGGTCTATCTCAAGATCTGTTCAGTCAGACCAAAGGTCTTCTAAAGAGTTTAAGGGTGAGCCTCACCAATCCTGTCAATCAAATAATAGGACTTCCAAGAAGCTTAAGGGTCTCGTTATATCATCAACTCAGCAAAAGCTTAAGGCAGAGAAGAGTTTCTTCTCCAAATGATTTGTAAGTGTGGCTCTTGCCAAGTGAAGTAAACCCCAATAAGAATAACAGTGTTTTTAAGAGAACTGTATCCACAGAAGCATCACCAGCTTAGACCAAAAGGGGTAGAGACAATACAAAATGAAGGTTGCACCCCCAAACTTCTATGAATAGGGGAAGCAGACTGACAAAACTGTTCAGCTGCAAAAATGTGCTTCACTGACAAGAGGCAGATTTATAGGAGAAAAGGCATACATATTGATATGATCATAGTTTTATGTGACATAAGAACCCTCAGAATGAAGACCCAAAAATACGTGGGAAATTGTCCATTTTTTTCTTTTTCTTTTTTTTATTATACCTTAAGTTCTAGGGTACATGGGCACAACGTGCAGGTTTATTACATATGTATACATGTGCCATGTTGGTGTGCTGCACCCATTAACTCATCATTTACATTAGGTATATCTCCTAATGCTATTCCTCCCCCCTACCCCCTCCCCACAATAGAACCCGGTGTGTGATGTTCCACTTCCTGTGTCCAAGTTATCTCATTGTTCAATTCCCACCTGTGAGTGAGAACATGGGGAATTTGGTTTTCTGTTCTTGTGATAGTTTGCTGAGAACGGTGTTTTCCAGCTGCATCCATGTCCCTACAAAAGACACAAACTCATCCTTTTTTATGGCTGCATAGTATTGTGTGATGTATATGTGCCACATTTTCTTAATCCAGTCTGTCACTGATGGACATTTGGGTTGATTCCAAGCCTTTGCTTTTGTGAATAGTGCTGCAATAAACATATGTGTGCATGTGTCTTTGTGGCAGCATGACTTATAATCCTTTGGGTATACACCCAGTAATGGGATGGCTGGGTCAAATGGTATTTCTAGTTCTAGATCCTTGAAGAATCACCACACTGTTTTCCACAATGGTTGAACTAGTTTACAGTCCCACCAACAGTGTAGAAGTGTTCCTATTTCTCCACATCCTCTCCAGCACCTGTTGTTTCCTGATATTTTAATGATTGCCATTCTAACTGGTATGAGATGGTATCTCATTGTGGTTTTGATTTGCATTTCTCTGATGACCAGTGAGGATGAGCATTTTTTCATGTGTCTGTTGACTGCATAGATGCATTTGAGAAGTGTCTGTTCATATCCTTTGCCCACTTTTTGATGGGATTGTTTGTTTTTTTCTTGTATATTTGTTTGAGTTCTTTGTAGGTTCTGGATATCAGCCCTTTGTCAGATGAGTAGATTGCAAAAATTTTCTCCCATTCTGTAGGTTGCCTGTTCACTCTGATGGTAGTTTCTTTTGCTGTGCAGAAGCTCTTCAGTTTAATGAGATCCCATTTGTCAATTTTGGCTTTTGTTGCCATTGCTTTTGGTGTTTTAGACATGAAGTCCTTGCCCATGCCTATGTCCTCAACGGTATTACCTAGGTTTTCTTCTAGGGTTTTTATGGCATTAGGTCTAACATTTAAGTCTCTAATCCATCTTGAATTAATTTTTGTATAAGGAGTAAGGAAAGGATCCAGTTTCAGCTTTCTACTTATGGCTAGCCAATTTTCCCAGCACCATTTATGAAATAGGGAATCCTTTCCCCATTTCTTGTTTTTGTCAGGTTTGTCAAAGATCAGATGGCTGTAGATATGTGGTATTATTTCTGAGGGCTCTGTTCTGTTCCATTGGTCTATATCTCTGTTTTGGAACCAGTACCATGCTGTTTTGGTTACTGTAACCTTGTAGTATAGTTTGAAGTCAGGTAGCTTGATGCCTCCAGCTTTGTACTTTTGGCTTAAGATTGTCTTGGCAATGCAGGGTCTTTTTTTATTCCATGTGAACTTTAAAGCAGTTTCTTTCCAATTCTGCGAAGAAAGTCATTGGTAGCTTAATGGGGATGGCATTGAATCTATAAATAACCTTGGGCAGTATGGCCATTTTCACAATATTTATTCTTCCTATCCATGAGCATGGTATGTTCTTCCATTTGTTTGTGTTCTCTTTTGTTTCTCTGAGCAGTGGTTTGTAGTTCTCCTTGAAGAGGTCCTTTACATCCCTTGTATGTTGGATTCCTAGGTATTTTATTCTCTTTGAAGCAATTGTGAATGGGAGTTCATTCATGATTTGGCTCTCTGTCTGTTACTGGTGTATAAGAATGCTTGTGATTTTTGCACATTGATTTTGTATCTTGAGACTTTGCTGAAGTTGCTTTTCAGCGTAAGGAGATTTTGGGCTGAGATGATGGGGTTTTCTAAGTATACAATCATGTCATCTGCAAACAGGGACAATTTGACTTCTTTTCTTAACTGAATACCCTTTATTTCTTTCTCTTGCCTGATTGCCCTAGCCAGAACTTCCAACACTATGTTGAACAGGAGTGGTGAGAGAGGGCATCCCTGTCTTGTGCCAGTTTTCAAAGGGAATGCTTCCAGTTTTTGCCCATTCAGTATGATATTGGCTGTGGGTTTGTCATAAAAGGCTCTTATTATTTTGAGATACATTCCATCATTACTGAATTTATTGAGAGTTTTTAGCATGAAGGGCTGCTGAATTTTGTCAAAGGCCTTTTCTGCATCTATTGAGATAATCATGTGGTTTTTGTCTTTGGTTCTGTTTATATGCTGGATTATGTTTGTTGATTTGCATATGTTGAATCAGCCTTGCATCCGAGGGATGAAGTCCATTTGTTCATGTTGGATAAGCTTTTTGATGTGCTGCTGGATTCGGTTTGCCAGTATTTTATTGAGGATTTTTGCATCAACGTTCGTCAGGGATATTGGTCTAAAATTCTCTTTTTTTGTTGTGTCTCTGCCAGGCTTTGGTATCAGGATGATGTTGGCCTCATAAAATGAGTTAGGGAGGATTCCCTCTTTTTCTATTGATTGGAATAATTTCAGAAGGAATGGTACCAACTCTTCCTTGTACCTCTCGTAGAATTCGGCTGTGAATCTGTTTGGTCCTGGACTTTTTTGGTTGGTAGGCTATTAATTATTGCCTCAATTTCAGAGCCTGCTATTGGTGTATTCAGGGATTCAACTTCTTCCTGGTTTAGTCTTGGAAGAGTGTAAGTGTCCAGGAAATTATCCATTTCTTCTATGTTTTCTAGTTGATTTGCATAGAGGTGTTTATAGTATTCTCTGACGGTAGTTTGTATTTCTGTGGGCTCAGTGGTGATATCCCCTTTATCATTTTTTATTGCATCTATTTGATTCTTCTCTCTTTTCTTCTTTATTAGTCTTGCTAGCGGTCTATCAATTTTGTTGATCTTTTCAAAGAACCAGCTCCTGGATTCATTGATTTTTTTGGAGGGTTTTTTGTGTCTCTGTCTCCTTCAGTTCTGCTCTGATCTTAGTTATTTCTTGCCTTTTGCTAGCTTTTGAATGTGTTTGCTCTTGCTTCTCTAGTTCTTTTAATTGTGATGTTAGGGTGTCAATTTTAGACCTTTCCTGCTTTCTTTTGTGGGCATTTGGTGCTATAAATTTCCCTCTACACACTGCTTTAAATGTGTCCCAGAGATTCTGGTATGTTGTATCTTTGTTCTCATTGGTTTCAAAGAACATCTTTATTTCTGCCTTCATTTCGTTATGTACCCAGTAGTCATTCAGGAGTAGGTTGTTCAGTTTCCATGTAGTTGAGCGGTTTTGATTGAGTTTCTTTGTCCTGAGTTCTAGTTTGATTGCATTGTGGTCTGAGAGACAGTTTGTTATAATTTCTGTTCTGTTACATTTGCTGAGGAGTGCTTTACTTCCAACTATGTGGTCAATTTTGGAATAAGTGCGATGTGGTGCTGAGAAGAATGTATATTCTGTTGCTTTGGGGTGGAGAGTTCTGTAGATGTCTATTAGGTCTGCTTGGAGCAGAGTTGAGTCAATTCCTGGATATCCTTGTTAACTTTCTGTCTCGTTGATCTGTCTAATGTTGACAGTAGGGTGTTAAAGTCTCCCATTATTATTGTATGGGAGTCTAAGTCTCTTTGCAAGTCTCTAAGGACTTGCTTTATGAATCTGGGTGCTCCTGTATTGGGTGCATATATATTTAGGATAGTAAGCTCTTCCTGATGAATTGATCCCTTTACCACTATGTAATGTCCTTCTTTGTCTCTTTTGATCTTTGATGGTTTAAAGTCTGTTTTATCAGAGACTAGGATTGCAACCCCTGCTTTTTTTTTTTTGTTTTGTTTTCCATTTGCTTGGTAGATCTTCCTCCATCCCTTTATTTTGAGCCTATGTGTGTCTCTGCATGTGAGATGGGTCTCTTGAATACAGCAAACTGATGGGTGTTGACTCTTTATCCAATTTGCAAGCCTGCGTCTTTTAATTGGACCATTTAGTCCATTTACATTTAAGGTTAATATTGTTATGTGATTATATTGTGTTATATTGTGTTATATTGTGTTAAGGTTAATATTGTAAACTTGATCCTGTCATTATGATATTAGCTGGTTATTTTGCTCGTTAGTTGATGCTGTTTCTTCTTAGCATTGATGGACTTTACATTTTGGCATGTTTTTGCAATGGCTGGTACCTGTTGTTCCTTGTCATGTTTAGTGCTTCCTTCAAGATCTCTTGTAGGGCAGGCCTGGTGGTGACAAAATCTCTAAGCATTTGCTTGTCTGTAAAGGATTTTATTTCTCCTTCAGTGATGAAACTTAGTTTGGCTGGATATGAAATTCTGCGTTTAAAATTCTTTTCTTTAAGAATGTTGAATATTGGCCCCCACTCTCTTCTGGCTTGGAGAGTTTCTACCGAGAGATCTGCTGTCAGTCTGATGGGCTTCCCTTTGTGGGTAACCCAACCTTTCTCTCTGGCTGCCCTTAACATTTTTTCCTCATTTCAACTTTGGTGAATCTGACAATTATGTGTCTTGGAGTTGCTCTTCTGGAGGAGTATCTTTGTGGCGTTCTCTGTATTTCCTGAATTTGAATGTTGGCCTGCCTTACTAGGTTGGGGAAGTTCTCCTGGATGATATCCTGCAGAGTGTTTTCCAACTTGGTTCCATTTTCCCCGTCACTTTCAGGCACACCAATCAGATGTATATTTGGTCTTTTCATATAATCCCTATTTCTTGGAGGCTTTGTTCATTTCTTTTTACTCTTTTTTCTCTACACTTCTCTTCTCACTTCATTTCATTCATTTGATCTTCAATCGCTGATACTCTTTCTTCCAGTTGATCGAGTCAGTCACTGAAGCTTGTGCATTTGTCATGTAGTTCTCGTGTTATGGTTTTCATCTCTATCAGTTCTTTGAAGGACTCCTCTACATTGGTTATTCTAGTTAGCCATTCATCAAATCTTTTTTCAAGGTTTTTAGTTTCTTTGCACTGGTTACGTAGTTCCTCCTTTAGCTCTGAGACATTTGATTGACTGAAACCTTCTTCTCTCCACTCATCAAAGTCATCCTCCGTCCAGCTTTGTTCCGATGCTGGCGATGAGCTGCGTTCCTTTGGAGAGGGAGATGCGCTCTGATTTTTTGAATTTCCAGCTTTTCTGCCCTGCTTTTTCCCCATCTTTGTGGTTTTATCTGCCTTTGGTCTCTGATGATGGTGATGTACTGATGGGGTTTTGGTGTGGGTGTCCTTTCTGTTTGTTAGTTTTTCTTGTAACAGTCAGGACCCTCAGCTGCAGGTCTGTTGGAGTTTGCTTGAGGTCCACTCCAGACCCTGTTTGCCTGGGTATCAGCAGCAAAGGCTGCAGAAGATAGAATATTGCTGAACAGCGAGTGTTGTTGTCTGATTCTTGCTCTGGAAACTTCGTCTCAGGGGTGTACCCAGCCGTGTGAGGTGTGAGGTGTCTGTCTGCACCTAGTGGGGGATGCCTCCCAGTTAGGCTACTCAGGGTTCAGGGACCCACTTGAGCAGGCAGTCTGTCCATTCTCAGATCTCAACATCCGTGCTGGGAGATCCACTGCTCTCTTCAAAGCTGTCAGACAGGGACGTTTACCTCTGCCGAGGTTTCTGCTGCTTTTTGTTTAGCTATGCCCTGTCCCCACAGGTGGAATCTACAGAGGCAGGCAGGCAGGCCTCCTTGAGCTGTGGTGGACTCCACCCAATTCGAGCTTCCCAGCAGCTTTGTTTACCTACTTAAGCCTCAGCAATGGCGGGCGCCCCTCCCCAAGCCTCGCTGCCTCCTTGCAGTTAGATCTCAGACTGCTGTGCTAGCAATGAGGGAGGCTCTGTGGGCATGGGATCCTCCAGGCCAGATGTGGGATATAATCTCCTGGTGTGCTGTTTGTTAAGGCTCTTGGCAATTCCTATTAGGGTAGGAATTACCCGATTTTCCAGGTGTTGTGTGTCTCAATTTCCTTTGGCTAGGAAAAGGAATTCCCTTCCCCCTTGCACTTCCTGGGTGAGGTGATGCCTCGCCCTGCTTCAGCTCTCACTGGTCAGGCTGCACCCGCGGACCAGCACCAACTGTCCAACATGCCCCAGTGAGATGAACTCGGTACCTCAGTTGAAAATGCAGAAATCACCTGTCTTCTGTGTTGCTCACGCTGGGAGCTGGAGGCTGGAGCTGTTCCTATTTGGCCATCTTGGGCACGCCCCGATTTTATTTTTAAAATTGTCCATTTTTATGCTTAGGTTCAACAAAGTATGAGCAGCTTTTTAGAAATATGATTGGACAAAACAGTATGATCTAATGCTAATAGAGTGAGTAGGAAGACCTAGCAAGGCCTGCCTATGTAGATTCTTGGTCTTTCTGAGTGTTCATTTCTTCCTTCTGAATACAGGACAAGACAGTGTCTGGAATGAGGGTCTTATGATCTACAGTCAAACAAAATAGGTCAGGTAATTTCTTTATGGTCAGTTTTCATGCAGAAAGGCAGAAGGAATGTTAGAGTAATATTTTTAGGTTTCTTCACTGGCTTTGGGGAAAAAGAGTTCTGGTTTCTATGACCTGCCTTGGAGAGGAGGGATTCTCATGTATATGGCTACCCTTAAGAGAAAATGAGACTGAGAGACAGGAGGACATAAGAAAGAGAAAAACTTTTGCTTCTGAGGCTACTTCTTAAACCCTCACTTTGGGATATTGTTTTCTGAGTCCCAATATCGTCATGAAAAAGGAAGCACGACTAAGAAGGCAGAACTAAGAACTCAAAAAACAGAGCTAAGATTACAGAAAATTATTCCCATAATTTGAGCCTTACTCTAATTCTAATATTTCCCAATTGGATTTCAAAATTGCTATGAACCAGTGACTCCTGTGTGCTTCTTGTTTTATTCTTTTCTGAACAGAAGTATCAATATCAGTTATCCTATGCCTGCCTCACCATGTGTGTTGAGAGTGTGGAGAAGATAACTTTCACTTTAGTTCACAGATCTTTGGATCAATAGCTGTACTTAAGGGCCAGGCAGGGTGGTTCACACCTTTAATCCCAGCACTTTGGGAGGCTGAGGTGGGAGGATCACTTGAGGCCAGGAGTTTGAGACCAGTCTGGTCAACATAGTGAGACCCCTGTCTCTAAAAAAAAAAAAAAAAAAGGAAAAGAAAAGAACTGTACTTAGGGAGCTACAACCAAGTAACCTCATATGCACCTGGTTTTGATTTAAATGACATATCTGTAGGTTAAGCTGACATATAATAGGATAACACTTTTGGGAATCTTGAGAGGGGATGCCTATATTTTGCATGTGTGTGAAACTGGGGCAGAATGTGGTGGTTTTACAATGTCCCCAAATTTTTTGATATTTCTCTCTCCGAGTGGTGAAGCCTAAATCCCTTCCCTTGGAATGTGGGCTGGAGTTAGTGACTTGCTTCCTTTTCTAATTGTTTATTTCAATTGCTTTGGGCATACAAGTCATTTTTTTTTTTTTTTTGTTACGTAGATAAATTATACAGATTATATAGTGGTGAATTCTGAGATTTCAGTGCACCCATCACTGGAGTAGTGTACATAGTACCTAATGTATAATTTTTTAACCCTAGCCCCTCACCTACCCTTCTCCTTCTGAATCTTTAAAGTCCATTATAACACTGTATGCCTTTGAATAACTTAGTTCCCACTTATAAGTGAGAATATATAGCTTTTGGTTTTCCACTGCTGTGTTACTCCACTTAGAATAACAGTCTCCAGCTCCAACCAAGTGGCTGCAAAAGACATTATTTCATTCCTTTTTATGGCTAAGTAGTATTTCATGGTATATATATACCACATTTTCTTTATCCACTCATTAGTTGATGGGCACTTAGATTGGTTCCACATCTTTGCAATTGTGAATTGTGCTGCTATAAACATATATGTGCAAGTGTCTTTTTCATATAATGACTTCGTTTCCTTTGAGTAGGTACCTAGTAGTGGGATTGCTGGATCGAATAGTAGGTCTACATTCAACTCTTTAAGGAAACTCCATACTGTTTCCCATAGAGGTTGTACTAATTTACATTCCCACCAGCAGCGTATAAGTGTTCCCTTTTCAGCCGATCCATGCCAATAGCTATTATTTTTTGATTTTTTAATAATGGCCATTCTTGCAAGAGTAAGGTGGTATATCATTGTTTTTTAATTTGCATTTCCCTGTTGATTAGTGATGTTGAGAATTTTTTCATGTATTTCATGGCTATTTGTATATCTTCTTTTGAGAAATGTCTATTTATGCCCTTTGCCCACTTTTTGATAGGATCATTTGTTTTTTTCTTGATGATTTGTTTGAGTTCCTTGTAGATTCTGGATACTAGCCTTTGTCAGATGCATAGTTCGCAAGTATTTTCTCTCATTCTGTGGGTTATCTGTTAACTCTATTATTTGTTTTGCTATGCAGAAGCTTTTTAGTTTCATCAGGTGTCATTTATTTAGATTTTGTTGTTGTTATTGCATTTGCTTTTGGGGTCTTAGTCATGTATCTTTGGCTAGGTCGATGTCTTTCCAATGTGGCCTTCTAGAATTTTTATGATTGTAAGCCTCATATTTAAGTCTTTGATCCATCTTGAGTTGATTTTTATATAAGCTGAGAGATAGGGAACCAGTTTCCTTCTTCTACTTGTGGTTTGGAAGTTTTCCCAACACCGTTTATGAAATAGAGTATTCATTCCCCAATTTGTGTTTTTACATGCTTTGTTGGAGATCAGTTGGCTATATGTATTCAGCTTTATTTCTGGGTTCTCTGTTCTATTCCATTGGTCTATATGCCTACTTTTATACAAGTACCCTGCTGTTTTGGTAACTATAGCCTTGCAGCAGAATTTGAAGTCTGATAATGTGATGCCTCCAGGTTTGTTCTTTTTGCCTTAGAATTGGTTTGGCTATTTGGGCTCTTTTTTGGTTCCATATGAATTTGATGATTGTTTTTTCTAATTCTGTGAAAAACGATGTTGGTATTTTGATGGGAATTTCATTGAATCTAGATTGCTTTGGGCAGTATGGTCATTTTTACAATATTGATACTTCCAATTCATGAGCATAGAATGTGTTTCCATTTGTTTATATCAGTTATGATTTATTTCAGTAGTGTTTTATAGTTCTTCTTGTAGAGTTCTTTCACCTCGTTGGTTAGGTATACTCCTGGATAGTTTATTTGTTTGCAGCTCTTGTAAAATATCTTTAGTTCTTTTTTTTTTTTTTTTTTTTTTTTTTTTTTTTCTAGGACAGAGTCTCACTGTGTCTCCCAGGCTGGAGTGCAGTGATGCAATTACTGCAGCTTTGACCTCCCAGTCTCAAGCCATCCTTCTGCCTCAGCCTCCGGCGTCACTGGGACCACAGGTGCATACCACCACACCCAGCTAATTTTTTGTATTTTTTGTAGAGACAAGGTCTCCCTTGTTGCCCAGGCTGGTCTCAAACTCCTGGGCTAAAGAAATCCACATGCCTGGGCCTCCCAAAATTCTGGGTTTCCAGGTGTGAACCACCATGTCCAGCCAGGATTGAGTTCTTTGTTTGATTCTCAGTTTAGTCATTGTTGGTGTGTAGCAGTGCTACTGATTTCTGTACATTGATTTTGTAACCTGTGACTTTACTAAATTCCTTTATCAAATCTAGGAGTCTTTTGTTGGAGTCTTTAGGATTTTCTAGGTATATGATCATATCATCTGCAAACAGCAATAATTTCACCTCCTCTTTTCCAATTCAGATGCCCTTTATTTCCTTCTCTTGCTTAATTGTTTTGGCTATGACTTCCAAAACTATGTGGAATAGCAGTGGTGGAAGTGGGCATCCTTGTCTTGTTGCTGTTCTCAGGGGGAATGCTTTCAACTTTTCCCCATTTGGTATGATGTTGGCTGTGGGTTTGCATATATATTTTTTATTATTTTGAGGTAAGTCCCTTCTATGCCTAGTTTGTTGAGAGTTTTTATCATAAAGGATGCTGGATTTTGTCAAATGCTTTTTCTGCATCTATTGAGGTGATCATATGGTTTTTGTTTTTAATTCTTTTTCTGCGATGTGTAACACTTTTTGACTTCTGTACGTTAAACCATCCCTGCATCCCTAGGATGAAACCCACTTGACCATGATGTAATACCTTTTTGATGTGCTGTTGGATTTTGTTATCTAGCATTTTGTTGAAGATTTTTGCATCTATGTTCATCAGGGAAATTTAATGACTTGCTCCTAATACATACAATGAAGAAGAAGTAATGGTAGTGACTGTTGGAAAACAGTATGAATAGTTTCATGTGTCTAAATGATCAGAGCATTCTGAGCAATGGAAATTGACATGCCGTGAAGATAGATAATATTTTTCTTTTACCCAAGAGCCATTTGCTTTTCACATTCTAAGGGAGACAAACTGAGACAACTTGTGTCTTTTCTGATGGAGCCATCTACTCCCATTCAAAGAATAATAATACCTTTCTTATCTTCCCCAGAGCCAAATGCTTATATTTATAAGTAGAGACCTTCCTCCTTTCCCCCAAGAGATATCAGTTTACGTTCCAAGTCCTGTGTCCCTTTTTTTTGGAGAGGAGAAAGGGTAGATGTTCCAGCTCCTATACAAGATTTGAGATTCATAATTTCTTAATTCTTCTCCTAAAATATAGATTCTCTCTTTAACATGAGCAGGATCAACCTGGCTCTCACCATGTTACCCCGGAGTGGGGGAAATGGGACATGAGTAACTGCCACTAAAATACTCTGTAACTAAATACTCAGTTTATCTCTGACCCAGAAGCTTTGTGTTTATTGTCAGATTTAAATATATATATATAATACATATATTTTACATATAATTTTTTACTGATTTTACATATAACATATATTATATATAATATATATTTATATATTATATACATTATATGTATTATATATGTAAAATTAGCAACTTCAGAGATTAGGTCATAAAAGGCACTGTGCCTTCTCTCTCTCTCTCTCTGTTACAGTTGCTCTATAGTGAGGTCCTTGTGGCAATAAGGCTGAAGGCTTTGGCCAACAGCTAGTGAGGAACTGAGGCCTCTTGCTGTCAGCCATGTAAAGGAGCTTAGAAGTGAATCCCCCAACCCCAGTCTAGCCTTCAGATGACCGTAGCCCTGGCTGACATTTTGGATGCAACATTTTGAGAAAGACTGATGCAGAAGCACCCATTAAGTTCCTTCTGAATTTCTGACCCACAGAAACTGAGGTAGTATATGTTTGTTTTTTTAAGCCACTAGTTTTGGGGGTAATTTATTATGTAGTGAAAGATAACTAAAACAGTTGGCCAGGTTGGATCCTGTTGCTTGCAACTCAAGAACCTTGACTAATACAGTGCATAAGACACTTGGCATAGAACCTCACAAGTACTCAATACAAGGTAGCAATTACTATTATATTATTAAGAGATTAAATCCACTTATTCTATAACCCTCCAGAGGGCAGACATAGAACCAATGGGAGGAAGTTTTAGAGAGGTAGAGTTTAATTCAATGAAAGAAAAAAACAAATTTAATAATTAGAACTGGAAACAAAGGAGAAATTTACCTATCCAACTAATGAGCTCTCCCTGCTTAGAAGGATTTCAGCAGAGGAGGTAATAATGGATGCTATAGAACAAATTATTGCACTGGGAGAGAAATAGAACTAACCAACCTTGGGTATCCTGCCAGCTTTAAGATTCTGTCATTCTACGATTCAGCATGGCCTAGGGATGCTTGCTTGGTGTTATCATATCCAACCCCTCCCACTTCTTGGGGCAACCAGCCCGAATATGACATCAGCTGAGAAGGTCATTAAAAGAAGTGGAAATAGAACAGGAGGATTATGAGAAATATACCAGAGTACCAAGCCAGAATCTGATTTCTATATAAAATTTAATAGGCTTGAGATAGAAAGTTTCCAATAAGTAGTAACTTAAAAACCAATAATCTTCAAATGAAAAGAAGCAATGAAACTGACCAAATAATAAGTTAACATGAAACTTTCAGAGAAACCAGAAAAACAAAAATCACTGAAGTAGGCCACAGAGTTTTGGCAAGCCAATCCTTGCAGACAAATGGGAAGGGCAGCCAGGAGTCTCACAATGGTAAAGTCAGGGAAAGACTAAAGAATGAGCCGGATCTTGGCAGGTGCTACAGCCAAATATATCTGAATTCTGCAGAGGTTAAATAAATGATTACAGAAGGTTTCATGAGTGCAGCAATCAAAGCTGAGAACAGATCAACCCAGATTTGGGGAGCACTGTTAACAAACAACTTCCTTTAGAAAATATGAAGATGCTTACTGCCAGGATGTCTCTATGAAAAATCAAATGGGTATACCAAAGAAGCTGAGCCAACAGCCCAGAAATCATCAGCAGAGGCTATTGACTGGAACGAGGAGAGGATCATAACCCAATTCCACTGTTCAAATTACTGGGGGAAGTATCTAATATGTAATTCACAAAAAGAGGAAAAAGGAACAATTTTGGGGACTTTAAAATGAACTCCTCAATGGAAATGAAATTAGCTTAAAGGGTTGATATGCTTTGGATCTGTGTCCTCACGCAAACCTTAAGTCTAATTGTAATTCCCAATGTTGGAGGTGGGGCCTGGTGAGAGGTGATTGGATCATGGGGCAGTTTCTCATAGTTTAACACTATCCCCCATGGTGATGTTGTGGTGAGAGTGAGTTATCGTTAGATCTGGTTGTTTAAAAGTGTGCAGCACCTCCCACTCTCTCTTCCTCCTGCTCTGGCCATGTAAGATGTGCCTGCTTCCCCTTTACCTTCTGCCATGATTGTAAGTTTCCTGAGGCCTTCCCAGCTATGTTTCCTGTACAGCTTGCAGAACCATGAGCCAAATAAACCTTTCTTTATAAATTACCAAGTCTCAGATAGTTCTTCGTATGGCAGTGAGAGAATGGACTAATACAAGAGTTGAAGTACGTACTTGCCCATCTTGGAGGAGAAAATTATGAAATGTGGTGAGGAGGCTTGACCTATAAAATTAGTGAGAATTTATGATTTTAAGTTTAAGTTGAGCTTGCAATATCACATAGTCTACTATGACATAGTTCCCATGGTCTATATCGTAAATCACGTGTACTGCAAATTGCACGGTGTACAATGCCACCATTGTGGAGTCAGTTAAATTTTCTAAATTCATCTAGCCAGATTGTAATGAAGAAGTGAGGTGACTGGACCAAAATTACACAGCTGTTAAAAGGTGTCAGAGCTGAAATTAAAACCCAGGTTGGTATAATCTGGATTTTCACAGAGAAAATAAAAGCACTAGGAAAAGAACTTTCATACGCACCCACTATCAAATCCACTAACTTATTTGCATCTATTCCTTAAGTTCTGTCTTCCCTCCTACTACTATATTTGATATTTCCAGGTTCTACCTAAGAACAATACCTCAATCCCTGAACCCCATGTTCTCTCACCTACGCAAGGACTTCATACCTGCAATGCTCCCCCTTTTTTCTCTACATTGTCACGGAATTTTTCTTCTCTATTGGATCATTCCCATCAACATCCAAATATGCTGTAGCTATCTTTGAAAATTGTCCCTGACTTCCAAAAACTCCTCTTGCTATTGTCCCATCTTTCGAATTGTCTTGGGTCAAAACTTTGTAAAACGTTTTTCTTTTCTTTTTGTCTTCACTTTCTCCTCCCATTTTTTCTTGAACCCACTCCACTGACAATGTTCTTGTCAAAATCAGCAGTAACCTGCCTGTTGCCAGTTTAATGGCCCAATCTCGTTTCTCCATAAGTCAGTAGTAGCCTTTGGTATTGCTGATCACTTGTTCCTCCTTGAAACACTTCTTCTCCTGGCTTCTAGGATGTCCCTTAGTCTTCCTGATGACAAGCTCCCTTTCAGCTGCCTTTGCTAGACTTCTTTCATTTTCTTGATCTCTAATTATTGAAGTATCTGAGGGCTCAGTCCTTATACCACTTCTCATCTTTGTATTCATTCTCTAGATGGTCTCATTCAGTCTAGTGGATATAAATTTTATCAAATGATAAAAACTCCTACCTTTTTAGTTTTGGCCTTGACCTCATCCCTAAACCCCAGACTTACATATTGAACTGCCTACTCAACATTTCCACCTGCATAGTTAATAAGAAGCGTCTCAAACTTAACATGGCCAAACCGAAACCTTGATCTCTATCTTGATAAATGGCAAATGCATTATTTTAGTTGCTGTATTATTCAGGGTTCTCCAGATAAATGAACAGAGAGAGAGAGAGAGAGAGAGGTTATGAGAAATTGACTCATGTGATTATGGAGGCTAAGAAGTCTCAAGATCTGTTGTTGGCAAGCTGGAGACCAGGAGACCAGGAGAGTTAATGTGTAGTCCAGTCTGAGTCTAAGAACCAAGAGAGCCAGTGGTGTAAGTTCCAGCCAGTGTTGTAAGTTCCAATCTGAATGCCAGCAGGCTTGAGACCCAAGGGGAGCTGATGTTTCAGTCTGAGTCTGAAGGCTAGATGCAATCAGTGTCCTAGCTCAGTCTGGCAAAAGGACTTTCCTCTTCCTGGAGGGAGGATTAGCCTTTTTGTTCTATTCAGGCCTTCAACAGATTGGATGAGGGCCACCCACGATCGGAAAGGCAGTCTGCTTTACTCATTCTGCTGATTCAAATGTTAGTCTCATCCAGAAATACTCTCACAGACACACCCAGAGTAATGTTTGACCAAATGTCTGGGTTCACTGTGACCCAGTCAAGTTGATACATAAAATTAACCTTTACGATTGCCCAAAGAAAAACCTTGGAGTCGTCCTTGACTTCTGTCTCATGTTCCACATTGAATCCATCAGCAAACCCTGATGACTCTGCCTTCTAAATATGATCAGAGTTTGACCATGTTTCATCACCCCACCACTACTATTTTAGTCCAAAGTCAACAGTATCTCTTGTCCAGAAGATTGCAATAACTGCCCCTACTATTGCCTTGCGCCCCCTTGGTAATTTATTTATTCTCAGTAAAGCAGTCAGAGTGATACCATGAAAATGTCAGCTACCATCACTCCTTGCAGAAAACCCTCTATGACTTCTCAGATCATTTAGAATGAAAATGTTCTCCCAGCCCCTCACTCACCCCATCTCTTCCCACTGTCCCGATTACTCATGCCACTTTAGCAACACTGGCCTTTTTGCTGTGCCACACACATGCCCAGCATTTCATCTCAGAGTCTTTGTACATGCTTTTCCCTCTATTTCAAAGCTTTCTCCCTAGATACCCTCATGCCTCACTCTTTTACCTTTTGCAGGTCTCTGCTCAACTCAAAGGATATCTTACACAAAATAGCACACTCTGTTGCCCACCACCGTCACTGTTTCTTCCCTTCTTCTGCACTATTTTTTTTACAGAACTTACTATGACTGGTACAGAGAAATAGTACTTGGCAGATATTAGAAAGTACACATCAATATTTATTAAATGGGCTGGGCATGGTGGCTCATGCCTGTAATCCCAGCACTTTGGGAGATCGAGGCAGGCAGATCACCTGAGGTCAGGAGTTCGAGACCAGCCTGACCAACATGGTGAAACCCCATCTCTACTAAAAATACAAAAATTCACTGGGCATGGTGGCGCACACCTATAATCCCAGCTACTGGGGAGACTGAGGCAGGAGAATGGCTTGAACCCAGGAGGCAGAGGTTGCAGTGAGCCGAGATCACACCATTGCACTCCAGCCTGGGCAACAAGAGCAAAATTCTGTCTCAAAAAAAAAAAAAAAAAAGTATTAAATGAATGAACAAACTACTGATGGTCTCCAATTTAGGATTTTTCAATTTAGAACTTTTCAACTTTACAATGGTGTGAATGTGATGTGCATTCAGTAGACACCATATTCTGTAATCCCAGCACTATCAAGAAAAGCACTGTTTTGATTACTATCAACATGCATAGGTTTTATCTGATCTAGGACTTTATATAAATGGAGGCATACAGTATGTGCAATTTGGTGTCTTGCATCCTGTATTCATCACAGTGTTTTAAAACTCACCAATTTTGTTGCATGCATCGGTAATTTATCTTTTTTTTGTTGCTGAGTACTATTTCATCATATGAATAAACCACAGTTTGTATGTTAATTCTCTTGTTGGTGGACATTAGGATAGTCTCCAGATTAGAGCCATGATGTATAAGGTTGCTATGAATGTTCAAACAGACTTATGCATGATAACGCTGAGTTTTTCATAAAAATCCTTTAACATACTGATTAATTTTCTTTCCATTCTTAGTTTTCTGAGAATTTCTATAATAGATGGGTACTAAATTTTACCAAATACTTTCTCTGAATTTATTAAGTTCATCACATTTTCTTATTTCGTTAATGTGGTAAATTATACTGATTAGTTTTTTCATGTTTAACCAATCCTGCATTCCTGGAATAAACCCACTTAGTCAAAATGTATTGTCTCTAATGCTAGATTTCGTTTGCTAGTTTCGGTAAGGATTTTTGTTCCTTCTCTGTTCCTGAAATATTAGTCTATGATTTTTTTCTTGTAACATTATCCTTATCTGGATTTTGTATCAGTATTATGTTGGCCTCATATAAAGAGTTGGGAAGTGTTCGCTTTCACTCTTTTTTTCTGAGTTTGTGTAAGATAAACTTTATTTCTTCCTCAAATGTTTGACAAATTCACCAGTGGAGCAAACCTAATCTAGAAATTTCTTGTTGGGGAGGTTTCAACTATAAACTTAATTTCTTTAACAGATACGAGACTATATGGATTTTTTATTTATTTTTGTGTTGGTGTTGGTATCTCTCAAGAAATTTGTTTTTTTCAGCTAAGTTGTCCAATTTACTGGCACAAAATTGTTTATCTGAAGTATCTGAACTGATGTTTTCACTTTCATTTCTGGTGTTGGTAATTTGTGTTTCCTTTTTATTATTAATCAGTCTTGCCAGGGGTATGTCAATTTTATTACTTGCTTTTATTCGTTTCATTATTCTCTGCTCTGTATTTCTTATCTTCTCATTACTTTAGGTTTAATTTGCCCTTTTTTGTAGCTTTTTAAAATAGAAGCTCAGATCACTGACTTTAAATATCTTTTTCAATAAAGCATTTAAAACTATAAATTTCATTCTAACCACTTCTCTAGCTGCAGCCCACATGTTTTAACATATCGTACTTTCATTATCATTCATTTTGAAATATTTTAAAGTTTTTCTTATGATTTCTTTTTTGACCCATGGATTATTTAGAAGTATATTGCTTACTTTCTAAAGATGTGTGGATTTTTCAGATATCTTTTTGTTACTGATTTGTAACTTAATTCTGGGTAATCAGACAACTTACTCTGTATAATTTAAAGTACTGAGAAAAAGGTATTAAAATTTCTAATCATACTTATGGACTCATCTACTGCATTCTTTAGTTCTGTCAGATTTTCACTTTGTGTATTTTGAAGCCGTTATTAGGTGTATGCTTATTTGGAATTATTATAGATTTCTGATTAATTGACCCAGTTATGAAGCGTTTCTGTTTATCTCTGACAATATTCTTTGCTCTGAAATCTACTGTCTAATATTAATATGGTCATTCTAGCTTTACTGCAATGAGTATTTGCATGGCATATTTTTTCCCCCAAATTTAACATCTAACTAATCTGCATCTTTATGTTTAGGACATGTCTCTTTTAAACAACATATATTTGTGCCCTGCTTTTATCTAGCTTGACAGTCTCTCCCTTTGGATTGTAGTGTTTAGTCCATTTGTCTTAATGTAATTATTGAGAACATAGGATTTAACCCTATCATTTTGCTATTTCTGTTCTTTTTGACACATTTGTCCTTACAGCTGTTCTTTCTTTCTTGCCTTAATTTGGGTTAAACAAATATTTCTTAGTATTTTATTTATCTTCTTTATTAACTTTTAGCTACACCTGTTTATTTTGTATTTTTAAGAGGAACTACAATATACACCATTAATTTATTCTAGTCTACTACGAATTTAATATATACTACTTCATGTATACGCAGTATGGTTATGCAATATACACTCCTTTATGTCCTCCTGTCCTTTCTGCTGTTATTGTCAGATATTTTACTCCTGTATATGTTACAAACCTCCTCAATACATTATTATTTATATATTACATAGTCAATTGTCTTTTAAACAAATTAAAAAACAATGAATATATTTTATATATGTGCCTGCATGTTTAGCATTTCTAGTGTTCTTCATTATTCCATGTAGATTCAACTTTCTGTTTTTTGTTTTTGTTTTTGCTTTGTTTTTTTTTTTTTTTTGAGATGGTGTCTCCCCCTGTCACCCAGGCTAGAGGGCAGTGGCCTGATCTCAGCTCATTGCAACCTCTGCCTCCTGGTTTCAAGTGATTCTCCCACCTCAGCCTTCCAAGTAGCTGGGATTACAGGTGCACACCACCATGCCTGGCTAATTTTTGTATTTTTAGTAGAGACAGGATTTCACCATGTTGGTCAAGCTGGTCTCGAACTCCTGACCTCAAGTGATCTGCCCACCTTGGCCTCCCAAAGTGCTGGGATTATGGGCATGAGCCACCATGCCCAACCCAACTTTCTGTTATCATTTTATTTCAACCTGAAGATCTGTTTTTAACATTTTCTGTAGTGTAGTCTATTGTAATGAATCCTTTCAACATGTGTTTCTATGGAAATATCTTTATTTCTACTTTATCTTGGAAAGGTATTTTTGCTGAATATAGAATTATAGGTTGATAGGGTGTCCCTATCATTTTAGCCTTTAAAATGTGATTCCATTGTTCTCTGGTTTGCATTGATTTTGATGAGAAGTTAGTGCTTATTTTTATTTTTCTCCTGTGATAACTTATCCCTTTAAGAATATTTTGTTTTGTTTCATTGTTGTTCTCAGCAATTGGATGATGATATGGCTAGAAATAGTTTTCTGTGTGCTTATTCCACTTGGAATTTGTTCAGATTTTTGAGGCTTGCAGTTGTTATTTTTCATCACATTTGGAAAAAGTTGTTATTATTTCTTCAAATGTATTTTTCTTTCCCAGTTTTTCTCTTCTCTCCTTTTAGAATTACAATTACTAATGTGTTAGACTTCTTGACATGGCCCTACAGGTAACTAAAGCTGTATTTATTTTTAAAATCCTTTTCCAAAATTTGGATAATTTATTTTAACCGGTTTTCAAGTTTACTGAACTTTTCTTCTGCAATGGCATATTTGCCATTGAGTCCATCCAGATAATTTTTTATTTCACATATTGCATTTTTCACTCTGGGAATTTATAGTTGTTCTTTTTTATAATTTCCATTTCCTTGATTAGATTTCTCTTCCGTACACTATGTCAATATTTTAACAAATCCTTGAATACATTCATTATATCTGTTTTGAAGTCCTGACTCGTTAATTCTCACATCTCTGTCAACTCTGGATCTGTTTGTATTGACTGTTTTTTTCTCCTGGATATGTAATGGATTTTCCTGCTTATTTGTTTATCTAGTAATTTGTTATTGTGTGCTGAATTTTTAGAATGTTATTTGGTTGACAGTCCTCCTTTAATTAGTGCTGAGTTTTAGTCTTACTAGCAGTTAATTTACTTGCAACTTCACTTGGTCTGTCAGTGCTATGGTTTGAATGTGTCCCCTCCAAAATTTATGTGTTGAAACTTAATAGCCAGTGTGATAGCATTAAGAGGTGCGGTCTTTAAGATGCCATTAGGTCATGAGGACTCCTCCCTCATTAGTGGGATTAGGTCCTTATAGAAGGGGCTTCAGTCAGAATTCTGCCCTCTTTTCCCCTTTCTTCTGCCATGTAAGGATGCAGTGTTCCTCCGCTCTGGATAAGCCAATAAGATGCCATTTTGGAAGAAAAGACTGGGCCCTCACCACATACTGACCTGCTAGTACCTTGATCTTGGATTTCTCAGCCTCCACAGCTGTGAATAATAAACTTCCCTTCTTTATAAATTATCCAGGCCCAGATGTTTAATTATAGTAGCACAAATGGTTTAATTGTTACAGTAGCACAAATGGTTTAAGGCAATCAGGGCTTGATTTTAGGCTTTATTGGGTAAGTCTAAAGTTGTTCTTACTCTAGGACTAGAGTAGCCCCACTTCTAACATTTGGTTATTGTAATGGTCAACTAATTGCTGTGGATTTTTAGTGAAGTCTTTACCGTCTGGTTTATCAAATCTGGAATATCTTGAACCACTTACTCAGCTCATACTCTACTAGTAGTTGTTCTCTATCAGAGAACCCTGAACACATGCAGCTTAGTACTCAGTTAAAGACTCAAGGAGACCCATATTCAAAATTTGGGACTTTCTCCTCCCAAGTATCCTACCTTGAAAATTCCGGGGGCGGAGCAAGCTGGCCGAATAGGAACAGCTCCAGTCTCCAACTCCCAGTGCGAGTGACACAGAAGACCGGTGATTTCTGCATTTTCAACTGAGGCAAACAGGGTCTGGAGTGGACCTCAAGCAATCTCCAACAGACCTACAGCTGAGGGTCCTGACTGTTAGAAGGAAAACTATCAAACAGGAAGGACACCTATACCAAAACCCCATCAGTACGTCACCATCATCAAAGACCAGAGGCAGATAAAACCACAAAGATGGGGAAAAAGCAGGGCAGAAAAGCTGGAAATTCAAAAAATAAGAGCGCATCTCCCCCTGCAAAGGAGCACAGCTCATCGCCAGCAACGGATCGAAGCTGGTGAGAGAATGACTTTGACGAGATGAGAGAAGAAGGCTTCAGTCCATCAAACTTCTCAGAGCTAAAGGAGGAATTACGTACCCAGCGCAAAGAAACTAAAAATCTTGAAAAAAGAGTGGAAGAATTGACAGCTAGAATAATTAATGCAGAGAAGGTCATAAACGAAATGACAGAGATGAAAACCATGACATGAGAAATATGTGACAAATGCACAAGCTTCAGTAACCGACTTGATCAACTGGAAGAAAGAGTATCAGTGATTGAGGATCAAATGAATGAAACGAAGTGAGAAGAGAAACCAAAAGAAAAAAGAAGAAAAAGAAATGAACAAAGCCTGCAAGAAGTATGGGATTATGTAAAAAGACCAAATCTACGTCTGATTGGGGTGCCTGAAAGTGAGGGGGAAAATGGAACCAAGTTGGAAAACACTCTTCAGGATATCATCCAGGAGAACTTCCCCAACTTAGTAGGGCAGGCCAACATTCAAACTCAGGAAATACAGAGAACGCCACAAAGATACTCCTCGAGAAGAGCAACTCCAAGACACATAATTGCCAGATTCACCAAAGTTGAAATGAAGGAAAAAATCTTAAGGGCAGCCAGAGAGGAAGGTGGGGTTACCCACAAAGGGAAGCCCATCAGACTAACAGCAGATCTCTCGGCAGAAACTCTCCAAGCCAGAAGAGAGTGGGGGCCAATATTCAACATTCTTAAAGAAAAGAATTTTAAACCCAGAATTTCATATCCAGCCAAACTAAGTTTCATAAGTGAAGGAGAAATAAAATCCTTTACATATAAGCAAATGCTTAGAGATTTTGTCACCACCAGGCCTGCCTTACAAGAGACCCTGAAGGAAGCCCTAAACATAGAAAGGAACAACCGGTACCAGCTATTGCAAAAACATGCCAAAATGTAAAGACCATCGAGGCTAGGAAGAAACTGCATCAAATAACGAGCAAAATAACCAGTTAATATCATAATGGCAGGATCAATTTCACACATAACAATATTAACCTTAAATGTAAATGGACTAAATGCTCCAATTAAAAGACACAGACTGGCAAACTGGATAAAGAGTCAAGACCCATCAGTCTGCTGTATTCAGGAGACCCATCTCACATGCAGAGACATACATAGGCTCAAAATAAAGGGATGGAGGAAGATCTACCAAGCAAATGGAGAACAAAGAAAAGCAGGGGTTGCAATCCTAGTCTCTGATAAAACAGACTTTAAGCCATCAAAGATCAAAAGAGACAAAGAAGGCCATTACATAATGGTAAAGGGATCAATTCAACAGGAAGAGCTAACTATCCTAAATATATATGCACCCAACACAGGAGCACCCAAATTCATAAAGCAAGTCCTTAGAGACTTACAAAGAGACTTAGACTCCCATACAATAATAATGGGAGACTTCAACACTCCACTGTCAACATTAGACAGATCAACGAGACAGAAAGTTAACAAGGATATCCAGGAATTGAACTCATCTCTGCACCAAGCAGACCTAATAGACATCTATAGAACTCTCCACCCCAAAGCAACAGAATATACATTCTTCTCAGCACCACATCGCACTTATTCCAAAATTGACCACATAGTTGGAAGTAAAGCACTCCTCAGCAAATGTAAAAGAACGGAAATTATAACAAACTATCTCTCAGACCACAGTGCAATCAAACTAGAACTCAGGACTAAGAAACTCAATCAAAACTGCTCAACTACATGGAAACTGAACAACCTGCTCCTGAATGATTACTGGGTACATAACGAAATGAAGGCAGGAATAAAGATGTTCTTTGAAACCAATGAGAACAAAGATACAACATACCAGAATCTCTAGGACACATTTAAAGCAGTGTGTAGAGGGAAATTTATAGCACTAAATGCCCACAAGTGAAAGCTGGAAACATCTAAAATTGACACTCTAACATCACAATTAAAAGAACTAGAGAGGCAAGAGCAAACACATTCAAAAGCTAGCAGAAGGCAAGAAATAACTAAGATCAGAGCAGAACTGAAGGAGATAGAGACACAAAAAACCCTCCAAAAAATCAATGAATCCAGGAGTTGGTTTTTTGAAAAGATCAACAAAATTGACAGACTGCTAGGAAGACTAATAAAGAAGAAAAGAGAGAAGAATCAAATAGACGCAATAAAAAATGATAAAGGGGATATCACCACCAACCCCACAGAAATACAAACTACCATCAGAGAATACTATAAACACCTCTATGCAAATCAACTAGAAAACATAGAAGAAATGGATAATTTCCTGGACACTTACACTCTTCCAAGACTAAACCAGGAAGAAGTTGAATCCCTAAATAGACCAATATCAGGCTCTGAAATTGAGGCAATAATTAATAGCCTACCAACCAAAAAAAGTCCAGGACCAGATGGATTCACAGTTGAATTCTACCAGAGGTACAAGGAGGAGCTGGTACCATTCCTTCTGAAACTATTCCAATCAATAGAAAAAGAGGGAATCCTCCCTAACTCATTTTATGAGGCCAACATCATCCTGATACCAAAGCCTGGCAGAGACACAACAAAAAAAGAGAATTTTAGACCAATATCCCTGACGAACATTGATGCAAAAATCCTCAATAAAATACTGGCAAACCGGATTCAGCAGCACATCAAAAAGCTTATCCACCATGATCAAGTGGGCTTCATCCCTGGGATGCAAGGCTGGTTCAACATTCACAAATCAATAAACGTAATCCAGCATATAAACAGAACCAAAGACAAGAACCACATGATTATCTGAATAGATGCAGAAAAGGCTTTTGACAAAATTCAGCAGCCCTTCATGCTAAAAATGCTCAACAAATTCGGTATTGATGGAACGTACCTCAAAATAATAAGAGCTATTTATGACAAACCCACAGCCAATATCATACTGAATGGGCAAAAACTGGAAAAATTCCCTTTGAAATCTGGCACAAGACAGGGATGCCCTCTCTCACCACTCCTATTCAACATAGTGTTGGAAGTTCTGGCTAGGGCAATCAGGCAAGAGAAAGAAATCAAGGGTATTCAGTTAGGAAAAGAAGAAGTCAAATTGTTCCTGTTTGCAGGTGACATGATTGTATATTTAGAAAACCCCATTGTCTCAGCCCAAAATCTCCTTAAGCTGATAAGCAACTTCAGCAAAGTCTCAGGATACAAAGTTAATGTGCAAAAATCACAAGCATTCTTATACACCAGTAACAGACAAACAGAGAGCCAAATCATGAATGAACTTCCATTCACAATTGCTTCAAAGAGAATAAAATACCTAGGAATCCAACTTACAAGGGATGTAAAGGACCTCTTCAAGGAGAACTACAAACCACTGCTCAGTGAAATAAGAGGACACAAACAAATGAAAGAACATACCATGCTCATGGATAGGAAGAATCAATATCGTGAAAATGGCCATACTGCCCAAGGTTATTTATAGATTCAATGCCATCCCCATCAAGCTACCAATGAGTTTCTTCACAGAATTGGAAAAAACTGCTTTAAAGTTCATATGGAACCAAAAAAGAGCCCGCATTGCCAAGACAATCCTAAGTCAAAAGAACAAAGCTGGAGGCATCACGCTACCTGACTTCAAACTATACTACAAGGCTACAGTAACCAAAACAGCATGGTACTGGTACCAAAACAGAGCTATAGACCAATGGAACAGAACAGAGCCCTCAGAAATAATACCACACATCTACAGCCATCTGTTCCTTGACAAACCTGAGAGAAACAAGAAATGGGGAAAGGATTCCCTATTTAATAAATGGTGCTGGGAAAATTGGCTAGCCATAAGTAGAAAGCTGAAACTGGATCCTTTCCTTACTCCTTATACGAAAATTAATTCAAGATGGATTAGAGACTTAAATGTTAGACCTAATACCATAAAAACCCTAGAAGAAAACCTAGGTAGTACCATTCAGGACATAGGCATGGGCAAGGACTTCATGTCTAAAACACCAAAAGCAATGGCAACAAAAGCCAAAATTGACAAATGGGATCTCATTAAACTGAAGAGCTTCTGCACAGCAAAAGAAACTACCATCAGAGTGAACAGGCAACCTACAGAATGGGAGAAAATTTTTGCAATCTACTCATCTGACAAAGGGCTGATATCCAGAACCTACAAAGAACTCAAACAAATTTACAAGAAAAAAACAAACAACCCCATCAAAAAGTGGGCAAAGGATATGAACAGACATTTCTCAAAAGAAGACATTCATACAGCCAACAGACACATGAAAGAATGCTCATCATCACTCGCCATCAGAGAAATGCAAATCAAAACCATAATGAGATACCATCTCACACCAGTTAGAATGGCAGTCATTAAAAAGTCAGGAAACAACAGGTGCTGGAGAGGATGTGGAGAAATAGGAACACTTTTACACCATTGGTGGGATTGTAAACTAGTTCAACCATTATGGAAAACAGTATGGCAATTCCTCAAGGATCTAGAACTAGGTGTACCATATGACCCAGCCATCCCACTACTGGGTATATATCAAAAGGATTATAAATCATGCTGTTATAAAGACACATGCACACGTATGTTTATTGCGGCACTATTCACAATAGCAAAGACTTGGAATCAACCCAAATGTCCATCTGTGACAGACCGGATTAAGAAAATGTGGCACATATACACCATGGAACACTATGCAGCCATAAAAAAGGATGAGTTTGCATCCTTTGTAGGGACATGGATGCAGCTGGAAACCATCATTCTTAGCAAACTATCACAAGAACAGAAAACCAAACACCACATGTTGTCACTCATAGGTGGGAACTGAACAATGAGATCACTTGGACTCGGGAAGGGGAACATCACACACCAGGGCCTATCATGGGGAGCGGGGAGAGGGGAGGCATTGCATTAGGATTTATACCTGATATAAATGACGAATTGATGGGTGCTGATGAGTTGATGGGTGCAGCACACCAACATGGCACAAGTATACATATGTAACAAACCTGCACATTGTGCACATGTACCCTAGAACTTAAAGTATAATAATAATAAAAAATAAAATAAAATAAAATAAAAAGAAAAAAAGAAAATTCCAAGCAGCCTCAGCATTTCTGAACTCTGATCTCTCTTTACTTTGCCCAGAAAAACGCTTTTCTCTCTTTGGGTTCCACTTCCCTTTGCCTTTATTTGCAATGTGCCCCTGGTTAATTTAATTTTTTTCTCATAAATTGAATTTTCATGGGGATGAATGGGAAGCTCTTTGTGTGTTTTTCTTCTCTCAAGAATTATATTCCCCTATTGTCTGTTTTATAATGCCTGAAAGCCACTTCTTCATATATTATGTCCAACATTACAGTTGGACACAAAAATACATTAAAGTGGGAAGGCAAGTCTGGTATCTATTTTTCTCTCATGGCCAAAATTAGAAGTTGTATCCAGTAAGTCTTTGTGCTGCTGTAAGACACCAGAAATTTCTAAGGTTCCTAAGGGAGGAATGGCTGGGAGGACAAGAGAAGGAATAAACCTAATTGTTTAGGCTCCAAAATTTCAACACTGGAAGACCTTGAGAACAACAATCAGTTTACAAAGAAAGAGCTCGAATTAGCATATAAATACCACTTTTGCATAAAAAGTCAACAATATATCTATTGTCTATTTGAAAAGTGGGAGGATGGTTGTTGATGGATAATATGAAGGAGGTAAAGCCCTTTTAAGCCCCATTACCCTACAACAAGTCACTAAACACCTATGTTTCCTTAGTATGGTGGACTGAAGGTAGGGGGGAATTTTGATTTATTAAAGAAAATAAAAGAATGTAATCTTTCTTGTACACAGAATTTGGGGTAAGTCTCAAGAACTTCTTTCACCCTTTAAAGAAACACTCCATAAAGGCAATTAGTAAAGTGAGTTTCTTTGCTGTGGCCATTTATCCTTATGAGATACTTAGTTCTAATCTTCATTAGAAAATTAAAGGAATTACTAAAACTATAAAATCCTACCAAAGTGCTCCTGCAAACTCTTGAAAATCACACTAGCAATGATTAAGAAGAGGGTTTCTTCTCTCAATGTAAAGCTGGGCCATATAAACACTGAAGGAATTACATTTTCTCTAGTGCACTTAGAACAATGAAGACGATAAAAGTGAGAATAACCTCTCTATAACACATATTTATCCATTTGCAACAATTATCCTGCTGATAATTGCAATAAAATACATTTTGAAAACCATTAGCTAAGTATCCTCTTCATAATTTATAAAACAGAATTAATGTAATTTTTTCACCTTTAAGGGAGAATAAATTCTATTTGAAGGCACGTAGTCCCGATCATCAGTTTTTGAGTTCCTTGAAGACAAAGAAATCCACTCTGATTCATTTCAGCAGTAAAATGAGTTTATTTCAGAAAGAATTAAACAGCTGAAGGGCTCCAAGGGAGGCCCAGAGACAAAGGATTAGCTGCTGGCAGACAGGAACAATGCCCCCACCTGTGCTGCAGAGCTGCTCAGTGAAGTCATCATTGCCCCCCGCTGGGGACAGCCACCGGAGCCCACCCTATCACTGCTGCTTTAATGAACAGAATGTCTCTGCCTTTATTCTTGCCAGATGGACTCTGTGCACCATCACTAGCATAGCGGAGGAAAAAATTAATTTTTCCTCTACCGTTTCTGAGCTCTTGGTTGGAATGGACTGCTGTAACAAAAGATAGATTAATGAGAGAAAAACAAAGTTTAGTAACATGTATACCTCATGTATGTATATATGGGAGATATTCAGGTGTAGGGTCAAAGAAGGATAGCTTCCCCTTCACCCTCTGAAGGTTCACTGAAAATGAACTGATAAGAAGGAGATTAGCAGGAGCAAAAGAATACAAATTTAATTTTAAAATACACAAGGGAAAATCACAGAAGAGTGATTACCCAAATACCTAATGAGGTCCAGATGATTACACACCCTTCTTCATAAGGGGGAGAGGAGGGATGGAGAATGGTAGGCAATTCTCTGAGGAGTAGTAAAATGTTTCTTAGGGAGAATGAATGAACCAAGGGACAGAAATAAGCCTGTAAATGATTGTCTTTAGAAACAGATATTGTCTTGTGAAGTTCATCCAGTTGTAGATTCTTCAGTCTTCTACTTATGATAGATAACCAGATTCAGGGGAGGGTAATGGAAGGTGATTGTATTCTATTTGGCACAGCTGGTCTTAAGGTAAATAAGGCATTATCAGTGTGAAGTGTCTCCCAGCATTTGCTGATCTCAAAGGGCCTTTAATTTTTACAATTAGCATACCAGAGTGCCGAAATTCCCTGGGATCCTTCACGGGGAATGCTATAGTTTGAATGTGTATTGCCTCCAAACCTCATGTTGAAATTTGATCCCAATGTTGGAGGTAGGGATTAATGGGAGCTGTTTGAGTCATGGGGTAGATCCCTCATGAATGGCTTGGTGCCATCTTTGTCGTAATAAGTGAGTTCTTGCTCTATTAGTTCCCTTGAGAACTGGTTGTTAAAGAGAGCCTGGTACCTCCCCCACCACCATTGCTTTCTCCCTCACCATGTGATTTCTGCACATGCCTGCTTCCCTTCCCCTTCCACCATGAGTGGAAGCAGCCTGAGACCCTCACCAGAAGCAAGTGCTGGTGCCATGCTTCTTGTACAGCCTGCAGAACTGTGAGCCAAACAAACCTCTTTTCTTTATGAATTAGCCAGCCTCAGGTATTCCTTTCTAGCAACACAAATGAAATAATACAGGAAATGTCTCAAAGCTTTTGAATCAATCTCAAGAAGTATTATAGCTTTGACTTCAAGCTTAAATACCATTCTCTGAAAGAAAGAAAGTTACTACACAGTTAGAGGGAGAAAAAGCACCTTAAACAAGGGTAACTATACAAAACAACCTTACCGTGTTTAAGTTGCTTTCTCTATTGATGAGAGTTTTTAGTAACTTAGACTCATCCTCCTTCTGGTACAGAGAGGAGACACCCTTACGATGGAGATTTCCTTTATAGATGTAAATTTATCTTACAAAAGCGTAACTTCTACTCTATTTTCAGAGCTTCTCCTATGTCTACTGTCTCCCAAAATAATCAGCTCAAAATGATCCTTATGATAAAGAGGCATATTTGGGGTACACATTCTGGTCTCCTACAGTCATATTTTGGGGTGAAATATTCTCATGTTCTACATAATGTTCTAAACAAATTTAGAACAGATGTAGCTGATTGATGGACCTAGATTCAATGGTTGTATTCTTACTACATAGGAGGCTAGGAAAATGAGATTTGGGTTTTTATGCTAGGGAGGAATGCATTCACAAGGTGAGAAACCACCGCAAATGCAAGGACAGATAAAATAATGGATAAATAAATAAAAGTAGGAAGGAAGAACCTCATAAATTATTGGATAAACTTCCTCGATTTACAAATTTAAGGAAATAAAGACACATAGGATGGAAATGATTTACCCCAAATCTACTCCTTCTCACTCCAGATAAGGCCTTTTTCACCTTGCAGGAATGACAAATACCTCGGACACTCCTTTGTTCCACTTTCACAGAAGACGCCTCTAATGTAGAGTATCATGAAGATACTCTTCACGTTACTCTTTCTCATGAAGCCCAGATTTGGACTCACAGTCTTTTTCAACACAGCCCACTGAGCAGCTATAACCACAATTAGCACAAGAGATGGAAACAATTTGCCAGCCCTGTACTGCACCAGGCTGACATTCACTCAACAAAATCTTGAATGAATTAATGAATAGACTCCAAGGTCTCACAAAATTAACGCCCTTGGAGTCCACAAAGGATCTTTTAGGTAGTTTGTTAGATGATCTCTTTGAAATTAATATTTATTATGCCCAGTTGTCTCTCTTTTGGCTACTGGCACAAATTCATAATTTGTTTACAACAGTTAATAAACAGCAAGCTTCAACTCATTGTTGCACTGCCAGCAATCACACCCATCTCCCCATTCATTCGCATGAAGATGTTTTACTTTTCAAGTGTCAAAGTGGATAGAATTTGAGTTTGGGAGATGTTTCTTCCTGGCATGGGAGACTGCGAATATAACGAGGCTGCTGGACTCCTGCCATTTCCTTTTGGAAGTGGGTTGATAGTAAACTTACTCTCTGGCTTCTATCCCTCCTGAAATTCAGTGGGGTTTAACTATACTGCCTTAGTATGTATCTAATCCAAAGATGACATCGGACTGGTCCCTTGCTTAGATAATCCAGAGAATGTAATACACTGGTGTCAAGTGGTTAAGAGTTTTGTCTTTTTAAAAATAAGTTTCGCTTTTGATTACAAGTGACAGAATTTCTTGAGGGAAAAAATACTGTCTCGTTGACAAATCATTGAGGAGTAGAGCTAGCTTCAGCCAGTTGCAGGGACTCAAACAAGGCCACCTCTGGACTTTGCCTTCTTTCATGTTGGGCCTTGTCCTCAGGCTTTACATAGTAGCTTCTGGAAGCTTCAAATTTACTCTTCTAGGTTCAAATCCAGTGGTATAGATGGCACTTCTTGGTGGCTTCTATATAAGTATTAGTATTTCCTCCAATTGAAAAACCCGAATACAGAAATTAGCCAGGCATGGTAGTGCACACCTGTAATTCCAGCTACTCTGAGGCTGAGGCACAAGAATCGCTTGAGCCCATGAGGCGTAGGTTGCAGCAGCGAGCCGAGATGATGTCACTGCATGCCAGGCTGGGTGACTGAGCAAGACCAAGAAAAGAAAAAAGAAACAACTTGGTTTGTGTGAACGTTCCAGAACCAACTACTGTGGCTTGGGTGATTCAGTGCTCTAATTGGCCATGTCTAGATTACATGTCCCGTCCTGGATCTGAGGTTGGAACAATACCGTTACATCTAAAAACAGTGAATGTATATGAGGGCATATTCAAACACTGTCTGTCAGGGAATCCACGGCACACTCAAAGGAGCAACTGAAGAGAGTTTAACGAAGGGAAACAAAGAATGGAGAAGCATGCAGGGCTGGGAACAGGGGGACACTAGTTCCAAGCCCCTAGGCCTGAAGGTGAATGAGGTGGGAACTGTTAAGGGAACTGAGTGAGAGGTGTAGCCATGGGTATGGGCCACCAGGCAGAGCTGTGACGAGATATAGACACTGCCACAGCCCAACCCAGGAGGCAGGGTGTAGAGCAACGACATTCCTCCACCCCTCTCTCCTCCCAACTTCTGATCCATTGCCCATGCTTCTGATTACCCAAGCCTAACCAGGAGCCAGAGGGCAAGTAGCCTGGGTGACACAGTCTGCAGAGGGCAGCCTCTTGGAATAAAGGGCAGGGTAGAAGAAGTCTATGGACTGGATCTGAAAGGCAACAAGATAACTAGCACACTTTGTTCCTGTAAATCAGGGGTTGGCAAACTCTGGCCTTTAAGGGTGGAAAGGGAGTGGTCCTTCTCCTCCCCATCATAAGGGTCATGGCCAACACTCCTTTAACAAAAGATAGGTTAACAAGAGAAACTCATAACAAAAGATTTAATCATAGTTTTATGTGACATGGGATCCTTCAGAGTGACGACCCAAATATATGGGGAAAACTGTCCATTTTTATGCTTTAGTTTGATGAAAAATGGACAGCTGTGTAGACCTGCAACTGTATAAAAAGGGTAAGAGCTAACGGGAATAGACTGAGTGGGGAGACCCAGCAAGGCCTATCCGTTGAGGTTCTTCCTGGCCTCTTTGTGCAGCATTGTTTCTTCCTGGATATGGGACAGGACCCTTTCTGGAATGGGGGGCTTAACACCTACAATCAGACAAGGCAGATCAGAGAATTTCTTCATGGCCAACTCCCACACTAAAAGGCAGGGAGAAAGTTAGAGTAATATTGTTAGGTTTTGTGGCTGGCTTTGGAGAAGGGGTTCTGGCTTCTGTGACCTACCTTGGGGAAGAGGAATTCTCGTTTCTATGGCTAACCTCGGGGAGAATGAGGTGCAAGAGACAGGAGGGCAAGAGAAGGTCCAAAAGAGACTTTACTTCTGTGGCTGTTCCTGAGGCCTTCATACTGGGGATCATTTTCTGAGCCTCAACAGACTCATGGGCCAAATGTGCCCCACCATCTGTTTCTATAAGAAAAATTTTATTGGAACACATCCAATAAGCAAATCATTGTTTATTTATTGTCTGTGGTTGTGTCTGCACTACAACAGCAAAGTTAAGTGGTTGTGATAGGAACCTTATGGCTCATGAAACTTAAAATATTTACTACCTGGCGCTATACAAAAAAGGTTCACTGACCCCTGGCCTAGGCCAACACAGCCACTGTGCCTGACACACAGGTGGTGTGTAAACGAGGTACTAAAACTAAATAAATGACCTAAAGCCTTGGTGATAGTCACAATGTGAGTGAACCTAAGCTTCAACCCCAGGAGATCATTGCAATTGCAAGGCCCTCAAGCCATTTCCCTCTATTCCAGAATTGCTTGTGTGGCTTACTCCCTTCCTCTGTAACTACTGCTACAGTCCAACTGCCACTGTCCCTCTTGATCTCTGCTGTTGCTGTGTCCTTGTGGTTCAGTTGATATGGTCATTTTCTTTGGCTGCCATGAATATCAGTGTTTTCCCTGCCAAGGCCTTGGAATTTAGGAGAGGGTGTACTTCTAAGAGATTATAATGCCTTTATATGCCTTTTTGACTTCCAAATGGGAGCCTGCTCTCTCCTTTCTATCTCTCTTCTTTGGGTTACTTGGGATAAGAACCTCAGAGACTAAGGGGACACTGTACAGCATCATTAAGTATTATCTCCGAAAGCTCTCTTCCTTGTGCTGTTAACCAAAGTTCCAGTGCATGGGGCAGGCATTTGGATTTTCTTTCTTTCTTTTTTTTTTTTTTTTTTTTTTTTGAGATGGAGTCTCGCTCTGTCGCCCAGGCTGGAGTGCAGTGGCGTGATCTGGGCTCACTGCAAGCTCCACCTCCCAGGTTCAAGCAATTCTCCTGCCTCAGCCTCCCGAGTAGCTGGGATTACAGGCATGCACCACCACACCTGGCTAATTTTGTATTTTTAGTAGAGATGGGGTTTCTTCATGTTGGTCAGGGTGGTCTCAATCTCCTGACCTCAGGTGATCCATCCGCCTTGGCCTCCCGAAGTGCTGGGATTACAGGCATGAGGCACCACGCCCACCCAATGGTTACCTTTAATAGAAGCCCAACAGTCATCTTAATACTTCACAGTTTTTGAGATACGATGCAGATTGGCCCCTACTCTATACCCTGATCGTGATCATTGCCCTAGATTTTGATCACAGTGTATAAAAACAGCCAGGTTACATCAGTAACCACGTGAGTATGACATAGTGACCAATAAAGCATAGCCCAAATTAATCCAACACAGTGATGTGCATAGTCATTGCACTTTATGGTAATCAGGTATAGATGGAACAGAAATATTGTAATGCTAGTTTTCACACAACCGTAACAGGGGTCAGAAGAAGTGAGGAGATAGACAACTTGGAGAAGCTGAAAAAAAAATGCTCTGGGTCATTTTCAAAGACTTCTGATAATATTTAGAGATGTGGGGCTAGTTGGTGTAACTGGAGAGAGGAGAATGCTATAAAATGGCAAGAAGTCAGATGGAAGAAAAGTGGCTTGGAGCCCAAACACGAATGTTGTCCATATTGCCCCTTGCCTAGGGCTGGTGAAGTCTCCAGATCTGGAGGGGAAGGAAAGGAAGAGTAGAAAGAAAGAAGCAAGGTGCCTCCAGAGGGATTCTCAGGAGGAGGACAGATGCCGGGCAGTGCACTGGAGGTAGTTTTGGCCAAACACCTGCCATGGGCACAGTGTTGTAATAAATATACTGCTACTGAAGAACCAACTGTCTCTCAACATCTGTGAAATGGAAATCAAGCCCCTACTATTGGCAGGGAACCCCTACTCACTCATCTTATTTAAGTGGAGAACCCTATTTCAATTCCTCAGCTGAAAGCCATCAAGTTTGTGGATGGATAATGGAAATGGAAAATGGCTTTGTAGATAGATTATCTGATTGCCTATGTGAGCATGTACAGCTCGGACAGCATTGGTAAAAGTCTGTGTTAACACACACAGACATATACACTTTTACCAGTCCTCTCCAGGGATTCTTCAAAAACACAAATCCACTCATGCTAGCATCCTTTCTAAAGTCTCCCAATGATTTCCCATTGTTCCTAGACAAACTAATATGGCTTCAGGGGCCCTGTGTGACCTGCCTACTGCCTCCCTCTCAGTCCTAGCATCTTTACAATATCATCATGTATTCTGTCTTTCACCCAGACTGAACTGTTACTCACTTCCTGCTGAGAATCATGCCCTCCTTATCTCATTTCTTTGTGACCCACTCTTCCATGGCCCAGACTTCACTCGTTAACTTCTGCTTGTCCCCCAGGTGTTCATTCACTGAGGTGTTCCAGATGTCTGGGCCAGGTTAAATCTCCCTTTATGGGCCTTCCACTGTGTGTCTATGCTCCTGGTTGTAACACTCGCTACAATTTAAGGCAATTGCTTTCACAGTTGGCTGTCTTCCCAGCTGGTCTAGATGCCGGCAGGGACCTTGTCTGTTTTCAGTCATCTCTGTGTCCCCAGCATTGAGCATATGTCTGGCATAGAGAAAACACTAAAGCAAACTCATTGACCCATTGAATGAGGCTCACTAGAGAGGAAAAGAAAAATCACCATCCTCGTTACTCACACCCACCTCATTTCTTGGCACAAGTGCAGGCTGTTAGCTGGGTAGCTTGTTTTCTCAGAAGCAGAAAAGTATTTTTATGATAATAATATAAACTCCAAATGTCCATTTTCTGATATTTAAAGATAAATGTCCATTTTCTGATATTTAAAGATAAATCATACCATATAGGATATGAAATAAGGATTTCCTTTGATCCATTTGCTGCCTGGCTCTGAAATGCTTTGATCTTTTCCATTCCCTCACAAACGAATCTGAATCTGTATTATGCAACTACTAAACTGATCCTAATTTTCTGTGCCCAGAACAATAAACCAACAGATGTTTGGAAAGGGCATTAGAGGAAATGAAAAATAATTTATAGGAATACAATGAAGCCAATAGTTTAGTACCCCCAAAATAATAATCTCTAAGAACATAAAAAATAATTGCTTCCTACTATGAAAGAAAAACTTTAAATGCCACTTTCTGAAAAATGTATACCTGTTAGAAACAGAGAGAAGCTGAACTTCTGTCTCATTACTACCCATATTCTGTGTGATTTATTCCATTCATTTTTCTGACAATGCCCTTCAAACTCTGTAGGTTCACTGGGGCCCCTTTAAGTCCTCAGTCTTATCAACAAGGATTTCTTCCTTTAACTGACATAGACTCAATGTCTTAATTAAATACTCTACCTCAACTTGATTTGCTTTTCTCAAAATGTTGTATTGTTTTAATAGAACTATAAAACTTTTTAGCTGGCATGCCCTTGGAGCAGTCATCTTCAATATTTAGCCCAATTTTTGTTAATATATAAAACCAGTCTGGGTTCATCTGAGTCCTCATATGATTTCAACTTGTGTGTCTGATACAACATTGAGATGTGTGGATTGCGTGACTTGGAACAAATATGCTCTATGGGATATGGGTGTGATGTGAAGCCAAGGCTAACGAAGGATTGCAGAGCTTCCAGAATGTGGGAAACCTCTGACTCTGGGGTATATAACAGAGTACGGTCAGGGCTGTAAACCGTTCCATTCAAAGAACCCATAAAGTAGTGAAGCTGGTCAGCTATCGAGCCGTAACTGTGGATAATTTTATGGTAACTGGAAGACACTGTTGTATTATAGTTACCATTGTACTTAGTGACTGCTGACATTTTTATATTGTTTTCAGTCTTTTAAAGTTTCCAATTGTGCTATCCACATTCTTTTATTTGAAAGTGTGCTGCAAGCACTAGAAGAATGAGAATCACCACCTTAGTAAGGTGTCAAGCCCCCAGTCCCCTATTTAGGCTAAGGAAACTAAAGTTATAGAAGGAGAACGTATTTGAGGTTGAGTAACCCAGCTTGCTTAAGATCTGTATGGTCAAGACTAGAATTCAGTCCTCACAACCATCAAGACCTTTTTCTACTATGCCTTATTTGTACTCTGAATTGATAAACCTAGGTCACCAGGGTTTAGAATGAGCAGGAAAAAAAATCTGTTAAAATAGATAGGGACTGATATGGTTTGGTTCTGTGTCTCCACCCAAATCTGATCTCCAGCTGTAGCCCCCACGTGTCGGGGGAGGTGGTTGGATCACGGGGGCAGTTTCCCCCATTCTGTTCTCATGATAGTGAATGAGTTCTCTGAAGAGCTGATGGTTTTAAAGTGTTGCACTTCCTTGTTCTCTCTCTCTCTCTCTCTCTTTCTCTCTCTCTCTGTCTCTCTCCTGCCACCTTATGAAGAAGGTGCTTGCTTCTCTTTTTCCTTCTGCCATGATTGTAAGTTTCCTGAGGCTTCCCCAGCCATGCAGAACTATGAGTCAATAAAACCACTTTTGTTTGTAAGTTACCTGGTCTTAGGTAGTATCTTTATAGCAGTGTGAGAATGGACTGATACAAGGACTTAGTAGACCCCCTTAGCAGATCCCTGCCTGCACTGAGGATGTGTCTCCATTTAGTTGTCTAGAGCATTATATATCCTCTCTTTCAAGAGCAATCAAATTCATGAAGACCAAACCTGTCTAAACATTTGCACTAAGAGTTGGACATCTTGTAGAGATTAGCAGGACTTAAGTTGCTTGTCTTTGTTGTTATCACATCATGGGACTCTTGCACAATGCATGATGGCTCTCCATTAACAAGGGGGGACAGGAAAGAGCAGGACACGGGATATTTGAGATTCTGTAAGACAGGAATGGAGACTTGAAGAAATTCACGTGGTTATGGCACCTGACCCCTGAGGGGAACAGCAGGAAGCACATTTTAGAGCACCCATGTTGATCTCAGGTGTTCTACCTGCAGGCCTTGGTAATATAAGAGAATCCAAATCAGCAGATCAACGGAAGCAGTAGGAATCTAGGTGAAAGGGGGTGTTAAAGGGAATTCGTGGTGTGATTCTGAATGATATTTCCATTCACAGCAAATCTGCAGCCCCTGGTTGAAAAAGCGGAGTAGTAAGTATCCAGCCCCAGGGAAGAGGCCTGGGAATATGTAGGCAAAAGTCAGGCACTCACCTAAGAAGACTGGTGTTTTGCAAAGAAATTCAGTTCCAGCAAGATTGTTGGGAGGTGATGCAGTTGTAAGACAAGCCCAATAGGAAGTGGTCAGTGGGACCCTGTGCCTCAGCGGGCATGTGAGGCACTGAGGACGCAATGGAGGTCTTTGTGGGATGAAAATGTTCATTATACATAACACTTGGTTAAAATTTTTATTCGAAGATTCAATAATTTATACTGTAGAGTGAAGAAATAACCCAAGAATGTCCACATGTCTGAGAGAGAGAGAGAACAAGGAAGTGCAACACTTTAAAACCATGAGCTCTTCAGAGAACTCACTCACTAACATGAGAACAGCATGGGGGAACAAAACATGGTTTTATCAGAATTCCCAGTCAAGACATCATGTACCAGATCTCTATGTCCCTCCAGTCTCATCTGTCATAAATGTTTGACCTTCCCACCCTCTGAACCCCTAACTTCACCTCCTTAGTTGACCACAGAAAACAGGTTGTAGGCCCTGTTCTCATGTATTGCCTCCAGCCTTTTTGTGCTCTTCTTTCTCCCTGAAATGCCCTTCCCTTCCCCTCTGTGGTTCTGATGGTCTGGTGGACCCTGTTGTTAATGCTTCCACTTCTCACCCAAATGGAGTTGATTCTTCCCATCTTTATCCCATTATTCTATTTCTCAATTAATATAATTATGACTGGGCTGATACTTAGTCATTGGGCACCACGTTGGCGGCACTGGCTGTAAAATTATAGAAACACTTCTGTGAGGGTTAATAAAAGGCTGCTGTCCCAAGACCTCCACATGCCTCCTTTCTGTTGCTCCCACTCCAGCCAATTCCAGACCGCCCCAGGATGTAGTCACTGAAGGATTAATGCTAGGAGCAGCAGGACCCTCCCCAGCACCCCGGTCAAGGTCTTCTGTAGCTCTTACCTAGTCTTGGAAATTCTCAAGTGTGAATCAGAAAAACCAGACTCTAATTTGTACTTGCTACTGAACTTTGGGCAAATCCGTTAGTTTCTCTGAGTCTTAGTTTTCTCATCTGTAAGATGGAGATGGATGCTTACCTTGCAGGGCTTCCGGTGAAGTCACTGGGTTGATGGGCATATACACTTCAGCTTTTAGTAGCTAGATTGTAACAATTTTGAGTGAAATTCAGCTGAGCAAGGATGCCAAGAAAATCGCAGATGAAGGAAGCAAGGCCTGACCAGCACTAACCTGAACCATTTGGGCTGACAGACTTTGGCATTCCAACCTTGTTATGGCCAGTGGCTAAAGGAAGGGAGGGTAGGGTAAGTTCTAGTTTCCCAAGGACAATGTAGTGGCCTAATTGGCTTCTTTTGTGACTTTACTTGTCCAACTCTCCCAGGGCATGTGAGAAAATCTAGTTTATATCGCCTTTGTTTTTTCCATAAAGCTCTTGAATGGGTGTGTGTGCTTGGTGGCTGCACTCTTCTGAGAATCCAAGTTTCTTGGAAGTTCTTAAGAGTCCAGGCACTATTCCCTGGAAAATGTGTGTTTCCTGGGGATTATTAGAAGCTTAAACCTTCGGTCAAAGTTAAACATCTAGAAAATTTTTCCTGGAAAGTATTGTCAACACCTTCTTAATTGGCTGCCTTGGCATTGTCTCAAGGCTGTGATCTCTACCTCAGATCCTGGACCAATACCAAACCTTCATCTACCAAGAGAGTCGCCTTCTGGGACAGAAGATAAATACAAACCTCTGTTCTGCATTTCCAATTCAAGGAAATAAAAGGAGCCTAGCTAGGAGGGGTCACATAAATCATATTTACATTGCTGGTAAAACGTATATTTCTCTCTAGATTATTGCACTCAAGGGCTTTCCTTTTCTCCTCCCTTTCTTTTGCCTCCACTCCATCCCCACAGTGAGGGTGAGAGATAAGAAAACTTGGTTCTTCATGGATGGACACCTTTATTCTGGGCTCTAGAGGGCAAAGTCTAGAACCAGGGAAGTGCCTGTGTGTTTGCATCTACATAAACAATGGCTTCAACAGCAGGACTTAGGTATAAGCAACACCCAAGGGACACCCTAGCCTCTCTTAGAAAGCTCTTTCCTCCTTTATGTTTGATTAGAGCAAATGTCACTCTACTTTTCACCTCCTCCAGATATATGCCTGTTGCCACCTTCACCTGTTGCTAGCCAACTCCCTAGGAGTAATGCAGGAGCTACAGTCCTGTAAGCACAACCGGAGGGACCCCATTCTAAAACTGCAGCTGGTGTTCTTCTCCTTTCCCGCTTTTTCATTCCCTCCTGTGGCCCTTCCACTCTTCAAATGAGGCCATTTTGAGTTTTTGCCTTGCAATCACCCAAACAGGTTCATTTCACCCACTGCCCAAATAGAGCTAATTTATCAAGACAGGGGAATTGCAATAGAGAAAGAGTTTAATTCATGCAGAGACAACTGAACAGGAGACTGGAGTTTTATTACTCAAACCAGTCTCCCCAAAAATTCAGAGGCTAGTATTTTTCAAGGATTGTGTGGCCAGCCAGGGAATGGGTGCTGCTGATTGGCTGGGCATGCAATCATGGGTGTTTGGAAAATGGTCCTTGTGGGTGCTGAGTCTGCCCCCTGGGTGGGAGCCACAGGAGCAGTTGGCAGGTCCAGGTGGAGCGATCAGTCATCAGAAATGCAAAAACCTGAGGAGACATCTCAAAAGGCCAATCTTAGATTCTATAAGAGTGATATTATCTGCAGGAGTAATTGGGGAAGTTGCAAATCTTGTGCCCTCTGGAATTAATGGCTGGTAATCATTTACACCTTAGCAGAATTCAGGCTCCTCTCATCCTCATAACTTGGTGGTCTTTCATTAGCTTTACAGAGGTGGTTTAGTACTGGGGAAGGGCTATTATCATTTACACTATAAACTAAATGTCTCTCAAAGTTAGTTTGGCCCAAGACCAGGAATGATTAAGGGCAATCGGGAGGCTAAAGGCAAGATAGGGTTTGCTTAAATCAGATTTCTTTTATTGTCATACTTTTCTCACAGTTATGATTTTTGCAAAGACAGTTTCAGTCTGAGCAATTAAATTGAACAGCAAGAAGACTTTTGTTTTGTTTTGTTTTATGAGAAGGCCTCACTCTGTCACCCAGGCTGGAGTGCAGCGGCATGATCACAGCTCACTGTAACCTCAAACTCCTGGCCTCAAGTAATCCTCCCACCTCAGCCTCAGCCTCCTAAAGTGTTAGGATTACAGAAATGAGCCACTGTGCTGGGCCCTGGCTGTTTCTTTCAAAAGTTGAGCCCTTAGGAAGAACAACAACAATTACAACAAAAATTCAGAGCATGAACAATAGATTTGGAAGATCCTATGAGAAAGAGGAAAGATTCTTCTAAATATTCTTCAGATGCCTCCTGGGCTCATGCCTACAGATATTGGGTGGAAGGGTAAAATAATTGGAGAGCTTATGAATATGTTGACCTAAAAGGAAGAAGCTGAGACAAAATTAATATAAACAGAGAGTTTATTTCGGTCAAGCCTGAGGATTGCAACCCAGGAGAATAGATTCAAGATGTCCTGAATAAATATTCTGAATAAATAGCTGCAGTTACAAGTGGGTTTTTAAAGGAAAAGAAGAGGTAGTTCCTGATTTGTTTACCAAGAATTTACATGAAAATAACATAAGTTATTGGTTAGGTTATTTATGATCTGCTGTTCTTTGTATCACAAATTCCAAGAACATGAACTTTAAACAATTGTCTGCCAAGTGAAGGGGATGCTGGGGGAGGATGATTGAAGTGGGGGACACTGCAGGAGGATGATTGACGTCTCATGCTCATGTCTATCCAGGCCGGCATACCTCACAGAGCTCAAATTGCTCTGAGCTGTTTTTCTTTTCTCAAATACATGGACATTTGTAGAAGGGAAGGCTGCATTTTCTTGGTAAGATCGGGAAGAAGAAATGACCCAGAGATGAGTTGCCTGTGTGCCGGAAGGGCTTTCAGTAACCAGGGAGCATGTCCTGGGCTCTAGCGTGGCCTGCTTGTGGCAGATTTACCTATGTATCTGAGAGTGCTATGCAATCAGCAGGGCCTCGGACAAGCTCACTGAGTTTCTTACAGCTGAGGAGGACTCAAGAGAGATACAGACACAGCTGAAAGAGACGGGGCCCTGGAGGGACCAGCAGTTAAAACAAGGCAGGTCTCAGCAGCACTGTGTGTTCTGAGCACCAGCCAGGCAGAGGATCAGAGAGACAAGGAGATGACCACATGAGAGGTGAGGACCCAGCTTCAGGTCCTGGATGCCTTGACATTGCATCTGGATCCAGGAATGAAGATGTTGACCAAAAGAGTCAAACTCTGTAAGATATCTGAAGAGATTTATTCTGAGCCAAATATGATTGAACAGGGCCTGTGACACAGCCCTCAGAAGGTCTTGAGAACGTGTGCCCAAGGGGGTCAGGCTGTAGCTTGGTTTTATACATTTCACGGAGACATGAGACTTCAATCAAATACATTTAAGAAATACATTGGGCCAGGAGCAGTGGCTCATGCCCGTAATCCCAGCACTTCAGGAGGCTGAGGCGGGCAGATAACTTGAGGCCAGGAATTTGAAACCAGAGTGGTCAACATGGTGAAACCCCATCTCTGCTAAAAATACAGGAAAAAAAAAAAAAACCAGGGTGGCCAACGTGGTGAAACCCCGTCTCTGCTAAAAACACAGAAAAATTAGCTGGGTGTGGTGGCAGGCACCTGTATATTCAGCTACTTGGGAGGCTGAGGCATGAGAATCGCAGGAGGTGGAGGTTGCTGAGATTATGCCACTGTACTCCAGCCTGGGTCACAGTGTAAGACTCCATCTCACAAAAAAAAAAAAAAAAAAAAAAAAAAAAAAAAGAAAAGAAAAGAAAAGAAAAAAGAAAAAAGAAATACATTGGTTCTGTTTAGCAAGGCGGGACAACTGGAAACAGTGGGGCTTCCAGGCTACAGGTAGATTTAAAAATTTTCTGGTTGACAATTGGTTGAGTTTATCTAAAGACCTGGGATCAACCGAAAGAAGTGTCTGGGTTAAGATAAACGATTGTGGACACAAAAGTTCTTATTTGCAGAGGAAGCCTTCAGGTAGTAGGGCTCAGAGAGAATAGGCTGTACAACGTTTCTCAGCTGACTTAAGAGTCTGTGTTGATGTTAATGCTGGAGAGGTATAATGAAGCACGTCCAACCCCGACTGCCCATCATGGCCTGAACCAGTCTTTCTGTTTAAATTTCAAGAGTGCCCTGGCTGAGGAAGAAGTCCATTCAGACGGTTGTGGTGGGGCTTAGAATTTTGTTTTTGGTTTACAATGTGACTTTTTGGGGCCTTGGGAAAGAGTGGTGGTGAAACTCTGAACTAAAATTACTTTTTTATCCCCCAAGAAAATACAGGCTTATGAGATAAATTAAATTACCTAAGTGATTAGACTTATATCTCTTTGTTTGAAACAGGGTCTTTCTCTGTTGTCCAGGCTGGAAAGCAGTGGTGTGATCATAGCTTACTGCAGCCTCAAATATTAGGGCTCAAGCGATCTTCCAGCCTCAGCCTCCCAAGTAGCTGGGACTACAGGTGCACAAGCACACCTGGTTAATTAAAAAAAACAAATTTGTAGACATGAGGTCTTGCTATATTGCCCAGGCTGGCCTTGAACTCCTGGCCTCAAGTGATCCTTTTGCCTCAGCCTCCCGAAGTGCTGGGATTATAGGTATGCACCACAGCACCCAGCATCATATTCTTATATCCTATTAAGAATAGGATTCCTCTCAGAAAAAATACTACATGGATCTACTAAAAAACACTGAAAAGATATATACCCAAAATCCATAGAGGTTACCTCTGGGTGGTAGAATAACTGGATCTTTTCTCCCCCCCACCCACTTCCTTCCTTCCTTCCTTCCTTTCTTCCTTCCTTCTTCTTCCTTCCTTCCTTCCTTCCTTCCTTCCTTCCTTCCTTCCTTCCTTCCTTCCTTCTTTCCTTCCTTCCTTCTCTTCATTCCTCCTTCCTTCTTTCTCTCTTTCTTTCTTTTTCATTCTTTCTCTCTTTCTTTTCTCTCTCTCTTTTCTCCTTGCTTCCTCTTTTTTCTTTGTTTTATGTATCTTTTTGTCTAACTTTTCACAGTGGACTATATTCTACTTTTCTACAACGAACTTATTTCTTTAGGAACATACAACACAGGCTGGGTGTGGCGGCTCTCACCTGTAATCCCAGCACTTTGGGAGGGTGAGGCTGGCAGATTGCTTGAGCCCAGGGGTTCAAGACCAGCCTGGACAACATAGGGAAACCCTGTCTCTCTTTCTCTCTTTCCTTTTTTTTAAGGATAAAACAACACAATAAAACAAGGTAAATGAGAAATGGCATTCAGGGCATATTCCTTTTCATTATGAGGATGAAGGAGATTGTACTGAGGTGTGACTGATTTTCATACTAGACCCAGCATGGGCTCTCCTGTGTGCTCTGGATGATCCTTCAGGTCCTCTTCTTATAAACAACTGGAATTCTGGGATTTGTTTAGAGAACCTCCAAGAGTCTTTGGAGAGAAACTGCCATTTGTATTTTCTAAACTGGACTTTGTCCTTCACAGTTTGGGAGTTTGCAATTGAAGAGATTGCATTTAAGGCACTTTTCCTCCCTTATCCAATCTGGATGCTGGCCATCTAACTTGCCTGTGCTCAGGAGGCTGAAATAACTTACAGCATTTGTATCTCAAGGGCCAAATCTAAATAATATTAAGGAAATATATCAAAAGGAAGTGATTACTTTCAATTCCCATCTCCTCATAATGTAGAGAAATGATTAAATTAGTTGTGATCAGTCTTAATCAGAGAACCTACTCGATTTGTTCTAAACGGTGCTATTACAGCCCCTGCATGTTTACCAAAAAGAGAACCACCATCTGCAGATGGGTTAGCAACACATTTATACTACTTTCATGTGTTCCTAATGCAATTCGAGAAATGAATCTAAGAAAAGTGCTGTTTTAGCAGCGAGAGTGTCTTCACTTAAATCCAGAAAACCATTTGGTTATCTCCAGATTTGTAAAGATCAAATTCCAGCTGAATTTCTGTGATATTCTATGTAAAGATCTTGGAAGTAAATAAATATAAATATATAAATACACACACACACACACACACACACACACACACACACACACACACACAGTAGTAACACCAATGGGTTATCACCGAATGTTGTAAAACATCTTGCAACATGATGGCACCTTAGAAAGGATATTTTAAATAATGTTTTTTATAATACATTATTTATAATACAAAAAAAACCTGTTTTATCTTTTATTTATTGAGTTAAAATCCAAACTATGTTGGAGCCATGAATGCTGCAATCCATATGCCAGTTAGACCCATCAGAGAAGAAACTTCCAATGCTTCATTTTAGGTTGTGCCTATATGTGAAACTAATTTGATTAAGTTCAACTCATAATTTGATCAAATCTTTTGCTTAAGTAAACCTTAATTTTGTTTAAACTCTATGCCAGGGGCTAGGAGGCATAGGAGGGCTATGGAGGATAAATCATCAGAACCAAAACACCATCTCTAAAAGGGAGACAATAGAATGAAGTATTTCAGAGCTCAGGCCTTAGATTTTGACTGCCCCAGGTTCTAATCTTGGTTCTGCCACTTCTTGGCTGACTCAATTTGAACAGTTTACTTAACTGCCCCAACGTCATCATCTTAATCCAGCAACAATAAGAATACCAATGTCAGAGTGAGGTTGTGAGGATTAAAGGTGAAAATGCGAATCAATACTTATCATAGCTACTGGACATAAGAAGCATTCTATAAACGTTAACTATTGTTATTATAGATTGCTTTCACAAAATGTTCTAACAATGAAATCTTTGAAAATTAGACTCTGCAACTGGCTATTGGAATCTGAAATTTGCCTTCTTGGATTGCCATTGCCATTGGCTTCCCACCAGTTCCCATGGATTTAAGTAATGAGCATATGACTGAGCCAGTTCTCAAGAGGGAGATAGCCAAGGAAAAGTAAGGATGGTATTACAGACAATAACTCACTGTGAATCAGGAAGGGACATTATCTTTCAAGTCATTCATAAATCAAAAACCCAGCCAAAGCTTCAAGCCTTCCAGGTAAAAGGATTATCAACACACAGAAGGCCGTTGACAGCAAATTTCCTCAGGCCTAGCAACATCAACCCCATCATATGCTGTTCCTTGGGACTTGTCATTCCATGACTGGGCTTGGCCATTTGGAGCCTAAGACACAAGAGACTATAATGATAGCGGATATCTGAAGTGGTTTTGGGGTTCAATAATTGGATTTTTCTCTCCATCAGACCTGATATGGAAAAGTGGGCCATAGCACTGGCATGTTTTGATGCCTCTTGTCAATGCCTATCCTCCTCTAGACCTGACTTTCTGAAGCACCAACACATACTACTTTGGGCACCGATTAAGCAGGATAGTGTATTATTAGTCTGGTCTCATGCTACTAATAAAGATATACCCGAGACTGGGTAATTTGTAAAGAAAAAGAGGTTTAATGGACTCACAGTTCCACATGGCTGGGGAAGCCTCACAATCATGGCAGAAGATGAAGGAGGAGCAAAGGCACATCTTACATGGCAGCAGGCTTGAGAGCATGTGAAGAGGAACTGCCCTTTATAAAACAACCAGATCTCATGCGACTTATTCACTATCATAAGAAGAGCACAGGAAAACCTGCCCCCACAATTTGATTACCTCTCACAGGGTCCCTCCCATGACACGTGGGGATAATGGGAGCTACAATTCAAGATGAGATTTGGGTGGGGACACAGCCAAACTATATCAGATAGACAGGACTATTTATTCAGAAAAGCACAATCATTTTTACCTGGATATAACCAAATATTTCAGTAGTCTTAGGATTGTTTCACCCTTACTTACTTGTAGGAAGGCAGCCAAGAAAGTGTATTTCTTCACCTCTCAAAAGGCAGTTACTTCGGATGAACAGGGCTCTCCATATCTAAAGGGTTACAGGTTAGCATAATCTGCATGCACAATTTGGAAAAAATGTAAACATTCTGTGGGTGGGATTTATAATTGTCTTACTCACTGTTGTATGCCCAGAGTCTAGCACAGTACCTAGAACATAATATGTGCTGATGAGTATTGAATGCATAAATGAATGAATATGAGCTTTCTCACTGATGTACCATTGCCTGAAATCTCCTACATTTGCTCACTCAGTAAACTTCTACTTATCCAATAAGTCTCTGCTCGGTTGCCATTCATTCTGTGAAATACTTTCTTTTGTTCCAGGTAGGGGAAGGCCTCTTTGCCTCCATTCCCATATATCCAGTATGTGACTCCATGTCAAGGTTCTTATACACAAACAATCAAGTTACTCTGGCTAGTTCAAGCAGAAACAAATGTGTTAAAGGATATTGGGTGGCTCAAAGAGTGTTTGGGAGGGATAGGGAACCAGGTTTCAATGCTATCTAGCTAGGAAATAGCTCAACCACACTAGCTACTTGAGTGAGTCATGGCGGCTGCTGCTGTTGATCCTCATCATTAATTACCCATTGAAGGCCTGAGGATATAAGCATGGTGACAGCCACATCAGAACGTGACACTTCTACCACTCTTCTTATCAGAAAATTCATTCACCCTGTGTGTGGCTGCCACCTCATGTGGCACTTTTGTTTCCACTTATGCTAGTATATCTGATTAGAAGAACACAGGCCACATACCTGAACCCTATCTGCAAGAGGTTCCGGGAAATGTATATTTTAGTTTGCCAGTGTCTATAGCAGAGGTTGGAAAGCCAAAAGGTGTGTTGAGTGAGCCAACCAATTCCATCTGCCACATGCCATAACATCACTATCTCCTTCACTTGTTGACTTCCTTAAAAGCAGGTATTTTGTGGTGTTCAGCTTGTATCCTCAGTAGCTAGAACAGGTCCTAGTATATAGTAGGTTTTTTTTTTTTTTTGAGACAGAGTCTTGCTCTGTCACTCAGACTGGAGTGCAGTGGCACAATCTCAGCTCACTGCAACCTCTGCCTCTCGGGTTCAAGTAATTCTTATGCCTCAACCTCCAGCGTAGCTGGGACTACAGCCACGCTCCACCATACCCAGCTAATTTTTTGTATTTTGGTAGAGAAGGGATTTCACCATGTTGCCCAGGCTGGTCTTAAACTTCTGAGCTCAGGCAATCTGCCTGCCTCAACCTCCCAAAGTGCTGGGATTACAGGCGTGAACCACCATGCCTGGTCTATAATACGCTTTTAATAAAAAGTGGTGGAAGTAAAATGACCTAGACTTGAGGTTTGATATGGCAAACCAAGCATATACATTTCTGTCTTTTTCCTCCAGAGAGCACACTGATGCTGTAATAAAAGCTACAATTTCATAACAAAATAGAAACCAAGAGAAGAGCTATTAGCAGATTTGAAATTTAAACGAATTTCTGAAAATCAGATGAAATAATATTGACCAATCCACCAGCGTAGAGAACAGAAAACCTAGACTATGCTCAGTGGGGACACAGGGATGGAGTGAGAGCTGAGTCCTAAAACAGGACCAGTCCCTTTACATCACATATCCAGTGTTTACCATCTATGCCTCCAAAAGAAGTATTATTATATTAGTTTGCTAGGGCTGCCATCATAAATTACCACAGTCTGTATGGCTTAAACAATAGACATTTGTTTTCTCACAATTCTGGAGATCTTAAGTCCAAGATCAAGATGTTGGCAGAGTCAGTTTCTTCCTTGGTTTTTAGATGACTGTCTTTTCCCTGTATCTTCACATGGTCTTCCTATGTGTGTCCCAATTTCCTCTTGTTATAAGGATGCCAGTCAAATGGCACTAGGGCTTACCCTAATGACCTTATTTTAACTTAACTACCTCTTGAAAGACTATCTCCAAAACAGTCACATTCTGAGATACTGGGGTTAGGACTCACTGCAAATTTTAGGGGGATACAATTCAGCCAGTAACATTTATTTATCTATTCTCTAAAGAAATTGATGAGTTGTCATGTAACAACTGAGTAACCAATATGGGTAATGGACACCAAACACCTCTATGTTTTGACACTGTGGGACCCCGATGCCATGGTCATCTTCCCACCGCTCTCTGTAATGTAGAGCCAATTATTCGGCAAGCTCCAGCCACATTCTCAAGGCTCTTTTCAGCCTTACATTGCCTCTTTCTTTTTTAAAACATCAAGATCATCATACATTTCAGAAAAGCTTCCAACACTGATGAAAAAGAACAAAATAAACAAAAAATATGATCCAAGAGGAGACAGATATATTAAAAAACAAGGATATGTTAAAAATTGAGTTATGTCTTCAAAGCAATTTCAGGAACGATCGCATCCTTAAAATTAGAATGGTAAGCTGGGAAAAAATGAGCAACCATAGATCAAATAAGAGCTTTTAGGAATTAGAAATATGATTGCCAAACTAAAAGTTTCTGTAAGAATTAAAGAAAGAGGAAAGAAACATGAAGGGTGGATTTTCAGTCAGTAGGGACAGGTTTATTTTAAATAAACCTGAGAGGGGCTTCCAGGAGTGTTAGGTCAGAGCCCACTCTCTTACAGACTAAGAGATTGTAAGGATACAGAGTGATAGAGTTTATCAGAGGCTTGGACTGCTTCTGTGTCTCTTCGTTGTGCTTATCTGGGAGAGAGAGTTGTGTATCCGTTCCCATATATCTTTCTGTAGCTGCAAGCAAATCCCTTCAGTCTGCTTTTAGCTTCCCTAACTTAGTACGCCTGAAGGGAAAGGAACATGCTTATTAAGGCCCACTGTTTTACTGCCTGAGGGTGAAGTTTGGCAGTTACCCGAGAGACTTTCCCCCCACCTTCCTCTGGGCCCAGGCTGTCTTATCTGTGTTTTATTGTCTGCTCTTTCTGGCTGCTTGTAATTACAACAGAAGTGATTTCCTTGAAATACATGAATCTAGGAAGGGAGCTGGCACTTAAAGTGGTGGTGTTTGTCCGAGATGACAGTGCTCCTGCTCTGTCAGTTTCAATGGAGGGGTAGACAGATAAAATTGAAGGAAACTTCCAAAATGTTGAGACAAGAGACAAAAATCTGAGAGAAAAAAATAAGTGTCATAAAGGATCGATGCAGAAGATCCAACATCCGACCAATAGGAGTTCCAAAAAGGGAAAACAGACAAAAGGGAGAAAAAGAAGTAATGCAAATAAATTTTCCAAGATGAAACAATACTAAAAAGCTTCAGAACGACAACAAAAAAAAATCTTTTCTAGAAAGGAACAAGAAAGAAATAGACTGACATCTGAATTCTGAACAGCAACACTGAGTGTTTAAAGAAAATGGAACAAACCAATAAAACTGAAGAAAAATTATCTTTGCTTTGAAGTCTATTCCAGACAAAATATTATTAAATAATGCAGGCAGAATAGACATATTCAGACATGCAATACTTGAAAAGCTTACCTCTTATTCATTCTTCATTGGGGAGTTACTTGAGAAGACACATGAATCAAGAAAGATGAAATCATGAGATTTAGGGAATGATGTGCCCAACTTAGGGGAGAAAGGAAAGGAAGGAAAATGACAACTATGATCAGCCCCAGAAAGCAGTCAGTCTAAACGAGGGGGAAAATAAATGGAGAGTTCCAAGAGGAGGACTCTGGGGGAGAAAAGAGCTTCCTTAATAGACAGTGTACTTGAGACTTCTTAGGAGAATAAGCATAGGATAAAGGCAGAGAATACAAAATGAAGGCAATTAGAAATTCCAGGAAAAATAAAAAGCTATAAGAAAATGAATGTAATCATAGCACACTCTTCTCTCCAAAAAGATAGTACTGCAAAAACTGTGCAATAATTTTTATTTTTTCTTCTTCTTTTTTTTCTTTTTCTTTCTTGATACAGAGTCTCACTCTGTTGCCCAGGCTGGAGTGCAATGACACAATCTCGGCTCACTGCAACCTCCACCTCCCAGGTTCAAGCGATTCTCCTGCCTCAGCTTCCAGAGTAGCTGGGATTACAGGCACCTGCCAGTGTGCCTGGCTAATTTTCATATTTTTAGTAGAGACAGGGTTTAGCCATGTCGGCCAGGCTGGTCTCAAACTCCTCATCTCAAGTGATCCACCTGGCTCAGCTTCCCAAAGTGCTGGGATTACAGGCATGAGCTACCGCACCCAGCCTTGTGTAATAATTTTTAATTTTTGAAATCAGCAAAAAAAACAAAGTATGCACAAAAAAAGATATAAATATAATGAATCTTCTTAGCATAAGACCACAGATTGAAGTGAGAGACATAGGAAAGGAGAAGTGAAAGGAAGGAAAGGGTGATCATATAATATATAATGTCTCACGAAGGGAGGAGCTGAGTACCCAGCATCCTTACTTTCATCTTTGAGTAATAGCACTCCAGTTTTTATTTGGGTCACTTTCCATCCCAACACATGAAGTCTTCATGAGATTGTCAACCTGCCCTACCTTCCTTAGTCGATGGGTGAGCATGTGGCCCAATGTAAGCCAATCAGACTCTCTCTTTCTCAGAAATAAAAAGTTAAATCCCTGTTACTTCACACTGTGCAGTGCCCTAAAGAGACAATGCATTAATTCTTGCTCCTGAAATTTTCAGGACAACTCTTACTGCTGGTTTTTCTGAAACCTGACTTCAAAGCCACCTTCTTTGATTTTTATGGATATCTGTCCTTCAAAAAAAAAAAAAAACCTCATTGTTTTGGACTAAATTAGCAAGAATTGGTTTTAGGTGATAAGATATAATAAGATAAATAATCCTTCAAATATAACGTTTTGAAGTACAAAAACTGTGAACTGAAAACAGTGATGCAACTTTGTGAAGGGTAAGGGGATTAGAGGAGGAATTAAGTGAGTGAAACAATAATTTACCCTCACAGGAAGTCAGTGTTTAAATTATAAAGTTGATAAATCATGAAAGGTCAGTATAGCAAATGTATTTATCGATACCAAGGCAACCACCAGACAAGGTAAAACTTAAAAAAAAAAAAAGAAATGTATTTTAAAAAAAAGAGACTTGTTGGCAGGGCATGGTGGCTCACACTTGTAATTTCAGCACTTTGGGAGGCCGAGGCAGGCGGATCACCCGAGGTCGGGAGTTCGAGACCAGCCTGACCAGCATGGAGAAACCCCCGTCTCTACTAAAACTACAAAATTAGCCAGGCGTGGTGGTGCATGCCTATAATCCCAGCTGCTCGGGAAGCTGAGCAGGAGAATCGCTTGAACCTAGGAGGTGGAAGTTGCAGTGAGTCAAGATTGAGCCATTGCACTCCAGCCTGGGCAACAAGAGTGAAACTCTGTCTCAAAACAAACAAACAAACAAAAGCAAAAGCAAGGCAGGAAACGATTTCTTTTTATTACAAGCTAATCTTAACTTTTTAAATTTTCCCCGTGTGTATTAATTAATAAGTATTTAAATTTGTTGTTGTTGCTTGAGGATGGTGGTGGGGGAGTTTTTGTTTGTTTTTGTTTTTGCTTGTTTTCTTGACAGACATCATCTCACTGTGTCACCCAGGCTGGAGTGCAGTGGCAATCATAGCTCACCGCAGCCTCAAACTCCTGGGCTCAAGTGATCCTCCAGCCTCAGCCTACCAAGTAACTGGGACTACAGGCTCACCACCATGCCTGGCTAATTATTTTATATTTATTTTTTGTAGAGACGGGGGTCTCGCTATATTGCCCAAGTTGATCTCGAACTCCTGGCCTCAAGCAGTTCTCCTGCCTCAGCCTGTCAGAGTGCTGTTTATAGGCATGAGCCACAATGCCCAGCCTTAATATTAAAGAAGAAAGGGAGGGGGTGGGGGGGAAAAGACAGCTGTTCTATCTATAATGGAGGTGGTTCAGGATTTCAAAGCTTTGTCAAATAGTTAGAAACATGCCCCCAGTAGCTGTTCTAGAAAGTGGCACATTACATAGCATCCCTCTCTGACTCCAAAGGAGGGTGCTGGATGAGGGGAATCATCATGTATTGCCATTGTCTCCACTGAGACCCCCGCAGAGACCTTGACCTGTGGAGTACTTCAAGCCTGTCTTTGTTTTCTTGGCATGCCTTTGCCAAGCTTGGAGCAGTTGGCACAGGACTCAGAGGTTCTGGCTTATCCTCCACCCATCTCTTTACCCAACTTTCACCCTGCTTTCCTGGAAAAATGAGAATTAGTTTTATCTCTCCTCTCAAGGGATAAAGAAATTGATGCCTCCCTATCTGTAATACCAGGAGATTTGTTTGAATGTGAGTCATAGTTTTTACTGTTGTTTGCTGACATTTTGCTGATGAGATAAGCAGAGACCTTGATATCAAAGATGTGCAGATAGCACTTTTCCTGGAGTTAAATGAGAAGAATTGGAAACTTTAGGTGAGTTTGTTTTTCTCTACCAGGTGAAGCTCTGGGGGCGATTTAAACCATACACAGAGATTGTTAGGCAGGGAAGACCCTGTGGCAGCAAAGGAGAGAGAAAGAGAATCTGAGAGTTCTCTCTGGCTAACCATCCTGAAGGATAGGATTGGTGTCACAACAAGAGCATTCAGCTCAACTGTCAACATAACCCAGGTTCATAATGGGAGGCAAAAGGTGGCCATATGCAGCCAGGCACAGTGGCTCATGCCTTTAATCTCAGCACTTTGGGAGGCCAAGGTGGGCGGATCACCTGAGGTCAGGAGTTTGAGACCAGCCTGGCCAACATGGTGAAACCCCATCTCTACTAAAAATGCAAAAAATAGCCAGGTGCGGTGGCACATGCCTGTATTCCCAGCTACTTGGGGGGCTGAGGCAGGAGAATCACTTAAACCCAGGAGGCAGAGGTTGCAGTGAGCTGAGATTGTGCCATTGCACTCTACAGCCTAGGTAACAGAGTGAGATTCCATCTCAAAAAACAACAACAACAACAAGAAAAAAACAACAACAAAAATGGTGACCACATGCATCCTTTTCCCGTCTTCACATTCTTATACCGTTGGATGATGGTGACTGTCTTCTCTTTTCTATGCTCCCCTGCCATGTCCAATTCTAGGTCTGAAGGATGGGGGTTGAGGTGTGGTGTTTAGAGGAGATGAATACAGGAATCCAAGACTTGAAGCTGTGAAAGAGAAAATGAGATCAGTTAGAACTTTCAAGTCGGGGGACAGACTGGAGTCAGGTGTAATTCTTCACTTTTAAAGACAAGCTGCCCAATGCCCTCACTCGACAGGTCACTGAATCATATCTTGGAATTCCCAGAGGGTTTCTCCTATGTGCTCCTGATCAGTCCCTTCATCTTCTACTCTGGTTCTCCCATTAAGATGTTTGTTTTCTCAGCTTGATTAGCAATTAAAATGTGAAGGAGATAATTCTGCCTCATCAGAATAATGGATGCAATCTCTGAGCATGTTAGAGAATATATGTTCTGTAAAACCAAGGTATTATGGTCATTATCAAGTGTAGAACCTTGGACAACAGGAAGTGCTGATATCAATACATTGACTCCATACAATGTATGCAGCATATCATTTGGGCATATCACTGTGAGATTTCAGTCCCAAACTCATAGATCAGCATTGGTTCATTGGCACCACTTGGTATGCCCATACCACTATTTTAATAAATTACAATGAATTCGAGTTAAACTGAATTAAAATACTAAATAATTGCTGTTCAAATTCTGGCTCCAATATTTAGCATCTATATGACTTATACGGACAGATCCAGATTTGGTAGGGCTTGTAGCTGATAAAATTCACGGGGTTATTTAAAAAAAAGAGCACAAACATGGATTCAAAATCAGTACAGGGCCTTGGAAGAGGATTGTGTAAATAAGGGGGCTGAGCTTAAACTTTATTAGTTTCTTGATTTTCCTCTATGTACCTAGGAAGTTACATGACTGTCCTGAATCAGTTTCCTTACCTGCAGTCAGGATAATAACCGTTAGTCTGTGGAAATAAGGAATATATAATATAATATATATGAAATTATATGTATAGCACCTTGTATTGAGAGTCAGCATTCCAGAATTCAAAAAAGGTAACTCATTATGAATATTCAAAGGTAGAGAGGTCATTTAATATAATCATTAGACTAAAACTTTTTTCTTTTCCTGACTTTTAACTGCTTAATTATGCAAGTATGTGGACAGATCCCAAAGGACATGCAGACTTGATGGTGATCACTAGTCAATATAATAACCCCTCAGAATGAACAGTAAATCATTGCAATGCAGCAGCAGTCACCAGATGAGAGCTTGGCAAAGACAAGAAAAGTAACTGGAGGGACCAAGGTAGGTAGGGTGGAATGCTGCAGGTTTGGATGTTGTCAAAGATGTTACCCCACTATCGCATCTCCCTTCTTAAAAAGTGTTTTAACAAAGACAGCCTCGTTTGGCCCTCAGAGTACACATGGGTGGCAGAGTATTGCTGATGACCACTCTTCTGAGGGCCTTGGTTGGCCGACTTTCCAGGGCAGTGGAAAATCAAGCCTATGACTTCATCATCATCATCATTGTCATTGTCTGCATTGTTGTCATTGTCAATAGCACTTATTGACTGCTTCCTAAATGTCAGACACAGTGTTAAGTACTTTACATGTGTTCTCTAATTTAATTCTCTCCACACCATTATTTCCATATGACAACTGGAACTGAGGTTCAATATCTTGCAAAAGATTTGCAACTCGTAAGTCTCTCAACATCTATGATTGTTTTGAGCATTTTGCTCAATATATTAACAGACTTGTAACTCATTCTGAACCCATAAAATGTTTGGAAATTGCAGAGCAATTATTTAAGAGCCCTGGCCTGCATCTGCAACTGAACTCCATATTCTCTATAAGGGAGCATATCGTCCTCAAAGATGAACATGGATAACATTACCAAGACTGCAGGTGGATTAGATAATTTCTGGAGCTATGTTTTATTTATCTCTGTATTGCTAATGTCTTGTACAGGTGCTGGCAAAATGTTGTCAGATAAGGGAGCAAATGAATGTTTTAGCCATGAAGCAAATGAGGGATAGAGCCAGGTCTTCTGACTCCTAGCCTGAGTCCTGTTACTACCAACACTGCTACTCCCTGTCTTTGAGGGTTTGACTGCTGTAACAAAGAGACTCAAAACACGATGGCTTAAACAAGATAGAAGTTTATATCCTTCTATGTCGAAGTCCACACAGTCAACCCAACAGGGAAAGGGACAAGGGAAAGCAGGCCCTTTCCTTGTAAATACCTAACCAGGAAGCTTCCAATATCACTTCCATGCACATTTGACCCACCAAACTAGTCACATGGCCACATCTTGCCTCAAGGAAGCCTGGGAAATGTAATCTTAGCTGGTGGTCATACACTCATCTAGAATTTCTATTACTATAGAAGACAGGGAATGGTAGTTTTTGCCACAGTGGGACAAGCCACTGTGTACAGCAGGAAAAGGACTAAACTTAGAGATAGGTATACCAGGGTTTCTGCACCTGCAAAATGTAATGAGAATATTATAATTATAGTTATAATAATTATATTACCCCAAGGCTCATTTTTTTCAACTCCAAATAATGATAATTATGGTAATTAGCATCTATTGAGCATCCATTGTGCTCTAGGGACTATACCATTGAAGCAAATAGGTTTAATTAACCATTGATATGGTTAGGCTTTGTGTCCCCACCTAAATCTCATTTTGAATTGTAATCCCTATAATACCCATAATCCCAACGTGTTAAAGGAGAGACCAGGTGGAGGTAATTGAATCATAAGGGCAATTCTCCCCATGCTGTTCTTGTGATAACGAGTGAGTTCTCACGAGATCTGATGCTTTTATAAGGGACTCTTCCCCTTTCACTTGGCACTTCTTCTTGCCGCCTGTGCAAAAGGCGCCTTGGTTCCACTTCACCTTCTGCCACGATTGTAAGTTACCTGAGGCCTCCCCAGCCATGCTGACCTGTGAGTTGATTAAACCCCTTTCCTTCATAAATTACCCAGTCTAAGGCAGTTCTTTATAGCAGAGTGAAAACAGACTAATACAAGCATACACTTTACATGTGTGATTTAACTCAATCTTCCTAATAGTCCTGTAAGGTCATTATTATTATCCTGCTCATTTTAGAGATAAGAAAACTGAGCCTCAGATGTTCAGGTTTCACAGTGAGTATATGAGAGGTAAAGCCAGTCCTGCACTCGCAGATTCCAAAGCCCATTCATGGAACCCCTCTGCTGCACCCTGGGTCATTGCAGTGTCTGCATTAGAGAGTTGTCATGAGCATGGAAAGCAATGTAACTAATGGAGCAAATGGTAGGTCCTCTCCACTTTCCCCAAGGAATGCAGTGTGGCTCTGGGGCTTTAGGCTTCCTTGCCTGAGTAGAGAAGCTGGTGTGGGGAGGGGATTATCCAGAAACAGTTCATGGTTGCTAGAGGCAGGCTGGAGCTGAGAAAAGTCAGAATCCAGGTTTGGGAGAGAAGAGGAAAAAGCAATAAATGGAAAAATTGCAGCCCTGTAGGCAATGGAATCTATTACTCAGAGATTAAAATGTCACAAGGAGTACACGTCAGTTCCAGACCTTGGAAAATGTTTTCTCCATCATAATTATGCCTCACCACCAACACAGAGGACTATTTCCCCTTCAGCAGAGGAGGTTGCCCCACTTGGTGTCTTTTTAACCTCCTGCAGACGTAAAAAGTTGCCTCTTACATTTATTCATAGTATTAACAATGGCCAACACCAGTGAGCGCTTACCATGTGCCAGCTACTTACAGTTTGTTAATCTTTCAATAACCCTGTGAGATGGGTACTTTTCATTTCACCCCCTCTTACAGATGAGGAAACTGAGGCACACAGATGTCAGGTAACATGTCCAACCTCACATGGCTGGTAAGAGGAGAATTGGTCATTAAACCTAGCTCATCTGCGCATGATCTTAATCTTTCCTCAAAACTTCCTCCCATAGCCCAATTCTGTTCATGGGAAAGTGGGAAACTACACAAGGTCTTCCAGAAAGAACCTGGCAGCTCTTCCCTCTTTTATTTCTCATTGAGGCACAGCATGAACTGAAAATATGAGGTATGGAGGGTGGACCAAGGAATGTCAAATCCAACTCCAGCTGGGGTTCGTAAGCTAAATGATGATTCACATCCAATGGGATACTCATTAGTTAACCTTTAAAAATGATGTTGAAGAATACCGTTAAGTAGACAGATTCATAAACGGTATGCATAGTATGTTGTCCAGTTTTAAAAAATAGGTTTCTACACACACACACACACACATTCCTAAAAGGCTACACATCAAATCATCATGAATCCTTCTGAGTAGCAAGATTATGAGCAAACTTACTCATCTGATATCTTAGGCCTCTCCCCTCCATTTCCACCCAGGTCCCTACGGCAGTCAGCAAAGAGGCAATTCAATTTCAAGAAACATCTCAGGCTTGTGCCCAAGACCATGACCTTCCTCCCAATCAAACAAGGCACTGACTTCTTTCTTTTTTTCCTTACTTTTCTTTTTTCTTTTTTTTTTATTTTGAAAAACAAAATTACATTTATGGAAAAGTTGAAGGACAGTACAAAGAATTATTTTTTCCTAAACCATTTGATGGTAAGTTGCAATTTGATGTCCCATTGCCCCTAACTACTTTAGTGTGGAATTCCTCCAAACAAGGATGTGGTCCTGCATGACCCCACATTAACCAGCAAAATCAGGAAATCAACATTGACATAGCCCTGCTGTCTATTCCTCAGATCCCATTTGAGTTATGCCAATTGTCCCAATAATGTTCTTTACAGCAAAATAATCCAGTCCGGAACCAAGTTACAGTTGGTTCTTTTTTTTTTTTTGGAGACAGGGTCTCACTATGTTGCCCAAGCTGGTCTCAAACTCCTAGGCTGAAGTGATTCTCCTGCCTTGGTCTCCCAAAGTGCTGAGACTACAGGCTGGTTGTGTTTTTTATGTCCTTTGTCTGGAATATCTTCTCAGTCTTTCTTGATTTTTTTTTTTTTTTTTTTTTTTTTTTTTTGAGACAGGGTCTCACTCTGTCTCCCAGGCGGGAGTGCAGTGGCATGATCTTGGCTCTCTGCAATCTCTGCCTCCCAGGCTCAAGCGATTCTCCCGCCACAGCCTCTCGATAGCTGGGACCACAGGTGCACATTACTATGCCTGGCTAATTTTTTGTATTGTTTTGGTAGAGATGGGGTTTCACCATGTTGCCCAGGCTTGTCTTGAACTCCTGAGTTCAGGCAATCCACCAGCCTCAGCCTCACAAAGTGCTGGGATTATAGGCATGAGCCACCGCGCCTGGCCTGATCCTGACACTTTTGAATATTTCAAGGTCAGCCGTGTTGTAGAATGCCTCTCAGTTTTGGTATGTCTGTGTTTCCCCATGAGTCGATTCAGGCTATGTGTCTTTGGCAGGAATGTCACCAATGGGGTGTCGGGGTCCTCTCGCTGCATCCTGTCAGGTGACACATGAGCTCAGCTTGTCCCATCATGACAGTGTTCACTTTGATCTCTTGCTTAAAGAAGCATCTGTCAGGCCTTCCACTGGTTTTGTACTCTTTGTAATGAATAAGTATTTTGTTTAGTCTTTACAATTAATAAGTTATTCTGAGTAATTAATAAGTATTTTGTGGTGAGGTAGTTTAAAAACATACGTATATCCTATTCTTCATTGAACTTTCCATTTATGTATTCAGTTAGGTGGAGTCTTGGCCACCTATTGTATTTAATAGGTTCAACGTGCTGCCATTTTTCTAATAATAATTATTATTAATTTTTCATTTTTTTTGAGACAGAGTCTTGCTCTGTTGCCCAGGTTGGAGTACAGTGATGTGATCTCTTGGCTCACTGCAACCTCCACCTCCTGGGTTCAAGCAATTCTCCTGCCACGGTCTCTTGAGTAATTGGGATTGCAGGTGCCCACCACCATGCTTGGCTAATTTTTGTATTTTTAGTAGAGATGGGGTTTCACCATGTTGGCCAGGCTGGTCTCAAGCTCTCGACTTCAAATGATCTGCCCCACTCCGCCTCTCAAAGTGCTGGGATTATAGGCATAGGCCACCGCGCCTGACCCATCGTTATTTATCCTGATGCCCACGTTTTCCTGATTTGGCCCCTGGGAGACCCTTCGGTGGCTTTCTGCCCAGACACCATACCAGCAGCCCATTTTTGACGGGATCCTCTCCCACCAAATAGAAATGTTTATTTCTCTGAGAACACATCTAAGAAGGGGGACTGGAGTCTCTCTCTGTCCCACTCAGTCCCTGCCCAGCCCTGAGGAATTCTACAGCAGGGTCCTGTGGGCATGACTTGTCGTTTCAGAAACGCTTTGCATAAATGGGCAGATGCTCACAGCCCAACCCTCAGGTCTTGGGTTTGGCAGGGAGCAGATGCAGAGAGTCAGCAAATCTACGGTGGCCACAAGGAGAGGCTGTGCTGATTTATTGTTGCTGTGGAAGAATCTGAAAAGAGCTTCGGCCACCACTGAGGAAATGTTTTCATTTTGTGTGTGATAAAGAGCAGGCCCAAAAGTTGGAAAAGAAGAAGAGAAAGACTCTTTAAAAATAAAAAAACGCTCAGGGAATTTGGACTCACTTGGAAATCCTGTTCTCCTCTATCATCATTGTTGACAGAGGCAGCAATCACTGCACAGCTGTTGTGATGCCAGCATTCACTTAAAGATGTTCCCACAGAACAGGAAAAGCAAATAGGCCTTCTTCATCTTGAGCCCTCTCTTGCCTTCCCCCAGTCCCTCCTCCTCCTCCAACTCCCTGCCTTCATCCTCCCCAAAAGCAATTAGTCAAGATTCAATGAGGTTGAACTTTACAGAGAGTGGGAGCCCCCTACACTTGTTAAAAAGTTAATTTTTTAATTGCGTAAAATACACGCAACATACAACTTACCATTTTAACCATTTTTAAGGGTACAGTTCAGAGGTGTTCACATTGTTGGGCAACCGTCCTCACCATCTACCTCCAGAACACTTTCCGTCTTGCAAAACTGAAACACTGTATCCCTTCAATAATAATTTCCCATTCCTCCCTCCCCTCCAGACCCTGGCAACCACCATTCGACTTTCTGTCTCTAAGAATTTGACAACTCTAGGTACCGCATATGATGGACTAGAGTATTTGTCCTTTTGTGAGTGGCTTATTTTACTAGCATGTCTTCTTTTTCTAATTTCAGCTTTCATTTTAGATTCAGGGGGTACATGTGCAGGTTTGCTACATGGGTATGTCTATGTTGCATGATTCTGAGACTTGGGGTATGAATGATCCTATTACCCAGGTAGTGAGCATAGTACTCAAAAGGTGGTTTTTTAACCCCTCGCCCCTCCTTGCCCTCCCCTTCTGGCAGTCCGCAGTGTCTCTTGTTTCCGTCTTTATGACTATGTGTACCCAATGTCTAGTTCCCGCTTATACATGAGAATACGCAGTATTTGGTTTCCTGTTTCTGTATTACTTCGCTTAGGATAATGGCTTCTAGCTACATCCATGTTGCTGCAAAGGACATGATTTCGTTCTTTTTATGACTATGTCATATTCCATGGTGTGTATGTACGACATTTTCATTATCCAATCCACCATTCATGGGCATCTAGGTTGATTCCATGTCTTTGCTATTGTAAATAGTGCTGTGATGAACATATAAGTTCATGTGTCTTTTTGGTAGAACCATTTACTGTCCCTTGCTCATATGCCCAGTCATGGGATTGCTGGGTTGAATGGTAGCTCTATTTTTAGCCCTTGGAGAAATCTCCAAACTGCTTTCCACAGTGGTTGAACTACTTTACATTCCCACCAACAGTGTATAATTATTCCCTTTTCTCCACAGCCTCAGCAACATCTGTTATCTTTTCGACTTTTTAGAAATAGCCATTCTGACTGGTATGAGATGGTATTTCCTTTGGCTTGGATTTGCATTTCTCTGATGATTAGTGGTGTTGAGTATTTTTTCATATGTTTATTGGCCACTTGTATGTCTGCTTTTGAGAAGTGCCTGTTCATGTCATTTATCTACTTTTTAGTGGGGTTATTTGCTTTTGCTTATTGATTTAAGTTCCTTACAGACTCTGGATATTAGATTTTTGTCAGATGCCTAGTTTGTGAACATTTTCTCGCATTCTGTAGGTTGTCTGGTTACTCTGTTGATAGTTTCTTTTGCTGTGCAGAAGCTCTTTAGTTTAATTAGCTCCCACTTGTCAAGTTGTTTTTGTCACAATTGCTTTTGAGTGCTTAGCCAAAAATTATTTTCTAAGGCCAGTGTTTAGAATGATATTTCCTAGGTTTTCTTCTAGGATTTTTATCATTTTAGGTCTTACATTTAAGTCTTTAATCCATCTTGAGTTAATTTTTGTATGTGGTGAAAGGTAGGGGTCCAGATTCAATCTTCTGCGTATGGTTAGCCTGTTAGCCCAGCACCATTTATTGAATAGGGATCCATTCCCCATTGCTTGTTTTTGTTGACTTTGTCAAAGACCAGATGGCTGTAGGTGTGTAGCTTTATTTCTGGGCTCTCTATTCGGTTCCATTGCTCTATGTGTTTCTTTTTGGACCAGTGCCATGCTGTTTTGGTTCCAGTAGCCTTATAGTATACTTTGAAATTGGGTTTGAAGTATAGTTTCAAGTATAGCTTTGTTCTTTTGCTTAGAATTTCACTTAGCATAATGTCTCCAAGATTCATCCATGTTGTAGCATGTGTCAGAATTTCCTTCCTCTTTAAGGCTGAATACCTTCTAAGCTTTTAAACATTATATAACTCATGGTTTTCTGGGGCTGCCATAAAAAAATATCACAGACTGGGTGGCTTAAACAGCAGTTCTAGAGGCTAAAGTCCAAGAGCAAGGTGTTGGCAGGTTTGGTTTCTTCTGAGTCTCTCTTCTTGACTTGTGGATGGCTACCTTTTTGCTGTGTCCTCACATGGTCTTTTCTCCATGTGTGTACATCCCTGGTGTCCACATTTCCTCTTCTTATAAGGACATCATTAAGGACACCATAAGGAGATTGAATGAGGGCCAACCCTAATGATCTCATTTTAACTTAAGCATCTCTTCAAAGGCCCTATCTCTGAATACAGTCACATTCTGAGGTACTGGGAGTTAGGGCTTCAGCGTATGAATTTGGGGGGAACACACTTCAGCCCATAACTGTAACCTTCCTGAGAAATGGATTCCTCAACTGCATGAGAGTCACTATGGCCACATTTATGGGTGCCAGTTTAGATTACGCATATGAAGTGCTCAACATGGCGATGGGGCATGGCAGTGTGTTTACAGCAGCAGCTAGCGGCAGGATTTTATTCCCCCAAGTCCTCATAGGCCATTCCAGCATGTATCAGGTGCTCATGTGATATTTGTTGTGTGTGTTACGTCTTTCATCTTGGTTTGGGTGGGGCTCGGCAGCCAGAGGAAAGAGATACTGGATTGCATCATTGTGGGGAGGGAAAAAATAGGGAGCAAACACAGACTTTAACTGCTAAGCTCTCCTGTCCAACCAGTCTGGCTTACAAAGCTCCCTGATTTTAATGATGGACAATCAGTGATTACCATTGACTGAGCATGTGCCAGGCATTGAACGAGGCACTGTATAGATCGTTGTCTCATTTAACCCTCAAGTAGGTATTATTGTTATACCTACTTCTCAGATGAGAAAACTGAGGCCCAGAGAGTTTAAGTAACTGGCCAAATCACATAGATGCCAACTGCTGAGACAGCATTCAGACTCAAGGTCTGCGTAGTGAGCCCAAGGGCTTCTGATGACAATTACATAAAAATTGCATATGCATGTGAATTAGAATTATAAATGTGTTTACAAAATAAGGGGGCAGAATTAGAGGATAATAAGATACTGAGTATTTTTCTTGTATTTAAAAATTTCTACTTCTTCAGTGATATTTGTGAAATTCATTATTTTCAGTTCAAGTTATTCTCAAAGAGGATTTTGAGTGCTGGGGTGTTTCTCTGTTAAGAGTTAGAGGAAAAGTGCACACACCACCTCTCAGGCACAGCTACATAAACAATTGTTCTGTTTTTTCCTCACCTGGGATTTTATGAATAAGGATTCATCTGCCCCTTAGAGCTCCATCAATAATAGATTTTCCAAATATTAGCTGGTTTTTTTCTTTTATTTTTTTTGTCTTCTCTCTCTCCACTTTTTTCTCTCTCTTCATTTTTAAAGACATTTGCATAAGTGAGCTTGTGTCAACTTATCTTTGGAATATGTGTGTTGCAAGCTCTGGGTTTCTTCAGCATCAAGAGGGATGATGGATGAGAAGAGTTCGGGGAAGAGTCACAGAGGGCCAGGCTGTTCTGTTTGCTTTCCTGAGCTGTAGAATATTTTACTCTCAATGCAATAAAGAAATCCTAACCTCACCACATTCCCGCTTCCAAACCAATTTCAAAGTTGTTCTTCTAAGAAATTAGTTAAATCCTTATAAGGGACAGTAATAAAATTCCTCCCTCTGCAAATCACCTAACTTTTTGGGTCCCATTGAAATAATCATCTTTACCAGAAATAACTTCTGCCTGCTCTGCCCTAAACCTTGGACAGATATTGATCTTATATGAGCAAATCCATATGAAATGTAGAATATCAAAAGTAATTAGGTATCCTCAATATTCCCTCAATCACAATCCAGTCTAACCTTTTCAGCTCCTTGGAGCTCCCACTGACGTCTCTAATTCACCCTGTCTTCACCAGTCTGGCCATAAAACCTACTGGTTACACAGCTCCTGCTGAGAAAGGTGGGTCTTTGCGTTGCTTCAGGTGAATCTGCTGTGCAGACCACAACTGCCATGCTGGGCCCAGATCATCTAACATGGGCCAGACCCAACCTGAGGATGCAGCGCAGTTGGGAAGCTTCATATTGGATGGTAAATATCCCGCCTAATCATCTTGAATTCAAGACAGATAATACAGCCACAGAAACAGAGGCAAGAAAGGGAAAACCAGAAAGAGGGAGATTGGAAACAGAGGAACCTTGAGCAGGGTAGAACTGCTTAGTAAAAAACAATGGTTTCTCCTCTTCAGAGGAGGCCAGACTCTAGGAACTGCAGTTGCTGTGGTTTCCTGGATAGTTTTCCAGTTCTCCATGAGGCCAGAATGTGCAGCTGCTGAAATGTTTTGTGTTTGCTTTTGTTTTGCTAACTCACTGCATATATTTTGTATCTCTAACAAAAATCCCTACCTGTTAAAGTGTCTTGAATGTATTACTGTAGGTTTTTTTTTTTTTGCAACTGGAAAGGTTTGCACACCATTGTCTAAAAGTAAATTCATAATCTGTTATCCTGAGCCTACTGGTTGTTGTGTGTTGACTGTGTGTGCTTTGGTATCACCATCCCAGGTCTTTGGTTTTTCCTAATCCCTTTCTAGAGTCTGCCAGTCCATTTGCCAGGTCCCTTCAATTCTATCTCTATGATACAGTTTTAATATGTTAATATCAGTTAACAGTTTATATCAATACAGTTTTAATACACATTACTAAATATTCCTCACACATATCTCTACTCTCTCACCTTTCACCTTTAGCAGACATCACTGATCACTGCACTCCTTCCCACTTCCCTGAACAAGCCCAAAAGCAAGAATAGCTCTATTCTGTATTTTATTTATTTATTTATTTAAGATGGGGTCTTACTCTGTCACCCAGGCTGGAGTACATGGCGTGATCTTGGCTCACTCTAACCTCTGCCTCCTGGGTTCTAGCAATCCTCCCACCTCAGCCTCCCAAGTAGCTGGATCTGCAAGCATGTACCACTGTGCTGGGCTAATTTTTGTATTCTGGTAGATGGGGTTTCGTCACATTGCCCAGGCTGGTCTGGAACTCCTTGACTCAAGTGATCCACTTGCCTTGGCCTCCCAAAGTGCTGGGGTTGCAGGCATGAGCCACTGCACCCAGCCTCTATTCTTTAAATGCTTATTACTTATCAGTTATTGTGCTAAGCATTTTGCATGCCTTATCTCATTTCATTCTCATAAAAAAAAAAACAACAAAAAAACATGAAATAGACACAATTGCTTTTTCCATTGGAAAAGTGAGAAAACTGAGGTTCAAAGAGAGAGGAGAAATATCATGGCTCCTCTCTCTGGAGCAGGAGAAAGGAAGAGCTGTGGCACTTCTCCTCTCTTTGTCCAGTCCTCCGATCTCTTTCTGTGGCCTCCCACTGACAGAGCCTAGATAGAGCCAGTTGGCAGGGCAGCCACGGAAATGTAGTTTGCAGGGGCCAGCATCTTGTGGTGCAAAGCAATGCAGAAGAGCAGGGATCGGATCTGAGACCAAATAGAGAATGACTGGCACAAAGCCTTTCCGGATTCTGCAGCCAAAAGGAATCTGTCCTGGCTCTGAAAATTCAAAGCACTTCATCCAGACATTTTCCATTTTACTTAACACGTTTTATGGTATAGTTATATATGTGTATTCGTATATATCTGTAAGTCTTTTTTCTTTGGTCTACAGGCTCTACAGGTCTATTGAGTAAGACATAGTGGAATCATTGTCATTTCTGTTATCATGCCTAGCCCCATGCTTTGCTCAATAAATAGTTGTTGAAAGATGAATGCTATTCTATTAAATGCCTGTGCCTCTCCAGACTGGAGTGTGTGCCAGAGGGTGTGGCAAGCCCTCTGACAATCACCTTAGATTTCCCTGGAGAGTCAATTTCACCATAACGTGAGTAATTCTAAACATCATTTTTACGTGAAAACAAAACAGAAAAGTAATCAAAATTTACAGGATTTTCTTTTACTTTTTTTTCTATTCTGTGACTCTAGCCAAAGATGATTTTCTTTTAGATAAAATGAGTTACTTCAAAAAAGGCTAGGCTCTTCATATATTCATTTTTTTCTCTCATTCTTTTTTTTTTTTTTCCCCAGCAAGGGTTGATTGAGCATTTGCTATATGCCAGGCCCTGCTCTAGGCATTAGGAACACAGAGGTGAACTGGAGAGATATAATTTCTGCCTTTGGGGATCCTATAGTCCAGTGCAGGCATCAACAAACTAGTTCTATAAATGACCAGGCAGCAAATGTTTTAGGCTTTGTAGGCCAAACATTCCTTGTCACATTACTCAAACCTGCTGTTGAAAGCAGCCATAGACAATGTGTAAACAAATGAGTGTCCATGTGTTTCAATAAAACTTTATTACAAAACAGGCAGAAACAAAAAGTTGAATACATAAAAGCAAAGAGTAACTTACGGTGACCACAGGAGCGGGTGAGTGAGGGAAATGGAAAGATGTAGTCAAAGAGCACAAAGTTGTGGTTCCTATAGGATGAATAAATCTAGAAATCTCATGTGGAACATGAGGACTATAGTTAATATTGTATTTTATATTGGAAATTTGCTAAGAGAGTAAATTTTGGGGACTCTTATCATGCAAAAAGAAAGGTAACTATATGAGATGATGGATATGTTAATTTGCCTGACTATAATAATGTATGTGTATATCATGTATTGTTCCCAATGTATATGTTTACCAAAATATCATGTTGGCAGGGCCCAGTGACTCATACCTGTAATCACAACACTTTGGGAGGCCAAGGTGGGTGGATCACACAAGGCCTGAAGCTCAAGACCAGCCTGGCCAACATAGTGATTACCCCCTCTCTACTAAAAATACAAAAATTAGCCAGGTGTGATGGTGATCCCAGCTACTCAGGTGACTAAGGCATGGGAATCACTTGACCCCAGGAAGCAGAGGTTGCAGTGAGCAGAGATAGCACCACTGCACTCCAGTCTGGGCAACAGCGTGAGACCCTGTCTCAAAAACAAACAAACAAACAAACAAATAACAACAACAAAAATCCATTATGTTGCACACCTTAAATATAAACAATTTTAAAAATAACAAATGACTGGATTTAGCCAATGGGCCATAGTTTGCTGACCTCTGATTTAGTGGAGAAAATAGACCTTAAACAATTCAGTATGATACATTGTTAGAAAATAATATAAGAGGTACATGGGCAGAAGTTATGGTAACTCACTTAATCCAAAGCAGGACCAGCTTCATGGGTGTGCAACCTGTGCCCACAGGGCCTACTCTCAGAAGGAATCCCATGCTTGGTTTAACATTCTGCTGTTACTGTCTTGAAATTCTTGACAATTTTATTTTGGATCTTGTGTTGTAAAGTCAGATCAGACAATGGAGCATGCGTGGGAGCAGAGGAGATTCCAGGTGTTAGTGTGCATGTGCAGGCTCATGCCTACAGGCACAGCAAAGGGCAGCACCAGGAGTTGGCCTGGCCATCTGGTATGCACGGGCACATCTGGGGCTGTCCTGGGCACCAGGGGTATCTGAAGGGCAGCTGGGCTGGGACACGGGCCCAGATTGGTCGTGATAGCAGTAGTAGCGGAGGCGGCAGATGCACGACAGTAGCAGAAGTAGTGGCTGTGGCAGAGAGGAGCAGCACTGGTGTTCCAATGCGGGGCAAACCCTGGAGAGTCTGTTCCCAGAGCCTGTTCCTGCAGCATCTGCATAAATATCATCTGTCTAGTCTGAGAACTGCAACAGGCACTGCTGGTACTCAGGCAGCAAAGTTTGTCGGTAAGTTATTATAAAACAAGGATGTACACACGGACATTGCAAAAAAGCATATCAGGGAGTTATTAAAATTCTTCAAAGAGTTGTGAAAACCATTGCGACATTGCAAACAAATATCCACAGGCTTGGAAATAGAAATTAAATTTAGAGAGTATCCTATTCAACAGAAAAGAACATTATTATTTGCAGATAAAACTCAGATAAACCAAAAATTACCAAGACAATTTAAAAATTAAATTTCCTGGCCAGGCGCGGTGGCTCACGCCTGTAATCCCAGCACTTTGGGAGGCCGAGGCCGGCGGATTACCTGAGGTCAGGAGTTCAAGACCTACCTGGCCAACATGGTGAAACCCCGCCTCTACTAAAAACACAAAAATTAGCTGGGCGTGGTGGCACACACCTGTAATCCCAGCTACTGCTGGGAGACAAGAGAATTGCTTGAGCCCTGGAGGCGGAGGTTGCAGTGAGCCGAGATTATGCCACTGCACTCCAGCCTGGCCAATGAAGCAAGACTTTTTCTCAAAAAAAAAAAAAATTAATTAATTAAATTTCCTTATACTTGAAGATGCAGTGATAGAATACATAAACAGGTGCCTTGAACTATATAAAAATTATGAAGACTTTTTTTGTTTCTTATGTAACTGTTAAACTTACAGGAACTGCTGGAGGAAATATTAATTAATATTAAAATTTACATGGACAATTAAATTCAGATTTATAAGAAACTGATTTGTATGAAGAGTTAAATCTTTTTAGAAAATATTTCTATAGGCATCGTCACCTCTAGATGTACTAATATTCATATTTCAAGAAAATTTATCAGAAATGTATCCCAATGTCATTATAGCCTAAAAAAATCTTATTCCCGTAAGAGTTGCAGCAGTATATTTTAATTGTCAAAATTAAATTTATCAAAAAGTATTCGTGATCTTGCATTTGCCAATAGCAACTGACATTACTTTGAATTAGATTAGTTGAAAATCAAGTTGTCAAAAGTACAAATTTTTATGATCTAATAAATAAATAAGCAAGAAAACACATCAGAAAATAAGGAATATGCAGGAAAGCAAGCCAGATTAATTATAATGTCACATTAATATAAGATACTATTATGTATTGTGTTATACAAACTTAAAACACCAAAAATATTTTTTGGCTATTTAAAAACTTGTGTTGCTATTCATGTGCCATTATTACTCTCATTATACTTTCTAAGCGATGTAGTGTATTAAATATACCTTATCTGAAATGCTTGGAACCAGAAGTGTTTTGGATTTCAGATTTTTTTTCAGATTTTGGAATATTTGCATTACACTTACTGGTTGAGCATCCCAAATCTGAATACCTAAAATTTAAAATGCTCTTTAGGGCATTTTGAGTGTCATATCAGTGCTCAAAACAAGTTTTGGATTTTAAAACATTTCATATTTTGGATTTTTAGATTAAGGATGCTCCACCTATAAAATATTTTAGAAGGATAATTTTGATATTTTAGTACCTTTTACTGCCCCCTTTCCCCCTGCCTTTTTGAACAGGGGCCTTATATTTTCATTTTTCCGGAGCCTCAAAAATTATGTAGCTGGCCTTGACCAAAAATCAGGGCAGGTTTTCATGGGGAAGTAGGAAAGCAAGAGGGAGCTTGTCTCATTAGAGCAGCGGTTCTCAGAGTGTCGTCCCTGTAGCATCAGCATCACCTGGTGTCTTAGTCCACTCAGGTGCTTTAAGAAAATATCGTAAGCTGGGTGGCTGAAATAACAATACCTAGTTCTCATAGTTCTGAAGACTAGAAAGTCCAAGATAAGAAACTGGCAGATTTGTTTTTTTTTTTTTTTTTTTTTTTTTTTTTTTTTTTTTTTTTTTTTTTTTTTTGAGACAGCATCTCACTCTATTGCCAAGGCTGGAATGCAGGGGCATGATCTCAGCTCACTGCCACCTCTGCCTCCTGGGTGCAAGCGATTCTCCTGCCTCAGCCTCCCAAGTAGTTGGGATTACAGGTGCCCACCACCACGCCCAGCTTATTTTTGTATTTTTAGTAGAGACAAGGTTTCACCATGTTGGCCAGGCTGGTCTCAAACTTCTGACCTCAAATGATCTGCCCGCCTCCACCTCCCAAAGTGCTGGGATTTACAGGCATGAGCCACCGCGCCCGGCCAGATTTCATGTTAAGTGCAATGGAGAAAATAAAACACACAAGGTGGTTGGTTCAAAATTCAAGTGTGCGTGTCTGTGTGTTTGCGTGTATTGGGGGAGGAACTTAAAATAGAATGGTTAGTGAGGACCTTCTTGCAAAAGTGACATTTGAGTAGACACCCAAAGGAGGCAGGAGAGCTCTGGGGTAAAAGCTGTATGAGATGGGGAAGTAGTGAGTGCAAAGGCCCTAAGGGAGGACAGTGCTTGGCATGTTGGGGGGCAGTGAGGAATAGGGCTGTCTGTTCTGGGGAGAGCCGTATTTCTGGTTCATAGATGGCACTTTCTTATTGCAACCTTACACAGTGGAAGGGGCCAGGTAGCTCTCTGGGGCCTCTTTTATAAGGGCACTAGTCCCATTTATGAGGGTTCCGCTGTCATAACCTAATCACCTTCCAAAAGTCCCACCTCCTTGTTCCACTGCATTGGGAATTAGGTTTTAACATATGAATTGAGGGGACACACACATTCAGACCATAGCACCTGGGATCCAATTAGAATTGCAAATTCTCAGGCCCTACCACAGAAACTCTTCCAGGTGAACCAAGGCAGTCTGATTTTAACCTTCTAGGTGATTCTAATGCCAGTTGAAATTTGAGAACCACTGCTGTAGGGAAACTGACAGATGTGCAGTATGTATGTTGGGAAGTGGGAGGAAAATGGAGGTTTATAAGCAAGAGTAAAAGCAACGACCTTACACAGGTTACAAGGCCCTCCAGGATGAATACATCCTCATCACCTTCCTCACTTCATATCCCACCACCCTTCTCAGACGCACTGACATCCTCACTGCCCTCAGCATGCCAGGCACTCTCCTGCCTCAGGGCCTTGGCACTCCCTTCTTCCCCCTTCTCAGATGGCTTTTACCCCAAAGCTCTTCTGCCTCCTTTGGGTGTCTACTCAAATGTCACTTTTGCAAGAAGGTCTTCACTAACCATCCTATTTTAAATTGCTCCCTCAATACACACAAACACACAGATACACACACTTGCATCTTGAAACCTCTTCCCTGTTTTATTTTCTCCATTGCACATATCAACACCTATTATATATTGCTTTCTTATTTTTTGGGTTAATTATCTATCTTTCACAATTTCCCACTGGAATGCTAGTTCTACGAAGGAAGTGGTTTTGTTCTGTTTCACTTACTGACATATCCCCTGGGCCCAAAGGTGCCTGGTAGAGAGGAAATACTCAACAAATACTTATTGAAAGAGTGAATAAATTAACTATGTCTCAGTCAAATAAATACATGACCATAATTAATAAGAAAAAGGTTCTCATGACTTGATTAATAAAGTGACTAGCAGTTCTTTACTTGGGGCTGTAAACTGGGTTTGTGCATTGAGGTAGAGACCATTAGGGTGCTGGGAAGAGAAAATCTATGTGTTCCTCCTACTTCCTCACCTGCTGTGGTTGGAGCCATGTGACAAGTCTGACTAACGGACTTTGAACAGAGGAGGAGTGTGTAAATGTAGGTCAAGGCAGATCACCAGGAGAGTCCCTCCACTTCTCTCATTTCATTTGGCTGTGACCATGAAAGCCTTTGATAAGTCACTAAGTGGAAACAGCCTAGATCCCTGGGTCAATGCATGGAGGAAAGCTTTCCAAGACATTCTATGAAGGGGGAAAAAAATTGTGTTCTGATACATCATTGTGACTTCAGGGCCTTATTTGTTCCTACAGCCTTGTCTAGCCTCACTGCACAGCCTGACTAATAGAGTCATTATTAACAAGCAGAGATAAAAGGTAAATTCAGAAAAATTAAGTCTTCTGAATCATCTTTCTGTGAATAACTACTTGGTAGACTTAAGGAAGCCCCTGTACCTTGTTCACAAGTATAAGAATATTAAAATGTTGCCTGGACAATGACACATGTGTAAACCACAAAAACTAAAACTGTTAAGTCGGCAGTTAGGCAGACATGAGCATGGCAGGAGAGGGCTCCCTCCCCAGGGATGTCAGGCGACCATCAGGTGGTGGTTGAGTGGTTGTTAAAATGTCTCTCTAAAATAATAATTGATCACAGACAGCACCCAATAGACCTATTGGCAGTCTCCGATAGATGGAAAACACCTGAAGTGGGTGATCAGCTGCTTCCCAATAAGATCTCAGGAGCTGGGCAAGTGGGCTCAAGATGGACACTAAGAGGCAAAATGGTAGAGTTTAATTGGTATATGACCTTCCTCTAGGAATGCTCAACTGATAAGGGAAAAATGCCTCAAGTGAGCGTGCACACAACTTCAGGAAGCACACTGCACATGTGGCCCCTCCCAAATGTTGGGAGGCCACTGTGCATGTGGACAGCCTGCCCAAGGAAAAAATCAAGGGAGGAGAGATGCAAAACTCCAGAAGCATGACAATGTATAAAACCCCAAGTCAAAGGTCAAATAGGACACTTGGATCTCTCAAGTCACCCACTTGGCCCTCTTCCAAGTGTACTTTACTTCCTTTCTTTCCTGCTCTAAACCTTTTAATAAGCTTTCACTCCTGCTCTAAAACTTGCCCTGGTCTCTCCCTTTGCCTTATGCCCCTTGGTCAAATTCTTTCTTCTGAAGGGGCGAGAATTGAGGTTGCTGCAGACCGTATGGATTCACCACCACTAACATGAACAGAGCAGAGGTGGAACCAGCCTCTTCTGCCGCACCCTCCCAAGGACAATGTTGATGGTCCATCAGGCTCATATCATTTCTTAGAAATAACTGAAATCACACTAACAATGATAGGAATAATAATAGCACTAATACTTATTGTTCTCCATGTGACAGACACGTCCTAAGTGCTTTACACTTAGAAACTTATGTTTATAAGTTTATTCCAAGATAATGTGAGTACCTTCATCCCAGGTTACACAATCTCAGGAGGACCTGAGAAAGGAAGCCTAAGCCAGTCAGTTTACAGTTTGGTTTTAGACATTTTGGGGAGACAGGAATTGCAGTTAAAATCAGTAAATCAATACGTGCACAGTATACGTTGGATTGGCCCAAAAAGCATGACATCACAAAGCTTGATTTAAATCCTTGAAATCAGTAGAAAGGAAATCCTGAACTGAGATAAGGAGGTTGTGGAGACCAAGGTTCTTGTTATGTAGATGAACCTTATAGGTGGCAGCTCTCAGAGAGGATAGTGAATGTCTCTTCTCAGACTTTAAAGGTGTCAGACTCTCAGTTAATCAGGGAAAGACCTAGAAGGAGAAAGTCCTAGCTACATTAATGGAGATTCTCTACAGATGCAAAATTTCCCCACAAAAGATGGCTTTGCAAACTCATTTCAATCTGTTGGCCCTGTGGCAGCCATTTCAAAATACATCAAGGAACTATATTTTGGGGTAAAATATTTTGGTTTCCTTCAGGGTCTGCTATCTGTCATGTGATGCCATTTCTGAGTCAGGTTGTAAAGTAAGCCACATTATATAAGATTAATAAAACCCAGTCAGGTGTGGGCTCACACCTGTAATCCCAACACTTTGGGAGGTCAAGGCAGGAGGTCACTTGAGCCCAGGAGTTTGAGATCAGCCCCCCATCACAATAAAAAAAAAGCTAAAATAAAAACAAAAATGGCTAATAAAACCTGTCTAATGAGATTTTATGGTTTCTAAGGCGTGACTCCCCAGGCCCCTTAGATAGGAATTTGGGCAAGAGAAAAAAAAGTCAGTTTAGTTCTCACTCATTAAATCTATTTTTTTTTCTTTTGGATACAGAGTCCTTCTCTGTCACCCAGTCTGGAGTGCAGTGGTACAATCACAGCTCACTGCAGCCTTGACCTCTGAAGCTCAAGCAATCTTCCTGCCTCAGCCTCCCAAGTAGCTGGACTACAGGTAGCACCACCGTGCCTGGCTAATTTTTTTAAATTTTCTTTTTGTGGAGGTGGCGGTCTCACTATGTTGCCCATAGTGATCCCCCCGCCTTGGCTTCCCAAAGTGCTGGGATTACAGGCATGAGCCACTGCACCCAGCCTTCATTAAATCCTTGCAGCATCTCCATGAGCTAGGTCCTATTTTTATTACCACTTTTCACACAGTGAAACAGATGCAGACAGATTCAGTAACTTACCCAAGGCCACACAGCTTGTGAGCGATAGAGCTGGGATTTGAACCCAGCAGTCTGACTGGAGGGTTGGGGATGATCCCTGGGCTGGGAGAGAGGCATCCCTGAGACAAATCGCAGCCCCAACACTCACTAATCAATTGACTTTGAGACAACAACTTAACTTTTTGCCATCCTAATTTCTCCATCTCTTGACTTGGGGCAATGTTGTAGTAATATGAATAATATTATTCCTACAACATGAGATAGTTGTAAAACTGGTGGGCTGGGAGAGGTCCCCAAACAATGGTGGGACCTTGACCCTAGCCAGTATCCAGGCCCTTGGCACTTTCATGAGGAGGAATTCAAGGAGGAGTTGAACAACAGTGAAAGTATGGAGATTTGTTTATTTTTATTTTTGAGACAGGGTCTCACTCTGTCGCCCAGGCTGGAGTTCATTGGCATGATCTCAGCCTCGACCTCCCAGGCTCAAGTGATCCTCCCACCTCAACCCACTGTGTAGCTAGGACTACAGGTGTGCACCACTATGCCCAGCTACTTTTTGTATTGTGTGTGTGTGTGTGTGTGTGAAGATGGGGTTTCTCCATGTTGCCAGGCTGGTCTTAAACTCCTGGACTCAAGCGATCTTCCTGCCTTAGCCTCCCAAAGTGCTTGGATTGCAGGCATGTGCCACTGTGCCTGGCTGGATAGAGAGCTTGATTGCAAAGCAAAAGTACACACTGAAGACAAGGGAGTGCTGGCATACTCAAAAGAAAGAGTCACATGGAGCTTGGGGTTCCTATCCCTATTGATTTATTTAACCAAGGGGTGGAATATTCATAAAGATTCCTGGAAAAATGTGAGGATTTCTTGGAACTGTAGTGCCACCCATTTTTACACCAAATATGGGTGTTCCTGGAACTGTCATGGCACTGGTGGGTGAGGGTATAATGAGGTCTTGGGAGAAATCTAGGTCAAATCCAGCACTATGTTGGGTCCAGTTGGTCTTAGCCAGCTTGGCCCATACCCTGGTTTTTCAGGGTCTTATCAGCCCCTAGCTTCTATAGTTATTTCCAGAGTTTCCTTTTTGCAAGACATGTGAAAATGCTCCTGGAATTTTCTATTCTCCTGTGACCACGCTGTATTTTTCCTGACTCAGTTGTTGAGGATCAATTGAGATCATGCATATAAATTACTTTCTGCCTGATGACCCAGAGTACATGCTCCATAAATGTTATTGTTGCAATGGTGATGTTCCAAATCAACAGCTTAGATATCTACAGGTATCTGGAATGAGGTCTTAGCATGGTGAGACATTTAGTGTGTCTCTTTTGTTCCTCACTGGAGTTTATGGGGAGACCTACTCCCCAGCCCAGGTAACCAAAGGCAGCCCCTTTATTATATTATAGAATCTAACTGAAGTCCACTTCCCCAATGCAGCAAGACCAGATATCTGCACCAAAGTTTGCAGTGGGAGAAAGGAAGGTGTTTATTTGCAGGGCACTATGCAAGGAGAACCAGGTAACTAATAAGCATTAAGTCCCCACCTCCCTGATGGCTTGCAGGTAAGCATTTTTAAATGCAGGGAGAAATTTCAGGAAAGCAGAAGTTACAGGCAAAATCATAAATCAATACCCAGGTTACATACTGGTTTGGGCCTAAAAGGGCAGGATATCTTGAAGCAGAAGGCTTAAAGGTTATAAGTAGATTCAAAGCTTTTCTGATTTGCAACTGGTTAAGAAAAAGAAGCTTTGTTTAAAAATTTGGGGCCAGCAGAAATAAAGGTTAGCTCTGCCTCTTTGGGTGTGACTTTCTCTAGGCCCTTCAGGAAGAAATTTAGAACAAAGTACGATGATCAGAGTTCAGTTCCTAGTTCCCCCTTATCTGAGATCTATATGTGGGGGGATGGGTTTAGTGACAGTCCAGTTTCTGAAAAACAATTCAGAGATGCATGTTAAGATGCTATCTTTAGTTTCTATAGGGAACCAAGCATCCTGTGACTCTGGCTTCCTTGGCTATTGTTTTAGTTTGCTTTTTTTTTTGAGATGTAGTCTGTCACCCAGGCTGGAGTGCAGTGGCGCCATCTCAGCTCACTGCAAGCTCCGCCTCCCAACTTCAAGCAATTCTCCTGCCTCAGCCTCCCAGGTAGCCGGGATTACAGGCATGCACTGCTACGCCTGGCTAATTTTTGTGTTTTTAGTAGAGACAAGGTTTCACCATATTGGCCAGGCTGGTCTCAAACTCCTGACCTCAAGTGATCCACCCAACTCAGCCTCCGAAAGTGCTGGGATTACAGGCATGAGCCACCATGCCCAGCCTGTTTTAGACTACTATTACTTTCTTGCTTATCAAGTTGCTTATCTGGGCTAGGGTCTTAGCATGGGGCTAAGCTCCTCAGGGCTAGCTAGGTGCCTGGAATTTCCCTTAATGGGACTCAAGGTTTTCCTTTATTTCCATGCTTGACCCTCTCCCACCAGTCCATCCCCTACAGGTCCCTAAGAGGAGGGTCCTGCTTGTCTCATCTTTTCAATTCCACGGCATCCACGGTGATGGCAGGCCCAACTACTACAGGCCCCTCCTTGGGAGGCCTCCTGTCTCACCGCACCTACCCCCAGCCTACATAGGCTTCTCCCTTTGGGTTAAGCCAACCTGACCTGCCACCTGTGGGGATGGGAATAAGGGTGTTTATAATTCAAGGAACCTCACTTGTCTGCATATAGACCTACAATGACTCTCCCCCTCAAACACATTGATCCTGAGGCGAAAGAAGCTGTTGAAGGTTTTCTGAATCATCCACAACAACAAAAAAGTTTCATAGAATGGTGGCAACCAAATCCATTTTGTTGTTTAGATCCCAATTTTTTGAAAATCCTCAATCCATGAATGACAGCAGTCTGCAGGGGAAGCGGGGGTGGAGGTGGGAAGAGCGGGGAGGGCCGGAGGGCTCTTAGGTTCTGGAGTTGGACGGAGCCTCAGATGTGGCTTCACCCTGTCAAAGAACAAAATTTCCACACATTGAGTTTAAAGGTCCAGTTGGTTTTTATTATTGATTTGTGAATCAGGCAGCATCTTATCTGTAACATAGAAAGGGTGCTCTGAAGAGCTGAGCAGATGGAGGGGCAGAAAAGGCTGGGGATAGCAAGATCAAGAAACAAGAAGTGGCTTGGTCATTTCAAAGTTACTTTCCTTACGGGGTTTATGCAGAGGGGCCTTCCCTCTCATGCCTGTGCAGGTGGATGGGGACCCTTTTGATGCAGGAGCTAGAAAGAAATTAGGCAGTTGGTGAGGGTAAGAGAGTCCTCAGCAAGGTTACCCTTTTAACAAAAAGCAGCCCCCAAATCATTTCTTTTCTAACAGACAGTGACCTGAAAATTGGAGCTGCAAACATAGACAAGCAAACTGGAAGCTTGCACGGATGAATGCTGGCAGCTGTGCCAATAGGAAAAGGCTACCTGGGGGCCAGGCATGTTCAACATGGAGGCTACATCTTCCCTTTTCTTTGTCACCACGTGTACAGTAAGGGAACAGGCAATATGGCGCCAGCCAGGTAGACAACCCATCTGCATAATAAAAGATTAGGGTGGCGAGGCCATCTTCTTCGCATGTTATGTAAATGACACACCTGGTCCAACCAATCTTTGGGCCCTATGTAAATCAGACACCGCCTCCTCAAGACGGTCTATAAAACCTCGTGCATTCTACCATGGAACCGGAAGACCCATTCGGGAATCCCCCTCTCTGCAGGGGAGAGACCTATTTTCTTTCTTTCGCTTGTTAAACTCACTGTGTGGATGTCTGCGTCCTCGATTTCTTTGGCATGAGGCAGTGAACCTCAGGTATCACCCCAGATGAACTACACCACTTCACTTTCTGTTGGTTGCTGTAAATCTCCTGATTTTTGGAAAACTGGCCCATTTTAAAGTTCAGTTTGAGCACATGTCAGGTAGCACTAGTGACACTATTCTGGTTTGCTATGGTCTGTTGGAGCCTAGTACAAGGACTCTGTCCAAAGCAATGGCCTCCTGTAAATTTTATTTAACAACCTGAGCCCAGGGTAATAGTGACACAGATAATGGTACCATGGCTTAGAGATTCATTTCTCCCTAGTGGTCACTGTGGGTTTTAGCAGACAGAACAAAGAGCAGCAGATCCAGGAACAGTGGTTAGCCAACTCAACAGCATTTCCCAGGGAGATGGCTCTCTGTGTAACAGTCATAATTTATCAGACATTTTCAGTCCTTTGGAAACATTCCTGTTTTCTTCTCTCTCCTCAGCACTTCCGGTTTCTCTTTCATTTGGAACTGTTTCTCTTTCGCTATGCCCATCTCCCTTTCTTCCTGGTATTTCTCTCGCTTTCCCTCTTCACTGCTCATCTCCTTATTCTTCTCTTAACTGGTATGGTCTTTCATATGTATTGAATATATGTCAGTGTTCCCTGTTAGCAATTTAACAACTAGATCAATTTATACCCCAACTGGAGTGAACAGATTGAACAAAACACCTGACGCCCATTAAATCTGAATTTCAGATAAATAATAATAATATTTGGAACATACTTATACAAAAAAAAATGTTGCTTACCTGAAATTTAAATTTAACTGGGCATCCTGTATTGTATTCTCACAGCCCTGCCTCCACCTATAGCTCAGTATAGTTTCAAATTATGTTTGTCCTGCGGTGGCTCTTGGGAAGAAAACCAGGTCCCATGAATTCTCTATAATAAACTTGGTAACTGTCTTACACTTTTTTTTTGAGGCAGGGTCTTGCTGTAAACCCAGGCTGGAGTGCGGTAGCACTATCATGGCTCACTGCAGCCTCAGTCTCCTGGGCTCAAGGAATCCTCCCACCTCAGCCTCCCAAGTAGCTGGGACTATAGGTGTACACCACCACACCTGGCTAATTTTTAGATATTTTTGTAGAGGTGAGGTTTCACCATGTTGCCCAGGCTGGTCTTGAACTTCTGGGCTTAAGCAATCCTCTCACTTTGGCCTCCTAAAGTGCTGGGATTACGGGAGTGAGCAACCACATCCAGCAGTCTCTTATAATTTAAGAAATGTGATTAATCAACATTTCCTGAACACCCCAAATTGCGGAGAGTTTTTGTTTTTTGCTTTTATGCGACACCTACATCTTCAAGGAGCTTGTTTTTGAAGGCAGCTGGCCTTCTTAGGGCACTCTTAAGCCCTGCCATCACTGTACCATCCCAGAAATTGGAGAAAGCTCGGGGTGCAGAGGCTCTCAGGGTGGCTGAATTCCAACAGCAATGTCAGGCTCCTGTGAGGGAAGTTAAGGGAAAGTTAATTCTGCAGGAAGTGGGGAAGGGAGGAGTATAAATTACAAACTTTTCTTTCAATATGACATCTTTGCCTTGTATTTCCTATATCCTCGGAATGACTGAAGGATAGGGAAGAAAATACTCCCTCTTCTGATGCTCCTTTGGTTCTATTTGGGAGTGAAGCTCACAAGAGGAGGGACTGCAAATAAACGTTCCTAGATGATGCAAAGGTCTCTCTCTGCTGACAGTTAATACCTTGCCTCCAAGCCTGAATTGCCTTCCTGTCTGCGTGGTGTCTGAACAAACAGCAAGATGTGCAGGTCACTGAGTTACATGAAGTCGGCAGGGCCTAAGGCCTTCTGCAAGGTATGACTCTCTCCCTCCATACTGAGAACATTTTGAAGTGACTTCAGAGGCTGCAGGGCTTGGGAAGTCCCATGAGAACTGCTCCCCTTTCCCAAGGCACTGACATGGCCTGTAGCCAGGCATTGCCGTTTCTCGGCAGCCTGATCCAGGCCAGGTTTTCTGCTCTCCCTGCTGGAGGACTGCCATCCTTATTGAGTGTATTTCCAAGAAAGCAGTTGACAGGCTTGGCTGTGCTATTTCTGGAAATGTTCAATAGGCCATCTTCTGGCAGGGATCGCTGCTGACGGATGGGTCTGAAGGGGAGACCGAGTGCTCAGCGCCATCACGGCCCCGGCCTATTCCCAGGTGTCTCTGAGCAACAGCCGTCCCCAAATACCACGGGCTGTCAGCTGGCAGGGGCTGTGGGCCTCTGTGGAACTTGCTTCCTCCCTGACAGGGAGGCTGCCAGCAGGCCTGCTGCTAAATGAAGACAGGCGCCCTGTGACTATAAATTATAAAACACATCAGCTCTGGCTGATGCACCGCATGTCCCACAGTCAGCTCCACAGGGGACACTTGGCCACTGCCAAAGGGCATTCTAGACAGTGGCTTTAACTATTGTGGCAGCCACAGCAGACAGGCCAAGCCTGTTGCCGGGCAGAGGAGCTCTTGGTAACTCCCAGAAGTTGCAATTGCCCTGGACTGCTGAGCTCTGTACAGACCAGGGCTTCTCAACCTCTGCACTATTGACATTTTGGACAACATACTTCTTTGTTAGGGGCCATCTGAGTATTGTAGGTTTAGCAGCATCCCTAGTATCTACTCACTAGATGCCACCATTATCCCCTGCCCCCCGCTGTCTCACACACATACACAGAATTGTGACAACAAAAAAACTGCCTCCAGACATTGTCAAATGTTCCCTGGAAGGCAAAATCGCCCTTGGTTGAGAACCACTGGTGTAAAGGAAAGAGGATAGGGTCTGGAGTGATGGCAGAGAGAGGAAGATGCCAGTTCAGAATCTCCAGGTGAGTTGTGAAGCCAGGCAAGTAACAGAATCCTTTGGCCTCAGTTTCCTCATCTCTAAAATGGGTAGAAAGAGAAGGTCAAATCAAGGGAGTATGGAGATCAGCTGAGCTAATGTGTGTGATGCACTTTGAGAGGCAGTTCAGCTGTAGGTCAAACAATGTAGGAATAGATGATGTAGTGCTTAATTTTTTTTTTTCTTTTTTGAGATGGAGTCTTGCTCTGTTGCCCAGGCTGCAGTGCAGTGGTGCAGTTCACTGCTACCTCTGCCTCCCAGATTCAAGCGATTCTCCTGCTTCAGCCTCCAGAGCAGCTCGGATTACAGGCACGTGCCACCATGCCTGGCTAAGTTTTGTATTTTTAGTAGAGATGGGGTTTCATCTTGTTGGCCAGGCTGGTCTTTAACGCCTGACCTCAGGTGACCGGCCCATCTCAGCCTCCCAAAGTGCTGGGATTACAGGTGTGAGCCACTGCGCCCAGCCTAGTGCTTAAATTTAAAGAACATGGCTCCCTTTGAAGAATTTAGCCGAGTATGTATAAAATTCCCCATGACTCTTAAATTAAAACAAACAAATGCTTTAGAAAGCTTTTCTCTTTATGTTTTTTCTTCTGATTTCTAACAAGAATAAGTAGGCTGTGTCTGCCTGAGGTTAATGTACAAGATTTCCCCTAGTCTTCCTTGAAAGAGGCTTCAAATTGTTTTGTTTTTAAAATCAACACCCTAGGAATTGTGTCTGTCCAATGAACAAACAGAAAGTAATGAGGGAAGGGAATGCCCCTCTATTTTATACACAAAATTAGCATCCTTTTCTTTATAGTTAGTAACAAAAACTGGTAAGGAACCACCACAGCCCTATAGAAAGACACTGTTGCTTTAAATGAGCTTTGCTGTTATATAATTCTCTGGCTGATTTCACCCCTCCAGCTTTCAAGGAACTGTAAAGAAATCTCTAAAGGCTAATATTTCTCCTGTTCACACTGGCAGAAAAACACAAAGGAAACTGGTAACCTGAGCTCCCTGGAAGGTAAAAAAGGAAGAGCCGAGTCCTGGAGGACAGGGCTACATGTGTCCCCTCCCGTCTTGGGGACCTTGTCAAGCACCAGGCGGCTGCAGCCCTTCTTTACAGCACAGGCTGTGTTCTTTTGGATGAGCCAAGGCCACATTTGCTTTGGGAAACAGGACACTGTGATTAATCAAAGAAAACAAAAACAGCTTCGTTTTCCATAATGGGCCCATCAAAAGGCTTTTCTAGGAAAAACCTTGATCAAGCTGTTCCTTCTGTTTCCCTAGTGGCCAACAGGGCTGGAGGGGGAGCACGGGGCAGCGGATGGTGTGAGCAAGAAGGTATCCATGAAAGTTTATTCCCAAATGATCCCTTCCAGAAAAAGGCTTCATTATGTTCACTTGCCCAAAGCACTGAGAGCGCCCACTAGCTAACAACAAGGGCCCCATGGAAGAAGGAGGAAAGCACGTGTCCCCTTTCCAAGGCCAGACATTACTGTCCGGGCACCCAAGGTGCCCACCCACTCCTACTAGATCATTCCAGTCAGACAGGGTTCCTTGAAGGGAGGTTAGGGGAGTGACTCTCTGAACCAAACAAAGGAACAAAGAAGGGTCAGAAAAGGCAGGCAGACTCGGCACTGTTGTAAAATACTCTCATGTGCTTACATCACAGTGGCAATCACAATGTAATTCTTACACCGGTACAGACAGGGGCAGGGCTGGGATTAGGGTGAGGTCAGTGGGGGCACTGCCTGGGGTGCAAAATTTAAGGGTGCCAAATAAACGCAATAATCAAATAAATAATATTTTAATGCAATATTTTTAAGTGAAAATTGATATCAAAAATCCAGGATGAACAAAATATCAAAATATTAAAATTGAAAATCAAGATCCAGTTTCACAGACATTGGGTGTCCCTGCCAATCAGCACACATTTTACTTTGGCTTTGCAGGGTCTCCTGGAAGGAGCTCGGTAAAGCAGGGTGAGCAAAGAAGCTCTGGATTTGGAGACAGAAGAGCAGGGTCCTTGTGCACGACATATATCTCCAACCTCTCTGAGCTCTGCTCTCCTTTGCAAAGTTGGTTTAATATTCACCCATCTACCTCACAGGGTTTGTTGGGACCAAATGAGATCTTGTTCATGGGAGCATTTGATAAACCATAATCTATGACATCCTTGAAATGGATAACAGAAAGTATAACCATAACACTGGTAATTACAGTGGTGGGTAAAACAGGATATTCTTGGAAAGGGAAGGGGAGAATCGGCAGGAGACAGGACAAGGAGGTCGGGGGGAGTAAGGGACAGGCAGTGTGGTGGGAAGTGCGAGGAGCCCAGATTCTGAAATCTGACCTGCTTTCAAGTCTCAGCTCAGCTATGACAGCTTCCTGAACCTCAGTGTATTCTCCAACCTCTCTGAGCCTCAGTTTTCCCAGTCTTAAAATGGGGATAATAATAGATTGACTATGAAGTAATATGTATGTAGCACCTAGTGTGGTCTGCAAACAGCTGGGTGTTAACCCCTTCCATCACACACACATAAGTGTGTGCATGCACACCTCCCTGCATACCCCAGTCTCCATCCCAGAGTAAACAAAAAGAGTCTAACTCTGTAAAATATTTGAAGATATTTATTCCTTTTTTTTTTTTGACACGGAGTGTCGCTCTGTCACCCAGGCTGGAGTGCAGTGACACAATCTCTGCTGTCTGCAACCTCTGCCTCCAGGGTTCAAGTGATTCTTGTGCCTCAGCCTCTCAAGTAGCTGGGATTACAGGCATGTGCCACCATGCCTGGCTAATTTTTGTATTTTTAGTAGAGATGGGGTTGCCATGTTGGCCAGGCTGGTCTCGAACTCCTGGTGTCAAGCAATCTGCCTGTCTCGGCCTCCCAAAGTGCTGGGATTACAGGGGTGAGCCACCACACATGGCCATTGAAAAGATTTATTCTGAGCCAAATATGAGTGGGGCCCGTGACACAGCTCTCAGGAGATCCTGAGAACATGTGCCCAGGGGGTCAGGCTGTAGCTTGGTTTTATACATTTTACAGAGACATGAGACTTCAATCAAATACATTTAAGAAATACACTGGGCTAGGTGCGGTGGCTCATGCCTGTAATCCCAGCAGTTTGGGAGGCCGAGGCAGATGGATCACTTGAGGCCAGGAGTTTGAGACCAGCCTGGCTTACATGGCAAAACCCCATCTCTACTAAGAATGCCAAAACATTAGTCAGGTGTGGTGGCACGCGCCTGTAGTCCCAACTACTCGGGAGGCTGAGGTATGAGAAACGCAGGAGGTAGAGCTTGCAGTGAGCCAAACAGTGCCACTGCACTCTAGCCTGGGTGACAGAAGGAGACTCTGTCTCAAAAAACAAAACAAACAAAACAAAACAAAACAAAAAAACAAAAGAAAACATTGGTTTGGTTCAGCAAGGTGGAACAACTGGAAGCAGGCTATAGGTAGATTTAAAATTTTGCTGGTTGACAATTGGTTGCATTTATCTAAAGACATGGGATCAACAGAAAGGTAGTGTCTGGGTTAAGATAAAGGATTGTGGAGACCAAAGTTCTTATTTGCAGGATTCAGACAGAATAGGTTGTAAAATGTTTCTTACCAGACTTAAAGTCTGTGTGGATGTGAATGCTGGAGAGGTATAATATAATGAGGCACATCCAACCCCCACTTCCGATCATGGCCTGAACCAGTCTTTCAGGTTAAATTTGAAGAGGGCCCTGGCCGAGGAGAAAGTCCATTCAGATGGCTGGGGGGCCTTGGAATTTTATTTTTGGTTTACAATTTCTTAATCTGGGTGGAGGGTACAGAGTTCAATTACAGGTCTTTTTAACTGCATGTCCAAAATAGCTGAGCTCATCTAGGCCTCCTACTGATTCTGCCAAACTTCCAGGCTTTGCCCTTCAGTTCAGGGGCAGCTGAGATTTCTGGGGGTGGAGGAAGCACACTAACATGGGGCTCTGAGCACAGCTTTAGGCTGCGGGTGTGCCCTGCAGCCACCCCTGCTCCGCAGATGGGGCAGTGCCCCGCCTTGCTCTGCTTCCTCTGTGGGTGAGCAGCAGTCCAGCCCTCACTATGGTTTCCCAGACACACCCTGGGCCCTGACCTGGAAGCCGCAGGGCTGGGCCCCATGGGCAGTTCCAGATCAGTGCTGTTAATATATGGAAGCCTCAGACAAAAGATGTTTCAAGGAAAGTGGTTTCTCCTGGGATGACTGAGCTCCTTTGAACCAAATCTCTGTACCTTTCCTGATGGAACAAAGGGGGAATGCAATGTGTAAAGTGGGGGGGCTGTGAGTCACAGTGGACCCCCTGGAAGCCAGTCTGTGCATTCTCTGATTAAAAAGAGAAAGAAGAAGCGCCAAGAATCCAAAAGAATAAAGATTCTGGAAATAATTCCTGTTTGTCTTTGGAACGTGTTCCTCCTCCCCTAAGTCTCCCCTTAGAGACTTTTTGTTTTGGCTACAAAAATCGACCTGCATTCCCCAGCACCCACCTGCATTGTGGGAGTGACTGCCTGCCCCGCAGGCGGCTGTGGGGAGGGAGGCTGCGGCAAGGGCTCACTACACGGATAATCCGCTAATCCACAACTCAGGGCTGGGATTTAGGATAAGGACTAGGGTGAGTGAAACAAAATCTGAAAGAACAGCAAAGCAACTCAGTAATCAAGAGTAGTGATATGTTAATGTGATATTTTTAAAAACCAAAAATATGCATGATGAACACAATAGTCATTTTTAAAACAAATACAGGATCCATGCAGAAGCCCTCGTCCAGTGCAACTGGGAAGAGCCAGGACCAGAGGCCTTTGGTTTGTGAATCCTGGCACCACCTCAGCAGGCCAGGGGAGAAAAATGTTCTGACCACCCCAGAAATGCCTTACCCTACAGCAGGATGGCAGGGCCAGTCTCCACCCATGACTGAAACCCACAAGCGCCACCCAGGGACCCAAGCTCTGCTCCTGCCCCTCCCCTCCAGATCTAACCTCCTTCCTGCACCTATCCATTCCAGAGGTCCCAAACTGACTGCGGGAGCCTGTCTTATTGAGCTCATACAATGTTTTTCATTTTTAAAAATTACTTGCCAACATTTAAAAATTTGGAGATTCTTATAAAAATCCCAATTTCTAGACCATCTATTAAAATCCAAATTTCCAGCTTGTCTAGAAATATCCAAATGTTCAGCAATTGATAACAATAATTCCCATGTTCTGAGAATATACTCAGTGCTGAGCACAATGCTCAATATTTTCGATTTTTTTTCTCTTACTTCACAGCAATTCTGTACTCCCTCCCCATTCTACAGATGATAAATCTGAGGCTCAGAAAACTTAAATAACCTATCCAAAATACACACAGCTAATGAACAGTGTGGCTAGAGTTAAACCCAGGGGAATTTGACTATAATTCCATGCTTTCAAATTCGTGTACTTCCCACCATCCTGGAAGGTATGGACTGAACTATCAGTTTTCAAGTGTTGCAAGAAGGCTGCTCGGAGGCCGGCACTGAGTACGTATGGGGTGAGGTAGAGGAAGCTGGCTCAGGCCCCAGGGCTCCTACTTTTGTTAGGGCAGGTCTTTTTTAAAAAACCATTTTACATACTGAAGTTCCCTTCAAGTTGTCTTTTGGAAAGAGAATCTCACTGCTCAGAAACAAAACCAAAACAAAGCCCCAAGCCCTGTTGATCTCCCCTTTACCTTCTCTCCATGGTACCATGATTTCCTGGGTCAGCAGGAAAAGCTCCTTCTTCTCCCCTTCCCAATTTACTGGCCATGTCTCTATGTTATGGTATCACTTCCAGGGCTCTTTATGTTACAGCATAACCTCTGGTTGTGTCTTTGAGCAGCTGGGGCCTGATTGGGCTATGACTTACAACCCTCACTTGGCCAAGCGTCAAGAGACTTGGGAGCCATGGAGCCACAGCCCTTCCTCTGAGACCTGCTGGGGGTAGATGGACCAACACCAGGTGGAAAGTGCTGCAGTGGAGGGCAAGGGCAAGGGGGTGAGGATGGCAGAGGCTAAAAGCCACCGAGCCTAGTAGAAAGGATGCCCCCTTTTATCTGTCATCATGAATTTCAGTCCTGTCATGATTATCTATGAATTGACTGTTTTCTTTAGGGCGACCTCAGAGGAATTACAGAGCGGTGAGAAGAGCACCTGGAGGAACCTGAGCTGGGCTGTGTCACGGCTTGGCATTGCATGAACCTGGTCCTGTATAAAAGATGCATGGCATCTCTCTATGTACCTCACCTACTAGCCCTGGAGACATAGGGAGACTAAAAGGCATAAAGAGGCGTGTGAATGAATGTCCTGTTTTAATTACTTGCATATGGTCTGACAAGCACAAACCAGGAAAAAGTGAGAGCTTCCAGACCCTCTTTGAAGACAGGACTGCTGGAGCTAGCCTTGTCACACGACGTCAGCCTTGGCATCAACTGCCATCCATGTGCCAATAACTCCCAATTCCACAACCCATCTGGATCTCTCTCCTGAGATTCTGACGGTGGTTCTTATGGAACAGCTTCCCGTGGCTGTACCCCACCACTGCTCCAGCAGCATTTCCAAAATGGAGCTCCTCAACACCTTTTTGAAACCTGCTCCTTCTGCCGGGTTCCGCGGTCCAGGAGCTGGTATCCTCAGCCATACAGCCCAGAAACCTGAAGGCCATTCTTGATTGCTTCCCTACCTCATTCCACACATCTTACAACAATCTCAAGATGTGGTTGATTCAGTCTACCCCTTAAGGAGCTCTTGAATCTGTCTACTTCTCTCCCGCTCTAATGGATTGACTTGGGCTAGACCACCCCCATCTCTGGCCTGGATGACAGCAACTCCAGCTGCTGGGTCTCCTGCTACTGGTCTTGCCCCCCTCCCCACACCTCCCCACCCTGCCTTGCATGCTCCAAATCCCCAAACAGATCTTTCTGAAACACATATGCACAGAATGATGATCTTTCTAAAACACACATATGATCATCTTATTCTCATGCTTAAACCCTTGCAACAGTCAGCTGGGATAAAGCCCTAATGCTTTCACATGGTATAGAAGGCGAGCCCCCACCCATCTATCTGCCATCTCTATTCTTTTTTTTTTTTTTGAGACGGAGTCTCACTCTGTTGCCCAGGCTGGAGGGCAGTGGCACGATCTGGGCTCACTGCAAGCTCCGCCTCCCGGGTTCACGCCATTTTCCTGCCTCAGCCTCCCGAGTAGCTGGGACTACAGACACCCGCCACCATGCCCGGCTAAATTTTTTATATTTTTAGTAGAGACGGGGTTTCACCGTGTTAGGATGGTCTCGATCTCCTGACCTCGTGGTCTGCTCACCTTGGCCTCCCAAAGTGCTGGGATTACAGGCGTGAGCCACCATGCTCAGCCTGCCATCTCTATTCTTAATACTCCGTCCAGACTGAATCTCTTTCAGTTCCCCAAACACACCCCATTCTCTCATCTCTATCCCTTTGTGCATGTTTCTCTTTCCATTGAAAATATACTCCATTAACTCCCACTCATCCTTTGGGTCTCAGCTCAGGTGGCACTTTAACTTGGAAACTTTTGCTGACTTTCCAAGACTGAGTTAGGTACACATCTACTGCATTTCCCTGGGCACCTTGTCCTGCCTTCATGTTATACATGAAGTATACATGCCATAATTCCTTCTGCTTGACTTGACTGCTTTTCCCATCCAGCTAGAAACTCCATGAACATTAACGTGTAATTCTGTTTTCATTTGTATCCCCTGTGCCTTAGTCACAGCCAGGCATGTAGTATGTGCTCAATAAATTTTATTTTTGTGACTAAAGTGCTCAGGCCATCAAAAAGATGAGTTGCCTTTTAGTAGAAACATTAAGAGGCACTACTAGGAAAGAGCGTGCTTGCTAAAGCAAGTATTTCAGTCAGATGTGCAAATCAAACTGTGCTCTAACAATACCAATAACTGACTATTAACACCTTGGCAATTTGCTAACTTCTCTGCTTCCTAGAAGTCTACATATTTTGGAATTTGTTTGTAGAAGTTGTGAAACACAGTCTCCTTCTATGTATTTAAGAACTTTCTGAGTTTTGCTTAATTTCTTCTTGCCAGACAGACATGGCTTCAAATCCTTATTTTGCATCCTCTGTGTTGTGACCTTCTTTACCTTCCACTCATTAGTGGCCCTGGCATTGAGATCTCCTGCTGATGGCAATGTCTGAAAAGGGGCAGTCATTAAAAGTGTATCTGTGCCTGGTGTCAAGAGGTAGGAGAAGCTGAGACTTTGATTTTTCATTTTTAATCATCATTTTGACCTCTTTTACCCCAAGGTTTCCAAATTCTGGGGCTTTGTGACCTTTGGATGATTGGTGAAGCTATTTTAATTCTCATATTTCCCCACACATTTTCTCTCATTTTCAAAAGAGATAAACTAGCAGATTTAAAATGCACTGAACCCTCCCTGTGTTACACTACAGGAAGTGCAAAGATCTGGATTCAAGTCTTCACACTACCGTTTATAAGCAGAACCATGGGCAACCCACCTAACTTCCTTGAACTTCAGCTTTCTCTTCTGCACAATCAGAACGGCACCAGCCTCCCACCTTACTCTCTGTTTTGCGCATGGTAGGCAGTGAATAAATATTAGAGTCCTTCCCAAACAGTTCTGCTATTAATTATGCCCATGACCATATAATGGTCCCTTTGGAACCTCCGCAGATTGAAATGATTTTCTATGATAATAAATCTCCACTGTTAGCAGGGGCAGTTGCCAGACAGTCTCGATGACCACACTCACCCATGCTGCTAAAGCTCTTAAAGCTCCTATTAAATGATAGGATTGTTTGCTTTCGTTCCTTCAAAGTAAGATCCACATATTCTGCTCATTCTTGTGGTCATGGGGAAGGGAAAACCTCATCCCACATAGAAGACTCAGTCACTGACCTCTCCCATTACTTGAATCGCCTGTCTCCAGCATTCAGCTGAACTACCATCAGGTGAAACAAAATCATGCGAGGAGGAGGGGGTGAAATACCTACGGGTGGGGAGTTGATAAACTCTCCAGGCTGTGAAACGTAAGAAGCAAGAGGCAGGCTGAGCGCAGTGGTTCACACCCGTAATCCCAGCACTTAAGCAGGCCACGGTGGACAGATCGCTTGAGCTCAAGAGTTTGAGACCAGCCTGGGCAACATGGCAAAACCCCTTTTCTGCAAAATATATAAAACTTAGCCAGGTTTAGTGGCATGCACCTGTAGTCCTAGCTATTTGGGGGGCTGAGGTGGGAGGATTGACCCCAGGAGGTGGAGGTTGCAATGAGCCAAGACTGTGTGACTGCACTCCAGCCTGGGTGACAGAGCAAGATTCTGTCTCAAAAAAAAAAAAAAAAAAAAAGCAGCAGCAGCAGCTAGAGGCATGGCCATCTTAGCTTGGCAGTTGTATATCTTATAGATACAAAGACTGATTCCTTACCTTTGCCCAGCACCTGGGATCCTACAGAGATCTTTATTTTATTTTATGTGAGGCAGAGTCTCCCTCTGTCACCCAGGCTGGAGTGTAATGGCATGATCTCGACTCACTACAACCTCTGTCACCTAGGTTCAAGCAATTCTTCTGCCTCAGCCTCCTGAGTAGCTGGGATTACAGGTGTGTGCCACCATCCCCAGCTAATTTTTGTACTGTTAGTAGAGACAGGGTTTTGCCATGTTGGCCAGGCTGGTCTCAAACTCCTGACCTCAAGTGATCTGCCTGCCTTGGCCTCCCAAAGTGCTGAGATTACAGGTTTGAGCCACTGTCGCCTGGCCCCTACAGAGATCTTTCATAGTTAGTATCTTCTTTCATCCTTACAACCATCCTGAGAGGGTGGCAAATTTCATTATACCCATTTTTCAAAAGAAGAAACTGAGGAGAGTATACCCAGATCACACAAGCTTATTATACAGAATGGAGCTGGGACTTCACTGGGGGCTTCCAGCTCCAAGAACTGTTCTTTCCATGACACTCACCTGCCTCTCACTCAGTTGGTGAAGAGGAAGGTTCCAATCGGCCTCAGAGGGAACACATATTCAGCAACCCTTCCACTGTGCCACTGAGGAAAAAGCACCAGACTGGGGTGGGGGGGTACGAGGACCTAGGCTTCATTCCCCAGGGATGTCAGTTTCTTTATCTCTGCAAAGAACAGATCACAAAAAATGTTTCCAAGTTTCCTCCCATGTTTCTATTTCTTTAAGTGGATCTTTGGTTTAATGGATAACCCAAATACCTGTGACATAGAAGAAATGCCTAAAAGATAAATCTGGAGTTCACCACAAGTTCAGCAGCAATTACAGTGTCTTTGACCTGATGTGACCACTATGGCTGAATTTAAAACTGGAATTTTCAGTCCCGGTCTGTTTCTTGGAAACAGGCCTCACCAAACTTCAGTTAATCTTTCCACATCTCAGTTTCCTTACATGAAAAACTGAGAAGACAATACCTTCTGTACAGGAGAAATGACTTGAGCGTCTTTCTCCCATGTCATTCCCACCTCTTCCTAGCATCCCTGCCCCCAACCCAAGGGAAGAGGAGTTGCTAATCTGATTGGTCAGAGTCTGGGACCAGAGATAGAAGCTTGTAGTTAGTAGACAGAGATGTCATACTCAGGAATGGTTCTCCATCTGTCCCACTCTATGCAGTTGGGTGGACAAGTACACTCAGTCTCCTCTCTGATTCTCCACCTCCTCATACAAGTGACTAAGGAGATAAGTCATTTTATTTTCTCTGTCATTTTGTTGCAGAATTTTCTCCTTAGTTCAGCTAAAACCAGGTTCTTGTCGCTCAACCAGGAAAGATTAGGCTCACGGACACATAGAATGGTGAGGAGAGGAATTTATTGGGCAAAAAGATAAAAGGGAACATAATTATCTGCAAAGTGAGAGAAAATCCTGCTAGCAGGATTCCCACCTCACAGATTGAATTCCAGGTCACCACATAGGAACAGGAGAGGCTAGGCTCCTCCTTGCTGCAAATTCCATGAACTTCCCGAGGCTCCACCCCGTCCTTCCTGTGTGCAGGTGGGCGTTACTCAGAAAGAATCAGTCGGGAAATAGTAGGCTTCATCTGGGACCAGCAGTCGGGTTTTTCAGCCTTCAGGCTGTTTTAGGCTTGAAGGAGGGGTTTCGCCAGGGACCTCTGACTGTCTCCTGTCTCTATCAATTTTGTTATCTTTCCTCTATGCATCCTTCTAAGAAGGTACTAAGATCCCAAGGTTTAGATTCAGGAAGAAGTAGGAGATTCTGCTTAGGCCTTATGGCTTCTATTCATTTTTAGTTAAAATTTGTAATGGAGGTTATTGGATGGTGGCTCAGTTAATAAAATGCAGTACTTTGTTATTTGACTTATGTCCTCTGCCTGTCTCTGGAGAACTGTGGTAGCCAGCCTTCCCAGACAGTCCCCAATGAGCCTCCGTTCCTGGTATTCATACCCTTTTTTAGTCCCCTCCTGCCCATGACAGTGTTGATCTGTATGATCAAAAAACTGTGGCAGAAGTGCTAGTGTGTTACTTCTGAGGCTGGGACTCTGCAGCCTCCATCTTGGCTGCTCTTTCTCTTGGATCATCCTTTTGTCACATCCTGAGAAGCCTCCTGGAGAGGCCTATGGGATTCCATTTTCAGAATGTACCCTTCATTGTCCTTTTATGAATCATTGCTTGACATTCCCTTGCTCCTTTTTATTTTATTTTATTTTATTGTTTTAGAGACAAGGTCTCACTCTGTCACCCAGGCTGAAGTACTGTGGTATGATCCTAGCTCACTGCAGCCTAGGACTCCTGGGCTTAACAGATCCTCCAGTCTCAGCCTTCCAATTAGCTAGGACTACAGGCATGTGCCACTATGCCAGTGTAAGGCGGTGTTTTGTTTGTTTGTTTTAGAGATGGGATCTTGCTATATTGCCCAGGCTGATGTCAAACCCCTGGCCTCAAGTGATCCTCCTACCTTGGACTTTTAAAGTGCTGAGATTACAGGAGTAATTACAGGAGCCACTATGCTCAGCCTTTCTCGCTCCTTGAGGTCAGAGATGGACTATTTCTTACTTATCTTTAAATTCTTAATGTCTTATGTGGTACCAGACCCCATATTACTATCTCAATAAATGATTACTCAGTAAAAGAAAGAAGGAAATTTAGTTTTATATGTAGCTTATAGTAATACTTCATATTTTAAATGTCAAAAGTGTAGGGTTTGAATTTCTTTTGGTAGAAAGCCAAATGTAGCAGTTTACATTATATTTTATTGACACTATAGATTGCTGAATAAGTCCATGTGTGGAAATAAAAGAGAAGTCTAAGAAACCTCTTGGACTTAAATATGGGTTTTTATATTATCTTCAAACTTGCCCTCATAATTTTAGTTCCAGCACGTACGATAGAGTGATCTCGTCTTCACAGTGGAGAACCTTTTCTCCCTCCTTTGTCCATAGGCCTAATTAAATTACATCCCACGTTAATCAAATTGTGCTTAATTATGCTGAATATTTTGGCCCCAAAGAGATATTAATTCCAAGTCTCTTCGTGTTGCCACTTTGGGTCTGTTTTTACTCAATTGACACAGTCCCCTGAGACAGTCAGACGTTAATTCCAAAGACTGAGGGTACCCTTAAGAATCACAGAATGGAAAGGAAATGGAAAGGAAAGGAAGAGAATGGAAAGGAAACCACAAAGGCCAGTTCCATCTGTAGTGTCTCCTAACTCTGGAATCTCAAGCTTGACCTAACATTGAGCCAAACGCTCCAGGAAACCTGCTTCCCTCTTTCTGTGCATTCCCTCTCCCTCCCTTGAAGACAGCGCTGTCTTCAGAAGTTGATCCGTTGATTTATGTATAGGTATTGAAAAGTTCAAAAACATTAACTCAGAAAGAGGCCACATGTATTTTAAAGGTGATTGAGAAGAAAATTGAGAGTTACCCAGACAAGAAGAAAGAGGTATAAATAGACATTATATTCATGATGTATCTCAAAAACAAGGCCCTCTATACAAATCTTTATATACAAATTTAGGTATGTATGAGTGTTTAAGACACACACACACACGGGGGTAGGGGGAGAGTGTGTGTTTGTGTGTATAATATGTATATATTTTTCTTTTTTTTTTTTTTTGAGACAGAGTCTCGCTGTGTCACCCAGGTTGGAGTGCAGTGGTGCAGACTTGGCTCACTGCAACCTCTGTTTTCCGGGTTCAAGTGATTCTCCTGCCTTAGCCTCCTGAGTAATTGGGATTACAGGCACCTGCCACCATGCCTGGCTAATTTTTTGCATTTTTAGTAGAGATGGGGTTTCACCATGTTGGCCAGGCTGGTCTTGAACTCCTGACATTGTGACCCACCTGCCTCAGACTCCTGAAGTGCTGGGATTACAGGTGTGAGCCACCATGCCAAGCCTTTTTTTTTTTTTTTTTTTTTTTTGAGATGGAATCTTACTCTGTTGCCCAGGCTGGAGTGCAGTGGCAAGATTTCAGCTCACTGCAACCTCTACCTTATGGATTTAAGTGATTCTCTGCCTCTGCCTCCCAAGTAGCTGGGACTACAGGCACATACCACCAAGCCCAGCTAATTTTTCTATTTTTAGTAGAGATGGGGTTTCACCAGGTTGGCCAGGTTAGCTTCAAACTCCTGACCTCTGGTGATCCACTTGCCTCAGCCTCCCAAAGTGCTAGGATTACAGGCATGAGCCACCACGCCCAGCCTATATATTTCAATCACCCACATCTTTGGTGTAGGGTATAATGTTTTCATATCCTCGTGAGATAATCTCCAAGGGAGACACTTGGTCAGAGCACACAGTTCTATTTATCTAGTTTCTGAGGATTAGTCTCAGGGGCAACTTTATATAATAAATGTTGACTATAGAATACACATCTTCTCTACTTAAATCAAAAGTCCAAATTGTGACCCAGGAATGCCAATAGTACTTTCCCTTCTCTTCTTCACATGCTTGTAACTGCATGTGTGGAGTGAGGGAGCCAATTCTTTTGAAAACGTTCATCCCTCCCTCTTTCTAAATGATTCTAGGATTTAGATGTGTGACAAACAAAAAGAAGAAAAGAAAAGCCATTTTCTTGGAAGCTGCAAAGGATTGATTTCCCCCCTTGTTTTTTGTTTGTTTGTTTTTTTTTTTTTTGAGAGCCGCAGAACACACAAAAAATAGGATGTGTTTCTAAAAAGCTCTAACATATCTATTAGCCACAATCTTTTTTGTGTGCTAAAAGAAACCAGCCACAGTAATACCGCTGCTGCCAAAAAAAAAAAAAAAAAAAAAAAAATAGTGCTGCCTGAACCTTTGTTAACTTCCTCCTTGTCAGGATGACAGTCTTTCTTAAATCCTCATCGGAAGATAAGATCTTTGTTGCTTTGGGGCAGGTAGGCCAAGGGTGGTTTGATTGACTTTGTCACCTAGATGTGGTCACAGAGGTATCAGAGGTTGACAGTGTAGCTACTTGGTTAAAAATGACAACCATCTAAAGAAAAGTACACAAATAGTGTCTACACTTTCTTGGAACTGGGAGTTGGCTTTCTTGGACCCTTCCCTCCAGCTTCAAAAAAGAAATTGCTAAATGCTCAATTTGGTGTTTGCCTAAGGGTGGCTAAACAAGCTGCCTAGTGGGGTGTTTGCCCTTATTTCTGAGAAGGAAAGCCTTTCACTCAGTTTGGTTCTAACAAAAACAAATCTACTGAAACCAGAGTGGGGGAAGGAACTTATTAACAAAGGTCAACTAGAAAAAGTACCGAAAATAGAGTTTTCTGTCAAAGCTCGGGAGCAACTAAAAGGCAGAAAGAGATCTTTTGGGTTCCAAAGAAGACCTAAAGAAATTCACCTATCTGACTGATTTTCAGACATCAGGGAGTGAAGCAAAATTGGTAGAGACAGTTCTTCTTTCGAAGCATGGTAGGGGTTGGGATGTATGGGGGAGAGTGAGGGGATGAGATGCTCTTCTGTTCTCATGCTCCAAAAGTGGCACCTTCCAAACCATATTTTTAAAAGTCACACTGATTAGGGGATCATGAAAAATGTCAGAAGAAGCAAAATGAAAAAGCAAGATGGTGAACTGTGCAGTTCCATTCCTAGACTTCTCCCTGACGTTAGAATATGACTAGGACTCTGATTTCTCCTGCCAATCTCCAAAGAAACTCCAGTTACAGAGCCAGGACCAAGTAGGAATAATTGTACTCAAAGCCTTTCTTTGTGGAGTGGAAATGACCTCTTCTGTTTACAGAGTCATAAAGGACATCTGAACTCCACTAGCTCTTCCTCTTCCACTTGAAGGAAAAAAAAAAAAAAAAAAGGATTGGTTCAAGGTGGTGCACTGAGCCTGCATGCTTCCACCTTTCCAGATCTCAGTGAAATGTGATCCATGAGATAAGACTAAGTCCTAGGCATTACCTAGAAAATGCCAGTTGAGGGGAGCTGAAGAATTTCTGAATGGTAGCAGGCTGACAGGAATACCAAAGCATTGAGAAACACACAGTCCACCACACTGAAGGACGGGGCTGCTGGATAAATAATTCTTGAGCCTGTAAACTTCACTGGGACAAGTCACCATCTGTTGTATTCATTACTGTATTATTTCTGCCTTGCATAGCTCCTGGCATAGAGTAGGTGTTTGATATTACTGTAAAATCTGAATATGCTAATTTTCTCAAGAGAAAACTAAGCCCAAGGTCAACAGGACAGGGAAGAAGTGTATTGCAGGATGCTTGACCAGATAGACGAAGTGCCAGGCCAGTGCCCCACCTCTCCCAGTGGCACATAGAGCAGCTAGTTATTGTGTTTGCTCCCAGGCTTTCTGAGTAAAGGATCAGTCATGGGAGATCCTTAGAATAAGAACTGGGGTGAGAGAGAAAAGTAGAGCATTGCTCCAGTTATTATTGAACTGTTAATTAAGGAAAGACACAACTGGGGACAGGTGTAAAATGCCCTGAGGCGCTAAAAGGTAACTTTTCCTACTTGTTTATTTGAGGCCAACCTGCTGGCCTCCCCCGCCTGCCCATGAACTTTGGAGTACAACACGTGTTACAGTTAGTCACCACATTTAGTGGGCGGACAGGGCAAGAGATGTTGGAAGGAAACCAAAACAATTGGTGAGGAAAGGAGACCAGTTACCAATGCAGGTCAATTTACATTTGCAAAGGAATAACTGAGAACCACCAGACCTTAGAACCAACCTCATAGCCTGAAACTGAATGAGTACAGAATTAAATTCTAAGGAGGCAGCAAATGCAGGCAGCCAAAGAGAACGTTCAAGTAATTTTATTAAGTTCCCTGATATAAAATCCGTATTAAATCCATTAAAAAAAAAGAGCTATAGAAAAAGCAGCAATTGGAGAAAAAGAAAGAAATCTTTAAAAACTAAAAATATGATTAACAAATTATAGAAACTCAATACCAGAAATGAAGTACAGAACAGATACAGTTGAAAAGAGAACTAGTGATTTGGAAGACCAAATCAAGGTATTCTCCCTGAACATAGTGCAAAAAGCTAGAGAAAAAAATTATGAGGAAAAAATTAAGAATATAGAAGATTCAGAAGAAAAAAATCTGCTTAATAAAAATTGTGGGAGATTTTGGAGGCAGAGCAAGATGGCAAAATACAAAGTGCCACCTATCTTCCCCCCCAGCAAGGACACCAATTTAACAATTATCTATACAGAAAAAAAACACCTTCATCAGAACCAAAAATCAGGTGAGCCCTCATAGTACCTGGTTTTATCTTCATATTGATGAAAGGGCCACTGAAGAGATAGAAAAAACAGTCTTGAATTGCCGATGTCACCCTTCCCCACTGTGCTGTCACATTAGAGTGGAAAGGGAAACAGGACCAAACTCAGCTAATGCCCACTCACAGAGGAAGCATTTAAACCAGCCCTAGCCAGAGGAAATTCATGATTCCAGTGGTCAGAACTTGAGATCCCGCAAACCTCACCACCATGGGCTACAGTGCTGTGTTTCTAAACAAACTTAAAAGGCAGTCTAGGCCATAAGGACTGGAAGGCTGAGCGAATCCTAGTGCTGAACAAGACCTAAAGAGAGTGGACTGGGGGTGGGGCATGTGACCTACTGAGACACCAGCTGGGACATCCAAGGGAGTGCTGGCATAACCCCTACCCTAGCCCAGGCTACACAGCTCATGGTTTCAAAAGATACCCTTTCCTTCTGATTCGGGAGAGAAGAGGGAAGAGTGGGGAGTACTGCATCTTGCATCTTGGATACCAGCTCAGCCACAGCAGCAGAGGGCACTGATCAGGGTCCTAAGGCCTTCATTCCAGATCCTAGCTCCCAGATGACATTTCTAGACATACCCTGGGCCAGGAGGGAACCCACTCCCCAGTAACACTGTGGTTCTTGCAGACTCGTAGAGGTATCGCCTTGATGGTCTTGGACAAAATCTGGGAGAATTATCTTAGATCTTGTTCTCCTCCCACACTTACTCCCGTACTTTCCTTACTTGAAGGAAAGGACACAGTCCTGGCAGCATTCATCACCTACTAACTGAAGAGCCCTTGGGCCCTAAATAACCAGCAGCAACACCCAGGTAAAATGTTGGGGGCCTTGAGTGAGTCTCTGAGACTGGCTGGCTTCAGGTGAGACTCAGGACATTACCATTTGTGGTGGTTGTGGGGCAAAACTCCTTCTGCTTGAGAAAAGCAGAGGGAAAAGCAAAGGGAACTCTGTCTTGCAACTTAGGTACTAGCACAGCCACAGGGGGATAGAGTACTAAGCAGCCTCTTGGAGCCCTCGACTCCAGGACTTGACTTTTGGATGGCATTTCTGGACCTGTCCTGGGCCAGAGAGGAGCACATGGCCCTAAAGAGTGAGTCCCAGGCCAGGCAGCATTCACTATAAGCTGACTTAAGAGCCCTTGGGCCTTAAGAGAACATTGGTGGTAGTGTGGCAGTACTCCTTCTGGCCCGGAGTGGTAGTGGCTACAGAGTGAGGCTCCTCTCCCTTTGGAAAAGGGAAGGCAGAGGAGGAAGGACTGCATCTTGTGCATTGATCTGCACCTTGTGGTTTGAGTGCCAGCTCAGCTGCAGTACAATAGAACACCAGGTAGACTTCTAAGGTTTTTGACTATATTCCCTGACTCCTGTACAGCACCTCTGGACCCACCTGGTGCCTGGGGGACCTTGCCACCCTGAAGGGAAGGTCGCAGGCCTGGCTGGCTTGGGTATCAAGTGATCGAAGAGCCCTAGGGCCTTGAGTGAACATAGGCAGTAGCTAGGGAGTGGCTATAGCAGGCCTTTGGTGAGATCCAGTGCTGTGCTGGCTTCAGGTGTGATCCAGAGCAGTCATAGTGGTGGTGGCCACAGAGGTTCTTGTGTCACTACACCCCAGCTTTAGGTGGCTCCAAACAAAGAGAGATTCTGTTTGTTTGGGAGTAAGTATGGGAAGAGAACAAGAGTCTCTGCCTGGTACTCCAGATAATTCTCCCAGATCTTGTCCAAGGCCATCAAGGCAGTACTTCTATGAGTCTGCAAAAACCACAGTGTTACTGGGCTTGGGGTGCCCAGTGAAGCAGATACAGCTTAGATCACAATGCCCAGGTTCTTGTTCTTTCAAATATCTGAAAAGCCTTTCCAAGAAAGACAGCTACAAAAAAGCCCAGTGAGGACTATAATAAATACCTCACTCTTCAATGGCCAGACACTAAAGAACATCTACCAGTATCAACACCATTCAGGGAAACATGACCTCACCAAATGAACTAAATAAGCCACCAGGGACCAACCCTGGAAAAATGGAGATATGTGACTTTTCAGACAGAAAATTCAAAATAGCTGTGTTGAGGATACTCAAAGAAATTCAAGATAACACAGGGAAGGAATTCAGAATTCTATCAGATAAACTTAACAATGAGATTGAAATAATTAAGAAGAATTAAGCAAAAATTCTGAAGCTGAAAAATGCAACTGGTATACTAAAGAATGCATTAGAGTCCTTTAATAGCATAATGGATCAAGCAGAAGAAAGAATTGGTGAGGTTGAAGACAGGCTATTAGAAAATACAGTCAGAAGAGACAAAAGAGAAATGAATAACAATGAAGCACACCTATAGGATCTAAAAAATAGCTTCAAAAGGACAAATCTAAGAGTTATTGGCCATAAAGAGGAGGTAGAGAAAGAGATAGGGTTAGAAAGTTTATTCAAATGAATAATATCAGAGAACTTCCAAAACCTAGAGAAAGATATCAACATTCAAGTACAAGAAGAACACCAAGCAGATTTAACCTAAAGAAGACTACCTCAGGGCATTTAATAATCAAACTCCCAAAGGTCAAGAATAAAGAACGGATCGTAAAAGCAGCAAGAGAAAAGAAACAAAGTACGATGGAGCTCCACTATGTGTGGCAGCAGACTTTTCAGTGGAAACTGAAAAGAGAAATAGCCCAGGAGAGAATTACATGACATATTTAAAGTGCTGAAAGAAGAAAATAAACTTTTACCCTAGAATAGTATATTTGGCAAAAATATCCTTCAAATATGAAAGAGAAATAAAAACATTCCCAGACAAATAACAGCTGGGGGATTTCATCAACACCAGACCTGTTCTATAAGAAATGCTAAAGGGAATACTTCAATCAAAAAGAAAAGAACATTACTAAGTAATCACCTGAAAGTACAAAACTTACCAGTAATGGTGAGTACACAGAAAAACACAGACTATTTTAACACTGTAATTGTGATATGTAAACTACTCTTATCCTGAATAGAAAGACTAAATGATGAACCAATAAAGAATAATAACGACAACAGCATTTCAAGACATCAGTAAAATAAGATATAAATAGAAACAACAAAAAGTTAAAAAGCATGGGGACAAAGTTAAGATGTAGAGATTTTATTAGTGTTCTCTTTGATTGTTTGTGTGTTTGTTTATGCAAACAGTGTTGTTATCAGGTTAAAATAATGGTACATAAGAGTATCTGCAAGCTTTGTGGTAACCTCAAACCAAAAAAACATATAATGGAGACACAAAAATAAAAAGCAAGAAACCAAATCTTACCACCAGAGAAAATCACCTTCACTAAAGGAAGACAGGAAGGATAGAAAGATGGAAGAGAAGACCACAAAACAACCAGAAAACAAATAACAAAGTGGGAGAAGTAAGTCTTTATTTATCAGTTAAAAACACTGAATGTAAATAGACTAAACTCTCTAATCAAAAGACATAGACTGGATGAGTGGATGAAAAAAACAAGACCCATTAATCTGTTGCCTACAAGAAATACACTTCACCTATAAAGACATACACAGACTGAAAATAAAGGGATGGAAAAAAAAAAAAAAAAAACCCGAAAATCAGCAGGAGTTGCTATAGTGCCATCAGACAAAATAGCTTTCAAGCCCAAAATTATAAGAAGAAACAAAGAAGGTCACTATATAATGTTAAAGGGGTCAATTCAGCAAGAGGATATAACAATTTTACATACATATGACTCAAACACTGAAGCATCCAGATATATAAAACCAATATTAGAACTGAAGAGAGAGATAGGTTATAATACAGTAATAGCTAGAGACTTCAACACTCCACTTTCAGCATTGGACAGATCTTCCAGACAGAAAATCAACAAAGAAATACCAGACTTAATCTGCACTATAGAACAAATAGATCTAGTAAATATTTACAGAACATTTCATCCAATGGCGACAGAATACACATTTTTTTCCTTAGCACATGGATCATTCTCAAGGACAGGCCATATGTTAGGTCACAAAACAAGTCTTACAACATTAAAAAAAAATTGAAATAATGACAAGCGTCTTCTCTCATCACAATGGAATAAAACTAGAACTCAATAACAAGAGGAATTTTGGAAACTTTACAAATACATGGATATTAAACAATATACTCCTGAATTACCAGTGAGTCAATGAAGAAATTAAAAAGGAAATTTAAAAAATGTATTGAAACAAATGATACCAAAACCTATAGGATGCAGCAAAATTAGTACTAAGAGGGAAACTTATAGCTATAAGTGCTTAAATAAAAAAAATAAAAAAAAAAAGGAAAACTTCAAATGAGCAATCTAACAATGCATCTTAAAGAACTAGAAAAGCAAGAGGAAACCAAACCCAAAATTGGTAGAACAAAATTGGTAGAAGAAAAGAAATAATAAAGATCAGAACAGAAATAAATGAAACTGAAATAAAAACATACAAAATATCAATGAAACAAAAAGTTGGTGTTTAGAAAAGTTAAACAAAATTGACAAAACTTTAGCCAGACTAAGAAGAAAAGAGAAAAGATGCAAATAAATAAAATCAGAATTGAAAAAGGAGACATTACAACTCATACAACAGAAATTCAAAGGATCATTAGTGGCTACTATGAGCACCAAATGCCAATAAATTGGAAAATTTAGAAGAAATGGACAAATTCCTAGAAAAATACAACCTACCAAAATTAAATCAGGAACAAACCCAAAACCTTAACAGACCAATAACAAGTAATGAGATAGAAGCCTTATATAATAACAAGTCTCCCAGTAAAGAAAAGCCCAGGACCTAATGGCTTCACTGCTGAATTCTACCAAACATTTAAAGAAGAACTAATACCAATCCTACTCAAACTATTCTGAAAAATAGAGGAGGAGAGACTATTTCCAAACTCATTCTACAAGGTCAGTATTATCTTGATACCAAAACCAGACAAAGACACACACACATACACACACACACACACACACACACACACACACATATAAAATGAAAAACAAAAAACTACAGGTCAATATCTCTGGTGGATATTTATGTAAAAATCCTCAACAAAATACTAACAAATCGAATTCAACAATACATTAGAAAGATCATTCATCACAATCAAATGGGATTTATCCCTGGGATGCAAGGATGGTTCAACATATGCAAATTAATCAATGTGATACATCATATCCACAGAATGAAGGGTAAAAACTATATGATCATTTCAATTGATGCATGCAATAAAATTGAACATCTCTTCATGATTAAAAACCCTCAAAAAACTGGGGAAAAAGGAAATATACTTCAACATAATGAAAGCCAGATATGAAAGACCCACAGATAGTATAATACTGAATGTGGAAAAACTTAAAGCCTTTCCTGTATGCTCTAGAACAGGACAAGGATGTGCCCACTTTCACCACTGTTATTAAACATAGTACTGGAAGTCCTAGCTAGAACAATAAGCCAAGAGGAAGATATAAATGTCATCCAAACTGGAAAGGAAGAAGTCAAATTATCCTTGTTTGCAGATAACATAATCTTATATTTGGAAAAACCTAAAGACTCCACGAAGAAACTATCAGAACTGATAAACAAATTCAGTAAAGTTACAGGATACAAAATCAACATACAAAAATCAGTAGCATTTCTATATGCCAATAATGAGCAATCTGAAGAAGAAATGAAAAAAGTAATCCCATTTACAGTGTCCACACATAAAATTAAACATCCAGAAATTAACTTAACCAAAGAAGCAAAAGATGTTTGTAATGAAAACTATAAAACACTTATGAAAGAAATTGAAGAGGACACCAAAAAAAGAGAAAAATATTCTAAATAACATATAAAAATATTCTATGTTCCCCCAATATAGATTGGGAAAATCAATATTGTTAAAATATTCATACTACCCAAAGCAATCTACAGATTCAATGCAAACTCTATCAAAATACCAATGATATTCTTCACAGAAATAGAACAAACAATCCAAAAATTTATATAGAACTACAAAAAGAGCCAGAATAGTCAAAGATATCTTAAGCAAAAAGAACAAAACTAGAGGAATCACATTATCTGCTTTCAAATTATACTACAGAGCTATAGTAACCAAAACAGTATGGTACCAGCATAAAAACAGACACATAGACCAATGGAACAGAATAGAGAACCCAGAAACAAATCCACACACCTAGCATGAAAACATTTTTTGACAAAGGTGCCAAGAATATACACTGGGGAAAAGATAGTCTCTTCAACAAATGGTGTTAGGAAAACTGGATATCCAAATGCACAGGAGTGAAACTAGACCCCTATCTCTAGCCATATACAGAAATCAAATAAAAATGGATTAAAGACTTAAATCGAAGACCTTGAACTATGTTTTCTACTACAAGAAAACATTGGGGAAAATCTCTAGAACATTGGCCCAGGCAAAAATTTATTGAGCAATACCCCACAAGCAAAGGCAACCAAAGTAAACATGCACAAATGATACCACATCAAGTTAAAGAGCTTCTGCGCAGCAAATGAGACAATTAACAACGTGAAGAGACAATCCAGAGAATGAGAGAAAATATTTGCAAACTACCCATCTGACAAGGGATTAATAACCAGAATATATAAGGATTTCAATTCTACAGGAAAAATCTAATAATCCATTCAAAAAATGGGCAAAGACTTGAATAGACATTTCTCAACAGAAAACATACAAATGGCAAACAGGCATATGAAAAGGTGCTCAACATTATTGATCACCAGAGAAATACAAATTTAAACTACAATGAGATATCATCTCATCCCAGTTAAAATGGCTTATATCCAAAAGACAGGCAATAACAAATGTTGGCCAGTATGCAAAGAAAAGAGAACACTCATACACTGTTGGTGGGCATGTGAATTAGTACAACCACTATGGAGAATAGTTTGGAGGTTCCTCAAAAGCTAAAAATTGAGCTACCGTATGATCCAGCAATCCCACTGCTAGGGATATACCCAAAAGAAAGAAAATCCATATATCGAAGAGATATTTGCACTCCTATGTTTGTTGCAGCACTGTTTACAATAGCTAACATTTGTAAGCAACTTAAGTGTCCATCAACAGATGAATGGATAAAGAAAATGTGGTACATATACACAATAGAGTACTATTCAGCAATAAAAAATAATGCAAATCCAATCATTTGCAACATGGATGAAGCCAGAGATCATTATGAAGTGAAATAAGTCAGACACAGAAAGACCAACATTGCATGTTCTCATTTATTTGTGGGTTCTAAAAATCAAAACAATTAAACTCCTGGACATAGAGAATAGAAGGATGGTAACCAGAGGCTGGGAAGGTCATGGGGAGCTGTGGGAGAGGTGAAGGATGGTTAATGGACACAAAAAAACAGAAAGAATGAATAAGACCTACTATTTGATATCAAAACAGGGTGACTATAGTCAATAATAACTTAATTGTATATTTTAAAATAACTTAGAAAGTGTAATCAGATTGTTTGTAACTCAAAAGAGAAAGGCTTGAGGGGATGAATACCCCATTACCTACATATATACCTATCCTACTACCCACTGTGTACCCACAAAAATTTTTTTAAATGTTTCCATTTAATGTGAGGCAGGATAAATAAAGATTGACATTATTTTAAACAATTATAGGACAGCATGGATAAGATGACAGGGAGTCATTAGTAGAGAAACACCCACTGTATCACTTGACTAGCCTAAGTAAATAAATAAATATTAAGTCATTAGGTTAAAATTTAAAACCCAATAATTCTGGAACCACTATGTGCCAAGCAAGAATACTGAAAGAGAGGTATACAGATACATCCCATTAAAGATTCTGAATTTCTGACTTGTTTGCTTTTACATTCATAGTGTATCTCTTGTATACGGCATGTAGTTGAGTCTTGTCTTTTCATTTGTTTGAAAACATCTGTGCTCCCATTTTGCCTATGTCAGAGCTACCAGACTCCTTTTAATTGTTGTCCACTATCATCTCCATTTCACAATAGCTTTAGACATGGTGTTCTCCATTTTCTCTTCCAAATAATCAGTCCCCTTAGGCAGATATGTGGGGTTGATCCTGTGGCCTGCCTTTCTCTCTGGGAAGAAACCCGGTGCCACTCAAAAGGAGTTTGGGGTTGGGACCTGCTTTTCCCGGGGTGACATTCCTACTCTATAATGGGCTTTGAGGAGGAGTGGCAGTCCCTGGTCTTCTTGGCTTGCCCATCTCAGCGTGAAACCTCCACCCTATGAGCTGGCTGGAGTGTAGGTGTTTGGAGCCCCAGTACTCTTGGGTGCCGCACTTGGGGCAGAGCTTCCACACTACTGGTGGCGGTGCATGATGGGGGAAGCAAGACGTGTTCTTCTTGGCCATGCCTACCAGGAATAGAGCTCCTACAACATAGGGCTGGGATGGACAAAAAAAATGTCAGTAGCCTGCCCTTCTGAGGGTAAAACTGTAGCCCCAGACTGGGAACTTAAGGGAGAGGAAGGTCCCCTCCTCATTTTCTTAGTTGCACATTCTCAGGGTAGAGCTTCCATAACACAGACCTGAGGAGAGGTGAGGAAATGGAATGAGCAGATCATGGTTCAAGTGCCACAGACTGTCAGTGTTCTTACCAATATTTAGCAGATTTTCTTGAATAAATACTTCTCCATGTGTTGTATGTTGTATGTCTTTAGGACAATTTCCAGAGACTTGGAATGATTTTTTAAAAAATAGTTTTCACCAGTTAAATTGCTATTTTACTTGGGAGAGGGCCTGGGAAGTCCTGCTCCCACCTGTAAATCATTCATTATTTCTGATGAATCATTTTCAGTGACTCTTGTCTTTATTTCCATGTATAAAATGTGTCTTTTATCAGGCTGTTTTAAAGATTTTTTTCTTTATCCTTGGTTTTCAGCGATTTGTCAATTATGTGCCTAGATATGAATTTCTTTTTTTTTTCTGTTTGAGGTATACTGGGCTTCTTAGATTCATAAATTGATATTATTATCCAAATTTGGAAAATTTTCAGCCAAGTCTCCTTCAATATTTTTTGCCTCATTAATTCTCTTTTCTCCTGAATAACACGTATGTTAGATTGCTTAGTATTTCCCTATTGGTAAGGAAGGCTCTGTTAATTTCTTTTCAAATATTCTTCTCCTTCAGTTGGTGATTTTCATTGGCTTTTCTTCAAGTTCTCTGATCTTTCCTTCTATTGTTTTCAAACTGATGTTGATCCCATCCATAATTTTTTCAGGTATTGTACTTTTTATTTCAGATATTGTATTTTTCAGTTCTGAGATTGCATTTTTTTAGTTCTGATTTCCATTTGGTTCTTTTTCAGCGTTTTCATCTCTTTTCTGAAATCCTCATGTCTCCACACATTACATCTATTGTTTTCTATAAATTCTGTAACATATTTACAATAGTAATTTTAAAGTCCTTATATGCTAATTCCAATACCTGCTTTGTTTGTAGGTATCCTTTTTTTTCTGCAGTTTCTCTCTCTCTTTCTATTATTGTCATATATTTCTGCTTCTTTACATGTCTGGTAATTTTTATTGTATGCTGGACAATGTAGAAACTCTAAATTCTGTCATTTTCATCAGATTAGTATTTGGTTTTGTTCTAGTAGGCAAGTAAATTTCTTGTGGATAACCTTAATCCTGTGTAGGCTTGTTTCTAGGCTTTATTAAGCTAGTTATATTTAATTTTTGCTCTTACTCCTAGGATATAACTCTGAGTTTTGGGATATGATCCTCATATCTAGGGCATGATGCTTCTGGCATACTGATGGAATTCAAGAGATGTTTATCAAGCCCCACTAATTTGGTGAGATTTTAACTTCAAACTGTATCTCTCCAGTACTAGGCAGCTGCCGAAATCTCCGCTTAGCCTTCCAGCTGATGTTTTCTGCTATGCTCTTTGGAGTCTTGCCCTGCACATTTGTGGTTAAAGAGTCAGCCAAGGTTTTGAGAAGATTTTGTACATAATTCTGGGACCTCCCCGTTCTATTACTCCTAACCTCCTGGGATCCCCCAACAACCCACTTCAATTTCCAGTTGCTCTGGCAGCCCTGTACTCAAGCCTCTAATTCTTTAGTTGAATAAGTACTTGTTCTGCAGGTGGTGGATGTCTGCAGGTAAAAAAACCAGTTAAATATGTATTATATCTCCTCCAGTTTGTACCTATTTTTGGTCCTTCTTGTGCATGTGTGTGTGTGTGAGAGAGAGAGACAGAGAGAGACAGAGAGAGAGGGAGAGAGGGAGAGAGAGAGAGAGAGAGAGAGAGAATGAGTTCATAAGCAGTGGAAGGTTTAGTCTGATACTAACTACTCTGCCATTACTCAAAGCTGGAAGCCTTTATATTTTTTAAACATTAATGAAATTATACCATATATTCTATTTGATAACATTTTGGTAAAAAGTTGAACAACATATTTTAGATATCATTGTATACATATATTTTAATTGACTTTATGTCTTTTGCCTGCTATATGGTGTTCCATATATCAATAAAAGGCTGTAAAACAAGGATAAATTATAAATGGAGTTATAGGTTATGAATTAGGTCTCTTTCAATGTTCTTTGAGAGATATTAAATTAGTTTCTTTTGAATTATATAAGAGCGGACCACAAAAGACTAGTTATATTTGGGTCTGTAGCACCATGAATTGAAATAATCCTCTATAATGAACATTTTGGTTGTGTTCAGTTTTCGCTATTACAAGCAATGATGCAATGAACATCCCTGTATATTACTTTTCCGTCTTTCCTAAAGGATTATTTGTAGGAGTTGAAATGTTGAGTCAAACTAAATCCACATTTATAATTTTAATAAATAGTTACCAATTACTATTTAATAATTCTATACTCTCCAACAGTAAATGAAATTGCCTATTTCTTCACAATTTTAACAATATTGGATGTTTTCAACCTTTAAATCTTTCCCATAAACACAAACATGCTCATAGCATTTTTAAAAAGAGAAATTGTCAAGTCCTCTTTTGCTGTTCTAAATCCTGATTCTGAGCTATTTTAAATTTCTCTTTCTAATTTCCTAACATTGTGACTCAGTCTTAGAATAGGAAAATCAATTTTGGCTCTGGGCTCCCCACTCAAAAACAATTTGGATTCTATGTCCAGGCGCGCTGCTGCTGATAAAGCATCATTCCCAGTTCAACCTGGTCCAGGGTTTTATTTCCTAGGGTTCTTCTACATGGGTATTCACAGCTTACCTCATTCCTTTCACATTCCCTCGTTTACTTTTGAAATTTACTGCATTCCCTAAAATAGACAGTTTTATCTTTGTAAATTATGCCACTACAATTTCAGTTGAACCATATTCCTGTAACAATTGGTTGAAAAGTATTTTGTCAGTAAGAAATGTTCTAATATGCCTCAAGAATTACTGCTGTAGCTTCCTTAGCTTCCTTACTTAAAAAAAAGTAATCATTAAGAGAGCAAATTACATATTGGAACATTTTGTCAGTAAAATATATATGTTGATCTTGGACTTCCAAGTTTAAAATATATATATATTTTAAAGTAATTTAAGAAAATTTTAAACTGAAAGTCATTGTGAGATAAAAGTTCCTATCAAGTGTGCAGCAAAATGAATAAAATATATTAATCAAAACATATAATTGTGAAATTTAAGAATATTGGAATCAAATACATATATATATATATGTCAAATACAGCTTAAAGATAGCAGATATTAAACACACATGTCTTCCTGTACTTTTTATGGATCCCCACTAACTAACATATAGGAAGGAAACCCAAGAAGGAAAGGATAATTGGAGGGAAAATGAAAGCCATCAAATGTTGTGAGTTAGAAAACAGAAAGAGGAAAGAAAACTGACCTAGCGGGTCTAGGACAGCTAGCTATGTCCTAAGTGAGCAAGCTAAGTAGTAGCCCATTTTCTAAAATAGAACCACAAAGTCGCAAGAATTAGAAGTAGCAGGGGTTTATGATTTGGGAGTAAAGGGGAATACAAAAGTCTAGGAGTCAGATAGACACAAATCCAAATCCTCCCTGCTGCCCCACCCAAATCCTAATGCTTACTTTGTGTGATCAGATAATTAACCCCTCTTTCCCTCAGCAGAAATTTGTGGTTTATACTCTAGAGACAGCAAAAACAGAAGGTCTCTGAAGTGTGGGATACATGGCACAGTTGAGGACAGCAATCATTTTGAAAGAAGGAGGACTAAATACTAAATGTTGAAGCCCTCTGCTACAGCTCATGGCCCTCTTCCATCACTAGGTTCCCAGAAAACTGTGCAGGATCTTAGAAGATTCTTCTCTGAAAACATCTGACAAGCCAAAAGAAAAGATTTAAAGATGCTGATATTAGGATTATCCAACAAACAGCTCAGCCTGATAATCCTACAAGTGAGCTAATGGTCTTGAAACCCCACCCACAATACAGAGTCTCATTCAGCTTTTTAGGGCTCCAATTTTAAATATAAATGAACAGCCAACCATCATCTTTTAAAGAAAGTCTCTAACATGAAAGGCCGAGACTAAAAACAAAGAGACTGAAGTAATTTGGAGAAAACATAAATTAGATAAGAAGACAAAAACTATCAGAGAGCAAAGAGAATATATTGTAAATAGGAAGGAGGATGCTGTTTTGAAATGGTGCATTCATACAACAAAAGAGTCTTAGCAATTAAAAATATTATGTTATAAATTAAAAATCCAGTAAGAAGGTTGGAAGGAAAATTTGATTAAACTTTCCAAAGGACAATAAAATGACAAAAAATAAGAGAGAAAGGGCAAGGAACTTTAAGGATCAAGCCAGGAAGTCCAATATCCAAACACTATGAGTCATAGAAAGAGATAAAAAGAAAACAGTAAATGGAATCATCAAAAAGTAATTTAAGAAAATTTCAAACTGAAAGTCATTGTGAGATAAAAGTTCCTATCAAATGTCCAGTAAAATGAATAAAATATATCAGTCAAAACATATCATTGTGAAATTTAAGAATATTGGAATCAAAGAAAAAATTCTAAAGCTTCTAGAGAGTGAAAAATTGGTTAGATTCTAATGAAAAATCAGAATGACCATTAATCTTCTCAATGATAACACTAGAAGCTAGAAGTAATTCTGCAGAAAAATGAATTTTATAGAATTTTATACCCAGCCAAGCTATCAAATAAAATAATGTCTTTTTCAGACATATAAGCTCTCAAACAGCACTCTATGCACATTTCTCAAGATGCAATTAGAGGAGCTCCTCCACCAAAATAAAAGAGGAAAACAAGAAAGATATTGGAATGCAGGACAAACAAGTGCAATAAATCCCAGCATGATATTGAGAGAAAATCTTCAGGATAACAGCTATGTAGCAAGTCCACAGGGCAACTTATCTATATTGGAGAAAGCCAGAATACTGATAAGGATCTAAGATGATGAAGTTGATAGAATGCTTGCATATGAACATTTTTGAGAGTTTGGGGATGACTTAACGATAAATGCATAGAAACTAAACAAACAAGAAGAGGAATTCAAGGTAAATCTAAAAGCTGGATAAGGAAAAGTCATCACAGTTCAACATTTATATTGTCATATTAATACTGATCCCACCAAAATTATGGTATAAATATTGGGATAATGAAGGATAAGAAGTGTGTGCCAGGGGAGGCTGGGGGCATTTTCTGACCATCTTGTCATAACTGGGCAGATCCCCAAACCATTTTTTCTTTGTTAGAGGGAAAGATGGTATTAAAGCCTGAACTCAAAGCAATATTTTTGAGATTTACTCACTTTGCCCTAAGTATCTACCATATATACATGTTATTATACTTCTGTTAGTTTTTCTCTGATTAATCTATCTTTTGTTATGGGGTCAATCTCAACTAAGAACTACAAAAGGGTAGAGAGAAAATTATTTCTCTAAATAGTTTTTCCTCCTCTACATTGTCAACAGAGAACAGAAGGAAACAAGTTCTGACGAGTGCAAACTGTGCCTGGAAATTCCAACAGTGAAGACACATACAGGCAGGTTTGCGTCTGAAACATTCACCAGGAATCTCAAATATTGGGACAATCACTACTCAAGGAAGTCTTGCATTACAGGCAAGGCCATCCTACTTGAAGATCTGTTTATTTCACAGACAATGAAGGAGGGGAGGGAATTCTTTGGATTTTTCTTGGGAGCCCAAAATTTAGACTGACCAACAGTGACCTCAGATAATCTTTGCTGGACTTAACAAATTCAGAGGACAGACCATGTCCCAGTCCTGTGGATGACCTAATAAGATTAGCTGTTTGGAAGGCAGGATACATACCTGTCATTGCTAAAGGGCAGGAGGATTATTGCTCAGAGGGTAGAGTAAGCTAATGACATTTCACTGTAGAAATGCTCCATGGGAACAGAATGAAGAGTTTGGGGTGGGAACAGAGAGCAATGAGGATTCTTTAGAGAAGTCCAGAAGGAGCTCATATTTTTTTTTGGTCAAATAAAGTCAGAATACGCTCTAGATCACTCAGATACTAAGACAACTTCATAGTGCTGCCCCCTTAATTGTGTCAGAAAGAAAGAAAATTTAAACCATTTATCTAAGATCAGTGTTGTCAGCAGTGGGGTGTGGGATCCACCTGTCTTCCTTCTCTCAGAGAATCAGCTCTTCCTACATTTTCTCATGCAAAAAAGGCTATGGATGAAAGGTCATGAATGGAGTGCTTTTCCATCAGCCTTGAGACAAATACCCTATTAAAAAACCCATGCCGTGCCCTGCCCACAGACTGTCTCAGATGGGATCATGTTGGCTGTTTACTAAATACCACAGGGCAGTAACTACAACCTCACTTTGCTCTGCTGTTTTGCAGGACTTGATGGCTGGTGGCAGGCAGGACCTATTAAAGATTGTCTATTTTATTAATGTCACTCATTTGTTCTCTATAATGATAATGGGAGATACACTAAAAATCCAGCTGGTGAGCTGGGCACATGCTGATATGCAGCTGACATCACCTTTCTGAGGCCCTGGACAATACTTCAGGGGTTCATTTAAATGCTCATAGAGTCCTAAGTTTTGGCATGGCTATGTATTTTAGCCAAATGACCTTGGCTGAGTTAGTTAGCTTCCTTGAGCATCAGTTTCCGGCCTGTAAAGGAAAAAAGGCTAAAACTCTGAATCTCAAATGGCTCCTGGCTCCTAAGATTGTCAGAGGATTAAATGACACAGTGTACTTGAAATCCCCTTCCATGTGCCAGGGGTATAATAAATGCTTCATCATTGCTGCTTCCTTTCCTTTGTCTCCCCTTCCCTGCCTCTCTGTGCTCACTGCACATGAGTGTGTTGTTCCTGCAGAATGAGTTCATTGAGACAGAACAGAATGTAGTTAATTGGACATGTTCTAGCATGCCCTAAATAAATACAATCAGCCCTCTACATCCGTGGGTTCCACATCCCCAGATTCAACCGACTGTGAATCAAAAATATTCTGAAAAAAAAAAAAATACAACAATAACAATAATACAAAGAAAAAACAAGACAGTATAACAACTGTTTACATAGCATACATTGTATTAGGTATTGTAAGTAACCTACAGATGATTTAAAGTATACAGGAGGATAGCCTGGCATGGTAACTCACATAATTCCAGCACTTTGAGAGGCCCAGATGGGAGGACTGCTTGAGTTCAAGACCAGCCTGGGCAACATAGTCATGTCTATAAAAAATGTTTAAAAATCAGCCAGGCATGGTGGCATGCGCCTGTAGTCCTAGCTACTAGGGAGGCCAAGGCAGAAGGATCCCCTGAGCTGAGGAGGTTGAGACTACAATGACCTGGGAACACTCCACTATATTCTAACTTGGGCATCAGAGTGAGATCTTGTTTCAAAATAAATAAATAAAGTATACAAGAGGATGTGGTAGGTTATATGGCAATACTGCATCATTTTATACAAGGGAATTGAGTATCCATGGGTTTTGCTTTCTGCAGAGGCCTTGGAATGAGTCTGCTGTGGATACCAAGGGAGGACTGCACCAGTATGCAGTTCCTGTGCAGCCTGTAACTAGGTGGTGGGGTGGGGAAGCAGGGAAGGTGATACATGGGGCATCACCCTAGGCTATCTGTTATGAAAAGCTTTTCTGTGCTAACCATAGAAGACCTCTTCACTGGAACTTGGGATGTTTTGCTTTAGCATCTACTGCTACTCCCGGGAACAGCTGAGTACCAAGGATGTGAGCGTTGGAACATTATAGTCCAGGATTTGTTGATTCACTCTTTCAGCAAACATCGCAAACCTGAGTACAAGCCAGGCACCACTCATTCATTTCTTTATTCATCATCAAATATTTCTATAACATTTATTCTGTGCCTGACACTGTTCTAAGCATTCAACAAATACACTCTCAATGCCTCCTTATAATGGTGTTATGAGGTTGGTTCTATGATTATCTGTGTTTCAGAGGTAGCTGAAACTACCTTTTCACTACTGCTAAACGGAAGCTAAAGACTTGTCAGATGCCTCACTGGGAAAACAAACAAGCTATGTTCGGGTATTTTTGAAGTAGAAGGAAGGGAAGATAAAACTCAAGTTCAATTATCAAGTGGCTCAGTGAGGGAGGCACCACAGTAAGCAAATGAGAACTGAAATGAGAAGACAGCAAAGGGATGAGAAGTCCTGGCAAGTGTGGGGACAGACCGCACAGGCCTGGGGCTATAGACAGAGCTTTCCTGGTTTGGGGTTGTTGTTACAGGGCAAGACCAGTTCCTTCCTGCTTGTCTTACAGGTGCCACCTGGCATCTGACAACGACCAGAGACAATGTCCACTGCCTGCTGAGAAACAGGCAATACAACCACTGCTTGAACATAAATACAGTATGATACCAAGCCAGGGGATATTTTGCAAGGATACAAGTCATATGATGAAAAATGTAACCGATTTACTAATCATTCAAGAAGGAAAAGAAGGTTCCAGAAAACCATGGGTCTCTTTCCATGCGCCCCATAATATGCCACTAACAGTGAACATGAATTGTGGGGGCAGGATAATAAATCAATGTTTTTTGCGTACCACCCAAGATACTGTTCATACACTTTTAAAAATCTTGGTTATTACTGGCTCCCTTGACCCACTAGTTTTCCCATTACACCCCAAGGTTGAGTGTTCTCTACCTCAATGTGTCTGTGGGACAAATCTTTCCAAAGATGTTAATAGGTGGTGTCATGGAAGAGAAGTTTTCAATGCCAAATACATTTGGGAAATACTGCACACTTCTGATGTGGAGATTCACAGTTCACACTGGCAGTTTAAAAGTGTTGAAATTTCTTCTGTTCCCCTGGTAGTCTAAAGGGTGAAATCCAAACTCTTGGCCTGGTTTTAAAAATTAGCTGACTTATCCCACCTTACTTAACAGATGTAATTTTCATGACAGGCAGACTCACAACAACAGTTCCTCCTAGGCATCTTATCCATCTTCACTCCTGGGCCCTCTCTCATCTTCCCCCTTCCCCTAGCACACCTTTCCCAGGCTTTCCACTTACTCCATACTCCTGTCAAGCTCCAGCTCAAGATTCATCTCCTTAACTCCCATTCCCTACAGCGAACTTTCTCTCTACTGTGAAACTGTACCTACACAAGGTGGTGTCATGTCATTCAGATTACTTCAATGTTGCCTTGGAATTATCCTCGGGGTGTATGATAAAGGTAGTTTGTAAGCAGCTTTGCCTATTTTCAACATCTCATGGGAGCCTATTATTGCAGCATGGGCTGTGTACAAAAAAACAATGCTGGAAACATTTCCTGGTGGACGTGCTGATGGCTAGCTTTGTTCCTTTGTAAGACCACTTAGATTCTCTGTGGAGAAGGAAAGGGATTTAATGGACTCACAGTTCCACATGGCTGAGGAGGCCTCACAAAGGCATGGTGGAAGGCAAAGGAGAAACAAAGGCTCTCTTACATGGTGGCAGGTATGGGGGAAACCGACCCCATGATTCAAGGATGTCCACCTGGCCCTGCCCTTGACACCCAGGGATTATTACAATTCAAGGTGAGATTTGGGTGGGAACACAGCCAAACCATATCACCCTGTCTTTAAAAAAGAAAGAAAAGAAAATATATTCAGAACCTGACCACTGCTCACCACCTCAATGCACAAGCTATGTTCCCCTGGAAGCTGAGTCTGAGATGGAGCTGAGTGGGCAGGGAGTGTATTAGGGGGTACTCTTGGGATCAATGCCTGTAGAAAGGGAGAAGTTGGGCTGTGAGGTAGTCACAAGGAAGGTCTGAGCGGACTCCTTGAGGAGCTCTGAACTGGGATGGCCCTTAGGAGTTGTCCTGAGTCCAGGTACAGGGCCAGGCCTTTGTAGCCCTCACTAACAAGCCTCCAGGCAGAGAAAGTGTCACTGGGCAAGGCAGCTGTCTTTAGCAGAGGCGATTCTTGAAGAGGGCTGACAGCCAAAAGCCATTAGCTGGAGCTTCCCGGCTGCCAGAGGAATAAATGTTTAATTCCCAAAGGAGACCTAAGCAGCCTTTACCACACTTCACCATGGCCATCTTGATCGGAGCTCCATCTTCTCAAGAGCAGTGCAACAGCTCCTCACTGGTCTGCCTGCTTCAATCCTCTTATCACATAAGCTAGGGTAATCCTTTGAAAATATGTTAGGTGATGTTCCATCTCTGCTCAAAGTCATCATGTCAGTACCTTCCTGCCTCAACCTGAGTAACATCCAAAGTCATCACAATTGTCTGTACGACCCTACAGCCTCTGCTCCCTCAGCTGTCAGTCCTCAGCCACTACCCTTCCCCTCTTTATAACGGCACCCTAGAGACTCTGAACTCCTTGCTGTTCTTTGAAAATCTTGGCAAGTTCAGTTAAAAGATAAATTTACGCATATTAAAATTTCATGAGTTTATCTGAGCTTTGAATGATTCAGGAATCCGGCAGCACCAGACCACAAGCAGCTCAGCACAGTGCTCGGAGGGGGAGGAGAGCAGGGGCCTTTTATAAGGTGATCATGGAAGCAAGACAAAGAAAATATTTGATTGGTTAAAGCAGAAAGTCCCTGGTGAGAGGTCAGTTTCTAATTGGTAAAGTCCGTAGTTAGAAGTTAGCTGGCAGTTTCTGACTGGTTACGCTTGTTTCATTTTACTGTTTACATTGAGTTGGTTTTCCATTTGCTTAGGAAGGAACCCAGGGTGCTGAAGGTACCTCAGCTAAATGGCCTCCCGATTAATTATGAACAGTTCCCATCTCAGGGTTTTCCCATTTTACTGTTCCCTCTGCCCAAAATGTTCTTTCAGGCATCAGCACTGCTTCCTCCCTCGGGTTTTTACTCCTGTCACCTTCTTGTGGGGGTCTTCTCTGGCTAACCTGTTGGAAACAGTACTGCTCCTTCCCCTGGCTCTCCTTGGGCTTTCCTGCATTCTCTTTCTCCATAGCAAGGGGCTCAAGGGGAGAAATTACAGACTGTCACATTGACTGCTATATCCCCACCACCTATATTCATGCCTGGCAATGGCAGGTGCTCAAAAAGTATATTTTGAATGAATTTCTATAAGCTACAGGAAAAGGTTCCATGATTGGTCCAAATTGAAAATTGGTCCATGATTCTCTAGGAAAGTAAGAGGAGCTGTGTTTCCCTTCCTGTTGTTTAGCTTTGGTCAGACAGGCCATTTGTTTTTCCTTACTCAAATTAAATAAGGAGTTAGCTTAAGTATCTCTTATAGAACAAGCAAACAGTTGAGATATCAGAATTCTGATATTATCTCATACCTAAACCTTATAAAAACTTTTTTTTTTTTTTTCCAAATTTGCTTTGGCCTCTTAAAAGAATTTTGACACTGTTAAACTTTCTCTAAGGCTTTTGTTTCCTAAAAGCAGTGATACTTAAGAAATCCCCTACTGGGCCAAATACAGTGGCTCATGTCTGTAACACCAGTACTATGGGAGGCCAAGGCAGGAGGATGGCTTGAGCCCAGGAGCTCAAGATCAGCCTGGGCAACACAGGGAGACCCCATCTCCACAACAACAACAAAAAAATTAGCTGGTCTTGGTGGTGCACCTGTTGTTCTGTAGTGTCAGCTACTTGAGAGGCTGAGATAGATCACTTGTGCCCAAGAGGCTGAGGTTGCAGTGAGCCGTGATGACACCACTGCACTCCAGGTGGGGAGACAGAGTGAGACCCTGTCTCTTTAAAAAAAAAAAAAAAAAAAAAAAAAAAAAGAGAGAGACAGAGAGAGAGAGAAAGAAATCTCTTACCCTTTTGTGTTTCAAAAGAAACAGCCATCCCCACAAAGGACAATCCTGCCCTGGAATATTCTGTGATAAGACCCACCTTCATCCTTCCCCAAGGCTTCCATGAGGAATCATGGGAGACCAGGACCCCTTCCTTTCCTTTGAGTTATTCTTCATTAATAAATGTTCTCCCTATTACAACGGCATGAATAAAATCATATCCTTAATTGTCCAGTGCATTTTGTGTTTCACAGTTTGATGCCAACACTTGGATATAACTGGACCTCACCTTCCAATTCCCAGTTACTTCACACAGGTAAGGAGGCCTTAGGTCATCTCTAAGTTGTTCAGTGGGAGGGAGCAGAAAATTGGTGATTCCTTTCCTCCCCATCATAAGGATCATGGCCAACTATACAAAAGACAGGTTAACCGGAAAAAAAATAACAAGTGTATTTGATCATAGTTTTTTTTTTTTTTTTTTGAGACGGAGTCACGCTCTGTCGCCCAGCTGGAGTGCAGTGGCACGATCTCCGCTCACTGCAAGCTCCGCCTCCCGGGTTCACGCCATTCTCCTGCCTCAGCCTCCGGAGTAGCTGGGACTACAGGCGCCTGCCACCACACCCGGCTAATTTTTGGTATTTTTAGTAGACACGGGGTTTCACCATGTCAGCCAGGATGGTCTCGATCTCCTGACCTTGTGATCCACCGGCCTCGGCCTCCCAAAGTGCTGGGATTACAGGCGTGAGCCACTGTGCCCGGCCAGTTTTTTTAAAAACAATTTCATTTTAAAAAATGAAAGCACTTACATTGACCCTAAAAATATAAATATAGCAAACAGGTAACTGGGTGTGTAAAACATTTGCACACACAATCAGGCATTTATGGAAGCATATGCCCCATTTTGCATGTAAAGACAGGTTTCATTTGTACTTTATTGCTTCAAACAATGAACAGCTTATTTGATCATAGGTTTACATGACAGTTGAGCCTTCAGAATAAAGATCCAGAGATACAGGAGAAGCTATCTAATTTTATGCTTAGGTTTGATGAAGCAGGGATGGTCATGTGGAAATGTGATTGGACAAAAAAGGGTATGATCTAACGGAAATAGATTGTGTGAGGAAACCTACCAAGGCCTGGCTGTTCAGATTCTTCTTGGCCTCTCCGTGCAGCATTCCTTCCTCCCAGGTATGGGGTAGGACCCCTCTGGGATGGGGGGTCTTAGTTTCTTTATGGCTGTTACACAGAAGAATGGTGGAAGGTTAGAATAATATTTCTAGGTTTTATGGCTGGCTTTGGGGAAAAGGAGTCCTTGTTTCTATGACCCATCTTGGGGAAGAGGGATCACAGTTTCTATGGCTTATCTCAGGGGAGAATGAGGGGCGAGAGACGGGGCGGGGGGCGCAGAAGAAGGTCAGAGAGAGACTTTGCTTCTGAGGCTACTTTGGAGGCTTTCATTTTGGGGTATTGTTTTCTGAGTCCCAACAGTGGCAATGATGTTCATTTTCAACAAAAGGGAAGACTGGCAATGTTGAACTTAATCTAAGTCTTATACTCTAAAAAGTAGAGATGTTAAGAAATCTTCTGCCCTTTTGGGTTGTAGGAACTGGCTAATTGCCAAGGGCCACACAGGTTTTGCATTTTCTGAAGTAAGACCCACCTCCATCCTTCCTCATGCTCCCTTAAGACTCTCTTTGTTCTCCATAAAAGCCAGGCTCATTCCTTTTCTTTGAGGTATTTCTTATTAATGAATGTCCTCCTACTGCAATAGCCTGAAAAAAATCATATCCTAATTTACTGGTGTATTTTGTCTTTCATACTTTCAAAAGGGGGGGATTTGTGTTGGGAGGGTTTATTTATAGCCTTAAAGCGTCTGTTGGAAAATCAGCAGCTGACAATAGTGAGTGACAAAAGAACTCTTGACAATAGATAACAGATAGCCAAAGGGTCTGCTCCCTCAGCAGAAAGCCAGCATGAAGCTCAGTTTCAGAGCAGGGAATAATTATTACTTCCAGAGGCTGACAGAAACTTGACTCAAGCAGATGGTTGGACAAAAATATATTGTTGGAAGAAATTTCCCAGCATAAAAAGTAAATGTCACTCTATATAATTTGCCCATGAAATCAACTATCTCCAATGTGCTAGCCACAAAAGACTCAGTCCTTCCCTGTCTGGGGGCTCTGGTTATAAAGAGATGGGGTGGAGGCAGAAGTCCCTGGAAGATGGAGACTGTCATATATCACATGTCTACAAGCTCCTGCTCCGCTTCTTGCCATGTGATCTCTGAACAGGGCAGCTCCCCTCTGCCTTCTTCCATCATAAGTGCAAGTAGCCCAAGGCTTTCACCACATGCCCAGTCATTAGTCAGTAGATTCGTGAGCCAAATAAACCCTTTGTAAATTACCCAGTCTCAGGTATTCCTATGTAGCAACACTAAATGGACTAAGATAAACCACTATCTACTATTTATATTCAAAGAAATATTCCCTAGACAGACACCGTCATTCTTGGGCAGGGCACATACCAGGAGCACCAAATTCATCAGCAGTCTATAACTGGGCTTACTTACAGCATTTGTAGTTATTTGTTGTCCTTGGATTAGCAACGAGCTGATGAGTCGTGCTGAAGACCTTGATATTGGCCAAGTCCTCACAAAATTGATTCATCTTCTAGAAGCTGACAAGTAGGAGGTTATATGTCACCAAAAGAAAGACTAGTAACTACTTGATCAAATCCAACCCATTTTATATTTCCTCCAAATATTCTCCATTAAGAATGTAATTTGACATAAAAAACAGGTCTGCTTAGAGATAGAATATGAAAATGAAATGGAAATATATGAGTATTGCAAGATGTTGGGTTTGTTTTTACTTTTTAAGTGCTCAAACCTGGATTTCATAGCCTATGCTTTGAATTAGCAATGGCTATCAGAATTATTGCCATATATTTTGCATAAGTTTAACAGACAAGGCTTAATTGGCTCACTGAACTGTGTCTTTGTGAGACTTTGATTTTCCTGTAAGAACAGTAAATGCCAACAAGATAGACATCCCTGTTCTTCTAAGCTTTGTTTATAGTTCTAGGAAGTAAACAGGCAGTTATTGTATTAAAAAACATTCCCTGTATGCCAGCGACATCTAATTTTAATGTGGGAGTTTTAGAGGAAAAGGAATGGGATGTCATAAAAAAGAACCCCCAAAATATGCCTAATACCTAGAACTTGAAGTCTGATCTTGATTCCACTGTGGATTAACAAGCCACATGTTTCTCAATGTCACTGTCACCTTGATGTATAGGATATTTGCCACTTAGTTTCTAAATGGCTCTGAGATCACATTTTGGAGGCACATTTATCTTGCATACCCATGGCAAGGAGAGCCATTTGTCAAACTGGATGTAAAATAAATTAAATGGGATTCTGCTGCCCATACACATTAATGCCTCCCAAAGAGACCAATGTGCTAACTTGGGCAGGACTTACAAAAGCTCAGTTGAAGTATTACCTCCTCTGTGGCCAACTTAATTGCTCCCTCTGTGCTGACCATGGTTGCTGGTGGTTATAGCTGTCTCCCCAAAAGGCTGAGATCCTGAGGGCACAGACTATGTCTTATTCATCTTTGTATCTCTGGTAACTTGCATAGTGTTTTGTAATCAGCAAGAATTTGCTCAAAGATTGTAAATATTCATTTAAGGGTAGCCAACTGTTAGATCTGAATCCACCCCAACACTGAGTATGCTCTGAAGTGTGCCACAATTCATAGCCACTTATCTTTAGAGTCCTGATAAAGATATTGAGGGACTATGCAGTTTCTATTTCTATACCACAAACATCTGCAGGAGGTGATTCTACCCTCACACTTCTCAGAGCCCTGGGAGGGTGAAGAAGATTAGAAAAACCGGGCCAGGTGCAGTGGCTCACGTCTGTAATCCCAGCACTTTGGGAGACTGAGGTGGACGGATCACGAGGTCAAGAGATCGAGACTATCCTGGCCAATATGGTGAAACCCTATCTCTACCAAAAACGCAAAAATTAGCTGGGCGTGGTGGCACACACCTGTAGTCAGGCTGAGGCAGGAGAATCGCTTGAATCGGGGAGGTGGAGATTGCAGTGAGCCAAAATCATGCCACAGCACTCCAGCCTGGCGACAGAGCAAGACTCTGTTTCAAAAAAGAAAAAAAAAAAAAAGAAAAAGAAAAAGAAAAACTCTGATAGCCAAAAGAATTCAACTCAATGGTTTAACAAAACACCTCTTCCAGGCACTGTTCTAAGCATGTTACACCTTTCATCTCATGGAATCCTCACTGTGACCATAGGTGGGTACTGTTATTGTTTGCATTTTACATGTAGGGAAACTGGCACCCAAAGGTGGAGTAACTTGCCCAAGTGATAGAGGCTTAGATAGAGCCTTATTACTTCTCATACCTCTCGCTTCCCAAGAAGCCAGGCAAACGAATCATTTCTCCTCTGCACTCCCATAGACTCGATACTCAGGCACAGGCTTGATTGCATCTTGTTGTAATTAGAGCTTCACGTCTTGTCTCATCGGTCAAACAGTGAGTTCCTGGAGAAGAGGAACTGTGTATTTATTAGTAACCTTTTCACCTCCCTGCTTAGCAGAGTGACTGGCATGTAGTAGCCTCTGCTTGAGTGTTTGCTGAATAACTGAATGAGGGGAGGCTCTATCCAAAGCTACCACACCTGGAGAACTCCGCAGAGAAAGGGATGAAGACAGACTCATCCTACTGCTTCAGGACTGTGTGTGTGTGTGTGTGTGTGTGTGTGTGTGTGTGTGTGTACATCCAACAGCAACTTTCACAGTGGGCCACCAAAGCCTAGTGGAACTAACTGGCATTTAAACCAGATACCCTATATTTTGCTAGAGCAAAGGTAGTCAAATTTTTTTTGTTTTTTTAAGACGGAGTTTTGCTCTGTCTCCCAGACTCAAGTGCAATGGTGCAATCTTGGCTCACTGCAACCTCTGCCTCCTGTGTTCAAGCGATTCTCCTGCCTCAGCCTCCCAAGTAGCTGAAATTACAGGTGCTGGCAATCACAGCTGGTTAATTTTTGTATTTTTAGTAGAGACAGGGTTTCACAATGTTTCCAGGCTGGTCTTGAACTCCTGGAGCTCAAGTGATCCGCCCCCCCTCGGCCTCCCAAAGTGCTGGGATTACAGGCATGGACCACCACATCCATCCCTAAAATATGTTTTTAAAGTTTTTAAAAAGTGTTAAAACGTCAAAATAGTTTAAAAAAAATATGTTATTCATACTTTAAGCCCAGCAATTCCACTTCTAGGAGATTATGCTAAGCATCATCATGGCTATATGTCTATACGTTTATGGTCTAGAGGCCATCAATATAAACATGTGTGTGGCTGAGCAGGTAGTAAGCAGGTGGAAGGAGCTGGGTAAAGGATATGCATTCCGTGGGGTGGGCGATGGGAAGGACCGTGGCACGCTAGAAAAGGCTTGCCTGTTATTGTGATTCAAGGACAGAGATCCAGAGTAGCCAAAGGTTGTTTTTCAATAGGGCCCAAAAATCTCAGTTGAGAAATACTGGCTGTGGTGGATTGCAAAAAATGGACCCAAATTATTCCCCTCATCTCTCCATGCCTTTCGGTAGAGCCCTCCCACACCGACTCTGAGCTGGCACATGACCGACTTTGGCCAGAGATGTCAGCAAAAGGGATGCAAACAGAGGCTTGAAAGGTGTTTCCACACAGGGGCTTGCCTTCTTGCTGCCCCGGGAACCCCCGCCACTACTACCATGTAAAGAAGGCAGGGTAACCTGAGAGATAAAAGGGCGTGACCTAGACACATGTGACTCATTGCCCCAGGAAATAGCCTGCGACTTTCCAGACACATGAGTGAGGCCACCCTAGAGCATCCTTCCTCAGCCAACCCACCAGCTGACCACAGATGCACGAGACAGCCCAGCAGAAATCAGCTGAGCTGGCCCAGATTGGAAGAGCAAGCCGAGCCAGCTCACAGAATTGTGGGCTAAATTCTAAGCCAATACATTTATTGTTTGAAGCCATTACATCTTGGGGGTGGTTTGCTATATAAAAAAGCTAATTGAGAACAAAATTAAAATATATTTGGCGCTAAACAAAGCAGGGATCGAATTCATTGTAACGTCTGATGAATGTAAAGATTTAACCACAAACGCTCCCTTCCTTGCATCACTTTATAATAATGAAAAAGCAAAACCAACCTAAAGATCCATGCAGGCAAGTGGTTAAGACATGATGGCCTAACTGCATACTGGAAAGGTATGCATTGCTGAAAATGATGGCAGAGAATAGTGGCAACACATAGACTAGCAACCCTTCATAAGTGTGCCATCAAATTTTGATCAACAGGTAAAATTTCATTGCCCTCCTGGAACACGTACTCTTGTGGAAATGGAACACGAAGCTGATTGGATCATCAGGTAGCGTAGAGGCCATCTTGCTATAAGGAAGAGATAAAATCTCAGAATAAAGCCCAGACCGTGCTAAACTTTGCTTTTTGAGGAGATAAGAGTGCACAGAGGGGAGCCGTAAACAGCTCTACTCAAATAGTGGAACATGGTACCAAATGGGGATAGAGCAAAAAGTGGGACAATGGTTTTGAGAGTGAAAGACATTGCTATACTTGTTGTCATCTTTTTAGTAGCTAAGTGTATTTTTATCTCTTCAAACATGCCACCAAAAATTATAGGACTTGAAAGTGTGTGGTGAACACAAAGGATGTTGAAATCATTGGCATAGAGAAATAATGACACAGAAGGACAGTTTGATGTTATATAAAAGATGCCACTTGTAAAGCAGTAGGTACGATATAATCCCATTCTTGTTATAAAATCGAAAACTTAATTTAGTTAATTTTAAGCCATGAATATAACCATTTGGAGTATGGCATTGAGGAATATTTAAAAGACGTATCATTTTAATTACACATTTTAGTCTCTCTAAATAGTCCTCACACTGACCAAAAAAAAAATATGTATTATCAGTCGGAAAATACAACACTTTTTATAAGGAAATGCAGAGAAAATCCTATTCTTTTTATAAAAAGAATATGCAGGCAGAGAAAACTAATTGGAGGACAGGGATGAAAATTGGGATGTACAGTGCTTAGATGGGAGTAGGGGTAATTCTTATTTTTCTTCATCTTATTGTTTTTTTTCCAACTGCGATAATAAACATGTATTTTATGTTGAGAATATTTAATAAAATTTATAGTTTTAAAAACATTAAGGGCCACACTCATGCATAGAAAAGGCTTGCCTGTTATTGTGATTCAAGGACAGGGATCCAGAGTAGCCAAAGGTTGTTTTTCAATAGTGCCCAGAAATCTCAGTTTAGAAATATTGGCTGTCGTGGATTGCAAAAAATGGACCCAAATATGCGTGTGAGCACACACACACACACACACACTCCAACCCAACCCAAAGTGCTGCAAGACTATATATTAATATACTTTTTGTCAGTGCCTGCAAATGCTCTTGCCACCTCGCTGCATTCATTCAGAGTTTTCTTGGGGGTAAACAGTCTCTGAAATTGGAGAATCTTCTCCCATACAAAACACAGGAAATCCCTGCAGGCTCATCACCTCCCCAGTTCTGTTAGGAGGCAGGCAGCTGCTATGTAGCATCATTCGTCATGGCCAGAGGTAGACCAAGATAGGGATTCAGCTGCTCTGCTCTTCCACTCTGCAAACCTTCTGCAAGCACCTGAGCAGGCCCAAGGAGGGGCTGCTGCCATTTGGTGGTGAAGACACTCTGCTTGTTAAGGGCAACAAGTCAGAGGTCTCTAAGGGCCCCCTCAGCCCTATCTGTCTGGCCCATCATGGGCTTGTTCTTCACTAATTGTCTCTCACTGCTGACAGAGCCCACAAGTGTCTTTATGCGTGACAGATTCCTTGCAAATGGTGAATGGCGGAAAGATGACCCAGCTAATCATCAGACCTGCTAATGCCATCTAGTCAGATGCAGCAGAGCCCAGCTCTACTCACTCATCCATGAATGTGACTCTGAGCTGTGAGAACAAAAGCCAGAGCAACTCTCTATTAGGAAACCCGGGGGAAGACAGCAATGTAACAAGTCCCAGGTTCAAAATGACAAGTGATTCACTGAAGATGCCACAGCAGTATAATCTATCACTGGGCGCAGTGAGACGGCCAAAACTATGAGAATTTTACAAGATAATGAATTATTGGCTGGGCTACAAAATGGAAAATTTGAACTGATCAGGCCAGTAGACTATCCTTTTGAACCGAATTCATTGAAAGAATAAACTGTGGCATAGCAGCTCTTTTTTAGTAACGGGAATATGGTTACAAGATGCCTGAAAGGATATTATCCACATACTATTGTCATCTTTTTAAGCACCCACTTTGTGTTCAACTCTACCATTCTATACACTTATCCTTGGAATGGAGAGAAATAAAAAACATGATTTTTTTCCTCCCTTTTGAAAAATCCTGAGTTATGTTAGAATTAGGAAACAGATTCCATAATTATTAATAAGGATAGATCACAGATTGGCTCCATTGTAAAGTTTATAAAATCAAATCCCATTTTAAAGCTCAGTAAGAAATATGGCAATAGTAGCTCCTCCCACAGTGCCCTCAGCTTTCAGCCACTATTCAGTTTTGCCTGTGGTCTAACTATACCTTCAGCCACAGTGGCGGCAAATTAACAGCTACCATTTCCTGAAAGCTGACAGTGAACCGCATCTGGATGTGCTCTTGGCTGGACATTATTGCTTTAATCATCACAAAGACCTCAGAGGTGAGTACAGTTATTTCCTCATTCTCCCCATGGGAAACTGAGGCGTAGAGAGGGTAACTTGTCCGAGGCCATACAGCTAGTAGGCGGGGAGCAGGAGTCAAGCTTCTTCAGTGAGCATGCAAGAGAGAAGGGGAGGAGTCCTGTGGAGCAGTTGGAAAGGACTCAGGAGCTGGTGCCCAAGCTCATTCACCCTGGGCCAATCGCTCAATCTCTCTACGGAAGGAGTTGAACCACCTTGCCCACTGCCCACTCAGGATGGCTGAGAGGTCCAAATGAGATCACATACAGGAAAGGCCATGAAAACAGTAAAGCATTCTATAAGCACCATGTGCTACTGATAAAAGGACAGAAGACTAAATCACACTCCTTCGGAGCACAGCACTTCAATCATTCTGGCTTCAGTGAAAAGACCACACCCCCTCTCATCCCGACTTAATGCTTTCAATAAACAGCACAGGATTTTCTTGAGCAATCTTTTAAAGATGAAGGGCTCAGGTATGCCTGCTGGTACTTGAACTGGTCTTTGCAGGGAGTTTTAGTGTCTTATGACATTTAATACAGACATCCTGCCTGAGCTATTTATCCTGACTTGGGAAAGTAACCATTTCACTGTTACTATGAATTCTGTTCCAAAAAGAAAAAAAAAAAAAAAAGACTTACTGTAATTTTACACCCTTAATCTATGCAATACAGGAATGAGAAAGAAAAAAAAAAAACCCAACGCACTACTTTCTCATGAACGAGGCACATTATATGTAGTAATTCACATTTGATTATTTTATCATTATGAATAGTGAAGTCCACAGTTCAGTCCTCAGACAATATTCAGGTAAATGTTTTACATATGAGACACCTGCTTGTAATGTGATGACACGATACATATATATTTTTTGAACCACTGTGATTTAATAGTCTATTAAAATGCCATTACACATTTAAAAACTGAACAATTACAACAATGCAATCTTCAAGCAATTAAAAACAAAGAATTGTTGAGCCACCATGAGAGATCTGCTGAGTAATCTGGCCTTTCAAATAACGTCTAGTGGAAACCCTGTTTTCTCCTTCCATCTGTGGATCATTAAAAATAAAAAACAAACCTATACAAAACACCACCTGCTCTGAGTAGTCAGGATTCAGCCACATGACTCAGGGACTCACTCCCCAGCGGTTGGTGGAGGCACCATCACTCCAACATGTGCAGGAGCAGCGAGGGGTCCACCTCCACGGCCCGCAGCCCGTTGTGCAGGCTCTGGAAGGTGGCCTGCTTCCCAAAGCGCTGCCGCCAACGGACGAAGGCCTCCACCACCTGCGACTGCACGTTGTGGGGATGGTTGGCCTTACAGCGGTAGATATCTGTCTGGGACAGTCCCAGAGACAGCACCACGGGCTCCCACTCAGGGCCCAGCCTCTGGGCCAGCCGGTTAATCTGCCGGTCTGATGGGGAGCTGTTGAGGATGTGCGAGGGGATTCCAGTCAATCTGTCACCTGAGGAGGAAAAAGACACCCGGGTGAAATGAGCAAGGCAACAAACACATCATTTGGGGGGCAGAAATGAGAATCATGGGGAGAAGAAGGCAATGCTTCCAAATGGCAGAGCCAATTGGCTCTCCTCTTCCTGGGGGCTGCTCTGGACAATGCCATGATTCAGGGCTTCAATACCGTTTAGTACCTACAAAAACATTTTTTACAGAAACTTTTTTTTTTGTTTGTTTGGGATGGAGTTTCACTCTGTCACCCAGGCTGGAGAGCAATGGCATGATATTGGCTCACTACAAACTCCGCCTCCTGAGTTCAAGTGATTCTCCTGTTTTAGCCTCATGAGTAGCTGGGATTACAGGCACCTGCCACCACGCCCAGCTAATTTTTGTATTTTTAGCAGAGACGGGGTTTCACCATGTTGGCCAGGCTGGTCTTGAACTCCTGATCTCAGGTGATCCACCTGCCTTGGCCTCCCAAAGTGCTAGGATTACAGGCGAGAGCCATAGCACCCGGCCTATTACAGAAACTTTGTAAGCAAGAAAATAAAAACTAGAAATCCCACCAGAAAAACTCATTGATAATAACTGGTCTATTTTCTTTGATATATAAAACACATATGTAGGGTTACCTTGTACATGCTGCTTTGTAACATGCTTTTTTCACTTATATCCCTTTTACTCAAGGCCAGGCAAGGCATCTGGGGGAATTCAAGAATGGCTGCACAGACCCCAGCTCCTTCTGGCACTGTCTGTGGCCTTAGTGGTGGGGCCTGTTCCAAGGCTGGGAATGCCCCTCCCTGCAGGAAAGGCAAGTGCTAGAGGACAAAGGCTAAACCAAACAGCTACCCTCCCCAGTGAGGTTGAACTTGAAATATTACCAAGAGAAGGTGTAGCTGCTAACAGAAGCAGGAGCCAAGAGGGCTGCCGAGAACAAAATAAACCTAAGAGGCCATAGGGTAGCAGGAAGGGAAGAGAGCAGGGTTTGTTCATAGCAGCGGCCTCAAGAGTGGAGTTACTGTCCTGGCAGAGCCCAGAAGAGGAACAGGAAATATGTGCTGAGAGGGAGCAAGGAGGAAATCTGACCTTCCACTTCCTGAACTAGATTCCTATTTGCCTGAGGCCAGTCTGCTAAGAAGCATGACACTGAGTAAATGGTTATAAATGTGCCCAGCAAAACCAGTGAGCAGTGCCTTTGGTTATATAGAAGGAGCTCCTAAGTTCATTAGGGAAGGCCTTCCAGGGGAAGGAGGCTAAAGCTAAGCCCTGAACACTAGGAGGAGGAGCTGGGTGATGAAGGAGGAAGAGGGCGTGGTGCATCTTGAGAAGAGAGAATTGCATGTGCAAAGGCGAGGAGAATCCCAATGGAGGAAGTCAAAGGGACTCGCAGCAGCCAAGTGCAGAGATTGAGAGGGACTCCAAATATCCAAAGTCATGCGCTAGGTTCAGACATTTGACAGCACAGTACACTAGACTCCTGTCCATCAGCATCACAGGGATTCAGGTCAGTCTACTTCATGCTCACCAGTCCACTACTGTGTTTTGATTTATGACTCAATAAGAAGGCAAAAGCACCTTATTACAAGAGCTGATGTTTTCTACAGCCCGTGCCTTTGGCCTCTGAGCAGTGGCCAACACCTTAGAGATGAGTTGCAAAAATATTGTCAAGGGCTCTTTCTGGTGTTTGTCAACACTACAATTTAAAAAACAAGGACTAAGAAGCAATTAGAATACTGATGACACTACTGATCAATAGTTGAGATTAACAGCAATGATTTTACGGTTTGTATAAAAACATAGGCTCATTTAAAAAAATTAAAGCAACAGAAAACAGCACAAAGAAGAAAAGAAATCATCCAATATCCCGCCATTGTGTTTACAGTTGGTGACCATCATTGTGGATATCTCTTTACGCACATACATTGGTAGAAGGCTAGACAGAGGGTAATGGGTTCATTTAAAATGATAATATATGAACTTTTCTTTTTAGTAAGAGCTATTTAATTTTGTTTGGATATAACAGAAGAAAAAGCAGAAGTGAAAGAAAATGACATTCTGACCGGCAGTTGTAAGTTACATACTTGAAAACACACACATACACACAATTTAATGCACAGAAAAAAGTTATGAAAACTCAAGGGTTAACTGCATGTTTTTATAGTAATACTCTATAATTGCTTTACATTTCCTCTCCATTTCCTCACACTTGACTTTTTTTTTTTCGCTTATATAATTTGTATTTTGTCAGATGCCTAACAGTTATACATTTCTTTAACAATCATCCATGCCCCTTGTCCCATTGTTTAGTCCTAAGGTAGAATTATAATGGTTTGAATGCTCAGCAGTGTTTTGTTGTTGCTGCTGTTGTTACTGTTTTTCATCTGTGGCTTTTCTACTCCTGGGTCTGTTCTTCTGATTTGAGTCATTTGGGTCAATTTCATCACAGGGTGGTTTTTTTTTGTTTTTTTTTTCAAGAAATGCTCATGATTGCAACAGTCCCTGACTTCTTTCAGGTCAAGGCGGCCTGCTTATTGCCTTCGCTGGAATAATAACTTAATATTTAGAGAACAATTTTATATTATTTTTATCTTTTTATACTCTTTTTAACAGTATAATATAAAATTATGTTCATATGTTCTTAATTTCTTTTCTTGGCTCTTTTAAAAATTATGTTCATAATTTTATATTATGAACATAATATAAAATATATTATATATTTAAATAATTTTATTTCCCTTAAAAGTTTGTAGGCCTTGTTCATACTTTCTGGTAGGGGTTGCTGAAAAATGTGGAGAATTCTGATACCAATTTAGTCATCCAGTATTTTGTGTAACTTGCTTTTCCTGTCTGAGGTCTAAATACCGAAACTTTAGACCAGGGTATATGTTATCCATTCTATATCTGCACTTCCAGGTGTGTGGCATAACCTTCCAACCAAAGATTCAGTTGTGTCTTCCTTTTGGGAAAATCTTCCTGGGTCACATGGTTGCATTCTTTTCTTGCTTCATATGCTGGACAGCTGTGCCTCTCCTCCATGGCTGTCATATTGTTTCTATCGCTTTAATCCCCTCCTTGGGATTATCTCACTCTTTGATTTTCAGCTATGTCTATCGTGTGTGTGTCTGTGTGTGTGTGTGTGTGTTCTGGTTTTAATGTTGTATTGTGTTTTTGTTCTTAATTTCTTTTCTTGGCTCTTTTAAAAATTCCATTCCACTTCACACTCATTAGGAGAGCTACTATCAAAACAACAACAACAACAACAACAACAACAACAACAAAAAACCAGGAAGTCCCAAATGTTGGCAAGGGTGTGGAGAAATTGGAACCCTTGTGCATTATTGGTGGGAATGGAAAATGGTGCAGCTGCTGTGGAAAATAGTATGGCAGTTCCTCAAAAATTTAAAAATAGAATTAACGTATGATCCAGCAATCCCACTGCTGGGTATATACTCAAAAGAATTCAATGCAGGGACTCAAAGATAAATTCTTACACCTACGTTCATAGCAGCATTATTCACAATAGCCAAAAGGTGGAAGCAAACTAAGTATCCATCACTGGATGAATGGATATGCAAAAATGGTATAGACATACAACAGAATATTATTCAGCCTTAAAAAGGATGGAAATTCTGACACATGCTCCAACATGGATGAATCTTGAAGACATTAAGCTAAGTAAAATCAGCCAGTCACAAAAGGACAAATACTTTCTGATTCTATTCATATGAGGTACTTGGAGTTGTCAAATTCAAACACAGAAAGTAGAATGCTGGTTGCCAGGGGCTAGGAGAGGGAGAAATGGGGAATTACCGTTTCATGGGTGCAGAGTTTCAGTTCTGAAAGATGAAGACTTTTGGAGATTGGTTATAAAACAATGTGAGGGTACTTAACATGACTAAACTGTACATTTAAAAATGGTTACAATGGCAAATTTTATGTTATGTACATTTTACCACAGTTAAAAATAAAAATTAAAAAGAATCCCATTGTTGTTTTATCATAGCTACATCTTGAGTTTTGTTTCTACTGAATCGATGCTGAGCCTTTCTATAGCATAAAACACTTGTGAGGTTGAGTTTTCTAGGACTGGGTTTTCTTATAGACCAGATTGGTTGTATGTTTATTTTGGCAAACTGTGTTCCTTTCTTTTCTTTTATTTAAAAAAACATATATATTTAATAGAGACAGGGTCTCACTATATTGCCCAGGCTGGTCTCAAACTCCTGGCCTCAAGTGATCCTCGTGTCCCAGCCTCCCAAAGTTTTGGGATTACAGGTCTGAACCACCGTGCCCAGCCAAAAAACTGTGCTCCTCTCTTGCATTCCTCTGCTGCAGCATTTCACAGAGTAGTCATGACACTCACTGCCATCTTGTTCATACCGACAACATGAGCATCTCTGTCCAGAACTGCTCTTTACTCTCCTAGAGCAAGCTGATGTATCTTTTGACGTGCTCCTCACTTTACAGGGAACCAGTTGTCATTCTACCTCTGAGTTACAATTTTAGGTTGGCTGCTGCTTTCCAAACATTTCTGCCATGGAGGAGAGGTAGGAGTCATGAGGCCTGTCTTTGGGGGCTCTATACTCTGCCCTCTTTTGGAGGGGAGTTAAATGTCTTAGACCAGGGCCTACTCGGCCTAACCAGGGCAGACTCACACCTATGGTCTCTTTCCTGTAACTCAACACAGAGAGTAGGAGATGGCCTCCCCTGGGTGCCTTCCTGACTCTGACTCTGCCAAGGGTTTTTTTTTTTTTTTTTTTTTTTTTAACATTTATCAAGTCTATCCACTCACCACCTCAAACAGCTGCTTGCCATATTGATCTATATTAGGAGGAACCCTCAAGAATTGGTCTTCTCACCTTCCTTTTCCAGCACTGCTTCTGAGGGGCCACAGTGAGGTGTTCCCTTCCTTGCCTGCCACTTTTCAAAGTGGCTGAAATAAAGCTGTAATTGTTTTTTGTTTGTTTGTTTGCTATGGGTGCATATGGGGCTGGGTTTGATTTTGTTCCTAACTGCATTTTGGTTCTGTTGCTTGGGTGTTGGGAAGGGAGTCTGTGTTTCTGCTATACTCTGTCATCCTTTTCTCTCACTCTTGGCCAACAAGAATGCAACATATGCTTCCAGCCAATTCTTTGGAAGTAAGGACACAGTTTGCTCTGATTCTTCCACACTTTCAGGGTCACTTAGCCCTTGTAAATAGGGCCACATAACTGGGAGATGGCCAGCAGTCTGTGGACACAGGCTGGAGCAAAGATAATTGGCACATAAGCACCACCCCACCAAGCAGATCAAGCCATTCCAAATGGACATCTTTGCACACATAGAGAGGCAATCACAGTGTTTGTGCTGTCTGACCTCTATCAGGGAAAGTATCCTTACGAGACCCGTTCAGTTCGTGAATTCTGCTGAACACAAGCGTACTTAAAAATGAGAGTCCCAAGGTTTTGGTGTCAACTCTCAAGGATATACTACATAAATTCAGGTCAAGCCATACATGAATCCACTGTGACCATCTGGCTACTATTTCTCAAAGCTAGCATGCATGCCTCTAGCAGAGTGTAAGATGAACATTCTGTATTGCAATAGTCATCTATTTTAATATGATTAAAAATATCAATAGCATTTCAAACTCATGAAATGAAAAAGCAAGGATCACAATAAGTAAATTAAAAAGCAGATACAGAATGACAACTAAAAACTTAAAAGTCAGTTAAAAATAAATTTAAAGGGCCGGGCGCGGTGGCTCATGCCTGTAATCGCAGCACTTTGGGAAGCCGAGGCGGGTGGATCATTTGAGGTCAGGAGTTTGAGACCAGCCTGGCCAACATGGTGAAACCCCGTTTCTACTAACATACAAAAAAATTAGCCAGGTGTGGTGGTAGACGCCTGTAAGTCCAGCTACTCGGGAGGCTGTGGCAGGAGGACTGCTTGAACTTGGGAGACAGAAGTTGCAGTGAGCTGAGAGCTCACCATTGCACTCCAGCCTGGGCAAGAGAGTGAGACTCCCTCTCCAATAAATAAATAAACTCCCTCTCAAATAAATAAATAAATAAATAAAATAAAAATAAATTTAAAGAAAAGCATTAAATTAGGCTGGGCATGGTGGCTTACGCCTGTAATCCCAGTACTTTGGGAGGCTGAGGCTGGCAGATCACTTGACCTCAGGAGATCGAGACCAGCCTGGCATACATGCGGAAACTTCATCTCTGCTAAAAATACAAAAATTAGCTGGGCATGGTGGCAGGCACCTGTATTCCCAGCTACTTGGGAAGCTGAGGCAGGAGAATTGCTTGAACCTGGGAGGTGGAGGTTGCAGTGAGCGAGATCGCGCCACTGCACTCCAACCTGGGCAACAGAGAGAGACTGTCTCAAAAAAAAAAAAAAAAAAAAAGAATACAAAGACAAAAAAGAAAAAAAAGAAAAGCATTAAATTAGTGGTAGAAATGGTACCTAGATATCGCAAAAATGAAACAAGGGGACCCCAAATTACTGAAGTTTGGAAAGTGCATTATTTCTCCGCAAGTGTGCCCTTAGCATTCTAGGCAGACAATTTACTGTACAGGGCTTCTCCAGTACATGATGGGGTCATCAGCATCCCTGGCATCCACCTTCTAATTGCTAGTGATACCCCTATACTACCACAAACACACACGTTCACATACCCTGGGGTGAGGCAGTACTACCTCTGGTTAAAACCACCAGACATTGTGGTATACACTGGTTTAAAAAATCCTAAATGGGAATTTAACTCCTTTTAGACAGCCCTCATATAGGGCTGTATAAATGTTCTCCCTTATACAGATCCTAAATTTTTCATGCAATCTTTTAATCCAATTCTCAGTGAAACTCGTCTGTTTCAAAAGGAGCACTATACACTGACAACCCCATTTACTGCAATGAAGCCAAGATCCACTTAAAGGAAAATGGAAACCCCTCGCCCTGCTCTCCACCCCCATCCCCACCCTGACTTAACTTATTCTCTCACCCCTCCATCCCTCATTTCTGTGGTCACTATGTGAATGAAAACGACACAGCATTCTCCCTCCTTCTCCAGCTATCTCCTCCTTCCTCACCCATGCCTATCAATCACTGTTCTGGCCTCAAAACTAAAAATCTCCTCTCTAATCCCTATTACATTTTGTGAAAGTTTCTCACATAATTTTACCAGGTTCTGTATATGACAGAATGGGCAGAGACCAGGTCTTCTACTTCTGTGACCTCCTTCCCCTAGTCTTTAGCTCTTTGCCAAGCACAAAAGGGAACTCAACATACACCTTTCCAGGAGCTAAGAGCCCTCCAAGTCAAGTTTCTGACTCACCATCTCCACCAGCTGTGTGTTTGACTTCATCTGTTCCAGAAAAAAAGCCATGTCTTCTAACGAATTTCTGTGCAGCAGTCCTTCCTACCTATTCCTTATTGCTTTCACTGGAATAACTGGTTGGATGTGGGTTCTGTGAGTGAAGGACAGTCCACCGGCCCAGGGTCCTGTCTGGTCAACCTCCTGTTTTCACCTTGCATTCAATGATGTGATCACCTTACAGGTAATCTGAGAATAGGAACTCTCCAGGGTACAAAAGCACAGTTCAGAAGCTGAAGACCAAGGACTAAAGAAGAGACACAGCAGACACACAAACAGCTGCTGGAAGAGTCAAAAAGGTTTTTTAACTATGAAATTCCTTTTTCAACTTCAGTTATTTTGTTATATGACAGGAGATGTTGTAAGAAGATAAGGGGTTTTTTTTTTTGTGACGGTGACTGGGTTGGTCATGGGGTAGCACTTCTAAAAACTATATACATTCCTTTGGAGGGTCTGGTAATATACCAGTCACCCCGGCTCATGGCTGCAGTGAGCCACTGTTACTGATGGAAGTGTCATATGCTACAGGTGTGCAGGACTAGAAAAAAAGCTGAGCTAAGAGACTGTCCTGTTCCAGTGCAGCTGCTTTTTAGAAGATAAGGCTAAATGCTTCTGTGAGGACATTTGAGGCCTCTGCTCATGTCAAGTCCACTAATGTTCCATTGATCAAAGCAAGATATGTGGCCAAACTCAACACCAACAGGAAAGGGAATTAAATCTTTGCACGTGGTAGGAGGAATGAAAGTTTGCTCAACAATGAACTCTAAACACTCACAAGTGTTGGATATTGGTGCAGGAAAAACGCAGAAACTTGAACAGACCAAAGTATGAAATACACTGAAATAGCAAACAAAGCCCTCCCTTGACAAAGAGTCCTCGGCCCAGATGGCTTTATAGGTAAGTTCCATCAAATGTTCATGGATCCTGTGGACCTTGGACAAGTTAAAGCGGAAAAAGAAAAAGCTCATGGAACACTTAATTTCCTATCATATGTAAGTTGTTCCAGAAAATCAAAAAAGGACAAAAGTTATCTGGTTGATTTTATGAGGATACTACAGTTTTTATTCCAAACAGGATAAGAATACAAGAAGAGAAAAACTATAGGCTTGTTTCAGTTACGATTTTAGAAGCAAAAATTATAAATAAAATATTAAGTAATTGAATCAAAAAATTTAAAGTAACATATCATGAACAAGTAGAATTTATCCTAGGTTTTCAATACATTTCAATATCATAAAATCTATCACTTAACTCAATATATCAATCCACCAAAGAGGAAACTCATTATTATCTTAATAGATGCAGAAAAAAAATTTGATAAAGTTTGACACATAACTATCATTTGAAAAAATCTATTTCTTTAAAAATTCAAAATATGGGAAACTTTCTTAATTTGGTAAAGATTGTAAAAGCATTTGAATTGGTGGAGAAATGTTAAATGTATTCTCTTTAAAAAGACAAGGATGCACACCATCACCATTACTGTGGAATACAGTATTGGACGTCCTGACCAGTGCTATAAAGAAAGAAAAGAAATTAGTTTTGGGAGGCCAAGGCAAGTGGATCACCTGAGGTCAGGAGTTTGAGACCAGCCTGACCAACATGGAGAAACCCCATCTCTACTAAAAATACAAAATTAGCCAGTGTGGTGGCGCATGCCTGTAATCCCAGCTACTCGGGAGGCTGAGGCAGGAGAATCGCTTGGACCCAGGAGGCGGAGGTTGTCGTGAGCCGAGATTGAGCCATTGCACTCCAGCCTGGGCAACAAGAGTGAAACTCTGTCTCAAAAAAAGAAAAAAAAAAAAGAAATTAGTTAAATTAGTTATAAATAATAAGCATTTCAAGGGAAGAGATAAAACTAACATTATTTTCAGAAAATATGATCTAATACATAGAAAAATATCAGGATTAGCAGATAATCTATTAGAATAAGAGGACTGAGCAAAATTGCCAGATACAAGATCAACTTAAAACAAAAAACTACAAAGTAGCATTTCAACACTCTCACAATAATCAAATACAAAACACAATAAAAATACAATAAGCAATGAGAAGGATAAAGGATCTATGAAATTAATAAAGACCGTATAAGACCTTTATAGGGAAAATTTTAAGCCTTTATTAAAAGACATACAGCAAGAGCTGACTAAAAGGAGAGTTGCTGTTGTGCTAGGTGGGATGCCATTATTATAATATAAAGATGCCGATTCCTATAGTGACAATTAAAATTCCATAACGGGGACAGAAGAGGCTTTCCCCAAACTGAGGGGAACTAGCTAATTACAGAGGAAAAGAAAACTGGCCTGGAGCATCACACCATGAACAGGGGTGGATCCCATGGAGATAAAGTCCCAAAGGTAAAAGGTAAAACTATAAAGTGCATGGAAAATAAGGCAGGAGTATCTTTATGACCTGTGGTCAGAAGCGGTTTTTAAAATTAATCTCCCAAAGGTAAATTTTTTATGTCAAAATTAAAGATTTCTGCTCAACGAAGGAGACGTGATCCAAGATGACGTCTAAGACCGAGGCTAATGTCTAAGACCAATAAGGGAAACACTATCTAGACTGTGTAAGGTGTTTCTGAAAATCAACAGCAAAGGTAAGAACCTCCACAGGAAACAGAACAAAGGTGTGAACAGGTGATTCAAATTAGAGGAAACATAAAAGGGAGCATATAAAGAGATGCTCAAATGCAGAAATTTAAGAAACAAATGTAAACAACAACGATAAAGCACTTTATATGTATACAAATCTAGACAATACCAAGCTTTGGCTGGGATGTGATGTAGGAACCTTGTTCACTGCCGACAGAAATAAAGATCGGACAGTTATACTGGCCAGCAAGTTGGCAGTGTGGGTAAAATTGAATGTACTTTCCAATCTTGTTGTGTTAGATGTACCCAAGGAAAGTTCTAAAAAAGACCTGTAAGAGACACGTATTAGATTGTTTGTGTAAAGCTTCATTATTTGTGCTAGCAAATACATATATACCTTATAATCCAGAAACCCTCTTCTGGGAGATACAGATATCTCCACCTCAGGAAAATTCTTACACAGATCCATGAGGGGTCACTATGAGGTCATTTATATGAGGTAATACTGTTGGAAAAAAGGAGTTGGAAGCAATCTAAGAGCTCATTGCTGGAGGACGAGATACAGAAATACAAAACAGCACATAGGGAATACTGGCAGAGTTAGAGGGGATGGACTAAATGCAGTGCAGAGCAAAAAATGTAAGGAAAATAATCAGGTCTATACTAATGCAAATTAAGAATATATGTACAGGCTGGGCACCCATGGCTCATGCCTGTAATCCCAACACTTTGGGAGGTCGAGGCAGGTGGATCGTTTGAGCTCAGGAGTTTGACTAGTCTGGGAAACATGGCAAAACTCCATCTTTACAAAAAAATATATTAATACAAAAAATGAGCCAGGTGTGGTGGTGCACACCTGTAGTCCCAGGTGCTCGGGGGAGGCTGAGGTGGGAAGATCACCTGAGCCAGGGAGGTCAAGGCTGCAGTGAGCTCTGATTACATCACTGATTGAACTTCAGCTTGGGTGAAAGAGCAAGACTCTGTCTCAAAAAACAAAAAAGAACATATGTCCAATGCACCACTTACAAAAACACACACAAATAAAGGAATACATGTCAGACAGAATAGTTATCTTTATCTACGAGAAGGAGGGAAATGGGAGTGGGAACAAGCGTGAATACATGAATGGAAAAGGAAGAAGCTTTTCACAGACCAATTAGTGAAGTAGGCCATAAATTGATGGGCGCAAAGGAAAAAAAAGAGAGAGAGAGAGAAGCAAGGGAGGAAGGGAAGGAAGGAGGGAGGGAGGGAGGGAGAGAGGGAAGGTCAAGAGTCACTCTGAACCCAGCTGTCTCGTGGTACCCCTGGGGCTGACAACATCCAGTTTCTCTGTAGCTAAAGTGGGTGGAGTGGAGGAGGTCAGGGCTAGGGCGGGGCTGTTTCAGGCTGGAAAAGCTAACCTAAGCAGCCACCTCCCAGGACTCATGAATTAACTCTGGTGCCTGAGTGCCATGGCTCTGCAGAAAAATCCCTTTGGCTGAGACTGGTTACAAAGGGAAGGGGAAGGGGAAGGGGAAGGGGAAGGGGAAGAAGAAAAGAGAAGAGAAGACCAAAACCAAAACAAAACAAAAAACACCTCAAAAGGAAAACAAATTAGAACCCCTTGTTCTGCTTGTTCTGATAGATAATCACAGAGAACAATTTGGTCCTCACAGAGAGATGGAGAAATCATGTTTAGTCTTTCTAAAACCGATTTCCAGGATGATTAAGTGAAACCCACTCCAAAGAACAAGATTATGTTGCAAAATACAAATAAATCCCACTTACTGTAATGGAAGACTCGATTTGACTATCAAGTCCATGGAAGGTCAACAATAAAACTGTTAGCAATAACTGAGCTCGCACTGAATTAAAAGGTGGGAGGTACAGTAGACACAACTCTGGGCTAAGGATTAGCAAGCCTGGGTAGTACAAATTTCAATCTGCTACCACCTAGCCATATAGCTTGGGATAAGTCATTTAGCCTCTCTTAGATTGCTTTCTTCTTTGTAAAAGGCAAAACCAGACGACTTCTAAGGCTTTTATTTCAATAAAATATATTATCTTTTTTAGAAGCAATTTTATTATTTTCAACAAATCTTATGATTTTTGAATTCTCATTAAATCAAACCATTTATTGTTGTATCACTTTTCTTTACATATTTTCTAAGATAGAAACAACCCTCGTGGGCCTTTAGTAATGATTTTTGCTTATTTGTTTCTGCCTTTTAAAGATCACACATGGAAACCACGTGGTGGCTCACGCCTGTAGTCCCAGCACTTTGGGAGGCCAAGGTGGGTGGATCACCTGAGGTCGGGAGTGTGAGGCCAACCTGGCCAACATGGTGAAACCCTGTCTCTATTAAAAATACAAAAATTAGCTGGGCATGGTGACGCACGTCTGTAATCCCAGCTACTTGGGAGGTTGAGGCAGGAGAATCGCTTGATCCCGGGAGGCGGAGGTGGCAGTGACAATATTGTGCCACTGCACTCCAGCCTGTGCGACAGAGCGAGACTCCCTCTAAAAAAACAAAAACAAACAAACAAAAAAACCATGAAATGAATATCTGGTAAAGTAAATTTTTCAAAACAGTAAAAACTTTAAAAGTGAATGTTACAGTTTGCTGGGCCATTCGTTTCTCTCACATGGACCAGACACAGCTCCATCAGTTTGTCATTCATCCTGTTCCTTGAACACACCAGCCAGCTGCGAACCAGAGAGCCTCGCATGAGCTGTTCCCTTTCCCTGGGACACTCTTTCACTGACCCCTTCATCAAATATAACTTCTCAGGGCAGCTGCCCTGACTGCCACGTTCCAAACTGCAACTCCCATTCCACTCTCATTCCCTTTGTCCATAAATCACTTGTCACGTGTGACATATTTTACAGATGTGCTCTATTTGTTGTTGCTGTCTGCCCCCAACCCTACACACTCGGGCCTGCTGGAAGGCAGGCAGGGGAGCTTCGTCCATCCTGCTCAGTGAGGTACTCCAGGCACCCACTACATATCTGTTGGATGAACGAATGAATGAAAAGGAAGGATTCATTACGATGACAACGTACTCACTTAGCTTTATTCTCTATAGCTACAGTGTTACCAAGTGCTACTACTTTTAATTTACTTTGTATTTAAAACCAGAGAAATTATATTGCATAATCTAAGGGTGAAGAGAAAATTAAAAAGAGGGGAAACTCCATGATGGTAAAATATTGTCAAGGTTAGACATGGGCTGTTACCTCTTTTTATGCCAAACGGGGCTACAATGTGGGAACTCCCCTTTCCCACACCCATGTTTCATTTGAAAAGAGAAAGACAGGCAGGTCCCAAGATGGCTTCTGGGTAAATACGGCAGAGTGAGGCCTGACCCCAGTGTCTCCATCCCCCAACACCTAAGGAAATGAAGAAAAGGGAATAAAATGAAAAAAGAAGCCCATCAAAAAAGATGGCAGAACCACCTTCCAATTCCTACCTTCCTGAAGCTGTATCAATTATTCACCCAAATTCAACTCTAAGAGATTCACTCTACTATCCCCAAATCTAGAGAGGAAAAAATTAAGTGGGTTTCTTACATGTTTTTCTCCTCTGATGTCAGCAGAGTGGAGATGGTAACTGCTACATGAAGCGACAGGAGATAAAAAATGTGGACAACAAGGACTAACTGTCCCTGGCAGAATGAGAAGACATTCCACATGTTCTCAGGAGAGACGGCACAGCACAGGCATTATAGGGTGGCCCACGCATAAACAACCTGGTGAGCTCACTTCCTTGACCTGCTCTTTTGCTTACATGTGCCTATAGGCTGAAGAAAAGTGAACAGGACAGGAGATACCTGGTCCTCAAGAGGTAATACACAGGGGTCAGAAGGGTGCCAAGGAGAAATAACCCCAGTGGATCCCAGCCCAAAGGCCACAGTCACCCAAACATACGCAGGATGGAATGAAACAGCATGGCAAGTGAGTGACATACCAGAGTAACACATGAGTTAAAAAGAGAGCATTATGTGGAAGAAAATAGGCCAAAACCAAAAATCTACAGTCTCCCAGGAATAAACTAATAAGTGAGAAACACCAAGGATGACTCAAAATTATTTATATCCTAGGAAGCCTTGAGGTAATCAGAGATAAAAGGCAAAACTTAAAGAGAAAAATGATAGACATAGAGGAGAAAAAATAAAATCCATCAGAAAGATTAATGAGTATCCCTGAAGTAGAGAACCCAGGCCAAAGTATTTAAAGATCCAATACAAGAAAGTATCCCTAAAATGAGCAAGCAACGGAGCTCTAAGTCAAAAGAGCATTCTTTATTTTTACAAAAAATGAATATGAAACAATTAACTGAAACATGTACCCTGGTTAAATAATTGAATTTCCAGTTCTGAGAAACAATTCTTCAAGCAGAACAAGCCAAGTTGCCTACAATGAGGGGAAAGCCAGTCATTTTTTTCAAAAGTATTTTAAATGTAAAAGATAAACAATTCCTCCAAAATTCTAAGGGGAATAAAGTATAGTGCATAAATATTATACTCCTAGGGATGATATTGAAGTATAAAGGTAAAATAATCATCAGATATTCTTGAACATGAAAAAAACTAAAAAATTCATCATTCATGAGCCCTCCTTGAAGTCTTGACAATCTAGTCAGTGCAATGAATAAAATAAAGCTATCAGCAGTGGCATACCAATGGGGGAGTCAGTGAAAATGGTTTGCTTCAGATGCAGACGATAAAGGATGCAGTGTTTACAGAGAAATTTAAATAAGTAACAAAAGCACTAAAAGTCTGTTTTTCACATCACCATGTGCAAGCAATTCTAAACAATGCAAATGATAAAATACTCCTCCCCTCTGCCAGGCAGTCTCCACTAAACCCCTTGATCTGTTCCTCAATATCAGTACCAGGAAAGCCATAGGAAAAAGATTAGTACTGGGCACTGAATTCATTTAAATATAAAACTAATTTTAGGCTGGGCATGGTGGCTCACACCTGTAATGCCAGCACTTTGGGAGGCCGAGGCAGGCGGATCACCTGAGGTCGGCAGTTTGAGACGAGCCTGACCAACATGGAGAAACCCTGTCTCTACTGAAAATACAAAATTAGCTGGGTGTGGTGGCACATGCCTGTAGTCCCAGCTACTTGGGAGGCTGAGGCAGGAGAACTGCTTGAGCCTGGGAGGTGGAGGTTATGGCGAGTTGAGATCGTGCCACTGCAGTCCAGCCTGGGCAACAAAAGCGAAACTCCGTCTCAAAACAAACAATCAAACAAAGAAACAAACAAATTTTAAACAACTGAACATAACATTATATACCTTAACTATATGAAAATAACATAACTAATCAAAATCAAAGCTAGATTATAGAATAGAATGTAAATATTATCTATTTGACTATGTGAAAACAGCAATGTAACTAACTGAAATCTAAAGGGAAGGAAGGAAGGAAAAAGAGTGAAAGTTCTTAATGACCTTATTTATCATGGCAGGAAGGACGTCCATACTGTCTAGTATGAAAATGATAGCATCAGGATAAGCTAAGTAATCTACGGTTAAAAACAAGCCAAGTCTCAGTTATCTAACAGATCAAGAGTTCATTTCGTGCTCATACTCCCTGCACTGCAGGCCCATGTGGGTCCTCAGGGCTGTGCCTTTCACGTGCTGGCTCTGCACTCTGTGCTGTGTTGATCTTATGCCCCCACCACGTTAACATGAGCATCCAGGCTCACCAAGGTGGTAGAAGAAAGGGTGAAACTGGAGACCTGGCAATTAAATGCATTCATCCATAATGGTCGTTTCTGTTTTTCACATCACCGTGTGCAAGCAATTCTAAACAATGCAAATGATAAAATACTCCTCCCCTCTGCCAGGCAGTCTCCACTAAACCCCTTGATCTGTTCCTCAATATCAGTACCAGGAAAGCCATAGGAAAAAGATTAGTACTGGGCACTGAATTCATTTAAATATAAAACTAATTTTAGGCTGGGCATGGTGGCTCACGCCTGTAATGCCAGCACTTTGGGAGGCTAAAGCATGTTGTGTGGCTAAAGCAAGCCACAAGGTCACACAGTAACCTTGAAGAGAATGAGGAAATATGATTCTCCTGTATCCCAGAAGAGGAAGAAAACTGGGTGAACAGCAACACTGCCTACCACAAAAACATAACTGGAAAACACACACACACACACACAAAATGAAAACCAGCAAGTTCTTATCATCTCTTTACTTAAAAAAAAAATAACATTTTTTTACTGTGAAAAAAATGTTTGTTCAAAGTTCAGTAATTCCTTAATTCTCATTTATTTTTCTCCAGTTAAAATCAGGTAAAATTAAGTGTAATGATTTTTACATTTAAAAATTAGCGTGTATAGCTGGGCAGTGGCTCATGCCTATAATCCCAACATTTTGGAAGGCCGAGGCAGGAGGATCGCTTGAGTCCAGGCGTTCAAGACTAACCTGGGCAACATGGCGAGACTCCCATCTGTACAAAAGTAAAAACAAAAAATTAGCTGGGCCTGGTGGGCATTAACCACAGGCATGGTCTCAGCTACTTGGGAGGCCAGGGTGGGAGGATTGCTTGGGCCTGGGAGGTGGAGGCTGCAGTGGGCTGTGATAGTGCCACTGTACTCCAGCCTGAGTGACACAGGGAGACCCTATCTCAAAAAAATAAATTTAAATAAAAACTTATCATGTATCATATGGTCACACTTTTATGAAAGCATATCTCTCTCTCCCATCTGCAAACACGTTTAGGGTGATATCTAACACAGTGTTTCCTTAATGTTAATGAGGCTTATTTTTAAATGACAGAATGTATGATTTGTTTCTTTTTACTTTTCTACATCCCTTGGATTCCTTATAATGAGCACATATCATTCGTGTAACACAATAAAATCATGAGAAGTTTTGCCACAAAGGCAAAAAGGCCTGCAGCCCAAGAAAGTCATAATGTGGCCCTGCTTCTAATATTTCTAAATCACAAATTCAGTGGCAGATGGCAAAAATTACATGTACTTCAAAACTACCTTTTGAAGTTAAAAGCAGAGTACAGATGTTGAGAGACGAAATTCCGAATTGCCTTGTCTGTTTACCAAAACGCTCAGATAACGATTGTAAGTTCAACATTAATGACAACACTGCTTCTCCACAGGTTATTAGCAGAAGACATTTAAGATTCTTTTATATGGAAATTACATATGTGAATATAACATTTTGCATTTTTCAGTCTTCCCCCTTTTCTAAATAGGGAAAATGAACTTCTTAATCGCATAATTATTTCCTACTGATGATTGTTCTCCAAAATTTTCAAAATTGTTTAAAAATACTTATAACTTTAGTTTCATCTTCAATATCAAATATATAAATATTTAAACAGATACTAAAACTGAAGAAAACAAGATGTCCTATGGTTCCTTGATATTATCTTTGCTGCCGTTTACTGAGTAATAAAAAGTATAGAGAAAGATTAAGAAGCTTCAATTGCATATTATAAACTATAAAATAACAACTCTGATGGACTTATGTTTTCCTTATTAATGCCAAACCTGCCTAGAAGAAGGGTAAGATTATCAGTAATGCTAAGAAGGCAGCTGAATTCAGGCATCAAAAGCATATTTCTTTGATGGAGTTCAGCTGTGTTGAGTGGCTTGGCAGTAAGACCAAAGAAATGAAAAAAATATGGAGGTCATGCAAATTTACCAAGCAAAATCCTTCAAAGCTATGACACAACAATAATCTCATAAATGAAACTTTCAGTTCTCTTATCAGCATCCTAGGAAGAGAGAGAGAAGGAAGGCTTTTACATCTGCTGCCTGCCCAAAGCTGTAAGGGACAGTGATACGGTGATTGACATATCAAGAATCAAAATAACTTCATTAGACTGATGGAATGATCCTAAGAAGATTTAATTTGTCATAGGATAAATGTGATATCATCAAGTTTAAAAAAATCAATCATAAATGCATAGAATGTTCTCAACCTGGCTATAATGCAGTTCAGAAGGAAAGGTTCAGATGTTTTTACTGACTGCAAATACACTATCACCCTAGCATGAAACCCAAAACCAACCAAAAACTTGACAGCAAACTTGGTTCCATTAACACACAAGTTTGGAATCAGGAACAAGGAAGATGATTGTCTCACAGAATCCACACTAATCAAACAGACCACTTCCAAATCAGTGACCTGACTGCACATGATACAGACAGATGCAGGCAAAGCCTGAACACAGTGTCCGCCCGAAGACATTAACCTGCAAGCATGTATTAACTCAGCAAGAAAGCGTGTGGCATATATCGAGGTAAACTAAGAGTTAAAGGAAGATGAGAGCTGTGTCTTTCTTGTTCACAGCTATCCCCTAGCACAATGTCTGGTAGGAAGCAGATCCCAAGAAGTATCTTTTAAGACAGTAATTTAAAACACTTGTGGAGTAGTTGCATTTTGGGTAGCAGCTGCATTCACTGTGCAGCTGCATGTAATGCAAAACTAACCTGACGAAGCACAGGAGGCGCTGCCATGCAAGAAGAGCTAACCACAGTTGGGAATCCCATTTGGCTTTGAAATTGTATATTTCAATTTTTTAAAAAATTACTAAAAAATTTTGTTGTTCAGAGACATGGTCTTGCTATGTTGCCCAGGCCAGAGTGCAGTGGCTGTTCACAGGTACAATTCCACTACTGATCAGCACAGGAGTTTTGACCTGCTCCCTTTCTGGCCTGGGGTGGTCCACTCCTCCTTAGTCAACCTGGTGGACCCTGCTCCCAGGAGGTCACCATACTGATGCCGAACTTAGCGCGGACACCCATCTGCATAGTGCACTACAGCCCAGAAGTCGTGGACTCAAGTGACCCTCCTGCCTCAGCCTCCTGATTAGCTGGGACTCCAGACACAGGTTAATGTGCCTGGCAATGTTTCAAATTTTTTGCCTAAAGTGAGAATTCAGTGAAATATTTTATTAGTGAATTCAAATATGCCCAATCTCACATAAAATACAATGGCACCCTGAAGACAGATATATTGCCTTAGCAAATATTAATTGAGGCCTGTACTGCCAATTACATTTTAGGTGCTAATGATACAGCTATTATTTAGCTATTTCTGTAAATTGTTTGGCAATTGTCTAAAGCACCTCTGTGAAACTTAGGCTTGAACATGACCTTTTCTAGACCAACTCACTTATTTCATCAATGAAGGAAATAAAGTCAAGAGAATTAAAGTCACTTGCTTAGTCCCACGATTACTGTGGAGCTCAGTCAGTCATACAGTGATTTGCAGATGCTTATCCTAGCAAGTATTCAGCACCTACTTAGTGTTGCAAATAAGCAGGTGAAGGGGCATATTTATGAAAGGACTGCAGAAATAGCATAGGCTTATCCTTAATAAATATTCTTTTAATCTTCTTAACATTCTCAACATCAAACTTTTTTCCAGATTCTGTTTTTATATATGTTTAACCAAAATTTTCTTTTAAAAGTTTCTTTTAAAAGAAGCAGGTGCATGTGTATGAGAGGGAGACTGAAAAAAGAGTTTAACAAAACAAAAAATACTTACCTTTACTACCTTCTATCCTATTTTATTTTAAATTGATTTCACGTTCCGCTAACAGGTAGCAAGATTTGACCAACACTGTTCTAGAGCACATTCGGCTGGCTAATTCTTACTCTACATTCAATAATTAGCTCACGTGTCATCTCTTCAAAGAAGCCTTCTGGGAGCCTTCCAAGCATAAATCAGCCATGCTCTTCTTGGAGGGCCTGAAATAAGTGACAGTGAAGATTCGAGGAACAGACAGATTCAAGGTGAAAGTAGGTGGTGGCACTGGGATGTCTCTGTCTGCCACGCATGAGCCCCACATTGAAGCAGGAGCCCCTAAAACCCGCGGCAGGCTCTCCCCACCGCTGGTCAATTTCCTGTGCACCTGTGCACTCAGCACTTCCTGGCACATCAGGAGTGCTCCATAAGCAACTGTTGAAATAACTGCCGGGCACAGTGGCTGATGCCTGTAATCCCAGTACTTTGGGAGGCTGAGGCAGGTGGATTGCCTGATGTCAGGAGTTCAAGACCACCCTGGCCAACATGGTGAAAACCGCTCTCTACTAAAATACAAAAAATCAGCCAGGCATGGTGGCGGGCACCTGTAATCCCAGCTACTCAGGAGCGTGAGGCATGAGAATTGCTTGAACTCGGGAGTCAGAGGTTGCAGTGAGCCGAGATCATGCCACTGCACTCCAGCCTGGATGACAGAGCGTGACTCCATCTCAAACAACAATAACAACAACAACAACAACACCAACAACAACTTTAGGGAGCTGATGACAGAGCTGACCCTAAAAGCCAATGAAAGCACCCATCCATCAGAGTCTGCACAGTGGTAGCGATGGACTGAATTTGGCCTGCAGATGTGTTTCATTTGTCCTCTCCAGTTCAAAAAACTACAGAAAGAGCATTTAAAAATTGAGAGGTTTCACAAAATTCCAGATTTGTAGCTTTGCTTGTCAGCTTACCAGAGTCATCCTCATGCTGGTTACCCCCAGCATCCACTCTCTTAGCACACATGAGAAAGCCCAGTCGCTGAGCTGATCTCCCAGGTCCAGCCAGGAACTCACAAGCCTTATTAGGGTTTGATTTCCGCCTCCTGTACCAGATAATGGTAGAAAATCCTGCACAGCATAATAGTTTAAGGCTTGGTGGATGAGTCTCCAGCCAGCTGGGGGAAGGAGAGCATAACAAAACCGACTCTTTTCACTCAAGGCAGCACAAACCCTCCTATGTGTCTGTGGTCTTTTCCCAGGGGTAAAAGACTGCCTGCGACAACTGTCTTTACTCTTCTCTCTCTGGGACGAGATGAAAAAAAAAAAAAAAAAAAAAAGGGTGAAATCACAGGAAATAAGGACCAGAATTAGAACACTTTATTTTTCCTTGTATCCTCTGGCATAAAATAACACTATTTTTCGCAGATGGGTTTTCAATAAACTTGGGAGCAAGGCTGTGGAAAAATTTTTAAATGCTGTATGGGTCTTAAAATGCCAGTTGTTCAGACATAAAAATGTGTTTCCTCCCATGAACACATCTCCCTGGGAAGCCCAATCACTCCCAATCAAAATGACTTCCAATCAAAATCCAAACATATTTTTTAAAATTGAAATTGACAAGCTGATTCTGAAATTTATAAAGAAATGTGAAGACCTTAGAAAAGCTAAAATAATTTTGAAAAAGAATGAAGCTGGAATAATTATACTACCTGATTTTAAGACATCCTAAAGCTACAGAAATTGACAGTGGTTATTAGTGAAAAGGTAGACAAATAGATCAATAAAACAGGAGAAAGTTCAGAAATATATTTACACCCATGTGGAAACCTTTTGACAAAGGTGCAAAGGCAGTTCAGTGGAGAAAGGATAGTTTCTTCAACAAGTGATGCTAAAACAACTGACTCTCCATACGCACGTGCACACACGCGCACACACACACGCAGGCATACACAAGAACTTAAGGCATACACCATATCATATACAAAAAGTAACTCAACATGGATCATAGACCCAAATGGAAAACCTAAAACTATGGAACTTCCAGAAGAAAACACAGACGAATTACTTGCAACCTTAGCTTAGGCAAAGAGTTCTTTAAAATGGCACCATACTAAAAGCATGATCCATAAAAGAATAAATTGATAAACTGGATGTCATCAAAATTTAAAACTTCTGCTATTTGAAAGATACTGTTTAGAAAATTAAAAGACAAACCAGTGACTAGGAAGAAAATATTTGCAAATCACATGTTGTAAAGGACTTGTATACAAATACATACAAATAATTCTCAAAGCTTAAAAAAAAAAAACCCAGTTTTTTAAATGGGCAAAGATTTGGACAGACACTTCAGTTAATAAGATACATGGATGGCAAATAAATACATAAAAAGATGCTCAATATCACTCTCTAGAGAAATGTAAATTAAAATCACAATGCGATACCACTCTACTCAAATTAGAATGGTTGCCAGTCACAGAAGGACAAACAGGACATGATTCCACTTATTTGAGGTATCTAATATAGTCAAACAGAGAAGAGCGGATGCCAGCGGGGAACCACTACTGGGGGAAGGGGGAAATGAGGAGTTGCTGTTCAACAGGTATGCTTTCATTTATGCAAGATGAGTAATTTCTAGGGATCTGCAACATTGTATCTACAGTGTATGTGTGTGTGTGTGTATATATATATAATATATAGATATAGTAATTTCTAGGGATCTGGAACATTGTACCTATAGTTAACAATACCGTGTCGTGTAGATCTCATGTTAAGTGTTCTTAACACAATAAAAAATTTGGTTAAAATTAAGAAGACTGAAGACAATGTTGGCACAGATATGGAAGAAATGGAACTCTCATACATTGCTGATAGAATCATAAAATGGGACAAACACTTTGGAAAACGGTTTGGTAGTCACTTAACACATTATACATCTACCATACAGTCTAGCCATTTCACTTCTAGGTGTTTAACAAAGAGAAAAGAAAGCCCATGTCCATGCAAAGACTTGTAAATGAATGTTCCCAGCAGCTTTATTTGTAATAGCCAACAACACAAATGTGTCAACAGGTAAATGGATAAACAAACTATGGCACATCTGCAAAATGAAACACTGTTCTACAGTATAAGGAACAAAGTATGAATACACACTTCAACATGGATGAATCTAAAAATAATTAAGTGGAGTGCAAGTAGCCAGACAAAAGAGAATGCTGTAGAACTCCATTTACGTGAAATTCTAGGAAATGAAACCAACACACAATTGACAGAAAGCAGATCCGTGTTTGCCTGGAGATGGGGGTGATGGGAAGAAGGAATTACAGAGGGGCAGGAGAAAATGTTTAAGGGTCACAGATAGGTTCATCATTCTGATTATGGCAATGGTTTCATGGGTGTATAAGTGTGTGGAAACATCAAATTACATACTAAGAACTTGTGCAGTTTACTATATGTCAACTATACCTCAATAAAGTTTGGGTTTTTTGGGTTTGTTTTGTCCCCTTCTTGTCCCTGGACCCACTTCACTGGGTTAGGTCCTGTTCCCTAGACTCTCCCAGAATACTGCAGGCTGGCCATCACAGTCTTTATCACTGTGTATAGTTTTCATCTAATTATTAGGTTGAGTCATTTGAAATTGCCAATATTCTACCATTTCTGATCTACAACAACTGTAGTTTCACGTGGCTCAACCTAACACTTGCTTGCCAGCCATACTTGACAGTGAGCTCGCTGAGGTCTGGGAGTATCTGGCTCAGCAATGTTTGCTGCGTGAAGGTGCTGATACTCTGAAAGTTCTCTCCAGCCACTCCTCTGTTGGGTCCTCACAAGGAGCTGAGAAAAAGACTCCCGTGGGCCCTGCCTTTACAGCCTTCTCCCTTTCATCCATTTAAAAATCATTCAAACACCCAGTACTGTAAGACCTCCTTTTTGCACAGTTTTAAAACTTCCCATTTGGAAATCAGCTTTCAAAGCAACAGAAACACATCCCTAGGCTGCTGGAAGCAGAGGATATAGCTTTGAAAATGTAAAAAGTATTAAACATTTAAAACAACTATAAATCACAGGAAGACTCAGGATCCTGACATCTCTCCGAGGAAAAATTCCAGAGGCTGTAGCACTTTAAAATAATATCATGTGCTTTGGTTCTAGTCTTGGCTGCTTCTCCCTTGGAACAACAAAAAGAATCGTGCCAGCTATTAAAGGCGGTCTTGTTATATAATGCAGTTAATCTCACATACTCTTCCCTGTGGGATTTAACCCAAGTTTCACAGCGGTCTATTTTATTTAGCATTGATAGTTTTATTCATTTCTTATTAAAGAAATCTTTCCACAAAATTGGCTGCTCTCTCAGCCTTGGCTTGAGAAGGAAGAATATCTGAATTAAAAATCTGTGCAACAGATGGACCTCAGTTACAAAGAATATCTCTGGCTTCAGAAGTCCCTCATAGAGGCAGGTGTCAAGCATGTTAATAAGTTCCGGGCTTTCAGATTTTCCTGAAGACAGTTCAGCCCTGCCATTCATGTACTTTATAGGTAGAAGAGAAAATAAAAGTACAGAATTCCATAAATACTTGTCAGATTCTAGGGACGTATTTGTCTCACTTTTTGTTCATTTAAAAGGAACTGTGTTTGTATTAATAGGGAAGACAAAACATCAGGGAGATGAAAGGAGGAGGCAGAGGGGTCATGTTGCCAATATGCCTATCTTCCTCTGTAGCACCAACGGGTCTGCAAAGTTAGGGAGAGAGGTACTGGACATCCTGCTTGCCCTTTTTTGGTGTCGGTAGCTCCTCCTTTTACCAGAAAGTGGTTAAGCAAAACAGATTCTCACAGCCTAATACTGCTGTGCTTCTCCTAGGCTTAACCAGCCCTATGCTTTATCTCCTAGATTTTGGGTGGATAACAGAGAAGAGAAATAAGAGAAGTCATTTCCCTCTCCACCATATGACAAATATGACACATGCTCCATTCCAAGCTTAGAAACAGTTTCTAACACAGCCCCTTCCGGTTCAGAGAGTTTTGAGATAAGTGTGCTCCCTCCTCCTATCATTTTAAAACAAGGAGAAGGGAAAACAAAGGAAACACTTTTACTCCTAAAGCCATCGCCACAAGATAGGTATCACCATCATCTTCTCCCAACGGGTCACTAATATTTGGAGAAGCTGAATAACTTGCCCCAAATCACTCAGACTAGTAAGTGACAGAGAGCCCATCTGGCTCCAGGTCTGTCTGGCTCCAGAGTCAGTGCTCTTCTAGATGATTCTCTAGGTCCTGCTAAGTCTCTGGTTAGATGAATGTTGATAAATCTCTTGAGCGAGAAAGAGGATTACTGGGCAGTAATTTGGGGCTAGTTCAAGTGTAATTCCCAAACTATGCAGATACCAGAGACACCTAAATGGTTGAGCCTAGAACCAATGCGGGAAGAAAATGACTGCAGAGAAGAGTGCTCCCTTAATTCATTTTACAGCCTGAGGGAAACTGCCCTCATCAAACAGTTATGGGGTTAGATGTTCTTTAACAAAAAAGACCAACAGCAAAAACTTATTTTCATGATTGATTTGGAACAAGCCCCTTGTATTAATAAATACATACTTGTGACATCTATCTGAGCAAAAAGATAATGTAAACATTTAATTGGCTAAAAGATGGGTGGTCCAAAGAGACAGCTGTAATTCACTCCACCTCCCTCTACATGCTTCACTCTGTCCAGGGGCAGCTTTTACCTCCTGCTGGGTTATCACATTCCATGGACAGAAGAGCCATTTCCCCTGGGCAGGAGATGCAGACACCACGATCGGCATTTAAAGTTCTGGTAAACAAATATTATCACTTCTAAGAGTGACTGGCTTCAGGAATACCACTCAGTAGAAGGCTAGGTTTCAGCTTCAGCTATGATAATGTGTCATAGAATGATGCGCTCTAATGTATTCTTTGGTGTTAACACGACAGTTTCCTAAGTAAACTGCACTTGGGCAAATATACTCTTTAAAGCAATTTTTTGACTTCTTTTCCAGCAGCAAGGTACTTCTTTTAAAAAGAGAGAAATAAGCAAAACAACACAAAACCCCATGTAATATTCTTTCAACCTACTTCCTGGTTGTGTGTGTGAGTGTGTGTGTGTGTGTGTTTTCCAAAAAGCACAGAAGCAGCTTTTATGGTTAGAAAATTGAAGTGCTATCAAGTCTAGGAAATTACAGGGATGAAAAATGAAACAGCTTATCTACGTACGTCCCATCTGCTTTTGGTTTTGTGTTTTGCACAATCCATTACTGGAAGCATTGGAAAGTATGCTGAGACACTGAAAATGAGACCAGGGTGTGTCCTAGAGCAGCCTAGAGGTGAGGGTAACATTGCCACTGAGCTTGCACCAAAACTCACAGACTCAAGGGACAGTTTCCAGGAAACATCAAAGTAGGGTATTACAAATAAAAACAAAACACACACCAAACGGAGCCAGTGTTTTGGAACATGGTAAAAAGCAACTTTCCATTCACTGGGGAAACGCCATGTATTTCATTATTTTGTCAGTTTGGGTCACTGTGTTCTCCACAACTCGGCATTTTTACTGCAGAGAGAAGTTGTTCCCAAGCTGCTTCAACTGTAGACTCTCTGATATTTGACAGTTTCCCAGAACTGTGCAGCTGGGTTTTAATGATGTGAGCTCCTTCTAGTACAGTCTCTTTAGACCTCTCCATTCCAACAGCCTTGCTTCTTTCTCTTCTGACTATTCCTCACTCCACGTCCCACTTCTGTTACCTACTTGTAGGCTCTCCCTGAATTCTCAACACAATCATTATCTCCACTTCTGCATGAACCACAGGCAAGGAAAAATACCTTACTTCTAAAAAGACAAAGTTAGACACGATGAGAATAGCAATGGATTCACACTTCAAGTAAGTAAATGCCTGAACTGAAGAGGTATTATAATGAATGAACATTCTTTGGCTGGAAGAACTTAGTGGTAGAAAATTCTTAAAAGAAAACAGCTTTCTACCCTGTTGATCCAACCAATTAATGAAAGTACAACATTTGTAGAAGTAATTTGAAAAAATTGTTTTAGTCGAAGAGTAGGAAGTGAAAAGGGACAGTGCTAAGTTATTAATCCATTAATCACTCTTTTGATGTATTCTTTAAGAGGGTCAGAGGAACAGGCCCTTGGGATTCTAGAAATCAAATCAACAATGCTAGCATATTCTGTTTTTGTTGTTGTTGTTGCTGTTGTGAGCACAATTTCTGCTCACTGCAACTTCCACCTCCTGGGTTCAAGCGATTCTCCTGTCTCAGCCTCCTGAGTAGCTAGGATTACAGGCACCTGCCACCACGCCAGGCTAATTTTTGTATTTTCAGTAGAGACATGGTTTCACCATGTTGACCAGGCTAGTCTCAAACTCCTGACCTGGTGATCCTCCTGCCTTGGTCTCCCAAAGTGCTGGGATTACAGGTGTGAGCCATGGTGCCCAGCCAATGCGAGCATATTCTTAAAGGAATACATTTTGTTTGCATAAATCATCATGTTCATTAGTCTGCTGTCGTAAGAAGATGACAATCCATGAAATCATAAAACTGATTTCCATTTTTGAGCAATTGCACAGAGATTTGAAAGAAAAAATTTGACTTATATATGTATGTCTAGAGAAAAATATTTCTCTTGCTGACACAATATTCTAATTACATTGGCTTAATCATTACAGTGTTAATATATGCAGAAGTTCTTAGATATACTTTTACATGGATAAAGAAAGCACCATTAAGTATCATTAAACATTTTTTAGACTCCAATGAGAAACAAAAAACAGAATAATCCAACAGAGACAAAACCCAAAAGGTGACTGCATGTAACACTGAACTTCCTGCCACGGCTTCTTTTTGGGAACTTGTCCCATCTTGGGAGAACTTTTTCCTTCTCCCAAACAGTCTGCTTCTCTATTGCTTATGAAGAAGGAGCCCAGGGTCACCACAAGGATGAGGTCTGGAGTTGCCCATGCCAAGCCTTGTCTCAGCTTCATGACAACGATTCACAGTGGTACAAAGAGGATGCAGTATCGGGGGATGTGGGGGTTGTCAAGGCTCATTTCCCTATGAAATGATGTAACCTCCTCCTCTAAAGACAACAGGAAGATTTTTCCATCTTACTCCAGGCTCTGAGACTGTGGTTGATTGTGCCTCTTGATTGGTGAAAGCCATTGTTCCCCAAGGCAAATGACAAATTTCCCTTTTTTGCAGTGCTCTGCCTGTCCACACTAATTCTAAGGGAGTGGCAGGGTAGGATGGGGAATCAAGCCTAAAGAAGAAAAGGCCTTTCAATTCTTTTCGTGCCACTGACTCATTGCTGTCTACATCTTTTTTTTGAGACTGAGTCTTCCTCTGTTGCCCAGGCTGGAGTACGGTAGTGCAATCTCAGCTCACTGCAGCCTCTGCCTCCCAGGCTCAAGCAATTCTCGTGCTTCAGCCTCCCAAGTAGCTGGGATTGCAGGCGCCCACCACCAGGCCTGGCTAATTTTTATATTTTTAGTAGAGATGGGGTTTCACCATGTTGGCAAGGCTGGTCTCGAACTCCTGGCCTCAAGTGATCCACCCGCCTCAGCCTCCCCAAGTGCTGGGATTACAGGCATGAGCCACCATGCCCAGCCTGCTGTCTACATCTTGATGTTCACATCCCTTAAAGAGTGGCAACCCAACTGACTCCCCACCATCCTGCAACACCACAAGGAAGAGGCTGTGCCCCTCTCAAAAGCTGTTCAGATTTCATTTTCTCTGTCATTTTCAATCCTCTCTATTTCTCTACCTTTCTTCTTTGGTCTAGTTTCACGCAGGGTGTGAGATATTCTTAGAATACCATCTTGACCTTCCAGACCATATGTTCCCATTTTCATGTGGCAACAGATATAAGCAAAACAACTAAAAGGCACGTTGGCTAGCAGTCACAGCAGGAAGGATAATTAATCAAGTTACACAGTGAGTTTCTTTTTTGTTTTCCACTGAGAGGTAGCTATGGTTCAACAGAGGGAATAGGGGACCGGGAGTTAGAAGCCATTAGATGCTTCATGATCCAGTACATGACCTAGAGACCGATGTGCCAGCTCTCTGGTCTCACCTGCCAAACCTATAAAATGAAGAGGTTCAATTAGCTTAGGAGTTGCAAACGTCAATGTCTACAGGGGCCTGTTAGGGAATATAAATGAGCATAGAACACAGAGCTATGCGGGCTGGGGAGAACTGGGGCAGGCATGCCCCATCTCAGGGGACAGTGGCAGCTCAGAAGTGGTCAACTGTCGCCCTGAAAGAAGGGTCCAATGTCTCCACAATTGCTAATCTTTAAGGAGAAGCCATGAGTCTATATTTTAGGTAAAATCTCTATTTTAAATAGTGTCAACTAGTTAAAAAGATTTTTAAATGCTGTGAGCCAGGCAAAATATGTCTGCAGGCTGGCTACAGCCCTCAGGAGCACAGTCTTTTGCCTCTGCATTAGGCAGTGTCTCTAAGCTCTCTTTGAGAGGTAACATCCTATGATCTACTCTAGAGCATGTTTTTACAGCAGAATCTCCTTCCTGATGAATGGCCATTTGATAATGCAGCCAGAAATGGCACAGCACGGGACCGCAGGTGACAGGACAGAGCTGGGATTTGATCTGGAGCTAAAGGGCAATAGGAAACCAAGAGGGACTGGGCATGGGGGTGATACCGGAGAGAAATGGGGCATGATCCAATGTACATTTTCACAAATTCATCCTGATTGATGTGGGAAGAATGAACTGAAAAGAAGAATCACTGTACTTGGTCAAGCCAGTGTGGCAAACATATGAGTGCCAGCTGAGTGGCAAGCGATGGGGATATCTGGCCTCTGGGCTGCATAAAGGCCTGGCCCAGTGATGTGTCTTCTCAGAGGGGAGCACGCTTTTTTTTTTTTTTTTTTTTTTTTTTGAGACAGAGTCTTGCTCTGTCACCCAGGCTGGAGTGCAGTGGCATGATCTCGGCTCACTGCAAGCTCTGCCTTCTGGGTTCACGCCATTCTCCTGCCTCAGCCCCCCAAGTAGCTGGGACTACAGGTACCCACCACCATGCCCAGCTAATGTTTCGTATTTTTTCTTTTTTAGTAGAGATGGGGTTTCACCGTGTTAACCAGGTTGGTCTCTATCTCCTGACCTTGTGGAGCACACTTTTTCTATATCAAGGTGACCTGTAGGTTTTCTAGCCACAGGGCCGGGATAAAACAAGATGGCAAGCTAGAAAGTTCCTACAGGGGAGGGATGATGATTCTTGAACTCAGATGGAGGCAGTGGCTGTGGAGGAAAAAAAAAAACCACAGTCTCCAAAGATATTGAGGAGGTAGAATGGACATCTGTTTGTAAGTGATTAAATATAGGGGCAAGACAGAGGGAAGCATCAAAGGGGGCTGACGGTCCAGTTTCTACCTTGAATGACTGGGTGGCTGGTAAGGAAAAGACTGAAGGAGGAGCAGGTAGACATGAGAACCAGAGATGGCTTTTGAACATGTGAAGCGTGAGATGCCTGGGTGGTATCAGAGTCAAAAACGTCAAGTCAATGACCAGATTTGCAGAACCCACATGGGTCTGAGTTACAGAATCAATCCCTTTGAACTCTGGAGTTTTCTTTGCTTATTATTTTTGAAGTCCTCTGTTGGCTAATTCTAATACGAAAAGAAACAGTTAATCCATATACCGAAGAAGATTTTTCACTGATTCTCCTTTGATTACATGGTGCAACCCTTAGTCAGCTCCCTGCCCTCTTACGCACACCAAGTAACAAGTACTTCTATAGTGTTTGCCCTACCAGGCATTGTTCTGAGTATTGACCATGTGTTAGCCTGCTTACCTCTCACAACTGCCCTGAGGGATAGCTATCATATTATCTTTATTTTCTTTTTTTTTTAAATTTTCTTTATCTTCACTTTCCTAAATGAGGAAACTGATGCACAGAGAGATGAAGTAACTTGCCCAGTGTGAACAGGCCAGAGATGTTTAATCAGAATTTGAACCAAGTAATCTGGCTCCTGAGTCATGCCTTTAACCACCACACATTAAGCTTTGCTGCCTCTTCAAATGTCAGAAATGATATTCAAGGCTACTTTTAGTTCTCACCCTTCCACATTAAATACCCCTGCTCCTCGCTTGAGCTGGTTTCTAGATGTTCCGCTCTTTCATTAGCCTTATTTTCTTGCTCTTGAGCAACTAAAGTTTGCTGGCTTGGACCATGCGTATGAATGAGTCTTCTCTTCTGGATGAAGGGCAGGAACCAGGTCCTGTGTTTATTCCTTCTGAATCCTTTAAAAAGCTGCCAAGAGTACGCACACAGAGCAAGCCCTCATAGGCGGACAGGGCAGGCCAAGTAGGGATAATAGGCCTGCCCACATGGGTGACATGAGTCAGCTGGGAATATACTTTTATCTGTCACAACCTTAATTAAGGGAAAAGGTCTTATTTTGTAAAATACTGCACTTGTAGCTAGAAATGTCAACATAATGAATTGGCTAATTGTTCCTTCTTGCCGAGATCTTCGCCAGCACGGTCTCTAGATCACGGCATTGAAGCTGGAAGGCACCTTACCTGGTTGCACTCTATGACAGGACTGACCTATGTTATGGCACGGCTGCTGTGGGGCCAGGCCGCCTCTCACCAGGTTTTGGATCATGCTCTGTCTCTTTGGGAGGATTTTTCAGGGACAGAGTCTCCCCAGTTCTCTCACCCTGTGGTTTTCCTTCCTGTCCTGTTCCTTAGGGGCTGAGAAGTGTCAGAGAACAGCCGCTGTCTGCTCCCTGCCAGGGGTTTGGGGACACTCCTTTTGGCTGCCACTGGGTCACTCCTCGCCCCGCCCCATGCCCCCTCTGCAGATATTTCTAACTCATAAACCCCTGCATGCCTCCTCTGCCAACTGGCCTCTATCACTCCCATGGCTTACGTTCCTCCCCACCTCCCACCCGCTAATATCTCAAGACAAAACCTGTCGAGGAAGGGAGCCCAGAAGACACAGGTCACCTGGCCTGCACAGCAGCTCCATCCCTGCCCAGGAAATGGAGGCCTCAGGCAACTGAACTTACCGAAGACACCGGTCCTAAGGGATGCCCCTGGGAAGGGGCTTGGGAGTGGGGAGGTGTGAAGGAGCGGCCGCCTTTTCACTAGGTACCTTTTTGTATCACATCTTCTTCAAATATAAATACTTAGATTTTCAGCAATAATCTAACTCTCCCAGCTCTGTTTCCAAGTGCATTAAATAACCTACAGGTAATAGTCTGGCTCTTCACACAAGATTTTCTATAGAGAGAAAAATACGCTGACCTGCAAGCGTGCATGTTCGTGTCCTTATAGGAGGAATTTTTCTCTTAACCCACTAATAAACAGGTGTTCTGATTTATACACCAGTTCACGAATCTGTTTCTCCCATCTCTTTTCTGAGCCTGATCTGCTCTGGGTCCGGGAATCCCTTCGTTTGCGAAGCTGAAGACCAGACCCGGAGATGGGGACCCTGGTGGGGCCCTGCCCATCCACAAGGCACTGCGGCATGGCCAGCAGCCTTCCTCTGGTCTTGGAAAGCAGCTTTTCTTCCTATGACAGGTTAAGGTTGCAACAGTAGTAGCAACAGCTCCCATATTCTGGGTCCCCAAGAGAAGGCAGGCCAACCGGACCCCTGACTGGTTGTAGAATGACCGAGTGAGAGGAGAGTCATGCACTCCCAGCCCGAGCTTCCTGAAGAAGGAATGTCAGCCATCAAATGGAAAACCAATTGAGAAATCTAAGGGCTACCGAGAGTGGATCTGAAGCCCCCAACCTGCTTTATGATGAGGTGCTCCTCATCTGATGCATGTTTGTGGTCGAGGAGTAGAGGAAGAAAAGGGAAAAGATGTTATGAAAAAGAGGAAAAGAAGGATGACTAAGAAGGGGCAGGCAGGTTTCCATCAACAAAGAAAATTCAGCCCGTCAACCATAAAGAATGAAATGGCGACAGCCGCTGCCACCTTGGAGGAGTTGCTTAAACCTCTGCTGCCTCTGTTTCCTTTTGTGGAAAATGAGGACAATGACAGCATCGACCTCAAATGGTTGTTCCACTGATTCAACAGGGTCACAGATGTAAAGCGCTTTGCCTGGCTAAGCTCCACATTCCCTGTCCCGACCCTGACTCTGCAACAACAAGCACTCACACAGCTGAACATAGACAGCTCTTGGCCATTGAAAACACATTTCAAATACCTCAGAGCCACCTGGGGAGAGACCTGGCCAGAAGTCACAGTCTCTTGAAGGACCAGATCTGAGTCTCTGATGGACCTCCTTCCAAATTAGGAGACAGTGACAGCGACAAAGAGAGACTTGAACAATCACCTGGTCTAATACTTTTTATATTTGTGTACCATGAATGAGCCAAATGAGATTAAGATACAATGAGAAAAAAATGAATTACTTTAAAAATAGTATATTGTTATTATACTATTATTATTATATTTATTATATATTATTATTATTATTATTATTCAGTAAAGTTCTATAGGACTAAGCCCTCTAATTCCTAGCAAGCAACCACTTCTCCAAATCCAGACCTCTCATTTCAAATCACTAGTCCTCTCTGCCAAGGTTTGAACCCTGCTACGTCACAAAGCCTTGCAAGTAAGTCTTAGCAGAAACCGTCTTGTTTAAAGCCTCTGACTCTAGTGCACAGATCAGGGCAGGGAGTAGGTGATGGTAAACTCCACCTGCTACACCCCCATTCCCCATCCATTGTCATTCTACAGGGATGGTAAGTCTCCTACCTAGACAGGTGAACTGGGTAGAAGCAGAGGAACTGCTGAAAGCCATCGCACTAGAGCCACACTACCCAATATGGCAGCCACTAGACATGTGTGGCTACTGAGCACTTGAAATGGCCTGTGTCCTAATTGAAGTGTGCTCTAAATGTGAAGTGCTCACCAGATTTTGAAGACTTAGTACAAAAGAAGCATAAAATAATCTCATTAATTGTTTTCTGGCAGGGTATGGTGGCTCATGCTTGTAATCCTAGCACTTTGGGAGGCTGAGGCAGGCAGATCACTTGAGGTCAGGAGTTCGAGACCAGCTTGACCAACATGGTGAAACCCTGTCTCTGCCAAAAACACACACACACAAAAAAAAAAAAATTAGCCAGGCATTAGAGCACACACCTGTAATCCCAGCTACTTGGGAGGCTGAGGCAGGAGAATCCCTTGAACCCAGGAGGCACAGGTTGCAGTGAGCTGAGATCACACCACTGCACTCCAGCCTGGGTGACAGAGCAAGACTCCATCTCAAAAAATAGTAAATAAGTAAATAAATAAATAAAATTCAAGCCTTTAAAAAATAATAATCTATTCCTTTCATGTTGAAATAATAATACTTTGAATATACTGGGTTAAATAAAATATATCATTCAAATTAATGTTACATATTCTTTTTACTTTTTAAAATGTAGCTACTTCCAAATGTAAAACACATATGTGGCTCCAACTTGTGGCTTGTATGATATTTCTATTAGACAGCCCTACTGTAGAATCAGCTTTCTGTGTTCTTTCTGTTTCACCATTACCCCTATTGTCCTCATGGTTTATCCTTACTCTTCACAGGAGTGAGCAGTGACACCAGGGCAAGCTAACTAGCTATTCCTGGTCCTTTGTAACCCTGGAAAAGAAAGGAGAGAATAAACTAAAATCATATTCTTTTGGTGGGTGGTTTCATTCCCCCCTCCCAATGATCACAGCAACCTCTGAATGTAATACAATGCATGAAAGATTTAACAGGCTTCAGTTTACTCAACAGTAAAAATGAAGACATTTGGCTAAATAATCTCACAGGCTCACAAAATTTAAAAGCTAAGAGACTTTAGGATTACCTGGCCCCATGGTTTTCAACCCAATCAGATAAAACACACTTTTTATAACAAACATTTTATAGTACTCACTACTAATTCGGTATAAAATCCATAGATCATATAATCTGCCCATGTTTTAAAATTAATATAACGTGAAAACTGTAATACAAAGAAGAAATGAAAATAGCTTACATAAAATGTTGTGTATTTCAGTATGTGGATACTCTGCTTGATTACTCTAAAGAACAAGGGAGGCTCAGATTCTTGGACCTGTAGAATAACCACGAATGTGATATCACAATGCAGACAGATATAGGTGTGTTGCTTAGTGACTCAAACATCATTAGTGTTTGCTATAATTTGATTTTCTGGAGATTATTAATAACTCTTGGTAAAGTTCTGAGCAAAATAAAGTGCAATCTTACCTCTACTTATACACACTCCTGGAAAATTCAATGCATATTTTCAGACGTGAAAAATACTATATGTTTATATAGAAAACATAGTTGGATTCCTTGAATGTCTGGCGGAACATGAAAGTCAGGCCGGATATGGCCAGGTGCTTGCTTTGTGGGATTGCCCAGAGCATTGTTTAGCAGTTCTGCGCCCGCCCATCAAATGTCACCAGCACCCCACCCCCAATCATTGTGACATCTAAAGAGCTACCCTCACAGATTGCTACCAGCACCCGAGGGGGTGATTCCAACCTCTGTAGAGACTCTCTTTCAAACACTTGCATAATTTGAGCAAAATGTGGGGCACAGATATTAGATCTAGGAACGGTAATTTTTTTTTAAGAAAACATTGTACATACACATGATCACGTAGGTTTCACAATTTATGTGGCTGGTTTCACACATCCCTGTTGGCTCTGTTACATTTCCAGTTATGAAAATGACTTGTCTTCTGAGATGCTTTGCTTGTGTCCTTACTTAACAAAGGAGGCCTGGAGGCTCAGAGAGTTGGTGGCAGGCGAAGCTGGAGAACACAGGCTTCATGACTGCCAGTTCCGTGCTCTCAGGCTTGCTTCCTCTGGCACTCTCCAAAGTTTGGAGGACGTCACGGCAGCAGTTGTGCCAGTTGCAACACTTCTGACTCTGACTACAGTGTTTACTCTCAGAGCCTCGGCCTTTGCTGCTTACATAGGATTCTAGGATTCGTGATGGAGGCAGATTAAATATTTAGATCCCTCGAACAAGTTAAATTACAATTGGGCTGGATTCCCACTGGGTAATCCCACTTGAACCTTGTATACTCTGGGGGGAACATGAACTTTACTCTTTTCATTCAAAACTCGCATGAACAGAGAGTGAAGCTGGCTCCCCTCCATCTCCCCCGCCCCCACAAAAAAAACTGCTTATCTCGGAATGAAAAATCCATCCAGTTCCTTGGAGGATTCGCTTTGCCTTGCCCCATAGCAGACACAGTGTGTGTATTCAGCGGGAACAATTTGCTCATGCCAAGAAACTAGATCCTGTTTGAATGACAGTAGTTCTGGGACAACAATATGTCTACAGCCCACACCAAAGCATGGCTTGTACTTTATGGCTGGCATTGCCCCAGCAGAGAATCAGCAGGCAGCTGAGAAACCTCTCATGGCCACTGGACTCTGACAACCATCTCTACTGCCCTCCCTTGCCCTTAACTGCCTATACCCCTTAATTTGGGCTTTTGATCTAGGAGCAATATCCTTTGGCTCCAAGTCAATTTCTGTTCTGTGGCTCTCTCGGTAGCTGGGGGAAAGGGTGATTCTGGCTGGCCCTGGACTCTTAACTGTTCTCAGAGTCCCCAGAAACATCTTTTTTTCTTCTTTCTTTCTTGTTTTTAAAAGCCTATAGACTCTTTCTGTTTCCTCGGCAGCTCTAAGCTCATCCTGCCCCCTCCCCTAGCTCAGTTCCACACCCCCACTCAGGACAGTGGTGCCTTAATGTCCACAGAACCCAGGTCAAGCCCGTGTCATGCCAGCAGGTGTCCCTTGTTCCTGGGACTTGGACCATCGAGGCCCTCTGGGCTTTGAGATAATTTGTCATATCCACTGATACACAAGCCAGGGAACTCAACCTAAAATAGTTACAGGTGGGACAGAAGAAACAAATGAAACTGAGCATCAAGATTTCCCCAACTGGCCGGGCGCGGGGGCTCACGCCTGTAATCCCAGCACTGTGGGAGGCCGAGACGGGCGGATCACGAGGTCAGGAGATCGAGACCATCCTGGCTAACACGGTGAAACCCCGTCTCTACTAAAAAAAATACAAAAAACTAGCCGGGCGAGGTGGCGGGTGCCTGTAGTCCCAGCTACTCGGGAGGCTGAGGCAGGAGAATGGCGTAAACTCGGGAGGCGGAGCTTGCAGTGAGCTGAGATCTGGCCACTGCACTCCAGCCTGGGCAACAGAGCGAGACTCCGTCTCAAAAAAAAAAAAGATTTCTCCAACTGACACACATAATGTGAGAGAAAGCATAGGAGAAAAGATCCGTAAAGGAAGAAGAAAAGGTCATGGAAAGAAAGAGGAAGTTTCTGTCCCAACTTTCCCTGATTACTTGAAATTCTGTGTGTCTGAAGTGAACCAAGAAAAGCTGCCAAGAAAGAAGTTGTGGAAGATAAGGACACAAAAGCAACATTTAGTTTTCAGTGCTTTGTAAAAGCCCAAAGACTATTGTATGCTCTTGACAACTGCATTACCATGTTTGATTCCAGTTTTTTTGAATTTGGATGTTTTGGGAGTTTTTACATGGCTAGATTCTTGGCATCTAGTGATAAAAGGAAAGGGACTCTGACAATGCAATTTCCAGTTACAAAATAGGTGTTAGTTCTTATTTAATTATACCAGCGCTTCTGCTCTATCAGCTATTGGCAAAGTTTTCTGTGCATTGTCCTAATGCTTTGTGATACAATTCTTTTATGATATAACACGTCACTTAAATTTATATTTTCTGCCTTTTCTTCCCACACTAATTTGAACCACACAAAAAATTGATACGAAAGATGAGAAACTTCATGCAGGACAAATAGGGATATTCTATTGGGGCAATTATCAATTAAAGTTAACATTTTATATAACAATACAGGATATGACAAAATCAACTCAAGATGCAGTATATTGGGATCGCATTATAACTAACCAAGTCCAGACCTAAATTTTACACCAATTGTAAATCACGGTGAGAAAAATAAAACTCATGCCTGAGCCAGAGTTTGCTTTCCTTGCATTTGGCAACAAACTGTTACTAACTTTGCACAAGATAGGCCACAGGGGAGAAAATACTACATTTCTTTGAAACAATCCCTGATTATAAAGGGTAGCTAATTCTCATTTAGTAATCAGCTGGATTTTTAAATAATAATACCACCTTTAATGAAAATTGATGCATCTAGCCTCAACAGAAACTATGTCTAAATGACATTCCTGGAACTTAGAATACACTTTTTTTTTTTTTTTTTTTTTTTTGGTTTTTTTTTTTAGTAGAAATGAGGTTTTGCCAAGTTGGCCAGGCTGGTCTTAACTCCTGACCTCAGGTGATCCACCCACCTCGGCCTCCCAAAGTGCTAGGATTATGAATTTTTTTTGAAGTCTACTATTTATTTATGCCAGTTAGTTGGTTAGTTTATATGCATTGCCTTGTTTAAGCTTTTTAGAAGACTTATTAACTAAAGTCCATAGTTGACATTAGGGTTCCCTTCTCTGTGTACAACACAAAGAAGGGTTTTGTCAAATACACAATGTCATATGTCCATCATTACAGTATGTTCTCTAGTATCATTCTATGACTGATATAGTAATATAGTATTCTAGACACTATAGAACAGTTTCACTGCCCTAAAAGTCCCCTATGCTTCATCAACTCATCCCTTACTCCCTTCCCTGAATGCTTGGCAATCACTGATGCTTTTTACTCTTGCTATAGTTTTGCCTTTTCCAGATGTCACACAGTATACCGCCTTTTGGACTGGCTTATTTCACTGATACATAGATGTCATATAGTTTTGCCTTTTCCGGATGTCATACAGTATACTGCCTTTTGGACTGGCTTCTTTCACTTATCAATATGTATTTAATGTTCCTCCATGTCTTTTCATGGCTTGATAGCTCATTTCTTTTATCACTGAATAAAAGATACAGATGGACGTACCACAATTTATCCACTTAGTTACTGAAGGGCATCTTGGTTGCTTCCCAGTTTTGGCAATTATGAATAAAACTGCTACAAACATTCGTGTGCGCAGGTTTTTATGTGGACATAAGTTTTCAATTCCTTTGGGTAAATACCAAGGAGATGGATTGCTGGATCATATGGTAAGAGTATGTTTAGTTGTATAAGAAACTGCCAAACTGTCTCCCAAAGTGGCTGTACCATTTTGCCTTCTCATTGCTTCATCTTTTAGCAGCATTTCAATGTATGTATTTTACCACCTGTTACTCGGATGAACAAACTGAGATTTCAAGAGATTAAATAACTTGCCCAAAGTCTCAAAGCAGAGTGAGGACTAATGCTGGGATTCAAATTTGGGTGGATCTGGCTTTAAAGCTAGTGATCGTCCTGCTACACTACACTGCATCACCAAGCAAACCCAGCACTGAGCCAGGCCAGAGTCCTTCAGTGGCACCAGTATAGGTGGCCAGCCTCTGCTCAATGTATTAAAGTCCCCATCCTGACTCTAAAGCCAAGCATCAGGAAAATGTCCTATCACACAGCCTTGAAACTTTACTTCTTCCCCTGAACCAGAGAGTCACTCTTCCTTTCCTTCTCTGCCCCAGTTCAAGCTGTAAGGCACTGTAAATCTGGCACAGAGCAAGCACTAGAAGTAGTCATGTCTCAGTGCAGCTCTAGCTGTAGGCAAAGACAGCCTGCTCTTATTAAACTTTGCATTATCATGCCATGAAACCACCCTCAGTAATGCGAACACTAACCCAAAGCCCCAGCATGAGGTTTCAGAATTCAGGGCTTCTTTAAAAAGCTAGACCACCAGCAGCGGGCTGTTCCAGGAGGGGGGCTAAGGGAAAAAGTCACTGACATCGCCTTAAGCCAGAAACAACTAAAGATAACTTATCACAGGCTCATACCTATAAACTAAGAGACTTAGTCGCTTGAAAATGCTTCTAGATTTTTAGCTCAAGACAAGGGAGTTTTGCATTGCATTTTCCAGGTGTGATCTGAATATTTCTCATTCTCAGTCTGGCATAAATCCAAATACACTTGTACCTCAGTTAACTGATTGTCACAATATACAGCATACGTTGAAAGACAGGCAGTGATAGTGCTGGGAGGGAAGGCCAGCTTGAGCCTACTGTTGGGGCTGGGTTTGAGGCTTAGCTCTAGCAATGACTTAGTAGGGCTTTGAGGCAAGACATGGAGCCCATTTCACAATCTGGAGGCTGGGAGTAAAATTTACTGTCATAATACACACATCAGCCATACTGTATTCTGCAAAGGGCCTAGTGAAATTCCCTATTCTTTTTTTTTTTTTAGACTGAGTTTCACTCTTGTTGCCCAGGCTGGAGTACAATGGCGCAATCTTGGCTCACCACAACCTCTGCTCCCGTTTTCAAGGGATTCTCCTGCCTCAGCCTCCTGAGTAGCCGAGATTACAGGCATGCACCACCATGCCTGGCTAATTTTTTTGTATTTTTAGTAGAGACCGGGTTTCTCCATGTTGGTCAGGCTGGTCTCGAACTCCCGACCTCAGGTGATCCGCCCGCCTCGGCCTCCCAAAGTGTTGGGATTACAGGCATGAGCCACCGCATCCAGCCAATATTCCCTATTCTTAAGTCACATCGGTTCTTTTTCTTCCTCTCTTCTCTCGTCAGCAATTCCAGCTACATCAGTCACACCAGCTTTCAAACAGGGCACAGAATGTCCTACTTCAAGAGAAAGTACAATTTGGTACAGCCTTGAGACATAGCTTAAGAAGAGGAGTAAGGCTTGTTTTCAGGGTTAATATGGTCTGGTTAATTTAGAGAGTGTACTTAACACAGCAATTTTGACAAGCCTAGAAGCACAGCCCTTGCTGATGGTAAATTCTTTAAAAGGTTTGTACAACTTTTCAGTTGTTGAGTGAAAAGGTTATATAAGACTAATTCTTCAGCTGCCACTTGTAGAAGTGGTTAGATTTCTATCAAGGAGAACACAAGTTGAGGGGAAGGGATGAGACTGTTGAATACGAAAAGAGGCTAAATTCGTGGAACAATTATGCTAGAATTCGTGGAACTATTATGCCTATGTCTTTATCCACCAAGGGAGAGCTATGGATTTAGTTCACATTTTCATATATGTAGAAAAGGGAAACAAGAATAATGTGTAAACCAGCTATGCCAAGATGCCCATTCATTCTGTGTTCAATCAATTATAAAGAAAAGCCCTTACTGTGACTATGAGGCAGTAAAGAGGGCAAGGCCATACTGGCACACTGGACCTTGGCGTCTAGGAAGCACAACCACTCAGGCACTGGGGAGGCATGGGCTTGGCATTCAAGACTCTATGTCATTATCGCATGACAGAAGGAAGGGATTTTGTGATCTAATGTGATCAGTCACTGCCATCCACTTCACATGAAAGAAAATGGAGACCAATGGATTTAAATGGTTTGCCCAAGGTCACACAGCTAATTTATGCCAAAGATGGGGCCAGAACCCCATATCTCTACCCCCAATCCAGGATTTCTTCCAGAACACCCATGTTCCTCAAAATGAGGCAGAACTACTCTCGGAGTACAAGTATATGCACAGCAAAAGAATAAACCTGGTGTATTTTCCTGGAGAGTCCATTTAAATGATAAACATTTTATATTAAAACACATATGAATATATTATGAATAGAAATCAAAATTCGGGCTGGGCACAGTGGCTCACACCTGTAATTCCAGCAATTTGGGAGAGCAAGGCAGGTGGATCACCTGAGGTCAGGAGTTTGAGACCAGCCTGGTCAACATGGTGAAACCCCGTCTCCACTAAAAATACAAAATTAGCTGGGCGTGGTGGTGCGTGTCCGTAATCCCAGCTACTCAGAAGGCTGAGACAGGGGTATCACTTGAACCTGGGAGAAGGAGGCTGAAGTGAGCCAAGATGGCACCATTGCACTCCAGCCTGAGCAACAAGAGTGAAACTCTGTCTCAAAAAAAAGAAAAAAAGAAGTCAAATTTCACAAAAATGTTTATAATAAAAAGAAGGCTTCACAAAGATTCTATGCTTGAGATGAGCCACTATGGTCTACTTTCTCCGACCTCCTAGGAACATGGTCAGTCTGAGGAAGGCAGGGGATCTTCAGAGGTGACTTGGGCAAGCAATGCAGTACTCAGTGCACGCAGCCACTCAATAGCACTGGCTCACTCAGAGGTGACTGGGGACTGAAATGTATCAACTGAAGCCACAAAGAGCTGGACTGACAAGATACATTGCAGAGCACTCCAAAATACTGTGACCTGACAATGTCTGCTAGTCTCATTGGCTTCCTTGAGAAACCAGGTGGGCACAGTGCTACAGTAAAGGGGAGCTGGATGTTCTTCTCATGGGATAATAAAATGAGAACTGATATAGTGTTGCTATGTCTCTACCCAAATCTCACCTTGAGTTGTAATAATCCCCACGTGTCAAGGGTGGGGCCAGGTGGAGATCACTGCATCATGGGGGCAGTTTCCCCCATACTGTTCTCATGGTAGTGAATAAGTCTCGCGAGATCTGATGGTTTTATAAATGGGAGTTCTCCTGCATAGGCTCTCCTTGCCTGCCAGCATTTAAAACATGACTTTGTTCCTCATTCGCCTTCTGCCATGGTTGTGAGGCCTCGCCAGCCATGTGGAACTATGAGTCATTTAAACCTCTCCTTTATAAATTAGCCGGTCTCAGGTATGTCTTTATTAGCAGCATGAGAACAGGTTGTGTGAGGGAGAACTACAGCAAAAGCCTGAGCTTTCCCCTCACACACCTCCTTCTATACAGCTCACTCCTCCACCTCATTCAAGTCTTCACTCCCAGGACACCCACTGAATGGGGCACTCCCTACCCACCCTAATGAAAATCACACACTACCCCCAGGCTACCTCTCTTCCTTAGCCTGCTCTATACCTTTTGTGTGTGTGTGTGTGTGTGTGTGTGTAACACTTACCATCTTCTAACATACCAGGTAATTTATTTACTTACAATGCTTATTATCTGTCAGCCCCCCTTCTCACCCAGTTAGAATGTAAGCTCCCCTGACCTGTTTTCCAATGTAATCCAAGTACCTAAACAGTGCTTACCACATAGCAGGCACCCAATAAATACTTGCCGACTGATGGACGTACTCGCTGGTTTTTATGCGGATGGCTTTAGGTCTCAGCTTAGCTGCTACTTCCTCTGAGAAGCCACTTCTGACCAGCCAAGCTGGAGGGGCCATTCCGGTCATGTCACTCAGGTGATCTGCATCATAGCATTTATCTCTACCTCTCATAGAGTCTCAGAGATTTGCTTATTTTCTCTGTCTCTCCACCTCCTTGACCCCCAACTTCACAAATGTGGAACTTTGTCTTGATTACCAGGGTGTCTCTGGTACCTAGGACAGTGCCTGGCACACGGTAGATAATAAATGTCTTTGGTCATCAGCTGGAGGGCTGGCTGCCTGGTTCTTGATCCAGCAGCTTGAAGGAATTAAGGCGGCTGAGGTATGAGTAATCTGAGCTTGCTACTTTGGGGGAAGCTCCTCCACCTCTTCTGTTGGAGGTAACTGCCTGCACCCAGAATGAGCCTCGGTGTACCCTCCACATACCTGACATGGGTAGCCTTCATATTCTCTCGTTCAGTCTGCCTTGTCCATCCCTCTGTGCTCCTATGAAAAGGTATTTATTGAGTCCATGATCTATTCCAGCAGTCTTCAAACGGACTTCCCAAAGGTACTAGAGCAGGGGTAGTTTCATAAAAATGGGTTTCTACATCCTCAATTTCCATATGTACTAATTTCTGAAACTGCCTGAGAGCCTTTGGGCATCAACAATATTCTTTCTCCCACTCTACAAAAGAAAGTCACACCACTCATATCTCAAATTGTAATATGGTGTGCTGCCCTAAATGATTCCAAATACTGGTTGGGGGAAGCCTTGGCGCCTTCTTTCTCTCCCTGTCCTGCAAACAAGTCTGTAAGAGTAGGATTGGCCAGTCCTGGGTAGTTCTGAGTTTAGAACAAAGTAGTACACATAAGTGATGTGGATGATGTGGATTATCTTTAAATAACCGCAGTGTTTTCTGAAATCATCAGATCTTTTAAGATGTGCTGGATAAAGTCTACATATAAGCTTTTTATTGATTTCCTTCTGATTTAACATGTCATTCAATAAGGTCATTAAAACCTAGTTTATCAAATCATGTCACAAAATATTTATTCCACACACAATCAATCTTTACCTTATGAAATACGTAATGTCTTCTACTCATTTTTAAAATGAAGGAAAGGTTTAGATGTCAAATTTAAAAAGTGAGATGGTACATAGTTTTTAAAACATTCTCTCAATGGTATACAGCAAAAACAGCTTGAAGACCACTGATGTGCAGATGAGAAGCTTAAGTGGGTAGAGAACACTTTGTTAGTGTTCAAGCCACCAGAAGAACAAAGACTGACCACGTGCTCAGACCCCCTTTTTTTTTTTTTTTTTTTTTGAGACAGACTCTCACTCTGTTGCCCAGGCCAGAGTACAGTGGCACGATCTTGGCTCACCGTAACCTCTGCCTCTTGGGTTCAAGTGATTCTCCTGCCTCAGCCTCCTGAGCAGCTGGAAGTACAGGCATGCACCACCACGCCCAGCTAATTTTTTGTATTTTCAGTAGAGACAGGTTTCACTATATTGGACAGGCTGGTCTTGAACTCCTGACCTTGTGATCCACCCACCTCAGCCTCCCAAAGTGCTGGGATTACAGGTGTGACCCATTGCACCCGGCCACTTCTCTTGTTTTTTAAAAAGGCCAACTACACCTGGCTGATGGCAACTGACATTTTTAGCCACTGAAAGAAAGCAGGTGTACCTGTTAAATTTCCCGTGGCAAAGAAACATATTAAATACCTAATCTGCTCATTACCAGCCTGCTGCCACTGCCAACGTCTAAAGACATAGCAACTCACACACATATTGTTCTTCTTTCCTTCAACAGGCCTGAGAAATTACAGCCCCCTTCAGGGACTTGCTGTACTTTGCCCAGCCAAGCATCTCTGGGTAATTTCAGAAGGAAATGAGCTCTATGCTGCATTATGATAATCCATGCCCTCCTTCTTTCCCTCTGACAGACATGTCATCACCAAGGCATTTGCTACACATTGTTCCATGGGCAACAAGCAGGCTGCTGTGTGGGGTACAAGGTCTGGGCACTAAGCAGTGGGATACGGTTTTAATGTCCTAATTTCACGTAACAAATGTGAATTTCCAGCAGTCTTGCTAATACATATTTCTCCAGGCAACTTGTTGGGGAAGGAGAAGGAGGGTTTCCTAGTTAGCTGTTTATTTTTATTTTTATTTATTTATTTATATACACAAAATACTGTGTTCTTTTTCACTGAACAGCTCGATGTACTGGGTAGGGGAAAAGGGCAGTTGAGCTAACAGGCTCTGAGGACTGGCTCAAAAAACTAAAGAAAAAGAAAAATTGAGTATACAGTAATGTCAAATCTTTTATATAAATTTATTAAAATAATTCATTCAAATTTCTAAAATAAAAATGAATTAGACTGTATATACCCTTTCAAAGTAATTTCTATACTTCTAATGATTTTCCATTTATTCTTACTTTAGAGTTGTATCACATATATATTAAGAAAAAAAGACTCAGAAATATATATTTTCTCAGTGTAAGGCTGAAATTTGTATTACAGGATTTCCACGTAGAGTAAGAGAGAGAAACTTCAATGGGTATGTAGAAAGGCAACATGATTTGGTCTTCAGAATTGCTTTATAACCACAGCAAGGAAATAACTGTGGCTTTAAGAATATTCAGTACACAAAGATAAGTGATGCCTAACTCTGAAATGACTTACTGAACTCATCACAGTCATTAAAACAAAAGAAACTCTAATGGATTCTGAGAAATCTTGAAAGCAGTAGCTATTATACTCGGCTTACTCATCATCCTTAACTACCATTTATAACTTCTCACCACCTTTGTATAGCAGGTATTATTAATCATCTGTCAGAGTTCTGCGAAGTTAAGGATCAGGGAGGGTAATGCAAGGTCAGACACTGAGTCCATGGGCAAACTGGGATGAGGTCTGAATCGAGGAGTCTTTCATTCAATGTTGGATTCTGAATTAAGTGTTTACATCCTTTCCTCCTCCCTCTCACCCCTACCCACTGCCTGGCCATGAGGTTTTATTTTCCAACTGTTTTGCTTGGTGTAAATTGGAAGGACTCTAATGGAGAGATGAAACAGCAACATTTCAGCAGTAGAGGAGGGGTGGTGATTTAGAAGGAAACAAAATCCTAATGGTGTCACTAGTCAAGGGCCTGACCACAGTGTTCAGCAGCTCATTCTGATGAGTATACCATGACTCCAGCACATACCCTGGGCTACATTTCATTGTTCTCCTGAGACTTGGGGACTTCTTTAGTTCCATCCAAATCTCTCATAGTCTGGGTATGTCAGCACTTACCAGAGCATCTGGATGAAAACTGAAAATTTCCCTTCAGATGTAGCTGGATATATGTAATTACGCAATTCCAAAATGCAGATATTTGAAATCATACATGTGACTGACTAAATCTGTACATTTTCCCTTCAATGTCAGGCATCACTGCAATAGCCTGGATATATTTAAGCTACCAAGGAACATCCTCATTGGCATCACTCTTGCCAAAATGCATTAAACACCCAAGTTTCCAGATAAGGAGGATAGGCATTAAGAACCTACAAATGTGCCTACTCTACAGCTACATGTATTTTTTTTTTCATTTAAATGTTTTGTATGGGATGGTATATTAGTTTTCTACTGCTGCCATGACAAATGGCCACAAATGTTAATGACTTCAAACAGTACAAATTTACTATTTTAACAGCTCTGAGGGTCAGAAGCCTGACCTGGGTCTCAATGAGTTAAAAATCAAGGTATCTGTATGGCTGTGCTCCCTTTTGGAGGCTCTAATGGGATTGCATTGCCTTGTTTATTCCAGCTTCTAGAGACTGTATTCCTTGGCTCCAAGGCCTTGCTGCCATCTTCAAAGACAGCAACAGTGGGTCAAATCCTCACGTTGCATCTGTCTGATCCACTCTTTTCCAATTTTTTTCTTGTGATTAGGTTGGGCCCATCTAGATAATCCAGAATAATCTCCCAATCTCAAGATCAGTACCCTTAATCACACCTGCAAAGTCCCCTTTGCCATGGAAGGTAACATATTTGCAGGTTCTAAGGACTCAGGCATGAACATCTTGGTGGGAGGGACATTAGTCTGCCTACCACAGATGAGTTTCTGTTTTGGTTTCTTTTCCATTTCAGCTGGAAGTAACTTGAGACTTCTGCTTCTCAGAACGCCAGGAGAGACAGATCTCCCGAGTTAAGACTCGCTAACAGTTTACTGGCAAGGCAGGGCACTGACAGTTTTTTTTTTTTTTTTTTTAAGACGCTTAATGCCAAATGGTGGACGTGGAATGGCTTTAAAAGAGAAACTGTATTTAAGATGGCCTCAACGACAGTGGATTTTTTTTTTTCTTGCTCACAAACAATACTTGGCAGGTGAATAGGATAGAGGAGTGGGCCTTTTTCTTGCCATCGTTCAGGAACCCAGCTTAATAGAGGCTCTGTCAACTTCCAAATCTCTCCCAGGAGCTGCCTCCCCTCCAGCCAGCCTGGAGGGAAAAGGAGGATGAAGGAGAAAGAGTATATGGGAGGTTTTCATGGGCCAGGCCTGGAAGTGGTACACATTTCTCTACTTATATTCCATTGACTAGACCTCAGTTTCCCTTAATTGCAAGGCAGACTGGGAAATGTAGTCTGGCTGTATATCAGAAAGAAGAGGAAATACATGGTGGGAAACAGCTGAGAGTATACCAAGAAATCATCCTGATCTACTCTAGTCTCCTCCCAGAAGTTAGTGTTCTGTCAACTTCCAGAGGTCACCAATCTCAAACAATTACTATTGACAGCTCTGAAGCATGCATTTTACCTCTGAAATAAAACTGGCATTGGGGTCAAAATGGTATTGTTTCAGAGGTATAGCTCTCCTCTCCCTTCCTTGCTCTCAAGCTGACATTAAGGGGAGTTCCTGCCTACTTGCACACATGCTATCTCCATTACTCCAGATACCTGGTTCTAGTCTGTTTTCACACTGATATGATGATGGCTGACATGAGATCAAGCTCAGAGAGCACTGATTTAAAATAGAGCCTAATACATAATTATAAAGTCAAAAAACAATAGATGTGGGAATGGACGTGGTGAAAAGGAAACACTTTTACCCTGCTGGTGGGAATGTAAATTAGTATAACCACTATGGAAAACCATATAGACATTCCTTAAAGAACTAAAAGTAGAAGTACCATTCAATCCAGTAATCCCACTACTGGCTTTCTACCCAAAGGAAAATAAGTCATATGAAAAAGACACGTGCACACGCATGTCTATAGCAGCACAATTCACAACTGCAAAGATATGGAACCAGCCTAAGTGCCCACCAACCAATGAGTAAATAAAGAAAACGTGGTGTATATATGCCATGGAATACCACTCAGCCATGAAAATGAATGAAATAATGTCTTTTGCAGCAACCTGGATGGAGCTGGAGGCCATTATTCTAAGTGAAGTAACTCAGGAATGGAAAACCAAATATTCTATGTTCTCACTTATAAGCGGGAGCTAAGCTATGAGGATGCATAAGAATGATGTAACGGACTTTGGGGACTTGTTGTGCAGGATGGGAGAGGGTGAGGTATAAAAGACAACATATTGGATACAGTGTACCCTGCTCAAGTGACGGGTGCACTAAAATCTCAGAAATCACCACTAAAGAACTTATCCATGTAACCAAAAACCACCCGTATCCCCAAAATTATTTAAATAAAAAATTTTTAAAGGCCAGGCACTGTGGCTCATTTCTGTAATCCCAGCACTTTGGGAGGCTGAGGCAGGCAGATCACCTGAGGTCGGGAGTTCAAGACCAGCCTGGCCAACATAGTGAAACTCCATTTCTACTAAAAATACAAAAATTAGCCAGGCATGGTGGCAGGTGCTTGTAATCCCTGCTACTCAGGAGCCTGAGGCAGGAGAATCACTTGAACCCAGGAGATGGAGGTTGCAGTGAGGCGAGATCATACCACTGTACTCCAGTCTGGGCAACAGAGTGAGACTGAGTCTCAAAAAAATAAATAAAAATAAAATAAAATAGGGCCTAAGAACTACATCTAAGGGCAATCAAATAGTTAAGGAGGGACAGTTCTTCAGAGATCAATACCAGCTAATAAATGCAGAAAAATGTAGGAATTAGGAAACCACCATTTTGCTTCCACTTCATGAAGTATTGGAACTTGGCAGTTATCAATAAACATTAAACCATTGTGTGAAAGGTTGATAAGGAACTTTATAATGGAAAGATCAAGGTGAAAATGTCAAAACCTCCCATCCATCTATGATCATTACACATGGGACTGACAGGCTTTATGTCCCTCCTGATGTGGTATGGTTGAAAGTCTACAGCACCACCAATAAAAGGTATTCCTGCCTGAAATATTTAACCTGAATCTAATCGAGCCTCTAGATTCAATGACTAGCTTACAGGAAATATAGCAAACAGAAAAGCATATTAACCACCACCACAAGGATAAAATCACCCCAATCCAGAATAAATGATTCAGCCACTTTAATAGTGTATGTGATGGTTAATTTTATGTGTCAACTTTAGTGGGCTTAAGGGGTGCCCAGATAGCTGGCAAAACATTATTTTTGGATGTGTCTGTGAGGGTATTTTCATAAGAGAGTAGCATTTGAATCAACAGATTGAATAAAGATCACCCTCACTGTAATAGTCCATTCTCACATTGCTATAAAGATACTACCTGAGACTGGGTAAGTTATGAAGAAAAGAGGTTTAATTAACTCACAGTATGCATAGCTCAGGAAACTTACAATCATGGCAGAAGGCAAAGGGGAAGCAAGGGGCACATCTTCCATAGTGGCTAGAGAGAGGGAGAGAGAGCAGGAGTAAGTGCCATACTTTTAAACCATCAGCTCCTCATGAGAACTCACTCATTATCACAAGAACAACATAGGGGCAACTGTCCCCATGATCCAGTCATCTCCCTCCAGGTCCCTCCCTAACACATGGGGATTACAATTTGAGATGAGATTTGGATAGAGACACAGAATTAAGCCATATCACTTGCCAATGTAGGTGGGTACCATCCAGTCTGTAGAGGGCCCAAATAGAACAAAAAAGTGAGGAAGGAGGCCGGGCGTGGTGGCTCAAGCCTGTAATCCCAGCACTTTGGGAGGCCGAGACGGGCGGATCACGAGGTCAGGAGATCGAGACCATCCTGGCTAACACGGTGAAACCCCGTCTCTACTAAAAATACAAAAAAAAAAAAAAAACTAGCCGGGCGAGGTGGCGGGCGCCTGTAGTCCCAGCTACTCAGGAGGCTGAGGCAGGAGAATGGCGGGAACCCGGGAGGCGGAGCTTGCAGTGAGCTGAGATCTGGCCACTGCACTCCAGCCCGGGTGACAGAGCGAGACTCCGTCTCAAAAAAAAAAAAAAAAAAAAAGTGAGGAGGGGTGAATTTTCTCTCTTCTTGAGCTAGAATATCCATCCTCTCCTGCACTTGGGCAACAGCACTCTTCTTGGACATTCCAACCCTGACTAGGACTTATACCATATCCACCCTATACACCCCTAGCCCCGACCCCAACACACACATACTGAATTACACCACCAGCTTTCCTCGTTCTCCAGTTTGTACACAACTTCTCAGCCTCCAAAATTATGTGAGCCAATACCTATAATAAATCTCATATCTATATTTATCTGCCTATCTGTTACGCTCTCTGTGTCAATCTATCTATTAATATTATGTCATCTATCTACTATCAATTCTCTTCCTCTGGAGAACACTAATACAGTGCATCCCAAATGTTAAGTTAATGAAAAAGTAAGTCATCATGGTATACTTACCACATTTTCCACTAACGAATTATAAGCTGGCATATTCAGAGATGAGATCCATGCACTATATCTGCTTACAAAGTAAATAACATGGCACTGGCTACTTTGATATAGTTTGTTTTGATGCAAATAATTGTATAGCTGCAATTATTACTCTATCAGTCTTATACCCCTCATTGACAGCAATGAGACTCCGATTTGCTCTGTTCTGATTTACAGCTTTAAACTACCTGGGTATTTTTTCAGCAATCCAGAATAAAAGTCATTATTTCATATCTTTATTTTGTTCTCATGATTTCAAGTCAACGATTCAGTTTGTTAAACAACTTAGGGTGGTAAAGATGTATCTGGAAAATGTCTTTCAATGGAACATTTCCACTGCAAAAGAAAGTGGCAGACTGGTCCTGCTCACAGTTACATGCTATGATCTTTTTATTGAAAGCTGTACCTGAGAGTGCGTCCCACTACCTGGGAATAGAAGCGGGGGATAACAGGGTACTCCCTATGCAGAAAGGGTGAGGAATACTTTAGGAAACTCCTGGTGCATTTCTATTCACATGTATGTGTGTGCTGGGTTACAATGTAAAATGTATTTTAAATTGTCTGAATGTGGCCACTGTAGGTGACTGACATTTGCATGCATCACAGTCACAGACATAACCTCAGAAAGTAAAATCAAGAGGCAGGACTCCATTCGAAGATGATCCGGAATAAGGTTACATTCGTTGTTTTAGTTAATCATTTACATAAAAATACCTAGTTCTCATAGAATTTTTGGATTCCTTGGGCCCTCAAATCCCAATCTGAGAAAGAATAGCTAGTTCAAGTCCCTTATATTAATACAAGGAAACCAAAGGCATCTGGGTAGAAATGCATGTCCTTTCTCCCTTCCCCCTCTTCCCTCCCTTCCCCGACTCCTAATTCTGTTCCTGGGAGTCCCTCCTTCTTCCACACAGGTGTAAGAGAGCCCAGGGCTCCTAAAGTGGCAAGAGAGCCAGGCTACAGAGCATGGAATGGCATGGGAGGGCTGGTTGTTGGCACGGCTGGTTATCCCTGGGCCTCAGAGAGAAACTCATCAGCACTTCTTGGCCTGCTTTCCTCGGACTCACCTGTGCTCACTATCAGAGTGCTAAGTAGAGGCACATCTAGAGGGGAAGTGTTTGCCAAAGGAGCTAGCCATGTGGTTTGGTTTGGCTCTTTAGTAACAGTACAGTAATGGTAACAGTTGTGGCTTGGCAGTTCCAGGTGTTCAGGAGCTGAGGTCTCTCAGTCTCTTCCAACCTTGGAGAGGAAGAATAACGGTCAGGAGCCCGGTCTCTGGAGCCTATTTGAGTTCAGATCTAACTGCCACCTACTAGCTGTGACTTTGATTAAGTCACTTGACCTCTCTGTGTTTCTGAGAGGTCAAGATTAAAATGGAAGGGAGGGAGGAGCTGATAATTGCTATCTCACAGGCTTGTTATAAGGATTGAGTGAAGTGTAACATATGTAAAGTTCTTACAAGACTGACTGATAGAGGTGCAATTATGACTCAATCACTCTTATTTCTGTCTATACCCCTTCACCTTACCCTTCATTCCAGAAAAAAAACACAAAAACCGAAAAATACTACTGCTTCTACTGTACCTAGGGCAGTGTCCCCAAGAACACTCATTCAGTAAACATTTGTGGGGATTCACAAAATACAGACAAAACACAATTTCCTGCCTTCAAGAAAGGTATACTTTCCTGGGAAACAAAGAAAAAGTCATCCCACCAATCACATCATGTTCCAAGGGTTAAAACAGAGAAAGCTATAGGATCAGGGAGGAGCAGCGGGATTTTACCAGAAGGAATCTCAGGTGAAGCTGAAGGAGGAAAATGAAGCTTCAACTGAGGCTTAAATGACTGTGGAAAGAGAGTGTTTCCAATCTTAAGCAAAACCTTATTGGTTCTCTTAATAAATCACCCAAAGCCTGAGTGACGCGACTAAAATGGAAAAACAGAAACAGCTGGTTCAATAGGGTGCTGGGACTGTGGGCTGGATCCTGGAAGCCCCCTAAAGGCAGGAACTGCCTCTTATTGCCCTTTCTATGCCATACCTGCCTGCCAGACACTGAAGGCACATTTGGCTGAATGTGTCCTTTTGTCTTTATTTTTAATATTGCTATTGATACATACTTATGCATTGTTATAATGTTCTTTGTGCAATAAAACAATTTTGTAATAGAATTAAAGATATATAAACATACCAAGCACACATAAAATACAGTACCAGCAGTTGAGTTACCTATTGCAGTGGTTTTAAAATTCTTTTGGTGGTGGGGCGCGTTTGCTCACGCCTGTAATCCCAGCACTTTGGGAGGCCGAGATGGGCGGATCACAAGGTCAGGAGACGGAGACCATCCTGGCTAACACAGCGAAGAAACCCCGTCTCTACTAAAAATACAAAAAGTTAGCCGGGCGTGGTGGCAGGCGCCTGTGGTCCCAGCTACTCAGGAGGCTGAGGCAGGAGAATGGCGTGAACCCGGGAGGCAGAGCTTGCAGTGAGCCGAGATTGCGCCACTGCACTCCAGCCTGGGTGAGAGCAAGACTCCGTCTCAAAAAAAAAAAAAAAAAAAAAGTTCTTTTGACAAAGTTATGCCAGGTACCACCAAGATGTGGCCCAGACATTATGTGGGATTCTTATTGCCCTTCAAGATGTAGGAAAAAATTGGCTCAAGCTGCCACCAACTCTATAGCTTCTGGAAACCCAAAGCCCTTCTTAATATTTTGGTGACAGATGTTCTCAGGGACTTTTTCATTCCCGGGCTCCCTTTTCCATGACTGTTGTCTCTATACTGACCTGCACTGACTGTGATGTGAATGTACACATCTCCAAGTTCACTCCCTGTAATCCACCCCACACTACATGCTATACTTCACAGAAAAGTCTGGAGACCACGAGGAACAGGTGCATCAAGACCTCCGCACAATTTTCTGCCATTTAGTTGATGCCTGCCCTTCTTCCACCCTCCCCTCTCTTTCTTTCTCTCATGTGTCCCCGTCAGTCTCTAAACAACCACTAAATTGCTTGCCCTTGGCTCACACAAGCAGCTCTGCCAATACCCGGGCCTTTGGGGTTTCCTTTTCTTCCTCAAGCACTCATCAAAGTGTTTTCCCCCAAGATTATTTTCTTCATAAAGCAAATTCTGATGCCAGATGTTCCTGTGATAGCATTTTCATTTTCCCCACCTCCTAATATTTGTAAGGAAGTGGAGGGGTTGGCCCCAGTGGAGGCAGCAGCTGCAACAAACAGATGCAACAGTGGCCAGTGAAAGCAGCAGAGGTGGTACCAGGATGTGCCACGTGATCTCCAGCCTAAGATGCACATGAGCATGTGAGACACTGCCAAGGGCAGAAGAGAGGTTTGCAAAGGGTGAGAGCTCCAATAGATAGCACAGGGTCATCAGAACCAGCAAAATGGAAATGATTAATGTCAAAGAGACTCATTAACCCTAGGGTCTTAGAAAATAGGGGCTTCAGGTAAAAACTCATAAGAAAAATTATAATCTTGACAAGAAAAAGTCTAGCCCCATAGAAATGTTTTCATTGATCTAAAAGTAAATACTTCATACTAATAAAGAATACGTATTATCCAGATGGCTTTTTTTTTTTTTTTTTTTTTTTTTTTTTTGAGACAGTGTTTCGCTCTTATCACCCTGCTGGAGTGCAGTGGCGTGATCTCGGCTCACTGCACAATCTGCCTCCTGGGTTCAAGTGATTCTCCTGCCTCAGCCTCTCAAGTAGCTAGGATTATAGGTGCCCGCCACCACGCCCCACTAATTTTTGTATTTTGAGTAGAGATAGGGTTTCACCATGTTGGCCAGGCTGGTCTCGAACTCCTGACCTCAGGTGATCCACCCGCCTTGGCCTCTCAAAGTGCTGGGATTACAGGTGTGAGCCATCATGCCCAGCCCAGATGACTTTTATATGGTAATTCATAAAGAATGATCCTGACAAAAGAACAGATTTGTATTTATACCATGCAAAGGAATGTTAATTACAAAACTGTTGGCTATGGCAGAAAAAAATTCTCAATGCCTTAGCCTTATATAAAGTTTTCCCTTAAGATATATTACCCGAAGAGAAAGCTCAAAAGTCCTTGGAAAAAAAACCAAACGTATCCTCCCGGCCACTTGATCACATAGACATAGATAGCTATTATTACATGCATTAGATAAGTAGATAATATTTAGTGATTCCAACTTATCCCCAGTCTAGAAGATTCTTGAAGTACTTATCTACTCTAGGATGTGACAAAGGATTTCACTTTGGTTAGGAATTTCCTTATGCCCTCCTCTGAGAAGATCAGAAATTGTTCAAATCCTTGGGACATCCCTGGTGTGTCTCAGCCCAAGAGCCAAATTAATATCCTTGCCCTTGTTCTAGCTATTTGACAAGAGGCTGCTCAATTGTCACATTAAATTAGGATTTGGGTATAGCTTTTCATTATATAAATAAGCTTGAGAAAGGGGCCTTCCTAGCAGCTAATCTGACTAAACTAGAAATATATGGGTTGTTTTCCATAGGAAAAGAAAAACAGATGGGAAAGGGAAAGAAAGGAGCAATTTGACAACTAAAGATAGTTGGGAAAAGATAAGAAGAAACAAGCGAGTCTTAGAGCAAAGGAGTGAATGGAGCCAACAGATCTCTGTTGCTCTTTGCTCAGATGGGGTAGGCCTTGGCTCTGCCAATGAGTGGTGTAAAGTACAAATACTGTAAGACAAGAGGACGTGCGAGCAGCCATGAAATATTCCTTTCTGAGAAACCAGGAAACTGGACAAGACCCCTCCGGATGGTGCCCAGGATGGAATATGACTTGAAAATGACAAAGAGCCCAAAGTGCAGTACTTCTTTAACCTATTTAAGAATGTCGAACAAGTCTTTACACAATTCGTAAGCACACAGTCCAGTTGAGCAGGAAACTGGGGATGGGGAAGAAGTGTGGGGTAAAACTGCACAGATTAGCCCTTGGGGAAAAGTTCCTTGATCCTAAATCACAAACAAAGTCATTCATTTGTTTATTCATGCAATAAATATTAACCTTCTATATGTTCCAGACGTTGTTCTAGGTGCCAGGGATACAGCACTGAACAAGACAAACAAGGTACCTGCTCTTCTGGACTTTATAGATAGGGGCAAAAAAATAAGTATAGAGAAACACACATGCTTTATATAAACTAAAATAAAATAGCTATGACACAGAATGTGGTTATACGAATACTTTACATTGGGTGGTCAGGGCAAACCTCTCCAGGGAGGTGACTTAAGATGAAATCTAGATAATAAGAGGAAGCCAGCCTTATGGTGATCTGTATAGCAGGGAGAGAGAAGAGAACTGCAAAGGCTTGAGGTAAGACTCCCACTTGGTATATCTGAAGAACAGAAAAGGGATCTGTGTGACTGTAGTAGTGAGTCCTGGGAGGGTGGGGCAGACATAGGCAGCACGTACATAAAAAAGGAGTTTGGCTTTTCTTCTAAGTGCTATGGGATGCCAAGGGGTGAGTTTAAGTGGCGGAGTGGCACTTCAGTTTAAAGAGACCACTCTGGCTGCTCTCTCCATGGACTGCCAGGGGCAAACACAGAAGCAGAGATGGATTAGGAGGTGATACAGAAGTCCAGTGACAGATGTCAGAGGTTCGGACTGACAGAGGTTTGGATGGTAGCAGGAGAGGAGAGGAAAGTAGATGAATGCAGGTAAATTTGGAGATATTACAATAGGTAATCATGATAGGCTGGATGTGGGATATGATGGAAAAAGAACAATCAAGGGTGATGCCTAAGGTTTGGGGCTCTAGCAGCCAGATATATAACAGTGTTATTTACTGAGATGGGGGTAAGCAAGAAGTGAGAAAGAAAGGAAGAAAGTAAGGCTGGGATTAAGAGTTATGATTTGGATACATTAAATTTGAGATGCTTCTCAGATTCAAGTCTGGAAGTCAGGGCTACAGATGTTAAGTTAGCAACCAGAAGGTATTTAAAGCAATGGGATCCAATGAGATTACTCAGAAAGAGTACAGAGAAACTCAAGGATGAAGCATTGGAGGCTTTCCAACAGCTAGAGGTCAGCTGTTGGAAACCAGCAAGATGCAGAAGAAATGAGAAAGTGTGGGTGGACATGAGCCAATAAAAGAAAATGCTCCAAGAAACAAAAAGTGACCTACTACATTGCTGCTGAAAGTCAAGTAACATAAGAAGAGAGAATTAACCACCCCATGTGGCAAGATGGTGATTGTTGGGGACCCTAAAAAAGGTAATTTCAGTGGGCTGGTGGGAGGACAGCCAAGTGAGTGGGTTGTTTAAATAATGGAGGATGAGGAGGTACAAGTGAGATATACAGAGTTCTTCTTAAAAGCTCTGCTGTGAACAAGAGCAGAGAAATGAAGTAGGTAGGATAGTAATCAAGGAAGGTTTTTGTTGTTGCTGTTAACATTTTATTTTCAAAGATACAGAAAAGTAGAGAAAATAGTATCATGAAGCCCCATGTCACTCCGCTTTGACAATTATCTGCCCCTCATCCCACTTCTTCCACTTCTTCCCCAACCCATTCCCAACTCTTTACCCACAGGATTATTTTGAGGCAAATCCCAGACATCATTGCAAGGAACAATTGTTTTTTAAGTGAGAAGTACCATTTGTTATGAAAAAGGACAACAGAAAACCCTGTTATACAGTGCTCTCATTGAGAAAATTCCAGCTCCATCACTTTAGCAGACTGACTTTAATAAAATGTATGAACTGTATTCTTCCTTTAAAGCAGGATTCTCAAACTATGGCCCACAGCCCACTGAATGGGGTTCAGTGGGCTACCACCTGAACAGCAAAACAATCCAGCAAAGCACAGGTCCTTCCATTGTTATAAAGGATAGAGGAAGTCCAAGTTCACCTTTTGTTTTCTAGTTTTATATTTGTGCATAACATAGCTTAAGTAATATAGCTTATTATGTAAGTTATTTAGGATTACTAAAATTAGGATATGTATAGAGTTTCTAGGTAAGAAGTCTGATTGCCACACAATGCCTGGCACTGTTGTGGAACACATATGCTGATGGTTGGAATTTCTGTAAGTTGGGGGAAGTATGCATAATCCCCCATGCATGTCTTCAGTTGCTTATGGTTTACAATTCTATTTTTGCTTTTTCACTATAAATTATTAAGCTTCATTAGCAATTTATTGTGGGTTGTTTGGCTAAACTCTCAGTATATAACGATACATATGTGACTATTAAGAAATCTGCAACTTGTTCAGTCTTCCGTCATCTGTGATCCTGGGTACAAAGATTTGAGACAGAAAAAAATGAAATCCAGAAAATTCTATATATTGTTAACATTTTCTGTGGATTCAGGGGAAACTTTAATTTTATGGAAAACCTCAATCCAGTTAAGATAGTATAGCAGTTAAGAGCCTAAATGGGATCTAGAGAGTGCAGGTTCAAATCAAGGCTTTGCTACTTAGTAGCTACATGACCTGGGGAGGTTATTTAACTTTTCTGTCTCTCAGTTTCCTCATCTGTAATTGGGAATTATAATAGCATCTACTTCATACATTTAAATGAGTGTCTATAACTGAAACAGTACCTGGCACATATTAAGTTCTATATTTTTCCATAGAAATATTATTGCTATACCCACTACAACAACTCCTACAACTATTACAGTTCATGACACCAGGGTTCTGAGAGAGGATAATCTGAAAATCATGAATGTGACCGAAATCTTCCTAAGTGGTAGATCTAAATAGCATAAATGGTGGCTAGCTTTATAGGAAAACCCATTTAACCCATAATATAACCAAACTATTCACTAAGAGCACTAGCTTGAATTTTGGATCTTGGAACTATTTGGTATAGAAAGCAGCAAGATATGCATCCTTCTCTTAACACGGGCCAGCCATAGAAAATGTTCTATAATAGATGAAAGAGGGTCTTCAGCATCTTCTTTCCTCCTTTCTGTAAGCCTCTTCTACCTTCTAACTCCTTGCTTTCTAAGCCCCAGCTATCTGATAACTTGATTCTGTCCTGAGTCCTCTCCTATAATACTTAGCAGGCCAGGTCTCCCCTAAAACATTCTGTTTTTCAAAAATGAATTATTCTCTAGGATATTCCACTTCCAGCTATTGTGAAGAGAAAAATGCTTTTAGAAAATGTATGGTTACTTATATATGGCTAATAACATCTTAAGGTTCTCAGAAGTATTCCTATTCTTAAAGTTCTTATCAGAATCTCTAGTTATTTGTTACTCTAATTAAGGCAGAGTAACAAAACATTAAGTGAAAAAATTCAACCAGTCTGGGCCACCATAGAGCCTTGTCTGGAAGCCAGTCTGGAGATTAAAAAAAAAATCCATTAGGACTATTTACATGTTTTCTTCCCTCTATTTTGAAACAATATGGTATTTATGTTATATTATTATTTCTTACTGAGAAATAATAATTGTATCTATTTAGGGGATAAAATGTGAGTTTTTATATGCATATACCTATGGAATGATTAACTCAAGCTAACTAACATATCCATCACCTCATTAACTTATATTTTTGTGGTGTGAACACTTGGATTTACTCAGCAATTTTGAAATAAACGTTATTATTAAATACCACAGTTAACCATGCTGTATAATAGATTTCAAAAACTTATTTCTCCTGTCTGAGATTTTGTACATTTGACTAACTTCACCTCCACCTGCCCTCCACCCCAACCCCCAGCCCTGGTAACCACCATTCTACTCTCTGTTTCTATGAGTTTAACTCTTTCAGACTCTACAGGCAAGTGAAATCATGCAGTATTTGTCTTTCTGTTATTGGCTTATTTAACTTAACAAAATGTCTGCCACGTTTGCCCATGTTGTCTCAAATGGCAGGATTTCCTTCCTTTTTTTCAAGGCTGAATAGTATTCCATTGTGTATATATACACCACATTTTCTTTATCCCTTCATCCATTAATGGACACTTAGGTTGATTCTATATCTTGGCTATTATGAATGATGCTGAAATGAACATGGCAGTGCAGCTATCTCTTCGATATACCAACTTCAATTTCTTTGGATATATACTCAGCAGTGGGATTGCTTAATCTTACGATAGTTATATTTTTAGTTTTTTGAAGAACTTCCATACTGTTTTCCATAATGGTTGCAGTAATTTACATAATATAGTATTTTAAAAATCTTTTTCTCTACAACAGCTCCTGTGGATCCCAATCCCAATGTATGAATGAAAAGGCAGGAAGTCAGGGGGTGGGGAGTGATTAGTCATTAGTAGGATTATCAAGAGTGTGTGTGTGTGTGTGTGTGTGTGTGTGTGTGTGTGTGTGTGTTATGGATATGGCATTTTATTTCTTGGAGGAGATGCAGATACTCAATAATCACTATTAATTAAGTGATTTTTTTAAGTAGATGATTCTGTTCATAAGAAATTCAAAATCTGGGACCTAGAGTCAATTCCTAAGGTCAGGAGCAAACGTAAAGATCATGCTTACCTGAAGAACTCTTCTGGTTTTTCAAATTTATTATAATCCTTGATTCTTCTAGTACAGCTGTCTCTTGCCTAAAGAAAAGCCAGTGGATTAAACCACAGATTTCATTCTCTGACTCGCTATGAAAAGGATTTTAGGGGATTTCCATCAAGAACCATATAAAACCATATAAATATTACACAAATATAGACTGCAAGCCAGAAAACTATAAATAAATAGAAATTCGAGATCAGCAAAAATATAAACACAAGTATGCAGACCATGCTTGTTATAGTTGAGTTTCAAGCTTATCTCTGAGTCTCCTGGGGACCAAAAAGAAGAAAGAAGCAGCATCCATTAAAGTTATTAGAAATGATAATGCAAGTTGTTTTCACCCAGAGAAGCAAAGCTCTTTCTGCAGCTATAGGTTCCAGAAGACATTTTTCAAATGAGTAGCAGAGTTGACAACATCCTTAACTCCAGGACCTCTGGCCAGAACTTAAACTGCTTAGGAGTCCCCAAAAAATTGCACTAAGTGACAAGCTCCCCAGAGGGTGGGAGAGGCTTGTGTTCCATTTACAGAGGCAGTATAAACACATAATTTTCTAAAACCACAACTACTACCTTTACTTCTAAAGAGTTCAGGCTACTTTCACATATTGTGAAATTTCAGGTAAGAGGACCCAAAACAACAAGAAATCTGTGGAGGGAGGAGAATAAAGCACAGGATAACTTAGACTGTGTTTGATTTTCCTTTCTAGAAGCTATCTTCTACAGAAAAACATCTCTTTTCCAAAATTTCCCTTCTTTCAGAATAATAAAGGTATACAATTTTTAGCTATTTTATTGAGGAATACTTGATACAAAAGAAACTGTACATATTTAAAGCATGCAATTTTATATGCTTTCACACATGTATCCAACCATGAAACAGTCCCCACTAGCAAGGTGATGTGCATACCCCTCATCCCCCAAAGTCTCTGCCTGCCCCTTTGTCATCCCTCCCTTCCACCACACTCTACACCTTATCTCCAGCAAACACTGAGCTGCTTCCAATTTTTTAAAGATACATGATTTTTTAGAAAATGTTTCAAATCAGAAACTAGAGTCTATACTGAACATTATTGTTTTATGTGTGCTCCTTAGTCATCCCCTGGCTCTTCTAAACCAATCATCACCCTTTCTGTCTCTAAAGTGATTGGAAATATTGGAAGTCGAATACCATATCTTCAGTTCTTTCATGACCTGCAGAGTTGGCTATGTCAAGGCTGCATGCACAGCCTATTCAGGAAAAGTGGATGGACTACTTTTCCCCTAAGCACATCTCCAGCTTCCCAGGCAATCTGCTGGAGATAAGCTACACATACTCTGAAAATAAATGACTGCATCAGGTACTTCTTAGCCTCTGCTTGGGGAAATACACCAACCTAGCTTCTCAGAGAACAACTCTGGCACTCCGGGAAATATGAAGATTTTCGTCAGTCAACACAGCAAGTGGGAAAGAGGAAGATGGGGCAGGGGAGATTAAAAAATAAAAAGAAAGGAACCACCACCACAGTCTCTGACCTTGAAATGGTTGACCACCAAGGACAAGACATACTACAAATAATGCACATAGGAAGAAGAGCTAAGAACTCTAGAACACAGTGCTCCAGGGGTCCAAAAGAAGGAGAGGTGCTTCTATTTCAGAGTAGCCCAGGCTCCACTATGGAAAGGCTGATGATGACAGGGACTAACACCCACAGTTCCCCAAATGCTCTCCTGTGCCCCATCTCCTGTGATTCCCACAAGAGTGCTGTGAATAAAACAGTGCTATTGGTTTCCCTTAAATGGTGGAAAAACTGAACCTCGTATAGGTCAGGTGACTGCTAAGGAGGGGCAGAGCTGGGGCTGGAAAGTTTTGTCTTTTGATCTCAATGCCATTGCTGTTTCTATGACACCAGACAGCGTTCTCAGGTGGAGGATATCTAGACAACTAGACAACAACTACCTCAGACCCTCCCTTTAAAATCAAGAACATTCCTGAATCAAGAATATCCAAAAGATAAAAATAAATTTTAAAAAATCAAGAACATCATTCTAACAAGGGTCCAGTGGTACATTTGCTAAGGAAGTGCTCTGAGAGCCACCCTTAGGCCTCAGGGACCACACACACTGTGGTCAGGTGTTGATATGGTTTGGCTGTGTCCCCACCCAAATCTCATCTTGAATTGTAGCTCCCATAATCCCCATGTGTCATGGGAGGGACAAGGTGGAGATAACTGAATCATGAGGATGGTTTCCTCCATTCTGTTCTAGTAATAGTGAGTGAGTTCTCACGAGATCTGATGGTTTTATAAGAGGTTTCTCCCTTCGCTGGGCACTGATTCTCTCTCCTGCCACCCTGGGAAGAGGTGCCTTCCACCATAATTGTAAGTTTCCTGAGGCCTCCCCAGCCATGAGAAACTGTGAGTCAATTAAATCTCTTTCCTTTAGAAATTACCCAGTGTTGGCTATTTCTTCATAGCAGCATGAGAACAGATTAATACAGGTGCCATGGCAGAGATCTGTTTCCTCCAGAGCATACACACATTCCAATGGTCATGAGATGAGCCATATTTCAAATGCATTAAAGAGGCTTGCCACTTCACAACCTCCAAATAATCCTATAAGGAAAAGACAGGATAATTACAAGTACTACTATTAATTACACTCAAGTTTCTTGTTGAGTGAGTTTGTATTCTTGAGGATCAGGCTTCCTTAGGTGAAGCATGCTCATGGCCTCACCATCATCATCATGGTAAGTGATAATGCTTGCCATACAGTGGGCTCCAAAAGATGTTTGTGGAATGAACAAATGAGGTCAACAGGCCACACTACGGAACTCTTTAATTATCATGTTAAACATGCTGATGGGAAATTATCTGTCCCTAAATCATGGCAGAAAAATCATAGCCAACTATGAGGCAATCCTTTCCAGTCTGGATAGTTTTAAAGAACTTGGTATAAGCATGTATTTCTTTCCATTAAGGTCCTTCGAGAGTGGATCTTATTTGTTTCATTTTCTTGGAGAAAATCTGTCCCTGAACTTGAAAAAATAACATTTAAAAGGAAAAAAACAAAGAAACTGAGTTTGCTAAGAGGTTAAGTACAAGGCTCAGCAGACATACTACAACATATGCACATGTGAGCACCACTTATTTCAAAGCTAGCCTGTTAGGGAGCTACAGATATATTCCAGAGATACTGGTTTGGGGCAAAAAATGTGCAGAATGCCTTTTTGGAACTATCTTTATCTTTATAATCAGTTGATGTGATATACAAAAAAAAAAAAAAAAAAAACCCTGTCATACTACTTTACAGTCTTGGCTCGTTTTTAACCAAAAATTACTCTAGCCAGTTTAACCACCACCCATGAGGCTGACTTAGTGATGAACAACTAACTCTTGGCCAGTCCCTGACATCAAATCCACCTTCTAAGAATAAATACCACTAGGGTAAAAAAAAAAAATTAAAAAAAAAAAAAAAATCTTCAGCAGAATGTGCCAAGGTCTCTAAAAACAAATTCCAAAGAGAGACTTCAAAGATATTTTGAGCAATAGCAACATTATTGGAAGATATGTATAACCTCTCAAAGTGGACTCATACACAATTTGCACAAACTGCAATATAAATCCTTAAACAGCCGAAACATACTTGTAGGCAACAATTCCATTATGTTTTGGTCATCTTTACCTTATTCCCCTGGCACAGTGCCTAGTACATAGTAGGGCATGCAGCAAATGCTTTCAAAATTAGATTTCCTATGGGAATAAAGTACAGAATTACCATTAGTCACAGAAGAGCCATTACCCACTAGACTTTTGTCCTAAGGAGAAAATGCTGTCTCGTGTTTCCTCATTGTCAAAGGTGGGTTTTACTGCTTTAGGGGCTCTACCTCAAGACAGTAACTGACAGATCTATTTGGTTTTACTGCCTTCTACCTCTACTGGCAAGTAGAAAACTTATCCCTCTGAATGTTGTCTCTTAAAGAAATCTTTATTTTAAAACAACTAAAATCTAAATTGAAGGGATTTCAGAATCTATAAAAAAGCACTAGCATCTACTACACTTTTATAAACTGTGAGCAACTGGCCATCAAGATGAAAATAAAAAAATTATACAGGATCTACTTCCATAGAAAAGGTAATGGAATTTCCTTTGAGGATGTGCCCACTATGTATTAAGTATTATGCTGCCCGCAGTCTTCAGGAAATCCTACAAAGGAGGTATTATCATTCTTATTTCTACAGATAAAGAAACTTGAAGCTTTGAGAAGTTAAATACAGATGTATAAGTTTACATATTCCTTAGAGGGCAGAGCTAAGGTTCAAATTCAGGTCTGTTAGAATCCAGGTCTCTCCTTCACCTCTAAACTGTGGAGTTTATTCCAGAAGTCTAAAGCAGAAGGCCCATTGGCCAGCCAAAGGGGGGCCTAAAACAGTGATTTGATAAACATGAATGAATTGCCAAAGTTTAGAAATATGAGGTTTTGCATAAAATACGGATTTGTACCTCCATTATGTCAAACCTACATCATTCATTTGTCTTTAAAGGCCAGGCAGTTAATGCTTTTGAGTCTGTGACCTTTGCTATTCCCTGCTGCCTCCCCAATACTTTCTTTTAAAGCAAAAACCAAAACTAACGTTCTACCAGTCCTGTCTTACCTGTATATACCACAGGAATTTAGAATCATACCATTTTGATGAAGTAAGATACAATCACTGAGATCAAATACCCACCCTTTCTGGTGAATTTAAGGCCAAAGGGTCAAGTGACTTGTTCATGGTCACAAGCTGCAGGCCTCGATCCCACATGTCCTCATTCTTGTCTGCTCTGCTACTCAGATTCTCACTGGCAACCAAACATATATATATGATTTAATGGCCTGTGAAGTGGGGTCACACCATTCTTCCACAATTCCCTTTGAAGTGACTATCATGAGCTTGCATTTCTGATGAACATGCTGAAACTGCTACGACTTCACATCTTTTTTCTTTCATTTGCCGAAAGTCCCCTATAAATAAATCACTCAGCTTCCACATATCCTCTCCTTGGTCTCCCATTCCTGTTCTGCCAGGAGCTGCCAGCAGCAGCTATGGTTGAATACTGAAGGGGAAAAGAAGCTACAAAGGAAGCCCCAGTGGAGCATCTTTGACTTCTAACCCATAGGTCAGGGGATAGGGAAGATGCATACCAGCGGGTGACTCATAGATCACACATACCAGTGGGTGACTCAAGCCACTGCACTACCCTTTGGAGTAGACACAATTTTTATTTCATTTCGGATGTTCGTCAGAGGAAATCAGTTTGAATCATTTTCAATTATGTAAATACTAAAGCATATTTCAACCACATAAGATGGTAAAATTTTCTCCTCCTTCCTCTCAAAGGTACTAAGTTTATCAAATTAAATGATAAAACTTCCTCTCCCAGACTAGGAAAATACACCAAAAATTAGTTTGCCAATTGAAAATTATTTTTAGAGGTGTTTGGAGTATATGCATTATCAAATATAGTTCCTATTTAAAAAAAAAAGCAAAACACAACATTGTACTTATTCCAATGTTTCTATATGTGACTGAAGCCAGAAACTGTATTTGTCAAAATATCATTCTTTTCAGGAAAGTACATCAAATTAATAATGAGTTGTGCCTGAAGAGGTTTTAGAATCTCAAAGTAACCAGGCTCTGTACTTTTCTAACAAACTAATAAAGAATAGACAGCTCTTTATTAAGAAGAATCGACTTTTTATTTATACCAAAGTGGTGTTTCTTTGACATTTGTTTTTATTTCATTTCTGACCTACTTTCTTTCTGACAGTCTTGAATGAATATCCATTCTTATGTCCTTTAACCGTCTTGCAAGGTAGCCAGGCCAACTGGCTTTCCCCTGGACAGTAAATCACTCTGGGACTCTGTGTTCTAATATCAACTCGGCCAGAGATTTGCCACGTGTGCTTTATCAACCTCTCCATCTCTTCTGCTTGACTTCAGACATCTGCAAAGCTGAAAAACAGCTCTGACACAGAACAAAGGGTTTTAAGGTGCTCTGAAAGTGCACAGAGGGCCAAACCATGGCAGCTGTGGATTAGCAGGTTCTCACTTCATTCTGCTGATGCTTGGAGACTGCACAGTGGTTAGAAGAGCAAAGGCTCAGGGGTCAGATGGCCTGGGTTTAGAGCCTAGCTCTGCCACTTATTAACTGTGCAACCTTGGGCAACTCACTTAACCTCTCTGTGCTGCGGCCACCTCAGCTATAAAATGGGACATTGAGAGTTAAACATGATTAGATATTCAAAAGACTTAGTGCAGTGCCTGTCATGCCATAAAACTTAGTAAATACCAGCAATATTTATTATTCTTCCATTTTTGATGCCCTCACTGACATGCCCTGAGTGTGAGTAAAATTTTGTCATTCAGCTTGACTATATTTAGTGCCTTGATTCTTGAAGGAAACAATGTCAGAACCGTTAGTATAATTTCCTAAGATCTAGTCAGACATCTCTAGGGCATAAATTGTTATGTGGGACCAGCCATGAAGTACCGCACTGCAGGTGTTTTGGAAAGTCACGCTAAATCTGAGCAGAGGATGTGAACCCCATGCACCCTGCAGCAAGAGTTCGGCGGGGTGGTTTGCTACTCGCTGTCTTCCTCGACTGATGTCTGGTTCTGACATCCAGAGCATGACACATGACAGATGACAGCAACACGTCTGCACATGCCCACGAGCACACCCGGGTTTTACAAAAGCCAATGTAATTTTTTCAGTAAGTAAAGAAAACAGTGGCACAAGGGGTGTGCAGGATTTCACTTGTTCATTTGCTCTGACATTTTTAGGGAATTTCTTGTGATAGTCCTAAAAGTATTTTACAAACACATGAAAAATGAAATTAGCCATTTTTTCAGGCTTCTACTTCTAATAAAAAAGATGATCATATATGCTTTTGAAGAACAAGCATAAATAAATGTTATTTTATGGCTTAAAGTTACAATGTATAGGCTTTTACTCTTTTCTGAATATGAAGAAAGTTGCCACACATTTTACTTTTATCACTGCTTGCTTTTGATGAAGTCTTTGTAATTGTTACAATAACAACCATACCTTGCATCTTTCTCATATGCAAAAAACACAAATGCTACTCCGCTTGATCTATCTTTATTTACTCATTGTTTAAAATGTATCCATAAACCAAATTAAAAATAAAAAAAACTTAAAAACTATAAAATCAAAGGACTACTCCTGGGAGCCAGCAAAAAATAAAACAAAAGAGCTCGGATTTTGGACACAGGCCGATTTGTGAGTGAGAAACTTAGTCGCTTCTCTGCTTTGATTTCCTCATCTGTAAAATGATAATAATAATAATAATAATAATAATACTTATACTTATACCTTGGAAGGCTGGTGGTACCAGGACAGTCCCCGGGGGAAAACGTGGCCCAGCAAATGATTTCTTAAGAAATAGAAGGAAAGTAAAAAGGAAAGAGGCAAAAAAAGGAGAGAGTAGCAGTGACTCTCTCCCCAAGCTATACAAATTGGGTTATAACTCAGGCCTTCTGCCAAAATTCTGCCTCTCAAATAGAATACTTCACTGTTTTTATTATGTGAATTTTCCATACATAATGAAGTAGGGAGGAAAGTGTAAAGAACCCCCAAGAACCTATCACCAAGCTTCAACAATTACTACCTTTTACCATTCTGATTTCACCTATTCCCCTATACACATACCTTTTTTCTTTTGAAGGAGTATTTTTTTAAAGAAAGTCTTAGGCCTCATGTAAATTCATTAATAAGTGCTTCTAAATAGATAAGGGCTTTTAAAACTCACAATACCACCAACTCAATAAAATTACCAATAATACCTTAGTAATATGTAATAAACAGAGTATGTTTCATTTTTGCATGTTTTAAAAAAAGGCATTTTTTTAGTTGTTCAAATCGAGTTCCAAACAAAATTCATACCTGCAATTGGTTTACAGGTCCCTTAAGTCTTTTAACTTAACAGTTCCCCATCTCCACTTTTTTCTCATAGCATTTATACACTGAAAAAAAAAAAAAAAAAAAATAGGTCACTTGTTTTGTAGAACTTCCTACATTCAGGCATTGGCTGATCTGTACCCTTGTAGTTGTGTTTAGCATGTTCCTCTGTCTCCCGTATTTCCTATAACCTGGTATTAAGAGTTAGATGTGGATGTTTGATGAAATTCTGTTTCAGTCTCATTGAGGGAGGGGATGTGGGTAAGACTGTTTCACAGGTGGTGCTGTTACTTTTCTATCAGATCACATTGGAGGAGCATAACTAATGTTCAGCTATTCCACTTTTAGTGATATGGAGACGGATCAGTGCGCTCAAGTGTTATCAGCCTGATTCTCTGTTAGATAGCACCAATTTTACCTGATGATTTTATCATTCATTAATTGTTGTTGCTTAGCTCCCTTATTTCATTAGATCCTACAAAACTGTAGGTTTTTAAAACTTTCCTAGCACCCTTCTGCACTTATTAGCTGTAATTCTCTATAAAGTAAATAGGAAAGCAGGGGTGGATGTGAGATCTCCTGTTTAAATCCACTTTCAGAACAATTACTTGGTGCCCTAACAATCTCAGAAGTGACAAATGAGAGATTTTTTTGTTTGTTTTATTGTCTTGTGTCTTTAGAATTTTGTCATAAACTCATGGACTTTTATATATTTTTATATATTTCTATCCTTTTGATGCTCAAACTGTCTCATCTTTGCCCTCTGGGGGGGTCCCCTCAGGTTGGCTTCTGAATCATTCTGACACAATCCCAGCAGTCTCTTTGATGACTTTGCTTTAGATGGTTCAAAAAGAACCTTTAAAAAAAGTAATCAAGAGGCTGGGCATGGTGGCTCACACTTGTAATCCCAGCACTTTGGGAGGCTGAGGCGGGTGGGTTACTTCAAGTCAGGAGTTCGAGACCCCCTGGCCAACACACCAAAACCCTGTCTCTACTAAAAATACAAAAAAAAAAAAAAATTGCTGGGCATGGTGGCATGTGCCTGTAATCCCAACTATGCGGGAGGCTGAGACATGAGAATCACTTGAACATGAGAGGCAGGGGTTGCAGCGAGCCAAGATCACACCATTGCACTCCAGCCTGGGCAACAGCAACAGAAGGAGGAGACTCCGTCTCAAAAAAAAAAAAAAAAAGTAATCAAGAAAGTCTTTATATGTTGTTTATCATTTTGATATTCCATTTTCCTTGTTTCACACCAATTACACACAGTGGCTCTTCAATAACATCTACTGGCATGTGTTTTATGTGCTTTACAATATAATTTAAACCAAAAAAATGCAATCCTGTTGAAAATACTAGATGTGACAGGTATGGGAGTCAGGGAGTTCAGTGAAAAGAGCCAGGCTGTGAAGTTAGTCAGACCTGGATCTGAATTCCAGCCCATCACTTACTGACTGTGTAACTTCAGGTTTGTCATTAAATCTTCCTGTGCCTCGGTTTTCTCATCTGTAAATGGGATTGATAACAGTAATACCTGCTGTGCACAACCGCCAGTAAGTACTTTAAAAAGCAACTAAATTCTCTTTTACACTACTCGGTCCTGAATAGAACCTCAAGAAATTGTAGTCACAACTATTATTGTCATTATCTTGCATGCTTCAATTTATCCTTAACTATGTTTATGTTACACATTCCAGTTTGAACATCATCATCTTTAATAGAGAAAGAGAGAAGCCAAATAGTTGAGTAGGTCTGTTTTTCGTCATATTTTAACATTATTCTATCTGCCCCAAGCAATGAGCTTAGCCTTTACTTGTTTTTCTTGTTTTGAGCATAGCTTTAAAGAGCGCTTTCTTGTTGTCTTTAACATTCTTTTCAGCTTCAGCTCAGTCTGAACTTCTGCTTTGCAGATATTTTCTTACCAGTTTACACCACTCTTCTGAATTTGTTCCTTTCATGTGCTTGTCTTTCAATCTTCTATACATGTTCTCTCAATATCCAAGCCCATCAAAAATTCCTTGTTCTTAAAATGGTTCCTGGGCCAGGCGCGATGACTCAGGCCTGTAATCCCAGCACTTTGGGAGGCTGAGGCAGGCAGATCACCCGAGGTTAGGAGTTCGAGACCAGCCTGGCCAACATGGTGAAACTCTCTCTACCAAAAAATACAAAAAGTAGCCAGGCATGGTGTTGGGCACCTGTAGTCCCAGCTCCTCCAGACGCTGAGGGAGGAGAATCGCTTAAACCCAGGAGTTGGAGGTTGCAGTGAGCCGAGATTGCACCACTGCACTCCAGCCTGGGTGACAGAGCGAGACTCTGTCTCCAAAAAAAAAAAAAAAAAAAAAATTCTCTCTTTTTCCTCATTCCCTCAAAAGATGATTTTGCTTCAGAAATTTTCCTTTCTTTTTATTTCTCTATTTCCCTTTCTTGTTTTTATTTTTTACGCTCTTTTCAAGTCTCTATATGTTGAAAAATCCCTGTTATTTTTCCTTTGAAATATATTTTCCTAAAATCACCACTACCATTTGGTTATGCCCAACTTTTCTTTCTTTTGAAGTTGCCAAACAATACTATCATGTTTACTCCCGCCCAAGGTTTTAGTCAATTCTACTTCAATAAAAAATTTTTCTAGGTAGTTAGAACTAAGTTTGGAGTAGTATTTTCATCTCATTGCCTCCTCAATCTGTGGTTTAAAAAACAGAAAGGCTTTTCTGGATTGAAACATCTATGTTTCTATGGAATGAAACATTGATCAGACATTGGATAGAATTAAAGTCCTCATCAATGACTATATCTTTGCTGTGGCAATTTTGATATTTAGCTGAATCTAAGTGTGTGTAGTATCAGAATCCAACAAAATAAGACTCTTATTCACTTGTATATACTAACCTATAATCGTTGTTCAGGCATAATATTTTGGCTCCACTGACAAGAGAACAGGCTGTGTTTTGAAGTTAAGTCATGGCAGTTCACAGTCACAATTTCTACAGGGGCTGGCAAAGGATAAAAGCTTATACCCCAACTCAGTAAGTGGTGGAAACACCTTGCTCTTACACTGTTGAGTTCTCCTGTGAATTCATTGCTACTTAGAGAATCCTAACACAAGAACACAAAAAGAAATTCTAATACAGGCCATAACTAATTATCTTTAAAATGTATTTAGGAGAAAGAATTCAAACCCAAAAAGAAAAAAAAAAAAAAAAAAAAAAAAACCACCAACAACAAAAAAAACCCTGTATGGCTAAGAATAGTGGGTTAAGATTTGGCTAATAGACAAAAACAAACAGCAACTTAAATTGTCTTGCAGTTTAACCTGTCAACATTTTATTCTTCATGTACCGAATGAGAGGAAATTACATGACAGAAAGACTGTATTTCAAGAAATCAGTTAAGCATACCAAAGTTTTCCCAAAGGCCTTGACATTGACATGAACAAAGTAAAATCTCTAAGTCTAATAAGTATAGCTAAGCTTAGTTACTCCCTACTCAGCTCCAGGCCTTAGGCTAAGAATAGCAATAAATATAAAAATATCCACCAGTTGTCATTCAACTCGTGCACATATGCCAGAATCCCTCGCTTCCTTTCCCTCGCGCTCTGAATCATCAACTAAAATTTCTCTCCCTGCTAAAAGTTTTTTAGCAATTCAAAATAAAATCAGAGGAAAAGTTATTTCTTGGAAAGGTTTAAAAGTGGGTGAGATTCCTGTTTATGTTCTAATCAAGCACAAAGACTAGTTGTTTTGTTTGATAACCATGGTATTTTCTAAAATGAAGTTTTTAGAGAATAAAGCATATCCAGGATAGTTAATCAAACACAGTGACAAAAAAAAGGACATCTGTTTGGTCCAAAATTATTCTGCTATTAGGTCAATACTGAACTACACATGGACTGTCTTGGGCTTCTATACCAAACTGAGCAGTAGCCACCCAAAAATCTTCAAAATGGAACCACAGAGACCTCTATTCTTTCTGAAGCTGAAAACCTTGGACCTGAAAATAACTAAGAAGATTTAGAGGTCATGGTTTGATTTAGTGTATGCTATGGAGCCACGATGACAGGGAATCAGAAGCAAGGGGCAAGTTCAAAAAGCTGCAAGCACCAGGAAAAACGGGCTTTGGTCAAAAAGTGTGTTGATTTGTCTTTAATTTTCAGGGTATACTGTGAGATTAACCCTCGTTCCATTGAGCTAAATTTTATCCATCAGCACAACTCAGAGGTCACTTAAAATCATAACTTCCTTTTAAACATTCTTATGATATTTACTAGCAAGCACATTCCAAAAGAACAGTCACTTCCACTATGCAGAAAGAGCTTAATTGCTAAATTTAAAACTGACTACACTTATTCACAAATGAGGGCCTCATCTTCGTTGGTGACCCCGAGGTCTTCCTTCTCTTTTCCTTGACTCAGCAGCTGAGCTCAGCTTCCTCTCTCTGACCTTCCTTTTCCAAATGCTGGAGCACAGCAGGCATTTCTAGGTCAACAAAGGAAACTATTACTGTCTTCCAGGAGAACAGTATCTTCTGTGTATTCGAAGGACTGAACAAGAACAACAAGTCAGAAATTCAGTGTACTAACCTCAGTTCTGACCCTGTCTAGGGCATCAACTGCCTCTTGCCTCTATTCTGTTAGGGGAAAAAACTCCACCATCCACCCCTATTGCTGATTGTCATCAGCCACCTGAATACCTGGCTCAGCAAAGCCTGGCAGAACACCTTCCCCCACCTTCCCTGCCTCGCTGGCTATGGCACTGTCTTCCTACCTGAACCACAGACTCATGAGAATGACCATATCCTCATCCTTTCCATCCCATACCATGCATTCTGCCACCACTTATTTTTTAAAATAGTTTTAATGACATAAAATTCACATATTGTAAAATTCACCCATTTAAAGTGTGCAATTCATGGTTTTTTAATATATTCAGAGTTGTGCAACCATCACCACAATCTAATTTTAGAACACTCCTATCACTCCAGAAAGAAACCCTTTACGTATCAGGAGTCATTTCCCAAATCCTCCCCACCTCCAGCTCTAAGCAACCACTATCTGCTTTCTGTCTCTATGGATTTGCCTATATGGATATTTCACATAAGTATGCGTGGTATCTTATGACTGACTTATTTCACTTAGCAGCATGCTTTCAAAGGTTATCCACATTGTAGTCTTTCTTGCTGAATAACACTCCATTCAGTACTTGATGAACAGTGGGCTGTTTCCACTGCTTGGCTGCTATAAATAATGCTGCTATATACAAGTTTTTGTGTGAACCTGTGTTTTTATTTCTCTTGGCCACCACTTATTTTTAGTACCCACTCTGCTCTTTGTCTCTTCTTCTCTGGTCTTAAGTCCTATTTAAAAAGAAAAAGGCTTAGGAAACAGGCATTCACATACCCTGTGAATAGAATGAAAATGGTACTGCTTTTCTGGAGGACAATTCCCCAATATCTATCAAAATTTTAAACACACACACTCTTCAACCTAGAAATTCCATTGCAAGTCCCCTACAAATAACCACTTTACAAGTTTGCAGATCACTATAAGGATGTTCTCTGCAGCACAGTGCATAATAAATGCAGACATTAAGAAAAGAAATTTAAATACTGTTCCATAAGAATCACGGAAAAGCAGTACAGTGAACCACTATTCTGGTGATTAAAATAAAATAAGGTAGAACTATATAATCGTATGAAAGACTGTTCCATACATTAATTAAATATATCAAATTACAGAAAATACATATATTAAATGAGTTCTCTCAGATAAAAGCAGATATATTGTGCGTGCTTGAATGTCCATATAAAATTTCTGAAAAGATACTTCTTTAAAGATGAGGATTAAAGGTTTTACAGAAAGAGAAAATTACTTTGCATTTCATCTCCTTTTTGTACAACTTGAATTGTTACTATAAGGATACTTTTAGAATTTAAAATGTATATTTTAAAATAATAGAAATACTTCCTGGAGTCCTCTGAAACCCTACTGTGAATCAGTTGGGAAGGGTGTGAGAAAATGAATGCCAAGGAGAGAAGAGACACACCAAAGAGGAGCTAATGATGCTGAAAATGAACATCACCTGTTTCATAATCGACCCCTGGCAACCCTGACTCTAATCTCCAAATGGAAAGCATCATAGAATTCTGACTCCTACGTACATTCTCAGCAAGGCACTATGGTGCCATGGAAGAAAGATGTCAGACAAGCCCAGGCTACTAAGCCAAGCTCTGCCACTTATTAACTATAAAACTTTCATTCAATCCCCCTCCTCCAAAAATCCTCTTTGCCAGACCATAGAGTAACCCATGCTCTTTCACCACTATTTAGTAACTATACTTGAGATGCCAACTCCTAAGCATGTCCATCAACCCTACAAAACTCAGCTCTAAATAGTACATCTCACAGAAACCTTTCTGAAAACCAGGACTCCTAATCCAAACCTATATAAGTGTTTGCACATCCTCTACACAGGAGTGTGCCCTCCTCTTCATACTGGTACTTAGTTTACTGTTATTTCATGCATCTTACCCCTGCCCCTACAAATTCTAAGGGCAGGTACCCAACCAAAAACTATTGGGCACATTGGGTCTAAAACTTGCTGGCATGTGATAAAATATTGCTTGTTGATGTTTGAGCTGTATCCGGAAGGTTATTTTATTAATTATTTACTGATAAAAACTTGACAAAATCATAGATGAATGGTAAATGTGGGTAACAAATGCTCACAGGAGCACTGATCATCATTTTGGGTTTTTGTCAGTTTTTTTCTTTCATTTTTCTCAATGCACATCCACAACTAGTCAAGGTTATTTACACCAACTACACAAACACAAGTGTGTGTATTTCAGGACAGATCAAATTCCCAACAAACTGTGATTCATTCTTCAAGACCCTGCCTCCATGAAGCTTTCCTTATGCCCTCTCCCTCCCCGACCCTAGCAGCTGGTCCCTTCCACCTTGTTGCTTCCTTGCTCCTCATTTCATTTAGTCATTATTGTGTAAATATTTGACACCTTCCTTAGGCTGTGAACATCCCAGTCTTACTAATCATTGCATCCATATAACCTTGGATGATCTGTCACACATAGAATGGGACTAAAGAAAAGCTATTTAAACACATGAGTGAGTGAGTCAAGATTAATTTTCACTCTCAGTACAAATTACTGAGAAGCTGTAGAGCCTCCAGCCCTGAGGGTATATCTATCCTACTACCCTAAAATACCAAACCTCTCCTTCCCCAAAGAAAACTGAAGTCTACCTATAATAATCAGAATAACATCCTTAACCCCCCTCCCACCTCCTAACCCATCTTCACATTCCAAAAGGCAAGGGCAACCCTATGGCAGAAAACAATGACATTTTAAATAATTAAATGCAGAATAAATAGCAGCATTTGGGGAAAGTGGGTTCAAGTTCTGGTCCTGCCACTAAACAGCTGGATGATCTTGCATTGGCCACTAAATTCCTCAGGCCCTCAGGCTCTTCATCCATAAAAGAAGGGGTAAAACCTCTATCACTTCCAAGGCCCCCATCAGCTCTAATACTCTAGGAATCTATGAAGAAGAAAATTCATTTCATTTTTTCTTCCTTTCATTTATTCAACAAGTATTACTGTATGTTTGTGGTGGACTACATAGTGATGGACTACGTGTTTATTAAACAAATCCATTTTGGTTTTCTCTTAAGCAGAAATTTCCCAGGTTCACTTGAAAGTAGCTATGGCAGCCAGGCACAGTGGCTCACGCCTGTAATCCTAGCACTTCAGGAGGCTGAGGTGGGTGAATCACTTGAGCCCAGAGTTCAAGACCAGCCTGGGCAACAAGATGAAACCCCATCGCTACAAAAAATGCAAAAATTAGCCAGGTATAGTGGTGCACACCTGTAGTCCCAGCTACTTGGGAGTCTGAGGCAGGAGGATCGATTGAGCCCAGGTGGTCAAGCCTGATCACACCATTGCACTAGAGCCTCGGCAACAGAACAAGACCCTGTCTCAAACAAACAAACAAATAAAAAAACAACTCACAAAGTAGGTATGGCTATGAGTTCTAGCCAATGCAATCTGAGTGGAAGCAATGTGCCCTACCTCCAGCCTGGCCTCCCGCACAATCCATGCTCACTCTCTCCCCTCTCTGCCAGTCAGAGACAGATGATTCAATGAGAATTCCAAGGCCTTCGAAAATGACAAGGCCACTAGATGAAAGATGTCTGGGTCCCTGAATGTCTGCATGGAGCAAAGCCCTCCTTTCTTCCAGCAGGAAATAACCTGTATTAGTCTGTTTCACACTGCTGATAAAGACATATCTGAGACTGGGCAATTTACAAAAGACATTTAACGGACTTACAGTTCCACGTGGTGGGGAGGCTTCACAATCATGGCAGAAGGTGAAAGCACACCTCACACGGCAGCAGACCAGATAAGAGAGCTTGTGCAGGGAAACTCCCCCGTATATAATCATCAGATCCCGTGAGACTCATTCAGCACCACCAGAACAGCACAGGAAAGTCCTGCCCCTATGATTCAACTACCTCCCACTAGGTCCCTCTCACAACACCTGGAAATTCAAGATGAGATGTGGGCAGGGACACAGTCAAACCACATCCTAACCTATGTTAAACCACTGAGATTTGGAGTTCTTTGTTACAGCAGAGAGCCTACTCTGACTTATGTAAGACATATTGCATATGCACTGTCAGCTTTAACCCTCTTAACAACCGGACTGGTAAATATTACTATTTATATTTTACGGATGAGGAAATTGAGTCTCACTGAAGGGAAGCAACTTGCTCAACATCACACTGCTTCAAAGTGGCACAGGCAACATTTGAACCTATGCATCTCTAACTCCAAAGTTCATCTTCATTTTGGGGGAGATGATTGCTAACAAAGCCCCTCTACACTTCCCTCCTTGCTCCTGGGTACCCTTCCCAGTTGCAAACAGTTCCTGCAGGTGCTGCTCCTACATAAATACACTTGCTACTGAGAAGCAGCACAGGGCACGACAAGCAGGCCTAGCTACGAAACTAGAGGCAAAGGAAGGCCACAACCAGACTTTACTGTCCAGTCCAACCCTGGATCTGACTCAATCAGTCTGTGAACAGTAGAAGATTGAAGCTCCTACTAAGTCTATATCTTCAAAAATATCAATAATGTGCTCTAGGAAATAATCCAGAGATGACTATAGTATTTTAATTTTCCCTTAAAAGAGTCAATCTAACATCATTAAGAGTGACATTTAAATGCTAATTGAAAAAGCACTGTTCCCATGTCTCTAGACAAGTATTTGCATGTTAATTAATTCTGGGCATAAGAAGACCGGCTTCCAATATGAGGTGTCAGAAGAGAGAGTTTCTTTGCAGAGGAAGATAAAAGGCTATGGCATAGACATTATAAATTACCTGGTTTCAAGAGTTCTAAAAAGAAATAAGCTATCCTTTGCAATGCAAATTCATATTGCCTCTTTTGTAAAGGGTACATTCTAATGAAAGGACCAAAATATAGATTTCCAACTTCAATACTCTTTTAATGTAGTGCCCTCATCACAGATCAAAATGGCTTTTACCAGAACAGTGGCTAACGAGCTCATAAAGACTGTCAATATGGGAGACAGAAACCTAATGCCCTAGAAGCCAATAAACCACAAACATACTCTGAACAGTCACAAAGGATGTCAACTTGATTTTTTCTTTTTTTTTTTTTTTTTTTTTAGTTTTGGCAGTAAAGTATTTCTTCTACATGTATATATATATATATATATATATATATTTATTATTATACTTTAAGTTCTAGGGTACATGTGCATAACGTGCAGGTTTGTTACATATGTATACTTGTGCCATGTTGGTGTACTGCACCCATCAACTCGTCAGCACCCATCAATTCATCATTTATATCAGGTATAACTCCCAATGCAATCCCTCCCCCCTTCCCCCTCCCCATGATAGGCCCCGATGTGTGATGTTCCCCTTCCCGAGTCCAAGTGATCTCATTGTTCAGTTCCCACCTATGAGTGAGAACATGCGGTGTTTTCCAAACAACAAACCATTTCTTTCTAAAAGGAGTCATGCAAATTAGTACAAACTCACAAACCACAGACTCAGAATCATGGCCATTAGGCTGAATATTTTATAAATTAGGTTACCTCGAAAGATGATAATTTAAATAAAGCATTCATTCAACTTGCTACACTTACACTATATTTGTTGGTATTATAATTTCTATGGTATAACTTTCACTGTTGCACTATTGCTTTTCATATACGATCTCATCTTAGACCTGGAAGATAAATAAGTGTGCCCACTATACAGACGAAGACATTAAGACTCAGAGAGAATATATGGTTTAATCAAGATCATGGAGGGAAAGAGCAGTGAGGTCATGTCTAGAACCCAGTTTTCTGGATCTAATTTCTATGTTCTTTCCATGCAATTATATTATCTTTCTTCTACTTCATTTAGTTGCTGATTGTCCCTGCTACTAAGTTCACTATTGCTATGATATTCCTAAACGTGCAGAGGACATAAACATTCAGGGAATAATCACATTTCAAACAGGCTTAACAAGGTTTTCTTTTTGTGCTCTTCTGTAAAGGTCCACCCCAGTAACAAAAGTATACTGATTAATTCATTTATCACACAGACATATGTTGTAAATACACGTGACAAGGGGTTATGTGTGGTATAGAAAGAGCAATTATTAATTAATAGAAAAATATAAAAACACTGAGCAAAAGCCATGAAAAGGCTATTCACAAAAGAACTACAAATGGCCAGATGAAAACTAGTTCACTGTCAATAGTAATTTAAAAATTCAAATGGAAAATACAGTGAGATATTCTCCAGGTTCAACAAGAGTGGGTGAACATATTATAACTCTGGGAGAGAGTTTAAAATGATAGAACTCACTGGGGAATATGAAGGTGCATGCTGTATGATCCAGAAATTCCAGTTTCGGCAGTCAACTCCAAGGAGACAAAAAGGCACTAAAATACGTATATTTGTGAATGTTCATAATCACATTGTTTACAACAATGAAACAAAACAAAAACAACATAAGTTTACAAGGAGATTAATTAAATTTTTATGTTAATCAAAAAATATTCTATAGCCATTGAAAAGAATTACGTTAAAGGTAAATAACTAAAACATAAAACTTTGAATGAATTACAGAAAACCCAAATAAATGGAAAGATACTCTATGTACAAAGACAAAGATTCAATATTGCAAAGACATCAATTTTCTTAGAGATTTGATTGTAAAAGCAATTGATCTATAGACTTAAAACAATCTCATTAAAAAATCTCTGCAAATCAGAGTGTGTCTCTGTGTGTATTTGTGGAAATTGACAAGCTGTTCGAAGCTGTTCTAATATTTTCATTTGGAAATGTGAAGGATCAACAATAACCAAGAATCTCCAGGAATTGGTGAAAAGAAGATGTAGTCCTCAGTCTACTAAGCTACAGTAATCAAAGTATGTGTTATTAGCTCAAGGGAAATACACCAGTGGAAGAGAATAAGGAGTCCGCAGCTGGACCCACTCATATATGGATATCTAATTTATGTTATGAAACAGGTTGTATGGCAGGGCAATGGGGAATGGATGGTATTTTTGATAAGTGCTGCTTGAGCAACTGGATATTAATGTAGCATAAAACGGAACTTAACCCTAACTTTTCAACCCTAACTTTTCAACATACACGAAAATTAATTCCATGTGGACTGTAGACCTAAATGTGAAAGGTAAAAGAATAAAGTTGATAAAAGATAACATAGGAGGATATCTTCATGACCTTGGGCATAAGTGAAGATTTCTTGAACAAGACTCAAAAAGTACGAACAACAAAGAGAAAGATTGGTAAGTTGGACAACATTAAAATTGGGAAGCTCCATTAACCCTATTAAGAGAGCAGGAAAGGCAAGCCACAGAGTGGAAGAAGACATTTCTAACACATATAACCAACAAAGGAACTTACATCTAGAATATATAATGTACAAATAAATGAGAAAATGTCTGACAGTTCTACAGAAAAGTAGGCAAGAGACAAATACTAAACAAATACTTCAACACACCCACCCAAAAGACATCCAAATAGTCAATAAACATACGAAAATATGCTTATAAGCCAACAGGAAAATGCAAATTAAAATCACAAGAGACTATAACAGGTCTACCAGTTTAGATAAAATCAATTAAGACAGACAAAACCAAGTGTTGCCAAAGATAGGGAACAACAGTAACTCACATAAATTGATGATGGTATTGTAGATTAGTGCAACCACTTTCACAGTATTCCCTAGAGCTGAACACACACATATCCTATCACCTGCCAATTCCATTCCTAAGGCATATACACAAAAGAACAACTTTGAAACCTGCACATGTATGCCAAAAGACACGTACAAGAATGTTCATAGCATTATAGACCCAAACTAAAAACAACCCCAATGGCCATCAACAATAGAATGGAGGGCCAAGCGCGGTGGCTCATGCCTATAATCCCAGCATTTTGCCAGGCTGGGGCGAGTGGACCACTTGAGCTCAGAAGTCCGAAACTAGCCTGGGAAATATGGTGAAACCCCACCTCTACGAAAAATGCAAACATAATAGCCAGGCATGGTTGCGTATACCTGTAGTCCCAGCTACGCAGACAGCTAAGTTGGGGGAGGATCATTTGAACCTGGGAGGTGGGATTGCAGTGAGCTGAGATTGCGCCACTGCACTCCAGCTTTGGCAACAGAGCAAGACCCTGTCTCTAAAAAAAAAAAAAAAAAAAAAAAGTATATAACAAAAACAACAGAATGAGTAAATATTATGGTATGTTCTTTCATATGAAATAATAAACTGCAATGAGAATGAATAAACAAATAATACATGTGAAAAACATGGATGAATCTCACAAACAAATATTGAGTAAAGTAAGTAAAAAAAATCAAAAACTACGGACATTTCATTTATGTAAAGTTCAAAAACAAACATTATAATGTTAGATTCAAAATAGCTATTATCTCTGGTGGGGAGGAGGAGGCCATGGGAGGCTTCTGGGGGTACTGGAAATATTGTTGCTTGACCTAAGTAGGGGGACAGTAAATGGATGTGTTCACTTTGTGATCACAAACTGAGCTGTACACTTAGGATCTGTGTACTTTTCTGCATATATGTTATATTGCCATAAAATGTCTTAATCTATATTTATTGGCTTGAAAACATGTTCATGATGTATTACGTGAAAAAAGCTGCTTAGCAAATTACGTTATTCTTTTCTGAGATATATAGAGTAGAAGCATTCTTATCTAACACATTTAGGATCAGAAGTTAATTGCTTAATTTCAAAAGCTAGTGAAAGTGAGGATTCATAAAAAAAAAACCACCTGCTGCCTAAAACATTTTATTTTAACTTTAACACTGAGGACTTGAGTATTTGCTGGCTAGAATTCCACATAATCTTTCCTGCATAAATCATATCCATAATCTATCTTCTTCTCTATTTTCAGTTTCAATTTCTTTAACATGAAACAAAAATTTAAATACACTTGTGAAGCAATATGAATGTTGAATCCTTTGTGACTTTTAACATTTATTTTCAAATCTTTCAGTTATTCCACCTACTCTGAATTCTAGAGCAATTGTTTTAGAGATTTGTTTTCATCACATTTTGCTAAAGCATTCAACCTAATTTATTGGCAACGACTCTATTTTTATACTCATATTTCACTGGTTTATGTAATATTTAATTAGATTACAGAATTACAGTAAGTTCGATTGGCATAAACAGTACTAAGAAAAAAAAAATGCCTCTTAGTAAGCACACAACTTTGGTTCTAAGAAAGAGAAATTTATTAGCAGAATGCATTTAGCCTTCAGAGTGTTTCCAATGTATATACTTAATTCTTTTGCATAAAAAACAAGGAAAGATATACTCCAAAATATCAATACTGGTTTATCTTAATTGAAAGAGTTTTTGGTGGTGTTGAATTGAATTTGCTTGTGTGTATTTCTTCGGAAGACTTGTATTGATTGCATTTAAAATTACATCTTTTCAGGTCATAAGAAGCTTAGAGCATTCTGTGGCATACTGCTGAAGAGTGGTAGTGGTTGGAGGAAGCAGATGGCATGAACCCTGCCTTCCTCTAAGTGGGTGTGAAATGTAATGATTCAGGCTTTTAAATTAAATGCATAAAGATTCAAACCCCAGCTCTGCATTTACTTAGGTGTACATCCTTGGGTGTGTCTCTCCTCTAAAACTTAGGTTTCTCATCTGTAAAATGGGGATAATGGCACCTACTGCTAACAGTTGCTGTGAAAATTAATGTGATAATTTAGGATCCAAAGCCCTAAACACAGGACCTGACACACGATAAACCTCCACGAATGTTAGCTTAAAAAATGACAAGAGTATCTAATAGAGGACACAGAATAAATGTATACATGATATAACCAAATAAATGCAAAGCATCACAGCACAGCCTACTGGCAACTGAGGAAACACAAAGTGAAACAAGGGACCTGAGAGAAATGAGGCCAACCAGGGAAGGCGTTTATCCAATAGAAGAAGTGGCTCCAATTAAGGCTTAAAGGAAGTGAAGAACAGAAATGAACAGTTTAATATTTCAACCAATCTCTGGAAGGAAGAGGATATGAACAAATATCACTTGCACATGGCTGGAGCTTGGAACATACAGAAAAACATGCAGAAACCAGATCCTTTGTGAATGTGAGATTTAATATTTTAGAAAGCACAGGCAATGGGCTTTTTCCCTAGGACCAGACAGAAAGGACAAGGCCTGAGGGTCTGTTTGGGTACATGTGAGAGGGAGAACATCCTGGAAATGTGTCCATGCCCATTTGAATATCTGTTACTTGAAACCACAAGTCCTTGGCACACACATTTCTATTCTAAGTTAGGCCAGCTATCTCTTGAGAGTCCCTAAAGGAAAGTTTCACTCCTTTAATCAACACATCTTCCTCTACAGTGTTCCAGGCACTGTTCTAGGCACTAGGAATAGAAGGTTGAATAAACAAGCTCAGTGTCTTCAGGAGCTTACATTCCAAATAGAAAGTCTGACTCTTTATCTTCCAGCAAAGGATGGCTGATGCCATTAATACTAAAAACATCTGTCTTCTGAAATAGGTGCAGTTCTCAAGAAAGAGAAGCAATCGACCAATCACCAGTACCAGTTTTGCCTTGAAGTTAATTTTAACCTCTACTGAAGGTCAAATGAAAGCTAGAGAAAAGCATTAGGAGCACTGCCAATTCAATAAAGGGACTGCAGGGCATTGCCAGAGAAAAATCCCAGTGTGGCCAGAGGAAGTTTGAACAGTTCAAATCAGATAACACAGCTCAAAGGGCAACTTCAAAAAAGCATACTGTGACAGGTGACAATTGGGAGTCTATTAGATTTTGTTTCAATCAGAAAAAGCAGTATCTTTAATTATGTTAGTATTCCATTATTACATTCTCATCACTAAAGGACTGCACATTTTTGGCTAAATCAGGTGTAGCAAAAGACACTGCAATGGGGCAGGAAGGGCTGAAGAAGACACTGCATGGTGGCACAGTCTGTCTGCTAAGCTAAATCCCAGAATCTTAAGATTTACTAAGGAACGCTTGGGGAAAAAGAGTCTCAAAAATAGCCAGAGACTTAGTAACTTGACTGGTGTAAGCTGTCAGAGGATGAACGATGACAAGTAGAACAGGCAGGCATTTTGAGTTTTCCATATTTACCAGCTATATGTCAAAAATAAGATTTCTTGTAGAATGTTTTCCCTTCAAATATGAATAATTTAAAAAAGATCTAAACAAATGTTCCTCAGAAGGCAATAAACCACCTTTTTAAGGAATGTCAATTTCAATCACTTTCAAAATGCTTCTGTTAGTGGTTCTTAAATTATGCCTCCCAGGAGTATTGGTTGGAGTTCCTCAAGCTGGATCAAGGTATTCTGCTAAAATCATACATGACAGTCTTTTACTAATTCACAGAAGAAGAAGAAAAAACCTTAATAAAACGTTCTCAGCTTTAGTATTTTCCCCTTAATTTTTATCTAAAACCTGTGGCACTAACTAATGCTTTTCCAAAGAATGCTAACAGAAGACATGAGGACAAAGAATAAATAAATTTTACTGGAAAAAGAAAAAAAGAGAAATAACCTGTCATGCTTAGTCCAGCACCTTGTTACCATCTACAGGTGTGACTGGAGTTGTGCTTTTAATATTGCAAATTCTAACTCAATCCTAGGAGGGCGCATCCAGGAACCAGCTCATGCCCTCTCACCCTCAATAAAGAGGCTTACCTTCTCCCCACACAGCTGCATTGTGGATCCCATTGTAACGCATGGGGAATATTACTGATTATTGGGAAAAATTACCGCCCCAGGAAATAGACAACCTCAGGTATACTTTCTGAATCTATACTTTCGGCATCTATAAAATGCTTACTTCACATAGGGCTAAATGGATCCTGTACTCCAAAGAGCAGTGTAAACTGCCAAGTGCTATGCAAATGTACACCATTATTATTATTATTACTATTAATATGATTTACTAAAACTTCCCTGTAAAAACAAAAAATCAGTAACTCCCGCTTGACCTCTCTCTAAATAACTTTTCCAAAAGCCCTTTAATCTCTGAGCTGCAGGCAATTTGTGATAAAATAATGTTTCCCTTCAGGCATAACAAGTGCATCAAACTATTCATTAATAATGTCAAAAATATTGAGTCTGTTTTGCTCTCTGGAATGGACCTAGACTACATGTTAGATTTCTGATGCATAACCATGCTCAAGATTTTAAATTTCCATTCAGCCATATCTCAACCACTTTCCCAGTAAGAAAAAAAAAATTCAGAATTTCTGAATTGGAGAAATTTAATTATCTCAAGTTCATTCCTCCATGGGAATTTTTTTCCCAAATAATTCAAAACTGGATAGATGCCTTTCATTTATATAAAGAGGATAAAGAAGTATGTATCCTCTTTACCACACTCACAGAAAGTTAAGTCCTATAATTTCTTCTTGAGAGAATTTGTATCACAACAAAACCATTAGGAGAGAAAAAATGAATTTTTATATATTTCTGTGAAAGCAATTCCACTCCCTGTAGACAAAAAAACAAAAATATGATTACTAAATATCACAAAGCATTCCACAATTTGGAAGAAAATTGTCATAAGGATCCCACCATCTCTTCCCTAGCAGGAAGGTCCATTTCCAGAGCAACTGAGACTCTTAAACCCTATGGCCTTCTTGTTAAATGAGAGAAAGTGGGTTTCATGGGTGGCCATGAAAAATTTAAAAGAAAGAAAGACCTAGAAAGAGCATGAAGAAATGTATCTGAAACTTTGAGATGACTTTATTGTATTAAAATCTATCAATACGAGCACTAAGAAACCATCTTCTGTATACCCTTTGTCAATCAAAAAGCGCCACCAACCAACCAGCTGCACAAACAGGAAATGCTGAAGTTACCCTGAAGTCCTCCTTCTCTCTCATCTCCCACATCAAGCCCTGTTCTCTTGTATCCCTAAACATTTCTAGAATTCTCCCCCTTCCCTCCAGCAACTCTGCCATGGCCACCTCTCACCAGGGTTAGTGCAATAGCCTCCAAACAGGTCTCCCTGCCCCCAGTCTTGTCACTTCCAATTCACTGCTCACAGAGCAGCCAGAGTGACCGTTCTTAAGCAAAAAAAAAAAAAAACCCTGTTCATGTCTGATCCTCTGATTAAAATAACTCCCCAGGAAAAACATCCTAAAACCATAATGTGATTTATAAGACCTGTGAAAATGTAAACCGTGCTAATGGCTCCAGCATCGTCTTGAGACCCTGGCTGGCTCTTCACACTCTGTCTGCCCACCAGACTGAATAAAATTTCCTGAACCAGCCATACCCTCTCTTTGTTTCTGGGCTGCAGGAATGATAGAACAACCAAAAGAAATTGGGTTTATTTCTCTCATTTAACAAGAAGGCCACAGGTAGGCAGCAGCAGATACTCATGAACATTTCTGTGGTTTCAGAGCCAGTGGATCTTCACCATCCTGACACTATACTGACCACATGTCATCCCCGAGATGGGGGGACCCTGGAGTCCCCTTCTGCCAGGGGGCTTGGGGATTGTGAGCACAGCCCGGGACCAAACTTATACATATGCACACAAATCAAAATGTTGCCTGTGCAAAAAGCAAGAAGACAATGTCTTCCCAATTTTACATTTTTTTTGCATTTAAAAGTAGGTAACATTCAATCCTTATTCAAAAGAAATATCAGACAAAAAAGAAAAAAAAATGAAGAGGAATTTCTAGACTTTTATTCAAAATGCTAATAAGAATTAAAAGAAGAAAAATAAGCATATATTTGTTATTCATTAGACTCTCATTATTTCAAGTTCAAAAACTCAAAATGAGGGAGGCAGTTTATCCATATGAAAAAAAAAGAAGAAAATATTGACTTGACTTTCAGCCCCCTGAAACTGAGCTGTGAATTTGCTCTTTTCCTTTGAGCAGATTTTTTTTTAATAGAGAGGAAGTTAGTTTCCACTCACTTTTTTCTCTTGGGTCACCCCAAGTTCATACCAAGGACTCAGAATGTAAAGCCATAAAAGAAAACAGCAACAATGATACTAGAAATACAGAACCAAGAGCTTTAGATCCAGAGGGGTAGCATAATATGGCAGGAAAAGGTCAGGTCAGAAGTCAGCTCTACCTCCTATTTGCTGTCTGGCCTACACCAGGCTGACTTAGCCTGAGTTCCAGCCTTTTCATCTGTCAAGGGAGGAAAAGGCTCACCTTACAGAGATGTGAGAAAACAGATGTGAAGTTCTAGCATAGTATAGCACTAACACAATATTATCACCATTCTCTAAGTGCTGGAGGGTTCAGAGTTGCTTACGTTTTAGCCACCAATACTCCAATCAATGAGAAGGCAAATATCTTAGGAAAAGCAAACCTCACTCACGTACTACTCCCCACCAGTCAATGAGACCAGCACAGTTCCAGCCTCCCCACAGGGAAGTTGACTTGTTTAGCTTACCTGTTCTTTACTGTTTTAGCACTTGGAAAAGGATAAATTTTACAAATGAAAAAATAAGAAAAGCTATATATATGTTAAAAAAAAAAACAAAAAAAGTATGATGCTATATCTGGAAGGGTTTGTAGGAAAGGAGTCATAGCACTGCCTCTGGAAAGGGAAACTGAGGGACTGGGGACAGGAATAGAAAGAAGAACTTTGGCATTTTTAACTTGAGCATATGTTAGCAGTCCCAAATAAGTAAATTTTAACTATTAGCACATAACAGTAAATAAAGGTCACTATATCATTTAAGGTCCAGCTCAACTTTCAACTTGCCTCAACCAAATATTTGCAAGGCAAGCCCTATTGCCCATAAGGCCTTTAATGACCTCATGGCTTTTCCTGCCTGACCTCTCCTTTCTTTGAATGTCTACTGCCCTCATCTCCATAAGTTGGCTTCCAATTATATCTAATGTAATTGTTTGTTAACTGGTTCAAGAAAGCCAGACATATCTCTCCAATGGACTACAAACCCCTTAAAGACAAGGAAGAAGCCTTCTGAATTCCTTATTGCCCTCAGCCTCATCCCAGAAATGAAGACAATAAATTCTTCTTGATGAATCACTTGCCTGATATAAGCCCCAGAGTAGAAGCTGCAATTACTCACATCGGTCCATTTTCTTTATTTAGAAGCTATCATGATGCAGACCAGAAAAGGCAGACTAACACTTTAAAGATGAGGCTTTTATTTAGCTTTAAAAAGATTTCCAGTTATTAACCTTTTCAAATTTATGTTAAGCTTATTGGGCTCTTCCTTCTGCTGAGCTGAATCTTTGTTTTAGTTTTTTATTGAAGTAGGGTAGTATTTCCTTTAAGGTTAGAAGGGAACAAAGCACAGAAGATGGCAGGAAAGCAAAGCTCATCCTTTGGCACCACAAATTTCTGAATCTGCAGTATTCATCCTCCTTTATATTAAAGCATAGACAGAATTTTTCTGAAAAATCAGCAAGAAATCCATCAGGGCTCAAAGCATGCTAAGCAATAGAGAATTAAAGTTGGGACAATTATTGAGAATTTTCTCTCTATTCCTCTTTGTCATGAAATGAAACTAGTGCTCATAATACCAATTTGGTCACACAGTGAATTTTGCTGAAAATAGGCAGAGAGTCCATACTAGGCAACTCAACCTACTAGTGCTATAATAGAGGTATGAACTTAAAGAGTTGTAGGAAGTGTGAGCTGTGTCTTCCAGGAGTCTAGGACAATGGGAAGGAGATGACAACCCAGGTCTGATGATCCTCCTCCCACCTGTACCACCAAAACCGTCCTTCCTTTAGTTGTCCCCAATTCTATAAATGGCCACTCCACCCACCCAATTGTTCTGGTCCCTAAACAATCAGTCATCCTTGATTTATCTCTTAGTCTCATTCCTCACTTCCTGAAGTGACCACTTCTCCCAGTTGTCCTCACTGCCAGCCTCGTTTAAGCCACCATCATCATCTCTCTTTGAAACCACCACCAGAGCCTCCTAACCAGTCCTCTTGAAGACACCCTTTCCCCTTCTCCCCCGTGTACCCTTCTCACTACATACAGCCTCAAAGCAACCTTTTAAAGAATGAAAAGCTGACTCTATCACTCTTCCAAAGCTTCGCAGTGTAATCAGAGCAAATCTAAACTCACATTAGAGTTACTGGAGAACTTTTAAAAAATGCTGATGTCTGGGTCCACAGAGATTCTGACTGAATTGGTCTGCGGTATGGCCTGAGCCACCTCAATGGCTGCAAAGTGCAGCCATGGTTGAAGACACTGCCAATCTGCCCAGTCTCATCTCCTACCCCTTCTCACCTTGTTCGTTAGACTCCTACCTCAGCGGCTTCCTCTCCCTATCTCATATGCCCACCTTACAGCCCTGGCTTTGCAGGCCCCTCTGCTTGAACCAGTCTTCCCCTTGATCATCACTTAGGTTTTGGCTCAAATGTCACTCACTTCTTCCGGGACACCCTTCCAATATCTGCTAAAGCCACCTACCATTGGGCATAGTGTCAGCAAATCATCACTAAAGAAATCAACAGAGAACTGTGGAGGCACCTGAAGAGTAAGGTGATTCTCACACTCACCCAGGATAAATATCCCTACAACAGTGCTGGTGTACAGTGGGTGCTTGTCAAATGAATGAATGAATGAATGAATGGCAAACAAACCAGTGAAGACAAGTACCCTTAAATGTAAGTTCCTACTGAGAAGCCACCATCACACACCTGTCTGTGCTCTGATCGGGCATACTGTGAGCAGTAGATATGAAATTGCTGACTGTGGGGTAGGGCAAATTATATGTGAAGATTCTAACATCTCAGACATCTTATTTTCTAAAAACAGAAAATGGACACTGCTAACCTAGTTCATTTTTTTACAAAACAAAAGCAAGAACTAAGAAGATCTCTCACAGTAAATAAAACATGCCTGGATAAAATAAATAACGAGCCTTCTGGATTTATGAGTCAAACTCCTAAAAATGTGGCTGGTGTTTAAGACCTTCCATAATTGGGCAGAAAAAGTACACTTTCTTATTCTCATACACGCTCTTCCCTCAAGTCATACTAAGTAGCTTAGGTCTTTTCCAAGAGAAAAGTCATTTATAATTAATCACACAGAGATTAATAAGATAATGGTTTTCTCCTAACTACAACTCCTTTGGCTAACATTTCTGTATTTTTTTTCTCTGTCCTCTTTTCTTTCTTCCTTCCATTTCAGCGGAACATCCTCCCTATACTTTTGTGCTGCTTCTACCTTGCGACTCAGCCTAACAAGTGACTGGTAGTCTCCATGTCTCTGCGGGCTGGGTTAATCCAATTATACAATTAGCAGCCTGACCTTGAGAACCAAACAATACCTTTGCCCTTGTTTGCCACACCCCAGCATCAGATGGGAGTAACTGACAAGGTGCTCAGTCCCATGTCAAAGTTTATTTTGAAAACAGTAGACTCCCAACAATTTCCATTCCTGGAAGTCCAATGAACAGTCCTTGTTGTTCTCTCATTTTCCTTTGGCAACTTCTGCCTATCTGTGGAATTTATTAATAGCTACACATTTTCCTGTATTTCCTGGTGCTTGTTTTTCTGGAATCAGACTGAGATAGGTGCCTGTAAACGTATGTACCAAAGGGATTTCTGAATTGGTTCCTAAAAGAAAAAGTCATGGTTAACAAGTTTCTTTCTTGGCTATAGGAAGAGAGGTGGGGATAAAGGGAGCAGTAGGACAAAGGAAGAAGAGTGAGCTGGGGAAACGATCCCAGAGGGCAAAGTGTAACAAAGTGGAGAAGAGAAATGATTTCAAAATAGTCAAACAGTATTCTCCAGGGATCAAAATGAAAGATGAAGAGAATCGGTGAGAAAAATAAAGGAATTCGTTTTTTATGCAAAGAACCTAAGAGGAGATTTTTTTTTTCCTTCTCGAGTTTCTAAGCAAAGAAAGAAGTTTGTAAACTTTCAAGCAAGCTAGGTGAAGGTTTTATTATTATTCATATATGCAACTCTTCTTAACTGTAATAATTTTACTGTAAATTGGTTAACAGATTTTTTTCTCCTCTCATGCTATGTTCCCACTCCCCGTTCCCCGACCCATCGCCACCTCCAAGGCAAGATTATATCAACAATTACTATTTCTGTGTTTTTTTCCATTCTGGTTACATCATGTCCACTAAAAGTAAACATTTATAACATAGCAAATTGTGTAACACAATACACTTCTCTATTTTGCTGGTCCTCAAAACTTCAAAAGTAATAAAACATTCTACACCTCCAAAAAGTAAATGCCCTGGTGTTTCAAGTTCTTAGTCGAATGTTTCTTAGGCCTTGCCTTCCTGGAAACCTGTGAGGATAGCTCAAAAGAGACAAAATGCCACAAAAGCACAACAAATAATGGCTGCAAAATGATTACAAGAACTTATTTGCTTTCATAAGATTTAGCTCTGAACAGTCCCAGCCTCAAGTTTCCATACTTCTGATTCTTATAATAAAATAATATAAGATAATAAGCCTATATGCTTGAGGTTAAACTGTGTATACCCAGGATCTTAATGAAGCATTCAGATATAAATCAACTTAAGTGGTATCAGATTAAAATCTACCAAATCTAAAATTAAATCTAAGTTTTCATGTCAATCGAGCTAATAACAAAGCAATTTGCCTTACCAATTGAATAACACCAAACATAAAACCTTCCACTGCATTTAAAACATGAAAACAATTTTGTTTTATTCAAAGCTGCAGTGAACTATAAAGAACCACAAATATTTTAATTAAAAGAATTAAAAGTCATGATTATATTAATGACCATTAATATAAGTCATGGCTGTATTAATAGTAATACAGTTAATATTAATATTAATTTAAAAGTCATGATTATATTAATAACTATTAATAAAATAAGTTATATTTCTTAGTATCCCATGAGAAATATTTAGTTATTGACTTGGAGATTTGCATTTATTTTCTTAAATATTGTGGAGTGTCTAAACAAGCCGCCAAATTATCTTTGTGTGATAAACAAAATAATAAGAATAGCAATGGGGAAAGCTCTTATTAAATATGTATTCTGGCAGGTCTTTGTAACCAGATTCTAAACTCTAATCTCAAAACATCTGCATTGCTTGCCCACAGGGTAGAGACTGGTTTTAATTCTACATATGGTAACACACCTTTTGGAGCAAATCCAACCATGATAACAGCAGCAATGAGGATTAACTGATACATTTCATTAACTGATACATTTCATTTCTTAGAAGAAACAAATGTAGGGTGTGAATACACATGAGTAAACTCTAATGACAGGAGAACCGTACCAAAATATCTGACACAGGGTCCTGTGCACTCTACTTCCAATGTATGCTGAATCCAACCATCCTTTTCTATCTGCACCACTGCCACCCTCATCCAAGCCACTGTCCCTTACATGGACAACTACCATAGCCTCTTCAACAACCTCTCTGATTCCTCCTGGATCCTCTACAATCCATTTTCCTACTCCAAAGCCAGAGGAATTTTTTAAAACTATCTACCAGATGATGACACCCCCCTGTACTTTTTTTCCCTACCCTTCCTCCTCCTAACAATTCTTTTCCTACAGAAATGGAGAAGTTGAGCAAACAACATCCTACTGCTATTGCCTCCTTCTTAAGCTCTAATGAGAACCAGGCTAAGAAAAGTCATCTCAAAAATTAGCACATTTTAAGCAGTGATATCCTGCTACTCTCAAAATTTGGAACAGATAAATGACAAGTTATTAAAACCTCATTTATCCAGAAGCCACATGTCTGATGAGCCCAACTTTCCAGAGCACTGCTGAGAAGAACTAGAGATGGGAGAGATGAAACAGGAGACTTGTGGGTATCACAAAGTCCATACATTAAACTTCCTTTGTATTTTAGATGAATCTAATAAACTTGGCCATCTATTTTTCTACAGTTAACCAGGGAGAGTATGTTTTGGGGGATTGGAGACTCTTGGGGCAGCCACAGAGGTAGCATTAGAAAATGAACACATAGCCTACCAGAGAGAGAAGATGGTAAAACCATGAAAAACAGGCATGAGAATTCAAAAAATACAATATATGGTCTTTGGCATAATGAAAACTCCATACTCTACCTGGAGTAGACTCTAAGTGTACTACTGTATAACAGCACGATGTTTCCCAAATGATCTTGAGATAATATGAAAATATTAGATCATATTCCTAATACTTTATTAAGAAGATGGGGAAATATACAGTATGTTTTAGTAAATTTTCCAACAAAAGTGGTTGGAATAGTTTTAAGTGATGGTGCTTAAAAGATTACAATTCATTCATCCCTTAAATGAAAATTTCACTCAACCATGACAATGGTAATCAAGGTAACAAATAGATTGGCAAAGAAATTAACCAATTTTCTGTTAAACTGAATCATTTCTGTCAGTGGCAGGTTCAGCCTCAAGACAGTGCTCAAGACTTCCCACCTGCAGGTGTGCCAGAAGAATGAGGGAGACCTTCCAGTGTGGATGGAGGCTAGGAGGTTGTGTGTCCTGCACTGTCTGGCAGTTCCCTGATACCTGATGTACCAAAAAGTTAAGGTTTTGTGCCTATATGGCATGTTCTTGTAAGCTTTTATCACTGGACCCATTTCCTCTTTGAATTGTTCCTCCTTCTTCTACTCCTATACAGAAAGGCTGCCTACTGCTTATAAGGACTTTGCCTTTCTTCATTCAAAATATATTTATTAGGCATCTACTACTCAGCAGGCCCAGTTCTGGATGCTGGGGATGCAGCAGTGAACAAGGAAGGCCCTGGAATAAACAGCTTACATCTCTGCTCTAGACCTTAGGGATCCAGGCTCTCTCTTATCTCCTCTATCTTTGTGGCAGGTCCCTGTGTGGCTTACAGGTGGTCTGGCCCAGTTCACCAGGGACAGAGAAATGGGCTCTTACAACAAAATTTTATTCTTTTTAGTGAGGATGCTTTCCTAAAAATGGACATACTCACTGGATCATGGCTTAACTAATCTTAATATCATTGAACTTATGGTGAGTCATTCCCAACATTCACTAACAATTATTTATTGAACATTTATTATGTGCACTGTAATACACATTTCAGATATATTGGTGAACAAAAAAGAGAAAGATGCCTGACCTGTGCCACTTACTTGGAGAATGAAGGGGCAAATTCTCAGTAAGTAATGAACATAAATAAATTTTTTAGCGTTTTAGATAATTATTAGTGCTTTTTTAAAAACTGCAACAAAGTAAGGATGCCAGGACTGGTTGTAGGCTGATTAAAATTTTAAACTATGCTCAATAAACAGGTATACATGTATGACTTGATATCTTTATCTTCTCTGCTTTCTTTAAAATTGCTCTAAAGATGGATTTAGTTGGGCTTAGAACATGGCCCACACCCACCTAACTGTTCATCTGCCTAAAAAGCTGCAAGTTTTCCAAAAATATCCAATCTGTATCTTAATCCTTAAAATAATCATATGCTACTTTTTCTTTTATTGAAATAAAGTTATTTACTTTGTATCAAAATATTACCATCAGAAAGTAAGTTACCTGGGGCAGAGAGGGGCTCTGTGGGGCAAACTAAAAGATCAATAAGCATCACTCAACGTGAAGAAACTACAGAACATGGCTATAGTGCACTGACCATGAGCTAATGCACTTAAGCTCCTAAATCGGCTGACTGGGATTCCAATGAATTAGAGCTAAAGGAGGTATGCCTGTGGGGCAGAAAACCACCAGATGTTCTGCTCTGAAATGCCTGTCTTATTTGTAAGTTTGCATTTTAATATGTTGGGAGCCCTAGGTTTTGTGATGCTGTTAAACAACCAACACCTGGAACCTGAAGACTAAGCCTGGTTGAGGTGAAAATCACAAGGTAGTTAGTTCCACTGTCATGCAGGGCACATGACAAAGCTAGAACAGAGATTTTTTTTTAATTTCCAAATTAGAAAGTGATATAAACCTATGCAGAGGAGATGCAGGACTCTTCCGACATGTGGCCTTCTAAGCCCACCACTCCTTTGTGAGGGATAAGGTAATATTTGGGAATTGTATCTGATAAGGTTTGGCTGTGTCCCCACCCAAATATCATCTTGAATTGTAGCTCCCATAGTACCCACATATCATGGGAGGGACGTGGTGGGCAGTAATGAAATAATGGGGGAGGGTTTTTCCCATGCTGTTCTCATGGCAGTGAATAAGTCTGAAGAAATCTGATGGTTTTATAAAGGGCCGTTCCCCTTCACATACTCTCTTGCCTGCCACCCTGTAAGATGTGCCTTTGCTCTTCCTTCACCTTCTGCCATGATTGTGAAGCCTCCCCAGCCATGTGGAACTGTCCATTAAACCCTTATTTCTTTATGAATTACCCAGTCTCAAGTATTCCTTTATTCAGCCCTGCTGAATTTCAAACTTTCATGGAGCCTGTAGCCCCTTTGTTTGGGCCAATTTCTCCCATTTGGGATGAGGGTATTTACTGAATGCCTGTACCCCCATTGTATGTATGAAGTAACTAACTTGCTTTTGATTTTACAGGCTCATAAGCAAATGGGACTTGTCTTGTCTCAGATGAGACTTTGGACTCTAAACTTTTGGGTAAATACTGAAATGAGCTAAGACTTTGGGGGACTGTTGGGAAGGCAGGATTGGTTTTGAAATGTGAAGACATGAGATTTGGAGAGGCCAGAGGTGGAATGATATGGTTTGGCTGTGTCCACACACAAATCTCATCTTGAATTTTAGCTCCTATTATCCTCACATATAATGGGAGGGACCCAGTGGGAGGTAATTGAATCATGGAGGCAGGTTTTTCCTGTGCTATTCTTGTGATAGTGAATAAGTCTCACAAGATCTGATGGTTTCATAAAGGGTAATTCACCTACACACGCTCTCTTGCCTGCCACCATGTAAGACGTGGTTTTGCTCCTTGATATGGTTTGGCTGTGTCCCCACCCAAATGTCATCTTGAATTGTAACTCCCACGATTCCCACATGTTGTGGGAGGAACCTGGTGGGAGGTGATTGAATTATGGGGGCAGGTCTTTCCTGTGCTGTTCTCATTATAGTGAATGAGTCTCACAAGATCTGATGGTTTTACAAAGGGGAGTTTCCATGCACAAGCTCTCTTCTCTTGTCTGCCACCATGCGAGATATGCCTTTCACCTTCCACCATGATTGTGAGGCCTCCCCAGCCATGTGAAACTATAAGTATAATAAACCTCTCTCTTTTGTAAATTGCCCAGTTTCAGGTATGTGTTTATCAGCAGTATGAAAACAGACTAATAGACTCCTCTTCCACCTTCTGCCATGATTATGAGGCCTCCCCTGCCATGTGGAACTCTGAGTTCATTAAACCTCTTTCTCTTTATAAATTACTCAATCTCGGGTATTTCTTCATAGCAGTATGAAAATAGACTAATACAGTATCCATTTTACCATCAGATACATTTTTCTGTCCTAACTGTTTGGAGTATATCTTTTACCCAAGATAAGTAAAAGTTACAACTCTTAGTATAAATACGTGTCCAAGTGCCTCATGCCTGCTAACCACACAGGGATCCTGAGCTCTCATAGCTTAAACACACAGTGTTTATTTTACTGGTCTACTTCTCCTGAAGACCTAAAAGGGCCTGTAGCCTCAGTAGTTGACAAAACAAGATATTAAAATTCCTCACTGATCACATAGCCTAAAATCCCTGCTTTTGACATGAACATAGCAGACATCCTTAGCAGGCCTAAATAGAATGGGCTTATAAGTGGATCCAAAGGGCTTCTGAATCATGAATTAGCCAGATGGTCAGCATCTCTAGTCCTTTATGCTAATATACTTTGGAAGGGTACCTGGAAATCGTCAGCAAAAGTCCTGCTTTACCCTCCACTGGGAAATGAGGTCCCAGTGGGAATGAAGTCCCAGGAATGGGAATGGTCATAGCTCCCTTAGCAAGTAAAGATGCTTTAAAGGGCTCTCAAGCATACTTGCCTGCCTGTCTACCTCAACCCTCAGAAGGCAGAACTACCCTATTTTCTGTATCTTCACTACCAGGGGTCTTCCTCAGGGTTAGGTGCCTATCTCCACTCATTTATTGTTGCCAGATATTCAGAAGCTGCTTCTTTGTTGTCACACATTGCTGGAAATAAATTCTGAGTTCGGTCTGTACCAATTATTATTATTAAAATTAATAATTGTAGTTTTTATGCAAATATCAAAAATTTCCTTTGTCAGTGGAAGCTAAGCAAAATAACTAGATACAAGTAAATTTTCAAAAGCTTTGTTAATTTGAGAGTAAAAGAATTTAAAGTTTTAAAACGTTAAGCCTTAAAAATTTTATTTTAAAATGGATTAGTCCTTTTGTGATAGTGATATGGTTTGGCTATGTCCCCCACCAAATCTCATCTTGAACTGTAGCTCCCACAATTCCCATGTGCTGTGGAAGGGACTCAGTGGGAGATAATTAAATCATGGGGGCAGTTTCCCCCAACTGTTCTTGTGGTAGTGAATAAGTCTCATGAAATCTGATGGTTTTATAAGAGGTTTCCCCTTTCACTGGGTTCTTATTCTTTCTTGTCTGCCACCATGTAAGATGTGCCTTTTATCTCCCTCCATGATTGTGAGGCCTCTCCAGTCACGTGGAACTGTGAATCTATTAAATCTCTCTTTCCTTAAAAATTACCCAGTCTCAGGTATGTCTTTAACAGCAGTGGGAAAATGGACTAAAACAGATAGCCAGCCTGAAAAATGACCCAATGATTCCTGCCTCCTGGTATTCATACCCTTTTGTAGACCTCCCATCACAACATACCCCACCTCACCTCACCCAGGGTGACCTATATAACCAATAAGATATTAGTGAAATGATGGAGGAGCATGACTTCCAAGGGCTAAGTCATAAAAGACATTGTGGCATCCACCTTGCTTTAGGAGTGCAAGCAGTGTTCCCCTGGGAGAAGGAGTGTTCCCTCTGGAAGCTAGCTTCCATGCCTCAAGGTCCATCAAGCAGCTAGTGAAGAGAGTCAAATGGGAAGAATTTGAGACCTGCCATCAACCAGCACCACATGAGTGAGCCATCTTGGAAGCAGAACCACTGGCACCAGTCCAGCCTTAAGTGACTCCAGCCTCAGCTGATATCTTGAGCTGTCATGAGAGACCTTAAGCCAGAGCTATTCTGCTAAGGGATTCCCAAATCCTTGACTAAGAGAAACTTATGAGATAATAAATGTTTTTTGTTTTAAACTGCTAAATTTTGGGGTAATTTGTTAGGCAGCAATACACAACTAATATAAACCTTTATATGTTAAGTTACTAGCTGACAAATGAATCATCAGATGTTAACTTTCAATTCATACTCTGTCTAGCTCTACATGCATTTGAAAAAACAACACATAAAAATTGGTAGTCAGCAGAATGGGCTCTAAAGTCAGACTGACTGGATTTAAATCTATGCTCCATATTGTGTGATCCAAGACAAGTTATTTATCTATTCTGTCCATATAAGGTGGGGTAATAACAGCACCTGTCCCATGACACTGTTGTAAAAACTGAGTTAATCCTAGGAAAGGACAGTGTATGGACCATGGTAAGTTGCAATAAATGCTAGCTATTATGATGTTTGAATAACTAAAATAAGGCCATTCTTTGTGAAGGGGAAAAATGACAGCACAATTGATTGGGAAAACACACTTGTTTGGCTGTTGACTCTTTTTTTTTTTTTTTTTTTTTTTCGACCTCTGCCACACATAGGGAAAGAAAAAAGAAGGGCAGAAAGACCAAAGAAGGCAGACAAGACTTGGGTTAGTAACAAAATCTTGTCAGGGTAAAGTAAGGTGGCTATATAAATTATCATACAAACTGGGTACTTCTCAGAGAAAAAAGGAGTCCCATTAAGAATGATGCTGAAGGCTGGGCACAGGGTCTCATGCCTGTAATCTCAGGACTTTGGGAGACCAAGATGGGAGGATCACCTGAAGTCAGGAGTTCGAGACCAGCCTGACCAATATGGCAAAACCCCGTCCTACTAAAACTACAAAAATTAGCCGGGCATGGTGGTATGCATCAGTAATCCCAGCTACTTGGGAGGCTGAGGCCAGAGAATCGCTTGAACCCGGGAGGCAGAGGTTGCAGTGAGCCAAGATCGTGCCACTGCACTCCAGCCTGGGCCACAAGAGTGAAACTCTGTCTCGGAAAAAAAAAAAAAAAAAAAAAAATGATCCTGAATATATGCTGAATATATCCAGGTAACAAACCTGCACATGTACCCCCCTGAACCTAAAATAAAATTTGAAATCATTTTTTTTAAATGATGCTGAAAAAGCAGGCATAAAACAGAACTAGTAAACCACATGTAAGTGGACCCGAAGGGTTTCCAAATCATGAGTTAGCTAGATGGTCAGCATCCCCAGTCCTTTATGCTAATGTACTTTGGAATGCTACCTGGAAACCTTCAGCAAAAGCCCTGCTTTACCCTCCTCTGAGGCTCTGTGGGGATGAGAGCCCTGGAATGGGAATGATCATGCCCCACCCTTGGCAAGTACAGATGCTTTCAAAGGTTCTCAAGTACACTGCAGGTAGTTACTTGCCTGCCCGGCTACCAGCACTCTTAAGTAACTACAGTATGAAAACGCTGCCGGCAGTTGAGAATAAAGCTCTGGAAAGCAGATTCAAATTCCAGAGCTATCCTGAAAGGAGCAAAGTAAAGATAAAGGATTTTTTGTTTATGTTTTTGAGACAGAGTCTTGCTCTGTCACCCAGGCTGGAATGCAGTGGCATGATCTTGGCTCACTGCAGCTCCTTCTCCTGGGTTCAAGTGGTTCTCCGGCCTCAGTCTCCCAAGTAGCTGGGACTACAGGCACACACCACCACCCCGGCTAATTTTTGTATTTTTAGTAGAGACAGGGTTTTGTCATGTTAGCCAGGCAGGTTTCGAACTCCTGACCTGAAGTGATCCGCCTGCCTCCGCCTCCCAAAGTGCTGGGATTACAGGCATAAGCCACCGTGCCTGGCCCAAGATAAAGGATTTAGATTCAAGTATTTAAAGTATTATACTAAAACTCTGATTGAGGTCAGTACTAGGATTTGTTTAAGCAGTGATTGGGAAGTTTTTACCAACAGGTACTAAATGAATATTTTGCTTCCTTAGTTTTTCTTTTTATGTGTCATCTGTTCAAAATTCAGCATGTATTAATCTTCATTTGCATAATGTTTAATGAGGAATAATACATATTAATGTAGGTTTCAGTTAATAGTGATTGACTGAACCTCCTGTTTAGATCAAGAGGCTCTCAACAGGACAGACTGCCCTCACTGTAGGTAGAGTATCTTTGAGAAAATAAACACCATCCAGGGCTGAACTTCCCAGTGTGACTGGAGAGATTTTTGTCATCTGTGCTTTGTAACTTCCTTTGCTATTGGTCTAGTAGTAATTCTTTATGGTAAACAACCAGAATCTACAATTTTTCTACAATTATGTTCATAGTTTTTTTAAGCCAAAGAAGCAAGATTTGTATTTGTGAAATGTCTCTCAAGTTTACATTTTTTATTTTTTCCACAATACAAGAAAGAGTACAGTAGACGCAGGCAAGTTACCAGGTCAGTTCAGTGACAGCATTCCCTGAGGCTGGCCTAAAATTAACTAAGATTGTTTCTATCAAACTTCTACAAAGACAGAGTCCCTCTGAGAACCTCTTAAAATTAAAGTTCAGGTTTTCTGTGAGTAAAATGCTTACCTCTCTATCATACTATAATTCCCCTTATTGTGACATCTGTGATGTGTCCATTTAGAAATTACATGGTATGATATAATTAGGTAACTTGGATAATGACATGTACATTCATGTCTAAAGACTTTACTGAATATGAATGTGAAAATATAATTTTCAAAATGTTAAAAATATAATCCACATGCAAATATATAGTGGGCATGTCAAAGACAGATACTTCATTAATGAAAACAGTAAATTGGCTAAGAAATTGATACATATAGTCAGTTTTAGAAAAAGAATACTGGAATAAGATTCTAAATCATATACAAAACGTAGTTTTTTTTGTATGTAATTTAGAATTTTTTGTATTTTTTTTTGTTATGTGTTTTTTATGTAATATGTGAATATTCTATAGGACAATAAAATAAAACCTTTAGAGTTATCTTTTCTACCTGCCAGAAATTATTTACATCATATCAATTTTCTTTAAGTTAACTTCTGAAACGAAGTCATGTCCTCTACAGAATCAGATGAGCCTTAGGTCTTGTTAGACAATGCTCTACTACAACTCTGAAAGGTCATTCTTTCATGTTATTACCAAGTTCCGGGTCATTTTTCCTAGTGTGAATAAAGCCCCGATTCAGTTGTCCACGATAACTACACTTCCGTCTCCCTGAAGAAGCCGCCTATTAAAAGTCAGAATAGAGGCTGGATCTGAAGTTCTGGAGTCAGATTTATATGCCCAAAGTTCCTTTCTACATTGTACATTTCTACATTCTTCGTTTATTAGGCTTCTATTGCAAACACTGACTTTAGGTTCTAAAGTAGCCCTGCTTAAACAGTAGTCTGCTTAAGGGCAGGAACATAATGTATTAGTTTTCGTGTTTTTCACAAAAGCCCAGGAGATCTTGCCCCTAAAGGTTTATTCATTCATGTAACAAACATGTCCTGAGTACCTACTATGTACAAGGAGCTGTGTTAGGTTTGTTGTACTGAGCCAAGTTCTATAAAGCAAATCAGCACAGACAAGAGAAAATGCCCCTAACGGACATGAAATAAATGAACAAACACAAAAAGAGTCTTTCACAAATCTGAAACAGCGAGGAAAAGAGAAAAGCTTAAAAGAGAAAGCATGCCAATGCTGGCAGCAAATGATGGGCGTGTTGGGAGATAAGTAGATAAAACTCATAATAGAAAGCAAAAAACGGGTAACAGGAGAATTGCTCAATACTACAGACATGACTGCTCACATATTCCTTCATTAATGATGACAGTTAATTGGATTTGAAGAGAAAACCTAAAAAATAAAGAGGGAAAAGTGAATTAAAATTATTGCTATTTGAGTTAAAAACAAGGGGAAGGCTGGAGTATCACTGAAGAAGCCCAGCCCTCTGCCAGTTTTTAATATTGCATGACATCCACTCGAGAGGCAAAGTGGACTCTTCTATGCAAACTATGTCCCTGCCCTAACCCAAAAACCTTCAGAAGATTCTTGTTTGAATAAAATCCATTCTCCTGTCCAGGACTTACAAGGCTCAGCAAGCTCTGGCTCAGTCCTGGATCCTCTCCCCTTTGCTCATGAAGCTCCAACAAAATGACTTCCTGGCAGGTCCCAGAATACACTAAGCTCCTCCCCATCTTGGCCCTTTGGACTTGCTGGCTTCTCTAGCTAGGAGGCTACTGGCATGGCTAATTCTTGTTCATCCTTTAGGTGCCAGCTTCATTGTCACCTCCTCTGACAGCCCTCACCCACCCATCCACCCTCATCTTGCTATTTTCCAACGTAGTTCCCTCATTTGTTTCCATGACAGCAGGGATCTTGTCTAGGTCATTAACCATCATGTCCCCACAATAGTGCCTGGCAGACATTACGCACTTAATATTATTAAAAGGTTGTATGCAGTTAATATGAAGAGCTATAGTACCACCAACCAGGGCCCATGTCAAAGTCCTAGAATAGCTGTGCAACTTCTAGTGGCTTCTTGGAGGGCTTACTGCTACTCCTGCTAGGACCTGGCCATGGGATAAGGCAAGGCACTATCAGCCCTCACATCTGTGAACAGCTTTGGGTAAGCCCCAAAGATACCTGTTTCCAATCAACTCCCAGAAGAGACTGCAGATTAGTCTTTCTTCCAGAAACCTCTAAGTCTTAGGATTTACCAAAGCCAAAAGCAGGTCCCAAAGGGGGACAGGATCCCTTGGTCAGGCCAGATACAAACACCCACACTTTGGGGCCTTCATGCTTTTGCAGACCACTTCCCCAGTATGCCTGCCATACTCAATGCTTAAGAAGCTTGTTCCTGGCCGGGTACAGTGGCTCACGCCTGTAATCCCAACGCTTACGGAGTCCGAAGTGGGTAGATCACCTAAGTTTGGGAGTTTGAGACCAGCCTGACCAACACAGAGAAACCTCGTCTCTACTAAAAATACAAAATTAGCCTGGTGTAGTAGCACATGCCTGTAATCCCAGCTACTCGGGAGGTTGAAGCAGGGGAATTGCTTGAACCTAGGAGGCTGACGTTGCGGTGAGCTGAGATCACGCCATTACGCTCCAAGCTGGGCAACAAGAGTGAAACTCCATCTCAAACAAAACAAAACAAAACAAAACAAAAAAGAAGTTTGTTCCCTCCCCTTCGCAGCTGCACTGTGGCTCCCTGCTTCTCAGCCAGAGTTCAGGGAGACGAGGAAAGGATTTCCAGAAGGTGTGAGAGGGACAACAAACAATGATGAAGGATATTACCATCTACTGAACTCGCATTCTGTGGGAGGGACTATCACCTAACACTGTACTGCATCTTCTCAATCATCCTGGGATGCCAATCAAAGATATATGCATAGCTCCAATGTATATAAACATATACTTACTATATGATATACAATATTACATAAAGTATATCTCATATATATATATATAGAGAGAGAGAGAGAGAGATTTTTTCTACTTTACAAGCTGAGCAAACCACCTAAGGTCCCACAGCTAGAAGACAGAGCCAAGACTGAGACCATGGTCTAACTACCTTTAAAAGCTGTATTATTTCAGCACCCTCCAGTGTCTTTACAGGTAGCTTGAAGGAAAGAGTGGGAGAAGAGGGGAGTGTAACGCCACCTGACACCACTGCCATGCTCCTTGCCCTAGCATTGGAAGGAAAGGAAAAATTAGGCCGGGTACGGTGGCTCACGCCTGTAATCCCAGAACTTTGGGAGGCCAAGGCAGGCAAATCATGAGGTCAGGAGTTCGAGACCAGCCTGGCCAACATAGTGAAACCCCGTCTCTACTAAAAATACAAAAAATAGCCAGCATTGTGGCGCATTCCTGTAGGCCCAGCTACTCAGGAGGCTGAGGCAGGAGAATCACTTGAACCCGAGAGGTAGGGAGGCAGAGGTTGTGGTGAGCTGAGATCGTGCCACTGCACTCCAGCCTGGGCAACAGAGCAAGAGAAGAAAGAAAAGAAAGGAAAGGGAGGAAAGAAAGAAAAGGAAAGAAAGGAAGAAAGAAAAGAAAAATTATGAGGAAGGAAAAAAGAGAAAAAGTAGGGAAATGAATAAGGGGGAAGGAAAGGAATAATACTCACCCTTGCTTTTCCCTCTCCCCGTCTCATGCCCCTCCCCAGTTCCCAGCCCTAAGTCTCCCAATACTATCACCAGCACCTGTCTGACAAGAGCCCTCTCTCTCCTGGGTTACAGAGGAAGTCCTTTTCTGCTCTGACTCCAGCCTGATGGAAACACTCCATTTTTGCTACAGGGCTGTAATAGAGCAATGACTTATTGGCTTCTTTAATAGGAATTCAATACATTTTTCCACAAAATAACATTACATTGTGGTTAAAGTTTATAATACTAGTGGCTTTTTATTTAAAAAAAAAAAAAAGTGTAATAAAGATCCACTAATCTGAAACCCCAAAAGTGGTGAAAACCATTCTTTTTTTATAACTCATTTGGCAGCAAAACCTGACCTGACCTGAACTCATTTGGCCTGAATTCATTTGGTGACAAACCTGACCTGAACTGACATGAGGCTATTTATAGTTTTTATTTATCCCACTGCATGTGAATATTCATCAGTTTCACTGCAGAAATATTAATGTGCTTGATTATAGGATCCTGTTCCAGACCACACTGCCGTGCTATATAATAACTGGTACATGCACAATATTATCCTACTTTAAAAAAAAAAATCCAAATTCAGCAAAATCTGGTCTCAATGGTTTTGAATACAGAATTGTAGAACTGTATTTATTCAGATTTAACCTCTTTGAACCTTGGGTTCATCGCAAGTCTGAAATTAGATTGTAGCCAACACCATTTCTGGGGGGAAATACATTCTTAATTTCAAACAAGCAACTTAAAAAGGAACTTTTGGAATACCACTAATTCCTGGGTTGGGATCTAACTGTATAAAAGTATGCAATAAAGAAAAATTCTTCGTGATAAAAGGTTTTCATTCTGCAAAAAAATTATCAGGTTCCACTTCCCATTCCCACATAATCTTCAGGGAAGTCCAACTTCCGAAAAGAATGGCCAATCTTCTTGGACCTCTCTGTGTGCTGAGGAGCATATTGGAATATTAGAATGTGGACCGAGGAAAAGAGAGGTAATATTAGAAATCCTATGAACTGCTTCCATTCTGTCATACTGTTCATTTATGTTTCTGCCAAAGTTAAGTTTTTATGATTTTTATTGCAACTCAAAGTTAACCTTTCTAGCACGAGGAAAGTATCAAATGCCACCCCTTCAAACAAGATGGGTTCAAGGGAAAATCCCAATCTTCTTTAATCATTTTATGAATATGATGAATCTTGTAGCTCATTAATTTTCTCTCATTGTGTTTTGGCTGCTAGAAAATCCAGAGCCAAATTTACAGCCTAGCTCTAGCCCCATACAGAATTTTATATTACATGTTCTTTGCCCTAATTCTATTCATCCTAGAATGGTTATTTTTCTCCTAGCCTTATTTTCCCTTTACCTTAATTTCATCTATTCATTTTAGGTGATGGTGGTGGTGGTGGTAATAGTGTGTGTATATGTGTAAATTTCCTCAATATCTTTTTGTAATAAGGCGGAGAAGGAATAAATAGGCAAATAAGTAATTGTATACTTAATAATGTACTGGCATGGATCCATTTACTTCCAGCTGTAAAGACTTCAGTCATATCAGAACTCTAAATCATTCCACTTGGTTAATTACACAAATACTGAGCCATAATTAAAACCTTCTATACCAAAATGCCCATGACCATCATTCATTATATGAAAATAATCACAAATTAGGAGAAACAACAGAAGTACCTTACCTACGTTGCACGTTTCAGATATAGAGTCACCTGAGATATATGGCTGAGACTGGATTATCACATTCACTGCAAGGGCTGAGGGAAGTACTGGTTTCAAGTGTCAACATACCTGCTACCTATGCCTCTACCTCACATCGCCAGACCACCAGTCACTTCCTCATAGCACAGCTTCCTAGTATGAGACTGTGAGATCCCCACTTCTCTCCCTGGACCTCCTACTTGCTAGAGTTACTGGAAGACATTAGAGTTGCTAAAAGGAAGTGGGGAAGTCCAAAAGAGTATTCATAAAACTCCCCTAAAAGCCAAACATTTTCTGTTCCTTGCATCTGTTGGTCATCCATTTATTTTTTTTCCAGTAATTTCAAAGCACTAGAATTTGCCCATATGTAATTCATACTTCTGAACAGTTGTCCAGTTAAAATTAATGAATGAGAAAAATTAGAATTTAAGTAGAAAACACTAATCGAGATCCATAAACAGTAAATTTGGACATATAAGCAAGTGTGCCCTCCCCTCACCACAACAAGCTTTAAGAACTATGCAGCTCTGTAAGAAGTGAAGAGGGGGTTTACATGTGCCCAACTTGGAAGTTCCAAATTCAAGTACATTTTAAATATGAATAAGTGGCAGCTAGGTCAGGGAACCCAGTTTCTTATCCAAAATTGGAATCTAACAGAATTATATTTGAGTATACCGAAAACTTTCCATGGATAAAATTAGAGTGCAGAGGAAAACCATTCTTTTTAAAGTGCAATTATTATTTTTATTTTATATAGTGGTGGTACTGGAAACTGATCTATTATGATACCAAAAACAAAACAAGAAAATCAGGGAAGATTTTGCAAGGTAGAAGAAGTTTGAGTTTAAAAAGCAACAACTACTTATGGTGAATGTTTATTGTTTTTATTAAACCTCTAGAATTATGTATAAGTAATATTTGATGTTACTTGGATTTAATTTTACCTTGCACAATTTTCAATATTAAGATGCTTAAAATCTCTTTTAAATGGTTGCTTATGATGTTACCATAACAACAAAGTGGTACCCAGAGGGGTATGGTAAGCAGAATGCCAAAGATCTCTCCCGAGAAGTCCCATTACCCAGTTATTCAATCATGCACTTAAGTAGGTACTGCTATGAAGGGACAATGCAAGTGTGATTAAGGTTACTAATCAGTTGACTAGCAAGATTAGCCTGGATTATCCAGTTGGGCCAGTCTAATCATATGTCCTTTAAAAGCAGAAGAGAAACACGTTAGGGGAAGGCAGGGAAATCTAAAGCAAATTCCACACACTGTGGCTGCCTTTGAAGATGTAGATGGGCAGCCTCTAGAAGACCCTAAGCTAACAGCCAGCAGTTAGTGCTCTCCAAGAAAGGAAACTGGGCCCCCAATACAACTACCACATGGAACTAAATTCTGCCAATGAGCCTGGAAGTAGATTCTCCCCTGGAAGGCCTACAGGTACAAGTCCAGGCCTGCTGCTCCCTTTACTTCAGCCTTGTGAAGGCCCTGGGCACAGAAGCCAGGAGAACCATCCTGTGCCAAGCTTCTGACCCACAGAAATGATGAGAAAATAAATGGATATGGTAAGCCACTACATTTGTGGTAATATGTTATGCCTGTAATAGAAAATGAATACAAGGGGTGAAGCAAAAAATAACCAAAAATGAGCATGTAAGAGCCTGTTAAACTCATTTATCTTTATTTAGTGATTTCAGCTAAAGCACAATAAATTACATAGAAACTAAAAATAAAACAAAATAGAAAACAAAACTACCATAACAGAGAACAGGATACGTGTGAAATAATCAAAGGAATTTTTAAAATTTAAAAAAAATGTGGCTAACATAACATTTTATTGCATAATTTCAAGCACTACCTTGAAATTGGAAATTTTGCCATTGTTTCTAAACAATTCAAAAGAAGATGAATAAAGCAAGGATCTAGAGCCCAATATGTGATTATAATTGCCCTGAATATAAGAAGAGAACACTCCTCACGGTCTTCAAGCATGCACCACTCTCACTAAAATATATGAATAAGAATAATTTTAGGCTTTTTATTATTGAAGGGACAGTAAGAATAATTACACGGGGAATTCAGCTTACTACAGGAAATAACATTCTATTCGAGACCAGCCTGGGCAACATGGCAAAACCAAATCTCTACTAAAAAATACAAATTAACCAGGCGGTGACGAGGGCCTGTGGTCCCAGCTACTGGGGAGGCTGAAGTGGGAGGATCGCTTAAGCCTAGGAGGTGATGGTGGTTGCAGTGAACTGAGATGGCCTCACTGCACTCCGGCCTGGATGACAGAGCAAGACCCTGTCTCACACCAAAAAAAAAGGAAAGAAAAAGAAAAAAAAAGAAATAACATCCTGATAATTACAACTCTCCAGCAATGGTATGGACCGCTTCAAAAAGCAGAAATGTTACAAAAAGATTCCTAGAATCCCATAGAAAAATTGGCCTAAAAAACCTCTATATTCTAACTGCAAAATTCTGATTCCATTTACTTAGTAACACAGGGAATACTGGCATTATCGGAGTACTAGTTAAGTTACTATTATTCTATAGGCCACATTAATTCATTAAGTTTAATATTAGGTATGCAGGACAATTGTCATAGCAACATAATTAGCGTTACAAGTTCCTAAACAGAAATATGCAAAATACTAAAATGAAACTATTTTAAAGGGCAGATAATTATTTTTAATTCTGCAGGATTTCTTTTCAAAAGTGAAGTTTGGTGTAGCCTCTGGTCTGGGGCGGAAGATGAGAATGGGAGGGTGGCCTGACCCCCGCCCTGATGAGGAGGGACCCAGCGCACAACCTGTTCAAGGATCTGGAGCCGCACGAACACCTGAGTCTACCCGAATGGTTGGCCCCTTCAAAACAAGATCTGCGGAACGGCTCGGGACACAAGAAATTGCCGGCAACCTGTCATCGCTCATTTTTACCGACAGTGGGCGGCGGGCAGTCGGAAGGAATGCCCATTTCTCCAGTGTTCCTTCCCAGAAGCAAATGCAAGTGTTTGTTTATGCAAGATTTACGTTTCACTCAGGTTTGGGTTGGGTTTGTTTCCTGGAGATTGAGCTGAGTTTCCCTGGTTTTGCTGGAGTGAGGGCAAGCTGATCGCTCCGTATTTACCTTTCACTTGGGCCAAATTGGACTAATGCAAATAAACAGGTCTCGCAGGCGCCCCCCGGGCAGTCGGCATCCCCTCCCCGCGCTGGGTCGGGCAGCTGGGGCCCGCAGAGGCAGCCGCGCGCCTCCCTGCCCCGCTGCGCAGCCCGCGGGTGCCCGGCCAAGCGCTGGCTTATCTGCGGCTCCCACAGCGCCCCCGCATTCATCAGTTCCTAGAGCAGGGATTCCGAGAAAAAAGAAAGAGCCGGGTTCCCTAGAAACATTAAATTAACACAAGGGATCTGGAAACGAAACAGCAGATGCCTGAAAGCCTTCTCCTTGACGGCTTCCTGCCTTCTTGGAAAATCTTTGCATTAAAATAGCTTGAATTACCCTGCTCGGCCAGATGCTGCTCGGGAACTTCATTTTGGGCTAACATGAAAGCAGAATTTGACATCTTTTAAAGGATTTTTCTTTTCGAGGTGGTTTGAAGAGCGCCTTTGGGTTGCTGACATTAGCAAGGACCCGTGGCTGGGTTTTTTGCATTGCAAGAGAACTTTCCGTAACAATGGCTAGCAAATCAGATAACAAAGATCATGGCGTGTAGAGGAGATGCGGTAGAGCACAGAATGAGCACTCCTTGGGTTGAGAAACAGAGGTTCCTATCTCTGGGAAGAGCCTAGAAAAAGCTCTTCTAGGGGGGCGGCCGCCTCCTTTTACAGGGGAGAAAATGTCTTTTATTTCTAAGCCTACTTATTTTGACCATAGCTATGAGAACTATCTAATGGCATTTCCAGAGAGTCACAAACAAGCAGAAAGGCTTGTGAGTAATATTTTATCAGCCTCTTTGTTCTAAAGCCCATGATCTAACCTCCACCGACCCTATCTACAAATTAATCAGACCATGTAATTTGTAAATTCAAACCCAGATTAATAACCACACACCTTGAACAGTGGGTCTTCAGCACAGAGTGTATTCCACTTTCATGTCATGTTAACTTTCATATTTAAAGAATTTTGGTAGCTGAGAACAAGACCCAAAGCTTCCTATGAGGTATCAGGATTTTACAGAGGAAATCGTTTTTACTGGAGTAGCATCTTCTTTGACACTTTTTCTTTTCATGATAACCTTTATGAAAGGACTCTACAATCCTTAGTCGCTAATTTATATGTGTCAAGCTTTCTAGTAAACTGGACAATAACCTACAGTCCTAAAAGGATTCTATGCTTATCCCAAATTTAAGAGCACCAGATGGGGGATAAGTATATTACAACAAGATACTCTAAACAAAAATAAAATTAAATATCCTTGCCTTAGCATGAAAGCAGTAAAACTCATCTTAAAGCAATGCAGTCAGACAAAATCACTGCATCTGTAATAAGGTTGAGTATACAGCTACGGGAGTTAGCAGCCTTAAATATTTCTGTTCTAACGACTCACAAGAGATACACAAAATCTATCATTCCTTCCTGATGTACGAAAAAATAAAAGGCAATTTCATAACACCTTTGGTGCTTTCTAACTTAATAGTTGGCCTTCAGGAAAAGCAAGTACAATTTTTGAGTGTTTATAAGAAAGCAAAGGAAAATGTTGCAAAAAATTACTTGGCTCAAAGGCCACAGAGAAAGCCGGAATCTGCAGGACTCACCAAACTACACAGCTGTTTTAAAACTGAAAGTCAAACAGCTTTTAACAGGTATTAAGTATTTTCTACAACAAAATTATCAAATATACATACTTCTTTTTACACTGCAAATAGACATTTTATTTCTATTAGGAAAAAACTATAGTTACACAAACAATAACTAGATTGCTGTAATAAATATAACTAGCCACATAATACTAGTCAATGCTGGCTTTTGAAAAAATTACCAGAGAATTTCAAAATGATTCTGAATGATCAAGTGTGACTCCTATATTTTTAAGATAGGCATTGATGTTAAGAATATGGCTTTCACAGAAACATAATCCAATTTATCTGATTTCCATATATCTGATTTCCATATATTAATCATGGCAACAAATAAAAATGATGACAAAAATCACTAAGATAGCTTAAATTTTTTTAAATTAAAAAACAAAACCTAAGTAAACCACATTAAGGAAGATTAACAAATCTGACAATCCTCCTCCAAAACTATTTTTCGAAAAAAAGTCTTAAGGTCATAGAAAAATGTGGATGTCTTATAACCCTTAAAATTTCTTTTAGTTAATGAGAATCTCATTTTTGGAATTTCTTCAAACTTAACTGAAATGTTAATGAAAAAGAGAAATATTTAGATGTTGAGAAAAAAAGTTGTTCTAATTATTCTGCCTCACTATCTAATTTCAGCTCATCAAAGTTAAATAGCTAGTAAACAACTGGTCTGTTTTGGCAGATTTTTTTCTATTTTAAAATTCATTACTAAACAGATGAGGTTACTACTAGTTAAAATTCTGAATCCAAATGCCATACATGCTGTTGTAAAAACTGTGCAGTTTTAAATATATTTTTACTTCTATGTATTTTTGAATCTTTAGTCAAACTCCTCCAGTAAAGTTTTAGTTTATTATGTTTTCTAAAATAAAAACATTTGTATTTTATGCTATAAAAATCAATAAATGTCTTCTAATGTTAGGTGCTCCAAAATAAATGATTCAAAAGTTTTAATGAAAGCCCTCTTATAATTAAAGAAGGTGATTGGTAATGAGGAAGAAAATGGAAGGCATATTTACAATAAATCAAAAGCAGAATTGTGATTAATGGGCTCCACAATGATTATTAATGTTCTCCCTATAAAATATTGGTCTTTGTATTAATTTAAAAGTACAGACTGGGTTCTTTCCTTTGATAAATGAAAAATGATTTTTTTCCTATTTTAAGATGAGAATGACTATTTTTAAAACAGAAGACTACATCCAAGATCTTTCCCTTTCCCCATTTCAAAATTATGAGTTTTCTTTTTGCCTTTTTGAATTCTTGAAATCCAGTGACATTGTCATAGCTCTGAGAACCAAGAAAATCAAAGCCACTAACTGTAGGAGACAGCCTTGATGCCTTTGATTATATTTTCCTAGAAAAACTTTTATGATATTTAATCTTAATTTTTTTTTTTTTTTTTTTTTTTTTTTTTTAGGAAATCCTCTAATGCCAATAAGGGAGAATCTAAATCTCAGGAGTTTAGGCAAATTTAGCCCGTCAGCATAGCTTGAAAATAGGATAATTTAATAAAACCTCAATAATACATTGGTTTTTAAATAATGTTATATACTCTCGATAAATATATATCCTGCTAAGATTAGTAGGTACCAACGTCATATCTGTATTGGAAATAAGCAGAGTGCACATTTTTAAAAGGAGAAGAGGCTACACTACTACTCAAAGTCTCCTCAACATTTGGATGCAGGAGAGAGATGGAAAGAAAGTTGAGTTCTTCATCCGGGCTGGTGCCCATCCCATGGTACTACACTTCCTCCTATCCCCTGACCACTGCCAAGGTCAGTCGGGATAGGTGGGCTCGTGTCTCTACATAGTCAGATACCTGTGTATTTTGCTGGGAGAAGGGGAAAAATAAATACATAAAAATAAACAAAACTCTCTATTCCTGAACTCCCTGTATCCTTTCAAAGTCACACTTTATTAATGGAAATTAAAATGATGAAGAAAGAAACCACCAGTAACCTAAATAAGCTTCCCCTTAAAGACACATTTTAACACCAACAAGAAGACTTTCTTCTTTCACTTTCTTCCTTCCTTCCTTTCCTCGTTTCTCTCTCTCTTTCCTTCTTTCTTTCTCCTTCCCTCTCTCTTTTCTCTTTTTCTTTCCAGCCAGAGTTTGTGACTTACTAATTATTTTTATTCTGTTTGAGTTGGGTCCCTGTTATGTTTTGTGATTTTCTGAAATGAAGTTAAGATTTCCATTATTTATGAGAATGAAACAGGAGGTTGACACTTTATGCACAAAAAAGAATAACCAAAGGTTACAATGACATCAGTTTTGGTTTTTATTGAGGGCTGGCGTGTTGCGCAGGGTGTGGGCGGGAGGAGTGGGGTGAAGCAGGTGTGAGGAATGAGTTTGTTTCTTCCAAGACAGGGCTTTGCTTCAGTCAGTGTTGCTGCAGTCACAATGAAGGGGCCCACTCTGCCAGCTCTTCCGGGTAGACTTCATAACTGAGCGGGCAGGCTCAATTCTCTAGGAAGCCTGACGTTGGCAACTGCACCTCATGGAAGAATTCCACAAAAGGTTAAATCAGGGTGAGATTGTCAACAGGCTTCAAAAAGGCCGAGTTCCAGGGCCCATGCCTGAGGTCTCATGGGCCTCCTTCAGGTCCTCGTCCCCACAGTCTGACACTTTTGGCCCTTCTCTTCTCCAGCTCCCCACCCCATTCTTCAGCCAGCCCTTCCTTTTTCCTCTAACCCTGCAAAAAATGAGCAGCGCTGTTGTTTTGTTCCAACTGACAAAACAGCTAAGAAACAGCAGAACATGACTGCCCTTTGCAAAATGGGCCATGTGATCCTCCTAGCTCAATTCAACACTTCCAGTAAAAATGAATAGAAAGGGAACTGTTTATGAAACTCTCCTGCTTGCCTTCGGAATACTCTCATCCTCTCCCTTCTCAGCCTCCTAAATACCCAAATGAACTTATATAATGAGCTTTATTTTATCACCCTGAAATTCTTCCTCAGTCCAAATTGCTAATGTGGCAGGTTCCAGCTGCCCAAATTCCCTAAACAACATTGCCTGTTCCATAAAAAGCATGCAATTGCAAGCAAAGCAGTCCTGCTCTGGTTCTCAGAACTATAAACTGACTACCCAGCTCCCTGGCCCAGGAAGGCTATGAAACAGGCAACATGGACAATTTAAAGGTGTACAACATCCGAGGTTCCATTTCACCCTCAGGCAGCCCAGAGTGGAAAAGGTAAGGCCACCCTCCATTTTTCTTCTGAGTACTATATTGATTCTCTGGAAACTCTCTCTGTTCCAAAAGAAACCACCCCATCCCGTGGAGAAAAGGTGACACTGAATTTGCACTGCTTTTTCTGGTGGCATTTGTTTGACTAAGAGGGAGCAGAGTTCCATACAACAGACTGCTTTATTTGTGCGATTTGAAAATAACACATACCAGATTAGTTCCCTAGATGCAGATTAGTACAAAGTTTGAATCCTTTCTTTCAAATTAATTAATGTAATCTCAATGTTTATATAATAGACATTGACTTTTATCTGGCACATACAGTATATGACTCTGCCTTTAGCAAAAATACCATTCAAGCTATCTTCAGCAGATGTGAATGCTTTATTTTGATTTTGGGGACTCCAAAGAGAGTCCATAACCTACCTTGGCATTGTCAGATCTCAAAAAAGCCTTCTTCATACTTGCAATATAGTAATATCTAAGTACTTGGACATCCCAGCACAAAATACGTGAGTCCACATCTCCCTGTTTTTCACTATTCCCTCTGCAACCTTGTTCATATAGCAAACTCTAAAATATTCTTCAATAGGCAGCCTATGCCACCTTCCCTCAACTATCCCAGACCAGTAGTCATCACTGCCTCCTCTGCCCCTTGCACATGTCTCTATGTGGTCTCACCAGACAGTACCATGTTTGCTCATATGTCTGTGTCACCTACTCAACTCAAAGTTCCTTGAGGAACTAATTGTATTTGTATCTCCAGTGCCTTGCATATTTTATAGCACATAATAAGTGCTATAAAAGAAAACTAAACTTATGTGGCTATTAAATGACTTACAGTTTTTAACTGGAATGAGCCTAGTACAAGACTCACATAGATGCTGGTGGTTGATCCTAAGTTTCTCATGCTGTCATCTGAAATCATTTGCTCTTGCTCTACATTCAGAGGAGAAATAAAAACTGGTGACACTTCTCTGGCCTCTATATCATAATTAGACCATGGGTACCAGCTGAGAAACTAGAAAATATTTAGCCTACCCCAGTCACATCCTAAAAGACATCAATGTGGAGCTCAAGGAACTCAGTGGATTTACCAACATTTAACACACCCTATATCCACCCATTATAACTACTTGAATTGGCATGGATGGCAATAGTAGATTTTATTGTGGAGAACAGAATAAATCTAATAAAAGAAATAACTAGAGGAAAAGTTGGGACTAGCTGATGTTTTTAAGTAGAGATGGGAAAAACATAAATGATGGTGGTCAGCACAGCAAGTTTTGAACATAAGGACTTTAGAAATCAATGTGGTCGGCTGGGCGCGGTGGCTCACGCCTGTAATCCCAGCACTTTGGGAGGCCGAGGCAGGTGAATCACAAGGTCAGGAGATCAAGACCATCCTGGCTAACACGGTGAAACCTTGTCTCTACTAAAAATATAAAAAATTAGCTGGGTGTGGTGGTAGGCCCCTGTAGTCCCAGCTACTCGGGAGGCTGAGGCAGGAGAATGGCATGAACCCAGGAGGTGGAGCTTGCAATGAGCCTAGATTGAGCCACTGCACTCCAGCCTGGGTGACCAAGCAAGACAGTCTCAAAAAAAAAAAAAAAAAAGAAAGAAAGAAAAAGAAAAAAGAAATCAATGTGATCACTGTTTTCTAGTAATAGACTGACCATGGACAAGAATAATAGGTACATTACTCCCCAGTTCCTTTGCAATGTACTATACTGTTATTTAAGCATCCCAGCATCATGCTTGCTTTCATAAATACAAGTCTAGCTCAATTGCCACGATTCTGCTTTGAGGCTCTTTTTTAATGATTTATGTCATGCTCCCCAAAAGTCTTTCTAAAATTATTCCAAAGGGAAAGAGGCAAAAAAGGGGAGCTTAAATGTTTTGAGGAGCTGTTAGATGTGCCCGGTGATTGCTATGCACTTCTTTCTGAGACAGAGTCTCCCTCTGTCGCCCAGGCTGGAGTGCAGTGGCGTGATCTCGGCTCACTGCAACCTCAGCCTCCAGGGTTCAAGGGATCCTTCCACCTCAGCCCCCTACTAGATGAAAATACAGTCGTGAGCCACCACAACTGGCTTGCTATGCACTTTATATACACCATCTATATCACCCTCCCAACAACTCCCCTTGATAGGAATAATTATTCTCATTTTAAATCAGTTTTAACCTAGGTCTCTCTGGTTCTAGATCTAGTATTTTTTCTATAAATAATACTGTCCCAATTTCTTTTGGTTTTCTTTTCGTAGAGATGGGGTCTCACTTTGTCACCTAGGCTGGTCTCAAACTCTTGGATTCAAGCAGTCTTCTCACGTTGGTCTCCCAAAGTGCTGGGAGTACAGGCATGAGCCACTGTACCTGACTGACTGTTCCTATTTCTAGTATCAGCATGAAGAACACGAGAAAGTCAGCTTCAAAGGTAAAAGGTGTATCATTCATTCATTCAACATTTATTCCACAGCTATTATGAACCAGGCACTATAGTCTCTTTGAGGATATAAACATAAGTTCTGGGACTTGACTTCAACTTGTTCACAGTCTAATGGAAAAGAGACATAAAAACAAATAACTTGGTTTATTCTATTTTCCCTAGGCTCTGTATTTGGGTCCCCACCCCTTGTCACTTTTTGCTGCCACTTTACTAACTTTCCGTATCTTAATAGTTACTTTCTCTTATTTACACATTAGTAAAACACAAGAAACCTGCGCCATTTTGTAAGCTGCCTACATTGCTAAAATCACATCCTAGAGGGAAGTGAGATGGAATAAACCATAAGCATTTGAACTCGCTTGTGCCGCTCTGGGTTTCCATGCTGCCCCAGTGTTTGTTCATTCATTTATTTGCATATTTTGGAGGGGCTACAGGAGGCCCAGTGCTAGCCAGGGAATCAGTGGTGAAAATGACATAACTAGCGTTCTGCCCCCATGGAGCTACCCTCTAACCTTCACAGGAAGGGGAGGCAGGCAGTCAACAAAATCCTGGATTGTGATAGGTGAGTCATGAAGGAAAACCACAGCGTGCCATGAGAAAGCACATATGGTACAGGGACCTGACCTTGGCAGGGGGACGAGAAAGGCCTCCCCTAGGAAGTGGCATGAAAGCTGAGATCTGTGAGTTGAGTGGCTCGGTGAAGATAGAGGGAAGAGGGACAAAAAGGGAAACAGAGAGGATTCCAAGCTGAGGGAACAGTACATGCAAAGGGCTGAAGCTGGAAGGAACACAATGCCTCTGAGGTCAGGAAAGAAGGCTAGCGTTTGCAGAAGACAGGCAATACGAGGGACAGGGCCCAGACACAGAGCTGTGAAGGAGGCATTGGCCCAATGATGCAGTGGGTTTCAGATCTTATTCTAGGAGCAGTGGGAACATATTGAAAGGTTAAAGCAGCTTAGTTGAGTGCATTTAATGTTCTTTAAAATTCCCTTGGCTACCTGTGATTAAAGTATTAAGAAAAACACAGCGTAAAAATATGTTTCATTGATGAAAAACTTGTTTAGGATACAAAAAGTGGTATATATAAAAGAGTTCTAAATAAAAAATAATGGATTTTATTCATTGCACTCTTATCCTGGGTAGGTTATTTAATCTCAAAATATTTTTGTTTCCTCATCTAGCAAATGAAAATACTAAAAAATTCAAAATTCACATACTTGTTTTAAAAAGCAAATGAAATAACACACTTGAAAATGCTTTGAATCTCTAAAATGTAAGCTCCTTGAGGGAAGGGACTTTGACTGTTTTGTTCACTACTATATCTAGGACCTAGAAGATGGATGGATGGATGGATGGATAGATGGGTGGATGGATGGATGGATGGATGGATGGGATGGATGGATGGACAGATGGATGGACTGATGAACAGATGGATGGCTGGATATAAGAAAGTGAGGGAAGAAGAGATGAAGGGAAAAAAGAAAGGAAGGGAAGGAGGGAGGAAGGGAAAAAAGCATTTTAATATGTGCCACATTTAATATGTGCCAGGCAGGTGGCTCATGGCTGTACTCGGAGCACATTGAGAGGCTGAGGTGGACAGACAGCCTGAGCCCAGGAGTTTGAGACCAGCCTAGGCAACATGGCGAAACCCTGTCTCTACAAAAGATATAAAAAATTAGCAGGGTGTGGTAGTGCATGCCTATAGTCACAGCTCCTCAGGAGGCTGCAGTGTAGGATCGATTGAGCCTGGGAGGTTGAGACTCCAGGAGGCCTTGATCACCACTGCAGTCTAGCCTGGGTAACAGAGTGAGACCCTGTCTCAAAAAAAAAAAAAAAAAAAAGAAAGAAAAAAAGGATAGATGAATGGATGAATAAATCACATCAAGCACCATACTGTGCAAATATGAAGCAAGACATACAGCATGTAGCAGTCCACCTGAGCAGGCAGCCTCCCAGGAACTCGATGTCACAGCGTCACCAATGCTTGCCAAGCAGCCAGGCCTTCCTTCAGTGCTGGCACGCTGGGCACCTCCAGCAGCTATTCCAGATGGCTGGGTGATGGGGGCAAGCACAGCGTCAGAGGCCCATGACATCACCTCTTCAGTGTTGCTGGTGAGAGGCGTGATTGTGAGAAATGAAACACTGCCTTTTCCTGCTTCTTCTTCCTCATACGCTAATCTCTGACACCCCAAAGCCAAGCCCTAAGTACACATCCTTCTCCACTCATATAATCCCTACCTACAGATTCTTATTCTTTGTTTACCAAATGTAGTATTACAATGCATTTTTATATAACTTATTAACACTTTTCTTACATTGCACAGTCTTAGCTATGTGTATGCAATTCCTTAAAGAATTACAACTAAAGATAAAAAAGAGAAAAGGAAAAATATTAAAAGCCTTAAGATGTTCTTTGATATTTATTAGCTTTATAACAAGAATGATAGTAACCATTTGTTGAATACTGACTTTCCTCCAGGCATAGAGTTTGACACTTAGCCTATATCACTTCAAATCCTTACAACCTCTAACAAGGTCAGCATGATGACTCCATTTCTTGGGGAAGAAAATTGAGGCGCAGAGCAGAATGATCTGCCCAAGGTTAGGAGGTTGTTAAGGGCAGAACCAGTGTTCAAATCTGGGTCTATTAGACAACACAGTGTGCATTCTTTTCATTACACTACATATTATTACAAAAATCTTCCAAAAGAAATCAGACTACTTATGATAAAAAGAGCAACCACTTACTGAACATTCAATATGTGCCAGGCACTGTTATGCTCTTTACAAAAATTATTTCATTTAATCCTCTCAACAACCCTGTCAGGTCTGTACTTTTGAAATGAAGAAACTAAAGCTTAGAGAGACTAGAGTGACTTGCCAAAGCTCAAAAAATGACTAAGTGGTAGAGCCTGGATTTTAACCCAGGTCTGTCTGACTCTAAAATGCACCTTCTTAAACTGCTACACAAGAGTTCCACTATTCAAATACCATCAGTATAACTTGCATGCCTTCAAAGGAGAATGTCAAAACAGAAGAAAGGGTCAACAAACCACTTTAAAGATAATTCAAAATAACTACTGCATTAAGACACCATCTCTAACAGCCCATTACTAACCATTTTCTCTGAGATGTCGCCTTGTTCTGTTGTCCCAAATGGCCTTTAGAGCGATCTGCAACCAGTGTTTTCAATACAAGTGTTTTCCTTTTATATTTGGTAAGTAATTTGAAAATCTGTTTCTAAAACTACCAGTTCAATCAAATGGAGCTCATAACTCTGCATCCAAATCTTTAGAGGTGCCATGAAAATGCACATTAAAGTTACTTAGTCCACAATTCTTATTAAACAATGTTCTTTGATGGTCAGGATAATGTTCAAAGTCACTGTGCAAATTGCTCATGTCATATAAAATACTAGATTTCACTGGGTTTTGTTTTGTTTTGTTTTTCCTGTTTTTTGTTTTTTTTTTTTTTGAGATGGAATTTCACTCTTGTCGCCCAGGCTGGAGTGCAATGGCGCAATCTCGGCTCACCACAACCTCCGCTTCCTGGGTTCAAGTGACTCTCCTGACTCAGCCTCCTGAGTAGCTGGGATTACAGGCACCCATCACCACGCCCGGCTAGTTTTATATTTTTAGTAGAGATGGGATTTCTCCATGTTGGTCGGTCTGGTCTCGAACTCCCGACCTCAGGTGATCTGTCCGCCTCGGCCTCCCAAAGTGCTGGGATTACAGGCGTGAGCCACTGTGCCCGGCCAGATTTCACTGTTTCATAATAAATTTTGAAGGTTATATCAAGCATTTTAAGATATGCCCAACATGATTGTCTCCCTATCAGAAATAATTCTTTTCTAAACCAGAAGAATCCTCAGGTAGGTCTCCTTAGCTATATTTGTTAAGCTATATAGCTATATTTGTTAAGCAATCTTATAGCTATATTTGTTAAGCCAAATTTTTAAAACTTCATTTGCAATTAAGAAGGTGTTCGCCTTCTTGATCTACTGATTGGGCAAAGAGGACTTCCTTGTATCTATGGAGAAGTATACTCACATAACTTTCACACTGATTGGATGTGTAAACCAAGTCGCTGGCAAAGTATTACTTTAAACACAGTCAGTGAAATAGAAGTCTAGAAATTCTTGGAGTAACATGTGGGAAATAATGTATGTGTGAACGTATGCCTGTGTCAACTTTCAAAAAGTAAAATATAAGTACAGGAAGTACCTACATACTCCCTAACAAAAGCAAATATACAGACCTGGATGAACATCCCCAAATTCTGTGCTTAATCTTCAAGTTGAGATGTTCTATCAGTCTGAGAAAATTATAGTATGTATTTTTAAATACCTTTTTCAACTGGAGTCTAGGTATACAGCAAAAATAAACCAATAAATACTGCTGGAAAATATGAAGAAAAAAATAAAACACTAATAATTATACCACTGTCAATACTGTGTTTCACAGCCTCCCCAGACTTTTTTCTTGGCATATGTGTATATGACTTGGAGTTTTTCAAATATACAGTTGCACCACAAAACTGTTTTGCAACATGCTTTGTTTTATTTTGTTTTATTTTTCCATCCAATAGTAAATGAGAGTCAGCCGGGTACAGTGGCTCACACCTATAATACCAGCACTTTGGGAGGCCAAGGCAGGTGGATCAGTTGAGAGGTCAGGAGCTCGAGACCAGCCTGGTCAACATGGTGAAACCCCGTCTCTACTAAAAACATAAAAATTAGCTGGGTGTAATTCAAGCTACTTGGGAAGCTGAGGTGGGAGAATCGCTTGAACCCGGGAGGCAGAGGTTGCAGTGAGCCGAGATTGTGCCATTGCACTCCAGCCAGAGTGACAGGGCGAAGCTCCATTTAGGAAAAAAAAAAAAGTAAATGAGGGTCAGTGTTTAAATAATAAATATAGCTCTACAACTTCAATTCTGTACCAATCTTTCACGGATGGACAAGTTTCTTTCTCTTTGCTTTCATAAATAACACTGAAACGAACACTATTTACATATAAGCACTTATCTAACTAGTCCTTTCAGACAAATTCTTAGAAGTAGAAAGACTGTATCAAAGGATGTAGCTTTCAATACATTTTGCCAAAGTGCCTTCCAGAAAACTCATGGCAGTTGACACTACCACCAGCAATATATGAGAGTGCAGGCTTCACACTCTGATCTTCCCTGGCTATGAATATTCCTTTTCAACTGTTGCCAATCTGATAGGCAAAACAAACGGTAACTTCTGGTTGCTTTCAATGAATTTTCTTTTTGTACAAATACTGATATATAGGAGCAGTAGATCAGTGTTATACTGAAGAGCAAGAGTTTCAGAGGCAGACAGCCCTGGGCTGCAACAGTTCTGCTAAATGTTATGATCTAGGATAAGCTGCTTTAGCTCCCTAAATTGGACTGTCCTCATAGAACAATGTCAATAATTGCACCTGTCTCATAGTGTTTTCTTAAGCAAGATATGACATTAGCCTAGTATTTGGCAAACGATAAACAGAAAATGGTAGCTGCTAGTAGTAGTGATAGTGATACAGTAGTAGTAAATAATTCGGCGGCCATTTGTATTTCTTCTCTTGCAAATTATCTTTTCATATCTTTGGTCTGATTTTGTCATAGAGAATGCATCTCTTATTTATTAATCTGTAAGAGCTCTCTATAAACTATGGGCAATAACTCTTTGGCCACTATATATGTAGCCAATATTTTCTCCACATTGACATTAGTTTTTAATTTTATCCTTTTTTTTCCCTCTAAATGACTAGTATGTAATCCCAACACCTTTTATAAATCTTCTCATCATTGACTTGATGTGCCACCCTGACATTAAAAAGTTGATAATTCCTAACCTGAAATTCTGAACTCATAAAGCTCTGAAAACAGAGTCTTTTGTTTTTTGCAGTTTGGTGCTTAAATTCATTTGGTGGTAAAAATTGACCTGAGCTAATGTGAGGCTATTTCTGGTTTTTATCATCCCATTTAGTGTCCGTATTAATCTGTTCTGCTGTGGAAATTTACATGAATTTGATTAAGAGACACTGCTAAAAACCCTAAATTTTGAAATATAACTGGCCCCAAACATTTCAGATAAAGGATTGTGAACCTGTACTAGGTTTCCATGTATGCTCAAGCCTGCTTCTAGAATTCCTGTTGTAGCTATGCTCTTATTTTCTTTTTTTCCATTAATGCAATAAATTACATTGATTTTCAAATGCTAAACCAATCTTGCACTTCCAGGATAAACCCCATTTGGTAATGATATATTATCCTTTTTCTGTTTTGCTGGATTCCATTTGTTAATATATTGTTAATGATTTTTGCATCCATGCTTCAGGCTACAATTTTTTCTTACAGCGCCTTGGTCAAGTTTTGGTATCCAGATTATACTGGCTTCCAATTTCTTAGTTTGTCTACCATTTTGTTTATATTTACTATATTTTATGTTTTAATACTTGATGAGATAAAATTTCCCCCTCTTTTTCATTCTTCACTAGTCTCAGGCAATGTTTTTCTGAACTTTACTATATTTTATCAAATTCCATAGAATAAAAATAACGTTACAGCTTATGCTGGAATTCTATTAAATTTTAGGTTAATGTGGACAAAAAGTGATATTGACATATTTACTACATTGACTCTTCTCACCAATGAACATGTTTCTCTGTTTATTCAAGTGTTCTTTTATGTGCCTTAGTTAAGTTTGGAAGTGTTCTTCATAAAGGTCTTGCCCAATTTCTGTTAAGTTTATTCCTAAGTATTTTATAATCACTCTGATCATTTCAACTCTACTCATGGCTGTGCTACCATATTTCATTAGTTCTGATTACCAGTTATAGATAGCTGCTATAATATTTTCCTTGGAAGGGTGGAGTGCCTGTGGAAGAAAGGAGCCAAACATCACTGCTTCATTTATTTAACAAACATGTGTTGAACACGTAATATGTACCCGGCACTGAGAATTCAAAGAGTGATAAGACAATATCCCTGTCCTCAAGGGTTCACAGTCCAGAGGGCAGATAAACAAGTAGCATATAGTAACACGCAAGTTCTGTATTAGAGAGGACAGGAGAAAAACACAGTCTACCTCCAGAAGTAGAGAGTATTGTCAGGAAAAACTTCTATAGAGCCGACTCTTGGGGTGGGTCCTACTTTCCCCCTTGAACAGGTGTGGTGATGAGGAGACACATCCAGAAACTGCATTAAGTCCTGCAGACTTAAGAATGTCATCAATACAGAGCTGAGTGCACCCTGCCTTCCATGTCAGAGCATGGCAGCAAATTCCTTTGGCTTGCTGGCCTCTCCATGGCTCAGCTCTCCTGGTTACCTGTCACTGAACTGGGCGCTGAGCACTGTGGGTCACCGAGCCACATTTCCCTTACCTGTCTCTGCTCATATAACTTCAGGAAAAGGAGGTCAGTGTCCAGTTGAGTCATTACAGCTTCAGTTGCTAACTGGCCTGGCTCTAGACTCCTTAACGCCCATAAAGTGCTATCACTTATTACTACACAGGAACATCATGTTCTGGGAGAAAATGGTTCTATTTCATGCCTAAAATGGTAACAAAGCAAATGAAAACTGATCTGCTGTGTGACTCCTGGATAGTGACAGGTTCTGTCCCAAATAAGCAGACCTAATGAAGCTCTCAGAGATTCCCAGCTTGGATGAACTATTTACTCCTCATGAGCTCAATATTAACTGTGGAGTCATCCTGCAACTACAGAGCCCTTTGCAGAGTGATCACAGGAAGCCAGGCATGGAGGAAGAAGGCGAGAATAAGCAGTCACTTGTGTTATTACTGAAGAGACCACAGGGATCTGTCCAATTATTCAAATGCACATCTGGAAAAAATTCACCTGTCTTGAACTCAGTTTGCTCAACAGCAAAACAAGCAAAAGCACCACAAAATGCTCAATCAGGGCGATCTTTTCAATTGTGGAGGCTGAACGTTTTCCCACCTGAGCATCATAAATAAGGCAAATTGCATAACAGGATAATAAGAGTTGTTGCGGAAAGATGCAATCACAAAATAAAAGGACCTTTCGAAACCTAAGTATAGATGGTAATTATCCAGGAATGGAATATAAACAGGAGCAATTTCAAGGTTCCTGCTTCGTCATGTTATCATGAAACTGAGACAGCCAAATGCCAAAGAGGGTTCTTTCAGTTACAAGAGACCTTCCTATGTCTTTGACAACAGTGCTATTCCCTTCTGTTAACTAGATTGCTGTAGTACACCATTTTGTATATCAGTCTAATCTCAAATGCCACAATTCAAAAAGTTGCCACTTTTCTGCTACCAAAACCAGAATTCTACCTGGTAAGCTCCACAGCGGGGGAAAAAAAAAAACGAGGAAAAAAGTAATAAATTGTGGTTATTGATACTTCAGTGTTATTATTGTATTTATAAATAAATACAATGTATGTATGTATGTATCTGAATAAGATTCTTTCCTGATAAAGAGATGCACCCCTCCAACTAGAGTACTAGTAAAGCTTCCTTCTCTAATGTAAAAAGCAAGACCTGAGATAAATAAAATAGGTAAATATAAAAATACATGTATAGCCCCAAATAAATACATGCTCTCAAATAAACAGACCTAACAAAGTTGAAGGAGTCATTTAAAAACTAAACGATTGGCCAGGTGCTGTGGCTTACGCCTGTAATCCCAGCACTTTGGGAGGCCAAAGTGGGCAGATCACCTGAGGTCAGGAGTTCGAGGCCACCCTGGCCCATATGGTGAAACCCCATCTCTAATCAAAATACAAAAATTAGCTGGGCATGGTGGTGGGTGCCTGTAATCCCAGCTACTTGGCAGGCTGAGACAGGAGAATCGCTTGAACCCGGGTGACAAGTTGCAGTAAGTCGAGATCACACCATTGCACTCTAGCCTGGGTGACAAAAGTGAAACTCCATCTCAAAAAACTAAACTATTTACTCTTCACTAGTTCATGAACATTAATTCGCCACAGAAACAATTAGAGCCACAGACTTTGCAAGCATTCAGGTTAATTCAGTAGAAAAATCACAGGTCTTGAAGTCAGCCCTGGGTTTGAATACAGCCCCACAATGTACTAGCTTTGAGACCTCAGAAAAGTTCGTCTGTCTGAGCTTCCTTATCTGCAAAATGGGGAAAATACCTACATTACAGACAGGGGGTTTTGAGGACTAAGAGAAAAAGGTATATATAAACCCCAACAATGAATGGTACAGACAGGCGCTCTATACCCACCTACTTTCCTATTCAAATTCTCTACACACTAAATGGTAAAATAAATCTCCTCAGCTTCTCAACCTACAAGGAACGCTTACTGTTTAATATAGCAAATCCTTTCCATTAACAGTGCACCAAAGTTTGCATTACAATACTCCACAAGTCAAATTCTCCGCTTCAGCAAAATCTGAATCTCTTATATAGTCTCAGCTTTTTATTTTCATGCTCTTACCAATATCATCACACCACCACCACCAATAGCATTTCCCAAAGTAGTTCACAAAGGAATTGGGGTGACAGGAGTAGGGCAGGATTGGGTGGAATGAGGGCCTTTCAAGTCAATAAAGATAGTAATAGCATTTGGTTCAATTTCTATGTTTTAAAACATTCTTTTCTTCAACACAGAACAGTGTGAGAACATGCAACTGCATATCTAGGGAGTATATGCAGTAGTTGGTGACAATTGGGAAACAGAACTCAGCTAAACACTGCTAGTAGTCATGGTGGTTTAAAATTGCTTTATTCTTAAGACATATATTGTTCCACTGATACCCATATTGGACCACTGGTTAAAAAGGAAAAGCAAAGGGAATATTGGGAGTGAAAGATAATTAACAGGGAGATGAACATAAAAAATAGTAAGTCTGGGCCAGGTGTGGTGGCTCACGCCTGTGATCCCAGCACTTTGGGAGGCTGAGGTGGGCGGATCACAAGGTCAGGAGATGGAGACCATCCTGGCTAACACGATGAAACCCCATCTCTACTAAAAATACAAAAAATTAGCCGGGTGGGGTGGCAGGCACCTGTAGTCCCAGCTACTTGGGAGGCTGAGGCAGGAGAACGGCGTGAACCCAGGAGGCAGAGCCTGCAGTGAGCGGAGATCGCAACACTGCACTCCATCCTGGGCGACAGAGCGAGACTCTGTCTCAAAATAATAATAATAATAATAATGTCTGTTCTTTACAGATACATGTCACATTCTTCTGCTCAAAATTTCTTTGCAGCAAAATAAAACATCTAAAACTATGCTAAAAAATGCAAGACAATAACAATTATATCCAATGTGCCTTATCGTTTACTGGCAATATATATTATCTACATTGTGTTTTTGCATAACAAACCGCACCCTGAAAGAGAAGTATTAACTACCTGACTTTTTCCAAAGGCAAAAAATGAAAGGTCAAGAGGCTTCTGGTTTCCAGTTCTGTATTTAAGGAGCTGAAAAGTCACCACTCCATCCTAACAAGTAAAAAGGCTGAACAAACTCAAAAATCAACAAGTCTTAGTTTTGTAAGAAAAGTGAGATCACAGGGTAAACTGATGCCTCTGAAATTGAAGCAACAGACAGGGAGATACAGAGAATCCCAACATACTGGAGCAGAAACTTTTGTTTTTGTTTTTGTTTGAGACAGGGTCTGGCTCTGTCGCCCAGGCTGGAATGCAGTGGCACGATCAGGGCTCTCTGCAGCCTTGACCTCCTAGGTTGAAGGGATCCTCTTGCCTCAGCCTCCCAAGTAGCTGGGACTACAGGCATGCACCAAACACCCAGCTAGTTTTTGTATTTTTAGGAGAGACCGGGTTTCTCTATGTTGTCCAGGCTGGCCTCGAACTCCTGAGCTCAAACAATCTGCCCACCTTGGCCTCCCAAGGTAAGTGCCGGGATTACAAGTGTGCACCTGGCCTGGAGCAGAAACTTCCCCAAGAAAAATCCCTTTCCAACAGCAGGAGGAGGAAAAGGAACCATTCTGAAATATGCCAGAGGACTGGGGTCTTCCTAACAAGGCCTGTCCTCTGGAGAAGCTGTCTAACCAGAGCCTCATCTGACAGTGGATTTTACCAGAGCCTAACTGGCCTGGAGGGAAGAGAAATTCTCAGCTCTAGCCCACTCAAGCCTTCCATGCGATGAACAGAAATACATAATTCCAACCGAGTCTAGCAACTCTGTCCCACTTAAAAGGAAATAAAACCTGAGAAACACTGTGAAGTTCACAGTCCAGAGGCACAGGCTTACTCAAAGACTGAGACCTACTCACAGGACAAGAGAACACTTCCGTATTCACCAGACAGTTTCATCTTTCCCACCGCCCAGCAAAGCCGATGCACTGAGAAGAGCAGGTTTTTGCAATAGAGAAAGAGTTTAATAAACCCAGAGGCAGCTAAACAAGAGGACAGGAGCTTACTATTACTCAAATCAGCTTTTCCAAAAATCCAGAGGCTATGGTTCTTCAAGGATAATTTGGCAGGCAGCAGGGCAGGGAATAGGGAATGCTGATTGGTTGGGTTGAAATCATAGGGAGTCGAAGTTTATGTTCTTGTTCTGAGTTAGTTCCTGGGTGTGGGCCAAAAGACCAGATAAGCCAGTTCACCAGTCTGGGTGGCACCAGCTGGTTGGTTCATCAGAATGCAGGGTCAGAAAAATACCTCAAACACCAATCTTAAGGTTTTTGCTTTTTTTTTTTTTTTTGAGACGAAGTCTCACTATCTCACCGTCACCCGGGCTGGAGTGCAGTGGCACAACGCAATCTCAGTTCACTGCAAACTCCGTCTCCTGGGTTCACGCCCTTCTCCTGCCTCAGCCTCCTGAGTAGCTGGGACTACAGGTGCCCGCCACCATGCCCAGCTAATTATTTTTTTGTATTTTTAGTAGAGACGGGGCTTCACCATGTTGGCCAGGATGGTCTCGATCTTCTGACCTCGTGATCCGCCCACCTCGGCCTCCCAAAGTACTGGGATTACAGGAATGAGCCATCGCGCCCAGCCCAATCTTAGGTTTTACAATAGTGATGTTATCTATAGGAGCAACTGGGAAGTTTAGGAATCTTGTGGCCTCTGGCTACATGACTCCTAAGCCAGAATTTCTAATCTTGTGGCTAATTTTTTTAGTTTTACAAAGGTGGTCTAATCCCTAAGCAAAGAGGGGGTTTGGCTCAGGAAGGAGCTGTTATCATCTTTGCTTCAGAATTAAACTATAAAGTAAATTCTTCCCATATTTTGCTCGGCCTATGCCCAGGAATGAATAGGAACGGCTTGGAGGTGAGAAGCAACATGGAGTCAGTTAGGTTAGATTTCTTTCACTACCATGATTTTCCTATGTCAGATTTTTCTCACTGTCATAATTTTTGCAAAGATGGTTTCACTTCCTCTCTTCCCACACTTCTATCACTACATTACTAAAGGCCTACTTAAGAGTGATCCCTTTACCCCATATTCATGCCCAACTATCAAGAAAAAATTACAAGGCATACTAAAAGGCAAACAACACAGTTTGAAGAGACAGACCAAGCATCAGAAAAAGATGTGACAAGGATGATGGAATTATCAGATAGGGAATTTAAAACAACGATGGTTAATTTGTTAAGGGCTCTAATAGACAGTAAACATGCAAGGACACATAGGCAATGCAACCAAAGAGATAGATAGGCAATGTAACCAAAGAGACAGAAATCCTAAGGAAAAAAATATATATATTAAGGATCAAAAACATTGTAACAGAAATGAAGAATGCCTTTGGTGGGCTTATTACTAGACTGGACACAGCTAAGGAGAGAGTATCTGAGCTTAAGGATGTATCAGTAGAAACCTCCAAAACTGATAAGCAAAGAGAACAAAGACTGAAAAACAGAATATCCAAGAACTGTGAGACAAGTATACAAGGTTTAACACATGTATAGTGGAAATACTAGATGGAGAAAAAGAGAGAAAGAAACAGAAAAAATATACAAAACAATACAGGCTGAGAATTGCCCCCAAATTAATGCCAGACACCAAACCACAGATCCAGGAAGGTTAGAAAATACTAAGCAGGATAAATGCCAACAAAAACTACACCTATGCTATCATTTTCAAACTACAAAAAGTAAAAGATAAAGAAAAATTCCTGAAAGAAACCAGAGAAAAAAAGTAAATTGGCTATAGAGAAGCAAAGATAAAAATTATATCCACCTTCTCAGAAATCACATAATCAAGAAGAAAGTGGAGCGAACTATTTAGTGTGGAGAGGAAAAGAAAACACTCACCAACTTAGAATTCTTGTACCTTGTGAAACTATCCTTCAAAATTGATGGTGAAATAACGACCTTCGCAGACTAACAAAAACTGACAGAGTTTGTTGGCAGTAGACCTGTCCTTGCAAGAAATGTTAAAAGTTATTTTGAGAGAAGGAAAATAATATTAGATCAGAAATAAGATCTACATAAACAAAAAAAGAGCATCAAGGAGGAGTAAGTGGAGGTAAAATAAAAATGTTTATTTTTATTTTTCTTAATTGATCTAACAGATCAAAGTTTGTTCAAAATAATAATGGCAACAATGCATTTGGTTATGTATGCTTATGTGTCTAGTCCCTTATTATCCATGGGGGATTGACTTCAGGACCCCACCCCCAGTGGATACCAAAATCCATGAATGCCCAAGTCCCTTATATAAAATGGTGCATCATTTGCTTTTAATCTACATACATCATCTTATACACTTTAAATCATCTCTAGATTACTTATAATACCCAATACTATGCAAATAGTTGTTATACTCTATTGTCTAGAAAACAATGACAAGAGAAAAACATCTGTACGTGTGCGGTACAGATGCAGCTATCTATTCTTTTTCAAATATTCTGATCCACAGTTGGTTGACTCCATGGAGGCAGACCCACATATATGGAGGGCTGACTGTGTGTGTGTATGTATACATGTGTGTGTGTTTGTGTATGTGCATACACATTTAGTTATATATGCCTATGCATAAGTAAAATGAATGACAGCACAAGAGACAGGAGGGAGAAATTAGGAATATTTCATTATTATAAGGTACTCACACTACCCATGAAGTGGTACAGAGTTATTTGAAATTGGTCTTGGATGAGTTGTAAATGAATACAGCAAACTTCTAGGGAAACCACTTTTAAAAAGTTTAAAAAAACAAAAACAAAAAAAAAGAGCATGGTGGCTCATACCTGTTAATCCCAGCACTTTGGGAGGCCAAGAGGGGAAGACTGTTTGAGCCCATGAGTTTGAGACTAGCCTGGGCAACACAGTTAAGACTTCATTTCTACAAATAATTTTTTAAAAGAAATGTACTTGATATGTTACAAAAGAGAAAATGGAACAATGTAAAATTATTTAATACTAAATATTAAACCACAAAAGGCAAAAAAGTGTGGAAGATAAAAATAGAAACAAAACACAAGGGCCACAAATAGAACACAATAACAAATATGGTAGGTATTCATCCAACTATATACTCAACCAACAATCACCTCAAATGCCAATGGTCTAAACGCACTAAATAAAAAACAGGAATTGTCAAAGTAGATCAAAAAACAAAACCCAACCATATGTGGTCTACAAAAAGTCCACTTTAAATATAAATACATACATAGATTTAAATGGTTGAAGAAAGCTATACCACACTAACAATAATCAAAAGAAAGTGGGAGTAGCTACAGTAATTTCAGACATAGCAGACTACAGAGAAAGAATGGTTGTCAGAGATAGAGTCATTACAAAATGATAAAGGGGTCAATATTTCAAGAATACATAACAATCCTTAATGCATCCCTCAGAAATAGGCATATATAGCAGTCAAAAAATCAGGAAGGACATAAACTCAACATCAATCAATTGTATGTAAATGACATCTATAGACTAGTTCATCAAACAACAGCAGATTATACATTCTTCTCAAGCTCATATGGACTATTCACAATGATAGACCACACTATAGGCTGTAAAACACTCATTATAATAACTTTAAAAGCATAGAAACCATATAAAATCTGCTGTCAGATCACAATGGATTTAAATAAGAAATTAATAACAGAAACATAGCTGGAAAATTCCAAAGTACTTGGAGATAAAACAATACACTTCTAAATAACATACAGGTGAAAGAATTCTGAAGATAATTTTAAAAAATATTTTGAACTAAATAAAAATGGAAACAACCCATCAAAATTTGTAGTTTGCAGCTAAAGCAAAGGGAAATGCATAGCATTTGGATGCAAAAATTAGTAAAGAAGAAAGGTCTTTAGATCAATAACCTACGTTTTTCCCCTTTGAAAAGATAGATGAAATCAGCAAGCTTCTAGACAGTCTAAGAAAAAAGGAGACAGAATACAAATTACTAATATCAGAAATGAAAAAAAGAACATCACTACAGATCGCATGAACATTAAAAGGATAAAGAAATTTTATAAACAACTTTATGTCCACAAATTTGATAACATACATGAAAAGGATCAATTCATTGAAAAACACAATCTGCCAGTACTCACACACAAAAATAAACAATCTGAGTTGGCCTACATCTATTAAAAAATTGAATCAATATTTAATAACCTTTAAAATAGAAAGCACCAAGCTCAGGTGGGTTCACTGATAAATTCTATCAAACATTTAAGGAAGAAATTGTAACAATTCTCTGCAATATCTTTCAGAAGCTAGAAACAGTGGAAATACTTCCTAACTCATCCTATAAAGTCAGCATCACCCTAATACCAACACCAGACATTAAAAGAAAAGAAAACTATGGACCAATATCTCTCTTGAACATAAATATAAAAATCCTCAAAAAACTATAAGTAAATCAAATCTAAAAATGCATAAAAAGAATTATACACCATTTTCAAGTGGGATTTATCCCAATTATGCAAGGCTGGTTCAACATACAAAAATCAATAAATGTAATCTAATCAATCACATCGACAGACTTAATTAGAAAAATCACATGATCATATCATTTGACAAAACTCACCACCTATTCATAATAAAAACTTTCATCAAACTAGGAATAGAAGGGAATTTCCTCAACTTGTTAAAGAACATATTTTTTAAAACCCTACAGCTAACATCATACTTACTAGTGAGAAAGTCAGCCAGGTATGGTGACCCACACCTGTAACCCCAGCACTTTGGGAGGCTGAGGCAAGAAGATTGCTAGAGTCCAGGAATTCAAGACCAGCCTGGGCAACATGGCAAAACCCCATCTCTACAAAAAATACAAAAATTAGCGAGGCATGGTGGTGCACATCTGTATTTCAAGCTACTTGGAAGACTGAAGTGGGAGGATTACTTCAGCCCATGAGGTCAAGGCTGCAGTGAGCCACGTTCACACCACTGCACTCCAGCCTGAGTGACAGAGCCAGACCATGTCTCAAAAAAGGAAAAAAAAAAGAGAGAGAGAGAAAATTGAGGCTTTCTCACTAAGACCAGGAACCAGGCAAGGATGTCCCTTACTACCACTGCTTTTCAAGATCAAACTGGAAGTCATAACTGATGCATTAAGACAAGAAAAATAAACAAAAGGTATGTAGATTAAGAAGGAAGACACAAAACTGTCTTTTTCACAGATGACATGATTGTCTATGCAGAAAATTCCAAAAGGATAAACAAAAAATTCCTGGAACTAATAAGCAGTTGTAACAAGATTCAGAATAAAAGTTTAATATACAAAAGTCAATCACTTCCTCATATACCAGCAATGAACAAGTGAAATTAAAAATTTAAAACATATTACCATTTACATTAGCACCCCCCAAAGATAAAAATGCTTAGGTATAAATCTAACAAAATATGTACAAGATCTATAAGAGGAAAACTACAAAACTGGTGAAAGAAACCAAAGAAGAATTGAATAAACAGATATCCCATGTTCATGGACTCCACACTGTCAAAATGTCAGCTATTCTCAACTTTATAGATTCAATGCAATCCCAATCAAAATTCCAGCACACTATTTTGTGGATACTGGCAAACTGATTCTAAAGTTTATATAGAGAGGCAAAAGGCCCAGAACAGCCAACTCAATGTTAAAGGACAAAGTTTAAGGACTGCCACTACCTAACTTTAAGGCTTAATGTACAGCTACAGTCATCAAGACAGTGTGATATTGGCAGAAGAACAGACAAATACATGAATGGAATAGAACAGAGAACCCAAAACTAGACTCACATAAACAAAGTTAAATGATCTTTGACAATGGAGCAAAGCCAATACAATGGGGCAAAGACAGTCCGTTCAACAAATGGTGCTGGAACAACTGAATATCCACATGCAAAAAAACAAAAAGAATCCAGGCACAGATGTTAGACCCTTCATAAAAGTTAACTCAAAATAGATCACAGGCCAGACGCAGTGGCTCATGCCTGTAATCCCAACAGTTTGGGAGCCCGAGGTGGGTGGATCACTTGAGGTCAGGAATTTGAGACCTGCCTGGCCAACATTGTGAAATCCTATCTCTACTAAAAATACAAAAATTACCCAGATGTGGTGGTGCATGCCTGTAGTCCCAGCCACTTGGGAGGCTGAGGTAGGAGAATTGCTTAAACCCCGGGAGGCGGAGGTTGTAGTAAGCTAAGATCATGCCACTGCACTTCAGCCTAGGCAACAGAGCAAGACTCTCTTCAAAAACAATAAATAGATCACAGACCTAAATGTAAAACACAAAACTTTAAAACTCCTGGAAGATAACATAGGAGAAAATCTAGGTTATTAAGGGTATGGTGATGACTTTTTAGATATAACAACAAAGGCAGAAATCCATGAAAAATAATTGATAAGCTAGACTTCATTAAAATTAAAAAGTGTGCTCTGTGAAAGGCACTGTCAAGAGAATGAGAAGATGAGTTCGACTAGCAAAAATATTTGCAAAGGACACATATGATAAAGGGCTGTTACCAAAAATAGACAAAGAACTCTTAAAATTCAACAAGAAAATGAACAACTTGATTTAAAAAATGAGCCAAAGGCCTGTACAGATATCTCACCAAAGAAGACATACAGATGGCAAGTAAGTATGTGAAAAGATGTTCAATATCATATATCATTAAGGAAACACAAATTAAAACACAATGAGATACCACTATACGCCTATTAGATGGTCACAATCCAAAACTCTTACAGCACCAAATGCTGGTAAAGTATGATGCAACAGGAACTCTCACTCATTGCTGGTAGGAGCACAACATAGTATAGCTACTTTGGAAGACAGCTTGGTAATTCCTCACAAAACTAAACATATTCTTAAAATATGATCCAGCAATCATGTTCCTTGGTATTTACCTAAATGAACTGAAAATGTATGTCCACACAGGAACCTGCACACAGATGTTCATAGCACCTTTATTCATAATTGCCAAAATTTGCAGCATTCAAGATATCCTTCAGTACATGAATGGATACATGGTGATATCCAGACAATGGGATATTATTCAGCACTAAAAGGAAACGAGCTATTAAGTCATGAAAAAACATGGGGCAAAGTTCAGTGCATATTACCAAGAAAAGACGCCAATCTTCAAAGGCTACATGCTACATGATTCCAACTGTACAGTAGTCTAGAAAGGCAAAACTATGGCGACAGTAAAACGATCAGTGGTTTCCAGGGGTTGCACGGAAGGAAGGATGAATAGTCAAGAGCACAGAGAATTTTTAAGAGCAGTGAAAGTACTCTGTATGATATCATAAATGTGGATACATGTCATTATATATTTGTCCCAACCCATAGAATGTACCATATCAAGAATGAACCCTAAGGTAAACTATGAACTTTGGGTAATAATGATGTGTCAATATAAGTTCATCAGTGATAACAAATGTCACACCTTTCCTGGGAACTGTAGACAGTGGGAGGAGCTGTGCATCTGTAGGGGAAGGGAGTATATGGCAACTCTTCATACTTTCTACTAAATATTGCTGGGAATCTAAAACTGCTCTAAAAAATAAAGTGTATTAATAAAAAATAAATAAACTTTATAAGACCATCTTCAAAAATTAGCTCATCTAAGTATCTTTTTTTTTTTTTTGAGATGGAGTCTTGCTCTGTCGCACAGGTTAGAGTGCAGTGGCACAAACTCAGCTCACTGCAACCTCCGCCTCCCAGGTTCAAGCAATTCTCATGCCTCAGCCTCCCGAGTATCTTGGATTATAGGCATCTGCCACCACACCTGGCTAATTTTTGTATTTTTGTATTTCACCATGTTGGTCAAGCTGATCTTGAACTCCTGACCTCAAGTGATCCACCCGCCTCAGCCTCTCAAAGTGCTGGGATTACAGGTTTGAGCCACTGCGCCCAGCCTAAATAATTTTTTCTACTTCAGATTACTTCTTTATCATAGACCAAAGAAAATGGGGAAAAAGGATTTAAGAAACTCCCAAGAGGCGAGTAGAAGTCTGTTATAGCCACAGAAATCACAAGTAAAAAGAGTTTGGAAAAATCTGTTATACCACCAATTCACATATACTTCCATTAAATATAGCTCTAAACTATATTGTTTAATTCGCCATTAATGTTAAAGATGAAGAAATATTTTTTTAATTTCTATTTATTTATTTTTGTAGATATGGGATCTTGCTATGTTGCCCAGGCTGGTCTCAAACTCCTGGGCTCAAGCAATCCTCCTGCCTCAGCCTCCCAAAAATAGTTTTTTGACAAAACATTCTAACACTAAATTTCACCCTAGTTTCTTACCTCCTCTATGGTAGAGGCCCACTGTCTCAATTCTTTCATATTTCTCATCACAAGCAGGTTCCTCTACAATAAATGCCTGTTCAGAACTGCTAACATGTGTATTTGTTTAGCAATGCTCTTGTGAAGTATTTTTGTGACAAATAACTACTGTTATGGACATATCATTTGCAGATAATGAAAAATAAAGCCAAGATTCTCTTCTTTGCTGATGAAGTCAGGAAGGTGGAAAGGGCAAAGTAAGAACTCTCACTCTTACCCTATAAGTAATTTCAATAGAAATCAAAGGCATGAACTTCTCAGGTCCTGAATTTTCTCCTCTCTAAAAAGAAAGAACTGTTTAATAAAACTCAACCAAATCTACAATCATCAATGGCAGCTAAAACCATTTAGTGAAAGAATTTTTTTTAATAAAAAAAAAAAAAGGACATTGCATGATGTCTCAACTCCCAGGCACTTGTGTCTGACTTGGGAGTGGTGCCCTCAGTCACACTCAAAACTATCTGTGGCCGACCCTGTTCTTTTTGGCTGATATAAATGCATTCCCAACCTCCTTCTCCTCCTGTCTTATCTCAATCGTAGAGTCTAGAAGAGCAAACATTCACTTTGCAGCCTCCCTTGCACCAAGGAGCGGCCATGAGACAATTCTGCCCAATGAATCAGAAGAAGAATTGTGTTAGGGATTTCTGGAAAGACTACTGCTTTTCCTGAGAAAAGCGACAGACGCAGTAGGGGCTGCGCCCCTTCCGTGCTTCTTCCAGCCTTACAGATGCACTGTTGGTAGCTGTGACTGCCTTGCTACCACGAGGAAAAGGAAGGCCAAGAGAATAGCAGAGACACTCGCTCTGATGCCTTTGAGCCAATGAATCAATGCCAGAAGCAGCTGACCTCCAGAGTTCTTGTTATAGGATTAAAATATATCTCTACTTATTTGCCATTGTCACTTTGGTTTGCTTGTTTGTTTACTTGTTGCCAAGCACATTCCTAACTGATACAGTGTTCACCAGATTCCCTGGGATTAGACAATCAAACATCTTTCTGTAACCAAGAATGCAAAGCTCCTCAACTGGAAAATATTCACGTGAAAGTTTAAAGGAAAAGGACAGGGAGTGAAATAAACTGCTTTCTTCTCCTGCCCATAGAATCCATTTATTTCATGTAGCTGTAAAATCAGCCCTTTGCCCAATTTCATCAAGTCACAAATTCTCAGGATTAGAAAGGCATTAATTTTAACCACCTGACCTCCCTCTAAACAACCTAATTAGGCAGCTATTTACCCTTTTCTTGAATTATGTATAGTGACAAGGAATTCATTATCTCTAGAAGGAGCCTATATCATCTTTGGACAACTATTTTAGAAAGGTCTATCTTATATTAACTTGCTACTTCTATGTCTTCCTTCTACCTTTTGAGAAACACAGAACAGAAAGAATCTCTTTTATGAATGAGAGCCATCCAAAGAGCTGAAGGCAGCTGTCATATCACCTCATCTGCATAGTGATATCCACCAGTTCCTTCCCCCTTTCCTCCTGAGAGAGGTATCAAGTTCTAATGAATGCCAGTCACATACATAATTTTAAATAGTAGCCACGTTTTAAAAAGGAAAAGCCAGATGAAATTAATTTTAATATATTTCATGAAACCCAATATATCAAAAATATCATTTCAACAGATACTCAAAATAAATCATGAGATATTCACATTCTTTTTTCACACTAAGTCTTTGAAATCTAATGTGTATGCTATAGTCAGCCCTCCAGATCCCAGGTTCTGTATGTGTAGATTCAGTCAACCTTGAATTGAAAATATTTTTTAAATAAACAATAACAATAAAACCATTAAAAAAATACTTTAAAAAACCAAACCATATAACAACTATTTACATAGTATTTACATTGTATTAGGTATTATAAATTATCCAGAGATCATTTAAAGTATATAGGAGGCTGTATGTAGATACATGAAAATACTATGCCATTTTTATATGAGGAACTTGAGCATCCATGGATTTTGGTATGTGCAGGGGGTCTTGGAACCAATCAATACCCGTCGGACACTGAGGGGTGACTGTATTACATGGTAGTCTATAATCAACTTAGAGGAGTCACATTTTCACTGCTCAATGGCCACATATGGCTAGGCACAACCATATTAAACAGCACAGGTCTGACCGAAGAACATAACACTGTATTCTGCGGAGTGACTACAGACAGCATTCAGTTAATCAGATAAACTGGCAAAATATCATGGTGCCAAGTTTCTGAACCTAGAGTACTGCACAGACCTCTTTTAAAGTGGTGGGAAAGAGAACTAAATTTCCTGGGTTCCTGAGACTATGTCCTAGAACTTTCAGAGGTCGATGTACCCCAGCTGAGAAACTGTTTTCAAAAGTGGCTTTTTAAAAAAATGATCTTCAAAATAAAGACACACCAAAAAAGATTATATTTTGCTTGAATTTGAGTATCTCTGTGGTCCCAGACTGAAAACACTACTGGAACAGAGAGAACACTGGTCTGGAGTCAGGGAGTCTTTATTCTCAATTCTGCCACCAAGCTCAGTAATCACCTGAAAAGAAATCAATTCATTTCTACAGGGCTCTTTTCTCTAAGGGTGCTCCACTTTCCCACTCAACAACACTGTCCTAAGCATTCACAAATCATCCTTTTAAGAATTCATTCTAGAATTCTGCCCACAGGCAGCATAAAGCTCCTAGTCTACAGTTTTTAAGCCCACATTTCTCACTCTTGAAAATCAGAATGTCATTTACCTGTCATCATAATTCCAACAATTTCCCACTCTTCAAAATTCCATAAAAATAAAAATTAACAATGAATTATCCCTAGGGTCTTTCAGTGTCCTGGAACAGAATGCTTCTGGACCAAAAATCCTAAACCCATTTTGAACAACTAAACAATCTTTTACTATCCATTCAGCTTTCGCAAGCTTTAATTTAATGTTACTGATGTTTTTTCTGGCCTGTTCAAAACAAGCATTCCTGCCTTTCATTTATTGACTTTATAAGTACTTGTCAAGGACCTACTGTGCATGACAACACACTGGGAACACGGACGAGCTGTAAAACAGATACGTAAATGCCATCCTTTCTTGCAAAAGGCTGACACTCTAGCAATGAATGAAAGACAATAAACTAGCATATAACTAAGCAGGACAATTTCAGGTAGTAAAGAATGATATAACAATAAAGCTAACAGTTGAGAGCAATATCATGCTCCAGATACTCTTCTAAATAGTAACTAGTTTGATCTTCTTAACAACTCTACGAGCTATGTGCCTCTATCATTGACACCACCTTTATACATGAGAAAATTGAGAAGAAGAGCAGTCAGTGCTAGAAAAAACAGAACACAGGAACTGTGAGAGGGCAAGTGTCTAGTGCACTATCAAGAGTCTAGGAGACCAGGTGTGATGGCTCATGCCTGTAATCCCAGCACTTTGGCAGGCCCAGGTAGGCAGATCACCTGAGGTCAGGAGTTCAAGAGCGGATTGGCCAACATGGTGAAACCCCAATTCTACTAAAAACACAAAAATTAGCCAGGAGTGGTGGCTCACACCTGTAATCCCAACTACTCAGGAGGCTGAGGCACAAGAATCACTTGAACCCAGGAGGTGGAGGTTGCAGTGAGCCGAGATTGTGCCACTGCACTCCAACCTGGGGGGACAGAGTGAGACTCTGTCTCCAAAAAAAAAAGAAAAAAAAGAAAAAGAATCTAGGAGGGTACAAAAGGTCTCTGTGAGGTCCTCTGGGCTGAGGCTTGAATGAAGAACTAGCCACACAAAGATCTAGGGTTAGAGTGTTCCAGAGAGAGGGAACAGCAAGTACAAAACCCCTAAGATGGGATGAACTTGGCAGGATGAACCTCGAGGGCTCAAGGAACAGAAAGAAATAAAATGTGGCTGATAAAGAGGGAGGGGAGAGGAGTAAGAGAAGAGGTAAAGAGGCAAGAGTAAGAGCTAATTTATGATGAGGAGTCTGGATTTTATTACAAGTACAACAAAAATCCCCCTAGGGTTGTTTAAGCCGGGGAATAACATGATCTGATTTACATCTTTAAAAGATCCCTCTGCTTGCTATGTGGGAAATCAACTGTAGAAAGCAAGAATCGAATCAGAGAAACAAGGAGAGAGAAGATGGAAGCCAATCAGCAGTTGAGTAACCCAAGCTTCCCTCTGCCATTTAACATTATATCAGCAACTAGTTTGCTTCCTTTTTGCTTCTTTTCCTGAGTTTACTTGTCCTGCTGATGGAGCCACTTGCTCTAGGTTACAGTAAGACCCAGAGAAGAGTTGAGGACCCCCTTCAGATTCCTTTGGCTTTTGATTTTAACCTCTAATATACCCAGAGGAACATATACAACACAATATGAATGGCAACTAAAGCCAAAAAAAAAAAAAAAAAGGCAGAGCGAGGAGTCAATCAATGATCATCTTCAGCTGCAGCTCAATAAAGCCCAAAATGTTCACAGCAATTCACTCTATAAACAATTCATAGCTCAAAACCAAAGGGTTCAAATAATACTCAAAGGCCTTGGACTTCACTAATAATACCTATCTCTTACTGAAAAGATAATACTAACAAATATCTAAGCATACTGAGGAGAACTGTCAGCAAACATCACCATTAATCATTCTTCCTATCCCTGTCTCTGCATCCCAACCATCCCATCAAGAAAGGGAATTTACTTCCCCTCCCTTTGAATTTGGGCTGGCCTTGTGACACACTTTGACCAACAGGATGTGATGAAAGTGATGTGCCAGTTCTAGATCCAGGCTTCAAGAGAAATAGAAGGTGGCAGTGCATGGTGGCTCATGCCTATAATCCCAGCATTTTGGGAGGCAAAGGTGGGTGGATCACCTGAGGTCAGGAGTTCAAGACCAGCCTGCCCAACATGGTGAAACCCCCATCTCTACTAAAAATACAGAATTTAGCCGCTATGGTGGCATGCACCTGTAATCCCAGCTACTAGGGAGGCTGAGGAAGGAGAACTGATTGAACCCAGTAGGCAGAGGTTGCAGTGAGCCGAGATTGCGCCACTGCACTCCAGCCTGGGCAACAGAGCAAGACTCTGTCTCAGAAAAAAAAAAAAAAAAAGTAAAAGTAAAATGAAGTAGAAGCTTCCTTATTCTCACACTTGAAACCCAGCCACCATGCTATAAGGTGGCTGGTCTAGATACCAGAGGAAATGAGAAATTATGGAAGAAAACTAAGGAACTCTAGTCTACAGCCAACAGGAAACATGAGAGTAAAGCCTTCTTGGACATTCTAGACCAGCCAAGTTCTGAAACTGAAAACATCTGCTGTATTAGCGATGCTAGTGGACACCACCACATGGAACAGAAAACCACTCAGCTTAACCCAGCCAACACACCAAATTGTGAGAAATAATAAACTGCTGTTTTAAGTTACTACGTTTTGGAACATTCATGTGGAATTTCAACAGGTCAATACAAAAAGCAGGATATTCCAGACAGAAATATGAGCAGGAGCAAAGACAAAGAAATGGTATAGTACAGAATATTTTTCAAGAAAGGCAAGTTCTCTAATAACTACCACCAGTCATGAACCAGCTATTCTAGTTCAATGGTTAAAATGAACCACTTGTGGAAAGTAGTATGGTGATTCTTCAAAGATGTAAAAGCAGAACTACCATTCAACCCAGCAATCCCATTACTGGGTATATATCTAGACGAATATAAATCATCCTACCATAAAGACACACACACATGAATGTTCACTGAAGCACTATTCACAACAGCAAAGACATGGAATCAACTTAAACACCCATCAGTGACAAACTGGATAAAGAAAATGTGGTACATATGCACCATGGGATACTACACAGCCATAAAAAAGAATAAGATCATGTCTTTTATGGGGATATGGGTAGAGCTGGAGGCTATTACCCTCAGCAGACTAAGGCAGGTACAGAAAACCAAATACTGCATGTTCTCACTTTTAAGTGGGAGCTAAATGGTAAGAAAATATGAATACAAAGAAGGAAACAACAGATACTGCGGTCTACTTGAGGGGAGAGGGTGGGAGGAGGGAGAGGAGTAGAAAAGAAAACTACTGAGTACTGGGCTTAATACCTGGGTGATGAAATAATCTGTACAACAAACCTCTGTGACACGTGTTTACCTATGTAACAAACCTTCACATGTACCCCCAAACCTATAATAAAAGTTAAAAATAAAGAAAAAAATAAATCATTTCCTGTGCAAGTCCTATTACAATGCTTATATATTCGCAAAATGGTGTGCAGTACTCAAAGTTGTAAAATAAGGACCCCTGAAGTCAGAGAGCTGAAGCTGATGATCTATGAATATATTATGTAACTTTCTGCTTCTCTTTCACTCTGCCTTGCAGGCATCCAGCAATATCATCTATTCTTCACTTTGCTAAATGTTATCCTTGGCAGAGTCTTCATAAATAAGATTGGTACCCAAATAAAGGAAGCCCCAGAGGGCTACCTTGACCCTTCTACCATGTGAAGACACAACAACAAGGTACTGTCTATGAACCAGGAAATGGGCCCTCACCAGACACCTAATCTGCTGGTGCCTTGATCTTGGACGTATCAGCTTCTAGAATGCTGGGAACTAAGTTTCTATTGTTTATAAGCTACCCAGTTTACACTGTTTTGTTATAGCAGCTCAAAAACACACCATTTCAAGATTCTGCATTCATTTACTCATTCATATATTCAACCATATTTTATTGGGCACCGATGATGCCAGGCACTACTCTAGGTGCTCAGGATACAATAATTAACAAGGCAGACAATACTTCTGGCTTCATGGAGACAAACTGTGTTGATGAACAGGAAGTAGACAGAGTGGTCACAGAAGGCTGGAGGAGAACACAGTTGACCAGAGATCTAGATCTGATGGAAGTGAGAAAGCAAACTATGAGAATATCTGAAAAAAAGAGCATTCCAGGCAGAGGAATGAGCAAGTGGCAAAGATCCTCAAATGCCTACACATCCATGGGAGAAGGCCAGTGAGTGAGGAAAAGAGAGGTAGCAAAGGGGATCAGAGAGGATGCAGGGATCCAGATCCCAGAGGGACTTTTAGGAATGGCCAACACTTTGGACTTTATGTTTTCAGAGTGATAGAAAGTATCTCCTTATAGCCTTTCCCAGCCCCTAACTAAGCCTCTATTGATTCCTTCTCCTTCTTGTGTTCTTATCACCTGTACTTTTATTTACCAGTTAGTCTATATTCCACGAATTTCTGTTCATCTCTTGTGTATCAGTTCTATGTCCTCAGCTATGTCTCAATGGCAAGAATCAGTCATATTCTCCTCTGTATTCCCAGGGCCTGGCACCTAAGAGATGCTCAATAAATCTTTCTGGAAAGTGATAATGATGATGGAATCTCTTAGAATCTTTTCTAGCTGTAAGATCTATGATGCCTTTGAACCCTCTCAACAAACTAGTTTGCACAATGACTCAGAGGACTGACATCTTTCTAGATATTTTAAGATTATATTCACGCCACTTTTAGAGTCTCCATCCATCAAATGACTAGAATGAATTACATTAGAGTTTTGTTTAAACGAAGGCTGTCACTTTGGAATGGGATTCCCTTACATGCAACTACCTACTAATATTTGCACTTTAAGCCACCTGAACCTCAGGAGAGTAATAAATTGCTATTAAATAAATGCTATTCTGATGTGATCTCATCACTAGTCATTAATGAAGGCCTCAGATCCTTTGTTTCTTCTCCCAATGAAAAGTGAAGGATAATGCTACTCCCCTCCCCGACTCCCTCCTGACCCCAAGTCTGGGTTGGACTTAGTGTTTTACTTGACCAATAATATGCAGGAGGACTGGTGTTCTGGGACTTATGAGGCTACATCCTAAGAAACCTTGAACCTTGAAGCTTCCGTCCTCACATTTTGGGAAACCCAGCTCCCATGCTGAAAGAAACCTAAGCCACATGGAGAGACCACATGCCAGTGCTCAGGCATGCTGGGCCCCAGCTAAGCCACCTGCCCAGAGCCAGGCATCCCAGTCGAGGCACCAGACATCTGAGTCTGAGATCTCAAAAGTGGATCCCCTATCCCCAGATTCCTCAGCTGACACCATGTGGATCAGAGACAAACTGCCCAGCTGAGCCCTTTGTTAATTCCTAACCCACAAAATCACAACCAAGATAAAATGGGTTATTTTAAGGTATCAAGTTTTGGAGTGGTTTGTTATGTAGCAGTAGACTTAAAAAAACAAAAAACAGAAACGGAATCATATCACTACTGATCCAGAACTCACAAGAGTGCCTTCCTCCCAATCATTTATAAAATTGACAGACGGACACAGTCTGAGGTTTGTCCAAGGTTCAATGACCGCTCTGCCCAGAGATTTGATCCATGACAAATGACACAGACAGATTAGATGACTTCGAATGAGCATCCTAAATCAATCATACTAATAGAATTTCAGGCCAATGAAAGTCATTTGAAATGTAACCAAGGTAAAAGCCATAGCATCCATTTGGATTGTAGAGGTCCCAGAATTAGGCTATTGGCCAAATTATACATATTTTTTTCACTCAAGTCACCCTGCTGGCAAGAAAATTATTTATTACACTACTTAAATACATGGATAGGACTTAAAACAGAGATGAAATGTACAATTCTATCATAAAAAGATCCAGCTACTAAACAATGATTGCATGCAATACTAAGAATTTCTGAAATGATTTTCAGCCAGATGCTGCCAGAATGGAAAACACTCAACTGCAAACAGTCCTCTCCTTTAGAACATCCTTTGTTTGTACAAAGAAGTTATATTATGAAAACAAAAGCTCCCCAAAATGGGTAGGGAGTTTTACCCCCACCAGTATGATCAGTTCTCCCAACAGCTGTCACTTCAGGCTCTGTGATTAAGTGGCTTCTGATAAAACAGCACACTCATTTAATATCGTCCCTCCTCCCTCTCCCTCACTACCTTCAAGTCATATTTGACTCTCCAAAAAAACACAGAATCATTAAGTGGACCCAAGGAGAGGAGTAAAGGTAACACACACATACAAAAACAAATTTTGGTAGTAAATGCTTTAGAACATCAATTTTTCATATAAACTGCTATCCTGAACTATGTCTAATCATAGTCTATCACCCACATTTTTCATACTATGAATTCACACTCACTATTGGTACATTTTAAAGAATCAACAAAAGAAAATAATGACTCAAGAAAAAACACCCTGAAAGCTAAGGGCATGGCAATGTGAAAATGGTAAAATGCTTTTAAGAGAAAATATCACCTTCCAACTTCAAATTTGCACATATTTGCTTGAAAGTACATATTTGCTCCAAAAATAATTTATTAGCAATAACAACAATAAAACCATAACAAAAGAAACCAAAACGTCAACACTTGTCTCATTGGCAGCTATATGAGTACATGTATTTTTTATAAGAGAACTCCAGAATTAGAGAAGAAAAACCATTAACTTCTAATGAGAATATTTAATGAAGAAAATAACCATTGCCTTCACATAGAAACCACTCCTTCCGCAGCAGTGAACCATTAACTCAGAATAATACATGTTTAGAAACATGTACTCATATTCCTATACTACATCGCATTTCCAAAACTGCTTAAAAAGCAAAAGTAGATGGTAATGCTGTCAAAAGCAAATATAGTGACATTTTGGTTATGTGGCTCTGACAAATGAAAGTTCAACAAGAATTTAAGAAATGAAGCTGACGATATAAATCCTGTTCTTTTCATTTAAGTGAGAACATCAGCAGCTCCATCTGTTCCAGCTCTAGGAGCCATTACTGACACATTAAATTCCAAATAAGAGGAAGGCCTTTAGGTTAACAAGGAAAGCAAGTCTGATTAAATGTCAAACCACATGATACTAAGCTTCTTGCACCTTCTGTATCATCAAGAAAGTCAAACCCTGCTCAGTGCTAATGCAAAAGCACTGCTGATGGGGGAAAGGAACGTATTTCCAATGCATCTCTTCCGATCATTAAGGTCATCTGTCTAATGTGTTCAAGGCAGAGAGGAGACTGTCCCTAGAGTACAGAAAACTTATCTTTCCCATCTGAAATGGTCCTGCCTCAGGAAAAGAACTTTTACTAAAACACGACTACACAATAGTAGTCATCTGTAGTACACAGAAATTTAATCGTCTGTAGTAATAGTCTGTAGTACACAGAAATTTAATCATAAAAGTTCCCTTCAGAATCTCCAAAAATTAATGACTTTAAACATTTCATTTAATTAAGTAATTTTTTCAATTTCAAAATTTTCTGTGATGATCTGGTCCATAAATGCATCTGCTCAACAAATAATTATTGATGGGACAGGCACTGTCCTGGGGTCTGGGAATGCAGGATAAAGCAGGCAGTTAAAGCTGCCCTACTTCTCAAGAGTTTACAGTCTAGAGAAGGGAAATTCACTTGTCAAGTAACAAGTCCAATCAAGTGCAGAGAATAATTCCAGATAGCATTAAATGCTGTGCAAGGCACAAAACAGGATAATGTTGCAGAAAGTGACTTGGGAGGTGGCTAATTTGGACTGATGAGGCAGGCCTCATCAAGGAGGCCTGACACCTAAATTACCAGAGGGAGCCCCTTATTAGAGCAAAACTGGGAGCAGGGCACACCAGGCACAGAGAACGGCTAGGCTGGAACAAAGGCCTCGAGGTGGGCACTGACTTGGCCGACTGGAGCGACAGAAGAGGCCTGTGCTGGGCTATAGGGAGAAAGCGGGGAATGGTAGATATGACTAGAGAAGCCAGCAGGAGTCCCCAGGTCACAGGTGTCCCTTTTGGGCCCTGGTGAAGAGCTCTGATTCTCAGTGCAATGTAAAATCCTTGGAGGAGGTTTTAAGCAGAGGAATAACAAAGTCTGATTTCTATTTTTAAAAGATGGCTCTGATTGCCAAGTGGAAAACATTTTATGGGAAAGTACATGTGGAGGCTACTGCAGTAATTCAGGCAAGGGATGGAGTCAAGTAGACAGATTTGGGGAATGTTGTAGAAGGCTTGCTAATGGAATATACAGAGGGAAGGAAGGTAGGTACAGCAAAGAAGGAAACAAGGATAATGCCTAAGGTTTTGGCTAGAACAATCTGGTAAAATACAGATGGTGCCTTTTACAATACAGTAGACATAAGGCGGTTTAGAGAAGGGAAAGTAGAAATCAAGATTTGTTTCATTTAGCTCACTCATTTCAGAGATGAGTAAATTATGTACCAAGTATGTAAATGACTTAACCAAAGAAGCTTAACTGCCTAGTTGAAGAGCTGTAATTAGAACCCAACTGCCTACTTTCTAATCCAGTAGTCTTTTAGTTAAGAGTATTAAATTGAGATTTCCAGATTAAATAATTTCCAGTTATGCTATTATTATTAATTATTCACGCAAAGGCTCCAAATAGGCCAGGTGTGGTGGCTCACACCTGTAATCCCAGCACTTTGGGAGGCCAAGGCAGGCAGATCCCTTGAACTCAGGAGTTCAAGACCAGCCTGGGCAACATGGTGGAACCCCCCCATCTCTACAAAAAAAAAAAAAGGTTCCAAATAATTTGAAGGTAAGTGAGCATTAGAAATCAAAAGTATATATGAATTTACAAAGGTAACAAAATTTCACAAAACTACACACACTAAAAACAGATTGCATGTAAAAACTATTCCACTAAGGTCTGTTCTTGAATTACTAGTATTGCACCAATGTCAATTCCCTGCTTTTGACAATGTGCTATGATCTTACACTGGGGGAAGCTGAGTGAAAGGTACCTGGGATCTCTCAGTACTATTTTTGCAACTTCTTGTCTTAAATTATTTCAAAGTAAAAAATTATTTTTTAAAAAAAGAGGCTGGGTATGGTGGCTCATACCTGTAATACCAGCACTTTGGGAGGCTGAGGTGGGCAAATGGCTTGAGTTCAGAAGTTCTACACCAGCCTGGACAACATGGTAAAACCTCGTCTCTACAAAAAAATACAAAAATTAGCCAGGTGTGGTGGCATGCGCCTGTAGTCCCAGCTAATTGGGAGGTTGAAGTGGGAGGGTCGCTTGAGCAATTGCTTGAGGCAGAGGTTGCAGTGAGCCAAGATCGCGCAGCTGCACTCAAGCCTGGGCAACAGAACCAGACTCTGTCTCAAAAAAGAAGAAAAAGAAAGTAAACTTGCCCAAGAACACTGAACCAAGGGAGACTGCCAAAATTTGAGACTTGATCAACTGATTTGTGGTTGACATACCATAATTTTTATTCAAATGTTGTTTAAATTAAAAGCACTTAAAAAAAAAAAATCAACACCTAATGGCATCTACTTTCTTTCGTAGATAAAGAGAAACTTCTTTTGTGACCTTTTGGAAGGTAATCAGTCTTTGGCTGGATCTGTTTCCTTCTGCACTCAAGAACATAGTCAGCATGCAGTCAGCGATCTAGGAGCCAAAATCTGCATTTGGCTGGCTTTGGGAGTCTATATTAGGTGTAAAATGCTGTTCTAAAACAATTAAAATGGCAATGCTTTCATTTCCTGAGTGGATTGAACAAAACAACATAAATGATTCAAGCCATTTGTGAAATGAATCAGAAGGGAATTTACCAAAAAGGTGATTCTATCCAATTTAACCAAGGCCACTGCGGTCAAGAGCCTGCAGAGAACTCTCGACATTGCTAAAAGGCTGGCAGCTACATCCTCATTTACGGGACCACCAGAGCACCTGTATGATACACTTGCCTGAAAAGAATTGCGTTTTGGTGGGGGCTGAGGGGGTAGAGCTAATGGAGGTAAAGATTGGGGGTGGTGGAACAGTGTAAACAGTATTCTAAGAAGCTTGGAGCCAAGAAAACCCAGAAAAGGAGTCAAAGAACAGGTTGAATTATTTCCCTCTTACAAGAGAAATTGCAGAGTTGAGAGCATTATATCACATAGTGCCACATTCAGATACCACCTAGCATATGGGATTCTCAGTTCCTCCCAAAGTCTATCACCATCAGGCCTAGCAGCAGCACCAACCTGAAGCTAACTCAGGTTGGATTTTCTTAAGGTGAGAAACAGAATGAATGTCTCTATGTCAACTAAGATCTGGGGAAATCTGGTGGATGTGGGGCAGTTAATGAAGTCAACACCCTGGAACACAGGAGCTGAAGTGACGGTTTTCATCTCTCCCTAGGCCAGTTCCCTTATATTCAGGGCTCACTCACCTACCCTACCAAGCCCAGATCCAAAGCCTAGATATCAAGATCATCCAACAACTAATCCCCTCTCTCTTTACCTGTGTCTCTTCTAAACACATCAATTCTTTACTTGAGCCAAAAAGTCTATTTGCTTTCCTTCCCTCACAGCAGGCACTCATTTAAGATTTAAGAACCTACTTTGTTAAAGGTTCTGTGATAACTGCAGCAGATGTGAACAAGGCATAGACCCTAAGGTAACTCAAGGGGATGGCATTCGATGGTGAGCGGGAGCTAGGGAAGAGTTAGCTACATTTACAGGTAACTATGTTAAAACATGGAGAAAGATCATCACAAAAATCTGTGGCGGTTCAAAGAAAAAAAAAATTCCCAGTTGAGGAGAATGTGGAAAGCCTTCTGGGAAAAGAAAGGAATTAGGCTCTGAAGAACAGATAAGATTTTGGGAAGCAGAGATTAGAAAGTGGGGTGGGGGGAAATTATAGTCCAAAAAAAAAGAGCTCAGGCAAATGCCTACTGAAAAGACATTACAGCATCATTGTAACAGTGGGGGAGAGATAATGGCTCCTCTCTCATCCTCCAAAGATAGGTCCATATCCAGGTAATTTCCTCCTTTGCCAGCACAGAGAATGTTGCTCATTAACTGAATCATATTCTCAGGAATTTGGAATTTTCAAAGCAGTAAAAAGTTGTGGTCTCCTAGAAACTCTTTTCTTCCCAGAAGATCAAAGAACTAGCATTTGATGAAAAGGCTGTTCTCCCTGGAGGACTGCTGGCCAGTCTCTTTTTCATTTTAGCTTCCTTTTTGTCTTCCTCTCTCTGAGTCTCCCTTCTACTCTGCTAGCACTGTTCCCACAAGGGACAAGATGGCTGGGGCCCCAGCAGTCACTTAGGACCGTGAGGGAATCTTGAGAATGGAAATCATGTGCCAAAGATGGCAAAGCATAAAGAGAGAAGGAGCCTTGGCCTCTTTGGTAACTGTGGAGCAGTCACACCAGCCCCCGGCCCTGGGGACTACTTACAGACGTGTGTGTGTGCATGTGTGTGTGTGCGTGTGTGTGTGTGTCTGTGTGTGAGAGAGACAGAAAGAGAGAAAGAAGGATATGGAGGAGAAAGAGGAGGAGGAGGAGGGGAAAATAAACCTTCCGACTTATTAAAATCTCTGTCATTTGGGTTTTCTGTTGAATGTTCCAAATCTAATTCAATAATTAATATAGATAAGGTCGGGCCATATTACGGGAGGTCTGGAATGAATTTTAAAATGTCTGAAATTAATTTTGTAGACAATGAGGAAAATTTAAATATATTTTCAGAGAAAAACATCTTTTATTTGAGCACTCATCATTTGTCCAATACACTAGGTCCCTTCCCTCTGGAAGTTACAACCTACAGAGAAGCACACCAAATAGGAAGTGCAAGATGCGCAGAAGCCCATGATGAGAGGACTTGAAGGTCCAACATAGAAGGTGTAGGAAGGCTTCCTGAAAACACACCTAAGCTAAACCCCAAAGGAGGAACTGGAGTTAACATGGCAAAGAAAGAAGTAAAAACATTCACACTATAGGCAAAGACACTGAGGCAAAACAAAAATCAAACAAACAAAACCCAACAGCACAGCACCTTAAAAAAAAAAATGGGCCAGGCGCGGTGGCTCACACCTGTAATCCCAGCACTTTGGGAGGCCGAGGCGGGCAGATCCTGGCTAACATGATGAAACCCCGTCTCTACCAAAAATACAAAAAATTAGCCAGGCATGGTGGTGGGCACCTGTAGTCCCAGCTATTCAGGAGGCTGAGGCAGGAGAATGGTGTGAACCCGGGAGGCAGAGCTTGCAGTGAGCCGAGATCACGCCACTGCACTCCAGCCTGGGCAATAGTGCAAGACTTCATCTCAAAAAAAAAAAAATACTGAAGGAAGTCAAATTTGGCTAGTATGTGGAAGAGCGGTTCTCCAGAGAATGGCACAATAGGATGCTGGAATGGTGTGCAGGGGTCACAGTGATGGGAAGAAAGCTTTGGAAGACAAACCTGGCAGCTTCTTTGTACAGGCAGACCAGTTACACAGTAGTTTGGAGAAGCAATAAAAGCCTAAAGTAAGAGACAGGTGCATAACTCAGAAAATCATGACACTGATGGAAATAGTGAGGGCAGGAGCAGGAACTAGATTCAGTGAGAAAAACTCATTCTGTCTGCAACATGCTGGGTTTAATGTTCTAGCAAGGCATCCTGAGATGTCAGGGAAGTACTTGGCATCTCCTCTGTCTGGACTGGCTTCTTTCCCTGGAACCAATGACTCTACCTTCCATAAAACCCAGATTCACCTTAGAAGCACTCCCTACTTTATTCCCTTCCCCACCGAGATCGCTCCTTCATGCTGCATGCTCTGGTGGAATTCCATTCACTTTGTAGGCTGCTAGTACATGTTCAGAATTCATATGCATGTTACCCCTCTCTTACCATACAGACTTCAACCTCCTTGAAGGACAAGGGCTCTCTAGCTTCTATTTCTGATGGAATGCTTTTGATACCTTTTAGAGCCCACAGCACTCTACGAGCACTTAAAATGTTAAATTCCTTAGGGGATTGAGAAATCTAATATAGGCTTCACTTCTAAACAACAGACAGAAATACTAATAGTACAATGGCTATCTCAGGGAATGGGAAGAAATTTATACCCTTGCTTAGCATTACTCATCAGAAGGTTTGAATCTCAATGACAAAAGATTCCCTTCAAAGGAGGTGAAAACAGAGACAAGGTGGGGGGATGTAAAAAATACATTAAATACCTAATGGATGGGAACAAAAGGCAAATGCTTCATGACCGCAGACCTTGCTTAATGCTTTCTGTGGTTAGTATTCAAATGCTAACATTATCTCATCATGCCAATACTTACAAATCTTGAGACTAAACCATGAGTAAATACACAGGATAAGCTGAAACTAAATCCTTATGTGAATGTGCAGAGCACAAAAGGGTTTTATCTGTTTGGTTTACCTAACTCTTTTTCTCTTATGTACAATTTTAGAAATGAAAGAAAAGCTTCAATGGCCCTGGTATGACAAATCTCTTCTGGCAAAATCTAATTCAAAAAAAAAAAAATGGCAAAGATAATGATATACATTCAGAGGAAAAGTTTACCCTGAAGAACGGCCTCCCGAGTTTTGATTCTCAAAACAATTTTAGAACTAAGCATTTGCTTTAATCCAGCACTCAGTCAGGCACCAAGTAAAGAAAGGCAAATAAAGCTGATTCCGGTAAAAAAAAAAAAAAAAACAAAGCTTTTTTGGGAAAAGCCGCAGTTTTTTTTTTTTTCTGGTTTCTGGCCTTTCTCACTCTATACCAGGGGTGGTAGGCTTTTTCTGTAAAGGGCCAGATAGTAAATATTTTAGGTTTTGTGGACCATAAGATCCCTATTGCAGCTACTTGACTCTGCCGGTATAGTGTGAAAGCAGTCAGAGACATGTTAACAAATAAGCATGGCTGTGTTCCAATAAAACTTTATTTACAGACACTGAAATTTGCATTTCATGTGATTTTCAAACATCATGTAATCTTCTTTCTTTTTCAACTGTTTAAAAGTGCACAAACTATTTTTAGCATCTGAAGGATATAAATATGTTTTAAAATGCCACTGGCAAAAGCTTACTCAGAGTCCAACAATTTGGGGAAAAACAATGAAGAGAAAAGATTTAGAAACTTAAAAGCATACACACAGAAGACACTGAAAAAAATCAGGTTATATAATAATCTAGTGAAACACTTTGAAACAGTATACTCACAGAAAGACAAACAAAATACTTTCAACAGCAGAGTGAAAAATGCTCTTCCTAGTTCCTGAAGACTCATTTAGAGAAGGTCTTTTAAGTCTGGTGCTATCCCTCTAATAGTAGAAATAGCAGCATGCCTTGATAACAATTTGAAAACACTACTTCAAGTTGATTCAGAAGTTTTACTCTCTGAAGAAAAAAAGTATGTATACTTTGTTAAACACACACATACACATAATCTTCTAAATTTTCTTCTTTATTTGGCATCACATAAGAAATTCCAGATTTCAGCATCAGTGTCCAGTTCTAGAAGTAACTGGCAGTTAGCAAAGAGTGGGCTTCTGAAATGCAATTTCCTACGGTAACGATGGGATTCAGGACACACTGGCCCAAGATATGGTACTTGGAATCTGAGAAGACAACATAAGCAGGCAGGCCACCCTAACCTCCCCTCAGCTCCCACGATTCTCCCGTAAAGCAGGTTGTAAACCCTAGAAAGGATTTTCTGACCTTCCCCTGAAGGCAGGTAAGGTGACTCTCATGTGCAATGCCTTCCCTATCCCCAGAGGAAAGGAGCATCCTTATTTTGGAAGATGCAGATCACAGAGAGAATAGGAACACACAGCCTAGCAAAGTTTACCCTAGTTCATTATCATTAGAGCTCATATTCTTTTTCCAATCCCATTTCCCCACAACCATCCACATGGCATCAAACCTAACATAAAAATACACAAGTGTAACCATCTCTTTGGGTCTTCACTCCCTTATAAAAGTTCCTGTGTCATGTAAAATTTATATTAAATAAATTTCTATGCTTGTCTCTTGTTTATCTGTCCTTTGTTATAAGTGCCTCAGTCATGAACCTAGAATGAATGAGAAAAAGAGATTTTTCTTCCCCTACAGCAAAAACTCAAATGTTAAGATGATTCATTTATTATAAACACTGGCTATCTCTTTTTTTAATTAATTAAAATGCCACTGGCAAAAGCTTACTCAGAGTCCAACAATTTGGGGAAAAACAATGAAGAGAAAAGATTTACAGACACTGAAATTATTATTTTAATCGACAAATAAAAATTGTACATATTTATCATGTATAACATGTTTTGAAATATGAACACTGGCAGTCCATTTTTGCTGCTATAACAAAATGTCACAGATTGGGTAATTTATAAACAATAGAAATTTATTTCTCACAGTTTTGGAGGCTGGAAGTCCAAGATAAAGGTACAAGATCAAGCATTTGGTGTCTGGTGAGGGCCTTCTTGCTGCATCTTCATGTGGCAGAAGAGGCTAACACTGTGTCCTCACGCAGCAGAATGCCAAAGGGCAAGAAGAGCCTAAGATAGTTCCCTCCAGCCTTTAGTCAGGCACTAATCTATTCATGAGGGTAAAGCCCCTACGACTTAATCACTTCACCTCTTAATACCACCCCTTATTACCACCCCTTAATACCACCACAATGGGGGTTAAGTTGAATTTTGGGAGAAATTGGGACCACAGCTTATACATTGCAGGATGGCTAAATAGAGATAATTAAACTATGCATTACTTCATATACTTATCATTTTTTGTGAAGAAAACATGTCAAATTTACTCAGGTGATTTTCAAGAATGCAATACAGTCTACAGTCATTTGTCAATATCTGCAGGGGGACTACAGGCCCCCACTACCATCCAAGATACCAAAATCCATGGATGCTCAAGTCCCTGATATAAAATGGTACAGTATTTCCATATAACCTGCATACATTCTCCCATATATTTTAAATAATCTCTAGATTACTTATAATACCTAATACAAAATAAGTGCTATGTAAATGGTTCTCCTACTATATTTTTACTTGTGCTGAATTGTTATTTTTCATTGTGTTTTTTTTTTTTTTTTTCAAATATTTTCTATCTGTGGTTGGTTGAATCCATGGATACAAAGGGCAAACTGTAGGTTGTTAATTATCTATAGTCATCATGTTGTACAACAGATCTCTTGAACTTATTTCTCCTAACTAACCTTTGCATTCTGTGACCAACATCTCCCCAGTCACATCTCCCCCAGCCTCTGGTATCCACCATTCTACTCTCTGCTTCCATGAGTTTAACGTTTTTAGATTCTACATATAAGTGAGATTATATGGTATCTGTCTTTCTGAGCCTTGCTTGTTTCACTTTGCATAATATTACCTAGGTTCATCCATGTTGTCACAAATGATGGTATTTCCTCCTTTTTAAAAACTGAATTAAGTATTTCATTATGTACATATGCTATCTTTTCTTTCTTTTTTTTTTTTTTTTTTGAGACGGAGTCTCACTCTGCCGCCCGGGCTGGAGTGCAGTGGCCGGATCTCAGCTCACTGCAAGCTCCACCTCCCGGGTTCACGCCATTCTCCTGCCTCAGCCTCCCGAGTAGCTGGGACTACAGGCGCCCGCCACCACACCCGGCTAGTTTTTTGTATTTTTTTTAGTAGAGACGGGGTTTCACCGTGTTAGCCAGGATGGTCTCGATCTCCTGACCTCGTGATCCGCCCGTCTCGGCCTCCCAAAGCGCTGGGATTACAGGCTTGAGCCACCGCGCCCGGCCAGGCTATGCTATATTTTCTTTATCCATTCATCTGTTGATGGACACTCAGGTTGATTCCGTATCTCGGCTACTGTAAATAATGCTGCAGTGAACATGAAAGTGTAGCTATTTCTTTCATATACTAACTCCATCTTCTGGATATATACCCAGTAGTGGGATTGCTAAGACATAGAGTTCTATTTGAAATTTTTTGAGGAACCTCCATACTATTTTCCGTAATGGCTATACTGATTTACATTCTCACCAAGTATGCAAAGGTTCCATTTTCTCCACATCCTTGCCAGTACTTTTTATCTTTCATATTTTTAATAAGCACCTAGAATTCTAACAGGTGTGAGGTGATATCTCATTATAATTTTAATTTTCATTTCCCTGGTGATTTGCGATGTTGATAATTTTTTTCATATACCTGTTGACCATTTGTATGTCTTATTTTGAGAAATGTCTATTCCAATCCTTTGCCCATTTATTTATTTATTTTGAGATGGAGTTTCGCTCTTGTTGCCCAGGCTGGAGTGCAGTGGCACAATTTCAATCTTGGTTCACTGTAACTTCCACCTCCTGGTTTCAAGTGATTCTCCTGCCTCAGCCTCCCAAGTAGCTGGGAATACAGGCATGTGCCACCATGCCTGGCTAATTTTTGTGTTATTAGTAGAGACAGGGTTTCACCATGTTGGCCAGGCTGGTCTCGAACTCGACCTCAGGCAATCCACCCACCTCGGCCTCCCAAAGTGCTGGGATTACAGGCGTGAACCACCATACCAGCTGCCCATTTTTTAATTGGGTTGTTTTCTTGCTATTGAGTTTTTAGAGTTCCTTGTGTATTTTGGACATTAACTCTTTATCATATATATGGTTTGCAAATAATTTCTCCCATTCCATAGGTTACTTCTTTACTCTGTTGATTGTTTCCTGTGCAGAAGCTTTGGTTTATCCCATATGTCCCCTCTTGTATTTGTTGCCTGTGCTTTTGGGATCATATCCAAAAAATCCATTGCCCAGACCAATGTCATAGAGCATTTCCCCTAGGTTTTCTTCTAGTAGTTTCATAATTTCGGTCTTATGTTTAAGTCTTTAATATATTTTGAGTTTATTTTTATACATGGTGTGAGATGAGGGTCTAATTCCTCTGCATATCCAGTTGTTCCACCACCATTTATTGAAGAGATTGTCCTTTCTCCAGTGTGTCCTATTGGCACCTTTGTTGAATATCAATTGACCATAAATGTGTGAATTCATTGCTGGACTATCTATTCTGTTCCACTGGTCTATGTGTCTGTTTTTAGGTCAATATCATGCTGTTCTGACTAGTAGAGCTTTGTAGTATATTCTGATATCAGGGAAGGTCATACGATGCCTCCAGCTTTGTTCTTCTTTGCTCAAGATTGCTTTGGCAATTCAGGGTCTTTTGTGTTCCATATAAATTTCAGAATTATTTTTTCTATTTATATAAAATATACCACTGGAATTTTGATAGTGATTGCACTAAATCTATAAATCACTTTGGGTAGTATGGACATTTTAACAGTATTAATTCTTTCAATCCATGAACATGAGGTTTCCTCCCATTTATTTGTGTCTTCTTCAGTTTCCTTCATCAATGTTTTAATAGTTTTCATTATACAGGTTCTTCACATCCTTGGTTAAGTATTCCTAAGTATTTTTCTTTTGGTAGCTATGGAAAATGGGATTATTTCCTTGATCTCTTTTTCAAACAGTTTGCTGTTTGTGTACAGAAACACTACTGATTTTTATGTTAATTTTGTATACTGCAACTTTACTAAATTTATTAGTTCTAATAGTTTTTTGGTAGAGTCTTTAGGGTTTCCTATATTTAAGATTATGTCACCTGCAAACAGGGATAATTTAACTTCTTTCTTTCTAATCTGGATACTTTTTATTTCTTTATCTTGCCTAATTATTCTGGCTGGAACCTCCAGTACTATGTTGAGTAAGAATGGTGACAGTGGGCATCCTTCTCTTGTTGCTGATCTTAAAAGAAAAAGCTTTCAGTTTTCCAATGTTGAGTATGAAGTTAGCTATGAGTTTGTCACATACAACCTTTTTTTGTGTTGAAGTATATTCCTTCTATACCCAATTTGTTGAGAGATTTTATAATAAAGGGATGTTGAAGTTTGTCAAATGCTTTTTCTGCATCTATTGAGATGATTATATAGTTTTTGTCCTTTATTCTGTTAATGTGGTATGTCATATTTATTGATTTGTGTATGTTAAACCATCCTGGCATCCTCTGATCACAGTGAATGATTCCTTTACTGTGCTGTTAAATTCAGTTGGCTAGTATTTTGTTGACAATTTTTGCACTTACGTTGATCAAGAATATTGGTCTGTAATTTTCTATTGTTGTATCCTTATCTGGCTTTGATATCAAAGTAAATCCTGGCCTTACAAAATAAGCTTGGAAGTATTTCTTCTTCTTCAATTTTGTAGAAGAGTTTGAGAAAGATTGGTATTTGCTCTTTAAATGTTTGGTAGAATTCAGCAGTGAAGCCATCAGGTTCTGGGCTTTTCATTAATGGGAGGCTTTGTATTACTGACTCAATATCCTTATTCATTACTAGGCTAATCAAAATATGTATTATTGATACTGTTGGATGGAATGTTCTATAAATGTCTGTTAGGTGCATTTGGTCTAAAGTGTAGTTTAAATCTACTGTTTCTTTATTAATTTTTTTATCTGGGTAACCTGTCCATTACTGAAAGTGGGATATTAAAGTTCTCTACTATTATTATACCCTAGTCTGTCTCTCCCTTCAGATCTATTAATATTTGATTTATATATTTAGGAGCTCCAGTGATTGGTGCATATATATTTACAACTATTATATCTTCTTTAAGAATTGACCCCTTTATTATTACATAATGACCTTCTTTGTCTCTTGATAATTTTTTACTTAAAATCTAACATAAATATAGCTACCCCTACTCTCTTTTGGTTTCCATTTGCATGGAAAATCTTTTTCTACCCCTTAATTTTCACTCTACATGTGTTCTTAAAAAGGAAGTGAACCTTTTGTGGGTGGCATATAGTTGGGTCTTGTGCTTTTTATAAAACTCATTCAGACACCCTATGTCTTTTAACTGGAGAATTTAATCCATTTACATTCAAGGTAATTAATGATAAGGTCTTGCTTCTGCCATTTCGTTAACTACTTCCTGGTTGCTTTGTAGATGCTTTGTTCTTTCCTTCCTCTGGCTGTCTTCCATTGTGATTAGGTAATTTTCTCTAGTGATACCCTTCAGTCCCTTACCTTTTTATCTTTTGTGTATATACCACAGGTTTTTGTTTTGTGGTTACCATTAAGCTTACAAAAAATCTTATAAATAGCCGGTTATTTTAAGTTGATAACAACTCAATTTTGATCACATACAAAAAATTCTACACTTTATTCCACCATCACTCCCATATTTTCTGTTTTTGATGGCACAATTTATGTCTTTTTGTTTTGTATATCCTTTATAAGTTGTTATATCCATTTTAATAGTTTCATCTTTTAACCTTCAGACTAAAGACATTAAGTGATTTACGTACAACCATTACAGTATTGGAGTATTCCGAATTTGACTATGTAAATTTTATACTTTAATATGTTTCCATGTTATTATTAACCTTCCATTTCTCTCCACTTGAAGTCTCCATTAGCATTTCTTGTAAAAACAGGTGTGGTGGTGATAAACTTTCTCAGCTTTATCTGGGAAAGTCTTTATCACTCTCTCCTTCACTTCTAAAGAACGGTTTTGCCAGCTACACCATGCACTGTTAGCAATTTTTTTTCCATCAACATTTTGAACATATCATCCTACTCTCTCCCGGCCTATAAAGTTTCTGCTGAGAAATGTACTGTTAGGCTTATTGAAATTCTCTTATATGTTATTTGCTTCTTATCTCTTGCTGCTGTCAGGGTCTTCTCTCTGTCTTTGATTTTTGACAGTTTATTTATAATATGGTTTAGTGTAGTCTTGTTTGGATTGAATCTAATTAGAGACTTTGACCTTCCTGTCAAAGGTCATCTTTCCCCAGATTTGGAAAGTTTTCTGCTAATATTTCTTTAAAACAGCTTTCTACCACTTTGTCTTTCTTCCTCTGCCTTAATTCCTATTACTCAAATGTTTGTTCTTTTGATGGTGTCTCATAAATATCATAAGCTTTCTTCATTCCTTTTCATTCTTTTTCTCCTCCAACTGTAATTTTAAATAATGTGTTAAAGTTTACAGATTCTTTCTTCTGCTTGATAAATTCTGCTGTTGATACTCTCTATTGCATTTTTCAATCCATTAAGTTTTATTTCAGCTCCAGAATTTAATTTTAATTTTTACTTTAAGTTCTGGACTACATGTGCAGGATATACAGGTTTGCTACATAGGTAAATGTGTGCCATGGTTGTCAGGCCTCTGAGCTCAAGCTAAGCCATCAACAACAACTCCTTTCCTTCCTAAGCATGGTTAGCTACTTCTGCCTTTGGATACCTAGTTTTATCATCCTGACTAAATCATTATATAAACTCACAAAATCAAACCTAGCTGACCCCATAGATCCTAAATCCTTTTGCCACTCCTCTTTCCATTCCTTAAAAACAGCCCTAGAAGCTGCCCCCACACTAGCTCTCCCTAACTCATCCCAACACTTTTCATTACACACAGCCAAAGTGCAGGGCTGTGCGGTTGTTCTTACACAAAAGCCAGGACCACACCCTATAGCCTTTCTGTCCAAACAACTTGACCTTACTGTTTTAGCCTAGCCCTCATGTCTGCGTGCAGTGGCTGCTGCTGCCCTCAAAATCACAAACTGTGCTCAACTCACTCTCTACAGCTCTCCTAACTTCCAAAATCTATTTTCTTCCTCACATCTGATACATATACTTTCTGCTCCCTGGCTCCTTCAGCTATACTCTTTGTTGACTCTCCCACAATTACCATTGTTCCTGGCTCAGACTTCAATCCGGCCTCCCACATTATTCCAGATACCACATCTGATCCCCATGACTGCATCTCTCTGATCCACATGACATTCACCCCATTTCCCCATATTTCCTTCTTTCCTGTTCCTCACCCTGAACACATTTGGTTTATTGATGGCAGTTCCACCAGGCCTAATCGCCACTCACTAGCAAAGGCAGGTTATGCTATAGTATCTTCCACATCTATCACTGAGGCTACCACTCTGCCCCTCTCCACTACTTCTCAGCAAGCCGAACTCATTGCCTTAACTCAAGTCCTCACCCTTGCAAAGGGACTACGTGTCAATATTTATACTGACTCTAAATATGGCTTCCATATCTTGCACCACCATGCTGTTATATAGGCTGAAAGAGGTTTCCTCACTATGCAAGGGTCCTCCATCATTAATGCCTCTTCAATAAAAACTCTTCTCAAGGCCGCTTTACTTCCAAAGGAGTCATTCACTACAAAGGCCATCAAAAGGCATCAGATCCCATTGCTCAGGACAATGCTTATGCTGATAAGGTAGCTAAAAAAGCAGCTAGCATTCCAACTTATATCCCTCATGCCAGTTTTTCTCCTTCTCATCGGTCACTCCCACCTATTCCCCCACTGAAACTTCCACCTATCAATCTCTTCCCACACAAGGCAAATGGTTCTTGGACCAAGGAAAATATCTCCTTCCAGCCTCACAGGTCCATTCTATTCTATTGTCATTTCATAACCTTTTCCATGTAGGTTACAAGCCACTAGCCTGCCTCTTAGAACCTCTCATTTCTTTTCCATCATGGAAATCCATCCTCAAGGAAATCACTTCTCAGTGTTCCATCTGCTATTCTACTACCCCTCAGGGATTGTTCAGGCTCCCTCCCTTCCCTACACATCAAGCTCAGGGATTTGCCCCCGCCCAGGACTGGCAAATTGACTTTACTCACATGCCTCGAGTCAGGAAACTAAAATATTTTTTGGTCTGGGTAGACACTTTCACTGGATGGGTACAGGCCTTTCCCACCGGGTCTGAGAAGGCCACCGCGGTCATTTCTTCCCTTTTATCAGACATAATTCCTCAGTTTGGCCTTCCCACCTCTATACAGTTCGATAACGGACTGGCCTTTATCAGTCAAATCACTGAAGCAGTTTCTCAGGCTCTTGGTATTCAGTGGCGCCTGGTTTTACTTCAAACTGCCACCCTTAAGTCTCTCTTTAAATGGAGAGAAGATCTTCAGTGACAAAGTACACTCCAATACTTTCACCCTGATGAAGTCCTATTCTCTACTTTTATACTCACTCTTATTCTCATTCCCATTCTTATGCCACCCTCTACCTCTCCCCAGCTATCTCCACCACACTATCAAACTCACACTCTCCGAGCCATTTCTAATCCTTCTTTAACAAACAATTGCTGGCTTTGCATTTCTCTTTCCTCCAAAATCGCCGAGACCTCAACCTACTCACTGCTAAAAAAAGAGGACTCTATATTTTTAAATGAAGAGTGTTGTTTTTACCTAAATCAATCTGGCCTGGTATATGACAACATAAAAAAAACTCAAGGATAGAGCCCAAAAACTCACCAACCAAGCAAACAGTAACATTGAACCCCCTAGTTCACTCACTAATGGGAAGTCCTGGATACTCCCAATTCTTAGTTCTTTAATACCTATTTTTCTCCTTGTTTATTCAGACCTTGTGTCTTTCGTTTAGCTTCTCAATTCATACAAAACCACATCCAGACCCATCACCAATAATTCTATATGACAAATGCTCCTTCTAACAACCCCACAATATCACCACTTACCCCAAAATCTTTCTTCAGTTGAATCTCTCCCACTGTAGGTTCCCATGCCGCCTCTAATCCTGCTTGAAGCAGCCCTGAGAAACATCACTCATTATCTCTCCATATCACCCCCAAAAATTTTTGCTGCCCCAACACTTTACCACTATTTTGTTTTATTTTTCTTATTAATATAAGAAGACAGGAATGTCAGGCCTCTGAGCCCGAGCTAAGCCATCATAGCCCCTGTGACCTGCGCATATACATGCAGATGGCCTGAAGCAACTGAAGATCCAATTTGTGAGATCCACCCCCTGCCCCCAAAACATTGCTCTTAACTCTACCGCCTACCCCAAAACCTATAAGAACTAATGATAATCCACCACCCTTTGCTGACTCCTTTTTCAGACTCAGCACACCTGCACCCAGGTGAAATAAACAGCCATGTTGCTCACACAAAGCCTGTTCGGTGGTGTCCTCAAACGGACATGTGAGACAATGGTGGTTTGCTGCACCTATCAATCCATCAGCTAGGTATTAAGCCTGCATGCATTAGTTATTTTTCCTAATTCAGCTCCAGAATTTCTATTTAATTTTTTAAAATAATTTCAATCTGTTAAATTTCTCATTTTGGTCATTTATTATTTTTCTGACTTCATGAAATTATTTCTCTGTATTTTCTTGAAGTTAGCTACCAGGTAGGCTGCTCTTACAGACCAGCTAGTGTGATAGTCACTTCAACTCCACTGAAGTCTGAATCTCAGCCTTAGAGGTGGGGAGGGCCCTCTTCCACATTCTTAGTAACTGTATCCTGCACTACCTTTCAACCTCAGAAAAAGTAGTTTCTGCCATTTGTGATTTCTGTATTACTTAGAGACCTCTTTTACCCCATTTAGTGGTCAATCATGGTTTGCTTTTCACCAGTTAAAAATTCTTTATATTGGCCGGGCACGGTGGCTCATACCTGTAATCCCAGCACTTTGGGAAGCCAAGGTGGGCAGATCACCTGAGGTCAGGAGTTCAAGACCAGCCTGGCCAATATGGTGAAACCTTGTCTCTACTAAAAATATAAAAAGTAGCCAGGCATGGTGGCAGGCACCTGTAATCCCAGCTACTCAGAAGGCTGAGGCAGGATAATTGCTTGAACCCGGGAGGTGGAGGTTGCAGTGAGCCAGGATCGCGCCATTGCACTCTAGCCTGGGTGACAAGAGTGAAACTCCCTTTCAAAAAAAAAAAAGAAAGAAAGAAATTATTTATATTAAGTTTTCCCTAAATTACTGTGTGGTTTCTGTCTCCTGAATGAATCATGACTGGCACATGACAGAGTAAAAGGGCTCAAACAAATACGAAAGGCCTGAAAAGGCACATTTGCTGGTAGCACATGACTAATTAATAATAAAGAGACTGAAAGGGAAGAGATACATTTAAAAACTAAATTAACAAAAATGTCCATGTCAATCACATTCAAAACCTTTATTTTACCTAATCATATTTCTTAGAAAACATCTTTCATTTTCTTTGGTATTTTTAAAATTTTGGTAACTGTTAAAAAAGAGACTGACATACACATAATGAAAATGCCCAGATATACGTGAGACCTGAGACAAGCAAAGGTCAGAAAATAAAGAAGCTGCAGCTAGCCCAGGTCAGGTCATCTAAGCCATGTGACTCCAACCAGATCTAAAAACTGGTAGTAGACTGATAGAGACAGGACTCTAGTGATTAGAAGCATAGACTGTGAGCCAGACTGTCAGTGTTCAAACCTCAGCTCTGCTACTGCCAAGCTGTGTGACCTTGAGCAATTTATCTAACACCTTAGTCTTCTCATCTGTGAAATGCAAATAACAGTAGTACCTACTTCAAAGGGCCATTATGATGATAAAGTGAGTTTATATATCTAAAGTCCTTAGGCCAGTACCCAATTCAAATTCTCTTTCTAAACCTCCTCTTTACATCGACATTCTCAATCCATTTTTCTTCCCCAATATATTCTGATTTTGGAAAGGTTTAAGGAGACCTATGCTGCTCCAAAAACTGCTCTCCAGTGTTTATCTACCACCTTTGGTCCTCAACCTGGGCCTTGCTGTGTGAAGAAGATGTAGAGCATCTTCCTCCCTTAAACAGCTATCATTTTTTTTCCAGGCCCATGGGCGTGAGACCTAGTCAATCCAAAAAGAAGGAGGATGACACAGTAGACAACTTTTGCTTCAATCAGCTTTCACCTCTCTCTTTTGGAACTTCCTTTCCCCACTTCAGGTGATTCTGGTGTCCTAGGGGAAGGGCTCATGACCCTTCCTTCAGGTTTGGCCAATAGTCTGAATCTGGAGGCAAGGTACAGTGTAGAAACTTGATTGGAGATGACCATCTGATGGCCTGAGATCCCCAACTGTTGCCCCATTCCTGCCCTTATTAAGCCCTGAAACCTTTATCATTCCTTCAAAGATGTGAACTACCCAATATATTTCAGAGAAATTCCTATTTTTATGTTATACAAAGTTCTACTATTTGAACAGAAGAACCCATATGCATGCTGTTAGACTTGGATATCCCTTCATTTCCTCATCTATAAAGTGTTTCTAAGATCCCTTCCAGCTCTAACCTTCTATAGTTCTAGTAACAGGACAAGTCACTGCAGATACGCTCTACTCGATCTTTAATTCTCCACAGCAACTTCACCATTACTATTCAGCACCCACAGACCTTATCAACAAATGGTAGAATTAAGAGATGCTTTATGCTTTTAAAGTCTTTTATTTAGGTTATAAAACCACAAGCCTCTCATTTGCCACTTAGTACATCTCGGCGGTATTATTTTGGTAATGGTATTGCCGCCCTCTTTGCTACGGTGCTGAGCATAAATAGATATAGAACATGAACATTTCCAGGAATTGTCAACTTGGCACTTCTTAGAAGGAGTTAAAATTTCTTTCATAACATTAACAAAATAAAGCCTAGGAGTAAAACCTGCTCCAAACTTCTTCTAGAAACTACATTCCTTTTCAATTAAAATTTACTGTTTGAAAAAACACAACATACCTTTTTTTCTTTTTTTTAGTCTAGGGGAAATGCCCTCAAAGAATAGTATATATACACTCCTTACTGCTTAAACTGAGGAACAAGTATAAACACAGCTGCCTATTAAAATTAGGTAAAGCAAATATTCCCACAGCTAGCTACAACAGCAGCCTACAAGTTTGAACTATACCCATAAAAAGAGAACACTACCTTGCTATGCATTTGGTGAAACTCTGAATCTGCATCACCAGAAAAGCTGGTTATTGGAACTGACGGCTTTAGATAGCATGATTTAAGAGCTGCAAAAGTGGAACTGGATTCCAGTGTCAGGGGAGCCAACACACTATCTCCTGATCACAGCCAAGGAGATTTCGTCTTTTTTTTTTTTTACTCTCAAAGTAGCAAGTTGAAATGGGAGAGATTCAGGGGCTCTGTTCCATGACCCCTCCCCGCCATATGGTCTTCCATTAGAGCCTAGCCTTCCCCCAACAACAATTTTTAAAAAGCATAAAATGAGACAGAGGAGAGAGATACCAACCAGGAATCAGCTTTAGGACAAGAGGCAAGAAAGAGAACGGCTCCCGAGTCTGTGTGTCTGGAAGAAACTGGAAGTGGGGGAATTCCTGAAGAAGAATGAGGGTGATGGGCTCTGGAACAGCCACAGGTTAGCAGAATTAGGAAGAGGAGAAAACTGAATGCCAGGAAAGTGCTTTTATAGGATATGAATCAGTAGGCTTTGAAGTCAAATTTGACCTTATGTTGTGTGACTTTCAGCAAGTTATTTAACATTTCTATGTTTACATTTTCTCATCTGTTCAAAAGGGTAATAACATCACCTCCCTCATCAAGTTATTGTCAGAATTAAATGAATTAATAAACACAAAGGGTTTAAAACATAGCTGGCAGACAGTAAGTCCCCATGAGCTACTATGATTGATTATTTTACTGATGTTAACTGAAGTTCTTTGTGAGACACAAAAGACTGATTTTTTTTTTTTCTTTTTTGAGACAGGATCTCACTCTGTCACCCAGGATGGAGAGTGCTCTCGACTCACTGCAACCTCACCTCCTGGGTTCAAGTGATTCTCGTGCCTCAGCCACCCAAGTAGCTGGGATGACAGCCATGTGCCACCATGCCCGGCTACTTTTTGTATTTTTAGTAGAAACAGGGTTTTGCCATGTTGCCTAGGCTGGTCTTGAACTCCTGACTTCATGTGTTCCTCCCACCTTGGTCTCCCAAAGTGTTGGAATTACAGGCATGAGCCAATGCACCCAGCCTGAAATTCGTTTTTAATTACAAACAAAGACCATGAGCAGACAGACAGCCAGTCTGACAAACTAAGCCAGTCCCACTCTTCCCAACTGGCCATTTGTCTCTCCTTCTCTCTTCCATCCTCAAGCCATCTTTGGCTCACTTTTTAACTGAGAGGAACATGCAACTCATTCTTCAGCAAGAGATTCTGTCTCCATTTGGACATAACCTGATCTACAGAGCATAAGGTACTGCATGTAGTTTGTAATGACTGTACTAAATGATGTGAATAGCAATAAAAATATTCCCAAATTCAAATTCACCAGCAATCCAAAATCCTCCAATGTTTGCCTCACGTGTGTAGCCTATATATCCCCATAGAGCTCTAACGGATTTTAATGTTGGTAGTAGCATCTCCCACTGTATGGAATCTGAGATTCTGGAACATTCTTGAGCAACAACGCTCAGGAAATTCAAGGAACAAAAGGATTTGCGAACTAATATCCCTCTACACCCTGATTCCTACCACCTTTCCATCTGGTGCTACCTGAAAATAAGAACAATGCTTCAAGCCAGTACGCAGCTTTGGGAAGCAAGAACTTGGAAGCAATGAGTCAGGAAGGAGGCACGCCCCTGACCAGCTGGTCAGATCTCAAGGTTCTCAACCCTGGCTGCAATTTAAGATGACCTCAGGAAGCATTTGTACGTGTGCCTGGCTTACTCATGGGCATGCCCGTGTGTGCCTTTAACATCATTGCCTAGACCCCACCCTCCAGAAATTGTGTAATGGATTCACCTGGAGTAGAGCCCGGGCATCAGCAGTTTTGTAAAAGCTCCCCAGGTGATTCCAAAGCATAGCCACAGGTGAGAAACACTGAGTTAAATCAACCCTGATGGTCAATACAGTGTCTGATGCAGCTGAATGATCTCTACATCCACAGAAGGGAGAAAAAAAGAGATAGTCAGAATTTCTAAGTGAAAAGAATACCAAATCCATGTTTTAAAGTGAAATGGAGGCATATTTGCTGGGGCAAGACCTGTCACATGTTTGCTATTCCTAGAAAGACCTGGAATTAGCTGCCAACAGATGCATTATTTCATCAGTCCCATAAATACTCCATAAAAGTCTTCTGCTTTTCCTTTATGTCAGTCTTGCAGAGGTAGGGAGAAAAAAATCTTCTGATAAAATGCAGTAATGAACGATCATCATTTCCTTTTAAATGATTAAAATTAGCATTCATAAAAATAAAATATTTTAGTAAAATCTCATTCCAGCATACCTCTAAAGGCCCTTGGAAATTATCCTCTTAAAACGAAAAAAACAAATGCCTTAGTACAATTTTTTAAAAGGCTCTTTCAATTATTAACACTGAAGCATAATACAATTCCATTTCAAACTCAGTGGGAAGCCAAGATTGCGCAGCAGAAAAAGTTCTAAATCAAGAGTTGCAAGGCCTGGATTCTAGTCCCAGTAATAAATTACATTAACTAGCTGTGTGATCATGGGCAAGTTGACTTAATCTCCCTAGGCCTCTGTTTTCTCAGAGAAAAATTAGATGATCTGTGAGTCCCACCCAGTTCTAAAATTCATAATACCAGCATATGGCTCCATCTTGCTGACTTTGTTTCACTAGCAAGTAAATGTGTTTAAAATTTAGAGAACTTATGAATTTTGAAATTCTAGTTAATTTAACCAATTCCTGTCACTGTGCATAAATTGAAAGAGCAAAACTGTGAAGCATCATGAATTCAGCTCTATCTTCTATCTATACTAGAACTGGAGCCTTCCTGCTTTATGCCAGCCAGGTGATAGGCTCCTCCCCCAAATGCCTGTCTTTTCTTTTCAAATTAAAAAACATATGATAAAAAGCAACTTTTGGTCACATCCTCACACCATTTTCTTTTTCTTTTTCTTTTTGTTTGTTTTTTGAGACTGAGTCTCACTCTGTTGCCCAAGCCGGAGTGCAGTGCCACAGTCTCTGTTCACTGCAACCTCCGCCTCCCAGGTTCAGGTGATTCTCCTGCCTCCGCCTCCCTAGTAGCTGGGATTATAGGCACGTGCCACCACGCCCAGCTAATTTTTGTATTTTTAGTAGAGACGAGGTTTCACCATGTTGGCCAGGCTGGTCTCTAACTCCTGACCTCAAGTGATTCACTCACCTCAGCCTCCCAAAGTGCAGGGATTACATGCATGAGCCACCGTGCCCAGCCATTATATCCCTTTTTTTTTTTTTTTTTTGAGACAAATCACTTTTGTACCCCAGGCTGGAGTGCAATGGCGCAATCTCGGCTCACTACAATCTCCGCCTCCTGGATTCAAGCGATTCTCCTGCCTCAGCCTCCCTAGTAGCTAGGATTACAGGCACCTGCCACCACACCTGGCGAATTTTTGTATTTTAAGTAGAGAAGGGAGTTTTACCATGTTGGCCAGGCTGGTCTCAAACTCCTGACCTCAGGTGATCTGCCCGCCTCGGCCTCCCAAAGTGCTGGGATTACAGGCGTGAGCCACCGTGCCCGGCCTATTTTCTTATAGTCTGCTTTATGTTGACGCATTTCTACTTAAATATAAGTAATGTTTCTTTCCTAAATAATTTGGTATACTTTCAATCTTATTTCCTATTCAATACTCCTACGTAACTTTTTTCTTTTTATTTTCGGTTGATACATAATACTTGTACATATTTATGGGATACGGGGTGATATTTCAATACATGCATACAATGTGTAATGATCATATAAGGGCAATTAGTACATCCATCACCTCAAACATTTATTCTTTCTTTGTGTTGGGAATATTCAAAATCCTTTCTTCTAGCATTTTGAAAACATATAATAAATTCCTGTTAACCATATTCACCCTACAGTGCTAGGACATTAGAACTTATTCCACCTATCTAGCTGTAATTTTGTATCCATTAACCAACCTCCCCTATGCTTGCCTCCCTCATACCCTTCCCAGTCTCTAATAACTACAATTCTACTCTCTAAAACTTCATGTATTTCTAAAAGTAACTTCATAAATAGAAAAGTTTTGCTTGCCATAAATGGAAGGAAGCCATTAAGTTGACACACACAAAAAAAGCAATACAACTAGATTCTACCTAAATACTGTTGCCCACAGAGGCTTTAAGCATGAGGACCTCTTATCATTCTTACATGAACTGAAACAGAAATAGAAAGGAAATAACTTTCTCATCATGTAATTCAAGATTACTTAATCCCACATCCACATATCAACTAAAGTCATGCTAGGAGTCACCCAAGATCACGGCCGCACACACATCTCACATGTTGAGAAGCGCAGCAAACGGTAGCCACTGAGCGTCTGCTGATGTGGAATGTGGTTCATCCCAGGGAGGAAGGTGTCTTATTAGCCACACTGTCACCTGTGGCTCCCACTCGACTTCCTGTGTATTTGTGGTCCCCTCTATCTGAAAGCTCTCCTCCCTGTATCAACTCTGCGGCCAAACTCAGTTCTCTGCTCAGTGTCCCCTCATCAGAGAGGCTTTTCCTGACCATCCCCACCACCACACACACTGCTTCTCTTCATAGCGCTCTTCACCACCAAATGTTATTTATTCATTTGCTGATTATCTGTCCCTGCCCTTATCCCCTCCCGCTACTAGAATACAATGAACTCCATGAAAACAAGGGCTTTGTTCTGCTTACTGTTATATCTCCAGCACCTACTGTCTTGCACAGGGGTCCCCAACCCCCATATCGGTCCGTGGCCTATTAGGAACCGGGCTGCACAGCAGGAAGTGGCGGGTAAGCGAGGATTACTATCTGAGCTCCGCCTCCTGTTGGATCAGCAGCAGCATTAGACTCTCATAGGAGCGTGAACCTGTTGTGAACTGCGCATGCCAGGGATCTAGGTCGCAGGCTCCTTATGAGAATCTAATGCCTGGTAATAATCTAAGGTAGAACAGTTTCATCCCAAAACCATCATTCCCCCCACTCCCCCACTAGTTGAAAATTGCCTTCCACAAAACCAGTCCCTGGTGCCAAAAAGGTTGGGATCCTCTGGTGTAGCACATGGTCGATACTCAGCAAATATTTGCTGGATGAACGCATGAATGCCCTCAGCTGATCTGGAGATCCTCCATTTGTCTTTATATACCCAGTACCCACATGCAGTAGGTCCTCAGGAAGTATATGAACATCGGGCTGGGTATACACAGAAATCTGGGCTCTCTGCAGACTCTCCGCTTACCAGAGGGAAGGGTCTAGATATGGATGCTGATCCACTGTTCTCGCTGTAGCACACAGGAGCCACTAGGCAAACACTACTCAGCCACAGTGGAAGCACGTGGATAGACCGCAAGCTAGATACACTGAGATCAACACTGAACTTCCATGCAGAGCAAGGTCAATTACATGGTATGATTGGAGTAAACTATGAAAAGAATCCCAAGCTAGAAACCTCTCTAATAAACCCATCACAATATATAAAATGTCTGCCATTAAGAGCTCAGTGACTTCAGATGCATCCAAGGATGCAACTCAGAGCTAGAGTGTATCTCAGGAGGGCGGCAGGTGTGGTTCTGCGTCATCAGTCAAGGCTGGCGCCACCAGGGGCAGGCAGAGCCCTGGAGCCCACAGGTAGAGGGGAAACGGACTAGCCAGTCCTGCGTACCGCTGCTGTACAAGCCACCAGGGAGTCCAGTGCACAGAATCTATGGGGAGGACAAGGTCAAGTCCGGAAGATTGAAGCAAGTGTCAGCTTAGGGACAGCCATTCCAACAGGCTCAATAGTTGAGACATCCAATGCTGATGCTGGAGACACTGAGCTGTGTTCCCAGAGCTCTGTTCTTCGCTCTCCTGTGGCTAAGAATACATAAAGCAGGAATCAAACCAACGGAGGAGAGAAACACAAAAACACTCCCAAGCTTAAAGGAAGACTGGGGTAAAAGGCAGGGTTACCAGGCAGAGAATCATGGCAGACACCCAGATCCACAGCCAGAGCCAACACAGTGGAACAGGGGGTCCTGTGGCCCAGGAGTCACTCCCACCATGATTTACGCTGAGTCCCACCAGATGGGAAGGGTGGGCTGCCATCAACCTCCTTTCCAGATCCAGATTAGCTCAGGCACTGGAGGGAGTTGTCAACGTGGACAGGCCCCATGAGCAGTGAGAAGCCAGGTAGACATGCACAGGCTGCCTTCACCCAGATACAGCACTGTCTTTATCTCCTAAATGACCCGACAGGAGCCCAGAGAGGAATTCCAACTGATCTAATGTCTAGTATGTGACCTTAGCCAGAGAGACAAACCATGAAGTGTTCTTTCCATGGTGCCAAGGTGGATTAAGTCATTTTATCACCAGAATTCCTCTTTTAAAAGGTAAGAGTCGTTACAGGGTGAGAAAAACACAAAACCAATGATCCATTAACAACTTTAACAACGTAGACCTTTTTTTTTTTTTCTTCCTAAAAGAGACTGGGAGACCAGTCACCGAGGCAGATTCTGAGAGAATCAAAAGGTTTAGGGTGTTTTTGTATGCTTTGAGATTTGATACGGGTGGGGTTCAGAAGAGTAGAGAAGAACAAGATACATTTCAATACTCTAAAAAAATTACATCCAGCACGTAAGTAAAAAGCAACTAACCAGGATCAATCACCAAAATAAAGCCTCTGAGACAGCTCAAAATTTATAAGTGAAACAACAAAAATTAAAACAACAAAGCAACAAAGGAGAAACCAAGCATCTCTGGGAAGACCAACACAAGAAAACTTTAATAAGATAAAATCAGTTCATTCTTAGAGAAGGACCAACCTCTTGGCTAAAAAGAAGGCTATTCCTTCCCATTTGTTCTCAAGGCCTCCCAAGAGAAGACTACTGAATCCTTACAAATTAATTAATAAGTATGATCAAAATGAGGAAAAGGTAAGAAGAGTTTAATGTGTACATACATTAAGAGGTTAATGAGTACACACATTCTCCTGTAGTCTAGTTCCTCAAAACTCAAAGATATCTTTACAAAAATTTAAGTAGACTATTTTAAATCTTATTAAAATTACTCTATTACAACACTGGAGAAGCACCAGGGTCTTAGGTAGTACGCTATTTCTTTTCTATAGGGACGTTAAATTGAAGGAATTTCAACTCCGATACTCTTCCCAGGATTTACAAAAGAACAAAACCTAGGTTTCCAATTCAGTAAATCCCAATTTAATTTTAGAATTAAAATATCGTCACCAATTAAATTACTTTAAATATTTAAAAAATATTTTAAGGTCTGAAACAAGAGAAGCTGTTAACTATCAAGTTTAAATGCATCATTTCTTCCATTTCTTCCACCCTTTCCTTTATATATATCTTTACATATATATATACATACACACACACACACACACACCCCTCTAGAACTTATTTTCAAACACATATGAAGATTTTAAAAGTGATTTTTAGGAGACAGAAAACTATACAGTGAAGAAGTGAATGAATGATAAACCCCCAATTCAGGGCTTTTCACAGAGTGGGGGTTGGGAATGAGACAAGATTGGGAAGGAGTGCCCAGGATTCTTAAAGGCAATCATAATATTATTTTTCTTAAACTGAGTGATGGGGAGATGGGTGTTTGCTGTATCATTATTCTCCATATCTTACTTGCATTTTGTAATATTATTTAAAATAGTCAATATTTAATAAATACAAGTCTTTTTTAAAGGAGTTTATATGCTTGTCACTGTGGAAGATATTGAAAGACATATATAAATCAAATCCTCACTTCAGAATGTTTTTTTCAATAGCAGTGTTACTCAATAAAAAGTAAAACAATTATGACTGTACAAATTTGTTCCAGAGCCAACCTTCTACAGAATTAACAAATCTTGAGAAAAACCTTATTTTTCTAAACTTCTACACAGATATGCTCAAGTTTTTCGCATTATGTACTGCTTCATTCTGTTTGCTTTTTTAAAAAGCTATTTTTCCTTAGCTTCTCTGTAACTTTCATCATTTTGTAAAAAAAAAAAAAGTTAATTCTTTCTAACTCTCTGAATGAATCCAAATAAATAAAAATGGGGTTATGGCCGAACATGGTGGTTCACACCTGTAATCCCAGCACTTTGGGAGGCCGAGGTGGGCAGATCACCTGAGGTCGGGAGTTTGAGACCAGCCAGACCAACACGGAGAAACCCCATCTCTACTAAAAATACAAAATTAGCCAGGCATGGTGGCGCATGCCTGTAATCCCAGCTACTCGGGAGGCTGAGGCAGAAGAATTGCTTAAACCCAGGAGGAGGAGATTGAGGTCAGCCGAGATCACACCGTTGCACTCCAGCCTGGGCAACAAGAATGAAACTCCATTTCAAAAAAAAAAAAAAAAAATGGTATTATGCCTCTATGAATGACATACAACAGCATGATTTGTATCACCCAAAATGACCATAAAATTAAATTCAGTATTTTGATAGTGAAAGGCTTTCAGTTCACCTGTTTTGTTGTTTCCAACTATATGATGCCAGCAGAAACCTCTTAAGTCAAATATCAGGAAAGCACCAATAATTTTTAACATTTCTCCAACTCTTATGTTATCTATTCTGCTTTCAATAAAGTCATAAAAACATCTTAGACACATTTTGTTCAGACATGTGGAGTATTTAATTTTGTAAGGACAATCCAAGCAGTGAATTCCAGTGGTCCTCAAAAGCCAGCTATTTCTAATATTTCAAAAAGCCTAAAGATACATTTACCTGTAATGAGCCCAGGCTAGGAATGAAAATACTTTTGCTTTTTCCACTGGGATCTTCCCAGGTCTTCCTAAAGTTAGCTGGCTATCTCATGCTGATCAGGTATTCAGACATATGTCAAAATATGAGGTCCATGGAGCAAAAATAGTAAAAGTGGTCTTATTATCAGTATTCATCAGTATTTAAAAAATAACAGCCACGAAGCCTGGGGCCCACTAAACCAGAATAGTTCTATCACTGTTATCACAAACCCCAGAGAACTTTGATTCTCTAACTTTGTTAAAAATTTGCAAGTCAACTTTCAATTACTTTTTTTTTCAATTTTTAATTTTTCCCAGTTCAGTTCTCTGCCCCTCCATCTTTGTAAAACAGAGTCAAGGGAGGTTAAGAAGAAGCAAGTGTTTCCGTATCACATCTTCTTCCTGCTACAAGCCAGGCTAACAGAACCAGAACTGTTTCTCTCTTCTCCAGCTTCCAATTCTCCTTCAAATTAAACTGAGACCCTCCCCAAACTATTGCTCTTTGCAAAATTAAATACTCTGGTTTCTGAACAAAAGCTAAACTAAAAAGGACACTTTAAACGAATAACCTTTAAAAACAAACTAAGTCAGCCTTCAAAATAATCCCCTTTGGCCACATAGGACAGCCCAGGGGACAGGTGCAGGGCATTCCTTCCTAGAGGCTGTCTCCTCCTCCATGAATCTGACCTTTTCCAGCTGGTAGCTCTGGCACCTCACAAATCACTTGTCAGTAGGCCGAATGCCTGCTTTCCCATCTGCACTTTCCAAATGGTTCCTGATGCCAACGGCTGAGATATGACCTGACTCTCTGATGAGAACATGCTTCCCAAGTGACATGCCAGGTTTCCCTGGAAGCATTTCTGAATGCATTCTCTGAGCTCCCTCCCTCACCTCCCAGTCACGGTTCATTCTTCCTTCCCTGCACTTCCTAATGCCACCTCCTGATCCTATGCCTCCAATATGTCATGTCCCTTCAGTCCCAACTCCTTACCCACTTTTATCAACCATTGACCCTTGTCCTGCCTTACATCCCAACTTCAAATCCAAAGGGCAGAGTTCTGGCTAGGTGTGGTGGCTCACGCCTGTAATCCCAGCACTTTGGGAGGCTGAGGTGGGTGGATCACTTGAGGTACAGAATTCGAGACCAGCCTGGCCAACATGGTGAAACCTCATCTCTACTAAAAATACAAAAATTAGCAGGGCGTGGTGGCACAAGTCTATATTCCCAGCAACTCAGGAGGCGAAGGCAAGTGAATTGCTTGAACCCAGGAAGCAGGGGTTGCAGTGAGCCAAGATCATGCCATTGCACTCCAGCCTGGGTGACAGAGCGAGACTCTGTTTCAAAAACAAACAAATAAACAAACCAAAAAGCAAAGGGCATAATTACAACATTTTGGAGCTGGTTTGAAGTGATCTTTCTGAGGCCTACCTGCAGGCAGGTCGGTCATGGCCTCTTTCCTTGCCTTCTTCAGCTTCTCCCTGACCCAGGGAAACTCCTGTAGGGAATCTAGGAATGCATCGAATGCTTTAGGGCCCCTGGAAGGTAGGATATCCAGCAGGAGCATTGTTTTCCGGAGGCCTGTGGTTTGAGCGTTGATTTCTTGAACATGGTTTTCCGTCAAGATTCCTTCCTGGTAGAGGTACTGAAGAACCAGTCCCTCCACTAATACCTCTGCACCCAGCTCCAGGCGAAGTGAGCGGAGTACTTGCTTGTCTCTGGCCTCCATTTCTCCCTGGAAAGAGCCGAAATCACAGCTCAAATTACAGACATGCTGATGTGGCCTGAAAGACAGTGTCACTGCAATGTAAGTTCCTTCAGCTAAGGCATATCTTCAAACCGTGGCAGAGTGCCAGGTCATGGTATTTAATTTACGAGTTAAGCCAAGCCAAACGTTAACTCTGAATGTTTCCTAACATAATGAACAACACTGAAGATGAATCATCTTTTCTGTTCCTGCTTTTCACACAGTGGGGTCCCAGCTCAATTCCTCGTTCAATAAAGAAATTTGGAAAAAGAAAAAAAAAAAAAAAGTGGGTCAGAGGCCTTTCCGAAAAAGCCATTTTTATCTGAAGATTACAGAGCAGCATTAATTTTAACATGCTGGAGAAGAAATCGTGATTTTATTTTAACATTGCCCTCATCAGACCTGCACCACCACCACCACCACCACCACCACCACGGCAGAAACTGCCAAGGTGGGCGCAGGTGGCCTTTTTTTGATCACAAGTATTTGCAAAGCCTGATCAGTAATAGGAGTGCAGGACAGAAATCAGCAGGAACAGAGTTTAAGGCTCTTTTCGCTAAAAGTCCTCTACACCATCACCTTTAAGAAAATTGTTGTTTGTGCCCAGTCTACAATAAACCTTACACAATATGTAGTCACAGACTCCATTCCTTCCCACTAAGAATTCCGAATCTCCAGCACAACACTGTCGTGGCCACACATGCATGGGACATTTTATGGGATTTTTTTTTTTTTCTTTAAAAAACACCCCAGCGCCGGTCAGTAGCCAGGCACAATTTGAAGGTGCAGTTCCACCACCCCTGCACCCGTGTGCTGTGGCTTGGTTGTGTATAAGGCACTGAAGGTCAAGTGACCGGGAAGGCAGGTAGGGATGACAGATGCGGCTTCAGATACACCCGGGCAGTACGACCACGGCTGGGCAACACCCGATCCCACACTCCCCCCTCGCAAGCCTGCAAAGTTTAGGAGGTGACAGGTGAGGAGGGGGAGGTGTTCACATTTGGCTGTGAGCGCCCATTGGGAACTTTTTAAAAAGTCCCTGCCTCGGCCGCTGAAATCCTTGTATCAAACAGGAAGACTACGGACGGTTTCTGCGGCAATTTGACCCGCTAAAGAGGGAGTGCTGGGAATGAACTTAAGAGCGGACCAAGGGGAGAGCGGGCCTCCGGCACTACCGCAGCCACCCAGCCTTGGCCCGGATCGGAAATGCAGAGCAAGTTAGTGGGGCAGGGAAGCCCCCGCAGGGCCCAGGTCGCAGACGCTACAATGCAGGACTTTCAAGAAAAGATGGATTCCTGTTACTTACGTCTGCAACCACGTATCTTTGGGGCGGGGGAGAAAAACTGCAACCGGAATCCTGACTGTTAGGGAACCTGCCCCACAAGCACCATCTTTGTTAAAGGCGAAAACCCTAAACAGGAAGTGTTGACACCATCTTTGTTGAGGGCAAGCACAGGAAGTGCTGTCGCCATTTTTATTGAATGTTCAAGGGTCGGCTAGAAGCTCTTCCCGCCATGTTTACTGTGGGTAAACAATTCAATCTCGGGGAAGTGGACAACAGTAGCGTCACTTAGAGGGTATCTAAGTAATGGAGTAATTGAATCATTGCATTTTAACACAGTAAGTACAACAGGGCCTTACACACAATTGACATAACAGAGAGGCAGGTCAAAATTCACCCTGGTAGAGACGCCTTCTCTGACCTGATTAAAACGGCAACACAGCTGCGCTCATCTCCTGCACTCCCCATTCCCTTAACTAGCTTTATTTTTTACGTATTACCATCTTATTAAAACTTTTTACTTATTCATTTGTTTATCCCTCTGCTTCCCTCCATTAAAATGCAAGGTATTTATTTATATCAAGGGTTCCTGTCCGCAAAAAGTTTACAAATCTGTCAGTCAGGATTTCATTGCAGCACTCAGCTAGCTACTCCTAGTCAAAAAGGGATTTGTCAGGGGGAATTCGGGACATTTGAAATGATTGGAAAGACTGGAGAAGGGCTGAACATCCATGAATGACTACATAGATAAGATTGCCATACTGGCTCCTGCCCACAATCAGGAAGATGGCATCAGGAAGTTGCCATGCCTCGTCCCCAACCTCTCAACACCGACAGAACAATTAACAGGACACTGGAACACAGCTGCAAAAAACAGTGGTCTCCACGGCTGCATTTGCCAGCAGCATGAAAACAGCACCTGCAAATCTTGCTCTGCTGCGTGCAATTGGTGAGACCAATTTCGCATGCAGAATATTAGCAGCAAGGATATCTAGAGCATGTAGTTTGTAGCTTTCCAGCTTGAGAAACACAAAAAGGTATAGTAAACGAGGGAAGGGCTGATAGTAAAGGCCTATCTACTGCATCCACCACATTTTCAATTTGGAAAGCAAGAAAAAATGCATGACCCAAATAGAAACACAGAAATGCCAAATTGGGTGTCCTTCCTCACATTCCTTTGTGAAGTGAGGCAGTCGATAAATAAATACATTCATTGATTCATTTTTAAATCAATTGGATGATACATACAGAAAGTCATATGCTTACTAAAAATTAGTTGACAGTACGGGGGGAAAAACTCCTAAAATATTATTTCTGCAAAGGTTTTCATAGCCAAAACCTTTGGTGGAAAATGAAAATATCTTTGTAAGCAAATCAATGGAGAACAGTTCTGAAACTCCCTCCCCAAAACCTTCTAAAAATTGTATCCACTTTACAGTGTTACTATGCCAGTTACCATTTTACTACACCTTTAAGGACAGTATTTTTACCTATGTGGCAAGCATTATTATTATTATTTTTTTTTTTTTTTTTTGAGACGGAGTCTCGCTCTATCACCGGGGCTGGAGTGCAGTGGCCGGATCTCAGCTCACTGCAAGCTCCGCCTCCCGGGTTTACGCCATTCTCCTGCCTCAGCCTCCCGAGTAGCTGGGACTACAGGCGCCCGCCACCTCGCCCGGCTAGTTTTTTGTATTTCTTAGTAGAGATGGGGTTTCACCGTGTTAGCCAGGATGGTCTCGATCTCCTGACCTCATGATCCGCCCGTCTCGGCCTCCCAAAGTGCTAGGATTACAGGCTTGAGCCCCCGCGCCCGGCCCGGCAAGTATTATTATTACAGTCATGCATTGCATAACAATATTTGAGTCAATGACAGACTGCATATATGATAGTGGTCAGAGCAATAGGCTATGCTATATGGCCTAAGTATGTAGTAGGGTATACCATCTAGGTTTGCTTAAGTACACCCTATTTTGTTTGCACAATGACGCATTTCAGCACAATGACGCATTTCTCACAAAGTATCTCCATTGTTATAACTGTATTAGCATTTTGCATGTATAAAGACTGTGGAATCAGAATAGTCCATTGTCTTAGCCAAAATCTCACAGCTAATATAGAGCAAAACTTGAATTCTAATGAAGTTTCTCTGATTTCATGCTCTTTCCAGTACATCATACAACCCTGTATAGTGAAGAGTTTGTTGTTCTAATGATAGCCAAATATTACTTGCAAATCATCCTGTTGCCACCTCCTATCTCTCTCCCTTTTCCCCTTTTGCTCGAGAATCATTGTCTTTTCCTCAGCAAGATTTCCCATCTGTACATAGACAAGTGTTAGCACCATTCTTTGTCTTCATCCAGATAAAGTGCAGACCACTTGCAACACTGCCAAGCATTGAAGTTTACAGGTTGAACATCCCTAATCCAAAAATTTGAAATCCAGAATGCTCCAAAACCTGGCTGGGAGTGGTGGCTCACACCTGTAATCTCAGCATTTTGGGAAGCCAAGGCAGGCAGGTCATTTGAGCCCAGGAGTTCAGGGCCAGCCTGGGCAACATAGTGAGATTCCATCTCTACAAAAAATACAAAAAATTAGCCAGGCATGGTTGTGCACGTCTGTAGTCCCAGTTTCTCAGGAGGCTGAGGTGGAGAATCAATTGAACCTGGGAGGTGGAAGTTGCAGTGAAACAAGATCGTGCCACTGCACTCCGGCCTGGGTGACAGACAGAGACCCTGTCTCAGAAAAAAAAAAAAAAAGAAAGAAAGAAAGAAATGCTCCAAAACCTGAAACTTTTTGAGTGTCAACATGACGCCACAAGTGGAAAATTCCACACCTGACCTTACGTGATGGGTCAGTCAAAACACAAACCTTTGTTTCATGTGCAAAATTATTTAAAATATTGTATAAAATTACTTTCAGGCTATGTGTATAAAGTATATAGGAAACTTAAGTTTTGTGCTTAAACTTGGGTCCTGTCCCCAAGTTACATCATTATGTATATGCAAATATTCCAAAATCCAAAAAAATCCAAAATCCAAAACACTTCTGGTCCCAAGCATTTTGGGTAAGGGATAGTTAACCCATACTAACTTTTTTAGAGAGGAAAAGCAGTGGATTTTTTCTAACTGTAAACTTTGATAAATTTCAAACATATAGGAAAGTTGAAACAAATAATGCAATAAATGCCCATATAAAGTTTCATATTTCTTGATGACTCATCATATTTGGAAAGACTTGAGATCTCCTAGGAGCTAGAAGGTAAGCCTTGATGATGATACCCAAGAGGAGGTGGGGAGCCAACAGTAGGATCCATGAGGTTCACAGAAGAGAAGCAGCAAGAGACAGCAGGAGAGTGTCAGGGCAGCAGCCGAGGGGCATGGCGTCCTATGGTAAACAACCTGAGAGGGTGGCCATTAAAGATCTGACTTAAATCTGCAGCATGAAGCCTTTGACCATCAAATTCCTCTTCCCATGGCAAATACAGATGAGTATCCATGCTGCCTCTTAAGCAACTAGGCTGAACGACTAGCCCACTGCCATCAGCCACCCCACCTCAGCATACAGCAATACTTTGTGGCAGCACACCAAACACCCAGCTTTACTTAGGCAGATTAGCTAAGGCCAGAGGGCTTCTAAGGAATGGAACACAGATCAGAATCATTATCACAGGTGGTTACTCCTCCGCTCTGGCCAGTCCCTCTCTGTAGTCTGGAATTGTGCCCCCACGGAGGATTAAGCACCTGTTACCCAGTGGTAACAAATCCATCTTCAGGAAGGACCGATATTTTCATTTTTCTCTCTCCCCTAGTATGTTTACTTGTGTCGAGATATCCCTATGTGATTTTGCAAAAGAAAGAGTCAAAAAGAACAAATGCAGTATTTTTCTCTTTCGGTTGGTCTTTGGTTTTGCATCCTTCAAAAAATAAATCAAAGGAATTGCATGTTTTGGTTCTTCCTGTTTCATTGATGTAGAAGTTAAGTCATGGGGAAAAACAGTATTTTCAAGCATGCTTGAAACATTTATTAAAATAGATCATAAATTCGTTCACAAAGAAGCATTAATGAATTCCTGAAAATCAATAGAATACACACTACGTACTCTATAATTATACAATAAAATTAGGAATTTTGACAAAAGGACAGCTTCCATAAATCCCACAAATTTGGAAACTAAATAAAACAAAGCTTAAACCCTTGGGTTTAAAAAAAAAGTCACACATGTATAACTAATAAAATATAGAAAGAAAGAAAAAGAAAAACTTGATAGTAGAGAAACTTGGCAAACATTGCCTTAACCAAGTGATCAAGGTTAAACATCCCCAGCAACGAGTCATGGAGGTATCATGTACTCCAATACAATGTGACAAGAAGGGCATATCTCCTTTGTGATATTCTCCTTCAAAATTCATAACCTCAGGTGTTTTTGTAAGAAAACATAAACTGAGAGACATTCTATTAGGTTGGTGCAAAAGTAATTGCGGTTTTTGCTATTACAAAATATCTGACAAGTACTCTTCAAAAGTGTCAAGGTCATGAAAGACTGAGAAATAGTTACAGATTTAAGAAGAGAAGGAGGTGTGACAACTTGAGGAAGGGAAGGAGCAAGAGAGGGAGGATCAGAGGAGAAAGAAGGAGAAAACGAACGCCATAAAGGACTTGCCAATAGTCAGGGAGAAATGAAAACTTCTAGGCCTAAATTCCTAGTCCCCATTTTATCTTAGCTATTTTCTTGACATGCAGCATAGAATTTCATGTGGTCTCTGTTCCCCAGACCAACCCTCCCCAAAAAGAGATAAAATAAAAATTTGTCAAAAGAAATACAGACATCTATCCCTGTAACTGTAAATCCTTAAAAAAAAAAAAAAAACCCACTTGGAATATGCAAGTGTTGCCTCTTTCAGTGTAACTTTTGATTAAGATATGCTGTAGATAATATCATCTGCACTAATAAATTATTATTTTACTAAGTTATGAATTCCAATGATTCATTCAATTCTTTGCTAATTTTCATCTTAATTACTGTTTGTTGTAAAAATCCTGAGACTATTTACAAAAACCTTTTAAAAGAGCCAAATACATTATTATGCAGAGTATCATGTACTAATTTAATCCTCCAATAATTCTAGAAATTTGAAGCATTACACCATAAGACTTTAGTGGTTGGTAATACTAGGACTATTATAATTTACTAATAATTGACAGCAGCAAGCTTCTGCTGAGCTTTGATTACATGCTATGGTCAGCTAGGGATAACCCACTGAAAGAGAGAGATGGTCTTAGTCTTCATGGAACTTAGAATCCAGTGGAGAAAACAAACTTAAACAAGGAAACAAAACAAAAGTAATAATTACAAGTTGCTATAAGTGCAATGAAGGAAAGGTGCTTTAATAAGATAAACTGGTTCAGGGGCTGGGAGATGGGAGCTGATTCTAATTCAGTCTTCGGAGAAAGCCTCTTTGAGGAGATGACCTTTCTCCTAGTTTTCTTCCAAAGACTTGGCAGGAGTTATAAAACTGTACGACACACATTTAAAAGATGACCGGGCATAGTGACTTATGCCTGTAATCCCAGCACTTTGGGAGGCCAAGGCAGGCAAATCACTTGAGGTCAGGAGTTTGAGACCAGCCATGGCCAACATAGCCAAACCCCGTCTCTACTAAAAATACAAAAATTACCCCACCATGATGGCAGGCACCTGTGATCCCAGCTACTCGGGAGGCTGAGGCAGGAGAATCGCTAGAACCTGGAAGGTGAAGGTTGCAATGAGCCGAGATTGTGCCACTGCACTCCAGCCTGTGCAACAGAGAGAAACTCTGTCTCAAATAAGTAAATAAATAAATAAATAAACAGCTGGATTTTTTAAAAAAAACAAGAATTTAAGGTATTAGGACACAAAAAGGTATGAGGACATGTTAAAATAAGTTATTAGTTTCCTGGCACTCAACAGTAAAAAGACAACATCATTCATATTGTAGAGTTCTTATCTCTCAAAGAAAGAAAATATACTGAGTCACCTAAATGGACTAATATTTCTCTGGCACTGGTTTCAAGCAGGAATTTATCATATGATTCTTTCTATAAGGAACATCAGATAAGTTAATAAACTGTCATTTTCTCATGTTATTTTGCATAAGATACTAAAATTTTCTTCAAATGACATTTCTGATTGTAACCCAATATAAAGCACAAGATAATGCAGTCCAGGTAGTGACTTTCTGGTGATATAACTACATGCAGGGACTGAAAGAAACTAGTAAATGAATGCCACTTAGATTCTCTCAGGTACTAAGTAACAACCCTGAACTTCGGTATTCTGAATAGCAAAATTTTATAGCTAAAATCTCTGCTGAATATCTACTGGGCTGACATTGCATATCACTGATGAAAGAGAAATGCATACGGTTCAGACAGCAGACACAAAGGGGACTGATTTAACATTTTGTGGTGAACAATTTAATAGCTAACCTTCCATTCTCATTCAAGAAAATTGACATAGAAGCAGGCTGTACTGGTACCAGGGAAGAAGGCCAAGATGTTTCTCAATGTGCAACAAGAAGAGTTTGAACCTGTTTCAGAAGATGGCCAAGTATTTGGAGATCACAGAACTTGACATCATCAAGCATAAAGAAATTATTTTGATATCCTCCCCCCCACAAAAAAATCCCTGAGTATTTTATTTGGCCATTTTGACCACGAAAGAACTTCACCATGGACTCTACTGAGAATTTCTTTCCAATCAGAATTACATCACCATTGGTCTGCCAGGATGATTTATCAGTAAATGTCCCAAGGAGTTGAAGGAACAAAGCTTTTATCTGAGGTTATTTAATAAAGTTCATTTAAAAACTAAATGACTGCTAAATATAATGATTTTTGTTTCTGCATAATTAATGTTGGGCTGTTCTTTCTGATAATAAGCCATCAAAAGCCTCTGCTGTATCTTTTTTTTTTTTTTTTTTTTTTTTTGAGATGGAGCTTTGCTCTTGTTGCCCAGGCTGGAGTGCAATGGCATGAGCTCAGCTTAGTGCAACCTCCACCTCCCAGGTTCAAGGGATTCTCCTGTCCCAGCCTCCTAAGTAGCTGGGATTACAGGTGCATGCCACTACACCAGGCTAATTTTTGTATTTTTAGTAGAGAAGGGGTTTCATCATATTGGTTAGGCTGGTCTCGAACTCCTGACCTCAGGTGATCCACCCAACTCGGCCTCCCAAAGTACTGGGATTACAGGCATGAGCCACTGCACCTGGCCTCTGCTGCATCTTAATAAGGCAAATACAACCATTGGCCTAGAAAAGGGTGCTTCCCTTCCCTCCCATTTTTGCTGATAAGTGGGCATGCATCCAATCCACATACTAGCTAGACAGGAAGCATAGCATGTTGAACAAATAGTGGATTTTTTTTCTTTTCTTTTCTGAGCGACAGGGTCTTATCTTGAACTCCTGGGCTCAAGGGATCCTCCCGCCTTTGCCTCCCAAAGTGCTAGGATTACAGATGTGAGTCACCACATCTGGCCCAAATAGTGATATTAATGTGAAAGTGGAGATTGTGTTTGATTTAACAGGCAAAAAAATCAAGCCATTACAAATGTCAATGTGGGAATAATAATGCGAATATGAATGCTGGGATGCCTGGAGTACCAGTTGTCTAGCAATAAAATATGGGCTGAAATATGCTTCTCTTTACTCAGAGAAGCCCAGCCATTGTCACAAAGTGGAAGGGAGGGGAAAAGACAGACTGAGTTATGGACTGTGGCCTACCTCACCAAATCCATTCAGCACAAACAGGTTTCTCCTAGTGGCCTAAGAACATCAGATATGTGGAAGGAAACATACTGTCTGATATGGCTTAGATCTGTGTCCCTGCCCAAATCTCATGTCAAACTGTAATACCCAATGTTGGAGGTGGGGCCTGTTGGGAAGTGATTGAATCATGGGGGCGGAATTCCCCCATGCTGCTGTTCTCATGATAGTGAGTGAGTTCTCATGAGATTTGGTTGTTTAAAAGTGTGTGGCACCTACCCCACACCGCTTGCTTCTGCTCGGGCCACACAAGATGTGCCTCTTTCCCCTTTGCCTTCTGCAATGATTGTGAGTTTCCTGAGGCCTCCCCAGAAGCCAAGCAGATGCCAGCATCATGCTTCCTTAACAGCCGGCACAACCGTGAGCCAATTAAACCTCTTTTCTTTATATGTTACCCAGTCTCAGGTATTTCTTTATAGCAATGCAAGAACTCCTAGTGGCCTAAGAACATCAGATATGTGGAAGAAAAAGGAAACATACTACCCTTGAAACTTTTGAGTGGCTTGTACTCCCTCACTAATTTAGACTGTTTTTTCTTGGGACAGAAAATTAATTTTCCATTTTTTAGTCTCCACCCAAATAATCTGGTACTATGCACACAGCATGTGCTCAGTAAATGTTTGACCAACACCATGACTGTGCTATATTAATTTCCTTTGACATACCTGCCTAGGAGTAGGCAGCCAAAAATGTGGGTCAAAGAATGTGTAGTGTATTATAATCAGACTTATTTCTGATCTCCATTCATGTATGCTAAAGAATGTGAAAAGACCAAAATTCTATCAATTTATTTCCATATGGGTAATTCTACAAGGATTATATTTTATTACTATAAGCTTTTGTTATGAGTCATAGATACCTGAAAATTTAAGAATATACCAGGAACCTCTTCTCGTTTTGAACTCCCATTGTTGAGAAGTGAGAGTGTGCTCTTTCCCCTAACCATTCTCATCCCGCCCACTCCATTAAATATTATGTAAAGGCAAAAATCCCCCAAATGTTTAGCTCTGACCTCATGTATCCAGTTGTCTACATGACACCTCCACCGGAGTTCAATAGGCATCTCAAACTTAATCTTTCCAAAACCAGACTCCTGATCCTCTCACTCCCAATTTACTCTACTCAGCCTGCTCCACTTCTGTAAATGGACCACCATTCACTCAAGCCAAAGACTGCAGGGCTCATCCTTAATTCCTCGCTGTCCCTCACACCAACTGCCTGACCCATCAATAAGTACTATTGCTCTTCCTCTACATCATTGCCTAACCCATTTGCCTCTCTCCATCCTAGCCACCACTACTCTCTTCTACATCATATCTTGCTTGGACTCCGGAACTTTGCTTCATCTTTTCATCCATAAAGAGGCCTTCCCTGAATACCCAATCTAAAATTGCTCCCCAGAGTCTATCACATTGCCTAATTTCATGTTTTTCTTAGCATTTATCACTACCAGTTAATTTTCTTATTTGTTTGTTTTTTTATTGGGAAGGAGGAGGATATTTTCTGTCACTCCCCATTCAAATGCACGCCCATAAGAGTAGGGACTCTTAATGTCTTGTTTGCTGCTACATTTCCAGTGTTTATAATAGAATTTGACACATAATAGGTGCTCAATAGTATTGAATTAATAAATTAATGAATCAATTAGTGAATAAGCCTAATGTGTATTTGAACATGAAAGATGAGCAGAATGCAGAACAACACAGGTTTTTATGTAAGTAACAGATTTATTGAGACTAAATTTAAATTATCCAATGTCCTTTGACAGCTCTCACCCTACTATTTTTTAGTTAACAATCGTTGAACATTTATTACATGCCAGAAACTGAACATTTTTTACACATATTAGCTCAATGAATTTCATTCCATCCTTGTACAGCCTTATAAAGTAATTACAACTAGCTAAGTGGCAAAGCCAGGATTCAAATAAAAGTCAGGCTTATTCCAGAGTCCCAAGCTCTTTACTACCATTTTAATATGAACGTTCCTTTCAGACTGGCCAGATTCCCTAGAACACTCATCCAGCAAAGTAAGGTCAGGGCAACTTAGCCTCAATGTAAAGCCCCATGGCTCTCCCCTGAAAAGCTGCAGCATTTGTGTGGTTTCCTTTGAGAGCACATCGAGATCAAAGCTTGGCTATACAAGACCATTCTTCTCACAACGCATATCCTATGAGCACAGCAAGACATTAGCCAAAACAGCATTTCTTCAGTTAGTTAATTAATAAATTTCTGAGTGTTCTGCTGAACCTGTACAATGATTATTACACATTTTCTAAGATTCAGGCCTCCGAAGTTGATACTTAACAAAATTTTCTTTTTACATACAGAAGGATTGGGCTCTTGTAAGGATGAAGTGAGCTGGTGCATATGATATCTCTTTGAAAAAATATAAACTATTACATAGAATATGCACCATAATATAATCACAGAATTCTGGAAATGGAAAAGAACTAAGAAATGGCACCTAATTTTATGAAAGTGAACAGTGAGGCACAGAGAGGTGAAGTGACTTGTGGTTGAGGGGCTGGTAGCCAATAGAATGAAATTACATTGTTTACCGAATTTAATTTTCTTTTCTCTTCTTTTTTTTTTTTTTTTTTTTTTTTTCGAGATGGACTCTCACTCTGTTGCCCAGGCTGGAGTGCAATGGCATGATCTCGGCTCACAGAAACCTCTGCCTTCCAGGTTGAAGCAATTCTCCCACCTCAGCCTCCCAAGCAGCTGAGATTATAGGCGTGTGCCACCACGTGTGACTATTTTTTGTATTTTTTTTTTTTTTTTTTTTTTTTTAGTAGAGATGGGGTTTCACTACATTGGCCAGATTGTTCTCAAACTCCTGACCTCAAGTAATCCGCCCGTCTTGGCCTCCCAAAGTGCTGGGATTACAGGCATGAGCCACTGTGTCCGGTCCCAAATTTAATTTTCAATCTGAATCTCAGTAATGATCTTTACAATCATCTTAACTGAGTCAACACACCTGATTTCAAACTTTCAGAATGATGCCAAGTTTATGATATTGATGTGGACATATTTTTTCTGGACCTTATATTTTATGTAATATTTTCTGAAGAGACCAGTCACCCATATAATGAGCAGTGGACATCATTTCACCTTAGTGTATCCAGGAAAAACAAAACAAGACAAAACTACTATATGTTTATGATCAATGAGCTCTTCAAAAATTAATTGTCACAGATGGAACTGTAACATATGGTGCATTTGAACAGTAAGAGTCCTGCAGATGGACACTCTCAATGGTACTTTTTTCCCTAGTGACTCTCAACAGGAAGTGCTGACATTTGAAAATGTATGAAGATTTTTTGGGGGGTTGTCATAATGATTAGAGAAAGCTCCTGGCATTTGGTGTCTAGAGGACAAGGATGTTAGTATAAATGGCCTGTAAGCCAAGAGATTGTTCTACTTAAAGAGCCATATCACCCAAAATTCCAACAGCTACCCCAGACAATGGAAAAATGACTGCAAGCATCTGCCTGCTTCAGATAACTCCTTCTAATTATGTATAAAGCACTTATTTTAATTTGGAACTATCTTAGTTCATTTGGACAGCTATAACAAAATACCATGAATTGGGTGACTTGTAAATAACAGAAATTTAGTTTCGCACATGTCTAGAGGCTTGGAAGTTCAAGATTAAGGCACTGGCAGATTTGGTGTCTGGGCAAGGCCCGCTGTCTGGCTCAAAGATAGCACCTTCTTACTGTGTCTTTCCATGGTAGAAGGGATGAACTAGTTCTCTGGGACTTCTTTTATAAGGACACTAATCCCCTCCATGAGGGCTCTGCCCTCATGACCTAATCACCTCCCAAAGGCTCCACCTCCTGATACCATCACACTGGGGATTCAATTTCAACATAAGAATTTTGAGGAAACACAAATATTCAGACAACAGCAGAAACTTTTACGAATAAAGAAGAAATTTATCAAAATGACCAAGAGCCTGGAAAAACATAATAGAGTTTACTAAATACTTAAAATTATAAAAAATAGTTTCAACATCTCTGGCAACATGGTGGATAAGAGATCCTGCAACCTAATGCTACACAACATTAAACGTGCAAGATAAAATATGAAAGTTACTATTTTATGAATACATAAGCCTACAAAAAATAAGAAAATTGCTCTGAGGCCATGACTAGAGTGGGTGCATGGGTGCAGGGAGGTGGCTGAGCCCTGCAACACCTGATACTCACCTATAAATTATAGGGCTAAAAATTTAGCAGCAGTGGGTGAAGTGGGTAGCAGAGTGGGAGTAGGGGAAGAGGAAGGCTAGAGATAAAGCCCTGGACTCATGGAGGTTGGAAAGCTGAATTGGAGACCATCTTGTATAGAGCTAGGATAGGCAATGGACTATACTTTCAGGAAAAAAAAAAAAAAAGTTGATGAGGACAACAAAAGTCAGAATAAAATAAATGCAAAATGAACAACAACAAAAGGCTAGAAGAGATTACGCTGCTCTGTCTTCCTCAGCTCTCTAATTTTTGCCGTTGCCTTCTCTTGGCTGAACCCAACTGGAAATCAGACAACACACAGCCCAGGAAGCTCGGCATGCAGAGCAAGTCAGGGAAAACACAAGGCATACATTCAAGGTCAAGCAGACGTAGAACCTGCATAGCTAGGTATTCTGATAAAGCACTTCTATGCAGATTATCTGATTTAATCTTCACAACAGACAGGTACTATTACATCCCCTAGAGTAAACTGAATCTTAGCATGGCCAAGTTTCTCTTCTAAGCATGCAGCCAGTAATGATGGCACTGGGCTCTAACCCCAAGTTAGCCTGACTGCATACCCTGCACTCTTAACCATTTTGCTGTATAGTTGTAACAACAGTGTGATTCTGATGTTGACTTCTTGTGTCTCCTCATTGGGTTTTGGGAGAAACTCTAACTCAGAAGTGGCCTGTTCTAATCCAGTCCTCTTCTGCATTGTCCTGGTTTTGCTTTTCTTTCTTAGACTTTGTAGTTCTACATGAGTCCATGTCTGACTGTTTTACTCATGTCAAGTCATTTTCCATCTCTGTCAGCAATGGTTTAAAGTGCAGGGTTATCCATTGCTTCATAACAAACTGCTCCAGAGTTTAGAGGCTTCAAACAACAACAATGTTACTATATTTCACAACTTTGCAGGTTGGAAATGTGGTCAGGGCTTGGCTGGGTGACTCTTCTGCTTCGATGTGGTGTTGACTGGTGTTCCTTGGTGGTATTCATCTGATGGTTCATCTGGCTTCATTCCCAAGCTTGACTTTTTGGCAAGAACAATGAAAGGCTGAGCTCAGCAAGACTCCTCTCATTATCCATGTAGTCTCAGGGCACTTCACCTGCCCTCTCCAGCAGGGTAGTTGACATGGTTTGGCTGTGTCCCCACCCAAATCTCATCTTGAATTGTAGCTCCCATAATTCCATGTGTTGTGGGAAGGATGCAGTGGGAGATAATTGAATCATGGGGGCAGTTTCCCCCATATTGTTCTCGTGGTAGTGGATAAGTCTCACGAGATCTGATGGTTTTATAAGGGGTTTCCCCTTTTGCTTGGCTCTCATTCTTTCTTGTCTGCCACCATGTAAGATGTGCCTTTTGCCTTCCACATGATTGTGAAGTCTCCCCAGCCACATGGAACTATGAGTCCATTAAACCTCTTTTTCTTTATCAGTTACCTAGTCTCAGGTATGTCTTTATCAGCAGCGTGAGAACAGACTAATACAGTAGTCTAATGCCTTACTTGGCAGCTCAGGGCTGCCAGTCTTCTTACAAGCCTAAGCCTGAAACTGTCATACTCTACTGGTTAAAGAAGTCACAGCTCAGATCCAAGGAGAGGGGAAATATATCCCACATCTCAATAGCAGAAATTATTTGACATCAAAGAATTTGTGGCCATCTTTAATCTGGCCAAAGGAATAGAAACTTCACTAACTATATTTCTGTATCATTAGTTATTTATGTTCCTATTCACTATTCCTTTTATCTGTATAATTTCCAGTTTCCAAGAAATATCCCTCTTCTTCAACTCTACATAAGCCTATTACAGCTGACTGGGAAAAACACCATATATTTATTACAAACAATTGTTTGTAATGCTACCATGATGCCTGGCCCATAGGAGTTACCCAGTAAATACTGGATGGACAAATGACCATTTAAAATAATGCCCTTTTCTAATTGTTTGGAGACAACTGGGAGGTGCATTAGAGAAGCATAACTAATAAGATATATAGACATATGAGAGGGGATTTATTAGGGAAATTGGCTCATGCAATTATGGAGGCTAAGAAGTCCCATGACAGGCCATTCACAAACTGGAGACCTGAGATGCTGGCAGCATGGCTCAGTCCAAGTCCAAAGGCCTTAGAACCAGGGAAGTCAATTGTGTAACTCTCAGTCCAAGGCCAAATGCCTGAGAGCCTGGCGGGGCTGCTGATGTAAGTCCTGAAATCCAAAGGCCAGGGAGCCCAGAGTTGTTGTCCACGGCCAGGAGGGGAAGAGTGTACCCCAGCTCCAGCAGAGAGATCGACGTGTTCTTCTTTTCTCTGTTTTTGTTCTCTCCAGGGCCCTAGTAGATTAGATGGTGCCCACCCACATTGAGGGCAGATCTTCCCCGTTTAGTCTACTCAGACACACATGCTAATCTCCTCTGGAAATGCACTCACAGACACACCCAAAAATAATACTTTACCCAGTTTCTAGGTACTCCTTCAGCTAGTCAAGTCAACACCTAAAATTAACCATCCCAGACAGTGTTTACAGACAGCTCCAATTTCAGCAGGAAGTGAAGGCTACTGTGAAGCTTCTCCTCCATTTCATATGCTATTTTCTGCATGCTTACTGTCTGAGTTACCGCTATAGATTTCTTCCCCAGTTCCAAATGGCTCGGGAGTTCCACCGGTTCACAGGGCTCACTAGTACTAAACAGGACCTAACTCGTTACTCCCTACTTCTTTGTGTCTCACACAGTGATCTGAATCCCTTAACTCCGTTTTTCTCAAATTTTGAACTATAGAGGAATGACCTGGAGAACCCGAGAAAGCACCAAGCACTGAACTCGTCTTCAGAGTGTTTGATTCAGTAGGCCAAGGATGGGGCTCAATAATCTGAATTTCTTTCTTTCTTCCTTTTCTTTTCTTTCTTTCCTTCCTTCCTTCCTTCCTTCCTTCCTTCCTTCCTTCCTTCCTTCCTTCCTTCCTTTCTCTCTCTCTCTCTCTCTCTCTCCCTTTCTTTCTTTCTTTCTTTCTTTCTTTCTTTCTTTCTTTCTTTCTTTCTTTCTTCCTTTCTTTCTTTCTTTCTTTCTTTCTCTTTTTTCTTTTGAGACTGAGTTTAGCTCTTGTTGCTCAGGCTGGAGTGCAATGGCATCGTCTTAGTTCACTGCAACCTCCGTCTCTCGGGTTCGAGTGATTCTCCTGCCTCAGCCTCCCAAGTAGCTGGGATTACAGGCACCAGGCATGACACCCAGCTAATTTTTGTATTTTTGTAGAGAAGGGGTTTCACTCTGTTGACTAGGCTGGTCTTCAACTCCTGACCTCAAGTCATCTGCCCACCTCAGCCTCCCAAAGTGCTGGGATTACAGGCATGAGCCACAATGCCCGGCCAATAATCTGCATTTCGAACAGGTTCCCAGATGCTGCTCATTTCAAGTTATGCCAACAAACAACATAGTTTCGTCAACATTAATGGGTATTGACGTTACTTGAGATGGATTTTTATAATCCTGAATTTAAACTAAAATACAGGGATTGGTGACTTCTAATTCATACATTAGATTCACGTCTTTTATAAAATTGATTATCTGAAACCTTCTTGTTGAAGTGTTTCATTTAGAAAACACAACAGTGAGCTATTGTCAGAGACTCCCATGAAAGTTAGATATCAACTGCTGATTAGTACTTTAGAAAATCATAAGGAGTATTGTTGCTGCTAGAAACCTATTAAGGATTTTCCATTTAAAAATTCTTCATTATACTGAACAAAGAAGAATTTTTGCTCCGGTGCAGTCTAGACCTGGTTCTGTTGCTTAGCAATGGGCTCTGCCGTACCGTTACAGCCCTGTGTTTTCCTCTTCAAAAAAAGAACAGTATGCCACAGGTGCTTTTTAACTTTACCACCGTGCTCCCATGAAGAAGAATTCATAATCATTTTGTATTTAATCTAGCAGACTGAAAATTCTCAAGGTGAGATCTTTCTTTTAGGATGTTGAAAATGCACTGTGCTCTTTCTTCAAAGTGAAAGTCTATGATTCCCAATCATTGAAAAAAAGTTCTGGAGGAATTCGCCTTTCTGACAAAGAGCCATCAATCAGTTAATACAGATTGTGGCGTGCCTCGTCCATATTCAGCTGTGGGCCGAGCAAGTGGAGGAATCAAAAGACATGTAAAAGAATATCTGTGCATACATTTCATACACTGTAAAGCAGCAGGTTTAGATCTTATAATGCATCCTTCATAAGATCTATGAGGCATAAGAAAGATAAGATTAACTTAGGAGAAACAATAGCAAACTGTATAAGACAGTATGTAATTAGCTACTAAATTATGAGGCTCTCAATGAAAAGCCTCTTAAGAATTCAAGGAGGGTAAAAACTAATAAGAGGAAGGGCTGGCATTTATCAAGTACCTGCTATATGCTAGGCACTTCAAATGCATTATCTGTTTCAGTAGTCACAACAGTCCTGTGAAGTCAGAATTATTATCATCCTCATTTTCAGATGAGGACTGCAAGTCTTAAAGGCTAATTAGCTTGCTTGTAAACAAACCCAGGTCTGGATTAAGTAAAGGAGAAAATCGAGGAGTGTGGATAGACAGAGATCCACCCATCATGCTGCCCTTTCCCTGGTGTCTCTTTGCATTATTTATAAATGCAGGGCCAAATTCCAGTCCTCATGGCCCTCAGGGAAAAAACCTAAGCTTTAATTCATGCTGACAAACCTCTGTGAATACCTATTCTTTTAGCCAACAGAAAGTCTCCTGGGACAAAGGTGAAGGAAGGAGGATTTCTTTTCATATTATTTTTGAACAATGAGTTCTGTGGAGTGAGACATGATTTGCATAGAAGTGTGTTGATCTATAAAAGCGTACCCCCTATTTTCATAACAGTGGAATCACAACCTTCCAGACTTGAATTGTTTAGCATTTCTGTCCAAACAATATTTCTCCTTGATTGCATTCATAACACTCTGCACCTCTTCTGATTAACCTGTTTTTGATTCAACTATTCCTTGAATTTTATCCCCACTCCTGTCTTAAAGTGCTCCAGACTCTCCAAATAACGGTACCTATATCCTGTATATGATTTCACTCCGATACTCTGCCCCAAGTCCTCATATGCATATAGGAAAACACAAGATAAGAAGTCACGTTTTCCTGGAGGCTTTTGAGACAAAATATAAGACTGGCTAGGTCCCCTCTACTGCTAGACTTGGGGTAGGGGTTGTTTTTATTCTTTTATGAGATTGTCTCTCAGGGGCACCTCCAAGAGGTGACATAGGAAAGGCTCAGGAAAACAAAGTTTATGACACAGCACAGTGGCTCATACCTAAAATCTCAGCACTTTGGGAAGCAAAGGCAGGTGGATCGCTTTAGCCTGGGAGTTTGACACCAGCCTGGACAACATGGTGAAACCCCATCTCTACAAACAATTCAAAAAATAAAAAATAAAATAGCCGTGGTGGCCCACACCTGTAGCTCCAGCTGCTCAGGAAGCTGAGGTGGGAGGATCAAACTGCACACAGGAGGTCGAGGTTGCAGTGAGCCATGATCGCACCACCACTCTCCAGCCTAGGTGGCAGAGTGGAACCCTGTCTCAAAAAAAAAAAAAGTTTATTATACTCACAAGTCCTAGAGACACAGCAAGCCACACAGAGCCAGGTGGGAAAGGCACCAGGGTAGGCAGGAGGCAAAAGACAAGAGCTAGGGGAGAACATTAGGCCACTGCCTTTACTGGAGTTTCTGCAAGAAAAGCAAGATAGGGCAGGGTGAATGGTTTAGGATTGGCAAGTTTGTATAATTTCACTGGGCTCTAAACTCTAAGGGTGGTCTTTAGTTGCCTGGTACCCGAACCTGGGAGGATTGAGAGAGAAGAATATTGTGTGTTGGGTTGTGCACCCTGATAGAGAAGGCATGGCTCTGCACTGATTAGTTTCCATACCAAAGCCATACTCCTATCCGGGCCCTTTGCTATCTGTAAGAATCAGCTAGCACTGGGAGGGGTAGTCTCTCCCCACCTAGAAAGGGTTCTTAAGATATCAAAACATCAAAATACACAGAACATTGACAATATATACAATACAGGGTACGTTGTCAGGGCTCAACCCAAATCCCAGGCCTACAACTTTGCCAACTACCATAGAATGTTTCTGAAAATTTTGTGGAAGGTAGAGGGAAAAGAGCATGATAGGTTAATATTTGAATCAACTACTGAGCCCTAGGCTGGAAATGAGTCCTGGGTTCTAGAACTATTTCTGGCCAAGTCTCAAGGCTATAAAATGTGAAGGACAAGAACAAAAAAAGAAATAGGTATTATTTAGCACTGTCAAGGATGCATGAGAACTTTCATACTAAGCCAGCAGACATGCACATTGCTACAATCTCTTTGGAGAGCAATCTGGCACACAGCAAGTACTGTCCTAAAGAAACTCTCTCCCATGTGCACTGGAACTCCCACACAAAATGTTCATTGCAAGTCAGGCTCAGTGGCTCATACCTGGAACTCTAGCACTTTGGGAGGCTCAGGTGGAAGAATCACTTGAGGCCAGAAGTTTGAGACCAGCCTGGGCAACATAGCAAGACCTCATCTACACACACACACACACACACACACACACACACATAAAATTAGCCAGGTGTATTGGTGCACACTTATAGTCCCACCTATTGGAGGCTGAGGCAAAAGGATCCCCTGAGTCCAGGAGGTTGAGGCTGCTTGCAGTGAGCTGTGATTGCACCACTGCCTTCCAGCCTAAGCAACAGAATGAAACCCTATCTCAAAAAAAAAAAAAAAAAAAAAAATTCATTGCAGCATTGTTTATAATAGTGAACAACTGGAAACAACTACATGTCCACCAGGCTAAGCAGGTAAATAAAACGTGGGCTATTCATAAAATGCACTATAACATTTCATAGGAATAAACTAATCTTACATATTAAGATGTGTAGATCTTAAAAATATAATGTTGCATGAGAATAAAAGCAAGCTACAGAACAATTTGTACTATAAGATACCACTGTATACATCTTAAAAGAAAAGAAATAAACTTACATAAGAAAATCTCTATCTTGTTTATGGATTCTGTATATTCAAGTAAAGTATTATCGTATTTAAGTGACCTGGAAAATATATACACCAAATTCATGGTAGTGGCTGCCTCTGGTGAAGGAACTGTGGAATCTGATTGGGGGTGGAAGATGAAAAAAGCTTCGATTTTACCTAAAATGTCTCAGTTCTATTATTTAAATGAAAAAGAGCCAGGCACGGTGGCTCACACCTGTAATCCCAGCACTTTGGGAGGCCAAGGTGGGCGAATCACTAGAGATCAGGAGTTTGAGACCAGCCTGGCCAACATGGCAAAACCCCGTCTCTATGAAAAATACAAAAATTAGCCAGGCGTGGTGCCATGCACTTGTAGTCCCAGCTACTCGAGAGGTTGAGGCAGGAGAATCGCTTGAACCCAGGAGGCAGAGGCTGCAGTGATCCGAGATCGCAACACTGCACACCAGCCCAGGTGACAGAGTGAGACTCTATCTCAAAAAAAAAAACAAAAAAAAAAACAAAAAGAACTTTGAAGAAAAGAAGTAAAATGTTAACAATGATTGGCTCTGGAGTGAAATGATGTTTATTACAGTATTTTATGTGTTTTCCTACGTTTCAAAATGTAGGTTCCATTACAAGAAAACCACAAACAAACCCATAGCTAAATAATGCCCTTTTCAGCTCTGAATTTTAGAATTGTATAATTAGGAATGTCGTGCATTTCAGTTAGAGGCTCAAGGTTCACCCAATTCTGGTCTGGCTTGGGCATTCCCACCAAAATGAAAGGTTGAGCTTCAGTGAAACCTTTTCAGTCCCCTTTGGTAGAACTGTCTTCATGGGCTCCAGGCTAGAAAGGGCCTCCTGCCTGGTTTAATGCTCTGCTGTCACCATCTTGAAATTCTGAATAACTTTACCTTTGAACTTAAGTTTTGTAATTGAAAGCCGATGGGACAATGGAGTGTGAGTGTGAGCAGAGGAGATATGCATAATATATTAATATGTGCCCACAGTTTCTCGCCATCCATTCACACAGAATTTCAAACCCATCATCTGTGGGAAGTCAGCAAGACTCCAAGTGAGTACAAGATAGTGAATTATGGAAGTCACCAGCTTCCACAGTGTTGGTAAAAGTATGCACATTGGCCAGGCGCAGTGGCTCATGCCTGTAATCCCAGCACTTCGGGAGGCCAAGGTGGGCAGATCACCTGAGGTCAGGAATTCAAGACCAGTGTGGCCAACATGGTGAAACCCCATCTCTACAAAAATACAAAAATTAGCCAGGCATGATGGCAGGTGCCTGTAATCCTAGCTACTTGGGAGGCTGAGGTGGGAGAATTGTTTGAACCCAGGAAGTGGAGGTTGCAGTGAGCTGAGATCGCGCCATTGCACTCCAGCCTGAGCAACAGAGTGAGACTCCATCTCAAAAACAACAACAACAACAAAGTATGCACATCAAGAAGCAAAATATAAACAGTTGAGTTGGTTTAGTTTTGTGTAGCATTTCCACTGTTGTAATAAGAACATGGGCATGTATGGGCCGCAAAATACAAATTATGCAATATCTGTGATTCCACATATGAAGGAAATGCTCTTATACTAGCTTTTACAATTGCACAATAGAAAGAGATTTGGTAAGGTTTTTGCAAGCAATTTAAAGAAAGAAAGGAAATGGCCTTATATTTTAATATGTTTATTGGCATTCTTTTCTTACTTTTTGAATAAGGGAACCTACATTTTTATTTTACATTAAGCCCAAAAAATAATGCAGTGGACCCAGCCTTTTGGCTTTTACATCTGATGTACCTAAGAGAAATTGTCATCAAACAACTGGGTGGTTGCCTGGAAAAGTTGTGATGATTAGTTTTATGGGTCAACTTGACTAAGCTAAAGGGTGCCCAGATAGTTGATAAACATTATGTCTGGGTGTGTCTGTGAAGGTGTTTCTGGATGAGACGAGCATTGGAATCAGTGGACTGAATAAAGAAGATGGTCTTCACCAATGTTGGTGGGCATCATTCAATCCATGGAGGGCCCAAGTAGAACAAAAGGATAAAGGAAGCTGAATTTTCTCTCTTTTTGAGCCAGAACATCTATTATCTCCTGTCCTTGGACATAGGACCTCCTGGTTCTCAGGCCTTCAGACTTGACTGGGAGGCACATCACTAGCTCTCCTGGTTCTCCCGCTTGCAGATGGCAGATTGTGGGATGTATTGGCCTCTATAACTGTGTGAGCCAATTCCCATAATCAATCGCTCTCTCTCTCTTTCTCTCTCTCTCTCTCTCCCTCCCTCCCACTCTCTCTTTCTCTCTCTACTATTGGTTCTGTTTCTCTGGAGAAAGTTGACTAATATAAAAGTCCCTGTGCAGCAAAGCCAGGGACAACCGAGAGCCCAAATCTTACCACAGCTTGCTTTTTCTCTTGTTTCCAGGAGCTCAGAATTATCTGGTAACTTTGCAGAAGTGGCTCCTGACCCAGATGAACATTACTTCAAGACAAACATGGGTGAAGGACCACTTCAGGTATGTGGGTAAGGCACCTTCTTTCATCTGGAAGACAATGGTGAATAGCCCAGGTTTTGAAGACTGCCTAGATTGGAATCCCTCCTCTACCATTTAAAAACCCTGTGACTGTGGGCAAGTAAAGTAATTATTTGGTACCTCAGTTTCCTCATCTGTAAAATGAGCTAATAGTGACATGTGCCTCATAGGGTTGTGATGATTTAGTGTGCTGTGCCAGTTATGTAAGAAGCCTTCTCCCTTAGGTCTTCAGTTTCTAAATGGGAGAGAGTGTAAGGTAATGAAAAGGGTGGGGGTGATGTAGTTAAACCAGGTTCAAGTCCAGCTCTGCAGGTCCAGGCAGATCCAGGCAGATTTCTTCACTTGCTGAAAAATGAAGAGAATGCCCATCTTAGCCTGCTTATTGTGAGGCTTTATGGGAGATAACCTATGGGACCTTACCTGTGGATTCTCTCCCCTCAGTTTTCTTTTTGACAAAAGACCCACCCATACCCTATGCACCTATCTGTAGTTGTCCTAAAAAGCAGATGGGAAGGTGGGCATTTGAACCTTCTACGTGTCCCTCAGAAATGTCAGAAGAGCTGACTGCTTACCAAGTGAAAGAAGGGTAAGAAAGATGCCCTAAGCTCATGTTCTGTTCTTTCACAGGGCAGGGAAGGGAGAGAAAAACCATTCAGAAGCTGTAGATGGTAGACAACGAAGCAAACCACAAGGCCCTGGGGCGTGCAAAAGAAAAGTAAGGTAGCAGAGAGGGCATCAAGTCAGGATTAAAAACATATCCCCAGGGTTCAAATGGTCAGAAGACAGCTTCCCATCCCCTAAACTCCCTACTCTGAATGTCAGCCCTCCAGACCCAATCCAATGGAACCTCAAGCCAAGACAGTCATAAACAGCTGACAGCAAGCCCTGAAGACAAGGGTAAAAGAAAATGGAGGCCCCAGTAAGGAAAGAATAAAACTGCCATCCCAAACTGGAACACAGAACCCATTTCCCCAGCATTGCTATGTGTGAAGGTTAACTTCTCTGGAAGGCTTGACTCTAACTCTGGTCACTGTGTTGTAATCATCTTAAGGTCTGCTTCTTCCCTTAGTTTCCAGAGTCTGGAATAGAACCAAGTGCATAGCAGGAGTCTAAGAATATTTAATGAGGCCAGGCATGGTGGTTCATGACTGTAATCCCAGCACTTTAGGAGGCTGAAGCAGGAGGATTACTTGAGGCCAGGAGTTTGAGACCTGCTGGGGCAGCATAGCAAGAACCTATCCCTACAAAACAATTGAAAAATTAAGGCGGGTCGTGGTGGCTCATACCTGTAATCCCAGCACTTTGGGAGGCTGAGGCGGGCAGATCACCGGAGCTTGGGAGTTCAAGACCAGCCTGACCAACATGGAGAAACCCCGTCTCTACTAAAAACACAAAAATTAGCTGGGTATGGTGGCACATGCCTGTAATCCCAGCTACTTGGGAAGCTGAGGCAGAATCGCTTGAACCCAGGAGGCAGAGGTTGCAGTGAGCCAAGATGGTGCCATTGCACTCCAGCCTGAACAATAAGAGCAAAACTCCAGCTAAAAAAAAAAAAAAAAAAAAAAAAATTAAAAAATTAGCTGGGTGTGATGGTGCATGTCTGTAGTTCTAGCTACCTGGAGACTGAGGTGGGAGGATCACTTGGGGTTACAGTGAGCTATGATTGCACCACTGCACTCCAGCATGAGCAACAGAGCAAGACCCTGCCTTAATAATTAATGAACGAAGAAGTAGGGAAATGAATGTCTGGGCATCTATGAAATGACACCAGTAATCATCTTAAGGAAAGATCTCAGTGGTACGAACAAAGTCCCCAGTGGTGAACTCCAGTGAGTAAGTTTCAGGTGTTGTCTTGACCAGCCATATACTGTTCTGCAGATTGTCCACTGAGCAAAGATACCTGACTAAGCAGGTAGGAGGGAGTCGAAATATAGCCTGTGCTCCCCTTGCCAAACCATGAGCCTGTCCTAGGGCTTTGTCTTCGTGGAAGAAGGAAGGCTTTTCCACTGCATGCAAAGACTCTGAATGAACTAGCAGTGCCCATTCCTGGGCCTTACTGGACTCAATATGTTTATGAGCTATTTTTCTTCAGGAAGGCAAAAGTAAAGCATTAGTTGCCAAGTAAGAAGGTTTGATGGAAGAGTAAGACAAAGTAAAAAAGAATGCCAGGGACCTGAAAGCAAACTTCAGCTTAACGATTTTTTGTTGTTGTTTTCTCTGCCATAGTAAAAGCAAGCTTTGCTTAAGAAGTCCAGCTTTGCTTAAGAAAAGCTCATAAAGGCAGAGATCCTTACCTAATGGCAATGGTTAGCTTTCAGAGTAGATAATTAAATAAGAGCATATTCTAATCTCCAGCCAGTGCTTCCTACTAGCAGAATCTAACCAGAGAACAGCTGGGAGTCTGGGAAATGCAGTTTTCAGGCTTCCAGTCCCTTGAAAAAACAGAAAAGAACATCAAAGGGCAGGAGTGGAGTAAAGTAAGGGCATGTATGGAGACGAGTTAAGAGGCTGGTGCAATCATCCTGCTGAGGGGTGCTGACGCTTGGAACAGAGTATAGCAGATAGAAGCATCACTTGTGTATCAAAGACACACTGTCTCCCTCCTCCTCAACGAGAAACCATTGCTCCCCTCTCGGAATTCCCTTGCAACTTCCCTGACGAAATTCACCACTTTTCCTAATACAATCATGCATCACTTAATGACAAAGATACATTCTTAGAAATACATCATTAGGTGATTTCATCATTAGGTGATACCATCATAGAGTGTACCATGCAAGTATAGCCTCCTGCACACCTAGGTTATATGGTGTAGCCTATTGCTCCTAGGCTGCAAACCTGTACAGCATGTTACTGTACTGAATATTGTAGGTAATTGTAGCACGGTAGTAACTACATGGGTATCTAAACATATCTAAACATAAAAAGGCACAGTAAAAATATCGTATAAAACTTTTAAATGGTACACCTATATAGAGCAGTTCCATTATAATCTTATGCGACCACTGTCATATTTGTGGAATATCATTTACCAAAATGTGCTTATGTGATATATGACTGTATATTACTGTTATCTGCATATTACTCTCACATTCTCTACTCCACCATAATCTTCTGAATTGAGTTGGTATCTATCTGATTCATCCTCAAATCAAATAAAATAATTATATGAAAAACTTTTTAAACTGTAAAATGTCATAAGAATAAGAATAAGGTGAATCCTGTTGCAATTCTTGTATGGGCCAGGAAAATGTTGAATATATCCATGAATGACTATATATGAACATCACACAATTGTATCTCAATAATTTTTTTAGTTTTATGTTACTGTTTTCCTAATTTCTTTCTCATTTTTACTTTTTATTTTCATTTGTGGTAGCTTAATAAGAATATCATTGAACACTTGTTTTTTTGTTTTTGTTTTTTTTTTTTTTTTGAGACGGAGTCTCGCTCTGTTGCCCAGGCTGGAGTGTAGTGGTTAATCTCGGCTCACTGCAACCTTTGCCTCCCAGGTTCAAGCAATTCTCCTGCCTCAGTCTCCCAAGTAACTGGGATTACAGGCATATGCCACCACGCTTGGGTTTTTTGTTTGTTTGTTTGTTTGTTTTTAACTTTCAGTAGAGATGGGTTTTCACCACATTGACCAGGTTGGTCTCAAACTCCTGACCTCAAGTGATCCACCTGCCTCGGCCTCCCAAAGTGCTGGGATTATAGGCGTGAGCCACTGAGCCTGGCCTAAATATTCTTCATTACATCTATTTTCATACTACAGAAGCTCACAACTTTTTATTTTCCTAGTTTGTCATTTCTTTTTTCTCCAACTACCTTCTTACGAGTAACTTTTTAATCTTGGCCAGCTGTGGCTTTTATTAGCCCCACAAGAGAAAACTCTTTTTTTTTTTTTTTTTTTTGAGGCGGAGTCTCGCTCTGTCGCCCGGACTGGAGTGCAGTGGCCGGATCTCAGCTCACTGCAAGCTCCGCCTCCCGGGTTTACGCCATTCTCCTGCCTCAGCCTCCTGAGTAGCTGGGTCTACAGGCGCCCACCACCTCGCCCGGCTAGTTTTTGTATTTTTAGTAGAGACGGGGTTTCACCGTGTTAGCCAGGATGGTCTTGATCTCCTGACCTGGTGATCCGCCCGTCTCGGCCTCCCAAAGTGCTGGGATTACAGGCTTGAGCCACCGCGCCCGGCCCAAAACTCTTAACTGGAAGGAGAGTGATCTTTGATTTGTTTGGTCATGTTACCCATTCACCTTCACACACACATACTATTACAGTGCTCTGCAAACCATGGATGTTCAAAAAAACACCATCTCAGTCATGATGGCACAGTCTGAGATATAGACTGGAAGCATTATTTGAAATGGGTTTGAAATGGCGAAGGAGATTCAGTCTCCTTGGTCTCGTATCAACGGATGACTTGTGTCTGCTGGAGGTTATGAAAACAGATTCTGTATGAGTCAAGTGAGAGCTCAGGGCCTTGTCAGAAAGTGGACAGTGAGTCTTTAATATTTTGTGTCCTATTTTGTTGGTTAAATAAAATAGAGTGGGTTGAAATTGCAATAAATGGAAACTTAATTTACTTTCAGAAAAATATTCCTAACAATGAGTATTGTAAAAAAAAAAAAAAAAAAGTACGTAGGAAACTGTATTAGTCAGGGTTATCCAGAGGGGGAACAAGTAGGGTGTGTGTGTGTGTGTGTGTGTGTGTGTGTGTGTGTGTGTATGAGTTTATTAGGGAGAATTGGCTCACACGATTATAAGGTGGAGTCTTACAATAGGCTGTCTGTGAGCTGGGGTAGAGAGAAGTGGCTTATTCAGAGTCCAAAAGCCTCAAAAGCAGGGAAGCCAACAATGCAGCCTTCAGTCTGTAGCCAAAGGCCGAAGAGCCCTGGCAAACCGTTGGTGTAAGTCTAAGAGTCCAAAGACTAAAGAACCTGGAGTCTGATGTACGAGGGTAGTAGTAGAAGGAAGCATCCAGCACAGGAGAAAGAAGGAAGCCAGAACACTCAGCAAGCCAGCTTGTCCCACCGTCTCCTGCCTGCTATGCTCTAGCTGCACTAGCAGTCGATTAACTGGTGCCTACCTACGTTGAGGTTGGGTCTTCCCCTCTCAGTCCACTGACTCAAATGTCAATCTCCTCTGGCAACACCCTCACAGACACACCCAGAAACAACAATTTACCAGCCATTTAAGCATCCTTCAATCCAGTCAAGTTGACATCTAATGTTAACCATCACAGAAACCAACATCATATTTTCTTTTATAGATTGTTTAAAATAGAATGGCTTTGCACTTGAAGAGTTTAACAGAAGGGAAAGGCCAATGGACTTAAAACAAACAAACAAAAATGAACAAACAAAAAAGCCAGAACTTCAACACAAAGTCCATCAGTTATTGATTATGTAATTAAGGACAAGTCATTTACATTCTCTGTTTTCAGTTTTCAACATCTACAAAAATGGATAGTAATTCTCAGGCAAAGACAGTAGTTGTTCCCTAACATCCACTCTCCTTTTCCATCTTTGATAAGGGAACGCCCAAGTTCTGGCTGCGGACATGGCCACTGAGCTAAAGATACACTTCCCAGCCTCCTTTGCATCTAAATGTGGTCATATGATTGAGCTCTGGCCAATGGGATGTGAGCAGAAGTCATGTGTGAAACTTCTCAGATAAATCCATAAAAAAGGGGAGCACGCCCTGAATTTCCCTTTTCCCTTTCCAGAAGCTGAAATATGGACCTCCCTGGATCACTACCTTCTGTCACATGAGAGAAAGTTTTATTTTGTTTTAAACCAGGCTAAGTTGATCTTTGTTAAAGTGTCTGAACCTACACATTACTACATTTCTACTTGAAAATGCTACTGGAATATCCTTATTAGAAGAAAAATAAAGATAGCATCTTGTAAATGTTGAATTGTTTACTCATTAGCCAGGATTATTATGATGTGTCTGAGTTATTTCTATAACTTTCATTTCTCATTTAATCACAGTCATTTGTCATTTAATCACAGTTGTTATTTAATTTTTCATGTGTGAATGTCTTCTCAGATAAAGTGAAATCCACTTGAAGTCAGCAACTTTTCATTAATTGACAGCATCGCTAAATATTTTCTTCATATGTACTACTCAATATTTATCATTTGATTTTTTTTCATAGCACCCAGTTTGGTGCTGTGCAACTATTAAGTATGAAATAAATGTTTGCAAAAAGAGAGAGAGAGAGAGAGAGAAAAGGAGCAGGGTGGTGGGAGGGAGGGAAGGAAGATTGATTGATTCATTATGCTCATGCCTAAAGATTTGTGGTGATGGATGCTGGGGCCTGAAGGAATGGTTTAGATCAATGGTTCTCAAAGTGTGGTCCTCGGGTCAACAGCATCAGCTTCACCTGGGAGTTCATTAGAAATTAATATTCTTGGGCCAGGCATGGTGGCTCATGCCTGTAATCCCAGCACCTTGAGAGGCTGAGGCGGGCGGATCACGAGGTCAAGAGTTCAAGATCATCCTGGCCAATATGCTGAAACCCCGCCTCTACTAAAAATACAAAAATTAGCCTGGTGTGGTGGCATGCGCTTGTAATCCCAGCTGATCAGGAGGCTGAGGCAGAAGAATCACTTGAACCTGGGAGGCAGAGGTTGCAGTGAGCCGATATCATGCCACTGCACTCCAGCCTGATGACAGAAAAAGAAAGAAAGAAAGAAAAGAAAGAAAGAAAGAAAGAAAGAAAGAAAGAAAGAAAGAAAGAAAGAAAGAAAGAAAGAAAGAAAGAAAGAAAGAAAGAAAGAAAGAAAGAAAGAAAGAAAGAAAGAAAGAAAGATGCTTGAGCTCCACCATAGGCCTACTGAGTCAGAAAGCCTGGGAGTGGGAGTCAGCAAAGATGTTTCAACAGTTCTTCCAGGTGATTCTGATGCACATTTGGGTCTGAGAACCATTGCTTTAGCTGTTCTCAGCCACCCTGCCTATGAGTGTGATGGACTCCTGTCCAATCCAGTAAAATTAGAGGATCGGTGGTACTATCCACAATTGTGTATTAAATGTACATTTTGCATTAATTCATGTAATTAACTCACGTAAATTAATTACATGACCACTTATAACACCACTTGTAACAGTGCCAGGCATATAGGTAGTCCCAATAATTAATGATTGTGTTGTTTTATTATTGTTACTGACAAGGTTCTTGTTGCAATTTGCATTCAAATGATGAAGCAATTTCCTAGGTAGGAACAACACCTTCTTGAAACAATTAAAATGCAGTCAGAGAGTTTCTTTAAAATGGGATTTTAAAATTCCATTTCTAGGCACCTAGAGAATACTTCTTTAAGAGCACAAGGGATCTATATAGTAATTAATTAGTGTATATATGTGTGTGTGTATGTATATATGCATATATATGTATGTGTGTGTATATATGTCCCTTGTGCTCTTAATTCTGTATGTTTAATTTGTTCATGATTTATGACCTATGACACACATATATACACACACATATATACAGTAATTAATTACTATATCTATCCCTTGTGCTCTTAAAGAAACATTCTCTAGGTATAAATGCCCATTACATTACTAATTCATAGCCCTTCCAAAAAAAGTGAAGGAATAACCTGTCTACAACTGAACACATCTCAAAAATGTATGGTTACATGAAAATGCAAGTTTAGAGGAATACTATTATGTGCATTTAAAAAATACATAAAATTTACAAAAATTAGCCAGGAATGGTGGTACATGGCTGTAATCCCAGCTACTTGGGAGCCTGAGGCACGAGAATGGCTTGAAATGGTGAGGTGGAGGCTGCAGTGAGCTGAGATCACACCACTGCACTCCAGCCTGGGCAACAGAGCTAGATTCTGCCCCAAAATAAATAAATAAATAAAAATATAGGTAACAATACTATATATACATATTACTTACCAATACAGTAAGCATTCTAAAATGTGTGTGGTGATACCTATCCATTTCAGGATAGTTATAGCTTCTGGACAAGGAAAAGATAAAGGGATGAAAGATAGAACTTCAGCTGTAACTACTGCGTTTTATTTCTAAAAATTAAAAAAAAATGAAGGGGAGTGTATTAGTCCATCTTGCATTGCTACAAAAGAATACAGGCTGGATAATTAATAAAGAAAAGACGTTTATTTAGCTCAAAGTTTTGTAGGCTGTACAAGAAGCATGGTGCCAGCATCTGTTTCTGGGGAAACCTCAGGAAGCTTCCAATCATGGCAGAAGGCAAAGGGGGAGATGGCATGTCACATGGTGAGAGAAGGAGCAAGAGAGGTGCCAGGCTCTTAAACAACCAGCTCTTGTGAACTAACAAAGTGAGAACACATTCATTACCATAGGGAGGGCACCAAGCCATTCATGAGGGATTTGCCCCCATAACTTAGCCTCCACTAGGCCCCAACTCCAACATCGGGGAACAGGTTTCAGCATGAGATTTGGAGGGGACAAATATGCAAACTATTTCAGGGAGATATCTAAAATAAAGTTTACCTACATTAAATTTGGATACATGAAAGTCTATTAGAAGGCCGGGCGCGGTGGCTCAAGCCTGTAATCCCAGCACTTTGGGAGGCCGAGGCAGGCGGATCACGAGGTCAGGAGATTGAGACCATCCTGGCTAACACGGTGAAACCCCGTCTCTACTGAAAAAAAAAAAATACAAAAAATTAGCCAGGCGTGGTGGCGGGCACCTGTAGTCCCAGCTACTCGGAGGCTGAGGCGGGAGAATGGCATGAACCCAGGAGGCAGAGCTTGCAGTGAGCCGAGATCACGCCACTGCACTCCAGCCTGGGTGACACAGCCAGACTCTGTCTCAAAAAAAAAAAAAAAAAAAAAAAAAAGGCTATTAAAGTATTTTCTATATTTTCTATATGCTTAATTTTTTCATAATTTATGGTCTATAACATTTAAAATATTGATACTAACTTTTACATGCAGTTTTATTACTTAGTAAAACTTAAATATCACCTCCTTTGGAAACCTTGCTGGAATCTTCTGGAAATCTCCCTCCTTGGGTTCCCACAGGTCCTGGTTCAGTTCAGTACCCTTTTGTGGCCCACATCATTTATTTATTTATGACTCAGGTGTAAAGTGTTAGGATCTCAATTGCAATGATTGGCCCTCCTTCCTCTTTTTATCCTACTCAAAGTTTAAGTCTAGGATGGCTGCATTATTATATGCCCTAAAAATACTTATTCGATAAGGTAATGAAACCAACTTATGTATTCCATAATTGCTGATGAGGTGTGCCAACGGTTGCTGATAAAAATGAGGAAGGAAATGCATATGAAGGAAGGTACAGTCATGAAACAATACCCCAATAAACCCAGTGTTGATCAAATCCTCAGGCTGCCACAACAAAATACCATAGGCTGGATGGCTTATGGAACAGATTTTTTTTTTTAAGACAATCTCACTCTGTCGCCCAGGTTGGAGTGCAGTGGCACGATCTCGGCTCACTGCAACATCTGCCTCCCAGGTTCAAGCGATTCTCCTGCCTCAGCCTCCTGAGTAGCCGGAACTACAGGTGTGTGTCACCACACCTGACTAATTTTTGTATTTTTAGTAGATATGGGGTTTCACCATGTTGGCCAGGATGGTCTTGAACACCCAACCTCAGATGATCTGCCCGCCTAGGCCTCCCAAAGTGCTGCAATTAACAGCGTGAGCCACTGCATCCCGCTGGAACAGAAATTTATTTCTCACAGTTCATGAGCTTTTGAAATCCAAGATTGAAGTGTTAGCTGATTCAGTTCCTGGTGGGAGCCCTCTTCCTGGCTTGCAGATGGCTGCCATCTCTCTGTATCTTCACATGGCACAGAGAGAGCTCTGATGTCTCTTCTTCTTCTTACGAGGACACTAATCACATCTTGAGGGCCCTACCCTCATGTTCTAATCTAACCCTAATTACCACCCAAAGGCCCCACCTCCAAATACCATCATATTGGGGGTTAAGGCTTCAACACATGAATTTGGGGGAGACACGAACATTCAGTCTATAGTATCAGTCCAAAGTTAATTCCCTACCTGTGATCATTTTACAGAATGAGCAGGCAGAGTTTCTGCTCTAGGGGATGCTACCCCTGGTCAGAGACTCCTGTGGATTTGGCAGGGAGGAAACTGGTCAGAATTGTATGGCCTCTTTCTTATTGGCATGTTTCTATAATCTCTTCACATACCTGAATGCCCGAAGAATAAATGAATTTCAACATATATGTGCTTTGTAATTCTCATCAGTTTGTCATCGTCATTGATTGCTCTCCCGTCAAGATGATGGAGGATTTTAGCTTTTGCAATCAATTATAGAATCTCCTAATCAATTATACAGTCCTTGAAAGGTCTTCATATCCTTCATGCAAAAGTCATTTCAATTTTTAATTATTTCTTTAAAAAAGAGTGATTTGATGCATTCATTCTTTAAGGTAAAAAAAAAAAAAACCATACGCATAAGCAGTTAGAAAGAATTAGATAAATTATTGTAAAAATCAATTCAATAATCAATTATTACAAAATCTAAATATCTACTTGCACAAGACGGTTGGGTATGTTAACATAACCAGATAACTGGTTATTGATAGACCACAGGGTTCATAATTATTCATTACCTGGATGCAATGCTGATTTCTCACTGTGCTGATAAATATCATTAGCTATGTTTAAAAAAAGATCTTATTCACTTAATTAAGACCCCATAGAAGGTAGATCTTGTTTTTTTAATCTCTAAACAAAAAAGATTCTTTTTTTATTTTTTATCATGACATTTTAAAATTGTGTACTTTCCTCATTTAGAACTTCAAGTTCCTGGGTTTGTAAGACCAACTGCCAAGCCTCCTATTGTCAAAAGAAGTTTCTGGGAGTCCCTCCTGCTTATTCCATTTCCATAAACCTCAGGATTCAGACTGATGACTCACCATATTAGGTTTCTGTCAATAAACTGATGTTTCTCACCACTGCTCTCTAGAGCACTGTAATTTTAGCTTTAAGATACCGTGATAATTTCTCCTACCTGCAAATTCACACTCATTAAACTGGGTGATAATTATGCAAGGACTCACTAACAAAAGCATTACAGCCAGGGAACAATTCCATAATTCATGTCTAGGTTTTGTTATTGTCCTTGTTTTTCCTTTGGGTGATGGATTTTTTTTTCTCTCCGTAACCCAAAAGATTTTTCAGCTTAAATAAAGGTGGCATTGTAGTGGTCGTTGTAAAATTGATTCAAAACTAGCCAGTGAAAAAATACATTAGACTAACAGAAAAGAAAGTGGGTTTTGTTTTATTTTACTTTTGAGACAGGGTTGTCTAGTTTGGAGTGCAGTGGCATGATCACGACTCACTGCAACCTCAACTTTCCTGGACTCAGGGGATCCTCCCACCTCAGCCTCCTGAGTAGCTGGGACTACAGATGTGCACCACCATGCCCGGCTAATTTTTGTATGTTTTTGTAGAGACAGGGTCTTGTCATGTTGCCCAGGCTGGTCTCCAATTACTGGGCTCAAGTGATCCACCCACCTTGGTCTCCCACGGTGTTGGAATTACAGGTGTGAGCCACTGTGCCTGGCTCTAGAAGGCAGAATTTTAGACATGACTGCCTCATATCTTATTCTGTTTCAGGACTACCTTAAGTCTGTTCTCCACAACTTTTTAGTCTCTATAGGCCAGTTGCACTAGGAACCACTCTCCCATCTATTCTTACTTATAACTACAAAACACACAGCAAACTGTGCGTAGGTACATATATGTTTATTCACCTGATGAGCTTTTTACTTTGTGCTAACTATATGGCTGACATAATTTGCGGCTCTGTAGAATTCAAAAACAAAACAGTCACTTTTTAAAGAATGCATGGGTATAATATAACTCAGTAAATCACAGAAGAAATACAATGACCAACACGTATTTGAAAAACTGTTCACATCTACCAGTAATCAATAAAATATAAACAAAGATGACAATAAGGAACTGTTACCTATTAACTTAGAACAGATTTTTTAACATTTTATTATTCTGTAGCAAGTATGAAAGGGACTTGGTTACTGTACCGCAGCTACTCCCAAATCTTCCTAATTAACAGCAAAAAAAGATTTCTGAGTTATTGAATCTTATAGGAAATATCTGGATGGTCTAAACTGATCGTAGTCTCACTATCCATGCCGGCACCTAGTTTCTGCATATGCACATAATATGGTTTGGCTGTGTCCCCACCCAAATCTCACCTTGAATTATAATAATCTCCATGTGTCAAAGGCAGGGCCAGGTGGAGACAACTGAATCATGGGGGTGGTTCCCCCACACTGTTCTCATGATAGTGAATAAGTCTCATGAGATCTGATGGTTTTATAAATGGGAGTTCCCCTGCACATGCTCTCTTGCCTACCACCATGTAAGAAGTGACGTTGCTCCTCATTTGCCTTCTGCCGTGATTGTGAGGCCTCCCCAGCCATGTGGAACTGTGAGTCAATTAAACCTCTTTCCTTTATAAATTATCCAGTTTTGGGTATGTTTTTATTAGCAGCATGAGAACAGACTGATACAGCATGTGATGTAATTCTGTCTGTGAAACACAAAGGGAAATCTGCTACGGAGAGGGGGTGGCTAGAAAGATTCTCTTCTTTCTTAGAAAGGGACCCAAGACAGTAATACTCTCTGCTTTCTTGCCTTGTTTGTATACCTCTGGGTATACAAACCAATCTTTGTATTGTAGATTAGATCCAGCAATCTAATCCCAGGTTTTTATCTTAAAGAAATAACTAAGAAAATATGCAAAACTTTACATACAAGTCTGTTTAGTTGCAATTGGGTTGCTCTTTTGAATAGGACAGCCTTGAATGGAGTTCATTTACTATCACGAAAAATTAGAAACAGTCATAAATGTCCAACAATATGAATTTGGTTAAGAAATTATGAGACATCCATAAGCTACTACATATTCATAAATCATATTGTAAATGAGTAGGAAAATCTTCATGACATACTGTTAAGAGATAAAAGTGCAAAAGCAAAAATTTTTGGAAGCATATTGTGTGTGTGCATATGTGCGTGTGTGTGTGTACATATATTCCCCTAGAGAGTGGAATAATGAGACTCTTATTTTCTTTTTTGAGCTTATTTGGACTTTTTCAAAGTTTGTAGCATTAACATTTTTCCCTTTGCAACTCAAGGGAAAAAATGTTATTTTTAAAAACTGAATCATATTTGAGTATTATAACAGAGTACAAAGGAGAGGTGGCCTAACCCTAAGAGGGAGTGGGCCATTTCTAGAAGGTGTGCTGGAGCTGAGTCCTGAAGTCAGCCAGGATTATCTGTTGGTGAAGGGAAAAGGGTATTTCAGGCAGAGGAGAAACCATACATGGAGAATCGGCTTTGGAGAGAATCAAACTCCAATTTTTGTCTGCCATATCTTGCAGCACCATGTCAAGGTCACTTTATGGAGTTTCCTGCACCATACTTTCAGTACCAGTGCATGGATAATGATTCTTACCCCTTACTTACTGCAGATATTAGTATGGTTCTCATGCCCAGTGTGGCTCACAGACCAGAGCCTGCAGCCTGTAACTCTGTGCCTTCCAACACTGGATGGGCAATATTGTTGCATTAAAGCTATATAATTTGAGAACAACTGGGAAAAGCTACCCAGCCCCAAAATGTAAATCACTAACTGAACACTGAAAAGACATCCATAGAGATTCATTCTTTTGGGGTATATAAAAAGAAAAGTATGTCTTCACTCTCCCCATGTTTCTTTTTAAAAGTGTTAACTGCAAGCATGGAGCACAGAGTCAACTATGCTTTAGGATGGCTGCCAACCACCGTTTTTCTGGGGAATCGTCCTTCCCCTATCCTCAGAGACACTACATGTTGATTGGTTCAGTCAACATCCAATACTAGCTGGGCTTAACCCCATCTTCTCAAAGGAATTTGAAATAAATGAAGTGTTTTTAGTTGCAGTCAGCCTGTTTCCCTGAATAGAAGAGAGGTCAACTTGGTTGTTATTCCTGGAGGCCTTTTTCCACCATGATGAATAAGAAGGCAGAGAAAGTGGTATGCACCAAGATAGATGAATGATGCAGGGGGCAGGAAGAAGCAGACCTGAGATACAGAGTATGTATTAAGGTAGACTACCTACTATAAGAAACAGCCCCAAATCTCAGTAGCTTAAGACAATACAAGTTTATTTCTTGCTCATGCAAAAATTCAAATCTAGTGATGCTGGTTGGACAGCTCTCCTGTGAGCTCTTTCCAAGCAGTGACTCAGGGACCCAGGCTCCTTCCATCTCATGTCTCCATCATCTTATGGCTTCAAGAGCCCCATGACATCATCCCAACCAGGAGAGGGGAGGAAGAGAGAGAATGTGAAAAATCACAAGAGACGTTTTGTGATGTATGCTGGAATAGGCATACCTCACTTCTTTCCACTATCCATTAGCCAGAACTCAATCACATAGTTCTGTAACTGCACTGGACCAAACTGGTTCAACTCCTATGTAACAAATCTGTGAGTTAATTTTTAGTTGCCATGGACCCCATCCCCCCAAGTTGAAGGTCATGTAACCTGAGCATGCCCAGATGAACCCAGCATGCAACCACGAGTGGAACCGAAGTGCTTGGACTGAGGGGCAAGGACTGAATCAAGAAGCAGACATCTTGGAACGTCTTGTATTCCTTCATGGTAGGATCCAGAATCTAATCAGATTGAGCCCAGGTGTCACTCCATGGCAGAATCTCATCAGATCATGCCTCCTGGCACTACTGCATTGTAAGATCCAATCAGATCACACCTCACTACACTATGCTTATAAAACCCGACCCAACCCCCAACTGAGGGAGACAGATTTGAAAATTTCCTCCTGTCTCCTCGGCAGTTCACTGGCAATAGCCTTTTTGCTGCAAAAACTCAGTGCTTCAGTGTTTGGCTTTCCATTGCATGCAGACAAATGAACCCAGTTTGGTTTGGTAACAGTTCTACCTAGATGCAAAGACGACTGGAAAATTTAACTCCACTTTGTGCCTACAAAAGTAAAAAGAACCAGATATTGGTGAACACTAGAAGGATCTGCTACATACGGGAAAGAGAACGTCTTGGATTCCTTCTTGATCTTGTGCTATATGACACTTGATTGGTCGAATCCAATATCCTTACTCAAGCCAGCACAAGTGAGCTTCTAGTATTTATGGGCTAACAAATAATCAAAACACTTTCAGATGATAAAACATTTTGACAATCTCATTTAACTTTTACATCAAACCTGTGAAGTAGATCTTACTATCATGCTGAAGGAGAAACAGAGTCCCAGAGAAATGATGTGAATTGCCTAAGTACTGCAGCAGCAAGTAGAGCCATGGCTGGAATTAAATCCTTCAAACTCTAAAGCTGGGCTCTCTTTCCACTTCACTGTGTGCAAGAGCCTCTGGAGGAGACAGAATTAAACTCCTAGCCCTTTAGTGTGAGTGATTTTATTAGATTACTTACAGTCTGGAGGAAGAGAGAATGACAGCGTGAAGCCACCAGCTCTCAGGAGAAAGGGTACGTGGAAATGAAACGAAGGGTGCAAAGAGGAAAGTCCAGACACACCACACACTTCATCTTCTTCATAATTTTGCAGAGGTTTTGGTTGGCAGTCAGAAAGAAATCCAATCAAAGCCAAAAGGGTAGGACTCCTCTCTCTGTGGTGGGCTGCATTTTGTGTTTGACATTGGAACACACTCCAGTGTCTGACATGAATAACTTACAGAAAGCCCTGAAGAAAAGCAAGACAAGTGGTGAAGACCTTGAGTCATGGCACCCAGATGAAAGGCATTGGGTTGTCACAGCCTGGGTGATGAGGACAAGGATGAAGGAGAACTGAAAAGCCACCTTCGTGCACAGTAAATGATAAGATAACCCTGGAATGACAGCAAACAGCTGCTCGGTTTCCTCAGAGCTAACAGCTGCCACCTCTGCTGGGCTTTTTCCACCATCAGCTCCTTTGACAACCAGCCTAACATAATTGATGATCAAGGCTCTCCCGTGTGGCAGCAAAGCCTTTGCTGGGGGAAAGGTCTTTAAATGTTACTGGAGCGAGAGGGGAAAGTGCCAGGTAGGAACAACCTTGACAGAATAAAGTGAACAACAGAAAGTGCTGGAAGCAAACTGTTAAGAGGGTATGGATAGAGCTCTTGAGGCAGCAGTTCCCAAATATCTTTGTGGAGGTTTGCACTGGTCCCCAACACAAAAAGGACAATGTAGCAGGTTTCCCTTATATATTTCACTTAAAAGACTGTCCTTTATTCCAAGATTTCTTCTTTCATAGTTTTGATGTTAAATCTCCTTTTGTGAAAAGATAATGATAGAAGATGGTATTCTTTTTTTTTTTCCTCTCTCTTACATTCATGGCGAAATAAAATGTTGGCAGCACTCTATCAGTCCTCAGATTTTTTTTTCTTTTTCACAGGTCCATGAAATTTAAAAGTCTGGTACCCATGCAAATGCCCAGAACTGTTTAAGAATCATTCACAAAGAAAGAAAAAAAGAAGATAACTAAGAAAATACCCATATATATTAAAAGGATAAGCCACACAAATTTCAAGGACAAATCAATGCTCAGAAGTTAAGTAAATAGCAACATCTTTGAGGAGAGTCATAGCAGGAAACAAAAAAAGCTTAGTCAGTTTCTATCAGCCTTAGGAATCTGAACTCTCTGCCTTTCAAAGACATATTGAAAAAGGGAATGGATGGCTCAACCAAGCTTTGACTGTTGCTCACAATTATCTCTAACATGAGAAACACAGCTGACATGAAAAACTAGGGGCTATTAAACTTTTCAGAATGGATTACAAAATACTAGCCAGGAGCCAGCTGCAAAGATTTTGACAACAGAACAGCTCCCAATGTTCACAAGAGTACTGAGAAAAACTAACAATAGCAGCTGTTTTGCAAAAAGTGCAAAAGAAGGTTGAAAGAATGAGAACAACAAACAGATTGTGAAAATTCACCACGTTAACTCTTGGAATAGAAGCTCTAAATGTTTTGATAGAAAGGGGACTCCTCTATACTTCATCTGCTTATCCTTTAGGACCAGAGTATGTGACAAAATGACAGTGTTCAGGAAAGAAAAAGGCTTGGACGAAAGTGCACAGAAATAGGGTGAAAGAGGAAGGCATGTGTGAAGATAGGTTTCCCTTGAATTTCAGAACTCATGAACCCATGTAATTGCAAATTGTGTTCCTGACTAGCAATAACGTAAAGAAACACAACTGAGATATAAATGGAAAAAATAATAAATGAAATGTAAAGATATTCACATTTGCTGACAAGTCATAGAATTCATTCTCTTGCCTTATGTTTATAACTTTATGATGGAAAGGAAAAGGATGAGGAATATTTTGGGGAAGGATCTAGAATTTAGTAAACATCTATCGAGGACCAGGCACAATGCTTGAAACTCATAGCCTCTCTATATAGTATTTCATAAACTTCTAACAACAACATTCTGAGGTGAGTATTATGACCTCAGTTTCCAGATGAGAACACTGAGGATCATAAATAAGATGCTTGCCCAGAGGGTTGTAGCTGTCAAGTGTCAGAGTCAAGTACACATTTTCGCCACTATTCTCAATATCCAGTTATCCTCTCTGCCAAGGTGCAGAATGAATGATTATAGAAACTGAGGGATTCTCTGAGAATCCTTCCTCCCAGGGTTGCCCCCTACATCACCTGAGGTGCCAGTTCCAAAATCCTAGGTCTGCTGTTCCTTGTGCTGAACACTCTTATGAGCCCACATTAAAATTGATTTACTTTATGTCCTCTCAGGTAAGTACAGAAAGTCACTTCTGAGTGTCAAACTAGAAGAGAATTTATCTGATTAAATAATATGTAGTTATGTACTAATGGAAGAGGACAAAAGAACAATTCTCCTTCCAGGTAGAGATAATGGCCCAATCTTTATTAACAATCTGGGGGATGTAGCACCACTCCCTTTCAGGACCTGACTTCAGCACAACACTGGTGTACTGATCACTCCCCAGTGCACATTGCCAACTATAGAAGCTGATGCTCCCAGGGGCATCAAAGCCCAAAGACAAAACAAAACAAAACAAAACAAACCCCACACACCTGAAGAGCATCACTATAAAAGGAAATATGACAAAAAGAAGACACAGAATGAATGTAGTAGGTAAATAACAAATGCTAAATAAGCATAAAAATCTTCAAACAAGTAAGAGACAATATTGGCAACATGAAATAAGAACTAACAGAATAAGAAAGAACCAAGTGGAAAACCTGATTACAAAAAACACGATAGCTGAAATAAAATAACTCAGCAATTAAGGTAAATATCTCAAGGAATACACCTGAGAAACAAATTACTGAGCTGGGAGTCTGCCATTTCATACCCAGAACAAATAAAATAATAGGCTGAGTGTGGTGGCTCACACCTGTAATCCCAGCACTTTGGAAGGCTGAGGCAGGTGGATTGCCTGAGATCAGGAGTTCAAGGCCAGCCTGGCCAACATATAGTGAAACCCCGTGTCTACTAAAAAATACAAAAATTAGCTGGGCATGGTGGCACTCACCTGTAGTCCCAGCTACTTGGCAAGCTGAGGCAGGAGAATCACTTGAACCTGGGAGGCAGAGGTTGCAGTGAGCCGAGATCACACCACTGCACTCCAGCCTGGGCGATAGAGCAAGACTGTCTTTTTCTTAAAAGAATAATAATAATAATAATAATAATAATAATAATAAAAGTATATAAGGAAAGTTGAGAGATAATAGTAATGTCAACATGTATATAATGAGTGTACCAGAAGGAGGAGGAAGAAAAGAGAGTAGTCAATGTTTGAAGGCATGGCAGAGAATTACCAGGATTAAGGAAAGTTTCTCAGCTTGAAAGTCATTATAGAATGCCAAATAAGATTAAGGAAAAAACAACACCTAAATGTGCTATGTTGAAATTTATATCCAGCTAAACTGTCTTTTCCATGTGACTGAAATCCCAGCACTTTGAGAGGCCGAGGCGGGCAGATCACGAGGTCAGGAGTTCAAGACCAGCCTGACCAACATGGTGAAACCCCGTCTCTACTAAAAATACAAAAAATTAGCCAGGCATGGTGGCATGCACCTGTAGTCCCAGCTACTCGGGAGGCTGAGGCAGGAAAATTGCTTGAACCTGGCAGGTGTAGGTTGCAGTGAACCGAGATTGTGCCACTGCACTCCAGTCTAGGTGACAGAGTGTGACTCCGTCTCAAAAAAAAAAAGAAAGAAAGAAAAAATAGAAAAAGAGACTAATTTCCATAAAACATAATGACATGAGCATCTCTCCATTAAATAAAGAAAGAGCAAAGGGGGAAGTGCCAATTTTTAAAATTTATTTTAATTTTTTTAGAAGGAGTTTCACTCTTGTTGCCCAGACTGGAGTGCAATGGTGTGATTTCAGCTCACTGTAACCTCTGTCTCCCGGGTTCAAGCGATTCTCGTGCCTCAGCCTCCTGAGTAGCTGGGACTATAGGCGCCTGCCACCCACGCCCAGCTAATTTTGTGTTTTTAGTAGAGATGAGGTTTCTCCACGTTGGTCAGGCTGGTCTCGAACTCCCAACCTCAGGTGATCTGCCCACCTCAGCCTCCCAAAGTGCTGGGATTACAGGCATTAGCCACTGTGCCCAGCCAGAAGTGCCACTTTTAAAACCATCAGATCTCATGAGAACTCACTCACTACCATGTGAACAGCACAGGGGAAACCACTTCCATGATTCAATCACCTCCCACCAGGTCCCTCCCTCAACACGTGGGGATTACAATTTGAGATGAGATTTGGGTGAGGACACAGAGCCAAACCATATCATTCCACCTCTGGCCCCTTCCAAATCTCATGTCCTTTTCACATTTCAAAACCAATCATGCCTTCCCAACAGTCCCCCAAAGTCAAAGTCTTAACTCATTCCAGCATTAACCCAAAAGTCCAAGTCCAAGGTCTCATCTGAGACAAGGCAAGTCCCTTCCACCTATGAGCCTAAAATAAAAAACAAGTTAGTTACTTCAAAGATACAATGGGGGTACAAGTGTTGGGCAAATGTTCCCATTCCAAATGGGAGAAATTGACCAAAACAAAGGGGCCATAGGCCCCATGCAAGTCCAAAACCCAGAGGGCAGTCATTAAATCTTAAAGCTCCAAAATGATCTCCTTTGACTCCATGTCTCATACTCAGGGTACACTGATGCAAGGGTTGGGCTCTCAAGGCTTTGGGCAACTCCACCCCTGTGACTCCATAGGGTACAGCCCCTACAGCTGCTTTCGGGGCAGATGTTGAGTGCCTGTGGCTTTTTCAAGCACATGGTGCTAGCTGTCAGTGGATCTATCATTCTGGGGTCTGAAAGACAGTGGCCCTCTTCTTATAGCTCCACTAGGCAGTGCCCCAGTAGGGACTCTGTATGGGGTCTCCAACCCCACTCCTGGTACCAATTTTCTATATTAGTCCATTTTCACACTGCTATAAAAAGCTGCCTGAAACTGGGTAATTTATTAACAAAAGAGGTTTAATTGCATCACAGTTCTGCATGGCTAGGGAGGCCTCAGGAAACTTACAATCATGGCAGAAGGGGAAGAGGAAGCAGACACCTTCTTCACAAGGTAGCAGGAGAGAGCAAAGGGGGAAATGCCACTTTTAAAACCATCAGATCTCATGAGAACTCACTTACTATCATGAGAACAGCATGGGGGAAATCACCCCCCATGATCAAATCACCTCCCATTAGGTCCCTCCCTTGACACGTGAGGATTACAATTCGAGATGAGATTTGGGTGGGGATACAGAGCCAAACCATATTGCTTGTATACTTTAAAAAAATGTTTTCTAAAGGATGTACATGCAAAGATGTTTATGATAGCATCATTTGCAGTGATTAGAAGTTAAAAACAACCCCTTAGGAGAATAGTTAGATACGTGCTGTTCACAACATTTCATGTAGACATAGTAAGTTGTGCTTTAAAAGAAGAATCGACAGGAAATGACATGGTAGATTGTTATGTAAAACACACAAAGATTCAGTGCAAAAAATATAGGCACACTTTACCAGAAACATTAAGGAAAGTAGTTTGAGCTAAAAGCAAGTGATCCCAGAGAATAATTTGATTCTACACAAAAAAACCGAAGAGCATCAATAAAGGTAATTATGTAGGTGATTATAAGAGAAAATTGAAACACATATTTATTTCCCTTTCTTCTTTTTTATAAAAGCAATCATATAAAATAATATATATATAATTGTATTATTAGGCTCATAACATAAAGTCATGTAATATATTTGGCAATAACAACACAAAGGAGGTAGATGGTAGCAAAATTGTATTGGAGTAAGCAAGTAACACCAGATAGTAGCTCATATCCAAAGGAATAAATGAAGAGAACAAGAAAAGGTAAATAAGGTTAGTATAACAGACTCTATAAATATATACTTGCTTTCTTTTCTTCTCTTGACTTCTTTAAAAGACATAAAATGATATGAAGTAATAATTATAATAATAGATTGTTGGATTTCTATTATATACACATATTATATATGTAACAACAATGGCACCAAAAAAAGGAAGGAGAAAATAGGGCTATGTAGGAATAAAGTTTCTATATGTTACTATAATTAATTTAGTATAAATCTGAAGTTAATTCTGATAAGTTAAGATATATATGGGAGCACCTAGAGCAACCACTAAGAAAATACCTCAAAAATGCAATTCAAAAAAAACTCATTCAAGGAATTAAAATGTTACGCTAGGAAATAATCACTTAACTCAAAAGAAAGCAGCAAAGGAGAATAGAGGAACAAAGACAAGAGGCAGAAAACACAAAAACCAAAATAGCAGATATAAAAGCAATTACATCACTAATAACAGTAAACGTGAATGGATTAAACAAGCCAGTCAAAAGGCAAAAATTGCCAGTATGTTAAAAACAAGATCTAATTGTATGCTGTCTATAAGAGACACACTTCAGATTTAAATATTCAAATAGCTTGAAAGTTAAAGGATAGAAAAAGATATACTACACAAACAGCAGCCATAAGAAAGCTGAAGTGGCAATACTAATTTCAGACAACACAGATTTTTAAGAAATGTTTCTAGAAGTAAAGAGGGACATTTTACAATGATAACAAGGTCAATCAATCAGGGAGATATAACAATTATAAACATATCTCTGCACTTAACAAAGGAGCTCCAAAACATAGATTGTGAAAAATAACAGAACTAAATGAAGAAATAGACAATTCAACAATAATAGCTAGAGACTTCAATATCCTACTTTCAATAATTAATAGAATTAGGCAGAAGATCAACAACAAAAAAGGAAGACTTGAACAACACCATAAACCAACTGGACCTAACAGATACCTATAAAACATTTTACTAAACAACAGCAGAATACATAGTATTTTCTAGTGTGCAGAGAACATTTTCCAGGATACATGATGTGGTATTGGCCCTATTCTTTTGTTGTTGTTGTTGTTGTTGTTGAGACAGGGTCTCACTCTGTTGCCCAGGTTGGGGTGCAGTGGCACAATCTCAGCTCACTGCAACTTCTGCCTCCTGGGTTCAAGCAATTCTCCTGCCACAGCCTTCCAAGTAGCTGAGACTACAGGCAAGTGCCACCACGCCTGGCTAATTTTTGTATTTTTAGTAGAGACGGGGTTTCACCATGTTGCCCAGGCTGGTCTTGAACTCTTGGCCTCAAGTAATCCACCCACCTCGGCCTCCCAAAGTTCTGGGAACATAAGCATGAGCCAACTTGCCCGGCCAGCCCTACTCATCTCAATAAATTCTAAAAAGATTGAAAATTTTTTCAACTTTTTTTTTTTTTTTTAGATTCAGAGGATTCATGTGCAGGTTTGTTACATGGGTATATTACATGATGCTGAGATTTGGGGTCTGACTAATCCCACCACCCATGTAGTGAGCATAATATCCAATAGGTAGTTTTTCAACTGATGCCCCATTCTTCTCCTCCCCCTCCCATCTAGTAGCCCCCCCATGTCTTTTGTTCACATCTTTGTGCCCATGTGTACTCAATGTTGAGCCCTCACTTATAAGTGAGAGCATGCAATATTTGGTTTTCTGTTTCTGGGTCAATTTGCTTAAAATAATGGCTTCGGCTGGGCACAGTGGCTCATGCCTGTAATCCCAGCAGTTTGGGAGGCCGAGGTGGGCAGATCACAAGGTCAAGAGTTGGAGACCAACCTGACCAACAAGGTGAAACCCCATCTCTACTAAAAATATAAAAATTAGCCAGGAGTAGTGGTGCATGCCTGTAATCCCAGCTACTCAGGAGGTTGAGGCAGGAGAATCACTTGAACCCGGGAGGTGGAGGTTGCAGTGAGCAGAGATGGCATCATTGCACTCCAGCCTGGGTGACAGACTGAGACTCCATCTCAAAAAAAAAAAGAGATAATGGCCTCCAGTTGCATTCATGCTGCAACAAAGGGCATGATTTCATTCTCTTTTTAATGGTTGTGTAGTATTCCATGGTGTATATATATCATATTTGCTTTAGGCAATAAAAGGTTTGAAATTATGCAAAGAATATTCTCTGACCACAATGGAATTAAATTAGAAATCCACAAATACATGGAAATTAAACAATAGATTTTAAAATAACAAATGGGTCAAAAAAGTTCACAAAGGAAATTAGAAAATGCTTTGAGGCAAATGAAAATGAAAGCCCAATATACAAAAGAAACTGAAAATGACCTAAATAAATGGAAAGACATCCCCTGTTCATTGATTAAAGACTTAATATTGTTAGGCTAGCAATACTCCCCAAATTGATCCACAAATTCTATGCCATTCCTATCAAAATTCCAGCTGGCCTTTTTGCAGAAGTTGACAAGCTAATCTTAAAATTCATACAAAAATTCAATAGTCCCAAAAATAATCCAAACAATCTTGAAATAGAAGAATGAAGTTTAGGATTCATACTTCCCAACTACAAAACTCACAAGAAAGTTACAATAATCAAGACAGTGCACTATTGGCGCCAGGATAGACATATAGATCAACAGCATATAATTCAGAGTTAGAAGTAAAGCTTCATACTTACAGTCAATCGATTTTTGACAAGAGTGCCCAAACAATTCAGTGAGGGGAGAATAATTTCTTCAACAGATGGTGCTGGAACAATTGGATAGCCTACTGAATAAAGTAGGACCCCTATCTGGCACCATCTACAAAAATTAAATCAAGCTAGATCAAAGACATTTTAAATGTATGAGCTAAAACGATAAAACTCTTAGAAGAAAAGATAGCTGAAATCTTTCTGACCTTGTATTAAGCAATGGCTTCTTAGATCTAACATGAAAAGCACAGCAACAAAAGGAAAAATAGATATACTGAACTTCGCCAAAATTAAAAATTTTTGTGCTTCAAAGTATGCCATCAAGAAAGTGGAAAGACAGCCCACAGAATAAGAGATAATATTTACAAATCACATATCTTATAAAGGAATTGTAGCTACAATATATAAAGAATGCCTACAACTCGATAATTTAAAAGACTAATAAGCCAACTAAAAATTGGCCAAGGATTTGAATGCTCTTCCCAGGAAGATACATAAATGGCCAATAAATACATGGTAAGATGCTTAACATAATTGGCTATCAAGAAAATGCAAATCAAAGCCACAATGAGATATCACGCAAAAAAAGATTGCTACTAAGTGCGGGCAAGGATGTGGAGAATCTAGAATAATACTGGTACACTGCTAATGGGAATGTAAAATGATGCCACACCTTTGAAAGAAAAAAGTCTAGAAGTTTCCCCAAAAGGTTAAACATAGAGTTACCATCTGACCCAGAAATTCTATTCCTAGGCATGTACTTAAGAGAAAAACAAATACATATGTGCATATAAAAACTTGTACACAAATCTTCATAGCAGCATTATACACAATAGCCAAAATGTGGAAACAACCCAAATGGCCATCAACTGATGACCAGATAAATAAAATGTGGTATATTAATGCCATGGAATACTACTGGCCATAAAAAAGAATGAAGTACTAACTAATACATCCTGTAACATGAATGAACCTTGAAAATATTATTCTAAGTGAAAGAAGCAAGACATGAAAGGCTGTGTATTATATGGTTTCATTTATTATGAAATGTCCAGAATAGGCAAATCTTTAGAGGAAAAATAGGTAAGTGATTGCCTAGGGATGGAAGGAGGGTAGAGTTAGAGGGAAAATGACTCCTAATGAATATGAGGTTACTTCTTGGGGTGATGAAAATGTTATAAAACTTGTTGTTATAGTTATACAACTCTATGAAATACTAAAAATCATTGAAATTGTATACTTTAAATAAGTGACTTGTAAGGTATGTAAATTATATCTCAATAAAGCTGTCATTTTTAAAATATAGAAAAAATCTACAGAGAAAATTATTGAATAGTAATTAACTTTGGTTAATTCCTAGTAACCAGAGATTACAGATGGCTTTTAGTTCTTCTTTGTATAGTTCTGCATTTCCTAAATTCTCTATTACCATATACTGTTATGTCATCAGCAAGTTATAAATATTTCAAAATAGTTCTTCACTCATTCAACAAATACTTAGTAAACACTTTTCAGGAGAAAAGTATTGAGATTCAGAAAATAATGTAAGTCCCTCCTTGTGGTAGGCCATTCTTGCATTACTATAAAGGAATACCTGAGACTGGGTAATTTATAAAGAAATGAGGTTTAGTTGGCTCACAGTTCTGCAGGCTGTACAGGAATCATAGCACCAGCATCAGCTTCTGGGGAGGCCTCAAGAAGCTCACAATCATGGTGGAAAGCAAAGGGAGAACAGGCATCTCACGTGGTGGGGAGGAGGAGCAAGGTTGGGGAGGTGCCACACATTTATAAATGACCTGATCCTATGAGAACTCACTATCACCAGCCACAAACCATGAGGGATCCACTTCATGACCCACACATCTCCCACCAGAACTCATCTCCAACATGGAAGATTATCATTCAAGGTGAGATGTGGAGGGGACAAACATCCAAACCATATCACTCCTCTCATAAAGCTCAAAATGTAAGGAGATGACATGAAGGTTTAGAGAGTGCTGTAACACAGTTGCATACAAGGTATAGTAGTGGATGAAAAGTTCTGGTACTATCTGGAAAGGTAAGAAGGCTGTAGGGGGGGTTAAAACAAACAGAAAAAAAGCTTGAGTTGGGTCTTGAAGGATACGTAGGCATTCTCCAGGTGGATGAGGTGGAGAAGGGCATTCTGGGAAGAGAACAGGATGTTCAGAGGCTCTGATGTAAAGCCTCCTGCTTGGTAATTGTGTGATTCGTTAGGTATATCTGGATTTTAAAGCCTGTTGGGAGGTTGCAGTGGTGGTAGAGGAAGGCCAGCAAAATAAGTCTAGCAGGGTGAGCCGTGCTAAGGAGGGAGGACTGAGCACATTCAGCAAAGGTAGTGTCCTATAGAATTTATGGCTGCATTCAGCAGCAACCAGATATTACCTTAAGAAGCCTTCAAGGAGTACATTGTTAAGAGAGAACAGCATCTGTGGGATAAATAGAAAGAGGCTCATTTTACTTTAACTACACCCCAGAAAGATCTAAGCAATGATCTCAGGTTGGAAAGAACCAAACCTTTGGCAAAATAGTCTAAAACCCAGGCGCTGAGGATGTGCCCTGGTGTCCACCTTGGGTCCCACTTGCTTCTGTTGTTGCTTTTATCAGGCCTTTTTCTCATGGTTACTGAGCATCCCGTATTTGCAGGCCTGCTTTAAAGTACAAGATAGAGTTGCACCACTACCTCAGTTAGTCTCATTATTGAGGGATTTCAGATATAGGGTTTTGACGCAGAGCAGTTGAAGGTAGCAAAGCAACCAACACAGTGTGCTAAGAGACCAGTTTTCTTTTTACAAAATAGTAATGATACGGAATTATTTTCACCAAGTAATTATTATTAATTTTGTTGTTGTTGTTGTTGTTGTTTTGAGATGGTGTCTCACTCTGTTGCCCAGGCTGGAGTGCAGTGGCCCGTCTGGGCTCACCGCAACTTCCGCCTCCCGGGTTCAAGCAATTCTCCTGCTTCAGCCTCTCGAGTAGCTAAGATTACAGGCACCCACCACAATGCCTGGCTAATTTTTGTGTTTTTAGCAGAGACTGGGTTTCTCCATGTTGACCAGGCTGGTCTCAAACTCCTGACCTCAGGTGATCCACTCACCTCGGCCTCCCGAAGTGCCGGGATTACAGACATGAGCCACCACGCCCGGCCCTCAATAATTCGTAAGCTTTGAAGGGCTGAATCCTGAGTTTGACAATTTTGCCTAAACCTGGGACTTGGTTAAAGATTAAATAACTATACCTTTATTTCAACTGCATGAACTAGAAAACTAAAAGACAAGTGAAGACATGCACTGAGAAAGTAGAGTATACTATGACGGTAAATAGAAACTTTTTTAGCATTTTAATGAGAGAGAGACAGAGTGTGTGTGTGTATGACACATCAACACAAATAAATGAAAGAACTAGTGAGGATAGATGAGTCACTGAGAATGTTTAAAACTATTTGGCTCCCCCAGAAGACGACCAGATAGACAGTGAATGATTCAGCATGGGAAGTAACCAGTAAGAGCAAATGCAAATGCTAAAGGGATATGAAAGAAATCTCAGAGGTGGGGAAAACAATGGGGTCTTCACTTGCCACTGAGAGTTTTAAAAAGATTATCTCAGGGGATTAGTAAAAGGCAGAGCTTCAACCTGCTTGTTCTAAAGGTAGCTCATAAGGTATAGCTGAGAAAGACATTAGCCACTATATTTAGCTATTAACCTAAGAAGATTGTTTCCACAAAGAAACCTCTTGTTAGGTCTTGTCTTAGGGTTCTATCTTTAGTATGAAATCAGAAACAACTTTGTCCACACAGTGGCATACTGTGTACTTCTACTTATTCCACCCTGCCCCCAACTTAATGGGAGCCTTACTAAAGGTTCCAACAATTTCTGATGCCTGCAGCATTCATGTATCACACTCTGTTCTGCTCTTATAGAACAGTGCCCTCCAGAGTGACTTGCGTGATGAGTATTGTCTTAGTCTATTTATGCTGCTATAACAAAATACCTAAGAATTGGTAATTAACACATAATAGATTTTTTTTTTCTTTTTTTAGATGGAGTCTCGCTCTGTTGCCAGGCTGAGTACAATGGTGCAGTCTTGGCTCACTGCAACCTCCATCTCCAAAGTTCAAGTGATCCTCCTGCCTCAGCCTCCCAAGTAGCTGGGACTACAGGTGCCTGCCACCACACCTGGCTAATTTTTTTGTATTTTTAGTAGAGACAAGGTTTAGCCATGTTGGCCAGGATGATCTCGATCTCTTGACCCACCTCAGCCTCCCAAAGTGCTGGGATAACAGGCGTGAGCCACTGCGCTTGGCCAGAAATTTATTTTTCATAGTTCTGGAGGCTGGGAAGTCCAAGGTCAAAGCGCTGGCAGGTTTAGTGTCTGGTGAGGGCCTAGTCTTTGCTTTCAAGATGGCGCCTTGACCTCTGTGTCCTCATGTGGTAGAAGGGATGGAAGGATAACAAGGGACAAACACTAGTTTCCTCCAGACCTTTTACAAGGTGGCTAATCCCATTCATGAGGCTTCATTCTCATGACTTAATCACCTCCTAAAGACCCCCACCTATTAATATTCATGACTAAGACCAGATGCAGTGGCTCAAGCTGGGTGTGGAGGTTCACACCTGTAATCCCAGCACTTTGGGAGGCTGAAGTGGGTGATTACCTGAGGTCAGGTGTTTGAGACCAGCCTGGCCAACATGACAAAACCCTGTCTTTACTAAAAATACAAAAATTTGCTGGACATGGTGGTGGGTGCCTGTAATCCCAGCTACTTGGAAGGCTGAGGCAGGAGAATCGCTTGAGCTCAGGAGGCGGAGGTTGCAGTGAGCTGAGATAGCGATTGCACTCCTGCATGGGCAGCAGAGCGAGACTCTGTCTCAAAAAAACAAAAAATTCGTGATTAAATGTCAACTTACAAATTTTAGAGGATGCGTTTAGACCATAGTTAGTACCTAGAGGGTAGCGCCCACGTCTCTATATAGCATTTTAAATGGCATCTTAGACGTTCACCCAGAGATACCATAAATATTTGTTGGTGTTTGTGTAAGTCCGTTTTCGCACTGCTATAAAGAACCTCCCTGAGACTGGGTAATTTATAAAGGAAAGAGGTGTAATTGATTCACAGTTACACATGGCTACAGAGGCTTCAGAAAACTTATAATCATGGCTGAAGGTGAAGGGGAAGCAAGGCACGTCTTACATGGCAGCAGGAGAGAGGAGTGAGTGAGAGGAGGAAAACTTATTGGCACTTAAACCATCAGATCTTGTGAGAACTCCCTCACTATCATGAGAACAGCCTGGGGGAGGCTGCCCCCATGATCAATTGCTTCCTGCCAGGCCCTTCCCTGACAGTTGGGGGTTACAATTCGAGATGAGACTTGATGGGGACAAAGAGCCAAACCCTATCAGTGCTGCAGGTTATCCAGGCAAGAGTAAATATCCCAGTTGAATTTCAAACTCTAAGCAGCAAAGTTATCGTGCTACTTTGAACCTAAACCGGACTCCTTTTTTAAGAACTGAAAGTGATTTTTTTATTTTAAAAAATCCACCTAAACTAGTCATGCCTCAAACCTTCCATAAGTTTATAGCGCTGAATCCTGAACTTGACATGCAGATTCCATTTATCCAGTTGCCCTCAGGTAGGTAAATAGGTGGAGGAAGCTGGGTGTGTGTGCTTGAGCAATTACTGAGTGAGATGTGCCTGGCATTCTTGGCCTGTTCACTACCCCTTGCCTCATCCCTCCTATAGGCAGATCCTGCCTTCCCACTTAAGGGCAGGAAGTGTGGGACCAACTTTCCTAGGCTTTCTTCCAACCAGGGTATTGGCATAGAAGCCAGTCTTGGCCAATTGTGAGCTCAGGAGACACTCAACCAGGGTAGTTTTTTGTTTTTTAAAGTGTTTCCTTTATAAGGAAAAGAGACTAGTAAAAAGATATCTCTTCTGCACTGGTCGGGTATCTGCATGTGACGTGTGAGCCTTTGGAGGCATCAGTAGGTATGAGTGCAGCATCATAGCTGACATACCAATGATGTCAGAGAGGACAGGTGTAAGACATTAGCAGTAAGGGAGCAAGAGTCTCCTACAACGTTTTTGTGCCTCTGGATGAAACCCGGAACTACCCTACCTCAGACTTCTTAATTGAGATAGAAATTCTGACTTGAAGCAACTATTGGTTGGGTCTTTTATCACTCACTACTGAAGTCATCCCCACGGAATCATGGCACACTACCAAGGTGCATTCCTTATCTAAAGAAATCAGCAGCCCTCAGCTCCTGTGGGCTGCTGCCAGATAAGGATTTTACAAGAAGAGCCAGGAATCAAGATTTTTATATAAAACTCCAGAGTTTTAAATGTTGGCTCAAGCTAAAGAAAATTGTGCAGGCCAAACAAAACGTATCTGCAGGCCAAGTTCAACCTATAGGCAATTTTCAACCCCGATCTAACTAAGAGTTGTTGTAAGAACTAAATTAAATGAGTTTAAAATAAGATCAGTAATAATAATAGCACATACTCACATCACACTTAGTATGTGTCAGGTACTATTCTGCTTGCTTCACCACTTTAGTGTTCATATGTTAACTGATTTAAGTCTCAGAAGAACCTTATGAGGGAGGTGTAATTACTATCTCTATGTTACAGATAAAGAAAGTAAGGATAAGAGAAGTTAAGTAGGCTGGGCATGGCAGCTCATGCCTATAATGCCAGCACTCATTTTGGAAGGCCAAGGTGGGAGGATTTCTTGAGGCTAGGAGTTCAAGACCAGCCTGAACAGCATAGTGAGACTCCATATCTACAAAAAAATTTTTTTGTAATTAGCTGGGCATGATGGTGTGCACTTGTGGTCCCACATACTGGGGAGACTAAGACAGGAGGATCTCTTAAGCCTGGCAATTTGAGGCTGCAGTGAGCTATGATTGTGCCACTGTTCCTTGGGTGCTAGAGTGAGACTCTGTCTGAAAAAAAAGGAGAGAGAGAAGTTAAGTAACCTTGTTCTGGTTACACAGTCATGAAGAAATGGAGCAGGGATTTGAACCCAAACCCAGGAAATCTGGATTCAGATTTCATCTCTCTTAATCAATGCATTATGTTTGTAAAATAACCAGTACAAGCTTCTGATCCATGATAGATAGTCTGTGTAATTTCCCTTCCCAACATCCCCTCATGTGCTTTGAGGCAACTTCAGAAACAGAATTGGGGATTTCCTGATGCTAAAAAAAAGATAGTTTGGTATTTTAAATACTAATGAAAGTTGTCATTTCAACTGGACATCTCAAAAACTACTGTGATGTCTAGATCGGTGATCAGTATAATAATACATGGAATCTATATAGTCTTGACAGGGAGTTGGAACAGTCACAAGGACGTAATATGCTCATCTCTTGGTCGCCAGAGGACAAGAGTTGCACTGAAGATGGTGAAATGTTACATCTTCAGAGAAGACCACAAACCTCCCATCATGACTGCAGCTCTCCTCACCTGGGCTCCCCAGTTGTGCAGACTTGGATAGATGGATATGGATGGATGAATGGATAGATGAATCAATGGGCTTCCCAAAGGTATTCATCTATCTGCATATACCAGGAGACACTGTTATTTTGACTCTTCCATTACAAGATGAATTACAAAATAAACTAGAGTGTCAAAGTTAAACTTATCTGGTGTAGTTAACAACTGTAGTGTTTAATCAAATCTTCACTAAGCATTCCCTGAAGAAGGGCTTAGTGAAGGAAATTGATTCCATAGAAATAAATGTAGCTTGAGGGCAGGCACGGTAGCTCATGCCTGTAATCCCAGCACTTTGGGAGGCCGAGGCGGGTGGATCACCTGAGGTCAGGAGTTCAAGACCAGCCTGGTCAACATGGCGAAACCCCGACTTTACTAAAAATACAAAAATTAGCCAGTCATAGTGGTGTGTGCCTGTAATCCCAGCTACTAGAGGGGCTGAGGCAGGAGGATTGCTTGAACCTGGGAGGTGGCAGTTGCAGTGAGCCAAGATTGTGCCACTGCACTCTAGCCTGCAGCAACAGAGCAAGACTCCATCTCAAAAAAAAAAAAAGAGAGAGAGAGAGAAAAAGAAAAGAAATGTAGCACCAAACTGTTTAGGACAACATTGATATTGAGGAGACGAGGGATGCCATTCACCCGAGTGTCCACAATAGAAAATGATTTAAATTTTGGTACAGCCATAGAATTGACTATTAGAATATTATTAAAACATTGTTTACAAATGATATGTAATAAAAAAAACTTATGATCCAATATTAAATGAGAAAATGATACAAGTTGTTTATACAGTATATGTAAAAATGTATCATTTAAGTGATTTTTTTCTTAAACAACGAAAGACATTGAAAATGAATTATATAAGACAGGTAAGTAAACCAACAAATATTTATTGATTACCTACAATAAAGATACAAAGTAATAGACCAAAAAAAACACAAAAATTTCAAATTCCAAGATATTTCAATATAGCTGAGGAGATGAGATGCTCTCAAATAATTAGATTATGAAGAAATAGATGACAATTGAAACATGAAGATATATAACAGTTGCTATAATATCCGAAAGAGAGAAAGATTACCTTTGGCTGTGGTGATCCAGGGCAGGCTGTGAAGAGGAGGAGCGTGAGCTGAACCAGAGGTTAACTGGGATTTAGGCAGGCTATAGTGCATTCCAGGCAGGAATGGGAGGGATACAGGTTCCAGGCTGATGCAAGTATGGAAACATGCAATTTATGTTTAGTGTAATGCGAGGGAAAAACACTTGGGACCTCAGTTGGAATCCTGGCTCCATGATTTCTCTTTAATAAGGTTTGTTAACCTCTAAGGTCTCAGGATCTTCAGCCATAATAAGGGACAGTAAGGTATCTCATAGGATTCCTGTGTGGATTAAACAAGATTATTTATATATCATGCCCACATGGCACCCACCAGGAGCTTCCTAAATGTTAATTCCTGTGGATATTCCTTTGCCTTTCTCTTCAGCTTTCTTTGTTGTTCATTTATTCATTCATTCAGTCATCCATTCATTCAATCAGCATGTGGGAGCCCCTACGTAGCAAGCACTGTAGGGTTGGCTATGCTCCGTTTGCTCCAATCCAGCCCTGTGCCCCACCCTTCCTGCCCTGTTCTGGGGCCCCAAAGTCTGACCTCTATGGACTGTGTAAGGCTCTCTTGCTCTCTGGCTTCCCATTGGGCTTGGCCGGGAAATAATGGCAGGAAATCTGAGGGTGGGAGGAGAAAGAAGCAGGGCAACTTACCCAGTCTCCACTTGTCCCCTGCGTTGCCATGGCTGTGGTGGGTAGCTCCTTTCCCATAGCCTCAGCTCTTACCATCTCCAAACACAACTCCCCACTCTTGCCCCTTCAGTTCTACCGGCGGGGATAGCTTTCCACAGTGGTAGGCCCTGGGTGCCACATCGTGTGTTCCCTTAACCCTGCCCACATTTCTGTTCCTGGTTCCTGTCTTAAATTCCCGTCGGTTAAACTCCTTTAAGAATGCCATCTAGCTGGGTGTGGTGGTATGTGCCTGTAGGCCCAGCTACTCTAGAGGCTGAGGTGGGAGGATCGCTTTAGCCCAGGAGTTCAAGTCCAACCTGGGCAACATAGTGAGACCCCTTGCTGGTACCCTGACTGATACAAACCGTAAACAAGGTGGACAAGATCCTTGCCCTTATGGGGCTTATGTTCTGGTAAACAACCATAGTAACATAATAGCTTTGGATACAATGAAGAAAATAAAGTAAGGTAGTGAGATAGTGACATAGAATGGCTGAGAGGGGCTACTTGAGGGAATATTTGAGCTGGGATTTAAAGAATCAGAGGAAGCCAGCAATCCAAAGATCTGGGAGACTTCTATTTTAGGCAGTAGAGGCATACATGTAAAAGCCCTAAGGCTAGGACAAGCATGTGGTGTTGGGAGAATGAAAAGAGGCCAGTGGGGCTGAGAGTGGTGAGCTGGGGAAGGGTGGTGGGCAGCTGGTCAGAGAGGCAGGTGGGGACTGGTCAAGGGTGGACACCGTGAGCCATGGAGAAGGATTTGGACTTTAAGAGTGTCAGGAAATCTTTGAAGGGCTTGGGAGGGAGACCTGGGGGGAAGGGAGAGTAATTTGAGTCATATTTTAAAACTATCATCTTCTGATTTTCTACTAGGTAGGTGTATTAGTGCATTCTCACACTGCTATAAAGAAAAATACCTGAGACTGGGTAATTTATAAAGGAAAGAGGTTTAACTGGCTCACAGTTCTCCAGGCTGTACAGGAAGCATGGTGCCATCAGCTTCTGGGGAGGCCTCGGGAAACTTACAATCATGGCGGAAGGCAAAGGGAAAGCAGGCACATCTTACATGGCCAGAGCAGGAGGAAGAGAGAGTGGGAAGTGCCACACACTTTAAACAACCAGATCTTATGAGAATTCTATCACCACATCAGCACTAGGGGGTTTTGCTAAACCATTCATGAGAAACTGCCCCCATGATCCAATCATCTTCCACCAGATCCCACTTCCAATACTGGGGATTATAATTTGATGTGAGATTTGGGTGGGGACACAGATCCAGACCATATCGGTAGACAAAGGATTACACATCAGACAAGAGTGGAGGGTACTTCTCCTCCAGGCCAGAGTTACTAGTGGCATGAACTAGAGTGATGGCAGCAGAAGTGGAGAGATGTAAATGGATTTGAGGTCAACTTACACTGTGATCCTGAACTATAACAATGCTTCAGTCTTTCCCAACCAGTATCCTAGGCTCCTGGAGGATTGTGAAAACTCTATTTTTCTTTTTAACATTTATATATTCATTTTGATTATTACATATTTTGAAGTTAATATAAATACATGAAATATCTGTATGGCCACCCTAGAGCAGGAATAGTATTATCACATAATTTCAGTGGCGCCATTTAATTTTATTTCTAAGACCTCCACAATGCCAAATAATTGCCTACAATGACAGCATTTAACATACTGTGGTGTTTTTATTGAGACATAATATACTTAGAGGAAATACAACAATCATAGGTGCACAGTTCAATAAATTTTCACAAACTGAACATCTCCATAGAAGTAGCACAGTTTAGGAACTCAACATCACCAAGACTCCAGGAACCCATCTCCTGTCCTCTCCAAGTCGCTACTCCCACACCCTAGTTTAGTTGGTTGTTGAAATTCATCTGTACCAAAGAAGAGGGAAAAATCAGGAGAAAGCAGATTGCTAAAAATCCCACCCTGGGATATGGTTCATATGGGATTCCCACCAGGAACAGGCCCACAATTTCAGTTCCTGCTTCTTGCGCCTGGTAATGAAGAACCGATCTCAGAGACTTGCAACCAGGTTATCCCCAAAGCATGAGACAGTCTGCTTAGCATATCATAGTGATATTATTGTGTGCCTGATCCCCATCAATGGACACAGCCCAGCACAGCCACCTTAGTAGTACTGGGTTTGCATAATGTTTGTTGATTAAGGCTGTGGCTCTTCTGTAGCCTTGTATTTTCCCATGCCTTAGGTGAGTCATGAGAAATGAACAATAAAACAGTGATGCCTTGACTTTTGGTTTTGCCAGGTCCAGACCAAAAGGTTTTTTCATTAATCGAGAAGAAACATCCAGCTGAATCAGCTTCTAGTCACATGTACTTCCCCATCTCCTGCCCACCAATTCTTATTCATTAGACTGCCGGGGTTAAAACAGGGAAGCAGCTGAAGTTTGGTTTTGATGTAACCCTTTCATTACCCCACTGACCTCATGCCTCCTACTTGTCCCCGGGGCCCGTCACTAGATACACACATACCCCCGCCCATTGAAATGCAGCCCATTGTCTCCCATTCCCTCCTAATTCTGCTTTCTCTTACGTGACAGTGGGTGGGATTGGGTTAATCAGAGGAATGCCCAGTGTGGGTGGGATTGGGTTAATCAGGGGAATGCCTGATGTGGTTTGGTGGAAAGACGACAGCATTTGAAAGTTAAGAGGCCTGCTTCTAGGTCTAATGTTGAATTCCTTAGGCTAACTATTGGAAAGTGACAGAAACTTGATTGAGCAAAAAATAAACAGAAACCCCAGTAATTAATTAGCTCCTACAGAGATCAGACGTCAAGCATGGCTGTATCAGGGTCTCCAATGATGTCATTATGAGAGACCTCAGTGCCAAACCAAGAAAACTGGATTTCATTCTCTCCATCTCTTGGCACTGCTTCCCTTGACTGTCTATACATGGTGACAAGATGGCTGTCAACAGTCTCAAGCTTGAATCTCATCCTCTCAGGAACCCCAATGGAGCATATAAACTTCTCTTTCCAAAGTCCTGAAATCATGTCTCACTGGTTTTGCTTGGCCTTCTGGGAACATAAGTCCTGGTGCTCTGATTGAAGAGGCCTACTTCTCATGCTCATCCTGGATTTGGGAGTGAAGTCAGCACCAGCCAAAATGCTAGGACCAAGAGTGGGAAGGGCTGATTCCCCAAAGGGACTGAGGCAGGCTAAAGCAATGGATATCTTCCTTAGCCATGAATTAATCATGAGAGCTTGGATGAATCTTTCCACCTCTGAGCCTGGTTTCTCTGTAAAATAAGAGGAATGGACCCTGTAACCTCTAAGGTCCCTTCTACTTTCACACTCTAGGCCAGGCTCAGTGACTCACAACTGTAATCCCAACACTTTGGGAGGCAGTGGCGGGTGGATCACTTGAGGGCAGGAGTTCGAGACCAGCCTGGCCAACATGGTGAAACCCTGTCTCTACTAAAAATACAAAAATTAGCTGAACACGGTGGCGCATGCCAGTAATTCCAGCTACTTGAGAGGCTGAGGCATAAGAATCGCTTGAACCTGGGAGGTGGAGGTTGCAGTGAACTGAGATGGTGCCATTGCACTCCAGCCTGGGCGACAGATCAAGGCTCTGTCTCAAACAAAACAAAACAAAACAAATACTTTCACACTTTAGAACCCCACTTAATATCCCTTGTAAATTATACGCTGTTTTCACTTCTCAGAGGAGAATACCTTAATCCAATTAAAACGAGGATCTGCAGTGATATAACTGCCTGTATAAGCCAATTGGGAGGCACAAGTTCCATGATAGACACAGGCCTTTTCTATCTACTCTGCAGGATCCCTGCTCAGGGATGTCATAGGAAAACAAGCCAGAGATTGGTGCCAGTGGAGATAAACGGATGGAATCTGAAGCATCTATTCATTGATAAATTCAACCAACAATTATGGCGTACTTCTATATCTCAAGAGCTGTACTAGACTCTGGGAATGAACAATGAGCCAAACAAAGTCCTTGCTCTCTAAAACAACAGTCCTGAGGTGGGTGCAGACAAGTAGGCCACTGATGAACAATTCAAAATGTCAAGCAAGGGCAGAGGCAGGATGATAAGGCAGCTCAGAAAAGGGGCATCTATCCCGGTGGGAGAGAGGGTTAAGGCATGAGGAGATAAGGAGAGATTCAGAGAAGTCATCCCAAAGAAGGAGATCCCAAACAGGGCCTGGAAGAAGACAGAGAAAAATTTGGCCTGGTGACAAAAGCAGAGAAAGATCATCCACAGATGCACCTGATTGGGCAAGATCAGGACATTATAATTTGTTCCAAGTGACTGCAGTGTGGAATTTTAAATGGGGCAATGTCAAGAGATGAGGCCAGGCCTGATCATGACAGACTTCAATGCCAAACCAAGATAACTAGATTTCTTTATGGCGACAGTGGGGAATTATTTAAAGACTTTGAGCAGGGGAATAACAAAATGTCGTATTTCCAAAGGATCTGCTAGTATTATGCCAGGTCAGAGAGACAGAAGACCAGAGGGCTGCCTTCAAGAGACCTATAATCTTACTATCTTAACAGTAGAAGAAGCACTTTATGCACAGTATCTGCTTGCTTATGTAATGTTTGTGTTGTGTATAGCTGTTTATTCGTATTTCACCTTATCCCACATGAAATACAAAGCTCACCCTTCAGGAAAATGCCTGCACCTGGGAGAAGGGTATTTTAAAAGCCCATCCTTGATCCCAAAATGCTTCCAGATAATCTATAAATCTCTGCTGAAAATGTGGCCACATCTGAGTCCCAAGTTTGCACATCTGATTATAAAACAATCCAAGAATTCTGCATCCCCCAACATATTATAAGGATTAAACAATCTGTGAGTATTAAACAAGTATAAATTCAACCAACAATTATGACATACTTCCTATATCTCAAGAGCTGTACTGGACTCTGGGAATGAACAATGAACCAAAAAAAGTCCTTGTTCTCTAAAACAACAGTCCTGAGGTGGGTGCAGACAAGTAGGCCACTGATGAACAATTCAGAATGTCAAGCAAGGGCAGAGGCAGGATGATAAGGCAGCTGAGAAAAGGGGCACCTATCCCAGTGGGAGAGAGGGTTAAGGCATGAGAAGACAAGGAGAGATTCAGAGAAGTCATCCCAAAGAAGGAGATCCCAAACAGGGCCTGGAAAATTAAGTGGCAATGACAGTTTCTCCCTAGGATCCTTTGCTGGCTGCTCAATGACGCTCGTCAGTCTGTCTTTTTTTTTTTGTTTTTAAATAGAAATTTGCTATATACAAGGCGCCGGGCGCGGTGGCTCACGCCTGTAATCCCAGCTCTTTGGGAGGCTGAGGCAGGTGGACCACCTGAGGTCAGGAGTTCTATTCTTTTTTGGGAGGGTACCAGCTTTAACTTTCTTTTTTTTTTTAATTGCATATTAACATGCTATAGTAGTATATGTTGATGGTGTACAAAGTGGTGTTATGATTTTTGAATACAGTGTGGAGTGATTAAATTAAGCTAATTAATATATCTATTGCCACAGATATTTAACATTTTTGTGATGAGAACATTAGAAAGTTACTTTCTTACCAATATTGAAAGTCAGAGTACTCAATTGTTAACTACATTCAGCATGCTGTTCCATTTCACTAAAATTTAAGTGGCAATGACAATTTCTCTTTAGAGTGTCACAATTCTCAAAGCTTGTTCACACCCATCGTTTCATTTGAGCTTCTCAGTAGCCCACCTCTGTGAGTTAGTTAACAAGTGCCCATCTTCAGATAAAGAACTAAGACTCGGAGACACTATGCAGCTACTAAAGTGGTAGAACTAGGTCTCAAACTCATCTTCCAGCTTGAATCTGTTTTTTGTTTGTTGGTTTTTGTTTTTGTTTTTTTCTGGGAGGGGCAGAAGGAGCAAAAAGAAAAAGAAAACAAAAGGACCATAAAAACGAAAAACAGGACTGTGGAAATAAAGCATTGACTGCAGTAGACTGTACATGAGGATGAGAAATTAATAAAAAGAGTTCATATGGACTCAAAAATGTGAGTTCTCCTTTTTTTCTATTTATACAGAAGCTTTGTTATTTTAAAAGACTCTTTATTCTCATTCAAAAGGAGAAAGTACCTTCTGACAGCCATGCAATTAGCAGAGCCTTCAGATATTGGCTTCCTCTGTTCCTTGGTATTGCCCTTTCTTGCAGGGCTCCACACAGGCTGTGACAGAAAGAAGTGCCAGAGTTCCTGAATTGGTCTCTAAACTAATTTAGCTGTTTTCTGTCTTTGTCTCTCAGCCACTTTCCTTGGGCTTCCTCCTCACTCCTTGGCTACAGCTAAGAGCTATTGCTAGGCAGAGATTTTAGAAAAGGGAAGGGTAGGAGAAAAAGGGGCTGGAAAAGGGAAAAGGGAAGGAAATGAAGAGGAATAAAATAGATCCCTGGGAAGAAACCCAAGAAATTCCTGTGTAGGGGTTATATTCCCTTAAAAGAAAGGAGAAGTGTGGGGCATGAAACAGAAATTACCCAGATACTACCACCATTGATTCATTGATTCATTTGTTCATTCATTTCACAACTATCTACTGACATCCTCCTTGTGCCAGGGACTATGATAAACTGAGAATATACACAATTTGAGAAAAATGATACCATTCCTCCCTATATTGGGGGTACCATGGCAAGTTGGGTTCCCTGGGAAGACGATTCTGAGAGATTAGAATGCATAGCTTGCATTAGGGAGCACACTTAGGAGTAACACCATGGAAAGAACTGAAGGTAGCAGGATTGAGCAGGGGACAATGTCAAAATATGCAACAGGTTCAAAGGAAGCCTGGGCCAGCCTCACAAGGGGTTGTAAAGATGGGATGACCTTTCAGTGCTGTCCCTAGTGTAGAGAAGGAAGACAGGCATGAAATAATCACAGGGAAAAAAAAAAAAAAGTACAATGGCACTGTGATTGGTGCTCCAAAGGACAGGTGCATGATACCATGGAAAAGTACCATGGAGGAATGAACCTAGGCTGCAGGAGAGGTTGAATTTCAGGCAAGGGGAATATTCATGGAAAGGTTCTGGGTTGGGAGGGAGTTTCAAGGGAAATGGACAGATCGGAGAGCTTTTTTTAGTGCAAAATGGGCAGGTCTCATGTTCAGCAGTTTAGATACATCCTCTTATTTTGCTTCACAACCCCAAGAAGTAGGTGTTACTCACAGGGTCTTTCTAGCATCTCCTGGAATCAAAGAAAAACATTCCCTGGAGCTACTTGGAAAAGCTTCAATCCCAAAAATGACAAAGCCTGACTGAGCATTGAGTCAAAAGTATAACCAGTAGACGAGGCTGATCAAACAAAATAAGCAGTTCTCTGAGCAGAGGGAGGAGCTGTAAAGAAAACAGAGAAGCAACCCAATGGAGGCCTCCTTTGTGATAGATGAACAAAAAATCAATACAAACTGAGTATCAAAGGAAGTCTTACCAAATTTACACATAGTAATACTGATTATTGAAACAGAATACAATAAAATAGTAGATTTGGTTTATTTCTACATTCATTTAGCAATTCTGCATTTTGGGGACTGCAGAAATTGGATAAATTGTGCTGAAGCATAAAATCAGAATAAAATATGACTCTTGGAGCCACCAATAATTACAGTGTAATGAAAGAGAATTTTTTAAAATACATTTTTGGTAAGCAATTAAGTGCTTTGGTTGCTATAGCTGATGGTGTGAAATTTGTTGAAATAATGCCATCTGCAAAGCAAACATTGCTTCTTGGCCGGGCAAGGTGGCTCATGCACATAATTCCAGCACTTTGGGAGGCCGAGGCAGGTGGATCACTTAAGGTCAGGAGTTAGAGACCAGCCTGGCCAACATGGTGAAACCCCATCTCTACAAAAATACAAAAATTAGCTAGGCGTGGTGGCACACACCTACAATCCCAGCTACTCAGGAGGCTAAGGCAGGAGAATTGCTTGAACCAAGGAGGTGGAGGTTGCAATGAGCTGAGATCACACCACTGCACTCCAGCCTGGGTGACAAAGTGAGACTCTGTCTCCCATCTCAAAAAGAAAAAAAAAATCACTTTTGACAGTTCCTAATTAGAAAAGGGATATGTAAGCAAAATGTGCTCAGCAGAGGTCCCCACTTGAGTCTCTATGTGTCCACTGCAGATCTATGGTAATGACGGGCCAGAAGTTCATCTCCTGGCCAGTCTAGGCCAGGAGACTAGGGAGACTAGGGGGGACTAGGGCACCTCTTTGAATATTTGTAAAATGAGAGTTAAAACACCAGGGATGTAAGGAACCCTGTGGAGTTCTAAAAATTGAGCAACTCTCAACTTTTAGAAATGAAACACCAAGTATGGGCATTAGTATGATGTTGTGAAAGTGTGTCTTAGTCCATTCCTATTGCTATTTAAAAAAAAAAACACCTTAGACTGGGTAATTTAGAAACAACAGAAATTCATTGCTCATAGTTTCAGAGGCTGAGAAGTCCAAGATTAAGTCTCTAGGAAATTCAGTGTCTGGTGAGGGTCCATTCTCTGCTTCAAAGATGGCACCTTATGGCCATGTTCTTACATGGTAGCAGGGCAGAAAAGGGATGAACACTGTGTCCTCATGTGGCAAAAGAGATGGCAGGGCAAAAACGGACTAGGGCACTCCCTTCTACCTCTTCTACAAGAGTACTGATCCCATTCATGAAGTGGAGTGCTCATGACTCAATCACTTTCCAAAAGGCCCTACTTCTTAATATTATCACATTGGGTATTAGGTTTCAACATATGGATTTTAGAGGAACACATGGATTCAAGTCATAGCACAATGTTACTCAAACTGTGGTCTCAGACACCCCTGCAGCACTTGAGAGCTTTGTCAGAAATACAAATTCCCAGGCTCCCCTCCAGATCAGACCTGATGAATCAGAATCTCTAAAGGTGGGGGTCCAGGAAGTTGTGTTTGAACAAATCCTCCAGGCAGAGTGACCAACCATCCAGGTTAGCTCAGGACTGAGGGGTGTCCCAGGATGAGGGGCTTTTAGTGTTAAAACTGGAAAGTCCAGGGCAATCTGAGATGACTTGGTTACCCTAACTCCGGATGATTCTTCTGTGTGCTAAAGTCTGAGAACCACTGCTGTAATGTATGTGTGGATATTTTTAAATTAATATAATATAGCAGGTGCTATAGTCTGAATGTGTCCCCTGAAGTTCATATGTTGAAAACTTAATCCTCTGTGCAACTGTCTTGGGAGGTGGGACCTTTAAAATGTGATTAGGTCATGAGGGCTCTGCTCTCTTGAATGAATCAATGTCATTATCATATGAATAGACTTCTTCTAAAAGTAACTTCAGCCCCTTCTTGCTCTCTTGTTCTCTCTTGCCCTTCCACCTTCCACCATGGGATGACACAGCAAGAAGGCCCTCTCCAGATACCAGCACCTTGATATTGGACGTTCCAGCCTCCTAAACTGTGAGAAATAAATTTCTTTTCTTTATAAATTACCCTAATTTGTGGTATTCTGTTATAGCAACACAAAACAAAGACAGTAGGCAACATGTTTGAAGATTCCACTGGAGATTTCCACAGATCCCTAGGGAACAGTCATAAATTACTGCTTTTAAGTAAACCAATATTTATTGAACATCCTTTACAGCTCAAGTGTTTGAATAGATGCTATTTTATCTCTGATCTTATTTATTCCCATAGTTATAAATTATTATTACCAAATAATCAAGGTAATAAAGTAAATAACAAGGCAGTAAATTAAGATAAATAATTATTATTAAGGTAATATTTAGTTAAATCAATGTAATTAATTTATTATTAAGGTAAAAAATTAATAAATTAATAAATAAAATACTTTAAATAAGTAAATCCTACAGTCTTTATTTATTTATTTATTTACTTATTTATTTATTTTTGAGACAGAGTTTCACTCTTGTTGCCCAGGCTGGAGTGCAATGGCACAGTCTCAGATCACCACAACCTCTGTCTCCCAGGTTCAAGCAATTCTCCTGCCTCAGCCTCCCAAGTAACTGGGATTACAGGCACATGCCACCACGCCCACATAATGTTTGTATTTTTAGTAGAGACAGGGTTTCACCATGTTGGTCAGGCAAGTCTTGAACTCCTGACCTCGGGTGATCAGGCTGCCTCAGCCTCCCAAAGTGCTGGGATTACAGGCATGAGCCACCATACCTGGCCTATTTATTTTTAAATAGAGACAGGGTGTCACCATGTTGTCCCAGGTTGTTCTTGAACTCCCGAGCTCAAGTTATCTGCCTGCCTCAGCCTCCCAAAGTGCTGAAATTACAGCATGAGCCACCATGCTCAGTCTCTTACAGTGTTTATTAAGGTAAATACTTACCTCTGGAAAGTAAGTGTTTTATCCTCATCTAGAAAACTCAAATTTAGAGAACTTAGTGATCTGCTTAAAGGAACACAAATTAAGCTGAGTATTTTGGGGTTCAGGGATGTAACTTTCCAGAGCCTGTGGTGGTTCCATTAAACCACCACAGAAATGGGAGATGCATCCCACCCAGAAATGGGAGATGATTTAATGTGATACGGGAAGTGATCTTTAGACGGTAGAAGGCACAGCAATAAATAAGACATCACATTGTGAGAAATAATACCAAAAATTGCTAATACTTACATAGTTCAGCATTGCTTATGTCATGTTTATATAGTGCTTATGTCATGTTCTATAGTGCTTCATGTATATGAAGTCTATGTATATGAACTATGTAATATCATCCTTGGTTTTACAGATGAGGAAACTGAGGCCCCAAGGTCACACAGTTAGTAAGTGATGTTATCCTGAAATTAGAACCTAGATGAACCGTGACTCATCTAGCATGAAGAACAGGCTTCATAGAGGTCCAGAAGAGCGCTCTATAGAGCCACATTAGAACCAGGAGCAAAAGAAAAATGTGCCCTCCTATATACGTTCATCACAATATCCTTCTGTATTTTCGGCCAAGTGAGAGAAATTAATAAAAGCTTAACATTGCCAAGCATGGTGGTTCATGCCTGTAATCCCAACAGTTTGAGAGGCCAAGGTGGGAGAATCACTTGAGGACAAGAGTTCGAGACCAGCCTGGCCAATATAACAAGACCCTGTCATTGCAAAAAAAAAAAAAAAAAACTCCAGGCATGTACCGTGCCTGTAGTCCTAGCTACTCAGGAGTTTGAGGCAGGAGGATCACTTGCACTCAGGAGTTCAAGGCTGCACCACTGCATTCTAGCTTGGGCGATAAAGTGATACCCTGTCTCCAAAAAAAAAAAAAAAAAAAAAAAGATTTACAGTCAAAAGCCATAACTACTAAAAACAAAATTTAGTTGACAGACTATACTAATTTTCTTCCATGAAGTTGAGAATAAATTTTTTTAGAAGCCATAACTATAATAAAGCCCCACATCATCCAGTCTGTTCTCTCAATTGTCAATCCTCATAAATCCACACAATGAGGGGTATTCCAGCAGACTAGGAACCTCAGGCTGATTGGAAATGACTGTTCCCATCACACAACGATGCAGAATGGTAAAACGAACAAATGGCAGCCTATTTTTATTTAAAATGTTGATATGTGTTCGTCATGAAGTTTCAACTATTGCATTAAAATAGTATTGAGTTGTATTACAAAGGGCTTGGTGCCCCTGTGAAGTTTGCTTGGCACCCCTGTGAATTTTGCTGCCAGAAGCGAATGCCTCATTTGCTTCACCCTAATCCTTACTCCAGTATTGCACCATTCAAAGACTTCAATTTTAATGTTTCCAAAGGCAGAGGGCCACAGCAGCTATGCCTGTGTTCTTCCTCCTGGGGTGTATCCTTTTGATCTGGCATGACCTTGAAAAATGTCAAATGTGAACTCTTGGGAACCAGGTTCCCTTTTTAAGTTTTGTTTTCAGCACATGCCGTCTCTTGGAGATTGTACTCTGGGTGGAAAAAAGGGATCACTCCCTTATCAAATTGTGTTTCATGGAAGATGCCAGTGGTTGGATGATGTAGAAAAGCAATGGCTGGTTTCAATGCTATTTTTTTTCCTCCTTCAAATAAAACGATTCCTAGAAAATCTGCCATCTTTTATTTAATATGTAGGAGATAGTCTACAGTCTCAAGATAGGGCTCAGAAAAAGGTGTCACAGAAAAAGAACACATATTTTATTAAAGGATTTCCTTATTGAAAAAATTTTGGGAGCACATATTCTAGCCTAACCAGAAGCCAGGTATAATCTGAATCAAACTATAGAATGACATTTCCCTGGTCTAGATGCCCAGTTCTGATTAGGCAACACCCAAATGTACTACCCATTGCTAAATAAGTGTCACAGAATTCCTTGAACAAAATTAAATGGGTCGGTTGTAGTGGCTCACGCCTGTCATCTTAGCATTTTGGGAGGCCAAGGCATGTGGATTACTTGGGGCCAGGAGTTGAAGACCAGCCTGGCTAACATGGCAAAGCCCCGTCTCTACTAAAAATACAAAAATTAGCTGGGCGTCGTGGTGGGCGCCTATAGTCCCAACTGCTCAGGAGGCTGCGGCCGGAGGATCGCTTGAACCTGGGAGGCAGAGGTTGCAGTGAGCCAAGATTGCACCATTGCACTCCAGCCTGGATGACAGTGAGAGACCCTGTCTCAAAAACAAAAACAAAAAAAATTTAATGTGTGCTTGTTTTCAACTCTAAAGAACACACCACAAAGTGCCTTGCTGGATAACTGTTTTAAAAGGTGTGATGAAATCAAGCAAACACTGATGAGGTGTGGCAATCCCAAGGAGCCCAAGAACTCTCAGCCCTGATTCTAGTATTAGAGCTTCTCAGCAAACTAGATGCAAAAGCAAAAAGGAACAAAAATAAAGTCACACCTCAGCAGTTCCACAAAGTACTAACTGTGTGACCTGAAGCATTCGACCTAGTCTTTTGCTCATGTGTTGAATGGAGTAAGTTGGGCTTGACTCCTAGTGTCAGAAGGATTAACAGAAACTCTCCACTTGTGGCACTTCTAGTGGCCCTCAGTATCCATCTCTTCTTCTTCTACAGGAATAGAACCCCAATTTTTATGGCTGCCATCCATAGCTGTGTGGAACAAAGACCAAATTTCCCAGTTTTCCTTGCAGCCAGATGCACTCACATGATTAAATTCTGGCCAATGAAATATAAGCAACAACTAGATGTTGCAGCGGAGAGTCAACAGCCATTTTAGGTCGTGAGTAAAAGGGCAATACTCTAGGAAGAGCAAAGCAACAAGATAGGAGGAGCTTGCATCCTTGACGCATGTGGAACCATCATATCAGTCGTGGACTACATATGTCCAGACTGTCATGTGAGTGAGAAATAAAATTCTCTCTTGTTTAAGCTGCTGTCACTTTGGGTCTCTGTTCAGGCAGATGAAACTATACCCTATCTAATACCTCAAGTAAAGTCCTTGGCAAGTGACAGACATAAAGCACTCAGTAAATATCATCCATGATGGTGATGGTGGGGGGTATGAATTCTGCCTCTACTGCTGTTCAGAAGAGTGTCAGACAGAATAAAATTAGGAAGGACACAATTTGAAGTACATTTCCTTTCCCCGCTCCCATTCTTTTACATTTGCTTTTTCCCCATTACCTGACTCAAGTGATATTCATACCATAGAAATACATGCAGGAGGCATCCACCTGTGGTCATTTCACATAATTCCTTTTTATTAATTGCAAATGTGCCTGATTGGCACAGGAGGTGCATTTCTAAAGGACCAGTTTCTGCCTGAAGAGTCAAACTGTCTTACCATACGCTCTACACTGAAAATCTCCAGGGATCAACAACTATTAACATTTCCCATATTCACCTCAGGTGATTTTTTTAAAAATAAGGCTTCACAGATATGATTGAAGCCCCTGGCCTCATCCACCCAATTTCTGACAGGTAATGGCCCTTCAGAAGTGGTTAAGTATTTTTCCCATTGTGTATTTATGTCTTAAGAAGCATTATCCATAAGCAATACATAGTAGAGTTTGGGGTAATTTCTTATCTTATATACATTGGCTATATAGTGTATGTGACACTCAGCAACTTGCTCCTTTAAGAGAGTGAGAAAGACAAGCCGCAACAATTATCCTTGTTACATGTGGGCGGTGGTGGCATTGGTAATTACTGTGCTCTGTGCTTTTTATATATTTGAAATACATTATAAACACAATTTTAAATTAAAAGTAAGAAAATGTAAAAGTACTGAGAGCTGCTTTGACATATTTACAAGACTACTGGGACTGGAGTGGGGAGTGGGCATGGCTATTTATTTCCTAAAAATTTTACCCTATACATGTAAGCAATCAACTTAAAAAAAAAAAAAAAAAAAAACCCAGGCCGGAACAGTGGCTGACACCTGTAATCTCAGCACTTTGCGGGGCCAAGGCTGGAGGATTGCTTGAAACCAGGAGTTTGACACCAGCCTGGGCAACATAATGGACCTTGTCTCTACAAAAATAAAAAAAAATTAGCCAGGTGTGGTGCCGTGCACCTGTATCCCAGCCACTATGGGGGCTGAGGTGGGAGGATCACTAGAGACCAGGAGGCCAAGGCTACAGTGAGCTGTGATTGCAGCACTACACTCCAGCCTGGGCAACAAAACGAAACCCTGTCTCAAAAAAACATAAAGAAAAGCAAAGAAAAAGAAAAAAATCCAACATGCAAAAATTCTGAACTTGCTCATATGTTAATAGGTGACTAAACACTTTACAAATGTAAGTCTAACTTTCTAAAATACCCACCACAGTTTTTTTTCATAAAACATTGAGTTTAGGTATATTTGGTAGGCATAAATGTGCCTATAATATAATTTGTCTGACAAAACTACATTTTTATTGCAGTTTTTGTTGTTAATTTGAACAATAAAACTCTTTGAAGCATAAAAATATTAGATTAGGATAAAATGCATCATTTTTGCTTGGTCTGGGAAATAAAAATGCAGATTATTGGGGTGTTAATTTTTTAAAATATGCATTGCCCAATATTTAATTTATATATGGCTTATTCATGTAAGAATGTCATCTGCTTTTCACATTCTTTCCACACATCAGAGGATTACTACTGAGAAAAACTCTTTTTTTTTTTTTTTTTTTCTGGAGAATTTATGAGTGCAGAAGAATAGGAACTAAGAATGCTTCAAAGCTTTTTCACACCCGTATACCCAATGAGGACTCACCAGGAAGAAGCCAACACCACAACGTTTTCCCTCTGAGAGCTGTCAAATTAGAAACAAGCATGTTGCCTCCATGTGGGTGTTTCATGTACTTTTATTTGGCAACCAAACTATCATTTGTTGTTTTCCATATGCCATTTACATGAAGTCAGTAGATTTAAGTCGGAAATTTTCCAGGTGCAGCTACTCTGATAATGTGTGCCAATCATCTCAGTAAACACAGGATCCTGAACTTGATTTTTCTGCTAAAGCAATCAGCCCAAGGAGCAGGCGGCCACATTTCTGGTCCCGCCCTGAAGTTTGCTCATACTCTGATGATTTTATTGGCCATTTTCAGACTACATTCCACACAACTGCTGCGTGCCCTTTAAATTGCCAGGCATTACCCCAAATAATACTGCATTGGAAAAATATCAGGTTTCTCTGTAAAAAGGGAACATGATGAGGAAGACAAGGTAACTTGTAAACCCAATGACTTTTAAAAAAATAATAAAATAATCAGAAAGGTAATAATCTCTTGATTATTTAACTTGATTGAATCCAGTTTACCAACAAAAGTGCTTTGAGGAAACTGGACCAGATCCATGTAATAAACATCCCACCATGGATGGCATAATGGGAGGTGGAAAGGTGAGAAGGAGAAGTGGTCAAAACCATGGGCTGTGGCCTTAGGCTGTACTAACTTGGACTCGGGCTTGGCTCTGCTTCTGAAGGGCTGTGTGACTTGAGGCAGAGGGCCTAACCTTTTTGAGTCTTCTTTATCCCATCTGAAAAAAACAGGGATAATAACAATGACCACCCAGTGTGAGGATTAAACAAAACAATGCATATAGCACAATGCTCTGCACACAGTGACCCCAGGTAAGTGTTAATGGTTCTTTTATTGTTGTTGTTAAGATTGTTGTTGCCACAGGATGGTCTGTGAAGCTAAAGGCTGCTGAGACTTAAAGGTCTGGATTTCAAGCTATTTTTTGCAAGCAATTAACTACTAAAAATAGGAGGCAGTGTTTACTCTCATAGCTTCGGGGAACAGCTATGACTTGGTCTCGGACCAAGGTTAGGCAGTGGACTAAAAAGTCTGGTAACAGCCTCTTAGTTGAGCCCACATCTTGAATGGACCTCACTCCAGGAAAGTTTGGAGAACCCAATAAAGCAGCAGTGCTCTCCAGGTCAGGCCCTTTGTCAGCTACTTCATCTAGAAAACTACAAAGATGGAAAGGACCCAGATGACAACCTGGCTGTGAGTTGTATGAGTTCACTGACTTCTGTGTTTTCCCCATCACCACCCTCTCCTTCTCGCAGCGTCAAGGTGAGTATCTTAGTGGATTACAGAATGCAGGGCTCTGAGGCAAAAAAGAGCCCCCTTCTTTCCTGGGAGCTGAGTAGTGAAGGGGAGATTTGTTACAAAGCACCCTGTGAACTGCCCTGACCATAATCCTAAGTGGTGAGTACTACTCAAATTTGAGCCACTCCTGGTCTGAAAGGCCTGTTGAAGAGGAGAGACTCAACCCTGAAATAATATCTCCCAAAGTCTCTTGTAGACCTGTCATATACCTTTGAATCTTAATTGGAAACTGGTTCCATTTCCTGGAGATTATTCATTCACAGGAAGCACGTTCACATGTTCTCATGTCAATATGTTGTACAGGTCACATGACTTTATACATATGTGTGGTGTGCATGTGTACGTATATGCTACAAATACCGAGGATTGACAAGTGACAGTGGCTTATGCTTGTAATCCCAGTACCTTGAAAGCCCAAGGCAGGAGGATTGTTTGACCTTAGGAGTTCGAGAACAGCCTGAGCAACATAGTGAGACCTCGTCTCTACTAAAAATAAAAATTAAAAAAAGAAATTAGCCAGGTAGAATGGCACATGCCTGTAGTCTAGGATAAACTGAGGCAGAAGGATTGCTTGAGCCCTGGAGATGGAGGCTTCAGGGAGCTATGATCGCGCCACTGCACTCCAGCCTGGTCAACACAGCAAGCCCTCGTATTAAAACAAACAAACAAACAAATACTAAGGATTGACATAATTTTCTTTTTCTTGTTTTTTCTTGGCCACATCTTGCAATCTGTAATATGTCTAGTATGTGTCTGAGTCTATAGTCATACTCTGTCAGTAACTGTACATGCTGATGGTCATCAGAAAGTGATAAAAGGTTGTTGAATCTCTTAAAGATTTTTATTTTTGCTATATATTTTTAACATCTTAATCTAAATTTACGTGAAAATTTTCTAGTAAATTCAAAAGAGATGGAGGCAGGAATAAAAAAAAAGACAGCTGTATAATGCATCAAGATATTGTACAATGTATCAAGAATGAGTTCTCATGCTTAATTTTTACCCATACATAGGTACAAAAAGCACGGAATAGCATCATATATTCTAGAGTTTGGAAGAGAGACAAAGAGATTATCTAAATGCTGGTTCTTTGAGAAAACTAATAGCTACTTAAAAGCAGTATGAACAACTCTGTTTAAAAAATCCAGACTTGGGCCAGGCACTGTGGCTCTCACCTGTAATCCCAGCACTTTGGGAGGCCGAGGTGGGCGGATCAGTTGAGTTCAGGAGTTCGAGACCAGCCTGGCCAACATGGTGAAATCCAGTCTCTGCTAAAAATATAACAGCCTGGCCAACATGGTGAAACCTGGTCTCTACTAAAAAGCCGGGCATGGTGGTGGGGACCTGTAATCCCAGCACTCGAGAGGCTGAGGATGGAAAATCCCTTGAACCCAGGAGGCAGAGGCTGCAGTGAGCCAAGATCAGGCCACTGCACTCCAGCTTGGGTGATAGACCAAGACTCAGTCTTAAAAAAGTAATAATAATACATAAATAAATACAAAATTTAAAAAAAAAATCCAGACTCTTCAGACAAACTATTAGAATTAGTAAGAGTTCAGAAAAGTTGCTGGATACAAATGAATATCCAAAAATCAATAGTGATCCCAAATACCAGCACAAAACTAATAGAAGCTATATTTAAAAAAAAAAAAAAAAAAAAAAAAGAGAGAGAGAGAGATTGAGATTCCAGCCAGGCAAGGTGGCTCACACCCATAATCCCAACACTTTTGGGGGGTCGAGACAAGAGAATATCTTGAGCTCAAGAATTCAAGAGCAGCTTGAGCAATTTAGCAAAACCCTGTCTCTACAAAAAAATTTTAAAAATTAGTCAAGTGTGGTGATGCACAATCGTAGTCCCAGCTACTTGGGAGGCTGAAGCAAAAGGACCCCTTGAGCCCGGGAGGTTAAGTCTTCAGTGAGCCATGATCACGTCACTGCACTCCAGCCTGAGTGACAGATCAAGACCTCGTCTCTAAAAAAAAAAATGAAAATAATAAATAATAAAAATTTTAAAAGATTCCATTAACAATAGTAAAAAAAGAATTTATGTAACTTATAAACAGATTTAACAAAGGAAATACAAGATCATTATGAAGTGAAGCTTGATTGAGGTACATAAAAAATCTCAAGAAATGAAAGGATATTCATGTTCATGTATGGGATGGAAAAGCTCAAAGATGACAATTGTTTCAGATTAATCTATAAATTCATTGCAATTACAATTAAAATCTATACAATTTCCCATCAGAGCATTTGACAAGTTGATCCTTAAGTTAACATCAAAGAGTAAAGAATCAAAAATGGCCAAGATAACACAGAAGAATAAAGAAAATCACTCACCACACTAGATAGCAAGGTTATTATAAAGCTATAGTAATTACAAAAGAATGGCATTGGTGTGGAGACAGACAAATAGAAGAGCAGAACAGAATAGTGAGCTCGTAAACAGACCCATGCTTATGGAAAACTTGATATTTTACAAAGATAACCTTAAAAATCAGTAAGGAAAGGAAAAGACTATCCAATAAATAGTACTGGGTTAGTTCATTTTCCATGAAGAAAAGAAAAAAACTTTTTAATCTATACCTTTATCTCCATTCATGAAATTGTTTTCCAGGTGAATTCAACAACTAAAGTGAAAAGCACAACTTGAATATATTTATGACCTCAGGGCAGGAAAACACAAAACATAAAGAATAATGTTGATAAATCTGACTACAGTAAAATTTTAAATGTAAAGCGTTACTCTAAACAGTGAAAAGACAAGCTAAACACTGGAAGAAAAAAATTCAGTGCATGTCTTAGTCCATTTTGCATTGCTATAACACAATACCTGAGGCAGGGCAGCATATGAAAAATTTTATTTGTCACAGTTTTTTTTCCTAGAGGAAATTTCCTCAATTTCCTCTAGAGGCTGGGAAATCTAATAGCTAGGTGCCAGCATCTGGCAAGGGCCTTCTTGCTGTGTCATCTTATGGTAGAAGACAAAAGAGCAAGAGAGCATGCATGTGCAAGACAGCAAGAGAAAGCCAAACTTGCTTTTACAACAAACCCACTCTTGAAATAATAAACTCGCTCTCATGATAACTACATTAATCCATTTGAGAAGGCAGAGCCCTCATGACCTAATCATCTATTAAAGGTCCCACCTCTCCTCAACACTGTTGCACTGGGGATTAACTCTGGGGGATACATTCAAACCACAGCAGTGCATAAAAGCCAACAAAGGTTTTTTTCAATGCATATCTCAATGCTTAAAATCCAACAAAGGATTGTTCACCTGGAATATGTAAAGAAGTCCTATAAATCAAAAAGAAAAAACAGCCTGGGCACAGTGGCTCATGCCTGTAATCCCAGCGCTTTGGGAGGCCAAAGTGGGAGGATCACTTGAGGCCAGGAATTCAATACTTGCTAGGCAACATAGCAAGACCCCATCTATACAAATAAAAATTAAAATTGAAAACTAGCCAGGAGTGGTGGTGCACACCTGTAGTTCCAGCTACTTGAGAGGCTGAGGCAGGAGGATAGCTTGAGCCTGAATTTGAAGTTACAGTGAGCACTTCACCCTGGGCCACAAAGTGAGACCCTGTCTCAAAAAAAAAAAAAAAAAAGACAAACAGCACAACAGAAATCTGGACATAGGATAGGAATAGGAATTAGAAAAGAAATCTAACTCTAAAGGGTCAAAAAGCATAGTGACTAGTAAGCAGGAAATGCAAATTATAACAATGACATATGATTTTAAATCCATCAGATTAGCAATAGTTAAAAGCCTAACACTAACTGTTGAGGATGTGAGGAAATGGAAATTCTCATATACAGCTAGGGACTAGGGACAATAACTGGTACAACCTCTTTGGAGAGCAATTTTGAACTATCTGACAAAGTTGACAATGAGTATATCAAAAAGACCCCAGCAATTCTATTGCTAGATATACACTCCAGAGAAACTCTAGTATCCTATCCACAAACCTCTCTATATAAGGATGCTTTGGCAGAATCGTATCCAGGAGTAAAAAAGTTAGATATTTCTTTAACATCTACTAATAAGTAACTTAATAGATAAAGAAAATTTGTTATACTGTACTCATAGATTGGAATATACATAGCAATGAAAATGAGTTAACTTTATCTAAAAGTATCAACATAAGTAAATTTTGAAACACAACGTTGAATCCTTCAGGTAAATCCAGAAAAGATAATCAGTATCAAGCTTTCCATCTTAATAGAAGACATCACCATCCCTCTGGTTGAATTCTCCCCTGGATAAACGGAAACAGTGTCCTAACTCTTCCCACTTAAACGTCTTTTATGCCATCCCCTACATGATAACTATGTCATGACCCTGCTTTTATCTTTCAATGGCTTCCCATTGCAGCCTTAATAAAACCCAAACTCCTCAGTGCCATCTCTTTGGCCCTGCCTAATCTCCCCCTCTCCTCCCACCTTCACCTTCTACCCCTCTGAGCTCATCTCCTACTTCCTCCCTGGCGTCTGTGCTGTTCCAGTCACATTGTGCTTGTGGCTCTTCCTTGTACAAACCAAACTCATTCCTACATTAGGGCATCAACACTTGCTCTTCCTTCTCATCATTTAGGTTTTGATCTAAAACACAGTATCGTCACCAACGCCTTTCCTCAGTGCCCTGCCAATCCCATCACTTCCCCACCTCCCCTGCCAGTCTGAACTACAGTATCCTATATTATCATTTTCACACAGTTACAGATGCCTGCAATTATCTCATGTATTCAAATATTTACATATTTAGAACAAAAGATTTGCCTTGTTCACTACCATATTCCTGAGGTCTAGTACACAGTAGGCACTCAATATATATTTGTTGACTTATGTGAATTTTTAAAACCTACAAAGCTAAACTACGTAGTGTTTGTAGACACCTAGTTATGCAGTAAAAGAGAAAAAACACGGACAGGAAGGATATACAATAACTTTTGGGTAGAGTTTATCTCTAGGGAGGGTAGGAAGTCAGTAGGGTCAAAAAGTAGGACAAAGATGTCTTAAAATAAATCAGCAAAGGAAGTACAACAGTATTTATTAAATCTGGCTATCTATTATGGCTAAGTGGTGATTACATAAGTATTGTTACAATATTCCATTCCCTGTAGTTTTCTGATTGAGCTATTTCATAATACAAAAAATTATTTTTTAAAAGAGAGATGTGAGTTTGGGTATGGCAGCTCATGCCTGGAATCTCAGCACTTTGGGAGTCTGAGGTGGGTAGATTGCTTGAGGTCATGAGTTTGAGACTAGCCTGGCCAACATGGCAAAGCCCCATCTTTACTGAAAATACAAAAATTAGCCAGGTGTGGTGGTGCACAACTGTAGTCCAAGCTACTCAGGAGGCTGAGGCAGGAGAATTGTTTGAACCCGGGAGAGGGAGGTTTTGCAGTGAGCCGAGATTATGCCTGGGCAACAGAGCAAGACTCTGTCTCAAAAAAAAAAAAAAAAGAGGCATTTGAAATGATAAAAATTATAGCGATAGGTAAGAAATCAGCAGCTGCAAAGGATTGGGAATGTAGGGGTCACTATAAAGGGGTAGCATAAAGGAGGTCTTTGTGATGATAGTTCTGTATCCTGGTTTCAGCGGTGGTTACGCCGATCTACAGGCAATAAAATGGCACAGAACTATACAAACGCTTTATAGCAAGATCAGTTTTCTGGTTTACTTGTGCTATAGTTACAAAAGATGCAACCAACCACTGGGAGGAAACTGGGTGACAGGTACACAGGCCTTCTCTGTACTATCTCAACAACTTCCTTTGAGATCTATAATTATTTTAAAAATTTTTTAAATATGTTCTTTTTAAAGGAGAGATATAGTCCACATGAAATAATACTTCTATTTTACAGACGAGACAAGTGAGGCCCCCAAGAAGACAGGCAATTTGTAGTAGGTAGTGGAGGGTATAGGGCAGAAAGGCCTGCAGAACCTGCAGCTTTTTTTGTTGTTGTTGTTGTTTGTTTGAGACAGGGTCTCGCTCTGTCTCCCAGGCTAGAGTGCAGTGGTGTAATCTCAGCTCACTGCAACCTCCGGCTCCCAGATTCAAGCAATTTTCATGCCTCAGCCTCTCGAGTAGCTGGGGTTACAGGCGCAGGCCAATATGCCCAGCTAATTTTTGTATTTTTAGTAGAGACGGAGTTTGGCCATACTAGCCAGGCTGGTCTTGAACTCCTGGCCTCATGTGATCTGCCCGCCTCAGCCTCCCAAAGTGCTGGGATTACAAGTGTGAGTCACTGTGCCCAACCCCTGCAGTTTTCTTTGAACATTCCAGAGATCAAATGCCTGGGCCTGGGTCTCTTGGTAGTCTTATCTTAGGAATCTGATATAACAATGACTTCCCAGTTAGTAACTCAGGCTGCATGGCATAACTTAAGATCCCAAATATTAAATATTGAATCAGGTATTAAAATCAGATAAGCTGGGTTTAAATTCCAGCTCTGCCACGTAGTAAAGGGATGCCTTTCTACTTTAACCTTCTTTGAGCCTCAGTTTCTTCATCTGCAAAATGTAAAGAGACTATGTGGTTTCATACCAAGCATGGTGTTATGGGGATTAAGTCAAATAATGTACGTAAAGTGCATGGCATAAAATTTGGCAAGAGTTAGCGCTCAACTAAAAGTCAAGAAACACAGCTTAATACCTGCGAAATAAATCCAAATATGTCTATTATTGGTCCCAAGGACTCTCCTTCACACAGTACTATCCAACCATTTAACAATCAGGTTTCCGTGCTAGGTGAAATGTGAAAGTTCTGAGAAGTGTTAAATTGTGAGTAAATAGAAGCAGGGGCAAACACAGGCGTGAGGCAAATTCAATAAAATTATGTCTGTTTCTGCCCTCTATTTGCTACTGGAAAGTAGCTAGAAGAATCACATCCCTACTAAAAAATAAATTAAAAAACAAAAAGACCAGAAAAGAAAGTAAAGTAAAATAAAATAAAATTGCTTATTTTGTTGATGTGACTCTGTAGACTGCAATAAGGGATAATCACAAATTAAATGCCCCCCAAAAATGTAGACTCTATTAGATTAACCAAACACAAAGTCAAACATAGTTATATAACTTGAAGCTCTCAAAGACTACAGGAAGACTATAGATGGTGGTTGTTTAAAATTAAAAAGAAAAAGGAGAGCACTTCTTTTCTTTTGGTCATGAACTAACTGAATTTAACACGAATGAAAGCAGATTTAATCTGTGAGAGGAGAAGAAGCAGGCTCTACTTTCAGTTGGCCGAAGAAAAGCATTCCAGCTCTAGGGGCACAAACACATGCAAGAAATGAGAGACTCAATTTATTTCTCAAAAGGTACATTAAAGTTGACAACAAACTGGCCTGGAGTTCTGAAATCAGAACAACAAAGAAGGGTAGAACGATTGGTCTTTCAACTGAATTTATAGTGACTGGATCTACAATTTATCTTCAGAAACACGTAAGTCAGGTATCTAAAAGGGGGAAAAAATTCTAAAATGTACCTCCTTTTTAAAAATTTAATCATAAAATTAGTTAAAATATGTGAAGCATTTCCTAAAGTTAACTATCAGCTTGGAACTCAGTAAAATAAATGTCTACTGGAAAAAGAAAAAGCTGAGCATATTTTATTTTCAGTAACGAGTAAGATTCCAAAAGCAAAATCACCCCCCATCCCTTCACAAATGCTTTTAAATCGGCAATACTTATGACAAAAAGAGCTTGTTTCATTTTGGTAAGATTTTAAGTACCCTAATAAATCTAAGTGTAATACCCATCACATAGTTTACAAACCTAAGGAAGTCAAGGCAATAAAAGAACTCTCAATAAATCCCTACTTTCAAAGTATTGCTGACAAGAGGAATTGGTACCCTATGTTTTGGATTGGATTATTCAATTCGATGTATTAACAAAATGCAGTAAAACCTAATTCATGTACTGATTATGTAATCATAAAATTCTTGGTTAATTTTTATTTACAACACAAAGATCAATGACCTATAAATTCATTTCTTTCCCTGAACTCCCAGTGTTCGAGAGCTGATATTCCCCGACAAACTCCCTTGCATAACATTCTTTCTAGTAATGTGGGTCAAACATATATTTATATTATCAGCTGTCAGAACAGAGTTCTCTACAATAAATAAATTCTATACTAATTATCCAGGGAAAAAAAAGAATTGTATCTAAAGAAATAAAATGAGAATAATAAAAGGAACCTGGAGATTTCTTGATTTGGAAAATAAAAATGGAAAAATCCTATCAATGCCATTAGCAAATTGTTAATTAAATGACAGATTTGAGAAAGAATATCTTCTAAAGTCTTAATGGACTCAAAAAATTAAAAGAGTTAGGCAATAGAAATTTTAATAGTTAAGAAACATCTTCATTTCACTTTTTAAAAGCTTTTTTACAGAATATGTAAAGAGCTGTAAAAATGAAAGTACTATAATATTGAAAGTCAACTTGGGTCAAAATAAGAAAAGGAGACTCAGAGTTCGGCTCAACTGTTCTATTGGAATTTCCTATTTTGGCATTCCCTGCATTATCCTTAAATTTAAATACATTATTAACTTGAATTCATTGTCTTCTGAATTGGGATTATAAAAATTGATGTATGTGAAATGTTAAAAACAACCTGAACTGAGAAATCGATTTGTTTTTCCCTTTTTATTTCAAAAAACAATTTATTTTTGAATTTCTAAAGCAAATAATCATAATCCCCCAGGTGCTTCCTGTCAGTTGTGAACATTCTATTTGGGGACATCATGGAACTGTACATTTTGCCTCCCCTCTCTTCCTGCTGGCTTCTAATGTGTTATGGAAACACTGATTTGAAATTAAGAGTTTTGATTAAACAGGTTTTCTATGCTCTTGGTTTATTTCCTTTATTTTAAGGCAGAAACCTCTGTATGGTAACAGTAGCTTACAAAGCCAAAGAGATTCAGACCTTAAATGAGAAATTTATTTTATTTTATTTTAGTGTGGTTTGGTTTGATTTTTTGTTTGTTTTCCTTTTTGCTGACACCCAGATCCTATTCTGACTTGACTTGGCTTTGTTTAAGATGAGTTTTCAGGATGAGTGGGCTTGGTCTTACTAGGGTTATTTTCCAGATAAGCAGGTAATTTAAGAAATAAAATACTCGTAAAAGTCTTGTAATTCCCAAAAAGTTGGCTATAATCTAAAAGGTAATTGGGATGCTACTACGATCACTTATAAAACAATTTAATATCATTGTGAAACACATTTTTTTGAAACATATTTGGTATCTGGTTTCATCTGTAATGGGTCTTACCTATACAAATCTAAATTAAAATTTTATTTTAATTTAATTTTGATATCTAATTTATTTCTGTTCCTTGTATATGTAAATCAAGGTCGAGTCACTTCTAGTATCTCGGGCTGAGCCCTGTTTGTTTTTTTTAAACCTCCTTCTCTAACCATAAAAGCTCTCTCTTCTGGTGCTTTAAAGAAGATGTGGTGTTTCTGTGTAGGTGGAGTGCTTTCGGCATTTTGGAGTCATAGCAGATCAAGTATCCCACGGGAAGCAGGATCTAGATATAGAGTCGGGTCAGCGTGATAATAACCTTAGGCAAAGCTAATCCCCTCTCCAGAACCACCTTCCAGTTGTAGGAAATCAGTTTTACTATTCCTAGAACTGGCCACTCCATCTGGCATCAGCAGTGGGTGCAGAGGATAACTGCTATGAAAAGAAACAGACACAAAAGGGGAGAGAGAAGACGGGAAACCAGGATAAGGGGACAGAGAATAGGGAACTGGAGAAATTTTTACCATAGTTGTGCTTAATCAATGTCCTTTGAACAGAACGAATTGAAGATATTGTTACACATACCGAAAAAAAGAAAAAAAGCTTTCTCAATCCTACCCTAGGGTTTTTAAAGACAGCTGTCTTTGAAGCCACAGTCAAGGAATAGAGCCATGTGCCTGTCCGATAGCTGTGAATGTCTCTGATCAAGGCTGGGACGAAGTTGTTGAGGCCTTTCCACTAGGTTTCCGAGACATCTTTTCTAGAATAGAGATTTAACTTCAAGGGCAATTAATTAGCAAATAAACAAGTTTATTTGATCTCCGTGGAAAATATGCTGTTTAAAAATGAACAGTATTTTAAGGAAAACCTTCAGCTATGTGTACAACTTGAAAGACAGAATTTATTTCCATCTGAAATATGCATGGGTACAACCTTTTGGGAATGTGATTTGGAAATAAATATCTATTAAAATGTTTAGTGCCCTGTATCCTTGGACCCCAAAGTTCCACTGCTAAGAATGTACTCATCATATATGTTCCCGTAAGCACACAGCAACATTAGTACACAGATTTGTACTGCACCATTGTTTGTAACAGCAGGAAACTGGGAACAACCTGAATATCCACTAGCAGGAGATTGATTCAATCAGCAATGGTGCATTCATATTATGGAATATTGTGCAGCTGTTGAAAAGAATGAGGCAAAGTCTTATGTTGCCACGAAGATATAAATAGATATAGATATAGGTAGATACAGAGAGTCCAAATATTAAAGTTTAAAGCAAATTGCAAAGCAGAAAGTATAGTACAATAATATTTGTGTGTGCTTTTAAAAAATGATTTAAATAGAGGCTTCGATTGCATTAAAAAAAATTCTGGAACAATAAAAAGGAAACTTTTAATAAAAGTTACCTCTGGGGAGTGGGACGAGAGTTGGGCAATTTTTTTCATTTTGTGCACTTCTGAACTGACTAAATTTTGAAACATGAGCATGTTATCACTTTTAGAATAATTGAAAAACTAGCTCCTAAGAAGAGGTTGTATTTACCCTGCATTAACAAAAATAAAAGGGATGCTCTTATCTGGGACAATCTATGGAAGCCACATCCCTGGACACATTCTCGTATACTGTCAAGTGAGACTCTTAAGGCTACGTGAAAAGATTAAAATAACCCATGAGATATACTGCAAAAGCGTTGCACCCAGCCGTCTGCTCTCAGTACCACACTCAACTGGTGCGCTTCCAAAGTGAAACGCCTTGACGTGGGTCAGCCTGTGACCCGCTCCTTGCTGCCGACGCCGGGTTACATAAGGTCCTGGGAGACCCTAGCGGCGCCCCGGACGCGTCTGGGAGGAACTGCCACGCCACAGCTCCATGGGGCTCCGCACTCGAGCCTGGCCACAGACAAAAAGAACTTTGCTGCATCACCCCCGTGGCGCCAGGATCACTTCCCTCTCGAGAGACCGTGTATGCACATCGTAGACGCTACAGCCAGCCCCTGCAGGAACTCCGTTTGAAAATTCTTCAAGAAGAAATAACCGAAACTCTGAGATTCGTCTTTCCGCAGACAGACAGACAGACAGCCACACACGAACGCACACACGCTTTCTTCTCGCTCCCATCTTGTTCATTCTCCCTTAACTAGTTCCTAGAAATATCTAGCGGGCTAATTCATTTCTGTTCCTTGTATATGTAAATCAAGGTCAAGTCGCTTCCAGTATCTCAGGCTGAGACTTGTTTTTCTGTTTTTTTTTTTAAACCTCCTTTTCTAACCACAAAAGCTCTCTCTTTTGGCGCTTCATTAACCTAGTGATTAAATGTCAAGTCTCAGGGAAAAAAGCTGGATTTGAAGGTCTGTAACCTAAATACTTCTTCCAAATCGAAAATGTTTACTCTCTTAAAGTTTATATTTCAATAAAGCGTTAAAAAAATTAGTCATTTTGTTCCAAGAGTATTCGGAGGCTAAACTGCACTGCCAACAAGTAAAAACTTGTTATCCAGCCCATTAGTGTTTAGGGAAAAGCCAGTAAGTTTAAAGAAAAAGTAACTCATCATATTACCAGGTAATCACTCTCATTTCTTCACTAACAATATCTAATTTGCTCTTCAAATAATTATAATATAAATGAAGAAAAGGAATGTAATTTTCATGTGTACATTGGGAAGCTAACTTTTTTTTTTTTTTTTTTAGGCGGAGTCTTCCTCTGTTGCCCAGGCTGGAGTGCAGTGGCGCCATCTCAGCTCACTGCAACCTCTGCCTCCTGGGTTCAAGCGATTCTTCTGCCTCAGCCTCCCGAGTAGCTGGGACGTGCCACCACGCCCAGCTAATTTTTGTATTTTTAGTAGAGACAGGGTTTCACCATGTTGGCCAGGATGGTCTCGAACTACTGACCTCGTGATCCACCTGCTTCAGCCTCCCAAAGTGCTGAGATTACAGGTGTGAGCCACCACGCCCGTACGGGAAGCTAACTTTTAATAGTTCATTTCTCCCAAACTCTGCTCTCCTCTCCAAAAAACAAGAACAGTAAACAGCAATCAAACCTCAAGTTAACCCCAGAGTAGTCTCCCTGGTTACCAGATTGAGAAATGTTATTGGAAAATAAAAGGGAAAGAGTGCCTTTTTCTAAAATCTTGGGTGCTAGTCTTGCGTCAGTAGCTAAAACTGTATTTTACTGTATCAGTAATGCTTAAAAGTCCAAATACAGTACTTGCTTATTATTATTATTTTTATTTTATTTTATTTTATTTTTTTGAGACTGAGTCTTGCTCTGTCACCCAGGCTGGAGTGCAGTGGTGCAATCTCGGCTTACTACAACCTCTGCCTACTGGGTTCAAGCAATTCTCCTGCCTCAGCCTCCTGAGTAGCTGGGATTATAGGTGCATGCTACCACACTCGGCCAATTTTTGTATTTTTAGTAGAGATGGGGTTTCACCATGTTGGTCAGGCTGGTCTCGAACTCCTGACCTCATGATCTGCCCACCTTGGCCTCCCAAAGTGCTGGGATTACAGGCATGAGCCACCGCACCCGGCCTAGAAAGTCCATCTTAACAATCCAGTACTTTATCAACCTTCTCAGCTTTGGCACTAAAGGGAGTGCTGTTAACAGCCCTCAAAACTAAAGTTCCTTTATTTCTTCTGCCACTTAGAAAAAGTTTTGCCACAAAGTTCTATTAACGCTAAATTCCTACAAATCAACTTGGAAATGTCTACATGTGTTTCTCCTAGAAAAAGTGCCAGACATCAGTTTTATCTGGCAATCATCAAAATACATCAGACCGCAAATCTATACATTCCTGGACCTCATAAGAAGCATAGCGAGGAATTTCAGCAAGCGAACCAAAGTACTCAGCTACACTGCAACATCTGCAGTCTACAACATGGGCAACAATACTGACATCAACCACTGCTGCCAAGAACATGCAACAGCAAAAACAAAACAAAACAAAACAAAAACAAAAAAAGGTAATGGGGACATTTCAAATCCATATTCTCAATTTCTGGCTTAAGATTACAGTATTATTTAACCCACCATCACTAAACTCACTTAAGAAAAACAATCAGGAAGCCCAAGGATATGGATTTATTTTTATTTGCACATTTTGTATTATTTTATGAGAAGACAAATGATAGAACCCAAGGGAATTTAGGCTAAAAAAAAAATTTCCCAGAATGTCAAGGTTGGTATAACTTCTCTAACTAGAATAGGGTGTACATGGTGACCTCAAAACAGGAAGTGCATTTGAAATCTGTCAGTCATGTATTCACCACCTACTGTGAAAAATATATGATGGGGTTGCAGACTGCAAGGCACTGCCTGCCAAGAATCTGCAGTCTAACTAGAGAAGATAACACTAAAAGAGTTGAGAAAGGTGTAGGACTGGCAGGCACAGAGGAGGGAAGCAAAGGATGGATGTTTTCCATGTTTTAAACCATGCTGCACGGTAAATAATTATAGCATTGGGAAGAAAGGAACACATGTGACAAGCATAAGAATTCTGCTCCAGCCAGAAACCTGCTGGAGGAAATGGGGTCTATGCATACCCCTACCCCTGCTTTATGTCCCTGATCTATCAACAAATTCACTCTGTCAGGCCAGGCGCGGTGGCTCATGGCTATAATCTCAGCACTTTGGGAGGCCGAGGTGGGTGGATCACCTGAGGTCAGGGGTTCAAGGCCAGCCTGGCCAACATGGCAAAATCCCTTCTCCACTAAAAATTAAAAAAATTAGCTGGACTTGGTGGTGCTGCCTGTAGTCCCAGATACTTGGGAGGCTGAGACAGGAGAGTCACTTGAACCCGGGAGTTGGAGATTGCAGTGAGCCGAGAACATGCCATTGCACTCCAGCCTAGGCAACAAAGCGAGACTCTGGCTCAAAAAAAAAGAAGAAAAAAAAAAAAAGAATCACTCTGTCTCCAGAATTTCTCACAAATTCCTCCAACTCCTCTTCTTCCTTCTCCCCATTGCTGCCTTAGGCTGCACTGACCTCCTCAACGATCACTTTCCTTTGATGATGTTGAGTTTTGACTCACGTCCTCTGGTGTGTGAGTTTTGACTTTTTTTAATGGACCCCTTCTCAGAATACTGTGCTTAAATCATAAAATAAAATACAAAAGATAAATTATATTAAAATGTAAATACAAAATTTTTTTTAAAGTTGTCACACAGTATATATGTGCTCCTTTATTAATTCATTAACAATTTCTGGCAGTGAGTCTAATATCTACAATAATTTCAGTTTAGTGATAAGTGTAAAAGATATTTTGAGATACCTACAACAGCTGTAATATGCTATCAGAACATTTCTACTGGTGATAAACTCATATCTTCTGTTAATTCTACTGTGATCTGTTGCCTAGATTCATATTTAAAGGAAAGGCTAAATTTCAGTTTAGAGGATAGTGACAATGGCCAGTATAACTTTTTTCCAGTCCAAGTTCACAGATCCCAGACATCTTATCCATGGGTCCCTTGGAAGTCTAAAGTTCAGAAGCCCTGACCTCAGGTCATGTCCCTCCAGAGCAGCCTCCACATTGCCACCAAATCTGATGTGGTTACTCTGTTGTTCAAAAGCCTTCGATAGCTCCTTCACTTCCCAGGTAAGATACTAACTCTTTTGAAAGGCAGGCAAAGCCCTAAGTGCTCAGTTCCCTGCCCACCAACTCCGGGTTATCTCCTGGTTGGTTTCCCCTTTTGTGTTTGGAGTTCCACCCACAGTGGTAGAACATATGGGAACAAACTGTGTTCTCTCACACCTTCGTGTGGTCTGCTCTACTTGGAACTGCCTTGACTGGCTTTTTGGCCAGGCCAACTCTTTTTTTTTTTTTTTTTTTAGACAGAGTCTCGCTCTGTCACCCAGGTTGGAGTGCAGTGGCACAATCTCAGCTCACTGCAACCTCTGCCTCCCAGCTTCAAGCGATTCTCCTGCCTCAGCCTCCTGAGTAGCTGGGACTACAGGCGCATGCCACCATGCCCGGCTACTTTTTTGTATTTTTAGTAGAGACGGGGTTTCACCGTGTTAGCCAGGATGGTCTTGATCTCATGACCTCGTGATCTGCCTGCCTCAACCTCCCAAAGTGCTGGGATTACAGGCGTGAGCCACTGCGCCCAGCCACCAACTGATTTTTTAAGTCTCAGATGAAAAGCTGCCTCCTTTCTGATGTCTTTCTTGACTCCTTCAAACAGATCCAGATAGGTCTTCTCTGCTTAGCTGCTCTTTGCAGAGACCTCCATTGCAGGCATTATCTTACTGTACCATGCATCATGGCACTGCTGGCTTGTGTGTTTCTCTGCTACACAGAATCTCCTTGAGGTCGGCGACTGTGTTTTTTGTTTTTGTTTTTTGTTTTCTCTTTGAGACAGTCTCACTCTGTCGCCCAGGCAGGAGTACAGTGGTGCCATCTCAGCCCACTGCAACCTCTGCCTCCCAGGTTCAAGTAATTCTCGTGCCTCAGCCTCCAGAGTAGCTGAGACTACAGGCGCATGCCATCACACCTGGCGAATTTTTGTAATTTTAGTAGAGATGGAGTTTTGCCATGTTGGCCAGGCTGGTCTTGAACTCCTGGCCTCAAGTGATCCACCCATGTCGGCCTCCCAAAGTGTTGGGATTACAGGTGTGAGCCACTGTGCCCGGCCAGGGACTGTGTTTTTTAACATTCCCCAGAACCTGCCTCATGACTGCAACAAGTAGATGCTCAGTAAATATTTATTGAATGAGTGACTGAATGAATGATCGAATAAATGAATAACTAAATAAATGAAGGAAATAAATATAAAGAGGGAGAAGTTAAAGATAATGCAAAGTTTCAATCTGGGTTAGTGTAGAAAAACTGAAATGAAGAAAACATTGAACGAGGGAAAAAACAATATGTTCAGTAGAGTGTTGTAAATTAAGTACATTTTTCATATTCTAATTTTTTCAGAGATAGTGACCCATGAATGTAGTAGTGCATAATTGTCCATTAAAACACAGCATTTATTCTGGTATTTTCGTTATACAGAAATTTGCTACAGAAATTTGCTATAGGAAAAGGCCCCATCCTAGAAAGAAGTTGCATTCTAAAGCAGGGTTTGCAAACCAGTTGTCTGGAATTTACAATACAATTTTCCTCAGAAGCAAATTAAAATTGGTGATTAGGTAGCCAATTTATCACACAAAAGTCCATTTACTCTCTAATGTGCCTGAAAAGCTTCAAGTCTGATTAAAAACTGGTAGAAAATAATACTATTTAATATTATTGAAATATAGCCAATTAAGCAAAACAGTAAACAATAGAAGTGAATGTGAACATAATTTATTTATCTTGAGTATTGACACTGGAGAAAAGACAGGGTTAATTTTAGCAAGTGAGGAAGCCCAAGAGATGTTTGTGAAGATCAGAAGAACTTCCGATCATTCAGAAACTTTTTGAGGTTAGTAGCCCTAGCTCTTTAATACGGTCAGTCCTCTGTGTCCGTGGGTTCCCATCCGCGGATCCAACCAACCAACAGAATGAAAATATTTGGCAGGAGGAAAAAGCAATAAAAAATAACAATACAACACTAATAAATAATACAAATCTTTAAAATATAGTATAACAACTATTTACATAGCATTTACATTGTATTGGGTATTATTAATTTAGAGATGATTTAAGGTATATGGGAGGGTGTATGCAGGTTATATGCAAATACTATACCATTTCATATAAGAGACTTAAGCATCTTCAGATTTTGGTATCCTTGGCAGGGCTTGCGGGGGTGGGGGGCGGGGGCGGGAGTCCTGGGATCAATCCTCAAAGATAATGAGGGATGAATTACATGTAATTTCACTTCAAGGCTTGAGATCATTCCTTTGGCTTACACAAAGGACAGACACTGTTTTGCAGTACCTGAAAATCTTTTGGAAGACAAAGGCAAAAGATAAATGGAATTAAAGAGGCTATGTGTGTCCTATAGAGTTTACGTGAAGTCAGATTTGCCAAGCTAGGCAGAAAAAAAGAAGGAAGCAGGATATATATGGCATGGTATATGTGGTGATTACACCGTGCCGCTCACCAAACATTTCTGTTTCTCTCCTCGGCACAGGGGAGAACTGTCCTTCCTGGCCCCCTTATGGTTGGGTGGCACTATTTTGCAGAGTTCTGACCAAACATTCAGGAGCAGAAGTGACAGGGCATTTAAACACCAATAAGAGATCCTCTGATTCTCCTCGCCTATTGGCTCGGCACCTCAGCCCAGTTTTTTGAGGAGGTGCTGCAGCTGCTTCATCAACCTTGTTCTGAGTGGCTAAAAGAGCCTCCCTGGTGATTATGACAGACATGTATAGATGTAGAAACCTTTACTGTCTTAAGCCACTGAGAGTTTGGGGTTGTTTGCTCTGCAACATAAAATGGCTGTTATGATGGACACATCATTTATAAAATTTACCTCCATAGAAAGGAAAGGAGTAATAGGGAAGAGCTTGTGGGCTATGGTTGCCCCAGATAGACACCTAAAGGAGATTAAAAGAAGGGAGGAATGGCCAGGCGTGGTGGCTCATGCCTGTAATCCCAGCACTTTGGGAGGCCGAGGCAGGTGAATCACCTGAGGTCAGGAGTTTGAGACTAGCCTGGCCAACATGGTGAAACCCCGTCTCTACAAAAAATACAAAAATTAGTTGGGCATGGTGGCAGGCACCTGTAATCCCAGCTACTCGGAAGGCTGAGGTGGGAGAATCGCTTGAATCTGGGAGGTGGAGGTTCCCTTGAACCTGGGAGGCGGAGGTTTCTGTAAGCTGAGATCACGCCATTGCACTCCAGCCTAGGTAACAAAAGCGAAAGTCCGTCTCAAAAAAAAAAGGGGGGGGGAAGAAACGGTGTAAATTCAGATGTCAGGGACTCTTCCAAGCTGGATGATCAGGATTTGGGTAGATCTTATATTACTTCTGAAACCAAAGTCCCAATAATAGCATCATTATTAAGATGCATCATTGTTAAGAGGTCATAACCCTCTTAATATTAACCACAAGATGATATATTAACTACATGTGACTAGCAGACAATATTGAGGTACATACTGGTTGCAGGCATCAGAGGTTAAAAGCATTTGCAAGCTTATTGAGAAAATGAACAGAAGAATGAGAAAACCATGGTTTTTGAGTCAGAGTGGTTTGAATTCAAATCTCAAGTTTCCCTCGTGTTAAATAAAAATTATAGAAAGTCATTGTTTTGGACTAAGGTCTTACACTAGATCCCAAAATCTAATCTAATCAAAATGGAGTCACTTAAGCTGAGGTTTTTACCAAACTGAGACTAAGTTGTTATCTGACCTTCTGAGAAGAAATCAGGAGAGGGATAACAGCCTAATTTCCCAAGCAGGCTAGTTTCAATCAGCATGATAATGAAGTTCCCTCTACTGTAATCCTTACAAAAAAGTAACCTGGAGTAACCTGATGTTAACCAATCAGCTGCTTTTCTATTTTTCTGTCTCCCTGTCCCCACCTTACAAGGAACTTAACTTTGGAAAGGACTAAACCACTCCGGGTTCTGTTTTTGCTTTCTTCAGCTCCTCTCTGGCTGTAAAACCAACCTCTTCTGCTCAGCTCATTGGAACACTTACTCTATTTTACGGAATTAAGTGCTACCCAATTCTAGAATTGCAAATAAAGGTAATTAAGGTCTTTAAGAGAAATTGTTGTGATTTTGTCTTTTGACACTGTTAAATCATTTAATCTGTGTACGTGTCAATCTCCTTGTCTCTGAAGTGGTGATAAAAGCAGAATCTACTTCAGAGGTTTGTTGGGAGCTTTCAATGAGGTCATACTTGTAAAGGGTCAAATGTAATGCCTGGCATTAGTAAATGTTCTAGCTTTTTTCAGTCTTCTGGAAGCCTAAGAGTTGGTTTGTTATAGAGTGGTTGCCTATCATGCCTCGGACATAAAAAATCCCATGGCCTACCCAATGCAGCTTCAAACTGGATCTCTGGGGGGCCTTCAGCCATTACCAGGCCCAATGATGTACCTCTCCTTGAGACATCTGATTACCCCAACCTTTCTCCTTGCCTATCAAGACTAGAGATATGCCCCACTTTAACAAAGATCCAGGAAAACCCAAATATGCAAGATGGATAGATTGGGGCAGGATGATTCATGCACCAAGATTCTTTTAATTTTACCAAAGAATCTAAGAATTTCCTTTAGTATTTTATAGCTTTTTTGTTTCTTTTACTTTTTTCTTAATTGCTTGACAGATGAAAATAAAGCTCAATGGCACTCTTATCTATTGAGGATCAATTGGAAATAAGAATAATCTATGTAAATGGGAAAAATGACTTGCAAAAACACACCCTATGCTCATCATCTACTGGGAACACATCTGTATGTTAGCTGGGGAGCAGAGCGAAGACAGCCCTCTAGGTCCCTTGATAATGAAAATTCATCTAAAGGGTTATGATGATGATCATGATGACTGGCACATACCAGATTCCTGTGTCTCCATCACAACCAAGATCTAAAAACCCAAGTAAAAACTCGTCGATGATAGGGTGGTGCTCAAAGATCCATAGCTAAAAGAAAACACAAAATTCTTCTAACCAGGATAAAAAACAGCTGGCTGTGAAAAAAATCCCAGAGTTAAGAAGGAAGTATAGTTTCAAAATAAATGAGAACATATGATGGCATGGAGGTAAAATCTATATTACAATCTACATAGAAACTGAGATTCCACAGTTATGTGGAGCCCGTCTCTCCTCTGAGCACTCCCGCCCCAGTGTGCTATCACATCTGGGCAGATGGGGACCTCCTTGGAAGGGACCGAAAATCATGAAGACTCCAGGCTCTTCAATGTACAGATAACAGAGATTCAACGTTTGGCCCAAGGTCAGAGAACCAGAGTGGACTCCAAGTTTTCCAATTCCTAGTTCAGGGTTGTGCCCACTGTACCATGACCTCTTGCTTTCCTGAGAATAGAATCTGTGCCAGTTACCCCAACTTGCCCAAAGTGGAAGCCGGTCCTCAAAGGGAAGCGTGCAATCTGTGTGACTCAAAGCCCTAAACTCCAGGGCAAATCTGAGCCTGCAGGCAAGGAAAGAGAGTCAACGTCTGACCCTCTCCCCAGTCTTCCCACAAGGACCACCTCCCTCCTACCCACTTTGCACCTAACCGGTCTCCCTCACTCTGCCCTTGCTTTGTTCCATTTTTCCAAAGGACCTCCAAAGGGGTGATATAAAACACAAACCTAGTTCTGTTGTTTCCCCCTCCATTTGAAAAGCTGACATCTGCTCCCTACTGCCCTCAGGATAAATTCCAAGATTTTCAGCCAGGCCTGCAAGATCTGCCCCAAGTCACCCTCAGACAGCACCTCCTACAAGCCTCATCTCTACCCTCTTCTTCAACCTTTCAGGCAAAATATCTTCCCCACTCAGCAGGTCTGAGGACTCCCTCCAGCCTATTAATACTCAGACACAAGATACCTTCCTCTGGGGGCTTGTCTTCTACAAACCCTCAAAGCAGGTCAATGGCACCCGGTCCGCAAAGTAACTACACTGCCTTTAACAATGCATTTTACAGTAAGTTATTCATGTAGTTACATCTCCTGTACAATATGGTATCCTGAGATACAGAACCTGGGTTTGATTCATGACTTCCCTACTTAACTGGGCAGGATATTTTTACCTAAGTTTCTGTTTCATTTGGAATAAATGAGGGTCATACATACCTCTTCAGGTTGTTGTGATGATTCAATGCAATGGCTAAGCAGAGTATGGGATATATTAGACTGTTTAATAAATGTTAGTCCCCCTCCTCTCCATCCCTTCTCACAGTCTGTAAGAGCTCCCTCCGTGAAAGAACACTTCCTACTTGTCTTTGTATTCCTGTTGAGTAACACAGTATACATTCAATAAATGTTGGCAGAAAGGAGAGAAGGAGGGAGAAAGCAGGTGAGAAGGGAGGGAGGAAGAAAAAAATTAGAAAACTAATGAGATAAATGAATGAAGCTAGAAGGAAAAAAGAGGCCCTGATCTGTAAGAGTTGTTATAAACAATGATCACGTGATTTTGAGATTGTCCAACACCTTCCTACTAAGAAATTGAAAAGGTAGCTACAGATACCACAGAGTAACTAGAAAAAGACACAGAATCAGGAGATGGCCTGATCCACAGTAGAAGACAATGTAGCCCAATATAATATTGACACACATTAAAATAATAATAATAATAATTCCTTGAATTGTTCACTCCTACTCTGCTGTAAGCACTGGGCTTGGTATAAAAGAGGCTACAAATAAACTGATCTTACTCTAATGAGGTTTCAATTATTGAGGAGGACATAATACCTAGATCAGTGCTATGTTGTTAAATCAGCTATCTGGTGGGGGCAGTCTTAATTTATAGCATCTGCCCATTTCTGTGGCGTAACACTCCCACCATGGCTGATTTTAATCTACCAATAATTTATGTATAATGATTTAGCTCACAAAATCTCTCAGTATTTAATAATTGGCTCTCAGGAGCCTCCACACACTACTGATGCTCCATCTCCCTTGCTTTTCTCTCTTGATATTTTTTTTAGCCAGTTTGTTGCATATTAACATCCCTATCATGTGACGGACAAGGAAAATAAAATGACAGAACGGAGAAGCAGCTGAGTTTTCTGTCAGTGGTTCTAGCAAAGGAGATAGAATGGGGAAGTTGAAACTATTGGCTAGATGTGTTTATGGGCTTCTATTATTCCCCATTCTCTCTGCCTCTTATTCCTACAGATAATTATGAGCAGATGCTCTAATCCAATATGTAAAATACAAAGACGCTTTCTGACCAAATACAGAATTGATGGCCACAACCTAGAAATAAAAATGAAGAGAAACAAGCTATGCTGGAAACCTAAGATGGGTCAAGTTCATCAAGATGGCAGGGGGGATGTTAAAATGGGAAGTCAAACAACTTTCTCTGGGTAGAAATAACATGGCCTCTTTTTCTTTTCGTTTTCTTTTTTTTTTTTTTTGAAACATAGTCTCACTCTGTTGCCCAGGCTGGAGAGCAGGGGCGAGATCGCCACTCACAGCAACCTCTGCATCCCGGGTTCAAGCAATTCTCCTGCCTCAGCCTCCCAAGTAGCTGGGACTATAGGTGCGCGCCACCACAACCGGCTAAATTTTTGTATTTTTAGTAGAGACGTGGTTTCTCCATGCTGGTCAGGCTGGCTTGAACTCCTCCGTCTACCTGGGCCTCCCAAAGTGCTGGGATTACAGGCATGAGCCACCACACCCGGCCAACATGGACTTTTTCTGAATGTTGAAGATCACAGTGGCATTCTGGACCAAACACTAAACAGGAAAAAGGATACCAAACTAACAGAAGGGAAAAAAATGCTTAGCAAAAAAGAAAAAAACAAACGAACAAACAGAAATTTTTATCTTTAACACTGTAGGAAACTGGGGAGATGTAGGAAAATTTTATGAAGTTCTGTGATGGTTTAACTGGCAAAAAAGCCTTACCCCACCATGGCAAGGGGGCTCCTTGGGTGGCATTTATGCTGAGACAGGAGAAGAAGGCAGCTGGCGATACTTCCTTTTCTCTCACTGGGACTCTGGCAAGCCTTTCTCTAAGAGAAGCAAAGCCATGTGAATAATACATCACAAAATGCACTCCTGATCTAAGGCAAGTCAGAATGCCTATAAGTTAAGGATGTGGGTCAAAGTGAGAGTTGTCTGTAAAAGCAGTTCATTTTATCTTTATAGATACATGTTTATTGAAGTAAGTCCTATTCTCTGTGGCACACTTAGCTGATCCAGCCTCCTTTGCTGACAAAGCTCAGGTAGGTATAGATAGGAATAGCCAGCTCTGCTCCATGACTTCAGACACTGGGGACTCCAGGACTTTTAGAGGCTACTCTAACAATGGTTGTTAACTTTATTACCTTAGTAATAAAGTCACCTGAACTCAAGCCATGCAGAGGAAAAGTTAGAAAAATCAAAAATATGTGAAGATGAGAATACAAGAACCATGCATATGAAAAAATGAAACAAAACTCTCACAGAATCATTCTTACATATAGACATAAAGCAGAAGCAAAGGAATGGAGGGCATTTTTATTCCGTGCAAATGAAGGTTAACTTAACACTGAAAAAGGAGCCTGCTATACTTAAAAAATAAGTGGATTAAAAAAATGCCCATAACAAAAGTGTGGCATCTGGGGCTGGCTACTTGCTTCATAATCTGAATGGAACCAAAGAGAGATACAAAGAGATTTAATCTTACGGTAGTCCAAATCATTCAATTACCTAACTCAAGGAGAGTATAATTATCCTCTTTCACTGGAGTATCATGCGGCCAGAAGGTCTGTGTTAGATGAGTCAAGAGGGCAACTTTATGATAGGAAAGGGAGAAAGTAAGGCAGGAATTAACTATGCCCTTATGCCCATGAGCAGGCAAAAGCAAGAGTGGGTCCTGCTGGTAAGGAAGGGAGGGTGGGCAGTGGCCCGGGCATTGTGGCTGGGTGTGAGTCACATCTGGCGGAGGTAGAAATGAGATCATCAAACAGCATGGATGGGAGGTTTTGGATTTTAAAACAGCAAACAGATTAGAAATGTTAAGGAGTTAAAATTAACAAAAAACTAATGTGGATCAAGACATGAAACCCAGCAGAGGCAGATTTTTCAGAATCGGGTAGAGGAGGCCGAGAACTGGAATTATCCCACAGGGTATTCCACAGGCCTGGTTTCTGAATCCCAGCAGAAGAAATATATGATGTTAAGAGAACTGTAGGGCTTGCAGGAGAGCAAAGAAGAGTCTCGGCAATCTTAACAAAGGGTAGGAGCGTGCAACTTTTACAAATAGCAATCCTAAGATTAAAATATCTGCGTTTGAATCCTGACTCTGTCATTGATTGGCTGGGTTGTGTGCATGTGTGTGTGTGTGTGCGTGCAAATCTCCCAGCCCCTCTGGATCCGAAAGTCTTCCATAAAATCCATAGTATGTGATCTAAAAAGTAGTTTCAAGCTTTAAAATTCTAAGAAGTCAAAAAAACTGGAAAAGGAGAATACAGAAGACCTGTTAAGTAAATGAAAGCATACAACAACATTGTTTTGCTCTAAAGGATAGGAAGGACCACTTAGAGAGAGACTTCAGTCCAGCTGTTAGACGTAACCACAGCCACTCAAACCCCACCTACCCTGTGCCTAAACTCACAACTGAGAAGGGCACGGCCTGGTCTCAGGACATTCCATCCCTTGGATTATTTGACGAGATGACGTCTCCGTCTCCTACCCTCCTAACAGGGTACAATTTTCTAAAACCAGAAAAAATCCTCCCCAAGAAAATAAACACTCCCAAACAACTGTCCCATTCTGTTACCTATTTGGATTACATAATTATTATGAAGTCAAGACTTTCTTACTGACACACCAAAAAAGACCTCTCATCTCATAAGCTGAACTGCCTTTTTCTCCACTATCCAAAGTTCCGAAAAATCTCTAAGTCCTTAAAAAGCAATCACCACTGCTCACTGTAATGGTCATGAAAAACTGCACTGCCTCATCTCTGCCCAGAACAGAAACTGAGGTCAAAATATTTTCAGAGTCTGGGGATATATAAATCCTGTATACCATATTCTTCAACAACAACAGTAATAAATGTCCTCACAAAAGCCCTAAATTGCCATGCATTGGGAGAAAACACTGGATATTTTTCCAGGTTTTGCTGAGGAAAATTCAGACAAGTGTACTTTTTGTTCCACCATGTATAAAATGGGGCAACCAATAATTGGTAACTGGCATTGATCAGCCACTGAGTGAAATAGGAAGTGCCCTCCCCACCCACCTGCACAGCAGTCATTATGAGCTCCCCTTTCAGGCGTGTTGGAGGGGGAAAAAACCACTGGGCCAGGCTGACTAGAATCCCACAGAGCACGGTGCTAATTAAAGTATCTATACTTTTCCAGTTGATCTGGCTGAAGAGCAGTAAAAACACCAAGGGTTCCTTTTCAGCCTGCTCTAACTTGTTTGTCTGGATCAATGTAGACATTTTCGGCAGCAATTTGCTCTTCCCAATTCGTCTCCCGAAAAAAAAAAAAAAAAAAAAGAGCTAGGATATTTCTAGAATGCCTCTTGACTCACCAATTGGGAGGGGAACCTCCTGTCATCATTGTACTTTGCTCCTTTTGTTCTTGGGAAAATTAGATAATACAAGTGCTGAGTAAGAACCTGGTTCACAATAAACTCAGTCAATAAATGATGTCAGTCATCGTAAAAAAATAAATAAATAAAATAATTGCCTCCTGATGTTTATCAACTTACTTGCAATACAGAAGATTAAAATATAAGGCAATAGGTTTCATGGCACACTCCAGAGATGTTTGTGCTGTCCTCCAGCCTTCTCATAATTAGTCACTTGCAAGCAGTAACTCAGAACTTTTTCCAATTTCACGGGTACTCATGCCCCACAACTGCCTCCCCGCTCCCAGTAACTGAGAAATAGTGTTCGAAACAGTGACAATAGAAATGCAAAAGACCTTTAAAGAAATTCCACAAAGCCCCTTGGCACTGATCACATAGAAGTTGTGCCAGAAAAATCAAACATCCAACACTAAACAGATGTTGTCAGTGGGAGAAAAAGGGTGAATGAAGCAGATTCTGAGCATCCTAATGAAATGGCTATGGCCCCATCATATATCCGACCCTAAATGTCTAGCTTTTCTTGAAGTTTTAGGCCACAAATAAACTCTTCCTAAGGTACACCTAGCAATCTTTTGTATTTGGCTTTGCTGTTTGGATATACATAGTATGTTTCCTGCCAGGCACAAAACCATTTTCAACTTCTTCATGAAAATAAGGTAAGATAGGCAGTAAGCAGGTTTTATTATAATTTATAACTGAATTTCCTCATTCACACAGGGTCCACCTTTATGGTGACACACCACAGTATTGTAGCTATGCAGGAAAATTTTAAAGGCCATAAAATGAATAATGTCTGGACTCTAGAAAAAATGATACATTTATAACAGTTATGCAGACTAATATAGCAAAAAATAAGTGGCCATAAAACTTTGTATTTTTCTTTAATATTATGCCTACTCAACTTGTAAAAGACTGGCCATGTCATAATGTTTGTAGCTTCTAAACCATGTTTTTGGAAACACAGAGGACATCAGTGTTATGCCTATTCAAACTGTAAAAGACCAGGCCACTTGGCAATTCCTGTAGTTTCTAAACCATGCTTTCTAAATTGCAAAGGGGGCAGGTACAGCCCATAACTTTACAGAAGGGCAAGTAATGTTCTACCTCTTGTTGAATATTTGGCTTATTTCACTTGACATAAGTTTTTATGGCAATCCTCTATTACCATGAAAGTGTACGTTCTCTAGTACTCAATAAGTGCAACTTGTAGAAATCAGGTTTTTTTTTATTTAATACATTCTAATCAAATAGTAACAGCAGTAAATAAACACTTTGAAAAACAGGCAGGTATCCCCCTGTATCTGGAAGAAAATTAAGTCAAAGTATTCTACACAGTAGAAGGGAGACAACGGTTTATGTCCATGGTTAGACAATTCAAGGACAACTTGGACATTTCTAAAGCCATTTCCAAAAAATCAATGGCAACAGGTTGGGACACAGCTATTTTAAAGGGTAAAATGCCTATACCTACATTGGTTTTTATTAACAGGGATTGAGTTGCACCTGTATAGCATGACATTCTTGTCTTTAGCCTTAAAGGAAAAGAGAAAGTCTTTTCCATTTGCACCAGTTTGAAATATTTCTGAAATAAGGCTCCCTTAAAATGGATTACTACAGTACTCATTCACATGAGAGTATATACATGTAGTAAAAAGACAAATACAGGACTTCATGGTCACTTTTTTTTGGTTGATTTGGTTAATTGCATAAAATGGGAAACTCACACACATAATCTGTTTAACAAAACTCCTAGGTACATCAGAATGCAAAATATAAAATGCCCAAAAGAGACTCTGATCAGCAGGCATATCAAATTGCAGTGAGGCCTGTGTCAGCTTGGTTCCTCCCACTTCTTCAGTATTCCTATGAGGAGTTCTTTCTCTCCTACTGGAGCCTGGACCTTTGACATAATGGAAAGGAACCTAGGAAGGCAAGCCATTCTGATAAAACGTGCCTTCAGCCTTTACATGCGACATTTTATTTTTAATCTAAAAGGATCAACTGGTCTTGGTCAGCCTTAAGAAGGGAAGCATCACTCAGGTAAAAGTACGTGGAGGAACTTTAAACACCTAGCTACCTCTTCAAGCATTTAAATTAGATTAGCTTCAGCTTTTCTTAGAAAGTATTCCATATAGTTATCCAGAGCACTCAAGTTTTGGTTCTCTTTTACATAGCTGCATTCGGAGATACTCTATGTGAGACATGTTTAAAAAAAGAGAAACATTTATACCTGGAATTTATATTCTTCCAAGTAATCTTTTAGTCTTGTTGGTAAAGGCAGTCCCCAGATGGCACCTGTACATTTGTTAATGGTGAGCCTACAGAGATGCTGCAGAGATGGTGCTGACGTGTAGAGCGGGTTGGTCAGATAAAGGTGAACGGTGCCGTTCCGGGGGGCTTCTGGCCCTGTCCGCTTATCCTTGCACATCTGAACATAGTAGTCGATCAGATGAACCACACTGTCAAATTGTTTAAGCTTGGATTTGACACATATGATAGAGTCCAATCTGAATTTTCCGTCTTGGTATTCGATTCGAAGATTAGTTGGTCCAGCTGACGTTTTAACAGATATTGTTAGTAGGTAGTCTGAATGCGAGCTATCTCTAATCAAGAAAGTTCCTTCTGGTGCCTCTTTTAATTTCTCTTTGGCTTCATTAACAGTCATACTTCCCCAGTACCATCCTGGGGTTTTTGTTCAAAAAGAAAAAGAAAAGAGGGTAAAACAGTTATTATAAGAATTTTTAGAACAGAGCAAGTAATTGGCAATAATTTTTTTAGCTCTAAAAAAAAAGGTGGTGTGTGAGTGAAAGTTTACCAGGGGCCACCACAAATACTTTCAGTAGAAATTTAATAAAAATTTGGGTACATTTTATGAACACAGTGAGCCAGTTTTCTTTCTTTTTTAAAAAATTAACTTTCTGAAGCTCTTCTTAAGATTTTCTTCAAATGAACCAAAAGAACATTTGCAGCATGACACACTGGCTGATGAAGCATGACACTTTGAACATTATTTAAGTAAAATAAAGATTTAAGTAAATTAGAAAAAAATCAGAAGTTAGAAATAAAAGCCATGCCCTTTAAAAAGTGGAAAACCCTACTCCTGTAATTGAACTACAGTAAAAACAAAAGCAACTTTTTTGGATGGTTGGTGTCCCCCCAACCACAAAAAAAAAAAAAAAAAAAAAAAAAAAAAAGGCTGCAAAGCCTGCTATGAACAGCCTGCTACGTAGAAAGCACTGCTATGTACTTGTTGTAAAAGCACAGCTCTAGTACAATAGCTTCTGTTCGCTGCTTTATGACTACCTTACCAGTCACTAAGAAATGGGAAGTCCCCAGTGATAATTACTATTTCAGGTTTACAATCTTCCCTAAACTCTTTTGAACTGTGCCCTAATCCAAATCCAATCACAACCATCGGCCTCCCCTGCATTCTCGATTTCATCTGCCTGCACCATCTCCCCGGCTCACCCTGCTTTCTAAGGAGGCTCAAAGACCGTCCATATTTAAGAAGTCTGAACATTTGTGCTCCCCCCAACCCCACAATTACCAGGATACTTGCAATCTGCCGGTGCCTCCCCTGGAGGGAAAGCCCATGGCCCACACGTAAAGACCGGAATCGCAAGCGAGAGAACTTTTCCCTCTCCCTCCCCTTGTTGCTACCAAAATTTTAACTGTGCCACAACTGTAAGCTTTTAGGATACGGATTTGGAAAGCCAGAATGATTTGCCAGATACTTTACTTTTTTTTTTCCTTTTTCAGATGCCTAGAGATAGCGTGCCGCACAAATTGCCTGACTGTACTTGAAAGCGTCAGTCTCCTGGGCGCGCCGACCCTGGAAGCCGCGCTCGGCGGGGGCTTCGCAGCCTACTCTCGACGCCCGGGCAGCCGCCCTCGCGGCAGTGTCAGTCCCTGAACTTGGCTGCCAGGATCCTGGGCTGCAGCCGCAGCTCCGCCCGGGAGCCAGATGCTGCTGGGCCTGCGGGGCCCGCAGCACCCACTTGCTGACTGCACCCCGCGCAAAGGGAGGCGCCCGACGCTTTCCCCGGCCGGGGTTCGAGCCGGAGCGCCCAACCCTGAGCAGCTGCGGAAAACAGTAAAGCTTCCAGCGTGCTAAGAAGCTACTTCCAAGAAGCCCTTCCCGCGCTCTGCCAGGCCTGAGTCTCTGGAGAACCACTTTCCTTACGCATTCCCAAGGACCCAGGACCCTGCGAGCGTGCTCTCCGCGGTCCCTTGGAAGCAAGAGACGTATTTCCATCTTATTCTTTGCTTCCCACCTCGGCCCCTCTTCCCAGCTGCGTCTTTGGGGAGGCGCCCCCTCCCGCACGCGTCGCGGCCGGCCGGCTCCCTACCTGTCTGACCCAGCTCCCGCAGGGCCTTCGCCAGACGCGCCGCCTCCGGGGATGGCTCCTCCGCCGACCCTGCGGTCCCCCACTGGCTCCGCGTCCCTTCTCCGCCATTCCCGGAGGGCTCGAGGCACCGCAGGGTCATGGGAGAAGGGTCACCGCGGCAAAGACAGGTGGCCGCCCGAGCTGGGGTCAGAGAAGGGATCGTGTCCTTCCTTGAAGTCAGTGCGAATCCCAAAACGAGTCCCTGCGGGGTGTCCGAAATGGTGGCAGAGAGGCAAAGGATGGGGCTTTTTCTCCCCACGTCTTGGAGGACGGATGACAAAGTCCCTCGCAGACGCGGTCACCCACTGATCGCCTACAAAGAGAAAGCGGGAGGTTGGGTCAGTCCAAACTGGACCCCTGCGGCTGGGGTGGGGGTGGGGAAATGGACGTGGAAAATCCCAGGGACTCCTCCGCCTCTACGTTCCTGCACCATTTAACCCCAAGCTTCCAGTTAGCGCCCTGGCCCAGCTCTAGAGAAAGAATAAAGAGAGCAGAGATCCAAGACACAAAGTTGGCTGAAGAGGTGGGGGGCGGAGGTCAGGATGAGGGTGAACAGGGTGTCTTCCCGCCCAGGGCCACTAGCTGAAATCAAAGACTGGAGACCTTGGAAGAGCAAATAGTCACCTGCAGATCCAGTGGGAATAGGCCCTTGTCAAGGACAAGTAGAAAAAAATTAAAAAGGAAAGAACAGGAGAGACTCCCCAAATTGGCATTCCGGTCTCACACCTGGGGCAGCCCGAGGGCCCCCCCCAGGAAGAAACACCCACACAAACTTGGTTCTCCACCCTAAAGCGCTGCGGGGCCCGGAGGCACCAACCCGGGGTGCGGTGGCGCGGCAGCTGCCGCATCCCCGCCCGGGAGGTTCCTCGCTCCCTTCCCCCCGCTTCCCCCCGGTGCCCGCTCTGGAGGGGTTGGGGGCGCTGCGGCGGTCGCTCCCGGACCAGGATGGCTGCGGTAGCTCTCGCCGCCGCGGGCGCTGTCGAGGAATCGGCCCCAGCGCGCAGCCTTCGCGGGGCTCCGAGCCGAGGCCGGGGCCGAGCGGGCGGTCGCGAGCGCTGCGGGAAGTGCAAACCTCCAACGCCGCGCTCTTACCTCGACCTCGGCTGCCGCCGCCTCCGCACCAGGCAGCCTCCTCAGCGGACATGGGGCGGGGTGGGGGGGAGCGGGTGGGGCCCAGGAGAGGAGGGGCATCTACCCTTGTTTCCCCCGTTAACGTTTAATTTGGGAACGAGATGCCCGGGGATGCGACCAGCCCAGCGCTCGGAGGCGGCGGCCGGAGTTCCGTGCGCAGAGGGCACACAAAAGCCTCGAGGATCATTGCCTCGACCCCCTCCCCCACCGCGCGGCGACGCCCCCTCCGGGCTGGGACACCCCACCCTCGGACTGCTGCCGGGTTTCCCTCCGGCTGCGACCCTGGAGGTGGGGAAGGAGAGAGGGAGGGAGGAAGGAGCGAGGGCAGGAGGCAGGCCGGTGGGGAGGAGCGGGAGATCAGGTTATTAGGAGGATTATTAATTTGGATGGCAGTTTAGGTTAAATAAAAAAAAAGAAACTCCAGACACTTCCCGACGCCAAGAAGGGGCCGGAGAAAGCAGGCAGCAACGCCAGGCCGCGGGGCAGAGCCGCAGCTCGGACTCTCTCTTCGCCGGTGCTCCGAGCGGCGGAAGCCCAGGCCGTCCGCCGCTCCCCGGCGCACGCTGCCGCGCCTCGCCGCCCTCCCCTGCAACTCTCCTTGGGGCGGAGCCTTCGGGCTTCTCCCCGCTACCGGTACCTGCCGCGGGCGCCCGAGCTGCGGGCACGGGGGATCCTGAGGCTGTGCGCCCGGGGCCCCGGCGCGCACTGTCCGCGGGCCACGCGGTGAGGGCGGCTGCGGGCCAGAGTGCTCATGCTTCAGGGGAAACCCAAGGCCCGCCAGCCGCGGCGGCGGCGACGAGACTTGGCAAGAGTTAAACGTCGGTCCCAGGAGCAGCGAGTGCGCGCGACTTTCCAGCCCGACGCGCCTCCCTTGCTCCCCGCCTCCCTCCCAGTAAGCGCTCAGCTCGCGCCCCGCCCGGCTGCTGCGGAGGCCGCTTTCCAGGAACTTTCCAGGAATCGGCCTCACGTGACCGCGGGCCCCGCTACCGCTTTAAAGAGGCTCGGTCGCAATACACAGGCTTCAGAGAAGACCGGGTGAGAGCGCTCGAGTGCAAGGCGGACGGTGTGCACGCCGGGGTCGGCCTGCCTCTGGCCCCACACCCCGGGGTGCTCGGACGCAAGCTGGAGATGTCCCCCGCCACCGGCCACAGCCAACCCCGTTTCGGCTGCCGGAGCCTGCCCCCTACCCGGGCCAGCTGAGCGCCCGGGTTCAGGGAAGGATGGCGGTCCTCGGCCCTGGGCCCGCCACGGGGGTGGGTTCCTCTAAACATCCCGGCGGCGCCCCCTCGACGCGACCCTCCTGGCCGCACTTTTGCGGGGGGTGGGCGTGCAGGAGCGACTGTGGGTCCTCGGAAAAGGGACTCTCCGGCTCTAAGACACATTGATGGCGTGGGGACGCCGTGCTCGGCCCGGTGCCCACGGCCGGGGACCGGAGGCGGTCCCCTTGAGCAGGTCCTGGAAGGCAGCGAGCGAGAGAGCAGCGCCTCCTTAAGCGGCGCCGGCCGTCCTTAGTCCCCTCCCCCTGGCGCTCCGGCTCCTTGTCACTAGCACCCACCCGACTCCTCCCTTCCTCCTCCCCTCTGCTCCAATGTCTCCGGCAGACCCGGCGGCCCGCCCGGCTCACCTGCGCCGGCTGCTAAGGGGGCGGCCTTACCTGCGCGCCCAGAAGGGGCTGGGTGACTGGCCTCGGTTCCCGCAGTCCAGCAGTCCGGAGAGTGCCTCTGCCATTCCCTGCAGGGCTGACGTCCCCGGGCCGGGAATTCGGAAGGATCCCGGCACCTCTACCTTACCTGGGATTCTCACCTCCAACCCCGTTGGAAGCCACCCCACCTTAGTGGAAACTCATCTCCTTGTCTGCGCACCCGCCCCCGAAATATGACCTACTTGAAATGTGACCTACTTTTTAAAAGAAACCCTTAACAATCACGGGAAAACCGGATCCAAAATTTCGATAAGCATTTTTCTTTGAAATACTATTCTATTGCATCACTGCTCAAAAGCTTGCAAGGTCAATGGCCACTTTTAGTTGAGGCCGTGGCTATGGGAAGTTGGGCGAGGAAGGGGGAGGGATGGGACGGAGGCGCGTCTTGCAAACCTTGCCTGGTGCCCCCCCTGCCGGCTCTGTGAGGAAACGTGAACCAGCTCCCAACCTTGGGGTCTGGAGCCGGGGACCAATGGTTTTCTCAATAATTTTCCTGCTTTTGAGTACATAACTCTATGCAGATGATAAGCAGATGAGTCGGGGAGGGGGCCATTTCCCAGCTAGCACAGAGCTTTGTTAACGCTGGAGCCTTGTGCCCGTAATCATGTTTCGTTTTTTAGAAAGAGCCTTTTATGGTGTGGGCGGAGCTAAATGAACCCTAGTTAAAATCCTCTACAAAGTAGTTGAATAATTTTGCACAAGGCACTTACCCTCTTTGGACCTCTGGCCCTTTTTATAACATGAAGGGCTAGATTCGGGTTCTGGGTGAAGGAGCGGGATAAAGGAACAAATCAGATTCCATGTGAAGCCTGTGTACAGTCTGAGGCCCCAAGCCTTTAAGAACCACTATGTCTACTAGGGTTAACTGCCCTCTAAATTATCCTAATATGGCTTCTTCTTCCTTGATTGAAAATCATAGAGGAAGGGTGTACCCACACTTTAGCTTAAATAAAAAGGTATTTATTCCTAAAATTGGCGGGGGCGGGGGAGGGGACGTGACCAAGTCTCTCTCTGTTGCCCAGGCTGGAGTGCAGGGGCGCGATCTCAGCTCACCGCAACCTCCGCCTCCCGGGTTCAAGCAATTCTCCTGCCCCAGCCTCCCGAGAAGCTGGGATTACAGGCGCCTGCCACCACGCCCGGCTAGTTTTTGTATTTTTAGTAGAGACGGGATTTCGCCCTTTGGTCAGACTGGCCTCGAACTCCTGGGTTCAACTGATCCTCCCGCTCGGCCTCTCAAAGTGCCAGGTTTACAGGCGTGGGCCACCGCTCCTGGCCCTAACATTTTTATAACGTAAATTTAATATCTACTTGGTTGTGGGTTGAAATGAATCTTCCAGCAACTCCTTTTTATGTGCTTTCCTGTTTCCTTGGCACATGCTGTTCCCTCTTCCTAGAATCCTCCAACCCCGGTGGCTGCATCACACTTGATTAAAAGAATAATGGCCGGGGGCAGTGACTCACGCCTGTAATCCCAGCACTTTGGGAGGCCGAGGCGGGTGGATCACTTGAGGTCAGGAGTTCGAGACCAGCCTGGTCAACATGGTGAAACCCTGTCTCTACTAAAAATACAAAAATTAACCGGGCATGGTGGCGCGTGCCTGTAATCCCAGCTACGCGGGAGACTGAGGCAGGAGAATCCCTTGAACCCGGGAGGTGGAGGTTGCAGTGAGCCGAGACCGTGCCACTGCACTCCAGCGTGTTTACCCCTCTGACCTCATTTCCTCCTGCTCTGTTCTTTGATCACTCTGTTCAAGTTACACTGGACTCCTTGCTAATTCTAGAACTCATTAGCCTTGCCCCTGCTTCAGGATCTTTGTACCAGGTCGGGTAGAGAGCTGTCTCCTCTACCTCTCATGCTCTTCTTTTAGATAGCTGCAAGGTTTGCTCCCTCACTTCCTCAAATCTTTATCTAATGCCACGTTCTTAGTGAGACCTTGCCTGTTGTCTCACTCAGAATTGACCCTCCCCCTGCACATTTCTCTCTCCTCCCTGCTCTAGTTTTTTCCTTAATCGCAATCACCAACTAACCTAGTTTATATCTTTTTTCTCCAACTTACTTTCTCCCCAACTCTGCTTCATAGATTTGTACTTGCGTTGTTCACAGCTGTACTTCAGCACCTTGAATATAATTCTTAGTATGTAGTAGGCATCCAATATAATCATTGAATGAATGGATGGATGGATGGATGGATGGATGGATGGATGGATGAATGCATTAGCACCATGGCTTTAAAGTTAAGCTGCCCAGGTATGAATCCTCACTCTGCCACCAGTTGCTACATATGTGATCTTTGGCAATTGATTTAGCCTCTTCTGGAGATGATCGTGGCGCCTACCTTACAGGGCTGTTGTGATGATTAATTGAGATAATCTATGAAAAGTGCTTTGGAACTTAGCAAATGATAACAATTAGCTGTTATTTCAACTATCATCCTGTTACTGTCAGTGAGTTTGGATTTTTCTCTCTATGGATAAGATTGTCTTACATTTACCTACGTAAAATCAATGGTCACCTCCACCCCCACCAAACCTCCCATCCTGTGGCTTCCAGAGAACTTCATGTAGTTGGTTCCCTGGAGCACCCTTTTGGCTTTAAAATTTACAGGTTTCCAAAGTTATTCTATTTGTCCCTAGATTTTCAGACCATATGTGTTCAGTGTGGCAGGTTCATGGCTGCAGTGATGAACGGTTATTCTCCATGAAGAGGGAAGGGAGAAGATTTTCACAAAGCTGGAGCATTTCCTCCGCTGCCTGCACTGAGGAGTTGCCAAGGCTTGAAAATCTCCTTAGTGTGCCAAACCAGGACTGGACGTTTCTGGTTTTGCAATGCAGACATTCTAATACTGGAACTGACAAATGCTCCACACTGAGCTACTGCCAAATTGCCAGGAGGGTTTTTCATTGTTTGTTTGGGGGATAGGGGAACAATAGGATGGCCTTTGAAGATTGTGTCTGACACACCTGTGGGCAGAAGGTAGGCTTTAAGTATCCACCATCTCTTCCTTTTAGAGTTTGTCATCTCCCTACCACCCTACCACACACAGCACCCTCAAGACTCCCTGTGATCCTGGGATGCACTCACTGAAGAGTGTGTGACCCGGGTGAGCCAATGGGAGTGCCTTGAGCTCTTGGACATAGAGGTTTGTCCAGTATCACAAGTCCAGTAGAACTAACCAGATTATTTTTCTTTTCAGGATTTGATGGAAATGCTGCAAGAGAAGTAGGCTCTCCCCTTCTGAAATGATGAGTGATAAAGACCATGCAGGTCAACTTTTCTACCACATGGAGGGAGCCTGTCAAAGAACAAAGGCAACAGAGAAAAGAGCAGAGCTGAGGTTGGGTGAGAGGGAGAAATTTCTGAGTGCTTGGATCCCACATGCCGGAAGCTGCACCACACTTGGGCTTCTCAATACAGGAACCAGTGAGCTTATTTTTTCCTGACCTGGTTGGATTTGGGCATTCTGAAGAGTTTGGGGGTTGGGTGTGGGGGTGTTTAGGGGAGACAGCAGAATGCAGAATGGAGAAGGGGAAGAAGAGAGCTGCCTTCCACTTTAATGAGCATATCCTACTTTTCCTCTGGTGCTTCTCAGCACTAAGTCCCTTTTACAATATACTGCTTGCTCCATTCCCATAACGGGAGGACACTCACTGGTAGACAAAGGGAGAGGGAGAGGAACAGAGCAGATGCCACTGGCATTAGTGCTCTGGGCCCAGGGTGGGGCAGGGAGCAGTGAGGCAGATGGCTTTCCCCTAGACTTCTGGGACCCAGGAACATGGTAAATGTCCATGCCCTCTGTCTTTCCGCCACAGAATGGAGGGGAGTCATATTCTAGGACAGTGGTTTTCAAACTTATTTAAGACACGAATCAATCTGAAATTCTGGTAGAACCTAGAGACCAGAGGTCACAAACCACCTGCCTATGGGGACCGTATTTGACTCACGTAGAGTGTTCTGGTTGGTATGCCAGGATTCTCTAAAGAAAATGTGAACTAAATTGAGATTTCATCCCCAAAGAGAACCAGATTTCTGCTTTCTCTTAACCAGCCATAAGGTCTGTCAATACTGGGTCCCATTTCCTCAAGACAGTGATCAACTGAAGCGGAGGAGTGATTGCCCGCCTTAGAAGGCATGTGCCCTCCCATTCGCCCAATCCTCACCAGCCCCAAAGTCTCCCCAACACTGAGCATTGTTTGCCTTTTGTCATCACCCTTGCATTACTGTTTTTCTTATAATGAAGAGATATTTATCTGGACCCAAGTCTCTACCAGAAGTGAGGAAATAAAAGATAGACCCAAAAGACTGAATATGTCAGAACAAAAGGGAGAAGGTATATTTCTCTGCAGAAGAAAATAATATTCCTCTGTGTTTAAGAGACTGAGTTCTCACACCTGATGTATTTCATTCTTCCATATTCCCACCTGGCTCTGCAGGCATTTATTGGCAGGCTACATCTAAGACTTTCTCTGCAGAAAAAATGTTCTAGATGCACAGATTTGGGGGCTTAATTGACAACCTGAAGCCTCACTCTAAATCTGCAGGGGTCTGTTGACCTCAGGTGAGAACACTTGTTCTAAGGGAGTGGAAGATCTTTATTAAGATACTCCTGAGAGATAAAAGTCTGCCTTCAGCATTGTATGGGACTCATTTATTTGTTTATTGTCTTTCTTGCCACTGTGATATAAGCAGAGACTTTGTTATATTCACCACCATATCTTCAGTGCCTACAACAGCTTCTGGCCCAATATAAAGTTACTGAATGAATGAATAAATGAATCTAATGCGTCTGTAAGTGAGGGAACCGAAACACTTTTACCACCTTCTTTCTGCCCTGGATCCACTTTTTTTATCTTCCCCTACTTGGATGTGCTTCCCCGCTTACACTTTGGCTTACCCTTCAGACTCTGGTCTTCTACCAAGAGGAGTTTGGCTTTCTTGAAGTTTCTGCTTAATCTCCATGAGCCTGGCCCCAAAACAATAGTACCTAGCAGACAGCATGAGAGAGATTCACCAAGTCAACAAACATGCATGAGTACTTACAAGGTTCCAGGCCTAGCAGAACCCACTAGGGGGACTCAGCCTTCCTCTCAAAGAGGTCTAGTTCTAGTAAGAGAGAAACCATCAACAGATAATTCTAACAAAGGATGAGAAGTCATGGGGGAGTGCACAGAATGGTTTTGCAAACAGCCAGAAGCACCACTGCAATCACCTTGGGATGTCCAGAAAGGCATCACAGTAGAGGGGACCTGGGTGGAGCCCCCTAAAATCTCTGGATTTTTGTTTTCCTATCCGTGTCATGAGAAATTTGGACTGGATGAGCTATTAAGTTTCCTTCTCATTTGAATCACCTCCAACCTCTTTTCCATGACCTTGCAAAGAGCAGTTGATGGTGTTATTAGACCTAAGCCTGGTCAGGCTCTAGGTATGTTTGACTTTCCAGAGAGGTTCACAAAGGTCAAGGCCTGGTGTGATGATGTGGTAAGCAGAGCAGGCAGAAGAAATACCTATCAGTAAAGAACAAACACCACTCCTGGCTTAGTCATGGAATTCTGAGAAGCAGCAGCACCCAGTGAAGCAACCTGCAGGCTGGCAATCACGGGTAATCACGAGTGAGGCTACCTTTAGCCAAGGCTTGCGGCAGAGCCACATGAGGGAGGCTCAGCAAACAGTAGCTGCTTCCTCAAACCACAGGACAACTTCTACATACATTCCACATGGGAAGGCCAGCTGATCACGCATATAGGCCTTTTCTGCTATCCTATCGCATTAAATTTACAATCATAATGATTCTGTCCCACCATAAAGGAACGTAATATAATATCAGTTTGCCTTTATCACTTTGCCTTTACTTATGGTTTTAATCTCTCTTCACCAACATATTATAGCATATGCCTGATTTTATTCTTGTAGAACACTTTGATGATGGTAGAAAAAAATACCTCAAATGTAAGTAAATTAAACCAAAGTACATTAGGTAGGTTATTCTGTACTTGTAAACAAATTGTCCTTAAGAAAACAGTATAGGGTTTAGTATAAATGAAAGTAACATTTTAAGTGAAAAAGTAGCTTGGCAAGTAAGTTGCTTTTAAAATAGGTGATTCAAATCACTGAGTACTATTCCAACAAATGTAACTATAATATTCTCAAATGTGATTCCCAATATTTAAACATAGGACAGGGATAAAGAATTGAGGAAAATTGTTTTTTTTTTTTTTCTGTTTTGTTATCAAAAACTCCCAATCAAAAAATCTGTTACATTTAAGTATGTGGCAACAATTCCAAAATAAATACTAAAGTCAAGTCTTGTTTCTTATAAAATGCGAAAAAATAAATAAATAAATAAGAGAGAGAGAAAGCATCATGCTGGTAAGTCCTGCCAATGTATCTGGCTTTTCTCTGGCTTTTCCAATGCTTGCAGGGAAGGAGTATTTTTTTCATTACAAGTTTCTCTGAACCAGTTACTCTTTTCTAAATTTTCTCCCGTTTTTAAAATCCATACTAATTAAAAGAGGCAAATTGGTCTGACAAAGCCATCAGGCAAATCCTTGTCTTTCTTATATTTTTAGCCCAAGGTCTACAATGCCTTCTACTTTGCCACAACCACAAAGTTCCCCCTGCCACATCTTCACTGACAACAGATTATACTGTGATCTATTGATTCCAGCCATTGAATGGATAAAAATGATAGCATAAGATGATATGAATAAATACATAGATGATCACTGTAGCAACTGGGAAGCCAGAAGATAGTTATATGCCGACATCCCACACAGAGACCGCCACAAAAGAAAACACAAACTAACAAAGCTTATTCAAGAAGAAGATTGCTGATGTACCTTCAGAATAAAAATAAATAAATAAACAATTAAAAAGTGGATAACTTTATAGCTCTATTTATATTAACGAAATAAACTCTCCAGGTTCAGAAGCCTTCATTGATGAATTATACCAAACATTTAATGGAAAAATAATATCCACCCTACATAAACTTTAAAAAAAAATAAATCAGAGGTGTGAGAACATTTAACAACTTGTATTAGGAGACCAACATTATGTAGTCTGTTATACCAAAGACAGGCAAGACAAAAGAGAAAAGTATAGGCCAACATCTCTCATTTGTAATTTTTTTTTTAATTTTAAGTTCTGGGGTACATGTGCAGGACGTGCAGGTTTGTTACGTAGGTAAATGTGTGCCGTGGTGGCTTGCTGCACCTATCAACCCATCACCTAGGTATTAAGCCCCGCATGCATTAGCTACTTTTCCTGATTCTCTCACTCCCACCACCACCATCACCCCTACAGGCCCCAGTGTGTATTTTTCCCCTCCCTGTGTTCATGTGGTCTCATTGTTCACCTCCCACTTATAAGTGAGAACATGTGGTGCTTGATTTTCTGTTCCTGCATTAGTTTGCTGAGGATAATGGTTTCCAGCTCCATCCATGTCCCTGCAAAAGTCATGATCTCTTTCCTGTCTATGTCTGCATAGTATTCCATGGTGCATATCTACCACATTTTGTTTATCCAGTCTGTGATTGATGGGCATTTGGGTTGGTTTCATGTCTTTGCTATTGTGAATAATGCTGCAGTGAACATATGCATGCATGTATCTTTATAATAGAATGATTTATATTCCTTTGGGACCCAGTAATGGGATTGCTGGGTCAAATGGTATTTCTGGTTCTATGTCTCTGAGGAATTGCCATACTGTCTTCCACAATGGTTGAACTAATTTACATTCCCACCAACAGTGTAAAAGCGTTCCTATTTCTCCACAGCCTCGCCAACATCTGTTGTTTCTTGACTTTTTAATAATCACCATTCTGACTGGCATGATATGGTATCTCATTGTGGTTTTGATTTGCATTTCTCTAATGATCAGTGATGTTAAGTTTTGTTCCATATGTTTGTTGGCTGCATAAATGTCTTCTTTTGAGAAGCATCTGTTCATGTCCTTTCCTCACTTTTTAATGGAGTTGTTTGTTTTTTTTTTTCTTGTAAATTTGTTTAAGTTCCTTGTAGATTCTGGATATTAGGACTTTGTCAGATGGATAGATTGCAAAAATTTTCTCCCATTCTGTAGGTTTTCTCTTCACTCTGATGATAGTTTCTTTTGCTGTGCAGAAACTCTTAAGTTTAATTAGATCCTGTTTGTCATTTTTTGCTTTTGTTGTAATTGCTTTTGATATTTTTGTCATAAAATCTTTGCCCATGCCTGTGTCCTGAATGGTATTGTCTAGATTTTCTTCTAGAGTTCTTATAGTTTTGAGTTTTACATTTTACATTTTACATTTAAGTCTTTAATTCATTTTGAGTTAATTTTGTATAAGGTGTAAGGAAGGGGTTCAGTTTCCATTTTCTGCATATGGCTAGCCAGTTCTCCCAGCATCATTTATTAAGTAGGGAGTCCTTTCCCCCATTGCTTGTTTTTGTCAGGTTTGGAGAAGATCAGGTGCTTGTAGATGTGCAGTCTTATTTCTGAGTTCTCTATTCCATTCCATAGGTCTATGTGTCTGTTTTTGTGCCAGTACCATGTTGTTTTGGTTACTGTAGCCTTGTAGTATAGTTTGAAGTTGGGTAGCATTATGCTTCCAGCTTTGCTCTTTTTGCTTAGGATTGTCTTGGCTACAGGGGCTCTTTTTTTGGTTCCATATGAATTTTAAAGTAGTTTTTTCTAACTCTGTGAAGAATGTCAATGGCAGTTTAATGGGAATAGCATTGAATCTATAAATTACTTTGGGCATTATGGCCATTTTCATGATATTGATTCTTCCTATCCATGAGTATGGAGTGTTTTTGCATTTGTTTGTGTCCTCTCTGATTTCCTCAAGCAGTGGTTTGTAGTTCTCCTTGAAGAGGTCCTTCACTTTGCTTGTTAGCTGTATTCTTAGGTATTTGAGTCTCTTTGTAGCAGTCATGAATGGGAGTTCATTCATGATTTGGCTCTCTGTTTGTCTATTTTTTGTGTCTAGGAATGCTAGTGATTTTTGCACATTAATTTTGTATCCTGAGACTGCTGAAGTTGCTTATTACCTTAAGAAGCTTTGGGGCTGAGATGATGGGGTTTTCTAGATATAGGATCATGTGATCTGCCAAAAGAGATAGTTTGACTTCCTCTCTTTCAATTTGAATACCTTTTATTTCTTTCTCTTGCTTGACTGCCTTGGCCAGAACTTCCGATGCTATGTTGAATAGGAATGGTGAGAGAGAGCATCTTTGTCTTGTGCAGGTTTTCAAGAGGAATGCTTCCAGCTTTTGTACATTCAGTATGATATTGGCTGTGAGTGTGTCATAAATGGCCCTTATTATTTTGAGGTATGTTCCATCAATACCTAGTTTATTGAGAGTTTTTAACATGAAGGATGTTGAATTTTATCAAAAGCCTTTTCTGTGTCTATTGAGATAATCATGTGGTTTTTGCCTTTAGTGCTCTTTATGTGATGAATTATGTTTATTGATTTGCATATGTTGAACCAGCCTTGCATCCTGGGATGAAGCCAACTTGATCGTGGTGGATAAGCTTTTTGATATGCTGCTGGATTTGGTTTGCCAGTATTTTATTGAGGATTTTTGCATCAGTGTTCATCAGGGATATTGGCTTGAAGTTTTCTTTATTTGTTGTATCTCTGCCAGGTTTTGGTATCAGAATGATGCTGGCCTCATAAAATGAGTTAAGGATTAGTCCCTCCTTTTCAATTGTTTGGAATAGTTTCAGAAGAAATGCTACCAGCTCCTCTTTGTACATCTGGTAGAATTCAGCTGTAAATCCATCTGGTCCTGGGCTTTTTTTGGTTGGTAGGTTATTTATTACTGCCTCAATTTCAGAACTTGTTAGTCTATTCATGTATTCAACTTCTTTCTGGTTAGTCTTGGGAGGGTGTATGTGTCCAGGAATTTATCTATTTCTTCTAGATTTTCTAGTTTATTTGCATAGAGGTGTTTATAGTATTCTCTGATGGTTGTTTGTATTTCTGTGAGGTCAGTGGTAATATCCCCTTTATCATTTTTTATTGTGTCTAATTGACTCCTCTCTCTTTTCTTCTTTATGGCTGGCAGTCTATCTAGTTTATTAATTTTTTCGAAAATGCAGCTCCTGGATTTGTTGAGTTATTGAAGGGTTTTTCGTGTCTCTGTCTCCTTCAGTTCTGCTCCAATCTTGGTTATTTCTTGTCTTCTGCTAGCTTTCGACTTTCTTTGCTCTTAGTTCTCTAGTTCTTTTAGTTGTGATGTTAGGATGTCAATTTCAGATCCGTGGGCATTTAGTGCTATGAATTTCCCTCTTAACACTGCTTTAGCTGCATCCCAGAGATTCTGGGGTGTATGTTGACTCTTTGTTCACATTGGTTTCAAATAACTTCTTGATTTCTGCCTTAATTTCACTATTTATCCAGGAGTCATTCAGGAGCAGGTTGTTCAATTTCCATATAGTTGTGTAGTTTTGAGTGGGTTTCTTAATCTTGAGTTCTCATTTGATTGCACTGTGGTCTGAGAGACTGTTTGTTATTATTTCAGTTCTTTTGCATTTGTTGAGAAGTGTTTTACTTCCAATTATGTGATCAGTTTTAGAGTAAGCACCATGTGGCACTGAGAAGAATATATATTTTTTGTTTTTTTGGGTGGAGAGTTCTGTAGATATCTATCAGGTCCACTTGGTACAGAGCTAAATTCAAGTCCTGAATATCTTTTTAAATTTTCCATCTTGATGACCTGTCTAATATTGACAGTGGGGTGTTAAAGTCTCCCACTATTATTGTGTGGGAGTCTAAGTCTCTTTGTAGGTCTCTAAGAACTTGTTTTATGAATCTGGTTGCTCCTGTATTGGGTGTATGTATATTTAGGATGCTTAGTTCTTCTTATTGAATTGAGCACTTTACCATTATGTAATGCCCTTCTTTGTGTTTTTTGATCTTTGTTGGTTTAAAGTCTGTTTTGTCAGAAACTAGGATTGCAACCCCTGCTTTTTCTGCTTTCCATTTGCTTGGTAAATTTTCCTCCATTCCTTTATTTTGAGCCTAAGTGTGTCTTTGCACATGAGATGGGTCTCTTGAATATAGCACACTGATGGGTCTTGACTCTTTATCCAGCTTGCCATTCTATATCTTTTAATTGGGACATTTAGCCAATTTACGTTTAAGGTTAATATTATTATGTGTGAATTTGATTCTGTCATCATGATGCTAGCGACAAATATCTCTCATGAACATAGTCACAAAAGATTAGCAAACTGAATCCAGAAATATTTAAAAAGGACATACTTGGGCATATTCTAGGAAGGCAAGGTTAGTTCAACATTCAAAGTCAATCAGTAAAACTCTTGATCTCAATGGACTAAAATAGTACAATTATATAATTGTCTCAATAGGTGCAAAAAAAAGTGTTTATAAAATTCAACATACATTCATTATAAAAAATTTCAGCAAACTGGGAATAGAAAGAAACTTCCTCAATCTGATAAATCTTATTTATAAATAACCTACAGTTAGCATCATTTTTAATGGTAAAAAATCAAATGCTTCCCCCTAAGGTTCTAGCCAGTGCTAGAAAAATAAAATATGTAAATTTAGTTAGGATTCAAGATACGAAGTCAATATAAAAAAATAGTTTTTCTATTTACTAGCAAGAAACAATTGGAAATGTAAAATGTTAAAAATACAATTTATAATAATTTTTAAAACATGAAATACTTAGTGATGTAAGACCTCTACATTGAAATAATGTTTTTAAATACTGAGAGAAACTATGGTAGAACAAATAAAGAGACAGAGTATGCTCATGGCTTGGAAGAGTCAATATTGCTAAAATGTCAGTTCTCCCCAAATTAGTCTGTAGATTCAACATAACCTAAACAAAACCTCAACAGCCTTTTTGGGGGGTAAAAATTAACAAATTATATAAAAATGCAAAAGACCTAAAGATGATTCTGAAAAAAGAATAACAAAGTTGGAAGAGTCATGTTATTTGATTTTAAGATTTATTCTAAAGCTACAGGAATCAAGACAGTGCAGTACTGGTATAAGAATAGACATATAGACCAAAGGAACAGACAAGGGAGTCCAGAAATAGACCACAAATATAGAGTCAATTGATTTTCAACAAAAGTGCCAAGGTAATTCAATGGAGAAAGGATAGCTCTTCAACAAATGGTACTATAACCATTGGACATTCACACATCAAAACAAATGAACGTTGACCATTACTTCATACTATATACAAAAATTAACTTGAAATGGATTACAGACCTACATGTAAGTCAAAATTATAAAACTTCTGAGGAAACATAGGATGAAATTATATGATCTTGAATTAGGCAAAGCTTTCTCAGAAAGGTCACAAACATCTCAAACCATATAAGAAAAATTTGATACATTGGACCTTATCAAAATTAAAATGTTCTGCTCTTCCAAAGATGTCATATGAATGTAGCTCAATAAAGCTGCTATAAAAAAATTAACTTTTTTCTTTTCTTTTCTTTCTTTCTTTTTTTTTTTTTTCAAAGACAGGGTCTACTTTGTTGACCAAGCTGGAATGCAATGTCACGATATCCACTCACTGCAACCTCCATCTCCCAAGTTCAAGCAATTCTCCTGCCTCAGCCTCCAGAGTAGCTGAGATTACAGGCATGTGCCACCATACCCAGCTAATTTTTGTATTTTTAGTAGAGAAAGGGTTTCGCCAAGTTGGCCAGGCTGGTCTCAAACTCCTGACTTCAAGTGATCCACCCACCTCAACCTCCCAAAGTGCTGGGATTACCATGCCTGGGCAAAAAGATAATATTAAGAAAAAAATTTAAAGCCACAGACAGAAAAATTTTATAAAATTTTATGTCTATAACTTGTATCCAGAATATATAAAGAACTTTGACAGCTCAAAAATAAAAATATTTTTTGAATCGAACTAAAAAATGATCAAAATATTTGAACAGACACTTTCACCAACAAATGTACATATTAGTGGAAATTTGTTCATTAGAAGATGCTAATTTGAATTTTGGGGAATGTAAATTAAGATATGACAAAGTACCATTGCATACCCACTAGAATGTCTAAAATTACAAGGAGGGACATTATCAAACATTTGACAAGCGTATGGAGCAACTGAAACTCTCTTACATCGATGGTGGGAATGAAAAATGATAAAACCACTTTAAAACAGTTTGGCAGTTTTTATAAAATTAAATACATATTTACTATATGATCCAGCAATACCACTCTCAGGGATTTATGCAAGAGAAATGAATTCATATGTCTACACAAAGACCTGTATTCACATTACAATTACAATTTTATTCATAATAGCTAAAGACTGGAAACAGCCCAAATGTCCACCGACAGGGAAATGGATAAACAAATTCCACTACATTCAGACCATGAATAATAGTCAGCAATGAAAAAAAAAAAACTACTGATTCATGCAACAATATGAATTATTCTCAAAACTGATATACTATTAGCAACCAGAAACAAAAGGCTATATTTTATTTGATTCTATTAATATTACATTCTGGAAAACAGATCAGCTATTGCCAGGAAGTGGGGGTGGGTGAGGAGATAACTGCAAAGATGCATGAGAGGATTTCTGGAGTTGATGGACGTATTATGTATCTTGACAAGGCAGTTACATGACTGCAGGAAATCAACAATACTTACTGAATTATGTACAGTACGGGGTAAATTTTGTTAAAATTAGTCCCTAATAAACCTGACTCTTAAAAGCAAAAGCAAAAGTAGAAAAGAACCACCTTAGAGAAGAACAAAGAAGGGGGGAAATGCTGAAATCTTACATTATTCAGGCTAAGAGGTCCGTGTGTATGGAGGACTCCATGATGGAATAACCTTTCTTCCCACTAACCAATAATTTAGCATTTATATGGTGCTCACCCTGGGAAAACAAATAAGGAAGTTAAGAATTTGTATTTATATATTTATATTTTTTAATCCCTACCACTGAAAGGTCTAGACACACCTTCCAACCTTAATTCAGGTTGTTCAAGAAAGAACAGTTCAAGTTTAGTGAAATTACACATAGGAAAAGATATTGACATATCTTTAATACTAAAAATAGAATTTAAAAGGGTCTTTTACAGTTCCCCAAAGGAGGTAAAGATATTTTACACACATTCATTCTTAGCTCTTGATCTATGGATGCATAGAAGTTCAGACCCAGCAAGATGTTGTGGAACTAAATAGTTTTGCCCAAGAGAGAAACATGACTGGATTGACATGTTGGAAATGCTGGAAGACACTCTGGCAGTTGCGGTGTGGAAAGGGAATTTGATCAGGGCAAATTCAGATAGATAGACCTGGTTGCTGAAAGTATCCCTTGAACAGATGCTGAAGCCCTTGCCTAGGGAAATTGGGAGTGACAGAGTTAGAGGCAACAACTCAGTGGGACTCGGCCATTGGTCGAATGTGAGGGAGGGATGAGGGAGAAAGTAGCATGGGGGATCACATTAAGGTTTCTGACTTGGTGGAGGATGATGTTATACCAAAAGACTCTGGTAAGAGGGGCAAGACGGTATGCTTGGGAAGAGGAAGTGTTCCCTTGTGACACCTATCCGTGTTGATCTGGGCATTTCATCTTGGCTTTTTCCAGAACCCCTTCTCTGCCCTAATCAGGGTTTGGGGTCTCTCCTCTGTCTTCTCACATTATATTAAACTATGACATAATTAATAAATGATCTGTTTTATGTCCACCTCTCCTGTTTAACTTGAAGCTACTCAAGGGCAGGATCTGTGACTTCTCCATCTTTAGATCAAGTCCAAACTCCTTATCATGGCTTAACAGGCCTGGATGACCTCACTGCTGTGTCCCTTCTTTCCTCTCAGCACCCCACAACTTCTCCACCAAACCATTCCTCTCTTACCTGCAGACTGTACATTGCTAGTCCCTCTGCCTGGAATGTTCTTCCTTCTCACAGTCTGATATGGTTTGACTGTGTCCCCAACCAAATCTCATCTTGAATTGTAGCTCCCATAATTTCCATGTGTTGTGGGAGGGACCTGGTGGGAGATAATTGAATCATGGGGGCTGTTTCCCCCATACTTTCTCATGGTAGTGAGTAAGTCTCATGAGATATGATGGTTTTATGAAGGGAAACCCTTTTACTTGACTCTCATTCTCTCTCTTGCCTGCCGTCATGTAAGACATGACTTTCGCCTTCTGCCATGATTGTGAGGCCTCCCCAGGCACGTGGAGATGTGAGTCCATTAAGCCTCTTTTACTTTGTAATTTACTCAGTCTTGGGTATGTCTTTAACAGCAGCATGAAAATGGACTAATACACAGTCCCTCCCATACCTGGAAATGTCTTGATCATTTCTTGTTCTCAGCTAAGCCACAGTTTTCTTTAGGAAACCTTCAATAACCCCCAATCCTGTATAGGGGCCCTTCCAGAATATTCCCATGGCACCTCTGCTTCCAGTTATATTAGTACCTACCACTCTATTATAATTGCTTGTTTTCCCCATTACCCTCTAAGTTCCATCTCACCATGGTAGCAGTTGTCATAATGTCTTAGTCCATTCAGGCTGCTATAACAAAATACCTTAGACTGGGCAATTTATAAACAACAGAAATGTATTCCTCATAGTTCTGAAGGCTGGGAAGTCCAAGATCAAAGTGCCAGCAGAGTCATTGGCTGGTGAGGGCTGCACTCTGCTTCAAAGATAGTGTCTTCTGGCTGCCTACTCATATGACAGTGGGGATGAACAAGCTCCCTCAGGCCTCTTTCCTAAGAGCACTAATCCCACAGATGAGGGCTCTGCCTCATGACCTAATAAGCTCTAAAAGGTTCCACCTCTTAATCATAGTGCACTGGAGGCCGGGTGCAGTGGCTCACACCTGTAATCTCAGTACTTCGGGAGGCAGAGGCGAGCGGATCAACTGAGGTCGGGAGCTTGAGACCAGCCTGGCCAACTTATTGAAACCCCGTCTTTACTAATAACACACAAAAAATTAGCCAGGCATGGTGGCACTCGCCTGTAATCCCAGCTACTCAGGAGGCTGAGGCATGAGAATTGCCTGAACCCGGGAGGCAGAAGTTGGAGTGGGCTGAGATCGTGCCACTGAACTCCAGACTGGGGAACAGAGTGAAACTGTGTCTCAAAATGTGTGTGTGTATATATATATACACACACACACACACACACACACACAAATTTGGTGGGGGCACAAACATTCAGGCTATAACAAATAATAAGAATTTTTAAAATAATGACAATATTGGCTAATATTTATTAGGTACGTAATATATGCCAGACATCCTACTGAGTAGTTTGATGTATTAACTCACTTCGACTTTACTACAACCCTTCAGGGTGGGTCCTTTCATAGTCACATTTTACAGATCAGGAAACTGAAATATCGAGAAGCAAGTAACTTGCTCGAGGTCAACATTCTACAAAGAATATTAATAAACAACAGCTATTTATTTCATTCTCCCTGGTTCCTAGCATGATCCTGTCAGGGAATAGATGTTCAGTAAATGTTTGTGGACTTGATCTGACGTGAGCAGGTTGTACCTGAGCTGGCAGTGCTGCCTGGCACAGAAGAGAGGGCAGACCGGGCCAAATGCTCATAAACACAGGGCACCTATACCAGGCTTTGATGAACACTCTCTAGCACCACTGCTTGGAGCCAGAAGAAGGCTTCTATATCTGACAGTTTGTATCCAGAACATGCAAAGAACTTTTGGTCTGGACATGGTGGCTCACACCTGCAATCCTAACACTTTGGGAGGTCGAGGTGGGAAAATTGCTTGAACCCAGGAGTTTGAGGACAGCCTGGTCAATATGGTGAGACTCCAACTCTACAAAAAAAAAAAAAAAAAAAAAAAAAAAAAAAGTTTTTTTAATTTTAAAAAGAACTTTTACAGCACTTCATTATATATATATATATATATATATATATATATATTTTTTTTTTTTTTTTTTTAGATGGAGTCTTGCTCTGTCACCTAGGCTGGAGTGCAGTGGTGCAATCTTAGCTAACTGCAACCTCCACCTTCCCAGGTTCAAGTGATTCTCCTGCCTCAGTCTCCCGAGTAGCTGGGATTACAGGCGCCCGCCACCATGCCTGGCTAATTTTGGCATTTTTAGTAGAGATGGGGTTTCGCCATGTTGGCCAGACTAGTCTCGAACTCCTGACCTGAGATCCACCCACCTTGGCCTCCCAAAGTGCTGGGATTACAGGTGTGAGCCACCACGCCCAGCCAAAAAAAAATATTTTCCGAAAATTGAACTAGTTGGGCACAGTGGCTCACACCTGTAATCCCAGCATTCTGGGAAGCTGAGGGGGGCAGTCACCTGAGGTCAGGAGTTCGAGACCAGCCTGGCTAACATGGTGAAACCGCGTCCGTCTCTACTAAAAATTGCAAAATTAGCCAGGCGTGGTAGCGGACGCCTGTAATCCCAACTACTTGGGAGGCTGAGGCAGGAGAATCACTTGAACCTGGGAGATGGAGGTTGCAGTGTGCCAAGATTGCGCCACTGCACTCCAACCTGGGTGACAGAGCGAGACTCCGTCTCAAAAAAAAAATTAAACTAAAAGATGGTCAAAATATTTGAACAGACAGTTTCACCAAAGAATACACATTAATAGCAAATTAGTTCATTTAAAAAATGCTAATAGGAATTTAGCATGGTCGAAAGCTGCTCTCAGTACAGCTCCAAGAAGCTTTTGTATTTCCAGGGAACATGCCCTAGACACAGGCCTACAATCGACCCTGTGCTGACCTGGTGATCCTCCTACTTCTTCCCAAAATGATTCCACGTGCACAGGCCGTCCTCACCTCGCCTGCAGTGGCTGGTTCTCTCTTGTGGTCATGCAGTGGGGTTCCTGAAGACCTTCCTGGATAGCTACTAAGGCAAGTTCATGCATCTGATTAATGGAGGTGCCTCTGAGGGGGTTGTTCACCCTGCCTGTCAGCCATTCAGAGAAGGATCCTCAGAGAATATCCCAGAACAGAGTGGGCGGGATAGCAGTGGCTCCCAGCCTCAAGTGCACAGTAGTAACCCCTGCTGAGTTTTCAAAACACTGATACATAGAATGCAGAATTAATTAAATCAGAATTCCTGGGGGGTGGGACCCAGGCATCAGTATTTTTTAAGCACCCTGGAACACTCCACAGTCCAGACCCACTGCAGAGGCACTCAGGCTTGTTCTCTCTCTCTGGCCTTGGTCCCCTGGCCCAGAGTTTGAGAACAGTGGATGTCTGCCATGTGAGATGGGATGGGTGAACCCTGGAGAGCAAGTGAGACCACGTAATCTCAAATGTGGTAAAGCCCTGCGGGGAGAAGCCAGCCTCTGTGCAGGGTTCTTGTGCTCTGAACATCATAACCTGGTCTAAATGTTGAAGGGAAAGTGGTACCTCCCCACTCACTCCTGAAGGGGCAGGAGGGGGTGGCTGTGGGAGTTGGATCTTTATCTCCAGGACTTGATCTGTCCTCCTCTGAAGAACATCTGGAGCTTTCTACCCCTTAGAGATATTTATGTGTCTTTTACAGACTGGACACACAATCTCCAGGGAACAGTGGGGTGAAATGGTTTGCCTACATTCTCCTCACACTCAGATTTCTCCCTCCAGGGCCAATTTCAGAGGATCTGAGTTTTTAGTTTGTTCTGGCAAACCTCAGCATCTTTACATATCTCCTCATGATTTGGCTTTTGGCAAAAACTGGCTCTGACCTGAGGTGTCCCTCCCTAGCCCTGCCGTGCCCCTGTACTTCTCTAGTTTCTTTTCTGAAGACAGCAGAGGGGAAATAGGGAGCACTAGAAAAAGGCATCAGACACAACAGCCTGAACAAAAGCGAAGGTGGTGGCAGCAATAATAATTATGACTATTACTATTAGTGCTGCTGCTAACATTTCCCGAGTATGTACTTTGTTCCAACCACTGTGCCGGGCACTTTCAGGCATCCTTCTCTTTGTCCTCTCACCAAAGCCTATGAGGCAGGAAATGCAGGAAATAGCATCACCATTTTATGGAGGAAAAGAGGAAAGTCACACTGTGGAGCAATGCTTTGTGCCTTTTTAAAAGAAAGGACTGGCTGGGCATGGTGACTCATGCCTGTAATCCCAGCACTTTGGAAGGCCAAAGTGGGTGGATCACCTGAGGTCAGGAGTTCAAGACCAGCCTGGTCAACATGGTGAAACCCCATCTCTACTAAAAATACAAAACTTAGCCAGGCTTGGAGGCGGGCGCCTGTAATCCCAGCTACTCAGGAGGCTAAGGCAGGAGAATCACTTGAACCCAGGAGGCAGAGGTTGCAGTGAGCTGAGATTGCGCCATTGCACTCCAGCCTGGGCAACAAGAGCAAAACTCAGTCTCAAAGCAATAAAAAAAGAAAAGAAAAGAAAAGAAAAGAAAAAAGAAAAGAAAGAAGAAAAGAAAGAAGAAAAGAAAGGAAAGATCAACTGCTTCTCAGGGTCACCTGGGAACTTGCTAGAAATGTAAATATTCTCTGGCCAGAGTTGAATTCATGGGTGTGCAACTAGTGTCGCCACACAGAACATCGAAGCTGAAGTTTGATTTTACCTTCGAATTTGTGTTTACTAAGTCCAATTGGACAATGGAGCAAGCATGGGGGTTTGGAGACTTGGCTCACGGCTTGCCTCCCCTTTCCACCCTGGGTTCTCAGCACCTGCACCCCATCCTCCACACCCCACTTAGTCTTCCCACCCTGCCCAATGACCACTGCCACCCTCCACTCGAGGTGTGTTGATGAGTGTTGTGTTGATGAGCTTGTGTGTGATGAGCTTGTGTTGATGAGAGGAGGCTTGTGTTTGCCATTGCCCTCTGTCCCTGGCGGGGGCCTGGGCACAAACACGGAGAGGATCAGGGTTGCATGCATGCTGCGTGGTGCTCAGGCCAGGGCCAGGCAGCAGCTGTCCCCACTCTAGGGTGGCAGCACCAGTTCAATCCGTGGGCTACTTATCAGGGGCTTCTTCCCATCCCTGATCCAGGTACTAGGCGTGTCCTGGTGTGAGGCTGCAATTAGCATTGGTGGGCATGGTGGCCTGTCTGCTATGGACTGGGGCACTGAGCCAGTGGGAAGGGGAAATTGACTTCCCCACCCTAGGATGAGACCTCTACATATTCTTTTTCTTTTTTCCTGAGATGAAGTCTTGCTCTGTTGCCCAGGCTGGAGTGCAGTGGCATGATCTCAGCTCACTGCAACCTCCACCCCTTGGGCTAAAGTGATTCTCCTGCCCTAGCCTCCCGAGTAGCTAGGATTACAGGTGTGCGCCACCATACTCACCTAATTTTTGTATTTTTAGTAGAGATGGGGTTTCACCAGGTTGGCCAGGCTGGTCTTGAACTCCTCACCTCAGGTGATCCACCTGTCCTGGCCTCCCAAAGTGCTGGGTTTACAGGCGTGAGCCATCCCGCCCGGCCTGCATTTTCCTTTTGCACTAGGCTTTGCAAATAATGTAGCCGGCCATAGCTCTGGCTGGCACAGACCAACTGAATCAAAGCTGTCATGGTGGAGCCCAGAAATCTACTTGAAGAAGCACTCCAGTGATTCTGCTGCATACTAGAGTTTGAGAACCGTTGAGTGACAGGGAAGCTAGGGAGAAAACCTGAAGGTGAACAGACCGTGTGGCCATGGAGAGTGGCAGCTTAGGGGTCCGACAGACCACAATTGAAATCCTAGTGTTTGCTGAGTGACCATAAGCAAGATCCACAGCTCACTGTTGAACAATCATAGATGGGTATATATAATTCAGACACACAGGAAGCTATTCCTGAGAGAATGACCAGCCTGGTAAACTGGATAAAAGCCACTGTAAGATCTATTTACCCTGAGAAGGGGGCTGCCCAACTCCACTTATCAATGCCAAGTGGAACACCCCAGAGGAAGCAACCAATAATATGCTTCATATGCAAGCCATTGGGAACTGGCTTTATAATGACGGGAATATGAACCTTGTGTTTTAAAAATGTATTAACTAGTCTTTCTGAGCTTGCTTCCAACAGGTTCCAGTGTCCTACAGATGTGCCTCTTTTCTCTTTGAAGCTGAGAAACCAAGTCATGCTGAAGACCTGGAAATCCCAGCAGGCTGCAAACCAGCGGCAACCACCATGGGTCAGTCCTTTTGAGATGCTGCTGATTACCCACTCATCCACCAAGTTACCCAGTGTTAAGCCATGGATTCACCACACTCAGATAAAACCTGTCCCTCTGGCATCCCTCCAGAAAAAAACAGGCATGCTCTTGTGAACCCTAAGATGGCCTTAAGTTAATATTCAATGCCCAGGCAAAGACCCTAAATCAGAAATCATAAAGGGAATATGTGCTTTTCAGGTTGGCATTATTCTCCCCAAAACCCTTCTTGCATGCAGGATATAATGAACCAAAAATAATTTTTAGTAATTTTTTTTTTGAGACAGAGTCTCACTCTGTCACCTAGGCTGGAGTACAGTGGCGCAATCTCAGCTCACTGCAACCTCCACTTCTCAAGTTCAAGCAATTCTCATTCTTCAGCCTCCCAAGTGGCTAGGACTACAGGCGTGCACCATCACACCCAGCTAATTTTTGTATTTTTAGTAGAGACAGGGTTTCATCACTTTGCTCGGGCTGGTCTTGAACTCCTGACCTCAAGTGAGCCACATCTGCCTCGGCCTCCCAGAGTGCTAGATTACAGGCGTGAGCCACTGCACCCAGTTATGAATCAGAAATACTTTTTAATAGGCTTAGGATTGTTCTCTTGGATTCCTTAATGGATTCACTTTAATACGTGGGCATTTTTTTTTTTTTTAAATCATGGTGCTCCAACAAGCAGGATGCCAATCAGGTGCTCCTGAGCCCTTCAGATTCAGGAGTGATGTTTTCATTTCCCATCATTATCCCACAATGCACCCCTTAGCATTAAGTAGCCAGAAAGGTAGACAACCATATTCCCCATGATTGAAAAATTAATGAATAGAAAAAGGGGATTAAAACCAGCCCAATTGTCCCATAGAAATGATATTACAGTTTTTAAAAGAACATAAAAACCCTTCCTGTTTTTAAAATTTAAAACATACATTTATCTCATCTGAATTCCTTCCTCAAAAAACAGACACTCAGGCAAAAACAAAAACCTAAAACTCATCAGATCACTGTATCCAGACAGAGACGCCAGACCCCTCATCCATCATGATTACTTCCATACTCCTCCTTAATTCCTGTTTTCCCACTTTTCCTGCTATACAAAACCCTCAATTTTAGTCAGTCAGACAAATACATTTGAGACTTTATCTCCTATTCTCCTTGGCTGCAACACCCCATTAAAGCTTTCTTCCCTGGCAATACTTATTGTCTCAGTGATTGGCATTCTGTGTAACAAGCAGCAGGACCTAGACTGGATCTCTGGTGTTTCAGTAGCATTACCTTTTAGTAAATGCTGTTGTGTTGTGCCCAGATTCCCTTTATGAAACCCAGATCCCACAGGTTATAAGGCTCAGCTCCACAAGACTTCAGACACCAGCCACAAATGGGGTCCCCAGGTGACCCACACTTCTGCCCAGTGGACTATAAATTCAAGGGTTCCATGACTTTCCCCACCCAGCTTTGATAATTCACTAGAATCCTCACAGAACTCAGGAAAATGCCATACCTACTATTACACTTTATTATGATGGACACACACGAGCAGCCAGATGGAGGGGTATTGAGGAAGGGTCTGAATGCATGAGCCTCTGTCCCTGGGGAGGTGGGATGAGCCACTCTCCTGGATATGTTCACCAACTCAGAAGCTCTCCAAGCCCCATTGTGTAGGGATTTTTTTATGGCAGTTTCAGTAAGTACACATGATTGATTAAATCATTGGCCATTGGTGATTGAACTCAATCTCTAACCTCTCTCCAGCTCTCAGAGGTGGGAGAGCAAGGCTGGAAGTTCTAACCTTCTCAGTACATGGTTGGTTTTTCCTGTGTCCAGGCCCCATCCTAAAGCTACCTAGGCCCCCTCTCCCCAACAAGAATCATCTCATTTGCAAAAGAGTAATTTCCAAGGGGGTTAGGAGCTCTATGCTGGGAACCAGGGACCAAGGTTAATATATATTTTGTATTATACCACAGGTACCAATCACCCTCCAGATCTAAGAATGGTTTCAGGCTGGGGCTTTGGTCACCTCTTTATCCAGCTTCTCCCCGGCCCTATTCTGCTCCACTTGCATCCTTAAAGGTTTCACCCAAGAGCTCTTCTTCAAGATAGCACCTATAAAGCCAGACACACTGACATATGCCTATAATCCTAGCACTTTGGGAGGCCAAGGTAGGAGGATGGCTTGAGCCCAGGAGTTCAAGACCAGCCTGGACAACATAGTGAGGCCCCATCTCTACAAAAAAATAAAAAATTATCCAGGTGTGGTGCTGCATGCCTCTAGTCTCAGCTATTCAGGAGGCTGTGGCAGGAAGATGGCTTGAGCCCAGAAGGTCGAGGCTGCAGTGAGTTAAGATCATGCCACTGCACCCATCTTGGGCAACAGAGGGAGACCCTGTCTCTAAAAAAACAAAAACAATTTACAACAGTAAGCACCTGTACACAAACCCCATCTCCAGCCCTGTTTCTAGGGCTTCCAATTTAACACACCTAGAGGCTGGGCATAGTGGCTCACGCCTGTAATCCCAACACTTTGGGAGGCCAAGGCGAGTGGATCACTTGAGGTCAGGAGTTTGAGACCAGCCTGGCCAACATGGCAAAACCCCATCTCTACTAAAAATGCAAAAATTAGCTGGGCATGGTGGCACACGCCTGTAATCCCAGCTACTCAGGAGGCTGAGACAGGAGAATCAGTTGAACCCAGGAGGTGGAGGTTGCAGTGAGCCGAGATCACACCACTGTACCCCAGCCTGGGCAATGAAGGAAGACTCTGTCTCAAAAAATAAATAAATAAATAATACAAAACATACCTGGAGCTTTCTACATCCCATAGGTATCTGTGTGTCTTTCCCATGCCCTATTTGATGAAGAAATTCTTGAGCTCGAATCTATGTCTACTTTAGCTTTGCCTTCTTGTAACACCTGTCTCAGTGTCTTGCACGTATAGAATGCTCAGTAAAGTTTTTGGAATAAGTATTTCATATTTTGGAATCATTTACAGAGCAGGGGTTACATTTCTGACTTGTTTTCTCTAGTTCTTATTCTGTACCCCCTGCCCTGCAAACCCGCCACATAAGCAGGTCATTTCTCCACCCCTCAAGATGAGGGCAAAGAACTTCAGAAACTGCTCACAAACAGGCCCCTGTGGAAATACCTCCAGGCCACTGGCATTCCTGCCTGCTGCCAGAGACCTGGGAGGCTGTTCACTGCCTTGAGTATTTTTGTTCTTTCCAACTTCTCTGCCCCATCAAGTTAAACAGTCCTGAAGAGTAAATAAATGTGGCAAAGATAAAACAAATATTTTTTTCCAATTGGATTGGTTCATTCCTTGTGTGGGTTCAGATGAGGGAGAACCAGAATGTTTTGATGAAATCAGCCTTTGCCATTAGATGATTTGCTTGTTTACTAACGGGCTGTCGTATTTCTTGTCATTATCTACCAAAGTGCGAATTCTTGGTATTGTTGAAAGGACTGCTCTGAAAACGAAAATGGCAAGCTTCCTTAACCTAATGTTCTCACTATGTTACGTAGTGTAAAAACACTAAATCAAAAACATCAGGCAAATGCAACCCTGTAGAATTGCAGAGCAGAGAAATAGGAGGTGTAAGTGGGTTCTCTCTACATCCCTTTCAGGAGTCTTACAGTGTGTTTCTGCTGACGAATTTTTCCACTTTCTTTTCTTTTCATATATTATATAGCCATCTCACCGAGGTGCTTCCATGGTTTGAGTTTCTGATAGGAAGATAGATAATGTTGCTCCCAGAGGTCCCTACAGTTTGGGAACCATGGTTTTTCCCAACCTAAAAGGTCTTCACGATCACATAAGATGCCATTGCATCATCACGGTGGTGGTGCTTTAGTTATTAGTCCTCCAGAGTGATGGTGACCTCATACTAGTACTAACGATGATGATGCTAGATAACAAGTATCTTGCATATCAGGCGTTGTTCTAGTACTTTACATAAATTAATGTATTCATTCTCATCACAACTCTATGAGGTAAGTACTTTAATATCCCCATTTTACACATGAAAAAACCTGGGGCTCAGAGATGCTAAGTAACTTGCCCAAGCATAGAAGTTCTAAGTGGCAGAGCTGGGCTTTGAACCCAGGTAGTCTGACTCCAGAGCTAGGTTATACTATTAGTCATAATAGCAGCCATTAACATTTATTGAGCCTTAACCATATGCCAGAAGTGAGTCTTAATTCTTTTTTTTTTTTTATAGTTGATCCTCCATATCCGTGGGCTTTGCATCCACAGATTTTTTTAATTAATTCCTTATGTGTATAATTGTCATTGATCCCCATGAAAAATCCTATCAGATATTTATCATCCTCATTTTACTGAAGCACAGACAGTCTAAGTAACTTGCCCAGAGTTACCCAGCTGGTGCATGAGGGAACCAGGTTTCCAATCTCTGTGGAGTGCCTTCAGAGGCCACACTCCTAACTCCAGGTCTTCTGGTCTTGCTGACAAGTGCTATGAGCTTAGCTTTTGCTTTGTGGAACAGGTCCATACCACTATTGATACTTTGAAAGTATATTCTGTCTCCCCTGGGAAAATATCCATCCAGGGAGCTATAGAACAAGCGCTCCCATGATCTCATCTGCAGTACACATCTGTTCTGATCTTTTTGTTGGCCTGCCCGGCATCTTCCTTCTCATTTTGGTAAGAGCACCCTAATTTCCTGTTGGGGAATGTATTTATTTTATATTGTTACCACAACTAATGACGATAAACTTAGTGGCTTAAAACAACACAAATTTGTTACCTTATAATTCTGGAAATCAGAAGTCCAAAATAGATCTCTCTGGGCTAAAATCCAAGTGTTAACTGGGCTGTGTTCTTTCTGGAGGCCCTAGGGAGAATCTGTCTCATTGCGTTTTTCAGCTTTTTTTCCTTGGCTGGTAGTCCCTTCCTCCAACCTCAAAGCCAGCAACGCCAGGCCAGATCCCTCTTATGCTGCCTTCTCTTTGGTGGTTCCTCTTCCACTTCCTTCTTCTTCTCTCAAAGATCCTTGGGATTACATTGCGCCTACCTGGAAAACCTAGAGTAATCTCCCTATGTTACAGTCGACGGATTGGCAACCTTAATTCCCATTCCCCTTTACTATGTAACATATTCACAGATTCTGGGGATTCATATATAGGCCTCTTTGGGGTGGGTTTGGGGACATTTTTCTGCCTACTGCAGGGAAGCTTCCCTTTCTACTCTCAGACCATATGTTCTGGATCAGTTCAACCCAACAACGGTGGCTCCCAGCGCAGGCTTGGAACTTGGACTGGAATTCTTGGGAAAGAGATGCTCCCCTTCTGATGAGCCAGTCTGATCACAGCCCATCTGCTTGGCAGATGGGTCAGGAACAGGGCCTCTCCCTGATTGTTCAGAACCCTTTCTGGACCAGCTGTTAATTCTTGTAAATATCCTTCCTCTCCGCTGCCGGCCCATGCACCAGCAGCTGACGTGTCCACCTTTGCCCAAGCATAAGGCAAGCTTTCCTAAAAATGAGGCCTCTTCCTCCTGCTGCTTCTTTAAGGAAACCTATGGAGTACTTGCAATCTCTAAAAAACAAACAAAGACAACTAGAATAAGATCTATTTAATGATGTCCAAAAAAAATCTCTCTTGGCAAGGTTGGGAGCAGCAAGGAAATTAGAATCTGGCTAGGAGTTTACATAATCTGTAATAAGGATGAAAGATTCTTTTTCTACTTGTCTTAAATACATTCTCTTCAAAATCTGTATGTAGCTCTAAATAAATGAAGCCTCCTTGAGGGCATATTAGAGCATTGTCAAAGAGACATGCTCATATGTAATGACCTGGAGGGAGAATGGCAAATGTCTGGATTATACCATGCTTTAATATATTCATGCTATAGGAATGGCCTCAGGCACCACACAGTCACCAAGAAGCCTGGCTGAGGGGCATTCAGAGAAGTGTAGAAAGGCAGGGGCATGCGTTCTTACTGACATTTAGCCATAAACCTGATTCCCCTTTTGCAAACCCTTCCCACATACCTTGAAGGCTTTTGTATCTCAAGGTCTTCTTGTGGGCCCAGTTCTAAGGTTGGGAATGGTAGCTACATCCTGTGAGAAAGAGCCCTGGGCTATGCAATCAAGTGGATTATTGGCCCAGTTTCCTCAGACACATCATGCTAGGTAAGGAGAGTAGAGTTTGGGCTGCTGGGAGTTGGGAGCATCATCTACTCGGGCATCAAACTCAAGGTGTGGGTGAAGGCAAGAGCAAAGAAACAGGTATTTGAGTTGATCTTCAAGGAGGAGGCAGAAGGAGAAGTGGTCTGAAGTCAAGTCAAGTTCAGGACACAGATAAAAGTACCTTGAATTTCCCCAGGACCTTCCTTTACTTTTTATTTTTGAGACAGGGTCTCACTCCCGCTCAGGCTGGAGTGCAGCGGTGCGATCTTGGCTCACTGCAACCTCTTCCTCCTGGGCTCAAGTGATTCTCCAGCCTCAGCATCCCAAGTAGCTGGGACCGCAGGTGCAAGCCACAAGGCCTGGCTAATTTTTGTATTTTTTGTAGAGATGGGGTTTCACCACGTTGCCCAGGCTGGTCTCAAACTCCTGGCCTCAAGTGATCTGCCCACCTTGTCCTCCCAAAGTGCTGGGATTACAGGCATGAGCCACTGGCCCTTGCTTTTTAGATGGCAATGTAGCAAGGCGTGGTGATTAAGTGTGCAGCTCTGGATCCATCCCACCTGGGTTAGGATCCTGGCTTCACTACTTCCAAGCCATGTGACCTTAGCTGAGTTACTTACATCTCTCTGATTTTTTGCTCCCACAACTGAAAATGACAATGATATTAGCAACCTCACTCATAGTGTCACTGGCAGGATTACTTGAATTAAAGCTTGCATAGTGCTTAGCACTGAGTTTGTTTAGGACTTATTGACCTGATTTGAGCATCATGTTAAACCATCTTTTGAGCAGGATTGTATACCAATATTCAGCATTAATTTTGATTCTTTTTCTAGTCTCTCTTGTTCTTTTTCAGCATCCTCAAAATTTAAAAAAAAAACAGTTGATATTCATTTACTAGGATCCTCCTGAAGGATACCTTCTTAGGTTTCTGTTATGTAAATGCTGTGTAACAAAAGACTCCAAGACCTTGTTGGCTTACCAAAAACATTTCTTTTTCATCCTTCTATGTAGGTCTGCAGGTTAGCTAGGGCAGCTGCTTGGGATCAAGTCTACCCCATATTTCTGTCATTTGCTTGAGCCAACAGCTACCCGGGACAGTTCTCATGGTAAAGGACAGAGCCTGAGAAGAAAAGCCAAACCACATGGGCACATTTACAGCCTCCGATCACGCCCACTAACATTCCATTGGCCAAAGCAAGCCTCACGATCCAGCCCGACATGAGGAAGTGGGGAAACAGACTCCAATCTCTCCAGTAGGAGGCATTGTAGAGCAACATGGCAAAGGATACACTCCAAGGAGGAAGAAAAGAATTGGGATAATCCAATCCTATCACAGACAAACTTCATTTTTAATGTTGCCTTCTTTTTCATGGAAAAGGAGAAAATAACTACATAAAAATGTCATGGCCGGGCACAGTGGCTCATGCCTGTAATCCTAGCACTTTGGGAGGCCGAGGCGGGTGGATCACCTGAGGTCAGGAGTTCGAGACCAGCCTGGCCAATGGGGTTTAGTGAAACCCCATCTCCACTAAAAATACAAAAATAATAATAATAATAATAATAATAGCTGGGCATCATGGTGGGCACCTGTAATCCCAGCTACCCGGGAGGCTGAGGCAGGAGAATCGCTTGAACCCGGGAGGCAGAGGTTGCAGTGAGCTGCAATCACACCACTGTACTCCAGTTTGGGTAACAGAGTGAGATTCCATCTTAAAATAAAATAAAATAAACAGGTCATTTCAAGGATTTCTGGAAAAAAAATTAAAGCCATTTCCAGAAAATTACCAGGATCGGTAAAATTTTGTCCCATTCCTTACCTGCTGGGCTGGCTTCGTGGGTGTGACTTGTGCAGGAGCACAGGGCTCCACACTCAGAAGAGCCGCATGCTTGGCTGAATACTCTGCTAATGCTGTCTCACAGTTATTAATTTTTGAACAAGAAGCTCTGCATTTTTATTCTGCACTGGCCCCAACAAATTATGCAGCCATTGCTGCCTACACATGCTATATTTAGGGTCCCAGATGGTGAGAATTAATGCTCAGAACTGGTGACCCTGAATCTGTAGGTTTCTGAGTGATCCAGGATTCAATTATAATTAGCATTTTTTTCATTCAATCAACACGTGTATTGTGTGCTATTCTAGGTATCGGGGATAAAACATTGAATCAACCAGCCCCGTCTTCATAGAATTTACACGGTGCCACACTTCCTGTATCTGCCCACCCAACAAATGACATTCATGTATCAGCTATTAATAGGACATCAGCTACAGACACACATACCAGCGTGTGTCACAGATATTGTGTGTCAGGGATCACATGCAAATCCCAGCAGCTAGCAGGAACTCCAAGCATCCCAATCTCTTTCTCTCAAGAAAGCAAATCAGAATGCAAGTAAGAGTGACATTAGAGAGCTACATCTTAAACCCATTCTGATTTGTGAAGATAAAAAAAAATCTTTCACAAACTTTGCTCTTTTGGATTTTATTCTAGCCTCTAAAGTGTCAAAAAGACAGATGCATTTGAGAAAGGTTTTCACCCATAAAGACTGAAATCAAAGAGCAAACTGAGTCTCCGGTTAACATTTCTCAGGGCCTCTGCAAATACTGTGAGAAATGCCACTTTGTGACAGCTCCAGCCAAGCACCAGGCTCATCCTTCAAGAGATCTACTTAACACTGTGTTGCTCAGAGGAGTGGAAAGATGTCAAATTGCTCATCTGCTTGATAAACCCAAACAGGTGGATTTCATACTCAGACAGCAGGGATCCTGCCCTGGAAAGGCAACAGTCCTTTTTCTCATTTGATTGCTATACAGAAATCTGTGCCCTTACCCCCTACTCAAATCAGATTTTTTGCTTCCAGCAAGCCCAGCTGAAGTAAACATGTTAACAACACACACATTTGCCTCCCTGAGACAGATAATATAGTTCAACTCCATAAAAACCTAGTCCTAAGGCCCTAGTTCTCAAACTTTAGCCTGCATCCAAATCACCTGGAGTGCTTGTTAACATACAGACCACAGTACCTCACCTTGAAGTTTCTGATTCAGTAGGTTTTGGGTAGGTTCCCAAAATTTGCTTTTCTAGTAAATCCCAGGTGGTGGCTGCTGATGATCTTTGAGAACTGCTGCTCTAGGGCATTGCCTTGGGCCCTGAAGGGCTGCATGGGCAATTCTGTCCTCAATGCAGAGAATGTCCCCACACAAACCTTAATTCTCTTTGACTTCTGACCACCCTATCTCATTTTCCTCAATTCTCATTCATTCCTCAACTCCCTTTAGCTGGCCTCCTGCCCTGCACTCTATTGAAAATGTTCTCAGTGAAGTTGAAGGTGACAAATTTGCTGCCAAATTTAATGGGCAGAGGACATCATTATTTGGGTATCTGATATGATTCGGGTCTGTGTCCCCGCCCAAATCTCATATCGAATTTTAATACTCAATGTTGGAAGAGGGGCCTGATGGGAGGTGATTGGATCATGAGGGCAGATTTCCCCCTTGCCATTCTCATGAGTAAGTTCTCACAAAGTCTGGTTGTTTATAAAAGTGTGTAGCAGCTGGGCGCAGCGACTCACGCCTGTAATGCCAGCACTTTGAGAGGCTGAGGCAAGTGGATCACCTGAGGTCAAGAATTCGGGACCAGCCAGGTCAACATGGTGAAACACCATCTCTACCAAAAATACAAAAATTATCTGGGTGTGTGCCTGTAATCCCAGCTAATTGGGAGGCTGAGGCAGTTGCTTGAACCAGGGTGTCGGAGCTTGCAGTAAGCCGAGATCGCACCACTGCACTCCAGCCTGGCAATAGACTGAGACTCTGTCTCAAAAAAACAAAAAACAAAAAACAACAACAAAAAAGTGTGTAGCACTTCCCCCTTCTCTAGCTCTTCCTCTTTCTCTGGCCATGTAAGACATGCCTGCTTCTCCTTCACCGTCCACCATGATTGTAAGCTTCCTGAGGCCTTCCCAGCCATGCTTCCTATGCATCCTGTGGAACCATGAGTCAATTAAACCTCTTTTCTTTATAAAGTACCCAGCCTCGGCTGGGCACGGTGGCTCATGCCTGTAATCTCAGCACTTTGGGAGGCCAAGGCAGGTGGATCACCTGAGGTCAGGAGTTCAAGACTAGCCTGGCCAATATGGTGAGACCGTGTCTCTACTAAAAATACAAAAATTAGTCTGGCATGGTGGTGCATGCCTGTAGTCCTAGCTACTCTGGAGGCTGAGGCACAAGAATTGCTTGAACCCAGGAGGTGGAGGCTGTAGTGAGCCAAGATTGTGCCATTGCACTCCAGCCTGGGTGACAGAGTGAGACTCTATCTCTAAATAAATAAATAACCCATTCTCAGGTCATTCTTTATGGCAGTGTGAGAACAGACTAATACAGTATCTCACCAGCCAGTGTAGCCACCAGTCTACATTGAACTCACTGTTTTCTCAAGCACTCATCATCGTGTGTTTGGGCCTGAGCAGCTTCATGTGTTATTTGCAGCAACTGCCACTCCCTGCTAAGTGTAGTTCAGACGGGATTTTCAACCATAACACCCTATAGCACTGGCCACAGGGATAGGCCTGTATCCCAGTACCAATCATCATACTCCCCTATCTCTTGGGTCACCATGATTGGCCCAGGGACAGTCAATGACACACACCAAACCAATCAGAGCCCTTCTCTAAAATTTTATATGGATTTCATTACATCTAAGACTCCATTACAGTAAGAAACACTATTATTTTATCCATCACTAAGAAATAATACTGCCAATTGAAACAACAAAAAAGGAAGATGCCATCTATTAAAAGATGCTTCCGATTTCAGAAATGTTAAAATTGGATGGGGCTAAACCTTGCACAGTGAAATTCAAACTAAGATGCTGGGAGAAAAAAGCTCTGTCTCCTAGAGTCCCTGAGCTGGGAAGATGTAAATGTCAAGTTGCGACAATACCACCTTCTCTCCATTGCCTGGAGGAAGCAAGTCTGCAGTAGGAAAGAGTGAGGCCAATACACCGAGAGAAGTGAAAATTTTAAAAAGAGAAATAAAGAGGGGTAGTGCAGCTCTGTTTCTTCACATCAGTCCTTTATCCTTAAATTATTTGAAATCAGTTTCTGTCACTTGCAACCATGGAAATCCTGATAAATATAATCCCTTCACCCATAAGCATCTCCAATATACCCCAAAGTAAAAGACTCATTACCCATCAAATTATCCAAATCGTACTTAACTCCTTGCTCCTCCTCAACCCTTCTACACTGAACTAATGAGGAAATGTGTTTTCTTCAACTTCCTAAATATCTAATTCTTCCATTTCTCTCCATCTGCACTCAATCTCTCACCCCATCCACCATCCCCCTTCGCAGACCCCTGGGACAGTCTCCGGGTTCTAGTCTTCCCCTGTCTAACTCTGGCTCCACACTGCAGTCAGAATGATCTTTCCGGTAAGAACATCCCTGCCCAAAACCCTTTGGCGTCTTCTCATTGTCCTTTCACAATATGGCCCAGCCTATCTCCGCAGCTTTCTCTAGTTTTTTTGAACATTTTTCTGCTTTAGACTTTTTTTTTTTTGAGACAGGTTCTGACTCTGTCACCTAGGATGGAGTGCAGTGGTGCAATCACAGCTCAGTGCACTCCCCACCTCCCCGTCTTAAACAATCCTCTCACTTCAGCCTCCTGAGTGGCTGGAACAATAGGCGCACCACCACGCCCAGCTAATTTTTTGTGTTTTTCCTAGAGGCAGGGTTTCACCATGTTGCTCAGGCTTTCTTTAGACTTTTACTTTTCCCTGACTGGAACATTCCTCCTCGCTCACCCGTGATTTATTCATTTTTGATCCCAGTTTAAACATCACATCGTCTAAGCCTGGGTGGACTCCTCTAGTTTCACTGAACTCTTTCACAGTTTCTATGGCATCTTCCTCATTATACTTTCAAAAATCAGCTGTTTACTGTAGCTTTTTATATTTGAAGACATAATAAACTCTTGTTTACACCCAAATCTTTAGAATAATAAACCATATCACTGAAATGTTAGTAAGAAACAAATAGTCCTGGCCGGGCGCGGTGGCTCAAGCCTGTAATCCCAGCACTTTGGGAGGCTGAGACGGGCGGATGACGAGGTCAGGAGATCGAGACCATCCTGGCGAACACGGTGAAACCCCGTCTCTACTAAAAAATACAAAAATCTAGCCAGGCGAGGTGGCGGACGCCTGTCAGTCCCAGCTACTCGGGAGGCTGAGGCAGGAGAATGGCGTAAACCCGGGAGGCGGAGCTTGCAGTGAGCTGAGATCCGGCCACTGCACTCCAGCCTGGGCGGCAGAGCGAGACTTCGTCTCAAAAAAAAAAAAAAACAACAACAAAAAAACAAACAAACAAACAAAAAAAAGAAACAAATAGTCCTGCTCTGGGGGTGGTTGGTGAGCTATCTGGACTAAAATGGTAATTATCTCCAGACTCACAGCCAGTCCCCAGGCAGGATGTGCCTCTGCCTTGTGGAAGATGTGGCAGAGAGTGGGTTCTTAGCAACTGCACTGGTTCCCAAGGGCTGCTGTAACAAAGTACCACAGACTGAGTGGCTTCAACAACAGAAATACACTTTGTCATAGTCCTGGAGGCTAGAAGTCTGAGATCAAGTTGTTGGCAGCATTGATTTCTTCTGAGTTCTCTCTCCTTGGTTTGCAGATGGCTGCCTTCTCCTCAACTCCCCCTCTTATAAGGACACCAGTCATGTTGCATCAGGGCCCACCCCAATGACCTCATTTAACCTTAATACCAATTTAAAGACCTTGATATGGTTCGGCTGTGTCCCCACCCAAATCTCATCTTGAATTGTAGCTCTCATAATTCCCACCTGTTGTAAGGACCCCATGGCAGATAATTGAATCATGGGAGGAGTTTCCCCCATACTGTTCTCATGGTATTGAACAAGTCTCACAAGATCTGGTGGTTTTTTAAGGGGGAACCCCTTTCACTTTGTTCTCATTCTGTCTTGTCTGCTGTGTTGTAAGATGTGCCTTTTGCCTTCCTCCGTGATTGTGAGGCGTTCCCCAGCCACGTGGAACTGTGAGTCCATTAAGCCTCTTTTTCTTTATAAATTGCCCGGTCTTAGGTATGTCTTTATCAGCAGCATAAAAATGGACTAATACAGGCCCCACCTCTAAATACAGTCACATTCTGAGGTACTGAGTGTTGAGTTAGGACTTCAAGACATGACTTTGAGAGCAGCGGGAGAGCACAATTCAGCCCATTACAGTAATGAATGAATGAACTTGTGAAGATTCCACATGCCACCACTTGAAAGAGTCAGCTCTCAAGAGTCACCATCACCTCTGGGAGAAGATGGGGCCAGGCGGTCATAAACCCTTATCCACTGTAGTGGGTTAAATTGTGGCATAAAAAGATATGTCCATGCCCTAACCCCTTTCACCTGAGAATATGATCTAACATCCTGGTTAGAGTGGGCCCTAAATCCAATGGTAAGTATCACCATAAAAGATACATGACCAGGCATAGTAGCTCACGCCTGTAATCCCAGCACTTTGGGAGGCCGAGACAGGAGGATTGCTTTAGCTGAGGAGTTCAAAACCAGCCTGGATAACATAATGAGAACCCCAATCTCTACTAAAAACTGAAAATTCAACCAGACATTGTGGCACATGCCTGTAGTCCTAGCTACTTGGGGTGCTGAGGCAGGAGGATCGTCCGAGCCTGGGACATTAAGGCTACAATAAGCCATGACAGTGTCACTGCACTCCAGCCTGGGCAACAGAGCAAGACCCTGACTCAAAAAAAAAAAAAAGAAAAAAGAAAAGAAGAGACATGAAGAGAAGGGAGAAGACCCATGGAGAAGGGGCCGTGCAAATGGAGGTAGAGATCAGAGGGATGCACCTATGAGCTAAGGAATGCCAAGGATGGTGGCAGCCTCCAGAAGACAGGAGCCAGGCGTGGAACTCACTCTCCCCGCATGCTGCAGAGGGAGCCAGTCCTGCCGACACCTTGAGTTTGGACTTTTGGCCTCAGAACTGTGAGAGAATAAATTTCTGGGGTTTCGAGCCACCCAGTTTGTGGTAATTTGTTACAGCAGTCACAGAAAACTAGCACCTCTACTTCCATTAAAGGGAAGGGAGACCCTGTTCAGGAGATCTGACCTAGGATAGAGAAAGCGAGACACTTCAAAGCTTCATCAGGAGAGGTCTGGTTGCTTGAAAAATAGTCCAGTTACCAACCTAGCCAATCTGAAGATAGTCAGCATTTTGGCACAGATCAGGAGTCTCCAATCCCCCAGCTGTGAACCAGTACCTATCCATGGCCTGCTAGAAACCAGACCACACAGCAGGAATTGAGCGGCCGGTGAGCGATCATTACCACCTGAGCATGGCTTCCTATCGCATCAGTGGCGCCACTAGATTCTCACAGGAGCACGAACCCTATTGTGAACTGAACATGTGAGGGATCTAGGTTGCCCGCTGCTTATGAGAATCTAATGTGTGATGATCTGAGGTGAAACCATTTCATCCCCAAATCATCCCCCACCCCAGTCTGTGGAAAAATGATCTTCCATGAAATAGGTCCCTGGTGCCAAAAAGGTTGGGTGCCACTGGCACAGATACTTAGCCCACTAAATATCCCCAAAATAGAACTCTCTTCTACCAGGTCTGTTTATTTAGTACCTTGAGGTTGCAGGCATTCTGTCTCTGGCAGATAAAGGACAGAATTTCCTTGTACAATAATAATTTCTTAAATGTTTACTTTCACTGAAGGGTTTCTTTCCCAGAAAGCTTGAAATTAATTTGCTTTGTAATTTCTGGCAACAAATACTGATAGCGAATTTCTTTGCTGGCTTTTGTAATCCTAGTGACATCAAAGAACCTCCGTCACTGTGGGAAATCGTTCTTCTAGGTAGCTGTGATGACATCACTTGCTATGAAGGAAAGGAAAAAAAAGAAAAAAAAGGAAAACAAAGAAACAACAGGAAATTCTGCATTCGGCGGTTAACTGATAAATGAAGGAGGAACTGGTTTTGAAAGTCAGTTCCCATAACTAAGCAGCCTTCTCCATTACTTAGCTTTGTTTATTTAATGTATTTATTCGCACAGTCTCACTGGTAGTCCCTAGTCAAAAAGGCTCTTCACTCCTAGCAAATTAGGGAACATAGGCCAGAGCCCCTCACTTTGGGGGATGCCTGTTCACACAGAGGATCTAAAAAAAGATCTGGGCAAAGAACAAAAAGAGAAGGAAAGGAGGAGGAAGAGGAAGGAGGAAATGGAAGGGGGAAGGGAACAAGATGAAATGAAATACAGATGACCAATAAACATTTGACCTAGGTAACCTCACTAATTGTATTAGACAAGGTTCTTCAGAGAAGCAGAACCCATAGGATGGGTGTGTATATGTGTGTGTGTGTGTGTGTGTGTGTATGTGTGTATGTGTACTTATATATAAAGAGACATTTAGATTAGTGATCACCCAGGGAAGCATAAAGGCAAGATCTCAGAAAATCTGGAAAAGAAGCAAAATTGTGGAAGCAGATCCACCTGGCAAGTTGTTCATAGGTGGCCTTAATACAGAACCCAATGGAAAGGCTCTTGAAGCAGTATTTGGCCACTATGTGGAAGTTCTTTTGATGAAGGATGGGGAAATCAAGTCAAGAGACTTTGCACTGATTACTTTTGAGAGCCCTGCAGATGCTAACAATGCTGCCAATGATATGAATGGAAAGTCTTTGGATGGAAAAGCAATTCAAGTAGAGCAAGCCAACGAACTATCTTTTGAAAGTGGTGGTAGGTGGGTAGGTGGAGACCACCACCTCTTTCAAGAAACAGAGGCCCTCAAAGATGTCTGAGATGTGGAAGAAAAGGTAGTGGAGGAGCAAGAGGGCATCCCTCATGTGGAGGACACATGGATGATGGCAGATACACTCTTAATCCCAACATGAGTTCTTCTAGGACAGGGGTCCCCAATGTTTTGGGCACCAGGGACCAGTTTCATGAAAGACAATTTTTCTACAGACCAGGGGTGGTGGGGGATGGTTTCGGTATGAAACTGTTCCACCTCAGATCATCAGGTATTAGATTCTCATAAGGAGCACAAAACCTACCCACGTTATGGAGGTAATCTGCTTTACTCAGTCTACTGATTTAAATATTGTTTTGTTTTGTTTTGTTTTGTTTGAGACAGGGTCTCACTATGTTGCCCAGACTGGAATGCAGTAGCACAGTTATGGCTCACTGCAGACTTAACCTCCAAGGCTCAAGTGATCCTCCCACCTCAGCCTCCCAGGTAGCTGGGACTACAGGTGCACACCACCATGCCCAGCTAACTTTCTTTTTCTTTCTTTCTTTCTTTTTTTTTTTTTTTTTGTAGAGACAAGGTTTTGTCATGTCGCCCAGGCTGATCTTGAACTTCTGGGCTCAAGTGATCCTCTCAAATGCTGGGATTACAGGCATGATCCACCATATGCCTAAATATTAGTCTCATCTAAAAAAATACCATCACAGCAACATCTAGACTGGTGTTTGACCAAAAACTGGGTACCAGAGCCTAACCAAATTGACACACAAAATTAGCCATCAAGCTAATAATAAAAATAGCAAGTATAATTGACAATAAGCTATTTTTCACCCAACAGGTTTACAGGGATTAAAAAAGAATCTCAGTTTTGTTGAGGGATGAGAGAACACTTGTGTACCATTGTGAGCCCACAGGCATCAACTTTTCTGAGGGCATTTTGCCAGTACCAAAATGGAAAGTGTACATACCTTTTGAGAAATAAAAAAATATATATATATTTTTGGAGACAGAGCCTTGCTCTGTCACCCAGTCTGGAGTGCAGTGTTGTGATCTCAGCTCACTGTAACCTCCACCTCCCGAGTTCAAGTGATTCTCCTGCCTCAGCCTCCCAAGTCGTTGGGACTACGGGTGCATGCTGCCATGCCTGGCTGTTTTTTGTTTTGTTTTGTTTTGTTTTTGTTTTTGTTTTTGTATTTTAGTAGAGATGGGGTTTCACCGTGTTGCCCAGGCTGCTCTCGAACTCTAGAGCTCAGGAAATCTGCCCGCCTTGGCCTCGCAAAGTACTAGGATTACAGGCATGAGCCACTGCGCCCAGCCTTTAGTTTTTGAGATGGAATTTCACTCTTGTTGCCCAGGCTGGTGTGCAACGGCAAGCTCTCAGCTCACTGCAACCTCTGCCTCCTAGATTCAAGTGATTCTCCTGCCTCAGCCTCCTGAGTAGCTGGGATTACAGGCGCCTGCTACCATACCCGGCTAATTTTTGTATTTTTTAATAGAGATGAGGTTTCACTGTGTTGGCCAGGCTGGTCTCGAACTCCTGACCTCAGGTGATCCGCCTACCTCTGCCTCCCAAAGTGCTGTGATTACAGACATCAGCCACCTGGCCATGCATTTTAACAAATATGTCCTTTCTCTCTGACTTTTCTTCCATCACAATCTCTCTTGTGTCAGAGAACACTGGAGTGCCCCTGGACACTATGGAGTCTGGCTTAGGGAAAGTTGGCTTAGGGATACACGAAGTCAGGTGTAGTGGATATATTTATGTGTTTAGTAATCACTACCACGTCATCTTGTTATTGTACAGATGGACCCCAACTTATGATTTTTTGACTTTACAATGGTGTAAAAGTGATATACACTCAGTAGAAATCGTCCTTGGCATTTTGAATTGGGATCTTTTCCTGGGCTAGCAATATGCAGTAGATACTCTCAAGATGCTGGGCAGTGGTATCAACTGCAGCTCCCAGCCAGCCACAAGATCACAAGGGTAAACAACTGATACTGTATTCTACAACGTACTGTATTCAGTACATTACATGAGATGCTCTACACTTTATTATAAAACACACTTGTGTTCAATGATTTTGTCCAACTGTAGGCTCATGTAAGTGTCCTGAGCACAGTTAAGGTAGGCTGGGCTGATAGGTGCATTTCCTTTTTTTTCCTTTTTTTTTTTTTTTTTTTTTAAGAGAGAGAGACAGGGTCTCACTCTGTTGCCCAAGCTGGAGTGCAGTAGTGCCATCATGGCTCACTGCAGTCTCTACTTCCCAGGCTCAAGTGATCCTCCCACCTCCATCTCCCAAGTAGCTAGGACTACAGGCACATGCCACCACACTTGGCTAATTTTTAAATTTTTTTGTAGAGACAGGGTCTTATTATGTTGCCCGGGCTGATCTAGAGCTCCTGGGCTCAAGCAATCCTCCCACCTTGGCCTCTCAAAATGCTAGGATTACAGGCATGAGCCACCATACCTGACCACATTTCTGACTTAGGGTATTTTCGATTTATGGGAAGTATATCAGGATGCAATTCCATCTAAGTTGAGGAGTATCTGTATTTGCATCCTAAAATTGTATTCTTTCTTTAAGAGGGTTTCCAAAATTATAACATTTCCCCAGACTCCTCAAAGCTAGGTTTGCCCACACACTGAGGCATAGTGTCATTTGCTTCAGACCCATGTATCTATCCCCCAGAGTAACCTTAGACTTCGATGGCTTTGTCCTGATCTTAGTTTTATAGCATTGTAGTTGTAGGTCGGCCTCGAATTTCCAGTTAAGTGCAGCACTTAGCTCAGAGTATGGCTTCCAACCCATACTTCTTTGTTCATTTTCTTTTTGTACCTCTCTCCACCATTCCTCTACACACACACACACTCTCTCTCACTCACTCTTAAGTATCAAAGGCTGGAGTGCAGATTGGCCATGAGTCATTCTTTAAAAATGAGCTCAAGTGGACAAGGAACACACTTTTCAGGAGTGCCCACAGTTGCTTGTCTTTATTTTAGAGGACGAGAGTAGGAAATCAGGCAGGTGGTCTGTCTTTGAATCAACACTGTTTAATGAGACAGAAATATTTCCAACTCTTCACCTAACAAAACAGTGAACGAATAAAATTATCTTAAATTAGGAAAGACCCTCAAACCAAGATCTCAGAAAAAAAATTTAGCACACACAAAGTGCTCTAAAACTATTAACAGAAGTTCATTTTAGATGAACGCACGCCCACTACTGCATATGGACTCTATTTCCATCTAAAATGTCCTGAAAGAGAGTTTCTTCCATGGGCCCATATTCAAGATCAAGTTTTTTGTTGTTTATTTTGGGGGAGGGGAAAGAGTTGTTTTCATCTTCTTTCCTTCTTCCATTCAATGCTTTTCCAGGAGTGTTAACATCATCTATGTTGTTGTTGTTTTATGTTAACCTTCATTTCTCTGCCAGATTTTTAAATCATTTTCTGTTTTAATTACAAAAGCAATCCAGGCTGGGTGCAGTGGCTCACGCCTGTAATGCCAGCACTTTGGGAGGCTGAGGCAGGAGGATAGCTTAAACCCAGGAGTTTGAGGCCAACCTAGGCAACACAGTGAGATACTATCTCTACAAAAAATTTAAAAAATCAGCCAGGCACAGTGGCATGCACCCAGGAGGCTGAAGCAGGAGAATCCTTTGAACCCGGGAGGATGAGGTTGCAGTGAGCACCACTGCACACCAGCCTGAGTGACTGAGTGAGTCCCTGTCTCAAAAAATAATAATAATCGCTTCTCGGCCTTTTGGGTAATATCAAGTACAAAAGAATAATAATAAATATTTTAAAATAAAAAGCAATCCATCACCTGTCCCCCAAAAAACTTTCTAATGTATGTTATCACCTTTGACTTCCTCAAATCCTCTTCAACAATCACCCATCCCTGTTTCAAGACTGGTGGACATCATTCTATTCTTTTTATAGGGATTTGCTGTTTTCTAAAACACTTTCATTTTCTGGTGGCAATAAAAGTAGTCTGGTGGTGATACAAACTAATGTTTCCTTTAACACTTACAGTTCATCTGTAGAATCACTTCCATTTGCACTCTTTTTGCAAAGACAAAACTTAGTATCCACACGCTTGTCTACTCTTATTATCATTCGAGACAGACAAAGAGCCTACCTGGGGAGGAAATTATCCATGAGAAAGATAGTCATGTGAAGGAATCATCTTTACTGCACATATTGGGATTCTGGGGGCATGCATAGCAAAACACATCCCTCAATAGCCTTGCTCACAATAACAACATGTTGTTAAACGTGCCTTTCGACTCAGCACCTCCACTCTGGCCACTCAAACAGTAAAAATGCCCCATGGTTGTGCATTTCCACATGGGAAACAAATTTTATTGATGGAAAAGCATTATGGCTTGTAATTTTTCTTTTGTTTTTTTGTTTGTTTGTTTGTTGGTTTGTTTTGAGACGGAGTTTTACTCTTATCGTCCAGACTGGAGTGCAATGGCGCATTCTTGGCTCACTGCAACCTCTGCCTCCCAGGTTCAAGTGATTCTCCTGCCTCAACCTCCTGAGTAGCTGGGATGACAGGCATGCGCCACCACACCCAGCTAATTTTTTTGTATTTTTAGTAGAGATGGGGTTTCACCATGTTGGCCAGGCTGGTCTCGAACTCCTGACCTCAGGTGATCCGCCTGCCTCGGCCTCCCAAAGTGCTGAGATTACAGGCATGAGCCATCGCACCCGGCCTCTGGAATAACTTTCTACCAAGAAACAATCCCACTTTCCAAGAAATGTGGTGCCATCTTGAGAATGCCCCCAGTACCCGGTTGTTCCAGAAGACAAACCAAAGGGAAAAAACACCAGGAGCAAATCTCTTGGCCTCCTTCAAGGTGAAATATTTGCTAACTGCATTGCCTTGTTGTCTTATTTGGATCGGAAGCCTGTTTAGCAGGAATTTGGTTTACATAATGGTTTAGGACAAGAATGATCAAGATTGAAGTTTAAGCTTTTCTCTTTCCTGGAAGCCAGGTAGCCTGAACGTAACTGATTGCCTGGTCTTTTCCCCTCTTGCTGTGTCCAGGTCATGAAGAAATCCATGATGAGGGCACGGAGGGTTTCTTCTCTGGGTGACCAAATGGGACTTCACCAAAGCAGAGAAGAAGATTCGCAGTGGGGTATAGAGCAGTCATCATTCATGCGTCCAACAATGGTTTATTGAGTGATTAGTATGTGCCAGAAGCTAGGCTAGGCACTGTGTGAATAAAACAGACACAACATCTACCCTAGTGACGCTTGCTGTTGCATGAGAAGCAAACATTAAACAAATACTCATACATGTCAATATAAAGCCACAGTCTTGGTAAGTGCTAGGGCATCAAGAACAGAGTTGGGAATGCCTATGATAAGGGGCTTTACCTTAATGTTGCTAGCATTTAGATCTGAAGGATGAGTCAAGGTTAACAGGAAGAGAGCAAAGGAAGCATGTTCTGGGCAGAGGGAAGAATATATACACAGAGGCTGAAATTCAGAGTTAAGGGAAGGGGCAAGTGTGCAGGATGCCTCCAGAGAAGTGGTCAGGACCTCGCAGGGCCTTAGGTTTGGGTCTTCATCCTAAAAACAATGGGTCTTTAGACTATCAAAGGCCCTATGATCTGGTGAGTCTACTCACAGGTATTTACCTGAGAGAAATGAAAACTTATATCCACAAAGGACTTGAAGACAAATATTCATAGCAGGCTTAAAATAGCTCCAAGCTAGAACCAACCCAAATGTCGATCAACAGGAGAGTGGATAAATAAATTGCCATAGGCTGGGCACAGTGGCTTACGCCTGAAATCCCAGCACTTTGGGAGACTGAGGTGGGCAGATCACCTGAGGTCAGGAGTTTGAGACCAGCCTGCCAATACGGTGAAATCCCGTCTCTGCTAATGATACAAAAATTAGCCAATTGTGGTGGCACATGCCTGTAATCTCAGCTACTTGGGAGGCTGAGGCAGGAGAATCGCTTGAACCCAGCAGGCGGAGGTTGCAGTGAGCCCAGAACGTGCCACTGTACTCCAACCTGGGTGACAGAGCAAGACTCTGTATCAAAAAAAAAAAAAAAAAAAAAAAGGCTATATATTCATACAGCTTTCACATTCAGCATTTAAAAGCAACAGACTTAGCCAGGCACAATAGCTCACTCCTGTAATCCCAGCACTTTGGGAGACTGAGGCGGGCAGATCACCTGAGGTTGGGAGTTTGAGACCAGCCTGACCAACATGGAGAAACCCCATCTCCACTAAAAATACAAAATTAGCTGGGCATGGTAGCACATGTCTGTAATCCCAGCTACTCGGGAGGCTGAGCCAGAAGAATTGCTTGAACCCAGGAGGCGGAGGTTGTGGTAAGCTCGCACCACTGCATTCCAGCCTGGGCAACAAGAGCAAAACTTCATATAAATGAATGAATGAATGAATGAATGAATGAATGAATGAATAAATAAATAAATAAATAAATAAATAAATAAATAAATAAAACAGACTACTGATCACGTACCACCACAGGAAAATCTCAAAGATTATGTGCAGTAAAATTAGCCTGACAGGCCGGGCGCGGTGGCTCAAGCCTGTAATCCCAGCATTTTGGGAGGCCGAGTTGGGCGGATCACGAGGTCAGGAGATCGAGACCATCCTGGTTAACCTGGTGAAACCCCGTCTCTACTAAAAAATACAAAAAAAAACTAGCCGGGCGAGGTGGCAGGTGCCTGTAGTCCCAGCTACTCTGGAGGCTGAGGCAGGAGAATGTCGTAAACCCGGGAGACGGAGCTTGCAGTGAGCTGAGATCCGGCCACTGCACTCCAGCCTGGGCGACAGAGCCAGACTCCGTCTCAAAAAATAAATAAATAAATAAATAAATAAATAAATAAATAAATAAATAAATAAAATTAGCCTGACACAAAAAAGTCTATCTTGTATGACTGTGTATGAAATCCAAAAATAGATAAAATCAATCTATGGTGACAAAAATCAGAAACTGGTTGCCTCTTGGGGTAGTGGGTAAGAAGAGGGTGAAATGGCAGGAAATGGGGAGCAAGGGAACTTTCTGAGATGATAGTAGTCTATTATCTTGTTTAGGGTGGTGGTTTCACAGGTATATCAAAACTCATCAAACTGTACTGAAGATCTGTGCATTTTATTATTTGTCTATTATATATCAAAAAGTTTTTAAAAAGTTAAATACACATGCTAAAGTGTTGAAAGCACAGAAATGACATCAGATTTGCACTGCAAATAGAGCACCCTGGTTTTGGTCAGAGAAAGATTAGAAGGGGCTAGAATGGAAGTGGATAGACCAGTTTCTCTCCCTTATGTGAATGACCTAGGAGCCAGTATACCCTTGAGCATTAATGAATGTCAGTCCCTTGCCTGAATTTAATATAGAAGATTACAGACTTCACCTGGCTGACTCCCCTAGGAACGGTTCAAAACAGCTGTCAATGGACAGCAAGAGGAATTTAGCTGGAGAAAAAAGGCTGGGAAGCTGGGGTAAGACAGCTAAGGAAGCCACAGGTAAAAAAGACAGATTGAACCAAACTTCTATTATATAGACTCTTTCCAGGCAGGATTAATCATATTTGTTTTTAATATTTCAAATCTGTCAAATGTCTTCTTGGGTTCTTTTCCTCACAGCTACAATTTCCTTCTGAAGTTAAGAAATCTAGCAGACCAGACTGGGCATAGTGGCTCACCCTTATAATCCCAGCACTTTGGGAGGCCGAGGCAGGCAGATCACTTGAGGGTAGGAGTTCAAGACCAACCTGGAAAACATGGTGAAAACCTATCTCTACTAAAAATACAAAAAAAATTAGCCAGGCGTGGTAGTGCACCTCTGTAATCCTAGCTATTCGGAGGCTGAGGTACGAGAATCACTTGAACCCAGGAGGCAGATATTGCAGTGAACCGTATCATACCACTGCACTCCAGCCTGGTCTACAGAGTGAGACTCTGTCCCAAAATAAATAAATAAATAAATAAATAAATAAATAAATAAATAAATAAATCTAACAGACCAAAACTGGCTAATGTAATAGGAAGGCAAAGATTATCTTTAATCCATAGTTGGAAATAACAGAATTAAAATGACATAAAACAGAGGTTATGTCTTCAAAAAGATCATGGGCAAAATTATAGCAATGAAAGAGGATTTGAGGGCAGGAGGGTTAGCTTGTAGAATCACATGTAGGATCCTAAAGGGTCAACAAAATTTCAAAGGCACTTGCTGAAAGTTTAAAGGAAACACAGAATCTAAGCATTTTAGAGCTGGAAAGGACTCTCAGAGAACATTCCAGCCTACGCGTTTCACAGATGATGGGCAGAGGTAACGTAACCAACCAAATCACCCAGGAATATTTATAGCTAATATTTAACTGGCACTTTATCAAGTGTTTCCACATTTATTGCCTCATTTAATCTTCATGAAGTGCTGGCAAATAGCAATGATTAATTCCTCTTTCAAAAGAAGTTGGGGCTCAGAGTGAAGCCAAGCAAGCTAACATTCACCAGTGTTCAAGTTTCTCTTCTTCCAGGGCACACCGCTAGAGCATAGTTCCCAGCTCTCCTGCAGTTGCAGTGGTGAGCTTGCATAAAACTTGGTTCTGACCAATGGGATGTGAGTGGAAGTGATTTGAGTCCCCTCCAGGGCTGGCCACTGAAACCTTGAAACCTAGCGCATGATCCTCTGTTTTCCACATTCTTTTTTCCTTGCCGGCTGGCTGGGTGTCCTCAATCTAGTAGAGGAGCCCACGGTCCCAAAGGATGGGGAAGCCACCACGACTACTTGGAAGGAGGCTGTATCCCTGAATGGCACTGTGGAGCATACACATTTCTCCCCATTCATCGGCCACAGTGAGACTGTAACAAAGGTGAGAAGTAAACATTTACTGTATGAAGGCACTGCGGTTTTGCTGGTTGTTGCAGCAGTTAGCCTAACTAAGAAAGGATAAGAAACTCATGCAAAATCCATATATAAGTTTATTTAAAGAAAGTTTATTGAGCACCTAGTATATGTGGCAGACACTGTGCTTGGCATTGGTCATATGTCAATGAATTAAGACAGATCTGGGCCACACCCCGATGGGGCTTACCCTACATCTAGCTTAAGCTACATCTAGTAGTTCTCAGAGTTATGGACAGGGGTAGAATGCAGATGAACCTGCTAATGGTAAATTTCTTCCATTTTCTTCCAGTCCCAGCATAGGAGTTACAGGATGGGGTAAAATAGGTAGTGTTTATTATGTTCTCCAAGACCTAAGAAGGTCCAGCCATGGTAAAAACTCTCTTGTGCAGAAGTTTTTGTCACGAAGGGATTTTCATCAAGAAGGGAAGGCATTGGAAAAACCATTGTTTTCATATATTTAATCTTTTAGTTATTTAAAGATTCAACCCTACATATGTATTTCTATTATACTGTTGGAAATGGCATTACTAAGCAGTAGGTGATGTAACGCCTCCAGATCTCATATTCTGTAAGACTATGCATCTTTTTCTGATGACTGGCTTTAGCGCATCTCAAGGTCACTATTCAGAACAACTGTTTTATTGTAGTAGATTGTTGCCATAGAGATTGTAAGGGACTGGGTTAAATGTCTCCAACTCTGGATGTCCCAAGACACTGACTGAATGTCTTAGAAGAAAATGCTCAGAGCCTTGTTTCTCTTTCCAGATAAATAATTATGGCAAACACATAGGTACAAGCTGATATGGCCAATAGATTCTGAGTTTTCATTCCTTTCTCAGATCTTATTCTTTTAAAAAAAAACAGATACACATGTATTTATCCACTTTTTCTTCTTACTCAATTGAGTTTCACATGATAAGTATAACATCAGTTAAGAATCTTTTGGTTGTAAGTAACAAAGATCCATTTAGCAAAAAAGTCATTTTTTTGGCTTAGGTAATTAGCAAGTAATTAGGACCTGGTTTCCCTTTCTCTACCTCTCAGAAGACTTGGGCTGACTTCATTCTCAGATGATCTTTTCATGATCGTAAGATGGCTGCAGAAATGCCAGCCTCACAGTCCCTCAAGGTCATGTCCAGCAGAGAGAAAAAATGTATCTGTTGGCGGCATTCATAAAAGTCTTGAAATGTCCTCTAATTGTGGTGGTTTAGGTCATGTGCCCACTTGAATACATGTGCAGGTTGTCTTGGCCCTGGGCCATGACTCTATTCCTAATGCAGGGGGTTAGAGTACCACTGAGATCTGACAGGAAATGGGGAAAGGGGGAATCCCAGGAGGAAATGGGAGACTGATTCTCTATGAAGGTATAGACAAAACAAAAAAACAAACCAAAAACTATTGGTGCAATGATTAACCCTGCTATTATAAGCAAACCCAGGATTCTTTTCAAAGAACAAAACCACTAACCAGCTTAGATAGCTGTCTTTGAAATTAGCACTTGTCTGGATAAACACAAGGATTAGGGTTTCTGCTTAACCTTAAGGACTTGGAAATCTGAAAGAGCAAATAGGGACAGTCCAAACTATTAAAATAAGTTGTGGTTAGAGATACTATAAGCTTGAGTAGGCATCTGGGAAATTATATGTAACTTAAGAGAAGAAAATAAGAAAGTATATGTACTTTTTCTGACAAATGATTTACTTCTTCTTGCTTTAGAGAAGAAAGTATTTGAATAAAGTGATAATATACATTCAGTGCAATCACGTGATAGGAAGGAGAGAAGTGGAAATACAATTTAGACTAAGGTGATCCACAAGAAAGAGATCCTTGGGGGTTGCCTGGATAAATGTTCTAATATATTAGGTATAGATCAAAAAATTATTTTGAACAATTGTTGCTTTTATTAGGAAAAATGCATCAGCCATTTGTGGTCACTTTATTTCTTGGCATTTGGGGTGGGATATTTGAGATACTTATCAAAAGGAAGTTAGCTTTTGACAATGTAAATTAAAACCAAGCTTATTTGAAGTCACTTTATGAGCGAGGTCTCTCTTTTTTGGTGAAATAAACTAGTGGAGGCCGAAAGGAATCTATGTTGGAACAGAGGTTCACATGATTCTGAGACGGCAAGAGCACACCTGAGCCTCACAGAGCAGGAATCAGAGATTCGAACACTGCCTGGAATCTTCTCTCTCCATCTCTGTTTCTCTTGCACTGGCTTCTTCTAGGAACTATGCCACAAACAAACCTAATGTCCCCCGTCTCTCTTGGTCCTAGAAAAGGAATAAGCCTTTTGGGCCAGCTCTGGTTTTTCAAATTCTGAGAAAGGACCCTCACTGGCCTGGGGTGTGAGTCATGTGCTTACCAAGAAACAAAACACCACAAATGGCTCAGCCCAAAACACCATAAATGGCTCAGCCCTACTTAATGTAGTTACTGACCTCGGTCCAGTCTACTATGGCCAGGAGGGAATGAGATGCATTTACAGTAGGAAAATGGGCATTTTCCAGAGCAAAAAAGGTTGGGGTGTTTCAACCTTCTTTGGAAGATTTTAGTTCAAATACTGGAACTAAAACATTCCATTATTTCCTTAATAATGAGAAATATTAAAGTCAATAAAAATAATTCTCACTTTAGTAAACAAAGTTATAATTGCTTTGTTTATACAAAGCTTATACACCAGGATAACATTCTTGGCACAGGTAGCTTTCCCAAACATTTCAGAGGTGATTTCAGGTTTTGCTTGGTGCCCAGCCTGGGCACATGGCCTCTTTCCTCTGCTGAGATCACTTCATGTGTATTGAGAAGCAGAGCTTCACCCATATTTCTTAAAAAACGAATCCTAACCTTAGGAGCTCTATTTGCTACTCTGGGACTCAAGGTCAAATAATCTTCAGACCTGCTTCTGACCTTAAGCTTCAGTTTGTTGCTGTTTTTGAGACAGCCTGTTGCCCAGGCTAGAGTACAGCAGCACAACGTTGGGTCACTGCAAACTCCGTCTCCCAGGCTCAAGCGATTCTCGTGCCTCGGCCTCCCGAGTAGCTGGGATTAGAGGCGTGCACCACCGTGCCAGGCTAATTTTTATATTTTTAGTAGAGACGGGTTTCACCATGTTGGCCAGACTGGTCTCCAACTCCTGACCTCGGGTGATCCGCCCAATTTGGCCTCCCAAAGTGTTGAGATTACAGAAGTGAGCCACCACGCCTGGCCTTAAGCTTCAGTTCTGATCATACTATCTCTGCTTCGAGTTTTGTTTGTTTGAGGCAGGGTTTCACTCTGTTGCCCCGGCTGAGTGCAGTAGCACACTCATGGGTCACAGCAACCTCAACCTCCCAGGCTGAGGGGATCCTCCCACCTCAGCCTCCTGAGTAGCTGGGACTACAGGTGCCTGCCACCATGCCTGGCTACTTTTTAATTTTTTTTGTAGAGACAAGGTCTATGTTGCCCAGGCTGGTCTCAAACACCTGGGCTGAAGGTATCCCCTCTGTCCTTCCAGTCCCACGTGTGATCGTACAGCCATAATCCTTCACGGACAAGCTTCTTAAAAGGAATAATACCAGATCTTGTTTTCTTCTTCTTCTTCTTTTCTCCTTCTCCTTCTCTCCTTCTCCTTCTTTCTTCTTTTTTTTTTTTTGAGACGGAGTTATGCACTGTTGCCCAGGCTGGAGTGCAGTGGTGCGATCTCGGCTCACTGCAAGCTCCACCTCCCAGGTTCACGCCGTTCCCCTGCCTCAGCCTCTGGAGTAGCAGGACTACAGGCGCCCGCCATCACGTCCAGCTAATTTTTTGTACTTTTAGTAGAGACGGGGTTTCACCGTGTTAGCCAGGATGGTCTCGATCTCCTGACCTCGTGATCCGCCCACCTTGGCCTCCCAAAGTGTTGGGATTACAGGTGTGAGCCACCGCGCCCCGCCAATGATGGCTCCTTCTAAGAGTCTTTTCTGGGTATCTCATTTTCTGCTCATCCCATAAGTATATGGGATATTCCTTGCTGCTCTGTCCTCAGCCCTTTTCTCATTGTTTTCCTTCTCTGGGTGCTCTTTGCCAGTCCTACAGCTTCAGCTATTATATACACAATGGGCCAGGCACAGTGGCTCACACCTGTAATCCCAACACTTCGGGAGGCCGGGGCAGGCAGATTGCTTGAGCCCAGGGGTTCGAGACCAGCCTGGGCAACATGGTGAAACTCCATCTCTACTAAAAATACAAAAATTAGCTAGGTGTGATGGTATGTGCCTATAGTCCCAGCTACTTGGGAAGTTGAGGCAGGAGGATTGCTTGGGCCCAGGAGGTCAAGGCTGCAGTGAGGCAAGATTGAGCCACTGCACTCCAGCCTCAGCAACAGTGTGAGATCCTGCCTCAAAAGAAAAAAAAAGCTCTCAAATATATATATTTCTGAGTACATTATGTGTAGCTACAAGGTAGGTAGGTAGGTAGATGGATGATTGATTGATAGATAGACAGATAGATAGATAGATATAGCACAGACATCTCTCTTGAGCCCCCGGAGCCATAAATCCATCCAATTACTTCTTGGATAGCTCCACTTGGAGTAACCCACTAATATCTCAAAGGTACCTTGTTAAAAACTGAAGACATTTTCTTCTTCTCCTCCAGTACTCTTTATCTCTATTACTGGCAGTACTCACACCTGATTGTCCAAGCAAGAAAACTCTGAAATTCTTCTTAATGTCAATGCCCTTTAACCAGAGACCACTAGGAACACACCTCTAGTTAAAACAAGTTGAGTTTATTACTCATTGCAGCAAAGAACACACAACATAGGGAACCATGGTGTGTCTCAGCAGGAGTGTTTAGAAGAACCTAGTATAGAATTTGGGATTGGGAGAAGGTCTAAGGAAACAGGGGTTTGCTCCAGATTGGATCCTATCAGAAAGAAGAATTTCATGATTATCTCAATACATCTTCTCTACAGGAAAGGCAGACTAGAGCTGGGACAAAGCCGTCACTAGTAAAGTAGCAGTTGCTCATTTTAGCTGAGAGAGGGTGATTTTTGGTATTTTCTGGATGGCACCGTGACCCTCTTTTTGCCTGTGCTTAGACAAAATTACGAAGTGGACTTGTTTTTTCTCACTTTATTAAGGTCTCAGAGTAATTTTGTTTAATGTTGGTATTCTGTGAGACTTATGCCCAACAGGAAAATAACATAGCCTAGCTGTGAAGGCCAAGTCAGCTTTCAGATGTCAAGAGTAGTTTTTCTCCCCCGATTTTTCATTAATCACTCTCTGTCATTCCATATAAATTAGTTGCCCACCCAGGTGCAGTGGCTCACGGCTGTAATCCCAGCACTTTGGGAGGCCGAGGCGGGCGAATCACTTGAGGTCAGGAGTTCGAGACCAGCCTGGCGAAACTCCATCTCTACTAAAAATACACAAATTACCTTGGAGTGGTGACACACACCTGTAGTCCCAGCTACTCAGGAGATTGAGGCACGAGAATTGCTTGAACCCAGGAGGCAGAGGTTGCAGTGAGCCGAGATCACACCACTGCACTCCAGCCTGGGCGACACAGCAAGACTCTGTCTCAAAAAAAAAAAAAAAAAAAAATTAGTTGCCAAGGCCTATTAATTTTTACTCTCTATGTATCTCTGGCATCTCTTGGTCCCCTCTTCTCCTTCCTTAATCCAGGCCATTATCATTTCTCAGCTGAATGACTCCATCAGTCACTTAACAGTGTGCCCAGCATGCCATCACGCTCCCGTTCCAGCCCATCCTCCATGCTTCCTGTAGCCAGAATGAAGCCTCTGAATGCATCATCCCCTGCCAAAAATCTTCTTTGGTTACATTACCAGCTGTGTTTCTAACACTTAAATAGTAAAATTAAAAATCAGTGAGGTTAGCAATGAAAATAAACTTTTTTCTTTTCTCCCAAAAAGGAATCAAGAAGGGTGGAGAGTGTATTTGCAGAAGGAATCAGCTGAGTTTGGAGACTATTTTGATATCCTGATTCCCTCTTAAGAAATGATGACTCAATGCAAATCAACAGGGTGGCATGACTGCTAAAAAAAAAATGTAATGCATTATTGGCACCATTCGTAAAAGTATACTGTCCACAGTTTAAAAAAAAAAAAAAAATGTTGTTCCGGGTAATACATTTTAAGAAATATATTATTAAAAGCATGTGCCTAGAGGAGGACAACCAGGATAGGGAGGGTTCTGGAAGTATGTCGTATGGATAATAAGAAAAAATAAAGCTTAAAGAAAAATAAGGAATATGATAAATATTTTTAAATAGGAGTAAATTTGTTTCATACAGATTCAGGGGCAGAATCAAGTCTGAGAATTATAAACCATAAGCAGACTGATTTCCACTCAATATAAGGAAAGATTTTCCATTAAAACTGCCCAATAATGGCCAGATGCAGTGGCTCACGCCTGTAATCCCAGCACTTTGGGAGGCCAAGGCAGTTGGATCACCTGAGGTCGAGAGTTCAAGACCAGCCTGTTCAACATGGTGAAACCCTGTCTCTACCAAAAAAAAAAAAATTAGCCAGATGTGGTGGTGTGTGCCTGTAATCCCAGCTACTCAGGAGTCTGAGGCACAAGAATCGCTTGAGCTCGGGAGGCAGAAGTTGCAATGAGCTGAGATCGACAGAGGAGGTGCCATCTCAAAAAAAAAGAGAGAGAGAAAACTGTCCAAAAATGGAGTTAGGTCCATGGAAACGTAGTGAACTCCTAGTTACTAAAAGAATTCAAGAGAAAGCTGAATAGCATTCCAGAAAGTACACTATAAAACAGGAGCTGGCTGGGCATGGTGGCTCACACCTGTAATCCCAGCACTTTGGGAGGCCAAGGCAGGTGGATCACGAGGTCAGGAGTTCGAGACCAGCCTGACCAACATGGTGAAACCCGGTCTCTACTAAAAATACAAAAATTAGCTGGGTGTGGTGGGGTGCACTTGTAGTCCCAGCTACTTGGGAGGCTGAAGCAGGAGAATCCCTTGAACCTGGGAGGCAGAGGTTGCAGACAGCCAAGGTCGCACCACTGCACTCTAGCTGGGGTGACAGAGCAAGCCTCGATCTAAAAAAAAAAAAAAAAAAAAATAGGAGACGTTGAACTGTCTGTGATGAAAGGATAGTTCTTTAATCCATTGTGGTCCAGTACTTTTATAAATTATAAAATGAAACCAGTAGAATGAAAAGAGAAAACATTTTTTTAAATGCCCCACTTTTTAATTACCTTAATGGATATAAAATTAAATTTCAATAAATAGAATTGGAACATACATAAAAGGGAAAGAGAAAAAAGTATTAAAAAAGTTTTCACTGAAAATGTGAATTTAAGATCAATATAGAAAATTTCTATAAGTCAACTTTTTGTCATTCTTCAATTATAACTGAAGATTATAATTGAAATAGTGATTCTGTTTATTAGACCATTAGATATACTTTGAATAAACACAGTGCATATTAATATTTAAAAGTTTTTAGGTCAAGCAGGGTGGCTCACACCTGTAATCCCAACAATTGTGGGGGCCAAGACGGGAGGATCACTTGAGGCCAGGAGTTTGATACCAACCTGGGTAACACAGGGAGACTTGGTCTCTACAAAAAATTAATTAGCCAGGCATGATGGCAGACACCTGAAGCTCCAGCTGCAGGCTGAGGTGGGAGGACTGCTTGAGCCCAGAAGTTCAAGGTTACAGTGAGCTACAATTGCACCACCATACTCCAGCCTGGGCAATAAAATGAATGGGACCCTTTCTCAAAAAAAAAAAAAAAAAAAAAGTTCTAAATGTCACAAATGAGCTGGTTTCTTTCTCGTTAAAATATGTAATCCAGGGTAGATTGACAATAATGCTACTCTGATGGACTGATATATATCTAAACTGTTTCCATGTTCTTTTTAATATTAGTCATAAGATGAAACCAGATTTACAAAGGGATAATAGTGGGAATGGGAAAAAAAAGTTTTTAAAATAATTTCAGCATATTCAGAATATTCACTTTTAACTTTTATCCAAAATGAAGCAAGTGGTGTGCTATTTTCAAAATTCATTTTTAATTCTTCATTAGTTGCCAGTTAGAACAATGTATCATATAAGCTTACAATTAAATTTTAATTCTCTTTTGATGAAATAAATGGATTCCAGATCTATGAATTTGCCATATGTAGGCATTCTTTTGTTGGAAAATAAAACTTAAAGCATTCTATCAAATTCATAATAGTTTGATTACTTCTCACAGATGTGCAATATCAAGATAATCACCAACTTCAATGACAATTGTTAAATTATGGAACATTTAATAACAATCTGTAGAAACTCTGGTCTTTCAAGCTTCTACCTTTTGCTTTCGCTCTTTGATTTTATCTGCCATTGAAAAACAAGTTACATTCCTGCCTTGTATGAAAGAATTCTGAAGCTATCAGAACTATCTTCAGATAATTGATGGTAACTCTAGCTGGCCAATATGTATCTTTATTTTATTTTATTATTTTATTTTGAGGCAGAGTTTCACTCTTTTCATCCAGGCTGGAGTGCAGTGGCACAATCTTGGCTCACTGTAACCTCCACTTTCTGGGTTAAAGCTATTCTCCTGCCTCAGCCTCCCGAGTAGCTAGGAATACAGGTGTGCACCACCACACCCAGCTAATTTTTGTATTTTCAGTAGAGACGGGGTTTCACCATGTTGACCAGGCGGGTCTTGAACCTCTGACCTCAGGTGATCCGCCTGCGTTGGCCTCCCAAAGTGCTGGGATTACAGGCATGAGCCACTGTGTCTGGCCCAATGTATATCTTTATAAAGCTGGGATCAAACTGGCTTCTTGCAGCAATAATAAATGTTCAAATATGCTCAACAGAACTTTCCCTCTAGATAACCATCATATCTCTATCACAGTTGTTTAAGTTTTCCAAACTATTACATAATAAAGAGAACAATCTCAAACTTACTGCATTAGCCTTTACACAAGTTATAGTCTTTACTAAGTCACTGAGCACACTGTACAGTTCAGTTGATACGCTTTTTCTACCAAGAATTTTTCAAATAAAGATATAGTATGTTGATTTACATTCTAGGGCAAGCTCCTTAACTTAGGTAATTATTCCGGAATGTCTTCTTACCACTGCAGCTATCCATCCAATCGTACTACTACACAAAGCTTCAAATCACATTTATTGGCAAAGTAATTTATTCCACACTTTTTTATTGTTTAGACTTAGTTGTTCGTTGGCAATGAAGCAGAAAAAAGAGAATTCTTCCTTCATATTACTATCATATTCAAATAGCATATAAACTAATTGCCATATTAGTAATATCTATATATTAATGGCACATCAAACCAATTGCAAGAAAAGGTAATTTATTAGCTTTCTTTGTTCTATGGGTTGATCTTCCTAGATATTTCAAATTGTTGTGTGTTGGTAACTGGTAATTGAGGTACTTTTTTTGCCACACAGTCTCCCAACATTTTCTAAGAATCTTTGATGCAGTTTTTCACCATTGTCTTAATAATTGCATTTTTTTTTTTTTTTTTTTTTTTTTTTTAGTTTTAGCAATCTAAAGTTGCTTACTTTATAAGATGTCAAAAAAGCATTAACGTTTATTTGTGAAATACTGAATATCTGTGCTGTCAGTTTTTTAATTAGGTTTTTCTTTCAAAGCAATCTTCTGCTTTTGGACTTATCTGTTTACGTTCTGTATTTAAATGTTGATTTAGTTTTCATGATTTTATTGCTTATTTGCCAGAACTTCTCAGCAAATAACATGTTATGGTTTTCCCATATCTTCATTTATGGCTAAAAAACTGAACTCAGTATATGAAGAATTATATTTACGAGTAAAACCAGAACAATCTCTTTTGGTTTTCATTTATTCAGAATCACTTTTATTGTCACCATTAGGTTTATAATACTGCTTCATTCAGAAAAGGTCTTTTCTTGATAAAAAAAAAAAAAAAAAATGCCAATGAAGTTATTTTGCCACCCATAACATGGTGTTAAAGATAAATGAAACAAATTATCCCAAACCTTCACATCGATTGCATTCCCTGCCTGAAACGTTCTCTCCTTTCTCTTTAAACAGATCCAATCAACACTGGTCCCCCATAAAAATATTTCCAGTGCATATATCTGACAAAAGATTTATCCAAAATATTTAAAGAAATATTATAACTTCAATCATAAGAAAAAATAATAAGAGTAAATAGATGTTCCATATCACATATTATCAGGGAAATGCAAACTAAAATAACCATGATGTGGATGAGCTGTCTGAGTAGAGAAAAACAACACAAAACAAGTGAGACACCACTGCACACCTATTAGAATGGCCAAAATTCAGAACACTAACACCAAGTGCTGACAGGGATGTTGAGCAATAGGAACCCTTATTCATTGCTGGTGGGAATGCAAAATGGTATAGCCTCTCTGTAGGACAGTTTGGTGGTCTTTTACAAAACTAAACATTCTCTTACCATTCAATCCAACAGTTGTGCTCTTTGGTATTTACCCAAAGGAGCTGACAGCTTAAATGCACACAAAAACCTACACATGGATGTCTATAGCAATTTTATTCATAATTACCAAAACTTGGAAGCAATCAACCAAGATGTCCTTCAGCAGGTGAATGGATAAACTGTCGTACACCCAGACAATGGAGTACTCGATGCTAAAAAGAAATGAGCTATCAAACTGTGAAAAGACATAGAGGAAACAAATGCATATTACCAAGTGAAAGAAACTTATGTGAAAAGGCTATATACTTTATGATTCCAACTATATGGCGTTCTGAAAAAGGAAAAACTTATGGAGACAGTGAAAAGACCAGTGGTAGCCAGGGTTTAGTGGGGAGGACACGACGAACAGGCAGAGCCAAGGATTTTTAGGACAGTGTAGACTCTGCATGACACTATAAAGATGAATACATCGTTATACCTTTGTTCAAACCCATAGATTGTACAACACCAAGAGTGAACCCTAATGGAAACAATAAACTTTGGGTGATAATGATGTGTCACTGTAGGTTTATCAATTGTAACCAATGTGCCATTCTGCTGGGGGATGGTGATTAGGGAGGTTACGTATGGGGGAAGGGAGCATTGAGGATATATGTTATTTCTGTACCTTCCTCTCAATTTTGCTCAGAACCTAAAACTGCTTTTAAAAACTAAAGTAGTTTTTTTTTTTAAAGAGATGAGGGTCTCACTATGTTGCCCAGGCCACAGTGCAGTGGCTATTCACAGGTGTGATCTCACTACTGATCAGCACAGGAGTTTTGACCTCCATTTCTGACGTAGGCCAGTTCCCCCCTCCTTAGGCAACCCTGGGTCCCAGTGACCCAGGAGGTCACTATGTTTATGCTGAACTTAGTGCAAACACCTGATTGGCATAGCTCACTACAAGCCACTACAAGCCAGAACTGGACTCAAGTGATCCTCCTGTCTTAGCCTCCTGAGTAGCTAGGTCTACAGGCATGTGCCACTATGCCTGGCAAAAAGTCTTTTTTAAGTGCTAAGAAAAAAAAAAAATAAAAGCAAATGATTTGAATAGATATTTCACCAAAGATATGAGTGCCCAACATGAATCAAAACATAATGTTATTGATCAACAGAGAAATGCAAATTAAAACCATCAAATTATTACTATATATCCATTAGAATGGCTAAAACTAAAAATATTATCAAATGAGGGCAAGAATATAGCAATTGGAACTTTCATTCATGGTGGTGAGAATATAAAATGGTACAACCACTTTGCAAAAAGCAGTTTGGCCGTTTTTTTTTTTTTTTTTTTTTGAGATGGAATCTCATTTTGTCACCCAGGCTGGAGTGCAGTGGTATGATCTTGGCCCACTGCAACCTCTGCCTCCCAGGTTCAAGGGATTCTCCTGCCTCAGCCTCCTGAGTAGCTAGGATTACAGATGCCTGCCACTACACCCAGCTGATTTTTGTATTTTTAGTAGAGACGGGATTTCACCATGTTGGCTAGGCTGGTCTTAAACTCTTGACCTCAAGTGATCCGCCCACCTCTGCCTCCTAGTTCTGGGATTACAGGTGTGAGCTACCACGCCCAGCCCCCCAGCTCATTCTTAGCTATGTGTGTGAAAAAGAGACAGTGTTAAAATAGATATGGTTTAAACTGATAAGGAAATGATCAGTGATTGAGCTTATCAATGAGTGCTCATTCAGGTAGAGATGGCTTATAAGTAAAAGTGTTTGGGGCTGCTTATGGGAAGAAAAAATAAGTTAGGGATTTCCTTTGGATGCTGGGAAACAAAACTCCAACTGGGTTCTGACAAACATACCATTTGCATTGTCCTATGGAGACATGACAATCTAAACCCATAAACAAATCAATTATGTTTTGCTGACTCCTATTATGAAGAGAATGGTCATAGTATTTGCTGCTTCTCCAATAGGTAGCATCTCTCCTCTCACTCCCTTGAATCTGAGATAGCCTTATGAAGTGATGTTGTGCCAGTTCTGAGACAAGGCCTCAAGAAGCCTTGAAGCTCCAATCTTGCACTTTTTTGTTTTGATACAGGTGCTTGTTCTGTTGCCCAGCCTAGAGTGCAGTGGCACAATCATGGCTCACTACAGCCTCAATCTCCTGGGCTCAAGCAATCTTCCCATCTCAGCCTCCCAAATAGCCAGGACTACAGACATGCAGCACCATTGCCCCACCCTTCCCACCCCCAGCTAATATTTTTAAATTTTTTTGTAGAAGACCAGGTGTGGTGGCTCACACCTGTAATCTCAGCACTTTGGGAAGCTGAGGCAGGCGGATCACCAGAGGTGAGGAATTCGAGACCAGCCTGACCAACATGGAGAAATCCTGTCTCTACTAAAAATACAAATTAGCTGGGCATGGTGGCACGTGCCTGTAATCCCAGCTACTCAGGAGACTAAAGCAGGAGAATCGCTCGAACCCAAGAGGCGAAGGTTCCGGTGAGCTGAGATCATGCCATTGCACTCCAGCCTGGGTAACAAGAGCGAAACTCCATCTCGGAAAAAAAAAAAAAAAATTTTTTTTTTTTACAAATGGGCTCTCACTATGTTGCCCAGGCTGGTCTTGAACTCCTGGGCTCAAGCAATCCCCCAACCTTGGCCTCCCAAAGTGCTAGGATTACCAGTGTGAGTCATCATGCCCAGCCCTAATCTTATAGTCTCGAAACCCTAAAGCCATGTGAATAATCCAGGCCTAGTTTGCTGGATGATGACACACAGTCCCCCTAATGCCCCAGCTGACAGTCACTCAATACCAGACATACAAGTGATGCCACCTAGGACCAGCCAGCCTCAACAACCCAACTAATGACCTCAGCTGCATGGGCAAGTTCAGCCACGATAAGCTGAGCTGGATCCAGACAAGAATTACCTGGAAGAACACAAACTAATGAACTTTGGGGTGATTTATTAATTAGCAACAGATAACTGATATTCAAGGATTCATCCAAAGTTCCCTTAAAAGATAGAACCCATTAAGTCATTTTTAACACTTATTAGCAAGTTATTAAATCCTCAAAAGAAACTGAAAGTTTCTAAGGTATAGTGGTTGGAAAAAGGAACAGAAAAAGAAACTAAAAGTGAAGGTTGAGACTGACAAGTAAGGAGTTATTTCTCCCTGCAAATGTAATCAGAAAATAAGGTAAAGTGTCTCTGAATGCATAACTAGAACAAGTAAGGAAACGATCTAATGGTTTTAGTAGTAAATATATTATTTCAGGGGCACATCCAGTGGAATGGTGGTGTCAGTGCACACCGACTTGTAAGATCCAGTCATGGAAACTGGCAAACATTACAAGTTAGAACCAGTTGTTAAACCTTTATTAGTACATCACTGGAGACATCTATTGCTAAAGGCACATTTCATCAGTATGTATATGCATAAATATATATACAAAATATTCTTAATGTTTAAAAAAGACATTGGTTGGTTCTGCCACAATCTGTGATCTTGGGCAAGTCAATTAGTCTCTTTGGATCTGTTTCCATATCAGTGCCCAAAAATCATCTTTAAGATGTCTTTCAGCTTTACCATTCACCTTTTATGCTCTTATGGTAATTACACCTGGATGCAGCAATTGAAAAGTCCAATGGGATCAATCCAAATTGCCACACTTACCATGTTACTGACTACATATGTTACTCATCAGGACTATTATTCAAGTAGGTGGTATAATAGTAATTCAATGTACTTTGCATTACGAGTGAGGAAGAGATTAATTTTCACTAGAGGGGAAAAAAGGGATGGTCTGGGCAAGATATTTTGTCAATCAGGAATGAGGAGGGCTCATCTTTGAACCTACAGTGGCTTGAACTCTATAGGCGCTTAATAAAATTTGCCAAAAATATTACATGCTTGGAGACAATATTATAAAGAAGAGACATTCTTGGCCAGACGCGGTGGCTCATGCTTGTAACCCCAGCACTTCAGGAGGCCAAAGCGGGTGGATCACCTGAGGTCAGGAGTTCAAGACATGACCAGCGTGACCAACATGGAGAAACCCCGTCTCTACTAAATACAAAAATTAGCCAGATGTGGTGTTGCATGCCTGTAGTCCCAGCTACTTGGGAGGATGAGGCAGGAGAATCTTTTGAACCCAGGAGGCGGAGGTTGCAGTGAGCTGAGATTGCGCCATTGCACTCCATCCAGGGCAACAACAGCAAGACTCTCTCTCAAAAAAAAAAAAAAGAGACATTCTTGCTGAAATGAAGACTCAGAAGAGGCTGGGCGTGGTGGCTCACCCTTGTAATCCTGGCATTTTGGGGGGCCAAGGTGGGCAGATCACCTGAGGTCAGGAGTTCGAGACCAGGCTGGCCAACATGGTGAAACCCCATCTCTACTAAAAATACAAAAAATTAGCCAGGCGTGCTGGTGCATGCTCATAATCCCAGCTACTCAGGAGGCTGAGGCAGGAGAATCGCTTGAGCCCATGAGGCGGAGGTTGCAGTAGGCCGAGATCGTGCCACTGCACTGCACTCCAGCCAGGGTGACAAAAGTGAAATTCCAGCTCGAAAAAAAAAAAAGACTCAGAAGTAATCATAAGGTTTCTACTTGCTATTCTCATATATAATTGTGAGACTCTGCCTCCATTTCTCCATCTAAAAACAGGAGCTCATTTACAAGCAACATGACAAGAATTCAAGCAGTCATGACTGTGAAGCATTTCTGCAGGAGGATATGCTTTATAAGTATGAGGTTGTTACTAAATCAAAATGAATGCCTTTGTGCAAAACGAGAAAGCACATTACATATTGTTCCTGAGTATTCCTTCCCAGTGCATTCAAAGTATTCTCACATTCAAAGGTTAAATAGCACATTAAAAAATAGTAGGAGGCTGGCCGGGTGCGGTGGCTCAAGCCTGTAATCCTAGCACTTTGGGAGGCCGAGACGGGTGGATCACGAGGTCAGGAGATAGAGACCATCCTGGCTAACATGGTGAAACCCCATCTCTACTAAAAAATACAAAAAAAAAAACTAGCCGGGCGAGGTGGCGGGCGCCTGTAGTCCCAGCCACTCGGGAGGCTGAGGCAGGAGAATGGCATGAACCTGGGAGGCAGAGCTTGCAGTGAGCTGAGATCCGGCCACTGCAATCCAGCCTGGGCAACAGAGCGAGACTCCGTCTAAAAAAAAAAAAATAGTAGGAGGCTGATGGCTGAGCTCAATTGGGAAGATCTTTCTTTGGTGTTAGAATGTTTGAAAATTATTTTGGGAAGACTACGAGCAAGTTATTTTGAACTTCTGGGGAAAAAAAATCTGCCTAAAAGCAACGGAGACATTTATTTACGCCTTTAGCAAATAAAAGTTTACTTACTACCAGTGTTTGTGGGCTGATATTCAACTTATCTTCTGGAAATTTTAAAAATACACACTGAACCTGAAAGAGTATTATTTGAGTAAGGGTTTACCTGAAGTGCCCAGAACAATTCAAAATGATGGCACATCATATCTTCTTTTTTTCTTAAAAATTTTTGGAATCTAATTGAAGATGCCTCTTAGAATATGTGGAAACCACATGTGCTATCTTGCATATCACTATCATTTCAGTTCTAATGTTATTAGGTGTTTAGCTACAGGCAAGTAGAATTACGGCATGATGTGATAGACTAATCAGTTGCTGAGAAACTACATACTCTATCCCCAGGAAAACACATATTCTCAAAAGTCTATATAATTTCAGGAATTTCATAGATACCTCCACCCCAAATCCCATTCATGAAATCCTTAGCTTAAAATCCTATGCACTAGAGCAATGTATTTTACAAAACCATATTCGGATGCCTGTGAAGCAATGAATGTGCTAGGCAATGTTAGGCGGTAGGAACAGTGATACACCTAATCAGACAGGGTCCCTAGAAGTCATGGAGCTTATAGTCTAGTAGGGGAGATGGACATTTATCAAATAATCACACAAAAAGATGCCTAATTACAAACTCTGATTAAGTGCTATGGAGAGATATACAGTCTTGCATGTAACAATGGAATCTAAAGAAGTTACATTTTAGGGGGCATATAAAGAATGTTGTGCAGGAAAGGTAGAGGAAACACATTATGGTAAAGTGCTGCAAAGGAAATAAACCCATAATAAGGCCTCTTATAGGTTTAAGTTAGGACCTGAAACTTGTATACTTTATATACTTTGAAATGAGACATATACTAAATTTAAAGTGGCTGATCGAATTAAAACATTTTCCATTCCTTGCCTACTAAATTGATAAAGATTTTTTAAAATTTCAATAGAAGTACAGAGAAAATATTTCCATCTACTGCTGTTAGGAGTATGCAGTTTAGGCTGGGCACGGAGGCTCACACCTATAATCCCACCCAGCACTTTGGGAGGCCGAGGTGGGTGGATCACTTAAGGTCAGGAGTTTGAGACCAGCCTGACCAACATGGTGAAACCCTGTCTCTACTAAAAATACAAAATTACCTGAGTATGGTGGTGCACACCTGTAATTCCAACTACTTAGGATGCTGAGGCAGGAGAATCGCTTGAACCCGGGAGGCGGAGGTTGCAGTGAGCCAAGATCGCACCATTGCATTCCAGCCTGGGCAGAGCAAACCTCCATCTCCAAAACCCAAAAAAGATACAGTTTAAACCACTGACTTTAAAAATGTACGTAAACATGGATGCCTTCTGATTCAATGATTGCACTTACAGAAACAAATCTAAGAAAATAGTAATGATCTTACCAGCTTCTGATGAGATTATAAGAAAAAAAAAGAAATTTAAAAAATAATTTAAAAAAAAAAAACGGTAATAATCCACCAGGATGTTAATAACAGCATTATTTACAAGATGGAACAAACAGAAACAATGATTATGTCTAACAGCAGGGAGTTAATTAAATTATGACAAGCTAGATTATAGAAGAATATGCACCCATTAAATCAGAGTACTTACGGAAAAAATTCCTATTAAGTGAAAAAAGCATTCCAAAACGGCATACATTTTGAAATATATTTATGCAGAGAAATACAAAGAAAGAAGGTATACAAAATGTTAATATTATCTTAAAAAAAATAATAAGGCTGGGCACAGTGGCTCACACCTGTAATCCCACACTTTTGGAGGCCAAGGCAGGTGGATTGCTTTGAGCCCAGGAGTTCAAGACCAGCTTGGGCAACATGGCAAAACCCCATCTCTATAAAAAAATTAAAACAATTAGCCAGGCGTGGCAGCACACATGTGTAGTGCCAGCAGCTCGGGAGGCTGCGGTAGGAGGATTGCTTGAGCCCAGGATATTGAGGTTGCACTGCAATGTGATTGTGCCACTGCACTCCATCCTGGACGACACAGCAAGATCTTCTCTTTAAAAAAAAAAAAAAAAAAAAAAAAAAAATCAGTTTTTGCTATTGGCCTACTCAGAATATTCCAGCACTTAATTTCACTATTACCATTTATTCTACTAGTCATTCTCAACTAATGAACATCCAAATTCTCTGCTAATTAAGTGCTTTTAAAAGTCACTTTTGGGTGAGATGTTCAAATGAAGCCCTGGGTGAGAGTGCCCTCTGGTGGTTTCCAATAATGCTTGAACAATAACTGTACAGTGAGTTTTTCATGAAGCTAAATGTATTTAATTTAAAGAAGCATCCCATTTTACAAATTTTAAAAAGTCTGCAAAACAGAAATAAGTAGATCTTTCATAAAATGTTAGTGATGGTGGATAACAGGTTCTTATCCCTGGGGGGCGGGGGAGGAACAGAGGGCAAGTGATGCTGGTGACGGAATATGTGCTTATTTAGCAAAATTAAAAATCAGCAAACCATGAAAAGCAAAATCCCAGAAAGCAGTGTTAATCTATACTTCCAGTACAATAAAGTCAAAGTTAATTCTCCAAAGCATTGACACATAAGTATGTGGATTTAGACGTCTTGGGTAAATCCCTAATTTAGTAGAGCTTTCTACTTGGAAGAGAAGAAAATCTTCGTCATTATATTTTGATTTGCTTTTCACTTCTTTCTACATTTATAACATAGCTAAAAATTTGTAGGATTCTGGATTTAAGTCAACCTGAAAGAAAACCAAACATTTTTCAAGAATACACCATCGACAAAGCTGGTAAATATTTCTGATTTATCAAGTTCAATCAAACTTTTGTTTTTTAATCTTTCCAAATGAAATTTACATTAACGGAAAAAGTAAACCACTTAAAAATATTTCCTTTGGGTAACAGAGGGTCAACATTATTATTTCTTTTACTCTCTCCTAGTCACTATTCCTCACACTTCACTGGCCACTTGAAACTTCAACTAGAGTTCCTTTATTAAAAGAACTAGACCAAACAATAGACTTTGAATGAGAAATTATTTTTCACATCAATTTTACAAATACTGTATCACAAACATTCTACAGTACAAATTTAAATAAAGCAAGCTTTCTACCTTATTAAAAGATTCTTGACTTCCTAAATAGAAACTGAAGGGGAAGCAATGCTATTAAGGATCACATATAAGCTAATAGAGGCAGCAGAATTACCTATTAACATTCTCATAACACCAGTCTAGTGACCTTAACGTTTTAATCACAGAGCTGCAGCTGTTCGCATGTGTTCTAAAGCTAGCATAATCTTTAAGACAGCCAGGAAAAAAAACCCTCAAAACAAATTACATAATATTCTATCTAGAAAAATTTCTAGGAAAGCACATTCTTGGGTGAAAGAAAACCACCCCTTTGTCATTGTGATGCACTGAAAAAAAGCTTTGGAGCCTGATAGTTTGGCTCCTGGCTCTCCCACTTTTTTGGTAGGGTTCAAGTCACTGTAAAATGTAATTATACTCCTTCAAAGGATTATTTTGAGAATTTGATAAGAATGGATGGAAGGGGCCTAGCAGATAGTAAAACCTGATTAAAATATCACTAATTTAATTATTTCCTAGAAGACAACTGAAACATTACAACATTTATTTTCTTGGTAGACCGTATGAGTTTATTCTCAAAAGCAATTTAAAAATCTCCTTCATGAAAGCTATGCACCTTTTTATTAATCATATTTACACTACTAACAATGTTTTGCTGATTAAAAATACTTAAATCACAGTAGACACCCAAAAAGAGATGTTTCTCAACTTATGGTAGGGTTACATCCCAATAAACCTACTATCAGTTGAAAATATTGTAAATTGAAAATGCTAGCCTGTCTTAAATATGCTCAGAACACTTACAGTAGCCTACAGTTGAGCAAAATTATCTAACACAAAGCCCGTTTTATAGTAAAGTGTTGAATTTCTGATGTAATTTGTTGATATTCTACTGAATATGTATGGCTTTGGCACTACGGAAAAGTCCTAAATTGGAGACTGTACATAAATGAAAGACTAAAATCGAAAAAGAAAATAGGTTTCTCTAAATAAGAATGTCAAATCCAGAATTACTTTATATATAAGTACACATTCTAATATATGAAAAGATATTTTATCATTATTACTTTACTGTATATTAGTGAATACACCAGACTACATTTTCTCAAATGGCAAATGAGGCACATTTCTCTTTGATTCCCCCAGGAACCTCAGCATCATCTGTCTTTTGGAGGATTCAGATTCTTACGACGTCTGTGATACCTTGAAAAGAAGAAAATACTTGGAATAAGATGATTTTAATAAAAATCATTCCTGATAAAAATCTAACTTCTATGATTATTTTGCTATTGGAACTATTTTTTAAAAATCAATGAAACTATGTATCAGGCATTTCTTAATAATAAGCCACATTCTCCCATTGTGAAAATTTGTTTTCCTTTTTATACGTAATCATTTTTTTTTTTTTCTTTTCTAGAGACTGGGTCTTGCTTTATTGCCCAGGCTGAAGTGCAGAGGTTATTCATAAGTTCAACAATAGGGTACTACAGCCTCAAACTCCTGGCACAAGGGCTCCTCCTACCTTACCCTGCCTAGTAGCTGGGACTACAGGCACACCACCACATGTGGCTAAGTTGTTGACTATTAATTATATTAAGCATTTGAAATAGTTTTCTTTCATATCTTGAGGATAATTACAACATGGTAACCTAGATGACTGATTTTGAATTAAAAACTAATGGTTTTTTGTCTTAGTAGTAAAGCAATATCACATCTGGTGAGATTTAGGCTTCTAAAACATAAAAGAAACATCACATTGTGAACACGAATGGGTTCTGTTAAAGTTTTATTTACAAGGGGCTATTTTCCTCTAAATGGAGGTCTTTAAAATGCAAAATCATGTTTTAATATAAAATAAGATATAACTAGTAATATGTTTGTGGAAAAATGTATGATGTCATGAAAAATGGAGGAACTGCAAATCAGAACAGTGAGGAACCTTTTACTTGTTTTTGAGATCACAAACATGTTAAAAATCATAATGCCCAATCCAAGCCCAGGTGTGGTGAAATTAGCACCATCAGACCCGACTGGTTAAAAGTATAAACTTTTACTTCAAAATACTTTTAAAAAGCAATATGATAAGATGTATCAAAAAATATTCATAACTTCGACCTAGTAATTCCTCTTCTAGCACTCTGTCCCAAAGGAATATAGAAAAAGTAGTTAAAATATTCAGGAAGAACACAGGAGCAAATTTACATACACAGTATGATTATAACCATATAAAAATAAGCAAACTAACGAAACTTACGTATAGATATAAAGAAATGAAATGCATTGTTAGCAGTGATAGTTTTTGAGTGATTTCACCATGGAGAATTTTTTGTTTTGCTCCTCTGTATTTCCTTATTTTCTTCACTGATTTAAGAAAAATTTCTGCATAGAGTACATGTGCTTTTGTGATGAGTTATCTTCAAAAATTTCCTTCTGGTCAGATTTTGGCAAGTTGGTCACAAGTTAATTTTTGTTTTCAATTTTTTGCTAATGTGGAAATTCAGTTTTATACTATAAATGGTAAGACATGTACCCTATGATCTTTAGTTGTTGTGATTAAGATAGCTAAAGCATTTTTTACTTCAGGTTTCATAAAGGCAACTTCCTGACACACTTATTTTTTTTTTTTTTTTTTTTTGGAAAATTTGCAAAATACAGGAACTAAATTGAAAAGAATGAATTACATCTGTATATATCAACATGGAACAGTAAGTTGTCAAAAAATACACACAGTAAAATACCATTTGCATAAACATTTCTACATGTACTTATGTTGGCATAGAGAAAATTCTGCTTTTTTTCTAAAAGGTTCCATTGACATACCAGATAATCAAGGTTGTACTAGTGCAATAGTGTCTCTGAAAGGCATTCTCTCAAAGCAAGGAGAATGGTCATCGGGAATAGTGAGCGGTTCTAGAAGGGGTTTGGGAAGTCAATAACCTCTTGAAATTATTTGTAAAAATTGTGAATATGTGTTTTTCTGGGCAGTGGATTGAAAACTTTTATCAGCTCTCAATGAAGTCTGAGACCTTCAAAATGCTAAGAACCATCCATTAAAAATGTCATTCAGCATACACTGTTCAACTGTATTTACTACTCAAAACTGAAAATGTTTGAGACTCTGATAGCCCTAAACTGAACAAAGTCAAGTTCTAAAATATGCTCAACAAATGTCAAATGGCATTTACAGATTTCTTATCATGCATGAATTTTAGTGTACACTACAATCACTAGCCAAAAGCAAGCACCTAAATTTTAGGATGACCTTATTCTATCATCCAGACTGGAAACCTTGCAGGCACTATTAATAATTAATACACAAGTTAAATTGAGATTGCTCCTGGCAAACCAAGTTATATTGTTACACTTCTTAAATTACACAATGACTCGGTGACATCTGGAACACTGGTCCACAGCTCTTAACCCAGAAAACTTTACCTCCTGGTTCATACTAAGCTAGGTAATCAAATCTGTTTCCTACTGATGGAAGTAGCTAATTTTTGTTGTCTCCATGGGAAAATATTAAAGTCATTTCTTAAATGAAGTAGTACTATTATTCATGCATTTGTAAGATTGCCCTGTATTTCAGAAATTTAGAATTATTTTCTCCTTCCTTCATGCCCGTCTGCCTCCCGCCCTCCCCACACCCCCTCTCTTTTTCTCTCCTCCTTTCTTTCTTAGAGTCAGGGTCTTGCTCTGACACCCAGGATGGAGTGTAATGAAACAATCATAGCTCATTGCACCCTCAAACTCCTGGGCTCAAGTGATCCTCCCACCTCAGTCTTCTCAGTAGGTAGGACTACAGGTATATACCACCATGCCCAACTAATTTTTAAAAATTGTGGGGACCGGGCACAGTGGCTCATCCCTGTAATTCCAGCACTCTGGCAGGTCAAGGTGGGCAGATCAGTTGAGTCCAGGAGTTCGAGACCAGCCTGGGCAACATAGCGAAACCCCATCTCTACAAAAAATTTAAAAAGTAGCCAGGCATGGTGGTATGCATCTGTAGTCCCAGCTACTCAGGAGGCTGAGGCAGGAGAATCTCTTGAACCCGGGAAGTGGAGGTTGTAGTGCACTGAGATCAGGCCACACTGCATTCCAGTCTGGGTGACAGGGCAAGACCCTGTCTCAAAAAAAAAAAAAAAAAAAAAAAAAAAAAAAAAAAAAAACCAGGTATTACGAGAATCAGAATCATTTATCCATTTTCAAATGTGTGAGCACCTATTATGTGTAGATCCTAATCATTCTGTAGTACACACAAAACAAGATAAAAATCTGACTTTCATGGTTCTTACATTCCAATACAGGAGATAGCAAAATAAGATAAATAAACTGGTCAGGGAAGGCTTCATTGAGTAAAACCCTGAAGGAAGTAAGAGAGCTAGCTTTACTGATACTGCGAGAAAGTGTGTTCTATGCAGACAAACAGCAAGTATAAAGGCCCTGAGGTGGAAGGAAGGGCATGTTCAAAAGCAAAAAAGAGGCCATCTAGCCAGAATACATGAACAAGGAAAAGACAGTAGTGCATGAGAGTAGAAAGGTAATGCAGGACCAAAGCATGTAGCTAGTTGTAGGCCAAGAGTATTTCTGAGTGAGATAGGAAGCTGTTTGAGGATTTCCTTTTTTTGGGGGGGGAGACGGAGTCTTGCTCTGTCACCCAGACTGCCATGCAGTGGCACAATCTCAGCTCACTGCAAGCTCTGCCTCCCGAGTTCATGCCATTCTCCTGCCTCAGCCTCCCGAGTGGCTGGGACTACAGGCACCCGCCACCATGCCTGGCTAATTTTTTTTGTATTTTTAGTAGAGATGGGGTTTCACCGTGTTAGCCAGGATGGTCTTGATCTCCTAACTTCGTGATCCACCCGCCTCTGCCTCCCAAAGTGCTGGGATTACAGGCGTGAGCCACCGTGCCTGGCCTGTTTGAGGATTTTCAACAGAAAAATTACAAGAACCAAGGGAAGTATTAACATGGTTACTCTGGCTGCTATGCTACAAACAGACTGCATCAAAGCAAAGGAAGCAGCTGGGAGACCAGTTAGGAAGTTATTTCAACAAAACAGGCAAGAATGGTGATTTGGACTAGGATAGTGGCAGAGGGAATGGTGATAAGTAGTCACATCTGGATACATTTTAGAGATAGAGCTAACAAGATTTGCTAACAAACCAGATGTTGGGTATGAGAGGTTTTGGCCCAAGTTTTGGCCCTAGAAGAACAGAACTAGCATTAACTGAGAGAGCAGGCTGCAGGAGAAGCTGGTTTGTGGAGGACCATCAGAAGCGCAGTTAGACACATACCAAGTTACGGATACCTACTACACATGTCAAGTAAGCAATTGGATATATAAGCCTAGAGGTCAAGGGACAGGTCTTGACCACAGATGGATTTGGAAGCCATCATCACACAGATGGTATTTAATTCCATGGGACTGGATGAGATTCCTGTCCTAGAGAATGGAAGAGAAAAGTGGAGAGGTCCAAGGACTGATTCTTGGGGCACTCCAAAATCTAGAGACAAGGGAGATGAAAAGGAAGCACCAAGATAAATCAAGATAGAATATTAACTTTAGATATGTAAAAAGAATTTCAACAGTTACTAAGGTCGAATTAATGAGAAAAGTAACAGACACATTATCAGGAACCCTATAGAGATACAGGGTTCCCCAGAGAAACTCCGACCAGCCTGTGCACTGGGAAAATGGGGTAGAGCCTCAGGAAATTCGTGCTGTTTGCAGGGAAAAGGAGCCTGGCCTCTCATGATCTGGTGTGGTAACCTGGGGATTCAATCTGTGAGATGTGGGCCTGTTAATAGGAACCTCTCTCGCTTTGCTGAGTTTTTTCCTTTTCACTCGATAAACCCTGTCCTTCCTCACCCTTCAAATTGTCTGCAAGCATAATTTTTTGTGGTTGTGTGTCTTTAGCTGACCTAAGAAAAAAGTCCTACAACAATAATATTGCTCAAATGATGTGTTCTAGGAAGATTATATTAGAAGGAATACTTCATGACTTGATTTTTTTTCATGCCAACTTAGGAAGACTAAAGACTCAACCTCCTAAGTAGCTGGGACTACAGAAGCATACTACCATACCTGGCTGATTTTTGTTGTTGTTGTTCGCATTTTCTGGAGAGATGGGGTTTGCCATGTTGCCCATGCTGGTCTCCAACTGCTGGGCTCAAGCAATCTGTCCACCTCAGCCTCCCAAAGTGCTGGGATTACAAGCATGTAATCCTGGCCCACAGATTTAATAGTAAACACTTCAAATTTTCAGACATGAGATAATCTAATCAACGATACTTATTAGCCACTGGCCTATTCAGCGTTGATTCTTCAGTCATACAACTTACACTCCCAGTTCACCCACCTTGGGTGAGGCCAGTAATTAGACGCAGGTAGTTTCAAGACTGAACGAAGTGGGGCAACACCTTTGGATCATTAAGGATCTGCTGACCTTGATTAAGAATCTGATAATGAGGAGCATCTTAACCCACCTGTGACCTACCTGGATACAATGGAACTGGATAAACCCATATAACCTGGTAGCTGAACTCTGGAAATAAAACTTTCAAGAATCACTGGAAAATTTACCAGTGTATCCTCAGAACTACCATAAAGTACCATTTCAAAGAGGAACTAAACACCTTAAAGAAGCTGTGAAGACAATTAGGTGAGATAGTATTCCATCAGATAACAATTTAGTACCCATACATTGTATTAAGGATACTGTGTTAGAATTCTTGTGGCAAATTACAAAACAAATGTTCAGGTTTTTTTGTTGTTTTTTTTTTGACACAGAGTCTTACTCTGTCAGCCAGGCTGGTTGCACAATCTCAGCTAACTGCAGCCACCGCCTCCTGAGTTCAAGCAATTCTCCTGCCTCAGCCTCCTGAGTAGCTGGGATTACAGGCATCCACCATCACACTCAGCTAATTTTTGTATTTTTAGTAGAGACAGGGTTTTGCCATGTTGGCCAGGCTGGTCTCGAACTCCTGATCTCAAGTGATCCACCCACCTCGGCCTCCCAAAGTGCTGGGATTACAGGGATGAGCCACCACGCCCAACCACATCCTTGACAAAGAGAAAATAATCCAGAGAAGAAGATTTAACCAAAAAAAGTCACCTAAAAATATAAATATAACATTAACAGATACCTAATAATCTATAACTATATATAGTTGTGCTAAGAGGGACAGTAGACATTCAAAGTGAATATAAAGAAGTAAAATGTCATGAAGAAAGTAAGCTAAGAGCAAATAGCAGAGGAAGAGTAAAAGTGCTGAAAACTGAGGGATAAAGCATTTTAAATAGCTTGATGTTGAAATGAGATGGGGCACTGAGGTCAGATTAGGTGAGAACAAAAAAAAAGGCAAGCCCCAACTATATGCTGCCAATAAGAAATCCACTTTAAAAATAAAGACAGCCAGGTTAAAAGTAATACAGAAATGACAGAGATGACAATACAACCAATCTCAGAGAAATACAACAGATTCTCACACACTATTTTTTTTTGGGGGGGAGGGGGCAGGGACGGAGTTTTGCTCTTGTCCCCCAGGCTGGAGTGCAATGGCGCACAATCTAGGCTCACTGTAACCTCCGTCTCCCAGATTCAAGAGATTCCTCAGAGACTATTATTACGAACACTTCCAAGCACACAAACTAGAAAACCTAGAGGCAATGGATAAATTCCTGAAAACGTACAACCTCCCATGATTGAATCAGGAAGAAACTGAAACCCTGAACAGATGAATAATGAGTTCCAAAACTGAATCAGTAATAAAAAACCAACAACCAAAAAAAGCTCTGGACCAGATAGATTCACAGCTGAATCCTACCAGATGTGCAAAAAGCCAGTACCAATCCTACTGAAACTATTCCCCCCAACTACAACAACAAAAAATCGAGGAGGAAGGACTCCTCCCCAACTAATTCTACAAAAACGGCATCATCCTGATACCCAAATCTGACAGAGACATAACAAAAAAACAAAACTATGGGCCAATATCCTGATAAACATGGACGCTAAAATCCTCAACAAAATACGAGCAAACCAAATCTAGCAGCACATCAAAAAATTAATTCACCACGATCAAGCAAGCTTTCTGCCTGGCATTGAGGGAATATACTTCAGAACAATAAGAGCCATTTATGACAAACCCACACCAACATACTGAACAAGCAAAAGCTGAGAGCATTTCCTTTAAGAACACAAACAAGACAAGGATGCCCACTCTCACTACTCCTGTTCAACATAGTACTGGGGAAGTCCTAGCCAGAGCAATCAGGCAAGAAAAAAATATAAAAGGCATCCATTCAGGAAAAGAAAAAGTCAAATAATCTCTCTTCACTGATAATATGATTCAATGCCTAGAAAACCCTAAAGATTCAGCCAAAAGGCTCCTAGACCTGATAAACAACTTCAGTCAAGTGTCAGGATACAAAATTAATGTACAAAAATCAGTAGTATTCCTATATACCAATAATGTTCAAGCTGAGAGCCTGAAGTCTACAATTACAGTTGCAGATTTCAACATTCCTCTCACAATAATTGATTAAATAAAAAATGAGTAAAGATAAAGAAAACAAACAACACTATCAACACAATCCCATTTACAACAGCCACAAGAAAATGTAAAATGCCTAGGAATACATCTAACCAAGGAGGTGAAAGGGCTCTACAACAACTACAAAGCACAGCTGAAAGAAATCACAGGAGACGGCCGGAAGCTGTGGCTCACGCCTGTAATCCCAGAACTTTGGGAGGCCGAGGCAGGCAGATCATGAGGTCAGGATTTCAAGACCAGCCTGGCCAACATGGTGAAACCCCATCTTTACTAAAAATACAAAAATTAGCTAGGTGTGGTGGCATGCGTCTGTAGTCCTAGCTACTCCGGAGGCTGAGGCAGGAGAATCGCTTGAACTCGGGCGGCAGAGGTTGTAGTGAGCCAAGACCATGACATTGCACTCCAGCCTGGGTGACAGAGTAAGACTCCATCTCAAAAATCAATCAATCAATCAATCAATCACAGATGACACAAATGGACAAACATTCCATGTTCATGGGTTGGAAAAACCAATATTGTTAAAATGTCTATACTGCCCAAAACAACCTACAGATTCAATGCTATTCCTATCAGACTACCAACATCATTTCACAGAATTAGAAAAAAACTATTCTAGGCCGGGCACTGTGGCTCACACCTGTAATCCCAGCACTTTGGGAGGCTGAGACAGGTGGATCACCTGAGGTCAGGAGTTTGAGAGCAGCCTGACCACATGGTGAAACCCTGTATCTATTAATAATACAAAACTTAGCCAGGTGTGGTGGCGCATGCCTGTAATCCCAGCTACCCAGAAGGTTGAGGCGGGAGAATTGCTTGAACCCAGGAGGCAAAGGCTGCAGTGAGCCAAGATCATGCCATTGTGTTCCAGTCTGGGCAACAAGAGCGAAATTCTGTCTCCAAAAAAAAAGGAAAAAATTATTCTAAAATTCATATGGAACCAAAAAAGAGTCCAAATAGCCAAAGCAATTCTAAGCAAAAAGAAAGAAGCCAGAAACATCACATTACTTGACTTCAAACTATACTACAAGGCTACAGTAATCAAAACAGCATGGTAGTGATAAAAAAGAGACACAGAGATAAATGGAACAAAATAATAAACTCAAAAATAAAGCCATACACCTACAACCAAGTGATCTTTGACAAATGGTGCCAGGATAACTGGCTAACCATATGCAAAAGAATAAAACTGGACCCTTACCTACCACCATATATAAAAAACAACTGAAGACAGATTAAAGACTTAAATATAAGACCTCAAGCTACAAAAATCCTAGAAGAAAACCTAGGAAATATTATTCTGCTTACATTTTTCTTTTCTTTCAAAGAAAAAAACACAAGCTACATTCAAAGAAACACCATGCTGGACACTGGTCTTGGTAAATAATTTATGACTAAGTACTCAAAAGTGATTGCAAAAAAACACAAAAACTGACAAGTGGGACTTAATTAAAACAAAGAGTTGGCCAAGCACAGTGGCTCACACCTGTATTCCCAACACTTTGGGAGGCCAAGGCGGGTGGATCACCTGAGGTCGGGAGTTCGAGAGCAGCCTGACCAACATGGAGAAACCCCGTCTCTACTAAAAATACAAAGTTAGTTGGGCATGATGGTGCATGCTTGTAATCCCAGCTACTCGGGAGGCTGAGGCAGGAGAATCACTTCAACCCAGGAGGCGGAGGTTGTGGTGAGCCAAGATCGTGACATTGCACTCCAGTCTGGGCAACAAGAGCAAAACTCCGTCTCAAAAATAAAGAAAGAAAGAAAGAGGCCGGGCGCGGTGGCTCAAGCCTGTAATCCCAGCACTTTGGGAGGCCGAGACGGGCGGATCACGAGGTCAGGAGATCGAGACCATCCTGGCTAACACGGTGAAACCCCGTCTCTACTAAAAATACAAAAAAAAAAACTAGCCGGGCGAGGTGGCGGGCGCCTGTAGTCCCAGCTACTCGGGAGGCTGAGGCAGGAGAATGGCGTAAACCCGGGAGGCGGAGCTTGCAGTGAGCTGAGATCCGGCCACCGCACTCCAGCCCGGGCGAAAGAGCGAGACTCCGTCTCAAAAAAAAAAAAAAAAAAAAAAAAAAGAAAGAAAGAAAGAAAGAAAGAAAGCAAAGAGCTTCTGCCCAGCAAAAAAAACTATCAACAGAGTAAACAGACAACCTACAGAATATAAGATATTCACAAAGTATGCATCCAACAAAGGTCTACTATCCGGAATCTATAAGGAACTTAAGCAAAAAATAAATAACTCCACTAAAAAGTGGGCAAGGGAACATGAACAGATACTTCTCAAAAGAAGACATACAAGCAGCCAATAAACATATGAAAAAATGCTCAACATCACTAATCATCAGAGAAATGCAAATAAAAATCACAGTGTGATACCAGCTGACATTAGTTAGAATGGCTATTATTAAAAACAGAAAAAAATAACAAATGTTGGCAAGGCTGCAAAGAAAAGCGAATGCTTACATACTGTTGGTGGGAATGTAAATTAGTTCAGCCTCTGTGGAAAGCAATTGGAGATTTCTCAAAGAACTAAAAACAGAATTGCCATTCGACCCATCAATCCTGTTACTAGGTAAATACCCAAAGGAATATAAATTGTTCCACCAAAAAGACACATGTAATTATATGTTCACTGTAGCACTACTCACAACAGCAAAGACAGGGAATCAATCTAGGTGCCTGTCAATGGTGAACTGGATAAAGAAAATGTGGTACATATACACCATGGAATACTATACAGATATAAAAAAGAACAAAATCATGTCCTTTGCAGCAGCACAGATGCAGCTGGAAGCCATTATTCTAAGCGAATTAACACAGAAACGGAAAACCAAATACTACATGTTCTCACTTATAAGTGGGAGCCAAACATTGGGTACACATGGACATAAAGATGGAAACAAAAACACTGGGGACAACAGGCAGGAGGGAAAGAGGTGAGAGAAGGCTGAAGATCTACCTATTGGGCACTATCTCACTGCCTGGGTGATGGGTTCAATCATACTCCAAACCTCAGCATCACACAATATATCCTTGTGTACCCCCCGAAGCTAAAAATTGAAATAAAATAACAACAATAAAAAAATCCTTATCTTAGGGTCTCCTAGGAAACCACATCTAAGACAGTATCTATTAAAATACATACATACATACATTAAACATACATAGTGAAAAGCAAGCTTAGATAACAAAATTTACAAAGCATATAGCTCATATACCACTTTGGTCTGTTAAGTTTTATACCTTAATAAGACACCCAATTTGCTTTTTAAAAAATAGACAAAATATTTCTACAGATACTTAACTGAAAACAAACAAAAACCAAAACCCAAACATATGAATGGCCAATAGGCACATGAAAAGATGTTCAACATCTAGGTAGGTTAACCTCCACCTCTAAGAATAGCCCTACCTCATATTACCCAATTCCCTAAGGGAAACATAGACATAGAGAACACTTCCATTTTATATTTTAAATACTTCTGCATAGTTTGAAAATACTTTTTAAAAATGTGTGTTTTGGCCAGGCATGGTGGCTCACACCTGTAATCCCAGCACTGTGGGAGGCCAACGCAGGGGGATCACTTGAGGTCAGGAGTTTGAGACCAGCCTGGCCAACATGGTGAAAGCCCGTCTCTACTAAAAACACACAAAAAAGCCAGGCATGGTGGTGTGCGCCTGTAGTCCCAGCTACTTGGGAAGTTGAGGCACTAGAATTGCTTGAACCCAGGAGGCAGAGGTTGCAGTGAGCCGAGATGGCACCACTGCACACCAGACTGGGCAACAAACAAGACTCTGTCTCAGAAAAATAAAAATAAAATGTGTTTTAAACCTTTTAATAAAAACTTATTTAAGAAGTTATATAGCCCCAGTTAATAAATTCATAATGAGTCCCATTCTTTTGACTGCTGTAACTTAAGAACTGTGAAATATTTAGTAAATCATCCTTCTATATATTAAATGAGGTTTAAAAAGAAATAGTCTGACTAGGGAAAACAAGCTGAGAATGAATGAATGAATGAATCAATGGATGAATGGATGGATGGACAGATGGACAGACGGACAGACAGATAGATAGAGGGATAGAAAAAAAGAAAGAAATGGTCACTGACATCCAGAAACTAACACCTGAAAATGACTCATATTAACCCAAAATATATATGTAGATACCAAATAAATATGTGTTGAACGATAAGTGATTACACATAGGCTTATTTAAAATTCAGCAAGATATCGCTTCTCGGCCTTTTGGCTAAGATCAAGTGTAAAATTCAGCAAGATGATACATCTACAAGGATAAGGCCTATAGATAAAATTTCTCTTTATACACATAAACTAGTCTCTGGGGTTTTTCTGCCAAGCTCTTTATTAGGATAGATATTGGGACAATCAAGTCCCTCTAATTAAAGTTAATTTACAATAAAAAATGCCTAGTAATTTTGATGGGAAAAAAAAATCAGGAGATTAAACTAACTAGCAGTCAAAAGCTGATCAGCAGTAAGATTAAGTAAATAAGATTAAACATAGTTAGGGTACTAGACACAAATGTCTAAAGATAACATGCTTGGTTTTAAGACTCCTAATTATTCTCCCTGTCTTCAGTCTTGTCTCTGTCAGGCTATACACCTTTACAATGATTTGGTTCTGAATGCTTGAAACAGATTGTAGCAATATGGAACATGCAGGAAAGAAACAGGTACGGAAAGCCATTACAGAAGACGTTGAAACAAGGTTTGAACTCAAATATCTGGATAATGTGATACAAGTAAAAAATAAACATGAGAGATGTTAAGAATTATAAAAAGAAATCTCAGAATATAATGAGATTTAACGATTTAAGATACAGGGCTATCAGATGGTTCCCTAATTTGTTTGCACATATCCTAACTTTACAATTAAAAATATAAGGAAAAATCCAGATAGCATGCATAAACAAAGTGGGTATTAAATAAAAAGGAAGGCCGGAGGAGTGGCTCACGCCTGTAATCCCAGCACTTTGGGAGGCCAAGGTGGGCAGATCACCTGAGGTCAGGAGTTCGAGACCAGCTTGGCCAACATGGTGAAACCTCATCTCTACTAAAAATACAAAACATTCGCCAGGTATGGTGGCACATGCCTATAGTCCCAGCTATTTGGGAGGCTGAGGCAGGAGAATCACTTGAACCTGGGAAGCAGAGGTTGCAGTGAGCTGACATCACACCACTGCACTCTAGCCTAGGCGACAGAGTGAGACTATGTCTCAAAAAATAAATTAATTAATTAAATAAAATAAATAAGAAGGAAAAATCAAGGAAGGAGATACAAAAGAGAAGCAGGAATTGAAAGACCATGTTGGCCCCACCCCCGCAAAAAATAATCAATATTTTTCCTTGGGAAAATGATATAAAAAATCACTTTTACTATAGAGATTATTAAGAAAGGGGCTTCTTAAGACAGAAAACAATGGGCTATGTTTTGTTATAATAAATTAATATTCTGGGTGCCATAATCTGACCTACTAGTAATTTCCCCCACACACTTTATCAGAAATGCTGTTTCCTCTGCCTGTGAAGTTTACCCCTCATTCTCAATGGGTTAACTCCTAACCCTCCTTCAAGGCTCAATTACATTTGATGTAACCGTTTATTTACTCCACTATCTTCCCTCCTTGACTATAAACAATTTGTAAGTGGGGATTATGTTTTGCATTAACCAGCACTTAGAGCAGCTCGATGAATGTATACTCATTAATTCTCTAAATGTACCCAGCCCAGTGCTAGTTACTGAGTTAAACAAGTAAGAACAAAGTTTTGTTCAAACTGGCTGGGCGTGGCAGAGTGTGCCTGTAATCCCAGCTACTTAGGAGGCTGAGGAAGGAGGATTGCTTGAGCCCAGGAATTCAAGATCAGCCTGGGTAACATAGTGAGACTTCCTTTTCAAAAAAAAAAAAGTTTGTTCAAATATAAACAACAAAAACATCTTATAGTTTGGTATGGAAGAAGACAGATACAAAAGAAAAAAATCAAAAAAAGGAAAACTAATTAATGCCAGAGTCAAATGGCAGGTAAGAATCGATGGAAAATGTGAGTGTTTATGAACATCAGGGCAATTATAGTTTCTAAGGGAACTGAGAACATATGCTGCCCAATCATTTGCTGTAACCCAATGTTTTTTGCAGTAACTCAAAATCTGATAAAGAAATTAATAAAGGGCTAAAGACATAATCAATTACCAGGAAAATGAACAAAAACAACATATTAAATGAATACATCATAGAATGTAAAAATTTTCAAGAACTCTTACAAAATTCATTGAAAGCTCTGGTTAAATTCCTCCATTAAAATAAAGAAAAAAAGAAGTACTATTTCATTTTAGCTAAATTATATGTAAACTTAAAAGTACAGTGGCAGTGGCTCATGCTTATAATCCCAGCTGAGGGAGGAGGATCACTTGAGTCCAGGAGTTTAAAATCAGCCTGGGTAACACAGTGAGTGAGCCCTTGCCTCTACAAAAGAAAAAAAATGAGCCAGGCTCGGTGGCTCATGCCCATAATCTCAGCACTTTGGGAGGCCAAGGCAGGTGGATCACAAGGTCAGGAGTTTGAGACCATCCTAACACGGTAAAACCCTGTCTCTATTGAAAATACAAAAAATTAGTCAGGTGTGGTGGCACGTGCCTGTAGTCCCAGGTACTCAGGAGGCTGAAACAGGAGAATCGTTTGAACCTGGGAGGTGGAGGTTGCAGCGAAACAAGATCGCGTCACTGCACTCCAGCCTGGTTGACAGAACAGGAGTCAAAAAAAAAGAACACAACTAGCCAGGTGTGGTGGCACATGCCTGTAGTCCTAGCTACTCAGAAGGCTAAAGTGGAAAGATCACTTGAGCACTGGAGGTTGAGGCTGCAGTGAGCTGAGACTGTGGCACTGCACTCCAGTCTGGGTGACAAAGTGAGATTCTGTCTCAGAAAAGAAAAAAAAAAGTACAAAATAGTAGGTGAATATACTTGGGGTTAATTTCTTCATGCAAAATACCACTTCAGAAGTTGGTTTCTGCAAGAAAATCAATGTGTTCCTTTACTGTATCTAGTAGGGATTGAAGAAAAGAAAAAAAAACTTACTGTCCATGAGGATACCAACGGTGCTTAGTAGTAAAGAACATTTTGCTAAGTTGTTCTATCATAGGTCCTTCCTCAAGGTGTTCAACTTTTTCTTCCAGTCTGGTTTTCAGCACTTGCTCATGTGTTTCTTCATTGTTATGCACAGGATCTGGCCGAGGGATAGGCTGCAAAATAATCAGTAACAAACATCATGAAGATGTGGGAATGTTAGCCAGCATTTGTTCGAGATTACAATAAAACAATTACAATACTCAGTAATTCACTATAGTACTTTAGGGTGGGGAAATAAGTTATCAAAACAAAGTTTCACTTAGTTGCATTATTCATTAGTCAGAAATATTTTTCTTCTCACACCAAATTTTAGGTTTCTATTCTAATAAAAAAAGTTCTTATTTAGGCCAGGTGCAGTGAGTGGCTCATGCCTGTAATCCCAGCACTTTGGGAAACCAAGACAGGAGAATCGCTTGAGCCCAAGAGTTCCAAAACATGGGACCAGCTTGGATAACATGGTCAGACAAAAAAATTTAAAAACTATCTAGGCGTGACGGCATGCACCTGTAGTCCCAGCTACTCGAGAGGCTGAAGTGGGAGGATCACTTGAGACCAGGAGGTCGAAGCTACCTGTGATCACACTACTGCGTTCCAGCCTGGGTGACAGAGTGAAACCCTGTCTCAAAAAAAAGAGAAAGAAAAATAGAAAGGCCGGGTGTGGTGGCTCATGCCTGTAATTCCAGCACTTTGGGAGGCCAAGGTGGGAGGATCTCTTCAGTTCAAGAGTTCAAGACCAGCCTGGGCAACACAGCGAGACCTTGTCTCTACTACAAAGAGAAAAAAAAAAAGAAAAAAAGAAAACCCCCATTTAACATTCTTATTTTCCACAGTAATAAAGTACTTATTACTTTAGTTTCTGTTTCTCAAAGGTATAAATTATGCCTATTATTATTTTTTAACTTAAAAGTTTACCATTTACTTTATATATCATTAAGGTGAGAAACAATGAAAAACTTTTCATTGAAAATGACATTTTTTGGCTGGCCGCGGTGGCTCACGCCTGTAATCCCAGCACTTTGGGAGGCCGAGGTGGGTGGATCACCTGAGGTCAGGAGTTCAAGACCAGCTTGGCCAACAGGGTGAAACCCTGTCTCTACTAAAAATACAAAACTTAGCTTGGTGCGGTAGCGCATGCCTGTAATCCCAGCTACTTGGGAGGCTGAGGAAGGAGAATCGCTTTAGCCCGGGAGGCAGAGGTTGCAGTGAGCCAAGATTGCACCTTTGCACTCCAGCCTGGGTGACACAACAAGACTCCATCTCAAAAACAAAAAAAAGAAAGAAAATGACATTTCTTATATCCAATGGAAGCAGAAAAATGTTCAACATTTTCATTTCAGGTGACTAAAATGCCACCAAACAGTGCTTTGTTATTTAAATACCTTTCCCCCAAAGTTAATGATTACTAAAAATCTCATCTCCTCAGCACACATGAATGATATGCAATATATTCCACCAGTAACAGTGGCTCGCTAAAGACTTTAAGAATCACTGTCTTGGCCAGCCATGTGGCTCACATCTTGTAATCCCAGCACTTTCAGAGGCCAAGGTGGGAGGACCATTTGAGCCCAGGAGTTTGAAACCAGCCTGGCCAACATAGTGAGACCTCATCTCTACAAAAAATTTAAAAACAAAAAATAAATTAGCTAGGCGTGGTGGTGTACGGTTGCAGTCCCAGCTTCTTGGGGTCTGAGGCAGGATGATCCTTTGAGCCCAGGAGTTCAAGGCTGCAGTGAGCCATGACTGCACAGTACCCTCCTGCCTGAGCAAGAAAGAGACCCTGTCTCAAAACAAAACAAAACAAAACAAAACAAAATGGAAAACAAAAGGAATCACTATCTTGGAGGGTCAAGTTACCTATATTTTAAATATTAAGTGATATTAAGGTATGTAGCAAAGATTGTAACATTCAATACTATATAAAGCTATCATAATGAAAGTAATTATTCAACAATAATATATATGTAACAAGACTGTAACACCGCCTTGCTTTAAAATAACAATATATATGTATTATAATACAATGAAAATCTGAATTTACAACCAGTAAGAAACAATTCAAACAGATATTTTCTTTACATTCATACACTATTAGTGACAACTACATTCTACCACTGTATTAAATATTATAGCATACATTTATATCTAGTTTATGCACATGAAACAAGACCTCTTTAAAACGCAATGTGGTCAGGTGCGGTGGCTCACATGTGTTAACCCTAGCACTTTGGGAGGCTGAGGCAGGCAGATCACTTGAGTTCAGGAGTTGGAGACTCCATCTCTACAAAAAATACAAAAAATTAGCCAGGCATGGTAGCTCATGCCTGTAGTCCCAGCTACTGAGGAGGCTGAAATAGGAGGATCACTTAAGCTCGGGAAGCAGAGGCTGCAGTGAGCCAAGATCGCGCCACTGCATTCCAGTCTGGGTGACACAGATAGACCGTGTCTCAATTAAAAAAAAAAAAAGGCAACGTGGACCACGTGCAGTGGCTCACACCTGCAATCCCAGCACTTAGGAAGGTCAAAGTGGCAAAGGAATGTTTCCGCCTAGGAGTTCGAGACCAGCCTGGGCACCGTGGTGAGACCCCCACCATCTCTATTTTTATATATATGTTTTTTAAAAAGCAATGGAGGTGGCACAATTAAGTAAAGTCATGGGCTGCATAAGAATGTTTTGAGGCTGGGCGCAGTGACACACGCCTATAATCCCAGCACTTTGGGAGGCTGCAGTGGGTGGATCACATGAGGTCAGGAGTTCAAGACCAGCCTGGCCAACATGGTGAAACTCTTTGTCTCTACTGAAAATACAAAAATTAGCCAGGTATGGTGGTGCATGCCTGTAATCCCGGCTACTTGGGAGGCTGAGACAGGAGAATTGCTTGAACCCAGGAGGCAAAGGTTTCAGTGAGCCGAGATCATGCCACTGCATTCCACCCTGGGTGACAGGGGGTGATTCTGTCTGAAATAATAACAATGTTTTGGTCAACAATGTACAGTGATGAAGGACAGTGTATACTACAGTGGTCCCATAAGATTATCATGAAGCTAAAAAAATTCCTATCACCTAGTGATGGTGCAGAAAGCCATAGTGCAATGCATTGCTTACATGTTTGTGGTGGTGCTAATGTAAACAAACTGACTGCACTGCCAGCTGTATAAAAGTATAGCACATACAATTATATATAGCACATAATACTTGATAATAATAATAAATAACGGCAGGGTACAGTGGCTCACGCCTGTAATCCCAGCACTTTGTGAAGCTTGAGCTTAGGAGTTCAAAACCAGCCAAAGCAACATGTAGTGAGACCCTGTCTCAACCAAAATAATTTAAAAATAATAATAATAATAATAAATTACTAGGCAACTGGTTTATGCATTTACTATACTATACTTTTCATCATTAGAGTGTACTCCTTCTACTTTTTAAAAAAGTCAATTGTAAAACAGCCTCAGGCAAGCCCTTCAGGAGGTATTCCAGAAGAAGGCATTGTTATCATAGAAGATGACAGCTCCAGGCATGTTATTGTCCCTGAAGACCTTCCAGTGGGACAAAATGTGGAGGTAGAAGACAGTAATATTGATCATCCTGACCCTGTGTGGGCCTAGACTGTGTGTGTGTCTTAGTTTTCACAAAAAAAGTTTAAAAAGTGCAAACAAAAATTGCAACACAAAAAAGCTTATAGAATAAGGATATAAAGAAAATATTTATGTATAGCTGTACACGATATTTTAAGCTAAGTGTTATTACAAAAGAGTAAAAAAGTATTAAAAATGTTTTGGCTGGGCGCAGTGGCTCACGCCTGTAATCCTAGCACTTTGGGAGGCCGAGATGGGCGGATCACGAGGTCAGGAGATCGAGACCATCCTGGCTAACACGGTGAAACCCCATCTCTACTAAAAATATAAAAAAATTAGCCAGCCGTAGTGGCGGGCGCCTGTAGTCCCAGCTACTCGGGAGGCTGAAGCAGGAGAATGGCATGAACCTGGGAGGCGGAGCTTGCAGTGAGCTGAGATAGCGCCACCACACTCCAGCCTGGGCGACTGAGCAAGACTCCGTCTCAAAAAAAAAAAAAAAAAAATTTTAAGTTTATCAAGTTTAAAAGTGACAGTAACCTAAGGTTAATTTATTATTAAAGAAAGAAAAATATTTTTTAAAAAATTTAGTGTAGCCTAAACATATAGTGTTTGTTTATAAAGTATACAGCAGTGTACAATAATGTACTAGGCCTTCACACTCACTGACTCACCCTGGGCAACTTCCAGTCCTGTAAGCTCCATTTTTGGCTAAGTACCCTATACAGATATATTACATTTTATCTTTTATATCACATTTTCACTGTGCCTTTTCTATGTTTAAATACGTTTAGATACATAAATATTTACCACTGTGTTACAATTGCCTATAGTATTCACTACAGTAATATGTTATATACATTTGTAGCCTGGGAGCAATAGGCTATACCATAAAGTCTGGGTGTGTAGTAGCCTACACCATCTGGGTTTGCGTAAGTAACACTCTATGATGTTCACATAACAATGAAATTGCCTAATGATGCATTTCTCAGAACATATCCCCATCAGTAAGCAATGCATGACCGTACTACAGAAATGCAAAGTAACAAAGATATCAGTGAAAAGTAGAAAGGGAGCCAAGTTAGAGCTTTGTCAAAAAGACCAGAATGGGGCCAGGTATGGTAGTGCATGCCTGTAATCCCAGCACTTTGGGAGGCCAAGGCAGGTAGATCACTTGAGGCCAGGAGTTAGAGACCAGCCTGGCCAACATGGCAAAACCCCCTCTCCACTAAAAACACAAGAATTAGCTGGGCGTGGTCACGAGGGCCTGTAATCCCAGCTATTTGGGTGGCTGAGGCATTAGAATCCCTTGAACCTGGGGAGGCATGGAGGTTGCAGTGAGACAAGATCACACCACTGCATTCTAGCCTGGCTGACAGAGACTCTGTCTCAAAAAAAAAAAAAAAAAAAAAAAAAAAAAAACAACCAGATTGGGCAAGGTACAGTGGCTCACGCCTGTAAGCCCAGCACTTTGGGAAGCCAAGGTGAGAGGACTGCTTGGGTCCAGGAATTCCATATTGGTTTGGACAACATAGTGAGACCCTGTCTACAAAAATTTTAAAAATTAGCTGGGCATGGTGGTGTGTGCCTATAGTCCCAGCTACTCAGGAGGCTAAAGTGGGAGGATTGCTTGAGCCCATGTTACTATTATTCTAATAGTAACATGTTCTCAAGAACGTTTCTTATTTTGCAGCCCAATCTACAATTTATTGCTTGACAAACAAAAAACTTTCCCTGCTTTCTCATGTGAATGTCTGCTAGCCCTAAAACATAAAACCCTTAAGCATGAAGAGGAAGGAACAACTTCATTCACTTAACAGAAAAATATTTATTGTGCACCTACCAAGTTCAAAGTGCTATTCCAGGTGCTGAAGACCAAGCATGAGAAAAAAACACACAAGGCCCTGTCCTCATCGAGCTTACATTTTAGTGATGGGAGACAGCCAGAAAACATCCAGTATGCTAGAAATAATAAATGCTATTGAGAAAAGTAAATCAAAGGACAACAAGGAGTGTAGGAGCAAAGTTACAACTTGAAATGCAGTAGCCAAGGAAGGCCACACAAGATAACAGATAAGGAAAAAGACCTTAAGGAAAGGGAGTAAACTATGAGGTAAAAGCATTCCAGGCAAAGGAAGCAGGAAATACAAAAGCTCTGAGTGGGGGGCTCGCCTAATACAGTTGAAAAACAGCTGCAGTTGTGGTAAGTATGGTGGCAGTAGAGTGATTTACTTGAAAACTTGTAGGAGTGATTACTTACCTAAACTAGAGATGAATATTGATGATGTGGCAGAGAAGATAATTGTCAAAACAAAGGAAACACAACAAAGAAAGAGGATGCAGGGAAGGTGGGCATGTATACAGAGGAATGGTGATAATGATAAACCATGATACGAATCTGTGCTGGGTAAGGAGGGAGTGAGAATGTGTGAGATACATGAGGGACTGTGAAAAAGTGGTTGAATCAATGGATGTAGGTCACAAAGAGGGAATGAATAATTCTTGGAGCTGGGAGACCAAGAGGGATTGGTAGTTAATTATTGGACTTATTTAGATTGGAAAAGAGGAGTAGCAATTATTGGTAATTAGAATATCTCTAGGGAATCCTCCCATGGAAATGGGTGGCTGACGTAGTGAGAGATCAAGAAGTGAGACACCACACTATTAGATCATCTACATGGATATTGAAGTAACAAAGAATGAGGGTAAAAGAGTATTGGAGAAAGTGTGACAGCAAGCTTAGAAAATTCAAGAAAGTGCAGAGTGGTGGAGGAGGAGAAATAACCTGGCAGTTGGTAGATAACAGCAACAAAAAAAGATAGTAAATGATGTAGTTGGATGATACAAGCTACAAAGCCAGAAATTGTTAGGAAGGAAGAGAAATGATCTAGATTTGACAATGAGGAGCTACAGGGATACCTTCCCCATCTTTAGACTCAGTGGTAAAAGAGTATGAGAGAGAAAACAGCAACTACTTAAAAGAACTGCTGGGGAAGTAATGTCTCCAGGGTACAGGCAGGTTTCTATTAGAGTCAGAAGGTGAAGGCAACATTCTGGAATAGGTTAAGGTTGTAAGAGATTTTGCCAAGGGTGGTAAGTTCTACAAGTACAGTGGGAAAGTTTTGACAGTTGAGGACGGTCAGATTCAGAGATATAAAGAGCCATTTGGGGATAAGAGTCTGGATGATGTGAAATGACCTGGCATTCTTAGTATAATTGCTAAAACAGGACAAATAAACCGAAGATATTCAACAAAATAACAATGGACAAAGGTACAACATAGTGTGACCTGGAGGGTTTACAGGCCAAAACTCAGTGGTGTAGGCCTATTTTTCTAAACGTTGCCCAAATAAGTGATACAAAAGAGGCACTGGGTTAGTACCTATGATACCTGGCTTTTGTTTCCTAACAAAGCAGGGAGACAAAATGGTGAGTTTAAAAAGGAATATAGAAATTATTGGTTGGTCAGGCGCAGTGGCTCATGCCTGTAATCCCAGCGCTTTGGGAGGCTGAGGCAGGCAGATTATGAGGTCAAGAGATTGAGACCATCCTGCCCAACGTGGTGAAACCCTGTCTCTACTAAAAATACAAAAATTAGCCAGGTGTGGTGGGGCATGCCTGTAGCCCCAGTTACTCAGGAGGCTGAGACAGGAGAATCGCTTGAACCCAGGAGGCAGAGGCTGCTGTGAGCCGAGATCGCGCCATTGCACTCCAGCCTGGGCAACAGAGCAAGACTCGGTCTCACAAAAAAAAAAAAAAGGAAAGAAATTATTTGTCAAATCAACCAGCACCCTGACCTTAATGATGATTTTTTAAAATAAGTATCACTAAATATATCATGTGATGACCTAAACCATCTAATTATTTTCTCCTCAAAAAGCAAGCCAAGGCTGGGCACAGTGGCTCATGCCTGTAATCCCAGCATTTTGGGAGGCCGAGGCAGGCAGATCACCTGAGCTTGGGAGTTTGAGATCAGCCTGGGCAACATGGTGAAACGCCATCTCTACTAAAAATACAAAAATTTAAAAAAATAAAAAAATTAGCCAGGCGTAGTGGCAGGTGCCTGTAGTCCCAGGTACTTGGGAGGCTGGGACAGGAGAATAGCTTGAACCCAGGAGGTGGAGGTTGCAGTGAGCCGGATCACGCCACTGCACTCCTGCCTGGGCGACAGTGAGACCCTGTCTCAAAAAAAAAAAAAAAAAAAAAAAAAAAAACCAAATCAAACATTACCTAGTAGAAGGAGGCTTAAAGAAATAGGAAAAAGCATTTCAAATACAAAACTAAAAAAAAGACTTGGGTCAAACTAAAAATAAATTATATTAAAAACAATACAAAATCCTCTTCTGTCTAGTACTTGATTTTTTAAAAAAATAGGGAAAGAAATCTAACTGAGCCATTCAAAATACATACCTATGTTGTCCCATTAAAAAATAAAAATAAAAAAAACAAATTCACCAAATGTTAAAAAAAAAAAAACCTGTCAGAACCAACAGTAAAAAAGTAGTTGTAATCCCAGCACTCTAAAATACAACTTTTATTTGTAACAGCACTCTAAAATACAACTGTTTCATAATTTTCTAGATTATAATATGGGGCAGTATGGCACAATGCATTTTATAATTTTATATTAGATGTATTTGATCCTTAATCAGAAATCTACCCAAATTTTTAGACCAGAAAACTGATGCCATAATTGTGTTTAAATGGTTCACTTTGTATTCTGAAAAAAAAAAAAAAGACTATAAAGAAAGCAGATGAAAAACAAATAAGAGAAAAATCAAAATAGTAAAATTAAAAAGCCAAAAGAAAATCTAAAACAAGGAAAATCAGACGACTCCCTTCTTTTTGGATACTATAAAGAAGTGCAAACATTTCTAACAGCAAATTAAAAACTACAAGAAATTTTCTCATACATACTTTTGTGTGTTCATATGGAATGTCCACAGAAGGGTGGTAGCATACTATTGTCTTGCCATCAGAAGTCAGAGCAAGCTCTACGTTGCTAAAAAAGAATGTTTTAGAAATAAAGTTATACTGTATTCACGGCAAAATGATTATTCTTTTTTTTTTTTTTTTTTTTTTTTGAGATGGAATCTCACTGTGTCACCCAGGCTGGAGTGCAATGGGCACTTCAGGTTAAAGCTAAAATTAGTGCCTGGCCTAATTTTAGCTTTAAGAATAATCACTCTGGGCCGAGCGCGGTGGCTCAAGCCTGTAATCCCAGCACTTTGGGAGGCCGAGACGGGCGGATCACAAGGTCAGGAGATCGAGACCACCCTGGCTAACACGGTGAAACCCCGTCTCTACTAAAAACTACAAAAAACTAGCCGGGCGAGGTGGCGGCACCTGTAGTCCCAGCTACCTGGGAGGCTGAGACAGGAGAATGGCGTGAACCCGGGAGGCGGAGCTTGCAGTGAGCTGAGATCCAGGCCACAGCACTCCAGCCTGGGTGACAGAGCAAGACTCTGTCTTTAAAAAAAAAAAAAAAAAAAAAAAAAAAGAATAATCATTCTGGGCCCAGCGTGGTGGCTCATGCCTGTAATCCCAGCACTTTGTAAGGCCGAGGTGGGCAGATTGCTTGAGGTCAGGAGTTCAAGACCAGTCTAGCAAAACCCCATCTCTACTAAAAATACAAATATTAGCCAGGTGTAGTGGCACACACTTGTACTCCCAGCTACGCAGGAGGCTGAGGCAGGAGAATCACTTGAACCCAGGAGGCGGAGGCTGCAGTGAGTCAAGATCATGCCACTGCACTCCAGCCTGGGCAACAGAATGAGACTCCATCTCAAAAAAAAAAAAAAAGGCTAAACTTAATTAATCACAAATTGCTGAAGAGAAGATACTACATCACTGGATTGGCAAACCTGGTACCCAAAACACAGGAGACAACTGAAGACCATCCCACAGAATATGTCAGCTTAAATACCACAACAAAATAATTTGTAGGTAACAGAGAATAGGCAATAGATTGTTTCACCATGGTTGCAAGATTGAATACCATAACACGGCTACAATGAACATTTAATCTGTCAAATGATTTCTTCATGAGAAGATAGTTTTATATAATGCAAAACACAGTATATGACTCAATCTTTCAAGGTTCAAAAAATGTTACCTACTCCAGTTTCATCACTATCATAGTACTCATTAGATGTACAATTAGTGTCAAGGCCAGGTGTGGTAGCTCACATCTGTAATCCTTACACTTTGGGAGGCCAAGGCGGGAGGATCACTTGAGCTCAGGAGTTTGAGACCAGCCTGGGTAACATGGCAAAATCCTGTCTCTACAAAAAATAAAAAAAATTAGCTGGGTGTGGTGGTACACACCTATAGTTCCAGTTACTTGGGGGCGCTGAGGCAGGAGGATAGCTTGAACGTGGGAGGTTGAGGCTGCAGTGAGCTGACATAGCGTCACTGAACTCCAGTCTGGGTGACAAAGTGAGACCCTGTCTCAAAAATAAAAATAAAAGGCCAACCATGATGGCTCACACCTGTAATCCTTGCATGCTGGAAGGCCAAGGGAGGCAGATTGCTTGAGCTCAGGAGTTTAAGATCAGCCTGGGCAACATGCTGAAACCCCGTTTCTATAAAAAATACAGAATTAGCTGGGTGTGGTGGCACACACCTGTAGTCCCAGCTGCTTGGGGGGCTGAGGCAAGAGGATTACTTGAACCTCGCAAGTTGAGGCTGCAGTGAGCTGAGATAGCGCCACTGCATTCCAGCCTGGGTGACAAAGTGAGAACCTGTCTCAAAAAAATAAAAGGTCAGTTGCAGTGCCTCACGCCTGTAATTCCAGCATTTTGGGAGGCCCAAGTGGGCAGATTACCTGAGGTAAGGACTTTGAGACCAGCCTGGCTAACATGGTGAAACCCCATCTCTACTAAAAATACAAAAATTAGCCAGGCATGGTGGCATGCGCCTATAGTTTCAGCTACTCAGGAGGCTGAGGCTGGAAAATCGCCTGAACACGGGAGGTAGAGGTTGCAGTGAGCCAAGATCACACCACTGCTATCCAGCCTGGGCAACAGAACAAGACCCCATCTCAGGCTGCAGTGAGCCAAGATCACACCACTGCTATCCAGCCTGGGCAACAGAACAAGACCCCATCTCAGGCTGCAGTGAGCGAAGATCACACCACTGCTCTCCAGCCTGGGCGACAGAACAAGACCCCATCTCGGCCGGGCGCAGTGGCTCAAGCCTGTAATCCCAGCACTTTGGGAGGCCGAGACGGGCGGATCACAAGGTCAGGAGATCGAGACCATCCTGGCTAACACGGTGAAACCCCGTCTCTACTAAAAAACACAAAAAACTAGCCGAGCGAGGTGGCGGGCGCCTGTAGTCCCAGCTACTAGGGAGGCTGAGGCAGGAGAATGGCGTGAACCCGGGAGGCGGAGCTTGCAGTGAGCTGAGATCCGGCCACTGCACTCCAGCCTGGGCAGCAGAGCGAGACTCCGTCTCAAAAAAAAAAAAAAAAAAAAAGACCCCATCTCGAAAACAAAATAAAAATAAAACTAGTGTCAAGACAGAAGAAAAAATATTTTTATTATCATTTTGTAATAAAAACAACACAGATTAAGAAAATAGGTAGCAGTTTCTGCATATCAGACTCTGCTGCAGAGGAAAAAGACAATGTCATATGTTATTCCTAGTTCTTATCATAGTGACTAAATTGAATAAGTACCAAATAAATGGTGGTTAAATTAAGTATGTGTTATTTAGGATTATTCAATATCAAACAAAAGAAAAGATAAATAATAGCTTAAGCTAACAGATACGAACCCTATAAAAACTAATTAACTTTTCCAAAAAGCTAAAGCATGCTTCAGAAAGGACAGCAGTTCTAAACAGCATGTCTGTCTTACAACAAATATTCAATGAAACACAATGATAATAATTTTTATTTAAAATGTTTATAAGCTCAGATACTGGGTAAATAAAATCATTAAAATAATTTTTAAAAACAAAATTAAGGAAAGAATAATGAGAAACGAAAGCATAAGACATCAAAACAAGAAATAAAATTAAATTATTTCAGATATAGCTAAGACTATTATTTTTTCAATTGAGTTTTAATACATACCAATTATAGTCATCTGGTAGAGGAGAATACGTAGATTTATGACAAACACAATATAAAGCTCCATCTGCAAAAACCCCAAACAGTAAAATAGATTTAGTTAATTTGAGCATATTTTCTCCATAAATTTAAAGCTAGTTTTACTCATTCAACCAACATTTACTGTTTACTATGAAACAGGCCTGTGCTAGGGGCTAGGGATTCAACAACAAACAAAACTCAGTCCCAACCCTCAAAAGGGTATAGTCTGCTTGTGAGAGAGACAGACAAACAATTACAACATAGAGGATAAGTACTGTTAGGACTGGTAAACACTGGCAAAGATGGGTCACACAGAAAGGCTACCAAACAAATTGTGCAGGTTCAAGAAAGCCTTTTCAGTGGAGGTGATATCCAAGGTGCTCTAAAGAATGAGAAAATAAGACTTGATAAGAGATAAAAACAATGTTTCTAGCAGAGGGAGTAACAGGTGCAAGGACTCCAGGTAAAATAAAAAAAGTGTTTGGGTACTCCAGCCTTTCCAAGAAAGAACTTAAAGTATTTGGGGCCAGGTGCAGTGGCTCACGCCTGTAATCCCAACACTTTGGGAGACCAAGGCGGGCAGATCACCTAAGGTCAAGGAGTTTGAGATCAGCCTGACCAACATGGTGAAACCTTGTCTCTACTAAAAATACAAAATTAGCCAGGCGTGGTCAGCTACTCAGGAGGCTGAGGCAGGAGAATTGCTTGAACCCAAGAGGCAGAGGTTGCAGTGAGCCGAGATCATGCCATTGCACTCCAGCCTGAGCAACAAGAGCGAAACTCCGTCTCAAAAAAATAAATAAATAAAAATAAAGCACTTTGGGTTTTCCAAGGTGCAGAGTTTATAAGGCAGTGATGAAGTGATGAAATATGAAATAATCTGTTCAAAATTAACTTTTCTTAATCAAAATGCTTACATTTTAAAGTATATTTTCCTTTGTTAGAATACCTGCAAATTCAAGAGCCATAATTGCTTTTTTTTTTTTTTTTTTGAGATGGAGTCTCGCTCTGCTGCCCAGGCTGGAGTGCAGTGGCGCAATCTCGGCTCACTGCAAGCTCTGCCTCCCGGGTTCACGCCATTCTCCTGCCTCAGCCTCCTGAGTAGCTAGGAGTACGAGCACCCGCCACCACACCAGGCTAATTTTTTGTATTTTTAGTAGAGATGGGGTTTCACCGTGTTAGCCAGGATGGTCTTAGTCTCCTGACCTCGTGATCCACCTGCCTCAGCCTCCCAAAGTGCTGGGATTACAGGTGTGAGCCACTGTGCCCGGCCATAATTGCTTTTTTAAAAGCTTTTGAAAGGTTCTCCTATATTCAAAAAGAGGATATTCTTTTAATACAAAGAAAAAAATTTAAAAGTAATTCAATATAGTTAAAAGCAAGTTTTGAATGCATCTTGATTAATGCCAAGAATCAAAGTCAGAGCCTCTTGTTCCTGTGATATAGGACTGTAACCTATCCTGCCTTCCCTATCTCCATGCCTTCACCATATCCTCAGTATGGAATTCCATCCCCATTTTGTTCAAATACCCCTCATCCTTAAAAGTCTAACACTTGCCAGGCACAGTGGCTCATTCCTGTAATCCCAGCACTTCAGGAGGCCAGGGCAGGTAGATACTTGAGGTCAGGAATTCGAGACCAGCCTGGCCAACATGGTGAAACCCCCTCTTCTACTAAAAATACAAAAAACTGGCCAGGCATGTTGATGCATGCCTGTAATCCCAAGAGTGAAACTCCATCTCAAAAATAAATAAATAAATAAATAACCAGACATGGTGGTGCACATCTGTAGTCTTGCTTACTTGGAAGACTGAGATAGTAGGATCATCTGAGCCCAGGGAGGTCAAGGCTGCAGGGGGCCAAGACTGCGCCACTGCACTCCAGCCTGGGCAACAGAGTGAGACCTACCTCGAAAAAAAAAAAAACAACATTCATTACCTGACATTTTACCAATGGAAGTTCTGGATATAGAATTAGCAGAAGCTCTAAATACATAATTAGGACTAATGCCAAAGTTAACACCAATCAAGCCAAAGCAACTCAATGTGCCAAAAGAATTTCAATTAACAAAAATTTCTGTAATTTATGAGTTATTCTTGTTACATATATATGTTCAATTACATTTGGAAAAGAGCTATGAAAGCTAAAAGTTGTCCCATCTTCAAATGCTCAGTATTTTACCTTGCTACAGAAAAGGAAGTACAGTAGAAAGTATACTGGACAAAGTAAGGTGGGGAGATCGATTTTGGTCACAGTTCTCAGTTACCAAATATGTGACCCTGGGTAAATTTATGAGGGCCACAGAACTCAAGTTTCTTTACCTTCATAAAGAGGATAATACTACATGGGTTACCAAAATCAAAACCGTTATAAGGATCAAATGGCTTAACATGCTTTGAAAACTGTAAAGTGGTCTACATTCCCAGGCTGACTGACCATTTGGGAAATTTTTAAATATTCCTTCTAGAATATAGGGAAGCCTTTTTATTTTTGCTTATTGAACTTTCTTCCTTAATCATGATTTCGCTTTGCCTCTAATCTTAATGTCCTTCCCTTTTTTATTAAACATCAATAATAACAGTAATGAAACTTTCTTTAATTTTCATTTTTTATTTTTGAGACAGGGTCTCACTCTATCTCCCAGGCTGGAGTGCAATGGCACAATCACAGCCTCGAACTCCTGGGCTCAAGCAGTCTTCCTACTTCAGCCTCCTGAGTAGGCTGCCTCCCTCCTGGACCACAGGCGCACACCACCTCAGAAATTAGCCCAGCTAATTTCTGTAACTTTTGTAGAAATGGCATTTTGTCACATTACCCAGCCTGGTCTCAAACTTCGGAGCCTGCCTCACTCCCAAAGTGCTGGTATTACAGGTGTGAGCCACCATGCCCAGCCCTTTACTTTCAATAATAGTAGTAATAGGAACTTTGCAGTATAAGGGACTTTTAGGACATAAGAAGTTAGGTCACTGAGTACTAGGATGACTGATAACAGAATGATTTTCTAGGGTAACCTAATTCTTAGTTAACTAGATATTTTGAGAGTAACTCTAATCCATTCAGATTACTTCAACAAACACTGATATATCTCCTATCATGAATGAGAGGCACCAGAGACACCAAAATGAATTAGATACAGTGCAAACTTAGTGGGAAATCCAGTGGGGAAAAAGATATATAAACAATTTTCAATTATCCAGGGACACATTAATTGGTTTTCTGATGGGCCTGTGTGAGAACTAATTGTTTCAAAACATAGACTATGTAAAAACTGATTGGATCTGACTTCTCATTAGTCTAGGAGCTGGGTTCCTGCAAGGCAAAGAGTAGGCTAGGAAGTAAGGGTCTTTCTCCCAATTCTCACAACAAAAATGCTCCTAGATAATCAAATGCTGATTGTAGTTTTGTTGTGACTTATTTTATTTTATATCCAAAGTCTCTTAAGCAATCTCCTGTTCCATTTACTGAATTCTAAGTTGATTTTACTTTGAATATAATGTAATAAATGTTATTATGTTTAGGGCCCTACAAAAGGGGAGAGTGGGGCAAGCAAGGAAGCAGGGATGGAAAGCTTCCTATAAGAGCAGGATTCGGTGGTCAGGTGCGATGGCTCACGCCTATAATTCCAGCACTCTGGGAGGCTGAGGTGGCAGACCACTTGAGGTCAGGAGTTTGCGACCAGTCTGGCCTACATGGTGAAACCCCTTCCCTACTAAAAGTACAAAAACTAGGACAGGCGCAATGGCTCACACCTGCAATCCCAGCACTTTGGGAGGCCAAGGCAGGCAGATCATTTGAGGCTGGCAGTTCGAGACCAGCCTGGCCAACACGGTGAAACTCTACCTCTACTAAAAATACAAATATTAACCAGGCATAGTGGTAGGTGCCTACAATCCTGGCTACTTGGGAGGCTGAGGCAGGAGAATCACTTGAACCCGGGAAACAGAGGCTGCCATGTGCCAAGATCATGCCTCTGCACTCCAGCCTGAACAATGGAGCAAGATTCAGTCTCAGAAAAACAAAATAAAATAAAATAGAGTAAGATCTGGCAAACTTTTGAGCATTCTATTCAACAAAGGTGTTTACTGAGTAAAATATTTTCCCCACCTCAACCATAACAAATTGCCTATTACTTTACTTTTACTCTATTCTTCAAATAGCTCTTTTCTCCTTAATTCAATAAACAAACTTTCAATTACAAATGGTGGTAAATAGGAAATAAAAAAGAAGAGACAACAGTCAAGGTCAAGCAGAGTTGTATTTACAAAGTCAGCTGCATCCCAGGCGCGATGGCTCACACGCCTGTAATCCCAGCACTTTGGGAGGCTGAGGCAGGCGGATCACCTGAGGTTGGGAGTTCGAGACCAGTCTGACCAACGTGGAGAAACCCCCGTCTCTACTGAAAATACAAAATTAGCTGGGTGTGGTGGCCTGTAATCCCAGCTGCTTGGGAAGTTGAGGCAGGAGAATTGCTTGAACCCAGGAGGCAGAGGTTGCAGTGAGCCGGAGACCGCACCATTGCACTCCAGCCTGGGCAACAAGAACAAAACTCCATCTCAAAAAAAAAAAAAAAAAAAGTCAGCTGCACTTGCATGTTTATCAGAGCACTATTCATAATAGCAAAGACATGGAAACAAGCCCATCAACGGCAGACTGGATAAATAATATGTGGTATATATGTACACCATGGATTATTACCCAGACATTAAAACAAATAAAATCACGTCCTTTCCAGCAACATAGATGCAGCTGGAGGCCATTATCCTAAGTGAATTAATGCAAAAACAGCCAAATACTACACGTTCTCACTTACATGTAGGAGGTAAACATTGCGTACATATGGACACAAAAATGGGAACAATAAACACTGGCGACTCAAAACAGAAGGGAGGGATGGAGAGAAGGGTTGAAAAACTAACTATTGGGTACTATGTTCACTATTTGGGTGATGGGTTGAGTTGAAGCCCAAACCTCAGTATATGTAATATATACATGTAACAAACCTGCATATGTACCCCCTGAATCTAAAATAAAAAATAAAAATAAAAAGTTGGCTGACATAGTTAAATATAAAAAGGCAAACTACCATAGCCTCTATACATGTCTACTTTAGAAATGGGAGAACAGAGTTTACAAACAGGAAAAGAAAAAAGAAAGCACAGTTGGCTGAGAAAAAAGACTTTAATATTCTATTTACTTATTTGGGTCCATGCTTTGACTGTCAAACATGTATTAACAAGCTTTCGAGAAAATATTAACTATATACAGTTCTTTAGAAAAGGCAGAAATTACATTTCATATTTTTAAAATGGCTAGGTACATAGAAAAAACACAATGAGAATCCACCAAAATATTAACAATGATTATCTTTGGAATATGGGACTGTGAATTTACCCTTTATACATACATTTTAAGAACTACTAAAATAGTAATACATGTAATTGAACAAGAGAAAGTTACCCTTGACCAGTCCCTTACTCCTGCCCTCAGCTAAATCCCGAGTGGGCTACACAGATAGCCACTGTTTGGTCCAGACCTTTTACCTCTGCATTTATGCATATGCACATATGCATATAATGGATCATCTTTTAAACATACAAATAAGATCATATAATAGATATATATAGATATAGTTCTGACACGCTTTTTCGTTTCTATTTATAGAACTTTCCATGTCAGTAACAGCTGCATGATAGTCACAGTTAAGATGTACCATAATTTATCCATTCCCCTCCCCGATCTACATTTCTTTTAGAGATGGGGGTCTTGCTATGTCGCCCAGGCTGGTCTCAAACTCCTGGCCTCAAGCAGTCCTCCCACCTCAGCCTCCCAAAGTGCTGGGATTACAGGCATGAGACACCACATCTGACCTATCCATTCCCCTTTTGACTGACATTTAGGTTTTCTCCCACTTTCCATTACTGCAAACACTCCTGCAAATTACAGGCGTATACAATAACTAAATGCTTTAAATTTTCTACATTCTTAAAAGTTTAAAACTTTTTAAACATTAAAAAAATTTTACTTACTTTGAACTGGAAATAAATGTTTCAAGATAGTTCTCTTTGACATCACCCATTTTACTGCAGCTACAGCCATGGTGTTTCAAGATGCTTATCAAGTGGTATGAAAAAAGATGTTCTGAAGAGAAACTGCTTTTAACATCTGCTTCTAGGCATACCATTTCTACTCCTGTTGAAGAGATAAAGAAAAATCAGTGCTACCTATGGTAAACTTAAGTTATATTAAACACCACAAGAACAAGGTAAGAATCACTGCCTGGAAGTCAACTGAAGCAATGCTTTTAAACAACTTGGCAATTCCCATGATTTAAACAGGACGAAGAGCAATATGGTCAAAATACAAGATCAGAACCACTGGAACTATGTCCATTACTATTTATCCTAGATGCAAACTTCTCTGCACCCAGTGTTGGGGTCCGCGTGTTTCCTAAACAAAGGAATGAACACACAAGACAACACAAGACAAGACAAACATGGCGGCCGCGCCGAACGACACGCTCCGCTTTATTTTATACAGTCCTTTGTGGAATGTTACCAAGTCACAAGACACATTGTTGTTTTTCTGACCTTTCCCTGACTTTCTGGATTTTCAAGATGTTTACACATAAACAAGCCCCCAGGGTCTGCTGTTTGCAGCTGGCTCCTATCGGGAACGCCCTGCTTCGTTTGCAAGAGCAGGACTTATCGGAATGTCTCGTTTGCGAGCACGTAGTCCTCTACACCCAGTGCAGCTCCTTCTACTTACTGAATACTCAGTAAATGTGTAATTACTCTTGAAACAGTCATTCACAAATGGTACACAGAGTATTCATTCTCATAATGCTAGTGTGTCTGTGTACAACCTCTAAGGTTCCATACACAAGATACTACATCACTTACAGTACTATCCTGTTGCTGAATAAATGAAATATTTCTGTCTGCCCTGAGCCATTAATATAATAATAAAGAAATATCAAACAGGAAGGCCTATCCTTAGCCTATTAAATACTCAATTGGAGGAACTCATACAAATGCTCTCAAGTCCCAGATAAAATTTCACCATCTTGTATGTGTATAAGGTCTTTAACTTTCCAAGGTACTTTCGTCACCATTTCATTTTGCTCTCATATTAATCATGTGAGGTATCTTTATTCTGATTCATGAAGAAACTAAAGCATAAAATTTAAAAGTCTTGCTTCCAAGGACTTTAAAGTCAGTCACTGCCAAACTGGGAAACTTTAAACAAGTCATTAAACGATCCTCAGTTTCTCCAATGACAAAATGGGGAAAACCACAATCTTCATGGGCTGTTGTGAATAAATGACAAACAACCATTGTTAAATCTTGTTTTTAATAGTCTTCAACGACTATCCGTGCCCTTCCCCCAATAGTGATAAAAGGGAATTAGGACACAGGCCCTCTTATTTGCTAGGCTAAATCACTCAACACTGATACCTTGCACTGCCAGTACATTAACACTACTAACCGTGAGCTCATAAGTGTGCTTTTTAGTTTACAATCCACTTTCATATACAATATGTGCTCTTTCACAAGTCTGTGAAGCAGGCATCTCCATTTCACAGATTAAGAACAAAGGCTCAGAGAGGTCAATCGATTACTTGACCAGTATATCGCTGCTTAATAGGTGACATGCGTGGGACATAAACCCATGACCTCTGACCACGAACAAAACATCTTGGGGGAAATTAGGTTCCCTCTGTCCGAAACCCAGAGGCAAGCACACCCTGCTGGGAGTCAGATTATTCACCCCAGGAAGATCATTTCAGAGGTCAAGTCCCTTGGCCCGGAATTCAACCCCCAAACAAAAGCTACATAGCCTCTGCGGTCAGAGGTTTGAGGAGCAGGCTACCAGGAGCTCACGGACTCTTCGACCTAAAGAAGTCCCTAGGGCCACAAGCTGCATCAGCCACCCCCGGGCGTCCTCCAGGGAACGAAGGGGGCGCTATAGGAAGCGCGCGGCCACATGCCGGCCCTTCTGCAGGAAGGACAAAGGCTGGGGATGCAGGCAGCCTCGCCCTGCCGGGAACGACAGGCGGGAGACCTCGACACCTGCAGACAAACACTGTGGGCCTGCCCAGCTTCCAGGGAGTCCTCGACAGGAGGACTAGAGGGAAGCGGTTACCTTGACAGCTTCTCACCACGAGCCCGCCATCTTGTTTCAATCCGGGCCCCACGAAACAGCGCCGCGCGCGCCCTCCCGGCCGCGGGGCATTCTGGGAAATGTAGTCTCCGTGGGAAAGCGGCCTGGGCGCAGAGGGAAAGCGAGTCGTTGCTATGCACGCTTGCCTTTATTTGTAGCAGCATGGCCGCAACGTTATCAAGGTGCCCAGAAAAACAAAATCACTGTCCCACATACATACCCTTAGAAAGTAACAAGCATTTTTGTGTGTGTGTGAGGCAGTCTCATTCTGTCAGCCAGACTGGAGTGCAATGGCTCCATTACGGCTCACTGCAGCCTCTACCTCCTGGGCCCAAGAGATCCTCCCACCTCAGCGTCCTGAGTAGCTGGTACTACAGGCGCACACCACCACACCTGGCTAATTTTTTAATATTTTTGTAGAGATGGGGTCTTGCTATGCTGCCCACGCTGGTCTCAAGCAATCTTCCCACCTCGACCTCCCAAAGTGCTGAAATTACAGGCCTGAGCCACCATGCAAGCCTACAAGTACTTTTTTAAAAAATTATGTTGCCGGGCGCGGTGGCTCAAGCCTGTAATCCCAGCACTTTGGGAGGCCGAGACGGGCGGATCACAAGGTCAGGAGATCGAGACCATCCTGGCGAACACAGTGAAACCCCGTCTCTACTAAAAATACAAAAAACTAGCCGGGTGACGAGGCGGGCGCCTGTAGTCCCAGCTACTTGGGAGGCTGAGGCAGGAGAATGGCGGGAACCCGGGAGGCGGAGCTTGCAGTGAGCTGAGATCCGGCCACTGCACTCCAGCCTGGGCGACAGAGCAAGACTCCGCCTCAAAAAAAAAAAAAAAAAAATTATGTTAATATTCAAAGAAATCGTAGATTGCCCTTTAGTAAATGAGTTAAAGTTTCTCAGGGGAAGAGACATTCCAGAGAAGCCCTGAAATGTGGAGGTTAGGAATTGGACGTTTGGAATCAGAACCTGAAGAGGCCCTCCGCTCAGAGAACCTGGCACTGTACCCTCAGAACTGTGCTGGCTACCTATTATGGGAGGAAGTAAATATGCAGAATCTTGGACCTTGCCTTCCATCTTAGGAGGAAGGAAAGTCCCCTGGGCCTTTGCACTCTCTGTTCCCATTGCCAACAGTGCGCTTCTCTCACCTCTTCTCTTGACCTTACTGTATACAGGCCTTTCTCAAATATCATCTTAGAAAGGACCACACCATTAAAATAGCCTCACCCACCCTTATTCCATGCCCCCCTTTATTTTCCTTCAGAACATTTACCATTACCTGACTTTATATTGATTATTTGTTTGCTCGTTTAATGTCTCTCTCCTTTTTTTTTTTTTTTTTTTTTTTTTTTTTTTTTTTTTTTTTTTGAGGCAGAGTCTCACTCTGTCGCCCAGGCTGGAGTGCAGTGGCATGATCTTGGCTCACTGCAACCTCCGCCTCTCAGCTTCAAGCGATTCTCCTTCCTCAGCCTCCCGAGTAGCTGGGATTACAGTTGCCCACCACCACATCCAGCTAATTTTTGTATTTTTAGTAGACAGGGGGCTTTGCCATGTTCGCCGGACTGATCTTGAACTCCTTACCTCAGGTGATCTGCCCGCCTCCGCGTCCCAAAGTGCTGGGATTACAGGTGTGCGCCACTGCACCCAGCCTCGTTTAATGTCTCTTATGTAAGCTCCGTGAAGGCAGAGACATATGTCTATCTTGTTCTTCACCATATGCAAACCCAGCATCTCAGACTATGCTTGGCCTCATTATAGGTCTCCAGTAAGTGTTTGCTGAACAAATGAAAAGACTAGATAGTGTTGCAAGTATCCAAGACAGCAGATGATTGGCTGGTAAAGCAGAAGTGGTTGCCTAGAAATTCCCTTTTCCTATGACTTGCAAAATTTTGCTTTTGTATATTTTTCTAAGAAAGAATCTATAGCTTTTAGTATGTATTCCAGGGAATTGATAAACCTCTCAACAAGTTAAGAACCATATTCCTGAAGTGACAAGTATTGAAAGTAAGTGAACACAGATCACATAGTAAAGAAAACTGAATATGGGCTGTGTAGTATGTTTCCTTATTTCCCAGGGAACATCAGGAGGCTAACCTTTGCTCTTGTAGAAGCCCACAGAGGGCCCATCTGTGTCCTTTCCAATCGTGTCCATCCTCCAAAGCTACCCATGAAGTCTTTCTGGACTATGCAATAGGAAGGGAGAGAGAGGAGAAACAGATTTGAATGAGCAGTCAACTGGACTGGTTGAACATTCCCTGCATAAAGTATAAGAAGAATGGATCAAAGATGATTCCAGATGTCAAGTCTTGATGGCTGTGAGCAGAGTGGGACCAGTCCCCAATAGGGAGACTCACTTAGTGGGACCAGGGAAGGTCTCACAAAGCTGAGACCGGAAAAGAAACCAACATTTTTGGGGGAAGAAAGAGGAGAGACAAGTTTAGGCTAAGTGAGGGCACAACTTACACAAAAACTTTAATGTGGTGGAAATAGCTTACCATATACTGGAGTAGGGTGGACAGTGTGGAGAAGAGTGGCAGGAGGAGAGTTGGAGCCAGGTCATGTTGGGCTTCATAAGCCTTGGAGGGGTTAACATGGAGTTAGGACACAGGACATATGTAGAGATTAAATGGAGTAGGTGGTGCTGTGTGCCTGTAGTCCTAGCTACCCTGGGAGTAGGAGGCTGAAGTGGGAGGATTGCTTGGCCCAAGAGGTCAAGGTGGCAGTGAGCTATGATCGTGCCATGCACTCCCGCCTGGGTGACAGAGTGAGCCCCTGTCTCTTGAGATTTTTACACAAAAGAAGTGACATAATTTGATTTCTATTTTTAAAAGGTTACTCTGGCTGCCCTGGGAGGAGTGGTTTGGAGAGTGGCAAGACCGCAGGCAAGTCTAGCAAGGAAGCTACTGCAGTTCTGCAGTCAATAAATCATGTGATGGAGGGTGGTGGCAGTGGAGATAGAGAGAGAGAAAGAGTCCAGATGTATTTTAAAATTGGAAGTAATGACTTAACTTGCTGATGGACTGATTGAGAGAGGAAGACACTTCAGGTGGATGCTTTGATGACTAGCTTGACAATGGCGCCATTCATAAGACAAGGAAAACTGAGAGAGGAGCAGGTTTGGGGAGTCTGATGAGGGCGGAAATGCATACTTCTGTTTGGGAGTTGTTGAGTTTGAGATGGCTCTGAGACACTCCAGTGGAGATACAAAACGAGGCAGCAGCCTGGGCAACATAGTGAGTGAGGCCTTGTCTCTACAAAAAATCCACAAAATTAGTCAGGCTGATGGTGCACACCTGTGATCCCAGCTACTAAGGAGGCTGAGGTAGGAGGATCATTTGAGCCCTGGAGGTTGAGGCTGCAGTGAGCTGTGGTCGTGCCACTGCACTCCAGCCTGAGTAACAGAGTGAGACCCCCATCCCCCAAAAAACAAAAAACAAAAGGCAGGTACTTGAAGAGGTGTGTTTGGAGAGTAGAGGTTGAACTAGGTATAGAAAAAAAGATAAAGGGCCTGGAAGCTGGCCCCAGGGAATTCCAACACTTAGAAATCAGAGGAGGATAACCTTGAGCATGGGTCTCCCAAGAGTGGCAGTAAGAAAGGTAGAAGGAAAACAAATACAATGATGTCAGAGTAGTTAAGAGAGGCCACGTCACAAAGTGTTCCTAATTTAAGAGTTCAGTGCTAGCAACTTATAAAGTATAATTTCAAAAATACAAACTTGAAATACCAGCAAATAACTTATATTGACCTACGTAAAAGTGCTTTATTTTATTTTATTTATTTATTTTTTTAAGACAGTGTCCCGCTCTGTCACCCAGGCTGGAGTGCAGTGATGTTATCTTGGCTCACTGCAACCTCCACCTCCTGGGTAAAAGTGACTCTCCTGCCTCAGCCTCCTGAGTAGCTGGGATTACAGGTGCCCGCCACAATGCCCAGCTAATTTTTTAATTTTAGTAGAGACAGAGTTTCACCATGTTGGCCAGACTGGTCTTGAACTCCTGACCTAAAGTGATCCGCCCACCTCAAGTGATCCACCCACCTCAACCTTCCAAAGTGCTGGAATTATAGGCGTGAGCCACTGTGCTCAGCTACAGATACTTTGAATTCATGCTAGTAAAATGACAAAACAGAAAAAATTCTAGGACTTTGGAATTGGCATCAAATGACTTCCGTTTAAAAGGGGATTGCCTTTTCTTCTGTAACTTCCCAGAAAAAAAAGTCAGTCTTTGTATCAATCAGAGAGCAAAGATTCCAGAGCAATCTTACAACCAAACTATTAGAATGATCTTTCTGGCCAGGTGCAGTGGCTCACGCCTGTAATCCCAACACTTTGGGAGGCCGAGGCAGGCGGATCACGAGGTCAGGAGTTCCAGACCAGCCTGACCAACATGGTGAAACCCCGTCTCGACTAAAAATACAAAAATTAGCTGGGCATGTTGGCACATGCCTGTAATTCTAGCTACTGAGGAGGCTGAGGCAGGAGTATCGCTTGTACCTGGGAGGTAGAGCTTGCAGTGAACTGAGATCACACCACTGCACTCCAGCCTGGGCAACAGAGTAAAACTCTGTCTCAGAAAAAAAAAAAAGAAACAAAAAAAAAGATCTTTCTAAACAATTATTGTGACTGTCATTTTACAAACAGAAGTGACAGAGGCACAGAGAGGTTAACAACTTGTTCAAAGTCACACAAGTTACTGTGCTTTGAACCCAGGAACTACTATTACCAGTGCTCATGAACCTAACCTCTGTGCTAGACTGAGCCATGCTTATTTCAAAATACAAAATATAGATGAGACTAGGTGTTGTGGAGTGCACCTGCAATCCCAGGTACTCAAGAGACTGAGCGGGGAGGATTGACTGAGTCAATGAGTTCAAAACCAGCCTGAGCAACACAGCAAGATCCCATCTCAACAACAAATAAAACAGATTTTTAAAAAATGAATGCACATTTAAAAAACAAAACCCAAGAGATAATCACTGCTAACATTTTGATGTATAACTTTTCACTTGACATTTCTTTTCTTCTTTTTCTTTGAGACAGGGTCTTGCTGTAGTGCCCAGGTTGGTCTGAAACTCCTGGCCTCAAGCAATCCTTCTGCCTCATCCTCTTGAGTAATTGGGATCAGGCTTGAGCCACAGAACCTAGCTGTCTTCTTATATCTGTATTATGATAATAGCTAACATTTATCGAGCACATTATGTGTACTATTCTAAAGTTCTATGGCAAATAAATGGTGGAGCTGAGATGTGAACTAGACAGTCTTATTCTCCTTCAGTCTCCCTTTCTTTCACACAAACACATTATTTTTAGGTTTTCTCCTATTACTGTTAATATGAATATATAAATAAGTATACATATACATGTATGCACATATTTTTTTCCTATGAACACCCTAAATATTGTCAGTGTAGAACTACAAGTCTCCTAGAGATCATCAGGACTTAAAGGGTTATTTTGATTATTAAAGATCTTTGCATTGGTTATGATGGCTCATGCCTGTAATCCCAGCATTATCAGAGGCCAAGGCAGGAAGATCTCTTGAGCCCAGGAGTTTAAGACCAGGGTGGGCCACATAGTGAGACCCTAAAACTTAAAATTTTGTTTTTTAAAAATGAAGTCTGGGGCCAGGTGCGGTGGCTTATGCCTGTAATCCCAGCACTTTGGGAGGCCAAAGCAGGCAGATCATGAGGTCAGGAGTTCAAGACCAGCCTGGCCAACGTGGTGAAACCTCGTCTCTACTAAAAATACAAAATTAGCTGGGCATGTTGGCGGGTGCCTGTAATCCCAGATACTCGGGAGGCTGAGGCAGGAGAATCATTTGAAGCTGGAAGGCGGAGATTGCAGTGAGCCAAGATTGTGCCATCGCACTCCAGCCTGGGCGACAGGGCGAGACTCCATCTCAAAAAAAAAAAAAAGAAAGAAATCCGGAAGTCTGGGCATGGTGGCTCACACCTGTAATCCCAGCACTTTGGGAGGCCAAGGCAAGAGAATTGCTTGAGCCCAGGAGTTCGAGACCAGCCTGGGTGACATACTGAGGCCCCTATTTCTACAAAAAAATTTTAAAAAATTAGCCAGGTGTAGTGGCATATGCCTCTAGTCCCACCTACTCAGGAGGCTGAGGTGGGAGGATCACTTGAGCCCAGAAGGTTGAGGCTGCAGTGAGTCATGATTGCACCACTGCACTCCAGCTTGGGCAACATAGCAAGACCCTGTCAAAAAAAAAGAAAAGAAAGAGAGAGAAATCCTTACAATGTAACTCTCATCTTTTTTTCTGAGATGGGATCTTGTTGTTTTGCCCAGCCTGGACTCAAACTCCTGGGCTCAAGCAATTCTCTTTCCTCAGCCTCCCAAGATGACAGTTTTCATTTTAAAGTTAATTCATTGTTAGGTGCTTTCCTGCAACTCCTAGATTTTTAATTTATTCTGATTCATTTATTTATCTAATAAATATTTATTGAGGACCTATTATATGTACCAGACACCAGAGCAGCAGTTTGTCCTCACAGATTATATCGTCAGAGGGTGACAGATACTAAATATATACTGATGGGATTAATTATTGTATGACAATTTTGTTGAGTGTCTCAGAGGAAAGGGATGTCAGGGAGCATATACCAGGAACATTTGACTAGTGTACTCAGGACAGGAAAGGCTTTCCTGAGGAAGTGAATTTAAGTGGAAATGTGAAGGAAGAGAAGTTAGGTAGAGGAAGAGGGCCGGAGGGAGCAGCCTGTGTGAAGGCGCTGAAATAGGAAGTAGTATGATTCTTCTAAGAAACAAAAGAGCCGGAGTGGTGGCTCAACCTGTAATCACAGCAACTGGTGGTAGGGGTGGGGGCATGGTAAGGCAGGAGGATCGCTTAAAACCAGGAGTTCGAGACCAGCCTGGGAAGCACAGCAAGACCCTGTCTCTAAATAAATAAATAAATAAATAAATAAGGCCTATGTGACTAGAATATAGGGTGCTAGCAAAAGCAATGAGGCTGACGGCAAATTTATTTTCATGTTATTCCTGACAGCCAACACTTAAAAACTGGCTATTTCAAGTGCAACGGGGTTTACAACTCATTGATCACAACCAGTTACAGATTTCTTTGTTCCTTCTCCACTCCCGCTGCTTCACTTGACTGGCCTAAAAAAATAAATAACAAATAAAGCTTTCTAGAAGACCACATCATTTCAAACTTAACCAAAAATCAAGACCCTGTTTTTCTAGTAAGCACTAAGTGTTCTCTTTAAGAAGTGCTTGTTTTTTCTTGTTACGATAAATGTTATACCTAAAATCATAAGGATTGATGTTCCCACTACAAACTGAGAAATCTGTAGCAGAAACTGCAAGCTATCCCCTAACAGATGTTTCTCCTCTTCCTCTGTATTAACAGAATCCCTAATTCAGGGGTATGTGGTTACTCACAATTATAAAATTCACACTTTTTTTTTTTTTTTTTTTTTTTTTTTACAAAAAATTAGCCTGGCATGGTGGCACGTGGCTGTAATCCCAGCTACTCAGGAGGCTGAGGCACAAGAACTGCCTGAACCTGCAAGGCAGAGGTTTGGCAGTGAGCCAAAATTGTGCCACTGCACTCCAGCCCAGGTGATAGACCGAGAGCCTGTCTCAAAAAAAAAAAAAAAAAATTTACATTTTTCAGCTTCCCTTGCAATCCTAGATGTGGTCATGTGACTTCCTTAAAGCCAACTGGTATGCACCCTTTGCTCCCTACTTCATCCTTCCTCTTGGAGGGTGGATTTAATGGTCATTATTGTAGAATCCCAGGATGGCCTTGACCTTGGAATGATGGAGCAGTCAGCTGGAAAGAGTCTGGATTTTTGATGACTTTGTAGACAAGGTTCCTGAGATTTTTACAAAAGAGAGAAGTAAACTTTTATCGTGTTTAAGCTGCTGTTATAGTGGATTGCGGTTTTTGCCATTTACAAAGTTAGTGCAAAAGTAATTGCACCAATTTTCCCTAGACACCAGAGCAGCAGTCTTCACAGATTACATAGTCAGAGGGTGACAGATATTAAATATATAATGATGGGATTAATTATTTTATGACAATTGTGTTGAGTGTCTCAGAGGAAAGGGATGTCATGGAGCACATACCAGGAACATCAGACTAGTGTACTTAGGACAGGAAAGGCTTTCCTGAGGAAATGAATATAATTTGCCATATAATCTGTGAAGACAAACTGCTGCTCTGTTAGTAAAAGACAAAGTATTAGCCTGCTGCGCAGCAACCTAATACTTTGTCTTTTACTAACAGTGGAAACTAATCCTAACTGAAATGACAGAATCAAAATAATTCAAATCAGAAATAATTCAAGAAAAATATCTATAAAGGATTAGTAATGATAAAAATGTAAGGTCCTCTATTCTACTGAGTACAATACAGATCACAAGTTATAAACTACTTTTCCTTCAAGAGTTTTCTTATGAGCATTCCAAACGAGTTTTACACTTAATGTCTTCTCTATCCTTAAGATCTTAAAGGGTTCCCATGTATAGGACCATCTTATTTCTTTTTTTAATAGGATTTTTTTTAATTATTGTTTTTTAAATTTTCGAGACAGGGTCCTGTGCTGTCACCCAGGCTGGAATGCATTGGTGCGATTTCAGCTCACTGCAACCTCTGCTTCCTAAGCTTAAGCAATCCTCCCACCTCAGCCTCCCTAGTGGCTGGGACTACAGGAACAAACCACCACCCCTGGCTAATTTTTTGTACTTTTTGTAAAGACTGAGTTTCGTCATGTTGCCCAGGCTGGTCTCAAACTCCTTGCCTCAAGTGATCCACCCACCTCAGCCTCTCAAAGTGCTTGGATTACAGGCATGAGCCACTGTGCCCAGCCAGGACCATCTTAATCATTTTCTTTATAGCTCCTGGAGGCTCAACATAATGTTAGGTAGGCAGTACAGTACAGAGGTTAAGAAATGGAGTCTGAGAATCTAGCTGCCTAAATTTGAATCTCCCCTTCCTTCTTAATTATGTTATTTGGGGTAATTTAATTACTTAATATTTTTGAGTCACAGTTTATCCTTTGTGAAAGTAGGATACTATGTTTTCTGGCTGGGTGCGGTGGTTCACACCTGTAATCTACTTTATAGAATTGTTGAGTGGAATAAATAACAGAAAGTGAGCAAAAAGCTTAGCAAAGTACCTAGCCGGTAGTAAGCATTCAATCAAAGCTAACCATAATCATATCTTATAGATGCTTAACAAAATCTTGTCTATTAACTTTTGTGAAAATCTATACCAAGGAGATGACTTATTTCTTAGGCATTAAAATAAAAGCCTTCCCTTTTGACTACCAAGAATAATCTAATGAATGTAACTAAAAATGAAAAAATAAATCTGGTCTAAAATGAACAATTATGGCCAGGCACAGTGGCTCATTCCTGTAATTTCAGCACTTTAGGAGGCTGAGGCGGGTGGCTCACCCGAGGTCAGGAGTTGGAGACCAGCCTGACCAACATGGCAAAATCCCATCTCTACTACAAATACAAAAATTAGCTGGCATGGTGGCATGCACCTATAGTCCCAGCTACTTGGGAGGCTGAAGCAGGAGAATCGCTTGAATCTAGGAGGTGGAGGTTGCAATGAGCCAAGATCACGCCATTGCACTCCAGTCTGGGCAACAGAGGGAGACTCTGTCTAAACAAAAATAAAAACAAAAAGATTGCTATATCTGTTAGGGTCCCAGAAGAAAACAGTTGACTTACTCAAATCGGGATGGTTTCAGGAGGGTTTGTTTACAGAAGGTGTCTTCACAGAAGTGTGAGTGGTATGTAGGGGAATCACAGGATCACAGGTAGTAGCAGTAATAGTAGTAATAGTAGCAGCAGTAATAGTAGTAGTAGTAGCAGTAGTAGTAGTAGTAGCAGTAGTAGTAGTAGTAGTAGTAGTAGTAGTAGTAGCAGTAGTAGTAGTAGTAGTAGTAGCAGTGGTAGCAGAAGAAGAAGAATTTGGGCTTAGTAAAACTGGCTGTTCCTTCATGCCCCTCCAGGCCTGAAGGTACAAAGAGAGGGAGCAGTTATCAGAGCCCAGAAAAAGAGAGTCCTGCAGCAGCTACCCTGAGAGGGGCAGTAACCTTTAAATGAAGGGCATAGCCAGCCTGAGGTAACCTTGAAGGAGTAACCCAGAGTAATAATTACCCTGACCTCTCCATCTTTCCCATCTCCCATGGGTTAAAGGCCCAGTCTCATAAGACACAAGACTGTCCCCTGCCACTGCAGATGCCAATCTGTGATGTAGACATGTGTGTGTGTGTGCTTGTGCGTGTATACTGGAAAATAGCACTCTAGGTGGATCTGGTTTATTTCACTACAGATATATGTGTGTGTGTGTATATATGTCTGTGTGTGAATATATGTGTACACATCATATATAATATATGGTATGTACATATATACACATCATATATTACTATATATATGATTTGTGTGTATGTATTCTATATGTAAGTCCTTAGACTATATTAGATTCACTTTGTGGCCTATTAGTTTATCTTTGTAATTCTGATTTTTTTTTCAGATGGGGTCTCACTCTGTCATCCAGGGTGGAGGGCAGTGGTACCATCACGGCTCACTGCAGCCTTGACATTCTGGACTCAAGTGATCCCCCCATCTCAGCCTCCCAAGTAGCTGGAACCATAGGTGCACCACCATGCAAAGCTATTTTTTTAAATGTATATATGGGGGTCTCACCATGTTGCTCAGGCTTGTCTCAAACTCCTGGGTTCAAGACATCCTCCCCCGCTTATTCTCCCCAAATGCTGAGAGTACAGGTATGAGCCACTGTGCCTGACCTATGATTCTAATTTTTAAAGACTTATTACAGAAAATTTCAGACATATTCAAAATTAGAAAGAATAGTATAGTAAACCACCAGATACCTCTCATTCAGCTTCAACAATGATAACTCATGGCCAATTTTATTTAATCTGTACTCCCACCTTGTACCTTCTCCTATACTATTTTGAAGCAAATCACACATAGCCTGTAATTTCATCTATAACTATCTCAGTAAGAAACACTAGTAGGTAATAACTCCTTTCTTCTAACATAACCATATGTAATTATACAATTTTTTAAAATTGACATGGATTATTTAACATTCTCAAATATCCAGTGAATATACAGCTTTCCAGATGGTTCATAAATGTCGTATTTTAAATTTGCTTTGCTTGTTTGAATCAGAATCCAAATTAGATCCATGCATTTTAACTGTTTAATATCACTTTTAAGTATCTTTAATTTACAAGTTCCTCCTCGATTCCTCTCTCTCTCTCTCTCTCTCTTTTTTTTTTTTCCTTGCATTTATTTGTCAAATAAACCAGGTTGTTTGCCCTGAAGAGATTCTTACAGTCTGGACTTTGCTGAGTGCATCCTTGGGGCAAACTTTAACATGTTCCCAGGTCCTTTGTATCTTCTGTAATTTGTGATCCCAATTTAAAAAAAAAAATGATTTCCTTAGAAATCATTACATTAAAAAGGACAGTTGCACTCATATGTTTATCACAGCACTAGTCACAATAGCAAAGTCATGAAACCAACCTAAGTGTGTATCAACAGTTGGCTGGATAAAGAAAATGTGAGATAGATAGATAGATAGATAGATAGATAGATAGATAGATAGATGATAGATATCTCGTGGAACACTATGCAGCCATAAAAAAGAATGAAATCATGTCCTTTGCAGCAACATGGATAGGGCTGGAGACTATTATTCTAAGTGATCTAATTCAGAAACAGGAAATCAAATACCCCATGTTCTCACTTATAAGTAGGTAGCTTGACAATGGACATAAAGATGGAAATAATAGACACCCAAGGGAGGAAGGTTGCAGGGGACTAGGGTTCAAAAATTACCTATCAGGTACAATGTTCACTATTTGGATAAGGATACACTAGAACCCCAATCCATCCCCACCAATATGAAATACAGTCATGTAGCAGACATACACATGTACTCCTTGAATCTAAAACTAAATTCAATTTTAAATAAATTTTAAAAATTTATCTTCAGGTAGCTAACTTAGACTTGTAAGTCTATGTAGGAGGGTGTAAAAAATTGTATTGGGTTTGGAAGCGTTATTAGAGTATTTAATAGGTGAGTTGCCATATTCAGTTTTTTTTTTAATTTATGAGAATTATTTCAGTACTTGAGAATATTTAGCAGCCAGAAAATTGAAGGGCTGGAAAAGAAAATCATATATGCTAGATTTATGAATGCAATTTTAAATGTTTAAATGACCAGGCATGGTGACTCATGCCTATAATCCCAGCACATTGGGAGGCTAACACAGGAAGATCGCTTGAGCCCAGGAGTTCACAACCAACCTAGGCAACATGGTGAGACCCTGTCTTAAAAAAAAGAAAAAAAATTAATATTTAAATGTATTTAACTTACTCAAGTATTATTTTAGCTGCTAGTCTATAAATAGAGTAGTAAGAACTATTACAGCCATAAAAAAAGAATGAGTTCATGTCCTTTGCAGGTACATGGATGAAGCTTGAAGCCATCATTCTCAGCAAACTAACAGAAACAGAAAACCACACACCTCATGTTCTCACTCATAAGTGGGAGTTGGACATTGAGAACACATGGACACAGGGAAGGGAACATCACACACAGGGGCTTATCGGGGGTCGGGGGAAAGGGGAGGGAGAGCATTAGGAAAAACACCTAATGCATGTGGGGTGTAAAACCTAGATGACCAGCTGATAGGTGCCGCAAACCACAATGGCACATGTATTCCTATGTAACAAACCTGTGCATTCTATATATGTATACCAGAACTTAAAGTTAAAAAAAAAAAAAAAAAAGAATAATAAGAACTATAAATCAAACTTGAAAGTTTGAGGAAAAACTATACTTCACTGTTACTTCAATCAATTTAATGTTAATTTTTTAAATCTGTGAATGACCAGGCATGGTGGCTCACGCCTGTAATCCCAGCACTTTGAGAGGCCGAGGCAGGCAGATCACCTGAGGTCAAAAGCTCAAGATCAGCCTGGCCCACATGGTGAAACCCCATCTCTACTAAAAATATAAAAATTAGGGCAGGCACAGTGGCTCATGCCTATAATCCCAGCACTTTGGGAGGGCAAGGCAGGTGGATCATTTGAGGTTGGGAGTTCCAGACCAGCCTGGCCAACATGGTTAAACCCCATCTCTACTAAAAAATACAAAAATTAGCCTGGCATGGTGGCAGATGCCTGTAATCCCAGCTACTCAGGAGGCTGAGGCAGGAGAATCGTTTCAATCTGGGAACGTGGGAGGCGAAGGTTGCAGTGAGCTGAGACTATGCCACTGCACTGGGTGACAGAGTGAGACCCCGACTCAAAAAAAAAAAAAAATTCTGTGAATAATCTTGTGCCTCAAAGACAACAAAATACATCAACTTAAAGATGTTTTTGCCCTCATCTCTCAAAAATCACACCCAAACAACAATGAGAACAAAAATGGAAGCCAACAGAAACAGGAATACCTGACTTGGTAGAGCAAAGTCAAGCACGCAAGTTGCACCAAGGCTCAGGAATTGGTGGTATCAAACATTTAGGAAGGCAGGAAGGATGAGGGGGCTGAAAAGTGATGGAGTATTTGAAAATCAGCATAAAGCACAATTAGACCTCAGACTCCCATATCTAATAGCCTACCCCAGTTGGAAATGGAAATGCAAATCCCAAAGGTTCTGGATTTAGGAAAGTTATACCTAAAAGAGGGCAGAGAAGAAGAGTCCAGTGGAAAACTGGGGAGGTGGCTGGGATGGTGGTTCACACCTGTTAACACCAGCACTTTCGAGGTCCAAGTGGGAGGATTGCTTGAGGCCAGGAGTTAGATACTAGCCTGGGTAACACAGTGGGGTGCTATCGGCACAAAAAAGAAAAAGAAAAATTAGCCGGCTGTGGTGGTGCATCTGTAGTCCCAGCTACTCAGGAGGCTGAAGCTGAGGTTGCAGGATTGCTTGAGCCCAGGAGTTTGACGGTTTAGTGAGTTATGATCTTACCACTGTACTCCAGCCTGGGTGGCACAGCAAGACCCTGTCTCTAAAAAAAGGAAAAAAAAAAGAAAACAGAAAACTTGGGAGGAGGAATGCCAGGTCTGTTTTTTGAGCCTAGTCTGCAGCCTTTCCTGTGATCATGTGAACCTCCCCATGTCCTCCCAGTGAATTCCTTTTCTGTTTTAAGTCAGCCTAAGTCAGTTTCCATGCCTGTAACCACGAACCCTGACTAACATAATATTTTGCACTTACTTGGTGACAATTCTATTAACATTATGTTTCCACCCCCCATAAACCCATGAGGGTAGTTTATTTTCCTGCAACCTCTGCCTCCCGGGTTTGAGCGATTCTCATGCCTCAGCCTCCTGAGTAGCTGGGATTACAGGCATATGGTCAGCTCGTTTTTGTATTGTAAGTAGAGATGGGGTTTCACTGTGTTGGCCAGGCTGGTCTTGAACTCCTGACTTAAAGTAATTCACCTGTCTTGGCCTCCCAAAGTGCTGGGATTACAGGTGTGAGTCACCATGCCTAGCCCCATAAGAGTAGTTCTTCATCTGATTTTGCTAATAATTTTACTTGCAGAGTCTAGTATAGTGTCTGGCACTTAGTGGGCACTAACCAATTAAATGTTTTGGTTTGTTTTTTTGTTATTTTTTGTTTTTTTGAGACAGAGTCTCGCTCTGTCACCTAAGCCAGAGTGCAATGGCGTGATCTCAGCTTACTGCAACCTCCCACTCCTGGAGTCAAGCAATTCTCCTGTCTCAGCCTCCTGAGTAGCTGGGATTACAGGCGCCTGCCACCATGCCTGGCTAATTTTTGTATTTTCAGTAGAAACAGGGTTTCACGGCCGGGCGCGGTGGCTCAAGCCTGTAATCCCAGCACTCTGGGAGGCCGAGACGGGTGGATCACGAGGTCAGGAGATCGAGACCATCCTGGCTAACACGGTGAAACCCCATCTCTACTAAAAAATACAAAAAAAACTAGCTGGGCGAGGTGGCGGCGCGTGTAGTTCCAGCTACTCGGGAGGCTGAGGCAGGAGAATGACGTGAACCCGGGAGGCAGAGCTTGCAGTGAGCTGAGATCCGGCCACTGCACTCCAGCCTGGGCGACAGAGCGAGACTCCGTCTCAAAAAAAAAAAAAAAAAAAAAAAAAAAAAGAAAACAGGGTTTCACTATGTTGGTCAGACTGGTCTCGAACTCCTGACCTCCGGAGATCCACCCGCCTCAGTCTCCCAAAGTGCTGGGGTTACAGGTGTGAGCCACCGAGGCTGGGATAAATGTTTATTGAATAACTGAATGGATGAGGAAGCCTTCTCTGTGTCTTCTATATACTCCTCATTGCACCTTCTATATCTCAGTTTGACAACTTGTCACATCAAATTATATTAGTTTTTTAATGTCTGTTTCATCCATTAGAATGTAAGTTCAAGCCAGGTGCGGTGGCTCACACCTGTAATCCCAGCACTTTGGGAAGCTGAGGCGGGCAGATCACCTGAGGTCAGGAGTTTGAGACCAGCCTGACTAACATGGTGAAACCCTGTCTCTACTAAAAATACAAAATTAGCCAGGTGTGGTGGTGCATGCCTATAATCCCAGCTACTTGGGAGGCTAAGGCAGGAGAATTGCTTGAGCCTGGGAGGCGGAGGTTGCAGTGAGCCGAGATCACACTATCGCACTCCAGCCTGAGCAACAAGGGCAAAACTCCATCTCAAAAAAAAAAAAAAAAAAAAAGAGTAAATTCAAGATCAGAGAGCCTACCTTGTTCATTACAAAAAACTACTTCCTAGGCCAGGTGTGGTGACTCATGCCTGTGAACCCAGCACTTTGGGAGGTCAAGGCCAGAGGACTGCTTGAGCTTGGGAGTTTGAGACCAGCCTGGGCAACATAGCAAGACCCCTCCCTATCTTGAAAAAAAAAATTTTTTTTTTAATTTAGTTCCTAAACCAGGTGTGGTGGCTAGTGGCTCAAAAAAAAAAAGAAAAAAATTAACCAGTTATGGTGGTATGTGCCTATGGTTTCAGCTACTCAGGAGGCTGAGGTGGGAAGATAGCTTGAACCCAGGAGGTCGGGGTTGCAGTGAACCACGATGGCACCACTTTGCTCCAGTCTGGCAGCAAGGTGAGACCCTATCTCAAAAAAAAAAAGTTTCTATAGATGATCTAGTATAATACATCACAGGCAGAAAATGAGCAAAGGCAGGAAGGAGGGAATGTGTGCAGCCATTATGTTACTGCTGAACACATAACAAAGAAGAATATGGTGCTCCCTGCCCTAAAGGGGTGCACAATGTGGTGAGGGAGACAGGAAAACAGATTATTACAAGTGACCATTGTTGGAACATGATGAACAAGGTGTTTTGGAGAACATGGAGAAAACTTCATTGTAGAAAGTAAAAAGCTTCCTCTTCAAAGTTTCCCTTCTTGTTAAAGAATAAATCATAAGTGTTAGAAATAATAATTTTTTTTTTTTTTTTGAGACGGAGTCTTGCTCTGTCGCCCAGGCTGGAGTGCAGTGGCCGGATCTCAGCTCACTGCAAGCTCCGCCTCCTGGGTTCACGCCATTCTCCTGCCTCAGCCTCCAGAGTAGCTGGGACTATAGGCGCCCGCCACCTCGCCCGGCTAGTTTTTTTTGTATTTTTTTAGTAGAGACGGGGTTTCACCGTGTTAGCCAGGATGGTCTCGATCTCCTGACCTCGTGATCCGCCCGTCTCGGCCTCCCAAAGTGCTGGGATTACAGGCTTGAGCCACCGCACCCGGCCAATAATAATTTATTTTAAAGACTAACTTCCTTCAAGACTCCTTGCTTTGTGCTGATAACTGTTTGTTAAGCCCTATCCTATGTAGCTGTTAGACATGCTCACAGGCACACAGTACATTCTATGCTCTTGTACTTCAACCAAGATATTTGTGCTGGACGTGCTCACAGGCATATCCCAGCTCGCAGCCTATGCCCCTTCCTTATTTGGGAATATTATTACTTTTCTAAGTCCTTTGGTAAGCAACTTCCTCTTTTACTCTGTTCTCCATTGCTTTTACCTATTTTTAAAAGTTTTTAAGCTGTTAGCCAATCGGGTGCAGTTTAGACTGTGAGGTCTGGCTCCAGTCAGTGGAGACAGGACACAGTAGCAAGGACAAGCTGCGTAAGGAATAAAAATTGCTTACCTCCTTTGTTCAGATGTGCTCTTGCCATTGTTCTGTCTGTGAGGAGCAGCCTTTCTGCAGAAAGTAAAACTGCCTTGTTGAGAGAACTTTTTGTCTGAATGCTAATTTTTCCTTGCAGTACCAAGGAACAAGCATTCTGTTTTTAAATAAGCATTTTACATATAACATTCATGGAGGAGGGCAAGAAACCATCAGGCAGATGGGGTGGAGAATCACTTGTGAAAAGGCAACCAGATGAGAAAATTATGGTGTTAGAGGGAGTGCAAGTATGATCCATTATAGGACATTCAAAGCAATGATGAGATTGCCCAGGTTGTGATCTGGGGTTGCTTTCAGGGAGTTGTCATAGAAACTGACATGTTGTTCTCTATTAACAACATGTTGCCTAGCCTGGTCTTGAACACATAACATCTTTATGTTTCTGCTTACTTTTTGTTGTTGTGGTTAATAGGGATGTTACAACAGCATCTCTATCAACAACAACAACAACAAAAAGTAAGCAGAAGCATAAGAAAAAGTCAAGTGGTTTTGGGATTACAAGAGGAATAAGTTTTCTGATTGGTGAATTTAAAACTAATGAACTCAGTCTGCTCAGCCTTTTATCTTTCTCTCCTCCCATTTTTTCTCTCTCCTTTTTTTTTTTTTTTTTGTCCCTGCCTCTGGCCTCATGCATTCCCATTTGCTGTCTTGGGTTAAGGAGCTTGCAGTTGTCTAGCTGTGCTAAGTGACTATGGAGCTATAATTGCAATTATGGGGCTAGTGGGGGAACATGAGTAAGCCCAACTGGTTGCTGACTTAGAGCTATATTCTTCAATCAGATTTATTAATAATGAAAGCAATATTTTAATTTCCATCTGTTGTGTTTTTCAACTGGTTATAATTTCAGGAGTGGAAAGCCGGGTATGGTAGCTCACGCCTGTAATCCCAGAACTTTGGGAGGCCGAGGCGGGCAGATCACTGAGGTCAGGAGATCAAGACCATCTTGGCCAACATGGTGAAACCCTGTCTCAACTGAAAATACAAAAATTAGCTGGGCGTGCTGGTGCGTGCCTGTAGTCCCAGCTACTCGGGAGGCTGAGGCAGGAGAATTGCTTGAACCAGGGAGGCAGAGGCTGCAGCGAGCTGAGATTGCACCACTGCACTCCAGCCTGGGCAACAGAGCGAGACTCTGTCTCAAAAAATAATACTAATAATTCAGGAGTGGAAAGAGGTGAACAATACTGAACATCCAAAACCCAACAATCTGGAATACTGAATACCAGGGGTCAACTTAAACTTCGACAATCTGAAATATCTCACACTTGAACCAAAAGAATTTGAATAGGCAGGAGGAAAGATACAGGTATTGGATCAGAAGAGTTTAGAAAAACAGGAGTAAGTAAATTATAAGTCAAGGTTCCTGTTGCAACTGTTTTGCTTTTCTTGAAAAGATCACATAACATGACATTGACTCTCAAGCTTTAGACCCTTCAATGGTCCTTAGGGAGCTTGTTAAAAACACAGAGACATGGGGACTATGACTTGAACTCAGAAGACCCTGGGCAGGGCCCCTTCACCGGTATGTTCAACTAGCCTCTGAGGTGAGCAAGCAGTCCAAAGTGTGGAAACATCTGTTCCAGGGTATATCGGATCCCAAATCATTGTACTCAGAAGAAAAACAACAATTTCAAAAACATTTCTAATCATACTAGAAGCAGGTGAGCAGTTTTTTGCAGATAGCAAGTGACATAATAGAGAAACATAGGAGAAATCAATCAGACTTGAGACAGACGGGTGATGGTGAAGGAGGAAGAAAGGTGATGGGAGTGAATTGAAAAGAAACTTGGGTGGGGCACATCAGGTGGGAGGAAATGGGAGAACAGTTTAGGCTGGGTAGGGGCTGAGTATGCAGTCACTGGCAGAGTTACGAAGCGACTGAAGCCCAAGGACGTGGAAAGCAAACAATTCTCCTGGGAACCTAAAAGGGTGGCACACAGGCGGAGAAGTGAGCCCTACTTTGCAGAGTTCCTGTTCCAGCCAGGCTTCTGGCCAAATGTCTTGAGTCACCAACCTCTGGAATCCTGTTTCCACTGGGAACTGGCTCAGAGAAAGGAGATGAATATATGTGTGGAACACTCCCCTCCATCCACTTTTATTTATTTGAGACAGAGTCTTGCTCTGTCACCTAGACTGGAGTGCAGTGGCGTGATCTTGGCTCACTGCAACCTCCACCTCCTGGGTTCAAGCGATTCTCCTGCCTCAGCCTCCCAAGTAGCCGGGATTACAGGCACGTACCACTACGCCCAGCTAATTTTTTTTATTGTATTTTTAGTAGAAATGGGGTTTCACCATGTTGGCCAGGCTGGTCTCGAACTCCTGACCTCAAGTGATCCGCCTGCCTCAGCCCCCCAAAGTGCTGGGATTACAGGCATGAGCCACCCCACCCGGCTCCATTTACTTTTATAGGAACATTGCAGAATCAATGATGGGTCCTACAAAATCACTCTAGTGGTGCATGCACTTAAAGGTACTCAAAGCTGTCACTGGGTGAGATAACATTCAGAAACACTTTGTAAAGCATAAAACACTAAACAAAGTAAAGCTGTATTACTCTGATTCTCCTGGGTCTCGTGTTTCCCAGGGTCTTTCACGTGAGATAGCACTCCTTAGGGATTGCCTGTGACCCTGGAAGATTCCACTCAGGTCCTTCTTGTGGTCTGGTCTTGTGTTGGTTAACAGTTTGTAAGTGCTCAATGTCTTATGTGAAGGCATGAATATAAGCCACCAAGCAATTTTTCTTCCTTTTCTAAAATCAGTGAGCAGTCTTTTCCTTCCACACCCCCACCCCACCCACTGCCTGTTTGAGTCAGTGTTCATGAACCCTCCTCTCACAAATCCTATCTTGTTCACCCACGAAACAGTTTCCCTATGCTGCAAGAAACAATTAGGGAACTTGCAAACAAATACTTCTGCCTGATGACAATTGTATGTGAATTGAAATAGGACCTCTATTAAAGGTGACTGATACACCATTTTCCAAACTGAACGACTCTATTCTTTTTCTGCAAAGCATTAGTTTGTAGAAAAACTCTGTTGCTCTCCAGGAAGTCAAGTTGAAAGGTTTAGAGATTAACATAAACATCCTGTGCTTTCTGTAAGTGTTCACTTATGGATCATGAAACTATGGCAACCATTCTCAAACAGGTGTTTATATTCAGCCTGCACTGGTTGATTTATTCCCTTGACAAGTATTTTTTGAGAGCACACATGTAGCAGTCCCTGCACTTAGGCCCAGGATACAGTGGTGATCAAGACAAAGAAGATCCCTGACTCTGAGATCAGGCACATATGTCCTAAGTTATTGCCTATAGGGTAAATAGCACTTAGGTCTCTGCCATTACAAGACCAAAGTAGAAAACCTGGAATATTTGGGGGTGGGTAATGAGGAAGCAGCAAGGGGTAGTAAAATATTGTTTGGGGGAGTAAGAGTTTCTCATACAATGGGACTCCTTTAACGCCTCCAACATAGCATTCATTCTTGCTTGCTTGTGCCCCGTAAGATAATGCAAAGGCACTTGCACTTTGAGTCCCAGAAGGAGCAGAGACTGGAAACAAGGAGAAGAGTGTGGCCTGACCAAGAACCAATAAAAGGCTAATTAGCTAAGAGTTCTGGTCCAGGCGTGGTGGGTCACGTCTGTAATCTCAGCACTTTGGGAGGCTGAGGTGGGCGGATCACCTGAGGTCATGAGTTCGAAACCAGCCTGACCAACATGGCGAAACCCCATCTATACTAAAAAATACAAAAATTAGCCGGGTATGGTGATGTGTGCCTGTAGTCCCAGCTACTCGGGAGGCTGAGGCAGGAGAATTGCCTGAACCCGAAAGGCAGAGGTTGCAGTGAGCTGTGATCGCACCACTGCACTCCAGCCTGGGCAACAAAGCGAGAGACTCTGTCTCAAAAAAGAAAAGAAAAAGAAAAAGAAAAAGAAAAAGAAAGCCTGGGTGACACAGTGAGACTCTGTCTCAAAAAAAAAAAAAAAAGAAAAAGGAAAAAGAGTTCTGGGCCAGACGTGGTGGCTCACACCTGTAAGTCCAGCATTTTGGGAGGCAGAGGCAGACTAATTTCTCGAGGCCAGGAGCTTGAGACCAGCCTGCACAACATAGCCAGACCCAGTCTCTACAAAAAAATTAAAAATTACCCAGGCATGGTGAAGGCTGAGTGGGGAGGAGTTGGAGTTTATAGTGAATTATGACTGCGCCACTTCACTCCAGCCTGGGGCAACAGAGTGAGATCCTGTCTCTTAAAAAAAAACAAAGAAATTCAAAAAAAGAGATATGGCTAGCACTGCTCAGCTTAGTGAAGCTATCTGTCACTGTCATCATTTATTCAGTACCATGGACCTGGACCAGCATCTTTTTGCTGAGTTTTGAGTGTATTATATAATTCCTGCTCAGCTACAGCTTTCAATACCTCCTGAGCAATCTATTGAAATTAGTGAACTGAATACATATTTCACATTTTGAATAGGTAAAACATTCACATGGTTCATAATTCAAATGGTATAAGAGTATACAGTAAAAAGCCTCCCTTTTACATGTGTTCTCTAGCTGCTAAATATCCCACCTCTGAAGGAATCCAGTTAGTTTTTTTTTTTTTTTTTTTTTTTTTTGAGACGGAGTCTCGCTCTGTCGCCCAGACTGGAGTGCAGTGGCCGGATCTCAGCTCACTGCAAGCTCCGCCTCCTGGGTCTACGCCATTCTCCTGCCTCAGCCTCGCGAGCAGCTGGGACTACAGGCGCCCGCCACGTCGCCCAGCTAGTTTTTTGTATTTTTTGGTAGAGACGGGGTTTCACCGTGTTAGCCAGGATGGTCTCGATCTCCTGACCTCGTGATCCGCCCGTCTCGGCCTCCCAAAGTGCTGGGATTACAGGCTTGAGCCACCGCCCCCGGCCCTCCAATTAGTTTTTTTAAAAAAGTCTTGGCCGGACGCGGTGGCTCAAGCCTGTAATCCCAGCACTTTGGGAGGCCGAGACGGGCGGATCACGAGGTCAGGAGATCGAGACCATCCTGGCGAACACGGTGAAACCCCGTCTCTACTAAAAATAAGAAAAACTAGCTGGGCGAGGTGGCGGGCACCTGTAGTCCCAGCTGCTCGGGAGGCTGAGGCAGGAGAATGGCGTGAAACCGGGAGGCGGAGATTGCAGTGAGCTGAGATCTGGCCACTGCACTCCAGCCTTAGCTACAGAGCAAGACTCCGTCTCAAAAAATAAAAAATAAAAAATAATAAAAAAAATAAAAAAAGTCTTGCGGGTACATAGTAAGTATATATATTTATGAGGTACATGATCAGTTAGGTTTTTAGATATCTTATTTTATCCATATTTTATGGGTATAGTAAGTAGGATTTTTACAAATAACTTTTGGCCAGGAATGGTGGCTCACACCTGTAATCCAGCACTTCAGAAGGCTGAGGTGGGAGGGGTTCCTTAAGTCCAGGAGTTGGAGACCATTCTAGGCAACATGGTGAAACCCTGTTTCTAAAAAAATTTAAAAATTAGCCGGGCGTGGTGGTGTGCATCTGTAGTCCCAGCGTCTTGGGAGGTTGAGGCTAAGGCTGCAGTAAGCCATGTTTGTACCATTGTACTCCAGCCTGGGCAACAAGTGAGACCCTGCCTCAAAAAATTATTTATTTATTTATTTATTTATTTATTTATTTATTTTGAGACAGAGTTTAGCTCTTGTTGTCCAGGCTGGAGTGCAATGGTGCCATCTCGGCTCACTGCAAACTCTGCCTCCCGGGTTCAAGTGATTCTCCTGTCTCAGTCTCCCAAGTAGCTGAGATTACAGGCATGCTCCATCACACCCAGCTAGTTTTGTATTTTTAGTAGAGACAGGGTTTCACCATGTTGGTCAGGCTGGTCTCGAACTCCTGACCTCGAGTGATCCACCTGCCTCAGCCTCCCAAAGTGCTGGAATTATAGGGGTGAGCTACTGCGCCTGGCCAAACAAAATTATTTTATTGTGTATATTGAAGGTATACAACATGATGTTATGGAATACGTCATGTATCAATAGTAAACAGGTTACTATTGTGAAGCAAATTAACATACCCATCATCTCACATAGTTACCTATGTTTTTGTTTTTGTGACAACAGTAGCTAAAATCTACTTATTTAGCATGAATCTCATACATACTGTAAACTTATTACCTATAGCTTCTCATGTACATTAGCTCTCTAGACTTGTCCTAAATATCTGCTACTTTGTATCCTTTGATCTACATCTCTGATTCTCCATCACTCCACCCGACAACCTGCTCTGGGTAACCACTGTTTTGTTGTCTATCTCTGTATTAGATATAGAAATAGGATTCTTAACTAGCCTTCTAATTTGAGAACCATATCTCAGCCCTGTGACAACCTGTTCTTCTAGAATGTATCCTGTTCCACAGGCTTTATATGAATCAGAAGTTCAGATTTTCGTTTCCAGATGAGTATAGTGTGAGCTGTCCTCAAGAGGGAAAAGAACAGAAAAAACAATTCGGAGAGACAGGAAAAATGTGTATGTTAAAATGTTAATACTCTCAGATAGATTTATGCCAACAATCCAATCTCTACCAAACAAGGTTATACTATCAAGTTTTAAAAATATGGTTTCCTAAAGAAAAATGTACATGGTTCTATCAAATTACAAAAAAATAAGTGATTGCTAAGTGCTATGTACTGTTCTAAGTACCGTATACAAATTACATAATTTAAACTTCACAACCACCACATGAAGGTAAGTGTATTTAATAGGTGAAGAAAACGAAGGACAGAGAAATTAAGCAAAGTGTGTTTTCAAACCCAGACTGGGGGCTCCAGAGCTCTCACTCTTAACCTGAATGATACTTATTGTCTGTTGTGACAGAAAATAGACAAAAGGAGGCCGGGTGGAGTGGCTCACACCTGTAATCCCAGAATTTTGGGAGGCCGAGGCAGGCAGATCACTTGAGGCCAGGAATTCGAGACCAGCTTAGCCAACATGGTGAAACTCCATCTCTACTAAAAATACAAAAATTAGCGAGGGGCGATGGCACACACCTGTAATCTCAGCTACTCTGGAGACTGAGGCAGAAGAACTGCTTGAACCTTGGAGGGAGAGGTTGCAGTGAGCCAAGATCATGTCACTGCACTCCAGCCTGGTTGACAGAGTGAGAGACTCTGTCTCAAAAAATTAAAAAAACACAGCACCCGGCACCTCTTTTTGCTTTGCTTATCGTTTTTTGTTCTCGTTTGTTCAGAATTTTTTGCCGTTAAGTGTTAGTATCTATCAAAATTACCCCAATTTTAAATGCAGATTCCCAGGTCTCAGCACTGACCTAGAGAATTAGAATACCTGGGAGAAGGGTTCCAGCTGCAGGAATGCTTTTTTTAAAAACAAAAACAAAAAACAGTACCCTAGGTGATTCCAAGGCAGCTATGAGTGGCAGTTTCTTCCCAAAGTTGGCCACAACCATACCTTCCATCACATATATGCTGCTAGTTTCTAGAGTCTTGCAGCTCCCCTTTCAAGAGGTGGTGTCCATGTCCCCTGCCCTTGAGACAGGGGGGGTTTTGTGGCTGGCTGACTGATGGATTATGGTTATGGTGATGCCATGTGACTTCCACGAGGCCATGTGATTTCCATGGCTGGGTCAAAAAAGGAGATTTAGTGCCCATTTTAGCTTGCTAGAACACTTACTCTTGGAGCCCAGCCACCATGCAATGGGGAAGCCCAAGATGCCCCGGGGAGAGGCCCACTTGGAGTGAAACTAACAGCCAGCACCAACTTGCCGGCCTTGTGAACCATCAAGGAAGCCAATCTTCTGGTTGCACAGAATGATGCAGCACAAGCAGAGTGCCCCTTTCTGCTAAGCCCTGCCCAGACTGCAGACCTACACACTCCCAACACAATAGCACTCTGCCTTTCTGCCTACCAGCATGAATTATCCTGGGTCCTCTATAAAATATTCTGAAAAGTATCTTTGTCCAGTTTCATTTACTTTTGCAGATTCTCCTAGTCACAGAACCACCTATTGCAGACTTCTGGTTATTTGAAATTCTCATTATTACCTCTGAACCTTGGCTTCTCATCTAAAACGTTCTGTTAATAATAGAGCCTACCTCATCTGTTTTATAATTAAATGATGTATTAAATTTATGTAATCATTTAGCATCGCACCAGCACAAAATATTTCTTATGTTCTTAGTTGGTTTCTTGTATTCAGAGTTCCAGTTTCTTTAGTGCACTATTTTTTCTTTCTCATAGCTCAATGCCATTTCACAGGCCATTTCCTATGCTTGGCATACTCTTCCCTACAAGGTCAGATAGGTTCTTACTCATTATTTAGGACTCCACTTATTTAGAAGGTTCCCTGAGTTCTCAAGCAGTTAATGCCTCTGCTAAAATAGCACCTGGGAGGAACCTCTACTACGGCCCTTAACACATTGGATTGTAACTAATTGTTTACTGGTCTCTCTTCTCCATTGGAATCTAAGTTCCTGGAAGGCATGGTCAGTCCCTTCTTCATTTATTCACCATCTATTGTCAGTGTGCCAGGAAACACTGTGGTTAAGTAGTTAAGGGCCAGGTCTCGGCAGATCTGCCTGGGGACAAAACAGCTCCTCGGAAAAAGTTAACCCTCTAAGCCTCATTTGTAAAATGGAAACACCTCCTCCATACTATTGCTGTGAAGGTGAAGCAAAATGCTTGCAAACAGTCCATCACACAGCAAGCCATCCGTCATCAGCATAAAATGCTTCCCCAACAATTCAATTTTCGGGCACCCCATTCTAATTCTGTCATAGGACCTCGCACTCTATGGGTAATCTCTGGTTTACAGATTACTCTGGGTTCTTTAAACCTCTCCTTGGTCATTCTTTCTGTTAACAATTCTGAGTCCGTTAGGTCTAGGTCTTACCGCCTCCAGCTGGCTCCAAACCCTTTTCCTTCAGTCCACCCTGGGCCTACGGGGCGTGTCAGAGGCCCGATTTATACAATTTAAACATCAAAACTCCCCAACAGGGTGTGAGTAACTGGAAAGACCCCCAGTCAGAGCTTTGCCACTGAGTTTCGGTCTTGCCCTCCCTTTGAGGAAGGAGCAAGACGGTCAGCCCCACCGCAGTCGTTCACTGCAGAGCCAGCAGGGAACCCACGCAATGCAGGCTGACCTGAATGAACGAACGCGTGAATGAATGGGCTACGTCGTAGGCCAGGCCTCTGTTACGTCGTCCACCGGCGCGGGCGTGGCCACGGTTAAGAGAGCGCGCGCGCGAATCGCGCGGTACCACCGCCGCCGGCAGGCTCGGCCACGAGCGCCGGAGCCCCGCCTCTCCCCGCGAGGCGTCTCCAAAGTCCCAGCCCCGCCGCGGAGCGTCACTTCCGCCATCCCCGGCCGGGGTTGGGGCGGGGCGCGTGGGGGAGGGGGCTAGGTCGGAGGGAAGCCCGCCCGTGCCCGAGCCCGCGCCTGAGCAGGGACTACATTTCCCGAGGGGCCTAGGCGGCGGCTGCGGCGACGGGCGCGGCAACGTCCCCCGGAAGTGGAGCCTGGGACTTCCACTCGTGCGTGAGGCGAGCGGAGCCGGAGACGCGACCAGAGGCCGAACTCGGGTTCTGACAAGATGGCCGGGCTGCCCCGCAGGATCATCAAGGTAACCGCCCAGGCCAGCCTCCAGCTCTTCGCTGGACTCTCGTCGGCTCAGCTGGGCAGGCAGCGCGGCCTCTCGCCGCCTTCGGCCGGCAGCCCGCGCTGGGAGGCCCGAGGCGGCGCGGAGAGGGCTTGGCCGCGGCGGCGAGGGAAGTCGGGTGCTGGGGAGGGGGCGCCGGGGAGACTTCCGGCCGCGGCGGGGCAGCCGGACAGCGGGGACCCGGGGATTCCAGGCGCGCCCGTCGGGCTAGGGAGTCGTGGCCAGCGCCCCGGCGGAGGGTGGGGCGGCAAGGTTGCGGGTCTCTGGGCTTGGGCGCTGCCCTCCGTAGCTTCTGAGACCACCCCCCGCCGGAGGCCGCGGGCGCGCGGGAATAGCGGCGGGGCTCGGACTCTTGGCGGGGGTTGTGGCCTGACAAGGTCCCTTGGCAGTCGAGCCCCTCTTCTCGGCGCCGACGGGGGCGCGGAGGTGCGGCAGCCGCGGGTACAGAATGAATGAACCCGGAGGGTCAGGCCGGCCGGGGCCCTGCGCCCCGGGAAGTGGTTCTGGGAGGCCCGCGCGTCTTGCCGCGGTCAGCACATGCTCGCCCCTGTTTGCCGCGGCTGTCTGAGTCCGGGGACGGGTCCGCGCCCCGCTGCCCTTGCTTTCGTAGTCTCTCTCTTCTAAATACGTTTCCGCTCGTTTATCTCTGCGAAGTGATTTTACTCTGGTTGGCAAACTCTTTCAGAGCTGTTCCGAGGAAATAGTTCTAACACAAGGTTGGGGGAGGGCCGCAGTTATGGGGGATTCTCGCTCTTCTCTTCTCTCCTCTCTTTTTCGTATACATGAGGCCCCGCTATAGTGCCCAGGCGGATCTCAAAACTCCTGGCTTCAGAGATCTTCCTACCTTGGCCTCTATGGGGGATCTCGTGAAGTCTTTTGCCTCTCAATTTTGTGTGTTTTAATTATTAATTGGCTACTTATGAATACTGTGCTTTGACAAGTATATACGGAACCATGACATTTTGGATTCTTTGATTTTGTAAAGTCTTCACCAAATATCGACAAGTCTTCCGATGTGAGATATTCCTTGTCATCCACAACAACTACACCTTAAATTTTTGTGTCAGTTTTTATGAAGGAAATTAGTTGAACATTTATGTGGCTAAATGCGCCAGTTAAAGTGACTCAATTGCAGCATCATTTTGCTTAATATAACCTGGTGAACGTGTATGTTAATCCTGTTCATTCTTGTAAAATCTATGAGGAGGTGCATACTAAGTGGAAGACTTTCAATTGGATGATGTACTGTATACTGCTTCATCCAATTGCATTTAAATATATCTGAGATGAGGGTGATGTCACTGACCTAAGGGTGCTTGAAGCAGAGAAATAAGACGTTTTTGTATGGTAGAAATTATTAGAAATGAGAGAAGTGTAACAGATTGTCAGGGAGCCCTGGAGTCTAATAATGTGAACCTTCATAGTCCGAAATTTGTTGTGTGTGGATTTATCTAGGATTCTGTCCAAGGAGTTTTAATTGTCATATGTATTGGCAGGTCCTTACAATGTGCTTTTAGTTATAATGCAGTCACATGGTCCCCAAAGATCATGTTTATTGAGGCCCCAGTTGAAAAAATGAATAGGGAGTGATAGAACCATTTACCAAATATCCTTGTTTTTGTTGTTACTTAGGTGATTAAGTACATAATGCGAGTTGACATTCATGATAATTTTCTAAATACATAGTGAGCTAAACATTTAACATGCATTTTTCTATTTTTGATTATGAAGATATGCCCGGTAATATGAAAGCCTTGGATGAAAAAATAAATTCTGTGGAACCTTGTTTATAAATTTACAGAAATGGTTTAAGGCAATAAGATGAAGTCCTCATGATTCAATTCATTTGGCACACAGTAATTTAATTTGTACTGGGCATTTACATTTTGCTGTTCAAACTAAGTAACTCATACTGTGATATATAATCTTAATTTTACGGTATCTTGTTGAGAACATCTATCTAATGAATGGTACCTTGATTTGGGTTTTATCTTATTAGTTTAATGTCATTTATAGCTTAACAGGATGGTTTTCTCCAATCCTTGCGGAAGACTAAAATACTAGATTTTCAAAAGTGTCCATGCTTGTGTTACGTAGGTTGTTCCATAATCAGTGACAATGCTTTAAAAAAAATCAGAATTTAGTTTTAAAAGTTGCCTGTTTTCTGTCAATCACTATACAAAGTTCTATGTGGTGGATGGGGGTAGCAGTATTGTCCTGAGGCAATAGGGACATGACTTTGTTGATTGAACTGTTAATTTGTTTTATTTCTGGGTGATCTTTGACTTTCTTTTCTTTCTCTTTTCTTTTCTCTTTTCTCTTTTCTTTTCTCTTGTCTTTTCTCTTCTCTTCTCCTTTCTTCTCTTTTTTTGAGACTCACCTCACTCCGCTCCCAGGCTGCAGTGCAGTGGCAGGATCTTGGCTCACCACAGCCTTGATCTCCTGGTCTTAGATGATCCTCCCAGTTAAGCTTCTTGAATAGCTGGGACTGCAAGATGCATGCCACCACACCCAGCTAATTTTTGTAGAGACGGGGTTTCGCCATGTTGCCCAGGCTGATCTCAAACTCCTGACCTCGAACAAGCCACCCACCTCAGCCTCCCAACGTGCTCACAGGCGTGAGCCACTGTGCCCTGCCTGACCTTTGACTTTCAAAGAATGAAATTTAGTGTTGATTGTAACATCAGTGTTACCATTCTCATCTAATGAAAATATTAAAATAAGATGGTTTGATTTGCATGACTGTTAATATGATGTTTTCTAACTTATAATGATCATTATTTACATTTGTAGATTTCTTAACCATTTGATTCTTACAGACATTTTTGTGAATATATTTTGCAGTCTAGAAACTGATGACTTTCCTAAGGTAAAGCTGGTAAGAGGCAGAATTTGGATCTTGATTAGTGTAACATTCCCCTGTCTCTTGTTACTGTAAAATGACTAACTCTACAAATACAAGATGATTTTCTGGGCTACTATTCACCGAGTTGCTCTCTCATTTAGATTCCTGTATCTAATCCAGTAGCAAATTCTGTAGGTTCTGCTTTCAATATATGTACTAAATCAGACACTTTTCCCTCCGTCTCTTTCAAACCTCTGTTCACTTCCATCACTTACTGCCTGGCCTGCTGTATTAGCCTACTTTGGAGCAACAGTGTTATCTTCTTAAAATACAGACCATGTTACTCCCCTGCTAAAAACTCTGTAGAGGTTCTCCATCACACTTACAGTAGAATCTTGCCTTTTCCCTCCATTAGCTATAAGGCCATACATTCATCTGGAATCTGCCTACTTCTGAGTGCATCTGTGCTTCTCTCCTTGGGTCACTCCACTGTAGCCACACTGTTGCTTTGGTGTACCCTGAACAATAAATGGTTGAGCTTATTCCAGTCACAGGACTTTCCTCCTGTTTGTTGCATTGCTTGCTTTGTCCACTTGTTCCGTTCTTAGCTCATATGTCATACCCTCTACCTAACCTGTCCCGTATAAACCAGTACTCCTTTTCCTTCCCCCTCAATTTTATCCTCCTATCTCCCTTTCTTCTGTATAAGTGCTTATTACTGTTCAAAGTTATGTTATTTACTGTTTATTTCTCTCTATTCCCCATTAAACCTTCTTGAAGTTAGGGACTCTTGGATGTCCCACATATTGCTCATTCATGCCTAGACCAATCCTTGGCACATAGTAGATACTGAAATATTAATAGACGAACTGAATAGATGAGCCTTAATCTCAATGAGCAATAATTTGACATTGTTACTGCTTAGTATATTCTATCTGAACCAATGTCTGAACTAAAAGTTAAAGCTAGTCTCATTTTTCACCCATAAGCTCATTTAAAAACAAGACATGAGTCTTTTGTTTTTTGAGATGGAGTCTCCCCGTGTTGCCCAGGCTGGAGTGCAGTGGTACAATCTTGGCTCACTGCAAACTCCACCTTCCAGGTTCAAGCGATTCACCTGCCTCAGTCTCCTAAGTAGCTGGGACTACAGGCATATGCCACCACGCCTGGCTAATTTTTAGTAGAGATGGGGTTTCACCATGTTGCCCAGGCTGGTCTCAAACTCTTCTCCTCAAGTGATCCACCTGCCTCAGCCTCCCACAGTGCTGGGATTACAGGTGTGAGCCACTGCTCCTGACTTCAACCACTATTTTTATTGTGTATCCTTACAAAAAGACCAGAGCAACTTTCTGCTGTAAGTTAGGCGTCTTCTTCTCATGCAAATACCTTGATTCCCTTCTCTTCCCCTCTAACCACCTGTGTATCTTCAAGTTGACTCTTTTTTTTTTTCTTTTCTTTTTAAGAGACAGATTGTCACTTGGTTGCCCAGGCTGGAGTGCAGTGGCTTTTCACAGGCGTTATCATAGTACACTATATACATACAGCCTCAAATTCCTGGTATCAGATGATCCTCTACCTTCAGCCTCCAGTATCTGGGATTACAGGCATGCACCATAGTGTCCTGCTTTGGCTCATTTTTTTTTTCCAAAGGACTGTTTAATGGAACCTTCTGGTTGGACTTTATTTTTTTATTTTTTTTTTAATTTTGGAAATTTAATACTTTTTAAATAGAGATGGGGTCTTTTCATGTTGCCTAGGCTGTTCCCGAGCTCCTAGGCTTAAGTGATTCTTCCACCTTGGCCTCCCAAAGTGCTAGGGTTACAGACATGAACCACCGTGCCTGGCCTAGACTTTATTGTAACTAATTGCTTATTCATAACTTTCAGATTGTTTCCTAAATTGTGCTGTATAAACAATGCTGTAATGAAGTTTTGTATGTATGGCATTTTGCACAAGTGTGAATAATACTGAGTCTTGGTACTTCTGTTTTAAGCTAGAATTTTTAGTTTCGTTTTTCTGCCTTATCTCCTGGACCAAGCTCTTTTAGCCAATAAAAGTGACTGAAGCTGGACACGGTGGCTCACACCTGTAATAACAGCTCTTTGGGAGACTGAAGCCCAAGGACTGCTTGAAGCCATGTGTTGAGACCGGCCTGAGGAACATAGTGAGATCTCCATCTCCACCAAAAAAAAAAAAAAAAAAAAACAGTTAAAAGCTTAAAGTCATAAAGGTTAAGAGGTACCTAAAAAAAAAACCTCTCAAATGAGAGGTTCTCCATAATCCTGTCATAAAGAAGGATCACTTTTGGCAACCAATAAATGAGATCTATAGTTATGGCCTTGGTCAAAACCAAATCTGTTTCAGCTTTACATGTTAAATTGATATAGTGACTGACATTCCTTTAATCTTCTTTTCAAAATGAATCATGAGGGCTGGGCACTGTGACTCATGCCTGTAATCTCAGTACTTTGGGAGGCTGAGGTGAGAGGATCCCTTGATTCCAAGGTTTCAAGACTGGCCTGTGCAATATAGTGAGACCTTGTCTCTACAAAAAATAAAGTGAAAATTAGCTAGGTGTTGTGGCACACATCTGTAGTCCCAGTTACTCAGGAGATGGAGGTGGGAGGATTGGTTTGGCCTAGGAAGTTGAGGCTGCAGTGAGCCTAGATCACACCACTGCACTCCAGCCTGGGTGACAGAGTGAAACCCTGTCTCAAAATAGTAATAATAGTAATATTGAAAATGATAAAATACAGTCTTGGGAAAAAGTAGTTAACTTACCCTGGGGGTTGACTTACTTGATTAAAACCTAGTGAGTCAGCCTGCTGGAATTAGAATTTTACCAGTCTTTCCCAAAATTTACTTTATGTCTCCCTTCCCCACCGGTCCCTTTTCTATGGTGCTGAAAAATTTTACTTTAAAAAAAATACATTTAATTAATTTTTCTCACTCTGTCACCCAGGCTGAAGTGCAGTGGAAAAATTTACTTTTCTGTTTAGTGTGATTTAGCCTCAAATTCTTAAAAATCAGATACAGTCTGATTTTACATTGAGACTTGAGTTTACTTTTTTAATAATTAGGATTTTTTTTAAGTACACACATTATTTTTTCCTCTTACTGTTTAAAAGCCACTCATCTGATAGGTATTCTAGTGCATAAGGTATTTTTTTTGTAAGAAGAGTGATTTAGAAAACTCACCTTTTTAAAAATTTATTTATCTGTTTATTTTATTTTATTTATTTTTTTTGAGACGGAAGTCTTGCCTATTGCCCAGTCTGGAGTGCAATGGCATGATCTCGGGTTACTGCAACCTTTGCCTCCCAGGTTCAAGCAGTTCTCCTGCCTCAGCCTCCAGAGTAGCTTTCCTCACTGCCCCACCACTCTGTCTTGGGCTTTTTTTTTTTTTTTTTTTTTTGAGATGAAGTTTTGCTCTTGTTGCTCAGGCTGGAGTGCCATGGCATGATCTCAGCTCACTGCAACCTCCGCCCCCAGGGTTCAAGTGATTTTCTTGCCTCGGCCTCCCTAGTAGCTGGTATTACAGGTGCGTGCCACCACACCCAGCTAATTTTTGTATTTTTAGTAGAGGCGGGGTTTCACCATGTTGGTCAGGTTGGTCTCGAACTCCTGACCTCTAGTGATCTGCCACCTCGACCTCCCAAAGTGCTGGGACTACAGGTGTGAGCCACCGTGCCCAGCCTACCTATTGTTTTAAGCTCTGAAAATACTTGTCTGATAATATCTTTTTCCAGCTAAAAAAAGGCATGGAAAAGTTACCATGATGTTTCAGAAATATATCTACCTCCGGGGGGCGGGGGGGGCAGGGGAACTTAGCCAGGTATGATGGTTCATGCAGTAATCCTAACAGGAGACCGAGGCAGGAGGATCCCTTGAATCCAGGAGGCTGAGGCTGCAGTGAGCTATTAGTGGCACCACTGCAACCCAGCCTGGGTAATAGAGGCAAGAACCTGTCTCTAAAAAAAAAAAATTAAAATTAAAAAAAAACATGATGAAGATGGATTTGTTATAAATTGTAATTAAAATCACCTTTGGAATTTAAAAAAAAGCTCGTATAGTAAAAATTTGACCAGGAACAGTGGTTCTTTAGTTCTTTCAGTTGTCTCATTTAAGAATTTTTCTGACCTCTTCCTAGGAAAAGCTACTTTTTTAATGTATGACTTCTGGGGATTCAGATTCTTGCCAAGTTTATTTGTGGATTCCCTAGGTCTCCATGTGCTCCATGTTAAGAATCCCTGGACTGCTTTTGGTAGTGATTAAACTTTCAGGCTCTAAAGATACTGTTTTAATATACTATCTAATGTTTTGATTATGAAATGTGAGCATAACTGAAAGTAAGTTAAAAATAGCAGTCAGTTCAGTATTCTTTTTTAAGTTCCTCTGTGTCAAGCAGTTCCTCTAGTCCAGATTGATCAACTCCTGCACAATTGAAATTAAGTTTTGTCAAATTATCAAGCACTTTAGTATTCACTGTGCTAAATGACTGTGACTAGAAATGTTATGCATTTGCTTTGCTGAAGTTTAGAATTTTTTCCACACGTGTTAATGACCACTCTCTGTCGCCAGGCTGGAGTGCAGTGGCATGATCTTGGTGATTTTTTTATTGCTCTATAACTTTCTTAAGATTCCTTTATAGCTTATACTGAGGAAAATGTTAGTAAGTAGCTGGTTTGTGTGTGTGTGTGTGACTCTTAAAGACAACTAGATTACCATCTTAGTATAAGGCAGGGACAAAGTGGTTTTAGTAATATAGGGTAATCCCAAGCTCAAATATCAGTTTTCTGTAACTTTGTGATTTGTCTCTTTATTATCCATTCATAAGATGTATTTCAGTTCAATTAATTGGACATTCATTGAATGCATAATATGTATTTACCAGTAAGCCAGGTGAACAAGAAAAGCATCCCCGTGTAATGGAAAACACAGTTATGAAACAAGAAATTACAGTAAGGTGTGTTATAAAAGAGGAAATACACAGGATTTACCATAGTCTAAGGATGAAGGAAAGGTATCTGGTGAGGAAGTGAGGAAGTGTTTTTTGTTTTGTTTATTTGTTTTTGAGACGAGTCTCTCTCTGTGGCCCAGGCTGGAATGCAGTGGCGCAATCATCTTGGCTCACTGTAACCTCCGCCTCCCAGGTTCAAGCAATTCTCCTGCCTCAACCTCCTGAGTAGCTGGGATTACAGGTGCATGCCACCACACCCTGCTAATTTTGGTAATTTTAGTAGAGATAGGGTTTCACCATGTTGGTCGGGCTGGTTTTGAACTCCTGACCTCGTGATCTGCCTGCCTCGGCCTCCTGAAGCGCTGGGATTACAGGCATGAGCCACTGCGCCCAGCCGAGGAAGTGTTTTTAAACTTGAAGAGTAGAGTTGGCCAGGCCAAGAGAAGGAGGGAGTTTTGGGCACATGGGGCAGCGGATATGAAAGCTGGAAGGAGAGACAGAAAGCATGGCATCTATCTAGAAATATAGTATGTGATGGATAATAGAATCAGGGTCTCATCAAAAGTAATTATTACTGTGTAATAACTGTGTTCAAGGAGTTGGCATCAAGAATTGTTAGGCAAACAAAGTGTTTCTAATTGTGAAATTCATATTTAGTCTGTGAACTATTCATCAGCGTGCAGTGTGGCAACTGTTCCTGAAGTGAGGTTGGTCATACAGTTTTTATTATGTAAAAATAGATACCTTACATTGGCATTGTGTACCAGGCACTGTTCTCAGCATATTTCATGCATTAATTTACTTAGTTCTAATTGCAGTTTTATGATGTATGGATATTAGTATTATTCCAGTTTTATAGCTATGGGAACCTGCACAGAGGGATTTACTAATTTGTAGAGCTGTGATTTGAACCCAGGCAGTCTGATTCTGTAGACTGTGGGTACTGAAGATAGATTATGCCAGAACATATCTATTCCTAGATAATAACTAGCAGTGCATGAGTTTTTATACTGTATCATTTGAAGTGGAAACATGTTTAAGAACAGGATCTGCCGGGCGCGGTGGCTCAAGCCTGTAATCCCAGCACTTTGGGAGGCCGAGACGGGTGGATCACGAGGTCAGGAGATCAAGACCATCCTGGCTAACATGGTGAAACCCCGTCTCTACTAAAAATACAAAAAACTAGCCGGGCGACCTGGCGGGCGCCTGTAGTCCCAGCTACTCGGGAGGCTGAGGCAGGAGAATGGCGTGAACCCGGGAGGCGGAGCTTGCAGTGAGCTGAGATCCGGCCACTGCACTCCAGCCCGGGCGACAGAGCAAGACTCCGTCTCAAAAAAAAAAAAAAAAAAAGAACAGGATCTAAGTGCTTAGCTTACTTGTTTTGGGGTTGTGTTTTTTGTTTGTTTGTTTGGTTGGTTGGTTGGTTGGTTGGGTTTTTTTGAGATGGGGTTTTGCTCTTGTTGCCCAGGCTGGAGTGCAATAGCACGATCTTGGCTCACTGCAGTCTTCACCTCCCAGGTTCAAGCAATTCTCCTGCCTCAGCCTCCCGAGTAGCTGGGATTACAGGTGGCCACCACCATGCTTGGCTAATTTTTGTATTTTTAGTAGAGATGGGGTTTCACCATGTTGGCCAGGCTGGTCTTGAACTCCTGACCTCATGATTTGCCCGCCTTGGCCTCCTAAAGTGCTGGGATTACAGGCATGAGCCACTGCACCCGGCCATGTTTTTTGTTTTTTTCTTTTAAGATAGGGTCTCACTGTGTTGCCCAGGCGTGATCATGGCTCACTGCAGCCTCAGCCTCCCGAGTAGCTGGGATCACAGGCATGCACCTACCATCCCCAACTAATTTAAAAAGTATTTATATATATATATATATATATATCTCTACGTAATATATATTACGTAGAGATAAGGTCTCCTTATGTTGCCCAGGCTGGTTTTGAACTCCTGGGCTCAAGTGATCATCCTGTCTCAGCCTTCCACAGTGTTGGGATTACAGGCATGAGCCACTGAGCCTGCCGCTTTGTTTTTTTTTCTTTTTTTTTTATCAGAAGTCTCTTTATTGTAATTTAATTAGAGATTTTCCTACAAACATGAGACCCTGTTTAGTAACATAGTTCACCTTAAGATGGAATGCCTCTGGTCTGGATAGCATATTCTTTTCCTCCCGCTCCCCACCCAGCCAGTCCTGGATTTGAGGAAGTTTGTGGTTCTGGTGAAAAGAGACTCTTTGCTACTCTTTCTTACCAGCAGAATATACAGTCTTGAATCACTTAACAATGGAGATACTTTCTGAGAAATGCACCATAGGTAATGTCATTATTGTGTGAACATCATAGAGTGTATTTATACAAACCTAGATAGTGTAGCCTGCTACCCACCTGGGCTATATGGTATAGTCTTGATCCTAGGCTACAAACCTAGCATGTTACTCTACTGAATATTGTAGGCAGTTGTAATGCAGTGGGAAGTATGTGTGTATCAAAATAGGAAAGGTATAGTAAAAATCTGGTATAAAAGATAAAAAATGGTATACCTGTACAGGGCACTTACCATGAAGGAAGCTTGCAGTACTGGAAGTTGCCCTGTGTGAGTGAGTGGTAGTGAATTTGAAGGGCTAGGACATTACTGTACACTACGATAGACTTTATAAGCATTGTACACTTAGGCTCTACCAAAAAATTATTTTTTTAGATGTTTCTTCAATAATAAGCCTTGGCTTACTGTAACTTTTTTATTTTATAAACTTATATGTTTAAACTTTTGATTCTTTTGTATTAACATTTAGCTTAAAACACATACAGCTGTGCAAAAATATTTTTTCTTTATATCCTATAAGCTTTTTTCTCTGTTACAATCTTTTTTAAAAAACTTTTTTGTGAAAAACTAAGACACATACACACATATTAGGCCTATTCAGTATCATCAGTATCACTGTCTTCCAGCTCCTCTTGTCCTACTTGAAGGTCTTCAGGAGCAGTAACACACATGGAGCTGTCATCTCCTATGACAACAATGCCTTCTGGAATACCTCCTGAAGGACCTGCCTGAACCTGTTTTACAGTCAACTTTTTTTTTTTTTTATAAGCAGAAGGCGTACACTCTAAAATAATCATTAAAAGTATAGTATAGTAAATACTAGGCAATAGGAATTTTTCAGTTCCATTACAATCTTAGGGGACCACTGTCTTTCTTGCAGTTCATCATTGACTGAAACTCATACAGCTCATGACTGTATTTAAAGTACCACTGAATCAGATGAATTTTAAACAATAATTTTTTTTCTCAGTAAGCCTAAAAATATATTGGAAATATCTTGCATTCATTTATATATCAAGTTGAGTTTTGTGTTTTCTTTCTTTCTCTTTCTTTCTTTCTTTTCTTTTTTTTTTTTTTTTTGAGACAGAGTCTCCCTCTGTCACTCAGGCTGGAGTGCAATTGCGCGATCGTGGCTCACTGCAACCTCTGCCTCCTGGGTTCAAGGAGCTCTACTTCCTCAGCCTCCTGAGTAGCTGGGATTACAGGCATGCACCACTACGCCCAGCTAATTTTGGTATTTTTAGTAGAGACAGGGTTTCACCATGTTGGTCAGGCTGATCTCAAACTCCTGACCTCGTGATCTGCCCGCCTTGGCCTCCCAAAGTGCTGGGGATTACAGGCATGAGCCACTGTGCCCGGCCTCTACTTTTTCAAATAAAGCACATTGTCTAGGACCCTGCCTTTATTGTTGTGGTTCAGGTAAGGGTTAAACTAAAAAGTGCTGCAAGCTCTATTCAGGGGCCAGCACCGACTGTGATTAGAGAAGTACTTGGCCAGACCTTGCCTATTTCTTCTCCTAGTTTAATTGGCAGGGCTGCTGATGTATTGACAAGGATGCCAAGACAAGAATGTACTGGCTGTTTTCTCTGAACACTTGTTTCTAGTCTGAATACTTAGTTCATGGTTTTGCATCGGAATTATCTGGGGATGTTTGTAAATATAACATTGACAGCCCAACGTATTTTTGTTGTTTTAAGAGCTCCTGATGATTTTAGTGTACACTTTGCAGAAATACTGGTCGTATGTGTGCTTGGCTTCAATGCAAAGATGGGTAGAATGGGAGACAAAAGTAAAACCATACAGCTAGCGCTGCTTTGTATATAGAATACAAAGGCATCAATGGGAACACCAAAGTGACAGGCTGGCCTGGAAAACCCTCAACATTGGTTTAGGGAAAGGTTTTTAGAGGATGATACTGGAGCTGAATTTTGAAGCGTAAGTAGAAAAGTAGAGTAGGGGGAGTAGAATGTCATTCTAGGTTAGACATACCTTACCCAGGAGATATTTGAACTAAGACTGTGTAACTTGAGTCAGCATGTCTATGCTTGGATCACAGATACTTAACTTCAAAAGTAATCTTTTAATTTGAAGTTTCTTTTCTTCAGAAGTGTAGTTCATGAATATATATTCATTACTAAAAATTCTGTTGGCTGGGTGCGGTGGCTCATGTCTGTGATTCCAACACTTTGAGAGGCTGAGGCAGGTAGGTTGCTTGAGCCCAAGAATTCGAGAACAGCCTGGGCAACATGGAGAAACCCCATCTCGACAAAAAATACAAAAATTAGCCAGGTGTGGTGGCACACGTCTGTAGTCCCAGCTACTAGTTGGGAGGGTGAAATGGGAGGATCACTTGAGCCTGGGAGGTTGAGGCGGCAGTGAGCCAAGATTATGCCACTATAGCCTGGGTGACAAAGCAAGATCCTGTCTCAAAAACCTGAAAACTCTGTTAATATGCTGTAAATATGTTACATACTAAATAGCCAAATAATAGATATTAATAAATTATTTCCCCTTCACTTACTTTTACTATTCCAATCTCTAATTCATCGGTAAGATTCCAAAATCTCACTGAATATTGAAGGAAAACTCAAATGCTTCGTTTATTTTTTTTGAGGTGTAATTCTCATACCATAAAATTGAGTCACTCAGGGTGTACAGTTTAGTGATTTTTCATATATTCACACAGTAGTACAGCATCATCACTTGCTAATTCCAGAAGATTTTTGTCACCCCAAAAAGAAAAACCCTGTACCCATTAGCAGTCACTCTACCTCCAACCCCTGGCAACCATTTACCTGCTTTCCGATTCTATGGATTTTCCTATTTTGCACACTTCATATAAATGGAATTATACAATATGTGGCCTTTTCTTTCTGGCTTCTTTCATTTAGCATGTTTTCAAGGTTCATATATATTGTAGCATGTATTAGTACTTCATTCCTTCGTAAATATTTTAGCCAAGTGTTTTCTAAATAAAATATTTTAAAAAGTGACAGTGCTGAAGGGAAGCAAGGTAGAATTTTTAGGAGATAGGTAATCTGTATTGGCTCTCATAAAACTAGTCACATTTGAAGCCTGCATTGCTGTAGAACAGGGATTTTCAACCTTTTGGCTTCCCTGGGCCACACTGGAATAAGAATTGTCTCATGGCTGGGCACGGTGGCTCACGCCTTTAATCCCAGCCCTTTGGGAGTCTGAGGCGGGCTGATCCCTTGAGGTCAGGAGCTTGAGACCAGCCTGACCAACATGGTGAAAACCTGTCGCTACTAAAAATATGAAAATTAGCTGGGTGTGGTGGCACACGCCTGTAATCCCAGCTACTTGGGAGGCTGAGGTGGGAGAATTGCTTCAACCTGGGAAGCAGAGGCTGCAGTGCGCCACGATCATGCCACTGCCCTCCAGCCTGGACGACAGAAGAAAAAAAAAAAAGAATTAGGCCACACATAAAATACACTAACACTAATGATAGATGATGAGCTTAAAAAAAAAAAAAAAAATCTGCTGATGCACCCATGAGAGGGGAGACAGCACTGTTCTCTCTTGCAGTTTTCCCTTAGCAGCCCCTTATCTGCAGACTTAAACTAGGAGCCCCTGGCAGAGTCCCACCTCCAGCATCATCAAGTGTAGAAGGAAAGTGAGAGACATTGATTGACTTTATGTCTGATTTACTAGTTTGCTAAGGCAGAGATTTTAAAGATAGAAAACTGCCTGGCCTGGCCCAGCCCATGATAGATAGGGATGGGTAAGAAGCTCCTGAGATGTTGCAGTATGTGACCTGATTTCAGACTTGTCGGATTAGAGGTTTTATAGGGTTTTTTGCTCTTGTTTTGATTAAGCTTGTTTGACGTGCAGGGTGTCTCCTACCTGTGTTCCAGCCACCTGATTTCCTTCCTCAAGAAAACTAATGTTTACTTACACTATTTAAATTAGTTATTCCCAGGGCTACTTTTATGACTTTTTTTTTGGATGCAGTTTCACATAATAACGTGGCAGGCTCGTGTTGCTAGGAAAAACTGATTCCAGCATTTAGATTCTTTGAATGTATTGTTGCATTCTTTCGGAGGCTCAAGCTATCCACATGAAGTAGATGAATTTGACTCAGTATTATTGTCCATAGGTACTCTAGTGTAACACATCAGCCCTAGTATGCAAGTTTGTGCTTATTTCAGTTACATTAAAGTCTGAGTTGTCTGGATCATTTCCTCCTCTGGCTTAGTAGTGCAGGACAAGATAATCTGAAATCACAGAAGAATAAAAAATCTGCTGAGTTATTTACTCCAGCTGGATCTCTTAAGACTGTTCAAATTTCAGACCTAATTGGTAATCTGTGAAATATTAAAGTCTCTAACTAAGCTGTTTCATTTCAGATTCTTCCCAAAACCTTGAGATAGGGGGAAAGAATCATCTTTAATGTGTCAACTCATGACTATTGAGGCAATGATCATTTTTTAAATCGAGGAAAATGCTTATTAGATTGTTGAAGCTGCTTAGAGGGGCAAAAGAAATGATAAGGCTGGTATCTCTGGTGCTTCGTATTTGGTTCATTTAAGTGTATGACCTGTAGGGATAGTGTCAAAGCTAAGGCTTTTGGACAGAAGTGTGAAATAGTTTGTAAAGATTGGGTTTGGAGTCTTGCAAGTCTTTTTTTCTGCATACTCCTGCTCTTTACAGTCACCGCCTGGCTAGGCCTACCAGTTTTGGAAATTCTTGAATTTCCTTTTTACCCAGTCAGTAATTTTCTTTACTCTGTGGGGTTGGTCTCAGGTAGTTCTGCAGTTGATCTGTTCATTAACTGGTAAGAAATGCGAGACACACTGTGGTGTCCAGCATTAGGTCTGCAAATGTTAGATACAGGCGTTGATCTCTAGGAACTAGTTTAGTTGGAGAGACAGTAAGGTAGGAAAGTGTGTAAGGGATGGCTTACAGAAGGTTCATTCCTACTGTTGTCTATTGCTGACCTCTTAATTGACAATTGACTTTCAAGATGGTAGAAATGCTGCTTTTCGTGACTAAAATGTTTTATGGCTCAGAGAGCCTTATTTCCTAATTCTCCAGCGTAAAACACTGATTTAGGGAATATGAAATGTATGTTTATGTATGGCAGGAGCAAAGAATCTGAGGCCAGACTCTAAGTTTGATTTCTAGCTCTGCCGAATAATAGCTTGGGTAACCTCATTTGACCTCTCTGCTTCTTTATCTGCTTAATATACTAATCTAGCTCTATGGTAATTGGAAGGATTAGCGTGTAAAGAACAGATCCTAACATAATACTGAGCTTTATGTAGTGCTGGTTATTACTGTTTTCTGACTTGGCAAAGATGCTGCTTCACCATAAACATAAAAAGACTGAGTGTCTTCCTAGTGTGTGGGAAAATGGTTTGTTCATTTATGTGTTTGTTTCACAAAATAGATAACATTAAATATAACTCTCTGAAGTGAGGCATAGATTTTGTGAAAGCACAGTGAATGTTCATTTACCAACAGTGAATAGCAAAATCGGATGTTTTGAGTAAATAACATTTTGATTTTATTAAAATTATATATGTAATCCATTTTCTGTGGGTTAGGTAATAATAAAGTTTATCTTTGCAACTGCTAAATTGAAGTTTTATTTTTTAATCCAAAGTATTTAGGCCCTTTCACTGTATGACTTTAAGAGGCGCCATTTATGCAGACTGTCATATGAATGGTCCTCTCCCGAAAGCTGTGCGCTATGGTTAGCCCTGCCAGAGGATGCTTACTGGGAGGGAGACAGCCCTCCAATATCTACATGCTTCCATGCTTCCTAATTTATCTCAGAGTTAGTATGCAGAGTGTGAGAGACTATTTTAATTTTTCTTTCCTGATGGTTTGGATTTTATACAAAATTATGTTACTGGCACAATTGGATTGAGAATGCAAATCTGAGCGAAATGTAACTTGTTTTTTGTTTGCTTCGCTGAAAAGTTCATCTGCTCTGCTTCCATCTGTTCTTGTCTTGCCTTACCTATTACGGAGTCCTCAGGCATTAAATTTTGTTGTGATTGCTGCATTTGAAACCAGAAGTAACCTGAAGAAAAAGGGTCGAGTAAGTAAATACATGGTAGCTATACTAGTATAGCCACTAGCTTATAGGCCAGGAAAAGTACCTGTTTATGCCCTATGGTTTTTAAAGAATGTTGATTTGTCTGTAAATCAACCAGCCTTGAGGAAAGCAGGCTACAGTATCACAGGAGTGAAAAAATGTGGACATATTAAACTGTTTTTAAGGGCTTTTGTCTTTATCAGAACAACAATATAAACATTTAGAATGTTAATTGGATTTTGGTTATTAGGAGAATGGTTAATTTTATTTAAATTAATTTTATGTATTTCTTTAATGAGCAAGTGAAAAAAACAACTTGGGAAAAAAGCAGATGCCCTTAGCAACAATTTTTCTCTTTATTTAGATATTGAACGTTGGCATAAATACCAGGATTACAGTTCATAATGTCCTTCTCCTTCAGCAGGGAAGACTAGAACAGTAATTATAGGCCTAAAGAATATTGTTACAAAAGGGGACCTTCCAGTAGAAAGCAGCATATAGCAATAAGATTTAACTCATTCTAATAATAATAAAGTGTTCAGTCAATTTTAGTGCTAGAGAGAACCTTTTAAATGTTCAAGGGGCGTTTTAGAAGGCTGGAGAGGTCAATGATTTGTCTGTGGTCACGTATCACATTGGTACAATTAAAATTGGAATTAAATTCAGATGTGCTAACTCTTGAGCGCCCCCGCCCGCCCTGCCCCGCCCCGCCCGACCTGCCCTGCCCTGCCCTGCCCTGCCCTGCACTAGGTACACCAGGCTCTGCTTAGTTGAATTTAACTGTCTAGTGTGTAATTAGCTCCTCCTTCACAAGCTCTTAAATAGAAGTTCTTTGATAAAGAGATTAGTTGACTTATATGCTCTCCTCTTTTGACTTCATTTAATCCCAAAGAGATATTTAGCTTCTTAACTTCTTTACCAGCCCCCAAACCCCTTCCTGCCCTGGTCTGTTAACTCTTACCTTTTCTTCACTTCCTTTCCTATTGAGTTTAGACTTTATTTTTCGCAACCAACAGAAGCCAGCTTGGCTAGTTTAAGCAGAAATGATACTAAGAATTATTAGGTACCTCACACATTCTTCAGGAGGGCCAAAGAAAAGAGGGAGCCAGGAACAAACTTCAGAATCACATCACGGTGATTTCACTGCTCACACTGTGTACAACACATTCTACAGTGTGTGCGGTATGATTGTTGATGTCAAGCACAGAATGCTACCACTAGAACTCTGTTGCTATCTTAGTGGTAACTAACTGCAGTTCTCTCCAGAATGGATTATTTCTTTGCTTGTGATGCACAGGGAGTGCTGCATGCACACTACCAACCTCATTTTGCCCTAAATGCTTCCAGGCAGTCCTTTTGTGTGACCACAGGTAAGTTTTTCTTTTTCTACAAGTTACTTTAAATTTTTACAATTTTCTTAATCTCCCAGCTCCAATATTATACTAAGGAGTGGGAGCTAAAGGAACATATGAATGAGTGGGGGAATTTTTTAATAGTTAACATAGACAGATGACTAAAACTACACATAAGGGCCTGAAATGAATTACCAACTTGAAAAACCAAGTACAATTTTATGAAAGAAGAAAACCCACAATCTACATCATTTTTTACATAAAATGGATTAAAGAAAAAAACAAGTTCATTAGTTTTTGCTAATAAATCTTATGATTTTAGTGTTCACCACATAAAACAAGCTTTTAAAAATTTTCCCTAATTTTAATCAGGATGAATACAGAAGAACATATCCCTACCTCACCTGCTAAGTTATATACCCACTCCCAGAACCTAAAATATGCAATGGGTTTGTTAATAGTGCCTTGAGGACCATGGCACACAGCAATCCCAGTGAACTGTGTTACTAAGCTAGGTCCTTTCTTTTCATTCAGCATTCTGAGACATCTCTGTCAAATCATTCCTGAGATACAGAGTTCATTAAGATAGACAGCTACATTATTTAAATCACTAAAGTCTTGTTTTTATTTTTTGAGCTGGTGCTAAAAAAAAAAGTTCAGGCAATGAAGTGTTATGTCATTCATCAAATCAGGAACCATAGAAAATGGAGAAGCTTAACTGCCATGAGTCTACTAATTATAGTGCTGAATATTCAAAGGACATTTTTACCAACAAGAACTTCATGAGTGTCTTATGAAGGAATAGTTGACACCCTCTTTAGCTGTGATGCCAATATTTGGAAATCTTTGAAAAAACAAAGAGGAAAAAAAGATGGAGACAAGGTTTTTAATCTTTCCAGAAAACTCAAAAAATGACTCTAGAAATAAACAAGAACATAATAGCCCTGTAATCTGGCTCTGCTCTTCATATATTAATAGTATCCTAACTCACACCTCCAGTACCTTCTCTTAAGACCTTGACTACTCAAACAATGAAATAAACTGCTGGATGCCAAGAAGTTTTGCTCTTCCTTCCAGTTAGTTAGTACCACAGTGCCATGAACAAAATAAGCAGTGAATAAACATTTGTAAGTAAATTCATATTTCAGAATCACGAAACATTTTAGAGCATGTTGATTTCATGCAGTATCAAAGATGGGCAAAATGGTTTACCATCTAATAGATAATTCCAGGTCAAAATAGTATACACCAATTTTTCAATCAAAGCAGTTTTTTTCTATGTTTATCTTAATAAGACTATACTTTTCTGGTTGCCAGTTCAAAAAGGAAAAAAAATTAATGACATTATGGCTTAAATTTACCTTTTTCATGAAGCACCACTTCACAGTTATGAAGGATTGAAAATAGCCATTTTAACTCCTGTGCTGTTTACTGTCCCTGCCAAACATTTGACATTTACTGCTTATGTAGTAAGCCGGGCCTGATGGCTCATGCCTGTAATCCCAGCACTTTGGGAGGCCGAGGCGGGCGGATCACGAGGTCAGGAGATCGAGACTATCCTGGCTAACATGGTGAAACACTGTCTCTACTAAAAATATAAAAAATTAGCTGGGCAAGGTGGTGGGTGCCTGTAGTCCCAGCTACTCAGGAGGCTGAGGCAGGAGAACGGCGTGAACCTGGGAGGTGGAGCTTGCAGTGAGCTGAGATTGGGCCACTGCCCTCTAGTCTCCAGCGAGACTCTGTCCCCCCCACCAAAAAAAAAAAAAAAAAAAGATTAAGAAACAGTCTCTGAAGCCAGACTGAATGGAGCCCAACAGCTTGGATTTGAATCTTGGCTCTGTTGTTCACTAGCTTTGGTTGATTACTCTTTGTTCCTCATTTGTAAAATGAGTATGAGGATTAAATGAGCTAATAATCTATAGCACTTAAGTCAGTATTTGGCATGGTTTGTTTTTAATTGTTACCCGAGATTTTTATTGATTCTTTGCATATCTGAAGCAGTGCTTGATAACTGCATGTGGTCCCTGCTTTTATGGGGCTTACAGACTGATGGGGAGGAAAATATCCACAGACTGCAATACAACCTAATGTGTTTAGTGGGCAAAAGAATTGGGGAGGGAGGTGACAGACAAGAAATAAAGGAATTCAGCTTAACAGTTTTTCTTCTTGCTGGGATAGCTTGTTAGTAGGATTAGTCTGATTTTTGTTCATTGTCATTGTCAGTGATTGAAATAATCTTAAATGCTGTTCCTGAGATGGAATTTACCGACCGATGAACACAGCAGATATAGTATTCCTCATAAGCTCTGTGTGGTACCTAACCATTGCATGTTTGTTCACTGAACAAGCATTTATTTAGAATTTACCACCATTTACTATCTGGGGTTCCCCTCTTCAAATAGTTTAGGGTCTGAGAAGTAAATCAGCAGTTATTGGGCGTAGTTACAGTAAGTGGAGAGGTAGTACTGAACAGGAAACTGGAAGTACAAGGGAGAAACTTTCAGACTAATTCAGACCTGAGATACATTCTGATGTATCTCAGATTATATATACTTTGCCTTCCAGAAGTCCCTCCAGCTCCCAAGTCTCCATTCCTTTTCACTGAACTTCACAGAAATATTGATCTGGTCTTGGGTTGAGGAAAAAAATTAGGATGTAGAGATTTCTAGCCCAAGGCATCTGGCCCCCTGTATTCATTATTACTTCAAGTAGAATAGAGAGTACTTACCTATTTGTTACCTAGCAACTCATAAATAAAGCTTTTCCCAAAAAAGGAATACTCTGGTCTAAAGTACTCTGAGATTTAGTCTTTGGTACCCAGAGTCTTAGAAATAGCTTCTTCCATTTTTCCTTCTCTGAATCTGTCACCTAAGAAATTGTGAGATTTAAGTATGTGGGAGTAGAGGAGAAAAGAAAGAACAAGGGAGGCGCATGTCTTGAGAACCATTATTCTCCATTTGACTTTAGGATAGGCATTTTTAGGAAGTTCTCATGGACCCAGTTAGCTTATCTAGGGGAGTCTAAGTGGTTAGGAGCAAGATAGGCACAAGAAGTGAAAGCAGAAAGGGAATACAAAATTGTCTTAGATTTGCTTGGTTTGCTTTTATTAAGTTTTCTTAAGCTATTTTCATTTTATTTACTGTTGGAATCTATAGGTCTTTTCCAAGGACAGTGTTTAGGTGGGTGCTAACCTTGCTTTGGTAAAACCAAAGCAAGGAGTGATCGTATAATGTAAGTTTAAAAAACTTAGCAAACTTAGGTACAGTAACTTTTAAGAGCATCAGTTTTTTCATTTGCAAAGGAAAGGTAGTGAAATAAGTAGATGATGTCTTATATCCACTAGGGGGTAGTGTGTACTGCCATAATTAAAATAGTTCCTTAGTGAACTCTTTACTTCATCATGCAGTTAGCTTGTTTGAATTAATTTTTGTTCATTTAATTTTTTTGACACAAATTGTTTTTTTCAAACACAATCTTGTGACTGTAGCAAACAGTAACTCTTGTTACATGTATTCCTGTTATTAGTGATGTCAAATGTTCTGACAATACTTTTTATATAGAATTTTTTGAGGGGAAAACAATGATGCTTTACAGTTTCTGTACAAAATTTTACCCGTTATGTGAAATAAGTTAAATTCTTAATGACCAGGCAGTAACATTATAACGTGATTGTCTTGTGTTTCACTGTCCAGACTACTATGGGAGCTACTAATCACTGCATGTGGCTGTTAAGTGGTTGAAATATGGCTAAATTAACATGTGGTACAAGTGTAAATTGCACAGTGGCCATTGAAGGCAATGAAAAAAGATAAAATACATCATTAATTTCATACTGATATCATGTTGAAATAATATTTTGAATACATTTTTAGATATATTAAAATTAATTTTACCAGTTTTTACTTTTTTATGTGGCTACTAGAAAATTTTAAAATACTTATGTGGCTTGCATTATATTTCTGTTGGACAGCAGTGCTGTAGAAAAAAGTCCTCATCAACCATTTTTATCTTGGTGTATCTCTAGGTGGCCTTATGATTTGTAAAGAAGTAGTGTAGTGGAGAGCTTACGCAAAACTTTGGTTCCGTTTCTAATCCCAGCTAGAAAATAGGCAGTCAGTTTTACTATAATGAGATGTTATACGTTCCTAATAATGTTATATGTTATACAAAGTCATGTAAAATTCACAGGACTTACAGATAAAATGAACCAAAGGGTATGCACTTGAAAATGTCCATTGATGATAATTAACTTTTTTTTTTTTTTTTTTAAGAGACGAGGTCTCACTATCACCCACGCTGGGGTGCAGTGGTGTGATCACAGCTAACTGTAACCTCGAACTCCTGGGCTCAGGCTATCCTCCCACCTCAACCTCCCAAGTATGCTAGGACTACAGGTGTATGCCAGCATGCCCAGCTAATATTTTTAGTTTTTTTGGTTTGGAGAGATGAGGTCTTGCTGTGTTGCCCAGGCTGGTGGTAACATTTTTTAAATGCTCACTTATGGGTCCAAGTGCAGTGGCTCATGCCTGTCATCCCATTGCTTTGGGAGGCCAAGGCGGGAAGATTGCTTGAGGCCAGGACTTCGAGACTAGCCTGGGCAACATAGAGAAACCCATCTCTACGAAAAAAAGTGATAAATAAAAATGTCCACTCGCACATAGAGGGTGAACTTGCAGATTTTCATAAGTAATTTACAGTTGTGTAAGTAATGAAGAATTGACTTGCTTTATTAGTGATCCCAAAAAAGGAGCCCTGTTTGTTTTATTTTATACATTTTTCATAATTTGTTTTTTCTTTATTATATATTTTTTTCTATAACACAAACTTTGCCCAGAACCCTATTTGTTAATATTTTAGAGTCACTTAAAGATGTAGTGACAGGTTGGAGTTTACAGAGTAGGTAACATTGAGGCATCACCCAGTTTTTTAACACTTATTTTTCAGTAATGAAATTGGCAGTTACTGAGTTATCAGACAGCTCTTGTTTGAGATGAGCTAAAAGATATACAGTTGATACTACTGGTCATACATTGCAGTTTGTGTTTCAGATAATATTCTAAAAAACCTAATCATTGTAGACAGGATGCACTGGGATATAGATAGTTACTAACTGTACCAACTTTTCTCATACACAAATTAGTACTCTTTCTAAGAATACTGTTTATTATCCAAAAATTTTACTGCATATAATGTAATCATTGCCTTAGAGAAGAAATCTAAGACCTGATACTGCTTCGTACTGAGCACAAATTATTTTTCAACTTAAAAATAAGAGTCCTGGTTAATAGAGATTGGTTGACAGAATGTCAATTGTTATAATTTACTAACTACAGTATAATTTACTGTAGTTTTGAGTCTAGGTTTTGCTCTTCAGGTCCCAGTAGATCTATTGATAATTAGATATTTGATTCCTTTTAAAAATACTTGTAGGCCGGGCGTGGTGGCTCACGCCTGTAATCCCAGTACTTTGGGAGGCCGAGGCGGGCAGATCACGAGGTCAGGAGATCGAGACCATCCTGGCTAACATGGTGAAACCCCGTCTCTACTAAAAATACAAGAAAAATTAGCCGGGCATGGTGGCAGGCGCCTGTAGTCCCAGCTACTTGGGAGGCTGAGGCAGGAGAATGGCGTGAACCCGGGAGGCGGAGCTTACAGTGAGCTGAGATGCGCCATTGCACTCCAGCCTGGGCAACAGAGCAAGATTCCATCTCAAAAAAAAAAAAAAAAAATTCTAGCATTACCTATTGTATGCATTCTATAAGATGAGATACCTTCCTTTAGACTTAATTTTGTTGCCGTTTAAAGCCATACCCTACTCCTTTACCAACTTCCTTGTCTTATTTTAGTAACTAATTTCCTGAACATAGTCTACAGTACTTTCTGTTATGCATGGCCCTAAACTCACTTCTATTTGGGATTCACTCTTTGGACTGCTTTTAAACATAATAGAATCACAAAATGCATTTAAGGGTTTTTCTGTTTTTCTGTAAACAACTATGGCCTTCCTATGTGATCTCATTTGTCAACTCTTTTTTTTTATCTTTGTAGAGATGGGGTCTCACTGATGCTTGCCCAGGCTGGTCTGGAACTCCTAGCCTCAAGTCATTCCCCTGCCTGCCTCAGCCACCCAAAGTGCAGGGATTATAGGCATGAACCATGGCGTCCCACCTGCAATGTAAATTTCTTATGCCAAAAGATAGATAAGGCTGGGTGTGGTGGCTCATGCTTGTAATCCCAGCACTTTGGGAGGCCAAGGCGGGCAGATCACTTTAAGTCAGGAGTTCGAGACCTGCCTGGGCAACATGGTCTCTGCTAACGGGCAACCCCGTCTCTGCTAAAAATGCAAAAATTAGCCAGACCTGCTCGCTTGAACTGAGGCTGAGGTTGCAGTGAGCTAAGATCGTACCACTGCACTGCGGCCTGGGCAACAGAGCGAGACTTGTCTCAAAAAAAAAAAAAAAAAAGATAAGTGAAACAGCAGGAAGTTTAGCCCTTTACTTCTTCACTTAAAGAAATCATACTGTACTCTGTCTTTCCACCAAAGAATATTGTAAAACCAGAAGGTATTTTAGTTAGTCATGTGTTGAATAGTAGCCGGAAAGATTTTATTTCCTAACCGGTTTTTGCCTTTTTAGGAAAAAAATTGACATCAGTTTCTGTGGTTGAGACTTTTTCAGATGCTGCCATTTGAGACTTGTTTCATTTAGTTTGGATTTTATTCCTTTTTTCCCTACCACAATTTATGCTGTGAGTTTGTTAGGGAAACCAACACAGTTTAGTGAAATAATTAGGCATGTTTTTGTGTCAGTCCATTAGAACTTGAGAGCAGCATATATTATAAGAACTATTTCAAAATGTTTTCTACATGCAAAAGCTTATTTTAGAATGTGTTCCGATTAAATCTAGGCTTGATCAGGTCACATGATGTGCTTAATATGTACATTCTTGACAAAGAATATCTGATTTTGAGGGTGAACTGAAGATGAGAAAGTAAATGCCATATCTATCTCTGCCACTGTGCACTGAGAGTGATTTTGAAGCTATTTTGGGATATGCTTTTGGAGGCCCTTCTGTAGCTTTTTATAGTAGATATAGAGCTGCTACTACTTTGTGTAACTGGTGAGTAGTGGATTGGGACTCTTGGGCCCTGGCTTTCTTTTTTTTCCAGTCAACCAATTTATGGCTTTCTAAAGACGTAAAGATCTGGGGTAAAATTAAAGGATGGAGGTGAGGAGAGCCCAGAATTCAAGGAATTTTACCATCCAGTTATTTTCTCATTCTTCTACTCCTGCTCTTCATCCCTAATATCTTAACTTTTTCCTAAAAAATGAAGACCAGCCTCTTTTGTTCTGGTCACAATGTTAAAAGACTTCCCAAGGTCAGAGGCTTCATTATTGCCTCTTGAGCTTTTTAATGCTCTAAAAATGTTTTAGTTTGAACCTAAAGAACGTGTCAGTTTCTCACTTGCTCTTATATTACCATGATCAAAACAAAAAACTAGTCTTTTTTTTTTTTTTTGAGACGGAGTCTCGCTCTGTCGCCCAGGCTGGAGTGCAGTGGCCGGATCTCAGCTCACTGCAAGCTCCGCCTCCCGGGTTTACGCCATTCTCCTGCCTCAACCTCCCGAGTAGCTGGGACTACAGGCGCCCGCCACTTCGCCCGGCTAGTTTTTGTATTTTTAGTAGAGACGGGGTTTCACTGTGTTAGCCAGGATGGTCTCGATCTCCTGACCTCGTGATCCGCCCGTCTCGGCCTCCCAAAGTGCTGGGATTACAGGCTTGAGCCACCGCGCCCGGCCCAAAAAACTAGTCTTAAAATACCAGAGACATTACCTAAAATGGCCATGGGTTTAATTAACACATTTTGGGGAAGCATTTGATTTGTATTTACATCTTATGACTATTTCAGTATATTACTGTGCTGAGAGAGAAGTTGTTTGTTGTTGTTATTGTTGTTTTTAACATACGCCCTGTAGCTTGTGGAATGAAACACTTTAAGATGTATTATTTTTCTTAGGTGAAGGCAGTGTAAATAAAATAATCTCATTTATTGTTTTTCATACCTAAAAGCTTATTTAAGTATGATTATTTTTCTGGTTAAAAATAAATATAAGTAGAAATTAGACTTATTTTCCCTATACTTGAGTGGCTCCTTTTGTTTTCCTTCCATAATGTGCACATCCTGCCTTGAAAATAACCCTGCTTTAATGATGTTAACGATGAAATTCTGATAGTTTATTTTCCTCTCTTTATAACATCAAAGAGATTCAGAATTCAGTAAATATTAATTGAATTATCTATTGTGCCAGGCAGTGATCTAAATGCTGAGGATATAGCAGTCCATAAAACAGACTCAAATCCGTCCTCTCATGGAGCTTAAATTCTGAACAAAATAAGTAGAAATGAGATTTGTTAGTAGTGCTGTGGAGATAAAGCTGAGGAGTGGGGATAGGGAGTGTGCAGGATAGGGTGGAATGGGGTTTGCAATTTCAGTTACGAGGGCTTCACTGAGAAAACATGAAGATCTTAGGAGCTGAAGGAGCAAGCCATATGGATATTTTGGGGAAGAAGAGCAAGTGCAAAGCCCTTGAGGTGAGAGGATGCCTGGCAGGTTAAAGAACTACAAGGAAGCTAATTTTTGTTTGGAACAGAGAAGGTAGGGGATGGAGGGAGAATAGCTGAAGATGAGTCAGAGAGGTAGGTGGAGTGAGGGCATCATATAGAGCCTCTTTTGGGGGCCCATTACAAGGACTGTGACTTTTTTTTTTTTTTTTTTTTTTTGAGACGGAGTTTCGGTCTTGTTGCCCACGCTGGAGTGCAATGACATGATCTATGGTCACTGCAACCTCCGCCTCTCCGGTTCAAGCGATTATCCTGCCTCAGCCTCCTGAGTAGCTGGGATTATGGGCATGCGCCACCACGCCTAGCTAATTTTCTATTTTTATTAGAGACGGGATTTCTCCATGTTGATCAGACTGGTCTCAAACTCCTGAACTGAGGCGATCCACCTGCCTCGGTCTCCCAAATTGCTGGGATTACAGGTGTGAGCCACCGCACCGGCTCAGGACTATGACTTTTAAAGGGTCTGTGGGTAATAGACCTGCGAGGGAGGTAGTGAGGTCAGAAGCAGGAAGAACAGGTTAGGAGGGTGTTGTTGTATGCCAGGTGAGAGCTGATGGTTGCTTGGATCAGAGGTGTAGCAGTGGAAGGGTGAGAAACAGTCCTATCATGGGTAGAATTTGAGGTATTTAAAAAAAAATTTTTTTTTGCCAATCAGGCTAGATGGTGTGTGGCATATGAAGGAAAAGGTGGATCATGTGGAAAGATGGGTTTGCCAATAACTGACATGGGGAAGTCTTTATGGGAGGAGCAAAGGTTGTGGGTAGGGAGATCATGTTAAGTTTGGGATGCTTATTAGACATTGAAGAGCATATATCGAGCAGGGAGTTACAGAGGCAAGAGGCACAATCAGGGGAGAGGTCTGGGCTGGATATGAATTAGGGGAGGCTTCAGCTTATAGAGTCTATTTAGTGTTTAAATTCATTGCATTACATGAGATCACTGTGGAAATGTATAAACAGAGAGGAAGCCCTGGGACAGAGCCCCAGGTGCACTTCAGTGTTGCCATGGTGGGAGATAGGAGGAAACCAACAAGGAAACTAAAGGAAGCTGCTGCCAGACAAGGAGGAAGACAGCCATGAGAATGTGGTGATAGGAAGTTAGATAAAGCTTTGCAAAGAGGAAGGAGACCAGCTGGATAAGATGTTGCATTTAGGTCAAGTAAGATAAAGATTAAGCACTGGACATTTGATTTAACCTTGTGGAAATCATTGGTGACCTTAACAAACAAGTTTTGGTGACCTTAACAAACAAGTTAGTGATAACTACAGCTTGATTGAAGGGTGTGTTCAAGACAGAAGAGGAGGAGAGAAATTGGAGACGAGCAATTACAGATCTTTTCAAAGAGGAGCAAAGCAAGGGGCAGTAGCAGTAGCTGTTTGGGTGAGTGGGGGTAAGTTTAGTTTTCTCCTTTTATGGGAACATAACAGCAAGTTTGTGTAGTTTGGGGAAAGATCCAGTAAAGAAGGGAGAACTGATGATTCAGAATAGGAAAGAGATGCTATTCAGTGTCCTTGAATAGTTGAGAAGGAGGTGTAAAAAGTAAAGTAGGGCCGGGCACGGTGGCTAACACCTGTAATCCCAGCACTGTGGGAGGCCGAGGTGGGTGGATCACGAGGTCAGGAGATCGAGACCATCCTGGCTAACATGGTGAAACCCCATCTCTACTAAAATTACAAAAACTTAGCTGAGCGCGGTGGCGGGCGCCTGTAGTCCCAGCTACTGAGGAGGCGGAGGCAGGAGAATGGCATGAACCCAGGAGGCGGAGCTTGCAGTGAGCCGAGATCGCGCCACTGCACTCCAACCTGGGCTAAAGAGTGAGACTCTGTCTCAAAACAAAAAAAAAAAAAATAAGCAAAGTAGAGGTTCCTCTTCAAAGACTTTCCTCCCCATCTAATTAGGAATAAATAGTAACTTCTCTTAGAAGCAAAATTTATTCAAAGACCTGTGCTAACATTCTTAAATATCTGCTAACCATAATAAAGAAATCAATATACTTCATGTTCTTAGCTCCCACAGTTTAGCCTAAATATTTGCCCTGGCATGCTTATACTGCTGCAAGCAAGCAGTAGGTCATAGCCTGTTCCTCTTCCTTTTTACCTTTCTCAGCATTCCACAAGTTACTTCCTCCTTCCTGTGTTCCCCTCTACCTGTACTTCTTTTAAAAGTTCTAAGTTGCTAGCCAATCAGGATAAATATAGAATGCGAGGTCCCATTCGAGCCAATGGAAACCGGACACAGCAGTAGGGTGGACGCGTCAGGTTATAAATGACCCTGTCTCCTTTGTTCAGTGTACTCTCGTGGCAAAATTCCTGGCGAGTGTACCCTTTCTGCAGGAAGTAAAAATGGCCTTACTAAGTAAATTTATGTTCAAGTGCTATTTCTTTACGGCACTGAGGAACAAACATTTCAAGCCAGAGATAAGTAAGATCTAGTGCTCAAGAAGACCGATTGGCCCTAGCTAAGAGTACGTGGCATTTCATCTATACAGGAGAAAAGCCAGAGCGTATAGGTGCAGATGCAGGGAAATGTCCAGATGCTACAGTGGGAACTGATGGAAGTATCTAACTTGTCCTGAAATAGGAAGCAGAACATCAGCCACAAGTGAGAATAGGGATTGAGATGCTGGAGGTTTGAAGAGAGAAGGGAAAGAATAATACAGTTATTTAGGAGAGAGGGAGAATGATGAAAGAGACAACTAATGATATGTTTGTTGGGAGTATTAAGGGTTCCTCTGAAGTTAATTGTCAATTTTAGACTAATCAGCATTGTTAAATATATTTCTTTAGCCCTGTTCAGGTACCTGGGCCTCTTATCTCCTTTCTTTAGTCCATTACATTTTTCAGAGGGGAAGTTTTCAGTGGGTTTAAAAACTTAATTTTTGGCTGGGCGCGGTGGCTCAAGCCTGTAATCCCAGCACTTTGGGAGGCCGAGACGGGCGGATCACGAGGTCAGGAGATCGAGACCATCCTGGCTAACACGGTGAAACCCTGTCTCCACTAAAAAATACAAAAATCTAGCCGGGCGAGGTAGCGGGTGCCTGTATTACCGTATTCCCAGCTACTCGGGAAGCTGAGGCAGGAGAATGGCGTAAACCCAGGAGGCGAAGGTTGCAGTGAACTGAGATCCGGCCACTGCACTCCAGCCTGGGCGACAGAGCGAGACTCCGTCTCAAAAAAAAAAAAAAAAAAAAAAAAAAACTAATTTTTGGCCGGGTGTGTTGGCCTATACCTGCAATCCCAGCACTCGGCGGGCAGATCACTTGAGGCCAAGAGGCCAGCAGGGTGATACCGTCTCTACTAAAAATACAAAAATTAGCTGGGCGTGGTGGTGCATACCTGTAATCCCAGCTATTCCAGAGGCCGAGTTGGGAGGATCACCTGGGTCCAGGGAGGTCGAGGCTGCAGTGAGCCAAGATCTTGCCACTGCACTCCAGCCTGAGTGACAGAGTGAGACCCTGTCTCAAAAACAAACAATAAAACATCACCAAAAAAACCTAATTTTACTTTTTAAATTTAAATAGCTTGGTTTTGGTTGAGTTTAGAGCAAGTTGCCTTACTTAAGCTGTGTAATCCTAATGTTACTTTATTTTCCTTCAGTAAAATATCAGTTTTATTAACCTAATTTTATTATCAACATATTTGTAGACATTTGTAGCCAAAATGTATGACAGCATCATTGGTATTTGCTTGCAGTTGCATTCAGCTGGTTGTAATTATTTAAATGGTAATTTTTTTGAATTTTGCATTTTATAAACTAAATAAATCCTGTTGGAAGATCGGAGATGTTCTGTTATGCCTATTTCCAAGAGATGAACTTTCTTTCTTTTTTTTTTTTTTGAGACGGAGTCTCGCTCTGTCACCCGGGATGGAGTGCAGTGGCCTGATCTCAGCTCACTGCAAGCTCCGCCTCCCGGGTTCACGCCATTCTCCTGCCTCAGCCTCCGGAGTAGCTGGGACTACAGGCGCCCGCCACCTCGCCCGGCTAGTTTTTTGTATTTTTTAGTAGAGACGGGGTTTCACCGTGTTAGCCAGGATAGTCTTGATCTCCTGACCTCATGATCTGCCCGTCTCGGCCTCCCAAAGTGCTGGGATTACAGGCTTGAGCCACCACACCCGGCGAGATGAACTTTCTAATTTTACTTTTGGTGTCTAGTAAAATGACATTTGTTTCACAAATGTGTTTGTTTTTCTGTTGTAGGAAACCCAGCGTTTGCTGGCAGAACCAGTTCCTGGCATCAAAGCAGAACCAGATGAGAGCAACGCCCGTTATTTTCATGTGGTCATTGCTGGCCCTCAAGATTCCCCCTTTGAGGGAGGGACTTTTAAACTTGAACTATTCCTTCCTGAAGAATACCCAATGGCAGCCCCTAAAGTACGTTTCATGACCAAAATTTATCATCCTAATGTAGACAAGTTGGGAAGAATATGTTTAGATATTTTGAAAGGTAAGTGTTATCTTTATCAGCATATGCTATTATTAAGCTTTCTCCTTTTTCTCTTAAGCATTCCATGTTTAGAATGTAAATATACAAAGACCAGAGAGGTCTGCGGGAGGGAAGTGAAGCAGGTCTGGGCCTGTTTTTTCATGCTTCATCATACTGGGCCTGTTGCCTTCATAGATAAGTGGTCCCCAGCACTGCAGATCCGCACAGTTCTGCTATCGATCCAGGCCTTGTTAAGTGCTCCCAATCCAGATGATCCATTAGCAAATGATGTAGCGGAGCAGTGGAAGACCAACGAAGCCCAAGCCATAGAAACAGGTATCTAATATTTATTCTCCTTCACACCACTTCCACTTTTACAAACAAATTTGTATTGCCACTTAAACTTCTCTAAAGTTTCTCTTGGCAAGGAAAATAAATAGAAAAAAATATATATTGTAATGAGTGAGATCCTGCTTATAGTATGTAAATACCTCTTATAACAAAATGGCCTGCTATGGGAACCCCCCCAAATTTAAAGACAACCTGTAATTGGGAGATCTTGGAGTCTCTTGTAACTACACCTGGTTTAACAAATAATGAGTGTGTACCATTTATCTAGTTATATGTAAAGAACACTGGAAAACTTTTGAACTGTTTTTGTAACCCATTTGATGAAAGTATTCAGCTGTTTATGGCTAGAGAATTTGGAGTCAAAAAGCTTCTGCTACAGATTTTAAGAAAATTAGTGGGGAGAATTGTGTATCCAGAAATGGACAACTTGGTTCATCCTCTTGAATTTTCTAGAACTTCTGAATTTTATTGTAGTGTTTTGGTAATTGGACATATACAAAATCTTTCAGCCCTGATCCAATTTATAGAAAAAGGCATGAATTTAAGAGATTACAGCATGGCATCTCCATAATTAACTTAATAGTGTTTGTTTGCCATTTATAGTTTGGAAAGTAACATATTGAACTAAGTAAAATAATAATCGTGCGTTTGTTTCTGTCTACAGCTAGAGCATGGACTAGGCTATATGCCATGAATAATATTTAAATTGATCCGATCATCAAGTGTGCATCACTTCTCCTGTTCTGCCAAGACTTCCTCCTTTTTGTTTGCATTTAATGGACACAGTCTTAGAAACATTACAGAATAAAAAAGCCCAGACATCTTCAGTCCTTTGGTGATTAAATGCACATTAGCAAATCTATGTCTTGTCCTGATTCACTGTCATAAAGCATGAACAGAGGCTAGAAGTATCATCTGGATTGTTGTGAAACGTTTAAAAGCAGTGGCCCCTCCCTGCTTTTATTCATTTCCCCCATCCTGGTTTAAGTATAAAGCACTGTGAATGAAGGTAGTTGTCAGGTTAGCTGCAGGGGTGTGGGTGTTTTTATTTTATTTTATTTTTTTTGAGGGGGGAGGTAGTTTTATTTTTAATTTTATGGGCTCCTTTCCCCCTTTTTTTTTGGTGATCTAATTGCATTGGTTAAAAGCAGCTAACCAGGTCTTTAGAATATGCTCTCTAGCCAAGTCTAACTTTATTTAGACGCTGTAGATGGACAAGCTTGATTGTTTGAACCAAAATGGGAACATTAAACAAACATCACAGCCCTCACTAATAACATTGCTGTCAAGTGTAGATTCCCCCCTTCAAAAAAAGCTTGTGACCATTTTGTATGGCTTGTCTGGAAACTTCTGTAAATCTTATGTTTTAGTAAAATATTTTTTGTTATTCTACTTTGCCTTTGTACAGTTTATTTTACTGTGTTTATTTCATTTTCCCAATGTGACAATCGTATTTTAAAATTAAAACTATGGAACATTCTGTCTTGGTCTTCACCATCTGACAAATTGAATGGCAAGAGGTGGATTTCGCCAGTTTCTTTTCGCTGATGCAGATTTGTGTTAAGATAGTACTGAATGGAGTATTTATAAACTGGCCCTGAGCATGCATAAAGCATCAGTATCTGACCTTTTTTTAACCTCCTAGGAATTTGAAATAAATGTGTTTGTGTTGTCTGATTAGACGATCATTGGTGTCTTGCCACAATGTTTAAAAATTACTGTACAGGAAAGTCACAGCAAAGATAGCAGTTGTGACTGACATGTAGGACTTTCACAGTTGTGCCACATTTTTGCCTAAAATTTGGGTTATGACGTTTTTCTTGGTTCTTGTCTGAAAATTTCATCTGTAACCTCTCATGTGTTATTAAGAAACACTGATCTGATAATCATTTGGGATTTGCTGAGGCATTTGTGAGTCTTCCTTATAAACCTGATGAGCAGATCTCAAGCATCCAGCTTGCGTGTCATCAGAAAGGTTTATTCCTTTGAGAGTAGCAAGTCCTCAATTAATGATTCTTGCTTTCATCCCTCTAGTATTTGCTATGGGAGCTCCTTTTATTCTTTAATTTGGAATTCAGTAATTTTTCTTCTTTATTGACAGAATTCCTCCCTTCACAAAACTGTTCTTTCCCACTTCTCTCCATATCTAATTCCTGATTCTTGTAATTTTTAAGTCATAAATGTAGCCAGTCATAAATACATAAATGTGTTAACCTTTGGGTTGGAACGTTGTCTCTTGCAGTTTAAGGTAATGGATATTGTAGCCCATCTGAATTTTCTTCACTCTTTTTCTCGTAATTCTGGAGTTTCTTCAGATTGTGGTGTATTTTATTGTGCTCCTATGTAAGATGAAGAATTAACTATTAAAATTACATTTTCAACATACAAAAGCTTTTGATGACTGGTAACTGGTATCCTTCCAAATAAATGCATTGCTTGGTAACAAATGTTAGCTTAATGCAGACTAAAATTGTTAACCCTAATATTGTAAAATTTGAAATAATAACAGCAGTCGTCATAACAGTTCTTGGGTTGTTTAAAGGGTGCATTTGACTATAGCTAAGGAAACTGAATCTCACTTTAAAAATGAACCACACAAAACTTCAAGAAACGAAATAGAGATCAACATTTACTGCCTGTAGTATCGCTCATGGTTATAGCTAGTATCACGTAGTGATTTACAAACCATGAAATTCCAGATTTAAATCTGTTGCACTACAAAAATATGGCTAAATGATGTCTGCTAAATTTGTGAGTTACAGAAGTACAGAAATAAGTCATTTTCATTTCAAATGCCGTGAATTTCTAATTTCATGGTATCACATTTTTTTCCTTTGCAGTTTTGGTAAGAATCCCCATTGCTTTGATAAGACTTTCTTTCTCAACCAGTGGGATGAAACAACTGCCAGTATGTTCACTGAGCCGCCTTAGGACTTAAGGGGCTCTGGGAGAGGCCAAGGCAGCAGTTGAAAACTGCAGCTTCACCTGGCCTTTGGGCCTGTTTTCCCTGGCCCACACAGTTTGGCTGGTTAAAACATTCTGAATTTGATGCTGACATTTTTAAAAATTGGGAGATTTACATGAAAATGCAGGATTCTGGTAACTTTCGAATGAGCTTAAGATCTGGCAACAGTAAACCTGACCCACCTTCGTGCATGGGACTTAACTGAGAGGATCTGAGTAGCAAACACCGTAAGAGCATGTCATGTCTTCTTACCAGCTACTCTCCAGTTGGCTAGAGTCTCCTCCAAGCACACCTGCTAGTCCTTCCCCCTTGTAAGCCTTTGACTTTGTAATCCCTGGGCTAAAGGAAACATTATTCAACAAAAGTGTTTCATGTTTGCCCACTAGTTGTTGGGGATCATTAGGTGGTGAGTTAATGGCATGGAGCTTTCCTTTGGGACCTTTTACTCTAATGGGGAAGGGGGACAGACAAATAGTTGTAACTCTGTCATGGAAAAGGGAAGTGACTTGGACAGACTTTTGGATTCAGGCCAGAGGAACATCTCCAGGCAGAGGGAACAGAACAGCAGCATCTGCAGAGTTCTGGGAGAGAAGAAAAGAATCTGAACATTAATAAGCAGCTTCCTGAAAATCGACTGCCCAGGCCAGGCACAGTGGCTCACGCCTGTGATCCCCAGCACTTTAGGAGGCCGAGGCAGAAGGATCACTTGAGTCCAGGAGTTTGTGACCAGCCTGGGTAACATAGCGGGACCCAGTCTCTATTTAAAATTGCCTGTTAAGAGGCTTTTCTAAAATCTTGAGGTGTTGATAGGAGCTTTATGTTTTTTGACTTTCTTGATTTGTTGTAGTCTACTTTGCTGTGATTTGCTTGTGCTCTAGTTACCCTTAGTCCTCTCAAAGGCTGTCTAGCAAGATATTAGGTCTAAAGTAAAGTCATCTCTTGGTATTTGTCTGGAACTGTTTCTAGGACTTCCCTTGGATATCCAAATCCACAGATGCTCAAGTCTCTGCAATAAAATGATGCAGTATTTGCATACAATCTACACAAATCCTCCCGCATACTTTAATATTTAGGTTACTTATAATACCTATTATAATGTAAGTGCTATGTAAATAGTTACACTATTGTTTAAGGAGTAATGACAAAAATATACATGTTGACTACAGACAACGTTTTTTGGAATATTTTCTATCTAGTTGTTTGAATCCATGGAAGTGGACCCATGGATATCGAGGGCCGACTGTATATAGAACCTTACTCTACACCAAGAATGTACTTGTAAAACAATTTCAAAGAAGCACTTACAAATAAGATTAAATACAAACCAGTAGATAAAAGCGACAGGTGCTATGGTGGTTTTGTGGAGAATGGGGAAGGAAATCTATCCTACAAGACATTATAAACACAGTGACCTAAGTGGAGCTAAATGGGATCATGGAAATGATAGGAATAGGCTTTATTTTTCTGTTAAATGATTCAGGAACCTTTTTTTTGGCTGCTCTAGCCACTTTTTTTTTTTTTTTTTTTTTTTTGAGACAGTCTCACTCTGTAGGTTAGGCTGGAGTGCAGTGGCACAATCTCGGCTCACTGCAGCCTCTGCCTCCTGCATTCAAGCGATTCTCCTGCCTCAGCCTCCCTAGTAGCTGAGACTACAGACACCTGCCACCACGCCCGGCTAATTTTTTGGATTTTTTAGTAGAGATGGGGTTTCACCATGTTGGGCCAGGATGGTCTCCATCTCCTGACATCATGATCCGCCCTCCTCGGCCTCCCAAAGTGCTGGGATTACAGGCGTGAGCTACCGCACCCGGCCCCGCCACATCTTTTTTTGTTAGTTGCAGTAGCAATACCACCTTATCTAGAAAAGCTGGCCAAAAAAAGAAAATACTATAATAGGGTACCTAAATTATTGCTTTATATAAGAAAAATGTAATATATGAATAAGTACTTTTGGGCTGGGATGATATTTCATTTAGCTACTTGGTATGCCATCCATCTTAGGGAATTATATGAAGGTTTATATTTTAAATAACATAAAAAGCAAAACATGCTGAATGTAATAATTTGAGAGAAGTGTAAATAATAAAAATCTGTAATCTACCACCTGGACTGGTAATATGTTGTTTGTTTTCTTAACTATACACTCACCACTGCACTAGTCTCCATTTTATCATGGAAATTAGGTCTATTCTAAGAGTTGGCTTTATGGTACTAACTGGGTAACTTGCCATTAGCTGCCATGATGGGAGCTGGACTAAAATTTTTCCTGTTAAGTGTGGAACCGAATATTAAGAGTTCGGGTCTCCCCAGCCCTCTCCCAGTTTCATCTTTGTCACCCTTGAGCTGATCTCATTTCATGTATCTTGTATGGCCCTGTTGGGTGGCACTCCTAAGTGTATGAACGTAGACTTGATACCAAGCTGTGCTTCTACTACTGATTTGATCATGATTTTTTTCAGTTTCTTGTGGATTGTAGAAACATATAACTGCCTGAACGTTTAAAGTTCCTTGTAGTAGAGCATTTTATAGTGATCATTAAGGAACTTTTTCTTTCTGCCAATCACCTTATCTATGGGGACAGAATGTTTTAGCAATTAGAAAAGATTTAACCCCATGTTACCAACTAGTAATAGCATATTTCCTTTTTTTTAAGACTCCTGATCCATCTCACCATATGACTGCTTTTGACATAGTTCCATGATCTATTAGTAAATATCGATAGTGCTTAAGTTTTATTATAACCTAGTGAGTTTACAAAGTCTTCTGGCTTAAGGTCAGGAGTAGATATCAGATCTGGCAAAAGCAGCTTAGATGTGATAGGTTGGTTGCACTAGATTGAACTTGGCCCTGTTTCCCTTAGGTTTTAGCAGGATGCATTAGGACTGAGCAACCAAGTAGGGCCAAGTTCTTGCAATTCATGTTTTTTTCTTCTAAAACAGTAAATATTTTGGCCTTTGTGGGCCACAGGTCTGTCTCAACTACTGAATTCTGCCATTGTAGTGAGAAAGAACCCATAGACGATTTGTAAACAAATGGGCATAGTTTTTTTTTTTTTTAAACACCTAAAACATTAAAAAAAATTTTTAACTTGAAGGCCATACAAATAGGCAGTGGGGTGGGGTTTGGCCTGTAGGTTGTAGTTCTCTGCCCTGCTTTTCTGGCACCGATTCCTCACTGCTCATGTCTATTTCCCAAAACATTTTTTAAACCATACAGGCCTTTAAAAACAAAATCTAAAATCTGTACAACCTCACTTTAAGTGACTAAGCTTTTTCAGTGTATGCAAATGCGTGCATAAAACAGGTAGTTCTGTCTAGTGTTCTGCCTTTTTCAATCACTATTGAAAGGATTCTCCTTGTGGCAGCACATAGCTCTTTGGTAACCACGAAGTATCCATTAAATAGATTGCCATGACTTAATGCCATTTGAATATTACATTGGTACCAGTTTCATTAAGTCCAACAACACACATATCTGACCATAGTTTGGTTGTGCAACTTGTGCATTTGTTGACTAGATTCCCAGAAGTGGAACTGTTGGGTGAAAGGGTATGTATGCAGCTGTGATAAATACTACTCAGTAGCTCTCCGACAGGGTGTATCAGTTTCCACACTCAGATCCTTACCCGAATGTCATTTCTAATGACTATAATATCTAATGACTATAATATTCCACTATATGGAAATTAACCATTACAATCCCTTTGCTGCTGAGCATTTTATTTTCATGGCTTTCCACTCTGGTGCCTTGTCTTGGTATGTAAGTCTTTGTCCACATTCCTGTAGATAAGTTGAATTCCTAGTATATTTAGTCAATAGGCATGTTTCTTAAGGTTGATAATGATGGCCAAATGAAAAGTATTTTACTAACTTAAGGAATGAATTTGAGTAAAAGCCGAGAAACACAGAAAAATTTACTTTCATTGTCTGATACTGATTAGCATCAGGAGAGTGGCAGTCTACATATTGGGAGATGTATGTCAAATGTTACAAAAATGCATTAATAATAATATCAGGTATCATAATTTGTTGAAATCATATCAAGGTGGAAGAATTAAAGAATAGTTCCCTGGCTAAAAGACATTGAACCTTTTGAGTGTTTAGGTCTTTGCTATAATGTCTTGCTAAAATAGGCCTTAATGGCCCTCTCATCTTACTGCTCGAATTTAGCCAGTGGCACCAGTCAGGAAGGTATTAAAGTAGCACCAGAGATAGATTACTTTTCATCCTGACTTTTGTCCTACAGCTCCATAAAATATTACGCATTTCGTGGAAGAAATCACATCTACAAATAAAACCGTATTGCTTTTGAAGATGATACAAGCCTACATATAAAAAGCTGTAAAACCTTGAAAAATACTAAAGGATGTAAAAACACCAAGATAAGCCGGGCATGGTGGCTCATGCCCATAATCCCAGCACTTTGGGAGGCTGAGGCAGGCGGATCACAAGGTCAGGAGTTTGAGACCATCCTGGCCAACAAGGTGAAACCTCGTCTCTACTAAAAATACAAAAAAATTAGCCCAGCGTGGTGGCAAGCACCTGTAATCCCAGCTACTAGGGAGGCTGAGGCAGGAGAATCGCTTGAACCCGGGAGGTGGAGGTTGCAGTGAGCCGAGACTGTGCCACAGCCTGGGCGACAGTGCGAGACTGTCTCAAAAAAACAAAACAACAAAACAAAACCACACCAAGGTAAATCACTTATCTCTACCCCACTAGAATATAAACTCCTTGAGATCAGAAACTTGTTTTTTGTTCTTATCACAAATACTAGGCATAAAGATGCTTGTTATCAAACAGCAAATGCCTTAAAAGACCTGTAGGCCAGATGAGGTGGCTCGTGTCAATTAGCCTAGCACTTTTTTTTTTTTTGAGACGGAGTCTCACTCTGTCGCCGGGGCTGGAGTGCAGTGGCCGGATCTCAGCTCACTGCAAGCTCCGCCTCCCGGGTTCACGCCATTCTCCTGCCTCAGCCTCCCGAGTAGCTGGGACTACAGGCGCCCACCACCTCGCCCGGCTAGTTTTTTATATTTTTTAGTAGAGACGGGGTTTCACAGTGTTAGCCAGGATGGTCTCGATCTCCTGACCTCGTGATCCGCCCGTCTCGGCCTCCCAAAGTGCTGATTACAGGCTTGAGCCACCACGCCCGGCCTATCCTAGCACTTTTGCAAGGGCTGAGGCTGGAGGACTACCTAAGCCTGGGAGTTTGAGACCAGCCTGGGCAACACAGCCAGACCCCATTTCTACCAAAAATAAGGTCAAGAGTCCTGTAGAGAATTCTTATCCTCCAAAGTGAAGACAACACTGCAAAGGGCCAAGTTTCTCATCCCCTCCAACTATTAAAACCCTAATAAAAACTAAATGACACTTGAACAATACTTTTACATGAAGATTCTACAGTTGGTCTTGGATAGCAGTTTTAAGAAATGTAATGCCGATGCGGGTAGGGAATGCCTTAGCCACTTATGCTTTTAAATGGAACTGCAATAATAAAAGTGATAGTAGTGCAGAAAGTATCTGTAATGTATTAGAATTCTAGAGTAAGTCAAGAGCTCATATTCATTAAAATAATGACAACTCCATGCGGGTGGGGAGAACAACAATAAAGCAACCATTAGACTGGCAACATTAAGATGGAGAATATCCATCAGGAGAATACTGATATCTTAGTGGTAAGCAGTTCCTTTTAACCCAGTAATTCCACTAGTAAGGATCATACAAATGTACCACTAGGAAGAGATAATGGATATGATCATCAATGGGAGAACAGTAAAGGTGTTACTGTGGAATTCCCGACAGGCTTCCACTTGGAGGGGGAATATTTGACCAAAGTTGAAACAACCCATGGTGGGCACATAATGCACTATGCCCTGAAAGGTATACGTTTCCACTGGGTGTTTATACATTTCAAAGTTAAAAGCATGCACCTTACCCAAAGTTTCAGAAAGCTGGTTTGCAAATCTGAGTTCGTGTGTGTGTGTGTTTTTCAAAAAGCCATGATCATTTTTTCCATTTTTATTTGATGTTTCCAAATATAAAAAAGTCAAGATTCTTACACCAATTATCTCAAATGAGACCATGCAAAGCAATTCAGTGTGTACAACAATCATTTTTCCCCTTCAGTTCTGCTGCTTTATACAACAGTGTGATTGACAGAAAATTGGATGGCATGTGCTTGGTTGGAAAATGTCATCCATTTACAAAATAACAACATCATGCAGGACAGTTCCTACTTTGTCTGCAAGTCAATTCACAAAAAACTACTTATTTTCTGTTTTTTATTTGGGAGCCACATGGAACTGAAAAATTTCACTGCCCAATTTTATTCAACTACCCCATCAAAAAGAAATCACAAATGACAGTCCCAACACTGCAAATGTTGGAGGGTTGAGATAGTAGACACTATTTGTTATACTCAGTAGAGTTAACTATATATAACAGAAATAAATCTCCCTAGGGCCTTTCCTCTAATTTTGCTAGACTGGGTTCCAGGAGAATCGTGAAGAACCCCTCATGTAAAATTTGAAGTGTAAAAACTGTATTGTTGCATTATGCAGATTTTTGCTAGTTGCATAGACTAAAGACAGTTGGTTTGCTAAATGGCACTGAAAATCCTTAGCGAGTGTCACTATTCAGTCCAAATGTTTCTGACCAAAGAAAATTATACAACAATATTTATAGGCTAACTTTAAAGAGATGGTTGACATTAATACTGTACATATTTTACATGTCAAATACATAGTCCAAGAGTTTATAAAACAAGTTCATGCATTATTACCTTATTACCTCTAAGAATATCATGTACAAGATAGGCACTCCCCTACCCCCCAGTACTTATGACAGCATTTCAGGTGGAAGCAGTCTTATATACAAAAACAATCCAGTTTCTCTGCTATATTAAGTATATAATTTAAGGAAATTTCAGAGATTACTGACCAAAAAAATATTTGAAGATAGAAAGCGTCAATTTGTGGGATTTAAAATGTTTCCTGTATAAAAGAACACCCAGAATATGTAACCTCTGTACAAAGAAAAAATATAAAAATTCTGGATGATCACGTTTGATCACACTACATACTTTAGAATGAAATGCTGCTGGTTAAAAGTTTTTCTGCTTTACTCATTCCTTTGACAACATTAATTTGTGAACATTTATATTTAGTTCAGCTGTATTTATGGCACGAGATCTCATTTTCAAAATGGCACTAATTTTCCTTAAGTGTAACAGCACTCTATTTTTAGCAGTAATTTTATTTTTAAAGGTTAATTTGTAGAACAAATGTTTTAACTATACTTTTTTCTACTCTATACTCCCCAGTTACAATATTTACAAAGGGCTGAAGTCTACATAAAAAAAGATCTTTGACTGGGCGCGGTGGCTCATGCCTGCAATCCCAGCACTTTGGGAGGTCAAGGTGGGTGGATCATGAGGTTAGGAGTTTGAGACCAGCCTGACCAACATGAAGAAACCCCATCTCTACTAAAAATACAAAATTAGCTGGGCCTGGTGGGAGGTGCCTGTAATTCCAGCTACTCGAGAGGCTGAGGCAGGAGAATCGCTTGAACCCGGGAGGCAGAGGTTGCAGTGAGTCGAGATCGTGCCATTGCACTCCAGCCTGGGCAACAAAGGGAGTCTCCAAAAAAAAAAAAATCTTTTACTTTCCCCCATCCCTCATTTTAGTCAAACTTCTCCCACCTCATTTCTGCCCTGGTTGGGGAAGTGCAAGAGTTTCAGATAAGGTATCTTACTATGTGTTTTAGATGGGATTCTGGATTTTAAATGAGTATAAAGTAAAAGATTTAATTCTTAGTTCAGGTATGTTCCAGTGCCTCGAAAGTTAGTTATGTGACAAATAGTACCTGTTGACAACCTAGAAAAGATGAGACATTCTAAGGTGCCCTAACAATCTTCAGTCTCTAACAGCTGAACAGGAAGGCCATTTCACTCAACTGTGATGCAGTCATCACTGACTGGCATTTAGAGTTAGATTTCAAGACTCCACTCCTGTGGGGGGCCACTAGATTAAGTAACTGAATACATTTTAAGAGCAATGTACATTGAGGGAAACACGGTTCTAAGGTATTATGCGTAGAAAGAGTATCGATAATGGGAACTGGCAACTGAGCATGCTGAACCAAATTCCATGAATACAGTTTTCATGTCTTTACTACATGCATTTTGCTAATATTTCCCTAAAATATTCACCAACTCTATAGAGTTATACTTTGTGTTAAGGTACTATTGAGTTATAAGGGAAATAGGCATATCAGGTAGCTAGTGACATAATACCAGTTGTGAAAATTCAGACAAATGAGTCAACAAATCCCCAAAAATGGCAAATTAAGCCCCGTGACAAAATAACTTAGTGGCTCATACAGAAATAGCCCAAATCTGGAACTTTTGAATTAAAATTGTAATCCTGTAAAACAAGTTTTGGGGTGCTTGGATTTCTTTAATACCAATAATATTTTTCATTCCCACCACAGATGGATCTGCTGAATATGCTAATGCTGCGAATGAGAAAACAATTTTGGGGGAAGTATACTCACAAGTAATCTGATGACAAAATAAATCACAGACTGAGGTCAAGTGGACAAAAAATTGAAAATATGCTGTGAGAAACAGATAACCAAAATAATATAGGGGTTTGCGGGGTGTGGCACAGTTAAGGCATCTAAAAAAAAATTCCACATGGCTTTGGCTTATTGAAATATTTTACACTATTTTTTTTTTTTTTTTTTAATTTTGAAAGCATCTGAAAAACATGCAAATTGTTTGAAAACCTTGCATGGCAAATTCAGACAGTTTGCAAGCGTCATTCAGATGTTTGATGAGGAAAACAAGCCTCTCCCCGTGAGACTGCACATGGTGGCAGAGGCCTACCCAGTTCTCTCTATCTTATACTACTAGATGGCAACCCAGAGGTCTGTGCAGCAGTTACAAACAAGGCATTATTATCTGGAAGGGAAGGGACCGTAGAATTTCCGTTGGCTGGGGAACAACCCAGCTTTAGCTTTTCCAGATACTCTGCATGTACAGGTTTATGACACTGGAGAACTTTGATAGCATCTTCTACTTTGAACCACTCTCTCTTCCTTCCTAGAGAAAAGAATGACATTGGTTACAAGACAGTCCATTTTAAAAAGTAAACCATGTAAGTAATGTCCACTTACTCCCTGACAAATGACTGGGACAACAACATGCTGGGGAAGAACTAAGATGAATGTGCATCTCTACATTTCAGTTACCTTCCCTGCTCTAAATGAAGTGACCAGAAATAATCTAAGATGGAAACTGGACACAGAAATATAGCATCTGACTTAACAGTATTCAGAAAACAAAAGGGAGCTTACTTATATTAACATAATCTTCCCAACCTTCTGTTAGAATAGAGTATTCAGATATCAAAAGGGAACTTACCAATATTAACAGAATCTTCCCAATCTTCTAATATTTCAGTGACTGTTAGAACATAAACATATGTTCTATGCTTTCGGTCTTGGTTCTGCTTGAATATAAAAAGCAAATGCATTTTAATCTACAGGAGCTAGCCACTGACACATTTTCCAAGGGAAAAAATTAGTCTGCCTTACTGCTGATTAGTATAGCATATTTCCCAGCACAAATATATTCAGTTGTACAGTCCAGCACGAAAGTGATTTTATATAAGACAAAACATTTAAAAGTTAAAAAGATAGAAGACTAGAACTACAGCGTCATCACTACTGGTGGTGAAATTGGCTCTCCATACTACTTTTTTTGTAGAAGTCTGAAGATGTTGCCCAGGCTGCTCCACTCCTGCCCTCAAGGGAACCTCCTGCTTTGGCCTTCCCAAAAACTGAGCTTACAGGTATGAGGACCCAGCCTCCAGTACTAAACTTTTAACACTGATTTCTGTATATCTGATGTTATTTTCTTTTTTTTGTTTTGAGAACAAAAAAAAGTCACCCAGGCTGGAGTGCAGTGGCGCGATCTCAGCTCACCATAATCTCTGCCTCCTGGGTTCAAGTGATTCTCCTGCCTTAGCCTCCTGAGTAGCTGGGATTACAGGTGTGCGCCACCACGCCTGGCTAATTTTTGTATTTTTAGTAGAGATGGGGTTTCACCATGTTGGTCAGGCTGGTCTCAGACCCTGACCTCATGATCTGCCCACCTTGGCCTGCCAAAGTGCTGGGATTACAGGTGTGAGCCACCGTGCCCAGCCTATCTGATGTTATTTTCATAAAGAAAATCTTAAGAGTTGAATGGAATCTTATTAAAATAATAGACCTGCATTCCCATAGTTTTTATCCTATCCCCTCTTCCCTGGGGCTAATCATGACAACCTTTCAATGCCATGGAAAACTGCTTCCTTTAGGACCTTTGTAAGAGCAAACAGCACCAGTTCCTTTAAGCACTCCTCCTACACAGGCCTATCAAGGTACACATAAACAACAGTCCATAGCCTGGCGCAGTAGCTCACGTCTGTAATCCCAGTACTTTGGGAGGTCAAGGCGGGCGGATCACTTGAGGTCAGGAGGTCGAGCCCAGCCTGTCCAACATGGTGAAATCCCGTCTCTACTAAAAATATAAAAATATTAGCTGGGCGTGGTGGCGCATGCCTGTAATCCCAGCTACTCAGGAGGCTGAAGTGGAAGGATCTCGAGCCCAGGAGGTGGACGTGGCAATGAGCCCAGATCATGCCACTGCACTCCAGCCTGGATGACAGAATGATACCCCATCTCAAAAAAAAAAGAAAAACAAACAAACAAAAAAAAAACCATAAATAAATAAAACAGGCACCCGCTTGTTTCTAGGTTAAAAATTAAACAAGTTAGCCTTCTTTGCCATAGTCCACAACTTTAGATACTTGTCCCGATTTTGGCCACAAACAACCTGAATAATCTACTCAAAACAGTGGGTTTTTATCGTTGGGAAGGATATTTTTATATCTGAGAAGGAATAAAAACAATAAATTAGAGGCAACTGTCACTTAACACATCATTATTTTTAAGCATCAGTTGTTTTATTTCTATGTCTGACAAATCAATACATTTATTATGCTACATTCACAAATTCATTAAAATCACTGGGATGAATGGGCAGGGCAATCCAATTTTCCCTTATACTTTCTAAGGGGAAAGGTATTTTTTGACTGACATGTCCTGGTAAACAGTATTTGTAAAGCACTTAATACTGTTACCTTCCCATATTATTTAAGCTTTATTTATAATGTGAGATGTTTTCTTCAAAAACCTTGTCAGCTTACTGACAAATATGTTATTTGTAAAAACCTCAATATGTTTTTCAGTTTAACCAGGAGATGGTGCTATTTAACTGGGTGAAGCAACTGCTGAATTCTGGAAAAGACTGAACTCTACCTGAATGACTTTTCTCTTTTTTTTTTTTTTTTTTTTTTTTTTTGAGACGGAGTCTCACTCTGCAACTTCCACCTCCCAGGTTCAAGCAATTCTTCTGCCTCAGCCTCCCAAGTAGCTGGGACTACAGGCACACATCACCACACCCGGCTAATTTTTGTATTTATTTCGTAGAGACAGGGTTTCACCATATTCGCCAAGCTGGTCTTGAATTCCTGACCTCGTGATCTGCCTGCCTTGGCCTCCCCAAAGTGCTGGGATTACAGGCATGAGCCACCACACCCGGTCAACTTTACCCTTAATAATTACTGTATTCTGGTAAAAGTCATCAATTCTACCAAGTGCTATAGAATCGGGATTTTTTTCTGATTTCCTAAGGCTTAAAAATAAAATTTATATGGTTCATAGTACTATAAAGACTGAACTAAGCTATAAATAGTACTCTGAAAAAAAGGAAAGTGACCATGTTTCTGGTATACTCTGTATCTAGGTCTGAATCTTGGATGAAAATACATCTGGACCTCCTTTCTCCCTGGCTTCCAAAGAGTGCCTATCACATTCAAATTCCCTCCCTGAAAATTCTATTCTGCCTTCAGTAATAAGAGAATATATGAAAGAGAATTGTGTTCTTTTAGCATCTGTTCTATGTACCTGAGATTTGTATTTTCATACAATCCTTTAAGTCACTATGTATTTCATACAATATTATTTGCTAAGGGCAATGGGGACATTTCCAGATAAAATACATGAGACCTAAGCCTTTAGGTCATACTAAAAATATTGTACCTCCTAAAATATCTATACCCTAAATAGTCTACAGTGGATTAAGAGAAACATTTCAGTATCAGCTCCACTGTATTGTCAAACAGAAGTAATCACTACATAATAATGCTGTATAAAAGTGATGTTGGTCTTTTACGTAGGCCTTCGTGATCGTTTGGTAGTGTGGAACAATGGCGCTGTCGTGGCACAGCAGAGCAGCTCTGAAGATGCAAAGATACATGAAATAATTCCAGAACATGCTGGAGCGTTATTTAATGGAAAACCGCTTGGTTAAAACCTGACACTCTTAATGGCATTCTGGGTGTGGACGATCAGCCAGTGAAGATAATGAATGTCGGATGTCACTGACTAGCAGCTTCATTTTGAATGAGGGTCGCTGTCTGCCCATTGATAAGAGGCCAGATTGTCTTGGAAGTTCCAAAGTTGCAACGATTTCTGGCTAGTGCCACGAGGTTTACTTGACTGTTGTATGAAAAGCTGATGAGAAAACCATCCAGAAAAAAGCTCTTCGTTTTACAAACACGAAAATAAAACATGTAATTTGGGGGGGGTGGGGGGAGTGATGTCAGCTGGGTGCCGTGGCTCACGCCTGTAATCCCAGCACTTTGGGAGGCCGAGGCAAGCGGATCATAAGGTCAAGAGATGGAGACCATCCTGGCCAACATGAAGAAACCCCGTCTCTACTAAAAATACAAAACTTAGCTGGGCGTGGTGGTGCGTGCCTGTAGTCCCAGCTACTCAGGAGGCTGAGACAGGAGAATCACTTGAATCCAGGAGGCAGAGGTTGCAGTGACCCAAGATTGTGCCACTGCACTCCAGGCTGGCGACAGAGCGAGACTCTGTCTTAAAGAAAATAAAAAATATAAGTAAATAAATAAATAAACAAACAAACGTGATGGCATATGAAAAAGTGGCTTTTACTTCCCTCCCTCCCTAATCCTGGACTGATGCCTACTGCTAGTCTGACAGAAATGTCTGGTTCAGGCTGCTGCCACATTATTTGGTTGGTTAGGAAGAAATCATTAATTCTATTATCAGCAAAGTGAAGATTACTTTTTAACTCACCTCAAATATGCCCAGAAGTCTGCCTAGTTTTCCTTTGACTCCAGCCTATTAAAAAAAGATAAAATATAAAATGTTTACCTTTTTATAACAAAATGTATATAAATACAACTTATACTCGGCTATTAAATCTAAATACAATACCTCTCCCCATATCAACTCACTATCTTCCTGCTTCTGTGAAGTTTTTATTGTCATTTACTTCATAAGTAGCAAGGACTGATCAAAAATTAGTATTTCTGGCTGGGCACTATGGCTCATGCCTGTAATCCCAGCACTTTGGGAGGCTGAGGCGGAAGGATCACTTGAGGTCAGGGGTTTGAGACCAGCCTGGCCAACATGGTGAAATCTTGTCCCTACTAAAAATACAAAAATTAAGGCCAGGTGTAGTGGCTCATGCCTATAATCCCCAGCACTCTGGGAGGCTGAGGCGGGTGAATCACCTGAGGTCAGGAGTTCGAGACCAGTCTGGCCAACATGGTGAAACCCTGTCTCTACTAAAAATACAAAAATTAGCCAGACACGTTGGCACGTGCCTGTAATCCCAGCTACTTGGGAGGCTGGAGAATCACTTGAACCTGGGAGGCAGAGGTGACAGTGAGCCAAGATCGTGCCACTGTATCCCAGCCTAGCAACAGAGCAAGACTCCATCTCAAAAAAAAAAAAAAAAAATTAAAATTAAAGTTGCGTCAGGCAACAAAAAGCACTGCTGCACCCATCTCCTTGTCTTAGTGTTATGTAGCAAAAGGCCTTGTTTTTAAAACTCCGAAACAGAATTTGTGTGAAAGAACATCTCACCTCCTCATAAACTTCCCTCACGGCTGCACCGCCAGGTTCCTCCTCAGGTTCCATTCCTCCTCCTGGGACAATCCACTGGTCTGGGTACCGGCTGCTACTCACCAGCAGCACCTGTAAGGTGAACCGCAACTGTATACTTCCAGCCTGAGAAACATTTCATATATAAACAACATTCTCAAACCTCTGCAAGGTTGTAACTCTACTCTAGATTAATCCATTTTAAAACTTAATTAAAATTATTAGGGGTACGCATTATACCACAAAAATGCAATTAACAATCTTTGTTAAACACCATCTCTCTGAAATCAGAATTAACATTAACATGGTCACACTACCAAATCACCTGTATCTAATAAAATAAACTACCAGATTCAATTGGTAAAACTCTTGAATTATTGGATACTAACAAAGGATAAAAACAGAAACTTGGCTTATTAGCCAGAGTTGTATGCACTGAGATCTATGGTCACATAAGTTTCTTTAGTTATGGAATATTCCAAATTTAAGGACATGACCATAGGTAGGTTTCCTTGTTTCCTCACCTAGAAACTAAGAATACTAAAAAGAAAACAGATTTAGGAGAAAGAAATGGGGAAATGCACCTAAAATCGATTCTTGATACAGAGTGCTTGTTACTGTTATGATTAGGTGGCAAGAAGCATCCTTCATATTTTAAACCTGCATACATGGGCCAAAGTCACTTCATTCTGCTAACAGGCAGCTATCATTTATGATCTAGAACAGGACTGGCAATCTGCAGTTCACCACCTGTTTTTGTACAGTCTGCGAGCCAAAAGTATTTTTACATTTTAAAATTATGTGAAATTCAAATTTCAGTGTCCAGAGATGGAATTATTAGAATCAAGTCACACTTACTCATTTTTACATATTGTCTATGGTTGTTTTAGTGATGCAACAGCAGAGTCAAAGTAGTTGCGACAGAGACTGTGTGGCCCTCAAAGCTTAAAATGTTTATCTGGCACTTAATTTGGAAAAGTCTATGGACCCCTTACCAAGAATAGTATTAAGACTGAAATGTGGCTGGGCATGGTGGCTCACACCTATAATCCCAGCACTTTGGGAGGCCGAAGTGGGTGATCACCTGAGGTTAGGACTTCAAGACCAACCTCGCCAACATGGTGAAACCCCATCTCTACTAAAAATACAAAAATTAGCTGGCGTGGTGGTGCCTGCCTGTAATCCCAGCTACTTGGGAGACTGATGCATAGAATCATTTGAACCTGGGAGGTGGAGGTTGCAGTGAGCCGACATTGCACCACTGCACAACCAGCCTAGGCTGGTTGGAGAGTGAGACTCCATCTCAAAAAAAAAAAGACTGAAATGTACAAACTGTTACAAAAATATCCTATTATCTTAGACAAGTATCCTAGAGTTTAACTATTTAACAGGTAATGGGTATTACATACCCATCTTTTAAATGAATACTTGGCTGGGCGCGGTGGCTCAATGCCTGTAATCCTAGTACTTTGGGAGGCTGAGGTGGGCAGATAACCTGAGGTCAGGAGTTCAAGACCAGCCTGGCCAACATGTTGAAACCCCATCTCTGCTAAAAATACAAACAATTAGCCAGGCGTGGTGGCAGGCACCTGTAATCCCAGCTACTTAGGAGGCCGTGGCAGGAGAATCACTTGAACCTAGGAGGCAGAGGTTGCAGTGAGCCAAGATTGTGCCACTACACTCCAGCCTGGGCAACAGAGCTAGATTCTGTCTCAAAAAAAAGAGACAGAGCTAGATTCTGTCTCAAAAAAAAAAAAAAAAAAAAAAATATTTGTGGGCTAGCTTATGTTGAACTTCACTAAAGTTAAATATCAACTCGAGGTGAGCGTGGTGGCTCACGCCTATAATCCCAGCACTTCACACCTATAATCCCAGCACTTTGGGAGGCTGAAGTGGGCGGATATCTGAGGTCAGGGGTTCAAGACCAACCTGGCCAACATGGTGAAACCCCATCTCTACTTAAAAATACACAAATTAGCGACCGGGCGCGGTGGCTCAAGCCTGTAATCCCAGCACTTTGGGAGGCCGAGACGGGCGGATCACGAGGTCAGGAGATCGAGACCATCCTGGCTAACACGGTGAAACCCCGTCTCTACTAAAAACTACAAAAAACTAGCCGGGCGACGTGGCGGCGCCTGTAGTCCCAGCTACCCGGGAGGCTGAGACAGGAGAATGGCGTGAACCCGGGAGGCGGAGCTTGCAGTGAGCACTCCAGCCCGGGTGACAGAGCGAGACTCCGTCTCAAAAAAAAAAAAAAACACAAATTAGCTGGGTGTGGTAGCACATTCCTGTAGTCCCAGCTACTCAGGAGGCTGAGGCACAAGAATTGCTTGAATTCAGGAAGCAAAGGTTGCAGTGCGCTGAGATTGTGCCACTGCACTTCAGCCAGGCCAACAGAGTGAGACTCTGTCTCAAAAAAATAAAAAATAAAAATCAATAAACCAATTTGAACAAAAGTGTCGACAAAATTATCTCAGTATACTGCCTTCAAGTAAATTTAAACAGTTCTTCCTGGAAAACACATAGGGTTTATCATGAAGTTTCATTCCCAGTGTAGATAGAGAGGATGATGACAGACAGGGTCTCACTCAGACATCCAGGTTGGAGTACAGTGGCACAATCCCTGCTGACTGCAGCCTTCACTTCCCGGGCTCAAGTGATGTTCTCACTCCAGCTTCCCCAGCAGTTGGGAATACAGGCACCCACCACCAGGCCTGTCTTAATTTTGTACTTTTTTTTTTTTTTTTTTTTAATGGAGTCTCGCCCTGTCATCCAGGCTGGAGTGCAGTGGCATGGTCTTGGCTCACAGCAACCTCCGCCTCCTGGGTTCAAGTGATTCTCCCATCTCAGCCTCCAAAGTAGGTGGGATTACAGGCACCTGCCACCACAACCAGCTAATTTTTGTATTTTGAGTAGAGAAAGGGTTTCGCCATTGTTGGCCAGACTGATCTCAAACTCCTGACCTCAAGTGATCTGCCTGCCTTGGCCTCCCAAAGTGCTGGGATTACAGGTGTAAGCCACACTGCCCAGTCTGATTTTTGTATTATTTTATAGAGGTGGGGTCTTGTCATGTTGCCTAGATAGGTCTTGAAACCCTGGGCTCAAGTGATCTTTCCACCTTGGCCTCCCAACTGGGATTACAGGCAAGAGCTGTAAGGTTTTTTTTTTTTTTTTTTTTTTTTTTTTTTTTTTTAATGCATGCCGCACCTCTATCTGCCCTGCTCCCTCCCTGCTGCCAGGAGCTGCTGGCCTTTAAGAGTTCACAGCCAGCACAGAAGACCTCTCCTATTTGACTAAGTTACCAGGAACTCAACTTTTCCAAACTGGCAAGTTTCAAGCTGACAATTAGCAACTCCCACCTTTCTCTCAAGCCCCCAAAATGCTGAGTTAAAAGAGAATATCTATTCAGGCATGGAACCCCTCATTAGAAAAGCAGCATTCCAGGCTGGGCATGGTGGCTCACACCTGTAAACCCATCCTAGCACTTTGGGAGGCTAAGGTGGGCAGATTTCTTGAACTAAGGAGTCTGAGAACAGCCTGGGCAACATGGCAAAATCCCCTCTACAAAAAATACAGAAATTAGCCATGCATGGTAACATGTGCCCGTAATCCCAACTACTCAGGAGGCTGTGGTGGAAAGGATCACATGAGCCCAGGAGGCCGAGACTACAGCAAGCTGTGATCATGCCACTGTACTCCAGCCTGGGCGATGGAATGAGACTATCTCAATAAAAAAAAATTTAGAAAAATAAAAAAAAAGGGGGGGGGGTGGGGGGAGCTATTACATTATCATTTTATGCCCAGATGAGACTTTATAGAAAATCAGAAAAAGAAAATTAAAAATCCAAAAGTGCATGCAAGGGTCTCTAAGTTCAAATTCCACTTTAAACAGAGAAACTACAAATCAGATTTCAAAACCTTCGTATTTTATTCAAAATTGGAGGCTTACAGAGGATCTATGGCCAACCAAAGGCACTGGCCATCAAGACTGGCAAGTGAGTGTAAGTTTTTAAGTTAAATAAAAATGTTAAGGGTTTGTCTCACATCATGGGAAAGTAAATAGCAACTACTGGTCCGGACTGCAGAGTTACAGGCCTCTTGTTCTGGTCACTAGGTATGAGTTAAGGATAAACTGGTTTCTATTGCCTAGATGAAATTCTTGTTATACAATTCTATGCTAAGCAACTTCCTGGATTACCTTAATAATGGGACATAATGCAGGTGACTAGCCACCTGAAAAGTACATCATCACTTAGTAAATAGTAAATAGGGAGTTTCAAAATCATCCATATTCAAAATGTTGCAGTCCTGAATAAATGAAATGCAAAGTCTCATGTATCTAGGTCAATGACTATGATGTTTCCAGTTCTCCAAGACAGAGAGCTAAACTACAGGAGATTAATAATGGTGAATTAGTATAAGCTGTGTCTGCTTTTCTGAAGAAACATTTTATGCTTCAGATTTTTTTTTTTTTTTTTTTTTTTTTTTTTTTTTTTTTGAGACAGAGTCTCGCTCTGTCGCCCAGGCTTGAGTGTAGCGGCGTGATCTCGGCTCACTACAACCTCCGCCTCCTCGGTTCAAGCAATTCTCTGCCTCAGCCTCCTGAGTAGCTGGGATTACAGGCTCCCGCCACCACGCCCAGCTAATTTTTGTACTTTTATAGTAGAGATGGGGTTTCACCATCTTGGCCAGGCTGGTCTTGAACTCCTGACCTCGTGATCCACCTGCCTCGGCCTCCCAAAGTGCTGGGATTACAGGTGTGAGCCACCGCGCCCGGCCTATGCTTCAGATTTAAAACCAAACCTGCATCTACATGACATCAGCATGACTAAACTTTTCTTCTAAAAGTCAGTAACATGGAACCCTTATGTGTCAACATCTCTCTTTCATAAATTACTTTTTAGACAGTCTCATGAAAACAGTATATAAATTTGATAAGTGATTTAGCATAATCTAATAATTTATGGTGTAAGAATCCCTTGATATTCCAAAAAGAAAATATTTGATCAAACCATTATCTTCAACTGTTTCTTTTCTTTTTATTTTTTTAAGACAGTTTCGCTCTTGTTGCCCAGACTGGAGTGCAATGATGCAATCTTGGCTCACTGCAACCTCCACCTCCCTGGTTCAAGCGATTCTCCTGCCTCAGCCTCCCAAGTAGCTGGGATTACAGACATGCGCCACCACGCCCAGCTAATTTTGTATTTTTAGTAGAGACAGGGTTTCTCCATACTGGTCAGGCTGGTCTTGAACTCCAGACCTCAGCTGATCCACCCGCCTCGGCCTCCCAAAGTGCTGGGATTACAGGCATGAGCCACCACACCCAGCCAAATGTATCTTTCATAAATAAATAAATAAATAAATAAATAAATAAATAAGTCAATAAATTTGAATGAGTAATTATCTCATTTAAAGGTTCTCATTTAAAGGTTGCTCACTGCAACCTTTGCCTCCTGGGTTCATTTATCTATGGTCCAGAAATGATTCACATCTGAACTACTAGCTTAAGGCAGATTTGCTAATATCCAACTTTTGGTGATGGCAGTTTTGAAATTCAGTAATAAGCACTTGTCTACTCATCTAAATTGACAAACCTGCAGATAGAATTGGGCTCCTCTGGGCCCTTGATCTGCCAATTAATTCCAGTCTGTCCCAAACTCTGCTTTTGAGCTTTTCATGCTTTTGAGGCTCTAAAGCTAACACAGTCACCACCAGCATCATATGGTTAAATTTAAGGTTAAATAAAATTTAAAATTCAATTCCTCAGTGCAGTCATATTTCAAGTGCTCGTCTCAAGGGTCACATACTGGACATCTACAGCCAATGTAACTGTTAGTTATTTATCCACTTTTAATTTTCATGCAAAACCTTACCACTTTAAAATGTTTTTCAAAAGAAAATCAGAATCATGAAAATGGGCTAGCAGGAAAGAAGCATCATGCACATGGTATCCAAACTAAATCTATTCACTTTCATCTTTACAATCTTCAACCCCTAGAAAGATAGAGAACAGACTGACTCCTGTCAAAAAGTAACAATTCCGCACAAGTTCTCCACCTTAAAGAGAAGCACTATGGAGAAAGAAGTTGCTGATTTTGCTCCTTATCTACTAATTGTGTGATACTGAACAGGAATTGTATGTGATGAAAAGATACTGAATATACATCTTTCCCTCAAAGAGCTTATATTCTTGGAGGTACGGTTGGAGTAAAGTCACAAAGAATGCTCAGTATTTTGTCTAAAAACTGCAAGAACACATACATCTATATAAATCTATATCACGATAAATTGTGGACAAACGATTTAGCCTAATCCAGTAACTTATCACCCACGAGTCCCTGGACATCCCAGGAAGAATAAACTTGGTTAAACCAGTAACTTCAAATATATCTTTCCATAAAATGATCACTTTAAATGGGTACTTAATATCTGAGACACAGAAATGACTGGTCATCTAAACAACTAGCTTATGAAAAGAGGTCTTACATAGATGTGATGGTGACAGATTTGAAAGTCTGTTTCATTAAGTACTTGCCTACTCATCTTGAATAGTTCATTTGGGTGTTCAAATAAGGGCCAAGGTCACATTTGGGGTGGGGGAAGGTGGGGAGAAGGCAGTGACTAAGAGTGAGCAAGAACCGAGGGATACACTCCAGATAAGAGAACAGACTGGCGTATGTCTGCCAGGGTGGAAAAATATGAATAGCATTAGTAGAGAGAAGGACAATTAAAACAGTCCCCTATCTGCCCCCTACCCCAATAATAATGAACTGGTGGTTTTTAACTTAAGGCCAATTAGTGTGATAGCAAGGCCATCCTGTGATTATCTGGGATCTGTCATGCACTTGGAAGCGGTCCCCAGCACTAGATCTAGACCAATACAGATGAAAAAAGGTTGGTATCACACTGGAGCATGTTTATATTTTAATTAGGCAGACAACAGAGGACACTAACAACTGTTTTTAGGCAGGTGGTTGTGATTAAGATGAAAACATAACTCAGTGTTTCCCTAAGAACCCCCACACCTGCTCTTTTGTCCAGTGCTATATGACCATTTCTCTCTTCAGAAAAACATTTCACCAAGTTAAAAAGCCTGGGATTATAAAAGAGAAACTGGGAGTGGTGGTGAGGAGTTGCACCGTAGTGGCGCACTGTCACTCCAGAACTATCAAGAACTCAAGAATTACAGCTTTTCTGTTGAAGTCACTTGGAATCTGTTGAAGATGAAATCATCAATGTAGATTTTTCTGGACTACATTTTTATAGAACTACTAAAGTAATTCACCTTGAAAACCCAGTTTTGTAAAGAGCATGCAAATAAAACAGTCCAGCCAGATGCAGTGGCTCAGGCCTGTAATCCCAGCACTTTGGGAGGCCAAGGCAGGAGGATCACTTGAGGTCAGGAGTTCAAGACCAGCCTGGCCAACATGGTGAAACCTCGTCTCTACTAAAAATATAAAAAGTAGCTGGGCATGGTGGTGCGTGCCTGTAATCCCAGCTACTTGGGAGGCTGAGGCAGGAGAATCACTTGAATCCAGGAGACAATTTGCAGTGAGTTGAGATAGCGCAACTGCATTCCAACCTGGGCAACACAGCAAGACTCTGTCTCAAAAATAATAATAATAAAAAAGTCAGAGTCCATTCAGTATTGTTTTCCAGAGGCCAAAATTAGTAAGAAAGTATACTTTCCTTATCAAAGATTTAGCTATGTTCTTTCAGTTAAGAGTTCTCCAACCCAGACAAAAGATTTGACGTATCTGCTAATGCAAACGTTAAGTGTTCCACAAAAATTTTTTTTGAGAATGATGAAAATATCTACTAGAGTCAATAATGGAAATTTTGTTTCTTACATAAATTTTGGAGATACGAGTTCTGAGCAGTGTTTTTACTAGTCATACATCCACATTTTTCAGCTTCACTATACCTTTTCTACTAAAACTCTGTGGGAAAACTCAACTATTAATAGTTTTGTTGTTGTTGTTGTTGTTTTTGAGACAGGGTCTCACTCTGTCACCCAGGTTGGAGTGCAATGGTGCTATCTCAGCTCACTGCAACCTTTGCCTCCTGGGTTCAAGCAATTCTCATGCGTCAGCCTCCTGAGTAGCTGGGATTATAAGCCTCCTGAGTAGCTAGGATTACAGATATGCACTACTATGCTCGCTCATTTTTTTTTGTATTTTTAGTGGAGACTGGGTTTCATCATGTTGACCAGGCTGCTTTTGAACTCCTGACCTCAAATGATCCACCCACCTCGGCCTCCCAAAGTGCTGAGATTACAGGTGTGAGCCACTGCGCCCAGCCTGAACTATTAATATCTTTTATAGGCAAGACACAATGGCTCACACCTGTAATCCCAGTGCTTTGGGAAGCTAAGGCAGGCAGACTAAGTCCAGGAGTTCAAGACCAGCTTAGACAACATAGGAAGACCCTGTCGCTACAAAAAAAAAAAATCAATAAATTAGCCAGGCATGGTGGATGTACCTGTAGCCCAAGCTACTCGGGGGGCTGAGGTGGGAGAATCACCTGAACCTGGGAAGTTGAGGCTGCAGTGAGCCATGACTATGCCACTGTACTCCAGCCTGGGTAACAGAAGTGAGATTCTGTCTCAAAGAGAAAAAAGAAAATTTTATATATACACACACATACACACACACACAGTTTTTTAAAAAAGATTTACAAATATATATACATAATCTATACATGCAGAAATCTAAAATCAAATTTCAGCACAATTTATTGTAAAGGCTTTTTTTGGTTTGTTTTGAGGGTGCCATTTACTGAATCACAGCAACATAACCATATAACCATAATGGTTGCTTTTCTTGCAATAATATTGATTTCAAATAATGGGCAGCTGCTCCTAAGCCCCTCCTACAAAAGTGGAAGAATCTCAATCTCTAGAACCCTATCACAACGCATTATTCTTCAATACTCCCTCTAAATGCACACGACAGGCATCTATACATTTCTATGATACCCTCAAATTTACTAGTATAGTTAGCATGCTAATTAATGCTCTAAAGATGGGTTATAAAAGCTTATTCCACAAAGACACACCAACAGTTGACAGAGCCACACATGGTCATTCATAGGTTTGAAATTCCTTTATAGGAATTTCATAATCATTCATAGGTTTGAGTAGATTAGATTTTCTGTATCCATCAAGATGCCAGTCTGTTACATTAGCGATGACAGAGATGAAGGAAGATGCATTCAACCTTCCAGATAAATCAGAGCTGAGACCATAGGAAAGATTTATGAAAAGGAGACTACTCATTCTACCAGGCTGCAGAGCCAGACTTGGAGCACACTCAGACCCCAAAGCCAACGCTATTAGTGTGGTGAGAAGTGAAGGCATCTCTTCCTACTCTATTCAATCTATCTTCACATAAGCATTCTTCCTACTACACTACTAAATCTTACTCCCTCTTTCCATGTATTAGACAATTCCTAGAATAAAACACCACTCACCTGGCACTGTTGAAGAGTTATTTTGTCTTTTCCTAGATACCTAAGGTTTTAAGCATTTGGAGAGAAGCATTTATCACTTTAAGAATAGTGTAGTGGCCGGCCATGGTGGCTCATGCCTGTAATCCCAGCACTTTGGGAGGCTGAGGTGGCTAGACCATTTGAGGTCAAGAGTAAGAGACTAGCTTGGCCAACATGGTGAGACCCCGTCTCAACTAAAAATACAAAATTAGCCAGGCGTGGTGGCATGCACCTGTAATCCCAGCTACTTGGAAGGCTGAGGCAGGAGAATGGCTCGAACCTGGGAGGCAGAGGTTGCAGTGAGCCAAGGTCGCGCCACTGCACTCCAGCTTGGGCGACAGAGTGAGACTCTTAAAAAAAAAAACAAAAGTCTGTGAATTAGAATGATCTATTGCAAGCCTGCTCAACCTGTGGCCCGTGGACTGCATGCAGCCCAGGTTGGCTTTGAATGCAGCCAAACACAAATTTGTAAACTTTCTTAAAATATTATGAAATATTTTTGCAATTATTACTTTTTCAGCTCACCAGTTATCATTAATGTTAGTGTGTTTTATGTATGGCCCAAGACAATTCTTCCAATGAGGCCCAGTGAAGCTAAAAGATTGGGCACCCCAGTCCAGGCGTGGTGGCTCATGCCTGTAATCCCAGCATTTTGGGAGGCTGTGGGCAGATCGAGACCATCCTGGCCAACATAGTGAATTCCCATTTGTGTTTCAGCTTTTACCCTTAAAGCTGCAATTGTCATGGCTTGGCTCATAGTCTCTACTAAAAATACAAAAAATTAGCTGGGCGTGGTGGCATACGCCTGTAGTCTCAGCTACTCAGGAGGCTGAGGCAGGAGAATCGCTTGAATCCAGGAGGCAGAGGTTGCAGTGAGCCGAGATTGCACCACTGTACTCCAGCCTGGTGACACAGTGACAGAGCGAGACTCCAAAAAAACAAGATTGGGCACCCCTGATCTATTGTATAGAATCTATACCCCTTTGTCAACTGACGGGTCCTCCTGGCTGAGGATGTATAAGAGAGTGCTGTTCAAGGGCTATGTAATGCAGTTATGCCTTCAGAGGCTGTAGGTCCCTGGGCCCCGAATTCCCATTTCTGTTTCACCTTTTACCCTTAATGCTGCAATTGTCGTGGCTTAGCTCTAGGAACTCCAACCACTATATAGATACCACGTTCTGTTCCTGGGAAGGGGAGGGGAGGAGCCATCCAGAGAACCTCAAGTGATCCGTAAGAATGAAGAGGTTTATTTTGAAAATTGTAGCTATTTAGAAACCGTTTGTTGTTATTTTTGAGATGGAGTCTCGCTCTGTCACCCAGACTGGAGTGCAGTGGTGCAATCTCAGCTCACTGCAACCTCCACCTCCTAGATTCAAGGGATTCTCCTGCCCCAGCCTCCAGAGTAGCCAGGACTACAGGCGCACACCACCATGCCCAGCTAATTTTTGTATGTTTAGTAGAGATGAGGTTTTGCCATGTTGCCCAGGCTGGTCTTGAACCCCTGACCTCAGGTGATCCACCCAGCTTGGTCTCCCAAAGGGCTGGGATTGCAGGTGTGAGCCACTGCACCTGGCCTGCTTATAAACTGTTTTGAGGTTGCTTTCTTTCTTCCCAAATTATCATGAATCAGGATATCATGAATGGTTAAAACTACATGTTAACCTACTTCTACTATACTTAACCAAAATTAGGCCAGCAGTGTTATTAGGAACACCCACTATGCACATAGACATTTTACAAGAACATAGGTTATGAAAATGGTTTGATACATGCTAAACAGTTACCTACTATTATTAAGAAAATTAGTACTTCTTTTTGGACTACAGAGGCACAGTAGACCAGAAATAACAGTTCTTTCTTCTAAACTATGTTTAGCTCTAAGTTATATGGGATTGGTAGATAAGTATTATCAATAATGTGGTAAGTCAGGTTGACCATGGCATTTTTACCTAGCAGGTCAATGTTTTTAAGTGATGTAAGCTTTCTTCAGTTAGAGAAAGTCTTAAGTTATACAAAGACCCTAAGAAAAAAAATAATGATCCAATGCAAATTCGACATTAATGCCTGGTTTTATGACAGGAACCTTCTGGGAGAGCCGGAGGCTCTTCATCAAGAGGTTGGTGACACTTCTCTGTGTTTAAAGAAGGCTTCCAGGCCGGGCACTGGTAGCTCACGCCTGTAATCCCAGCACTTGGGGAGGCCAAGGTGGGTGGATCACACACAAGGTCAGAACAAGGCCATCCTGGCTAACGCAGTGAAATCTCGTCTCTACTAAAAATACAAAAAATTAGCTGGGCATGGTGGCGTGCGCCTGTAGTCCCAGCTACTCAGGAGGCTGAGGCAGAATGGTGTGAACCCAGAAGGCAGAGCTTGCAGTGAGCCAAGACAATGCCACTCCACTCCAGCCTGGACGACAGCACGCAACTCCGTCTCAATAAATAAATAAATAAATAAATAAATAAATAAATAAATAAATAAATAAAAAATAAATTTAAAAAGGCTACCTTTGGATAGTACTTATTTTTGATGAAAGTGCTCTCCATTTGAAACAAATACTTCAAGAACTTAACTCTGAAGAACTATGAGCCCCAGAGTATATGTGTGAAAAGGGTGGACTGACTGTTGATTCTAAGTATAAAAATGCTAGTGGAGATTTAACTCTAGTAATATTTTGTATTAGTACTGTTGTTTATCAGAGCTCTGGTTTTAGGTTTTCAGACTCGACCTTTCCCACCAAAGCTTTACTGCATGATTTTGTACAACTCAAGATTTTTCAGTAATATATATTCAGCATTATAGCAGACCATCTATAGAAAACAGCCCCTGGCTCATAAAGCTGAAAAGCTAATTAGGGCAGCAAGTTCTATGGAAGAGTAGTGGTTAGTTTTCTTTTCTTGTCTTTTTTTTTTTTTTTTTTTTTTTTTTTGGAGACAGGGTCTTGCTCTGTTGCCCAGGCTAAAGTGCAACAGCATGATCTTGGCTCACTGCAACCTCCGCCTCCCAGGTTCAAGTGATTCTCATGCTTCAGCCTCCTGAGTAGCTGGGATTACAGGCACATGCCACCATGCCCGGCTACTTTTTGTATTTTCTATTTTTAGTAGAGACAGGGTTTCGCCATATTGGCCAGGCTGGTCTCGAACACTTGACTTCAGGTGATCCGCCCGCCTGGCCTGTAGTGGTTAGTCCTTAAGACTGATTTGTTAATGCCTCTCTTGTAAGTATGTCTGGATTCTACCCAGGATCAAGTCATTCTACTTCTCCCCTTAGCAATCCAAACCTATTTTGCTGCCAGATCACTCTCAAGCTTGAATACATCTAATATCTAAATGTTCTTTGTTCAAAACTAAGAGTTTCTTTCTTGTGTAGCAATTTCTCAACCTTACATTTGAAGTGTTGCATATTTCAACTATTACTTATCCTATGCCATCCCTAAGCTACAGCCAAATCTACCAAAGCCCCAAGTCTTGTTAACTATTTGAGATACCTGGTCCCTCCTTTCCCAGTCATCCACATCCAACTCCAAATGACTCACATTGGATCTTAACCCCAGAATACCCGACCACACTTTTCCCTTACTTTATTTATTTCCCTTTCCATTGATCACTTGTCCAAACTTCCCCTATAGAATGTTTCTTAGGAGCTAAGATCTCATCTCTTCATCCCCTTTTAAACTATCATATATGCAAATACATTCAACAGAATCCATTTCTGATTACCTATTTGTAAAAGCACTGTCATCTTTCACTGTACAAGCACAGTACGCAGCTACTCTACAGGGCAATTAGTTGTGGGCCTGTCTAGAAGTCCAGCTGCCAAAACTGAGGGTGCTTCCCCACAGAAATAACTAGCTGGGGAGGTAGGTCAAATAAACAAAACATTTAGAAACAAAGGACCAGAGCTCAAAAGGATCTGCCAGCTTCTGTGACCTTGGGATAGGTTACTTCTGCTACCTAATTTCTTCCTAAACAAATACTAATACGTATTTACCCTACAGAGCAGAAGATAAAATGGAAAATATTTAATATATAAAACCACCTTAAAAGAATAACTCTGCTCTTAGAACAACCTTCTTTCCTAGAACAATCTGTTCTAAAGTAGAAACTTACTGACAACTTCAGTACAGGAACAGCCAGATGGGAGCGCCACATAGCTTTTTTGGGGTCAAATTGCAATTACTCTTTTACTTCCATTTGTATAAACATTTCATCCTCAAACAAAACATATATTTAAATCTCCCTACCAGGATCTAGGTGTTTTTCATCCAGTAGAGGGAAACAGTTGTCACCTATTAACTAGAGAGGTGGGTTCAAGCTGGTTTTCTAGACTGTCCTGGGAAGTCTGGCAATGCAACTTCAACAGAGTGAAGCCAAATTCATAGAGAAACAACAGGATCTCCAGGAAAGCTGACAGAGTTTATTCTGTAATCATCATGTAATAGATAGAGCCTCAACCACGCACAACCACAGAAATGAAAATTCTGAAGAGCTAAACCAGATGTTAAAGTTGGCTGTGCATTTCACTTAAGGAGAATTCTAGAGTCTTCCCTCAGATCATATCCTCTAATAAGATGACTCACTCACTTCGATTCTCAACCTACAGGTTATCTGATTTACAAAGTTTTACACAATGGATGTCTCTAATATATTCTCCAAAACTTGCTCCCTACTTCACCTTACCTAATGACACTGGTCTCTTGACTCAACTAGAGGCTATGAATTTAGTATTTATTACAGTAGAAATAATATCCAAGCATAAAAATAACCATTTATTTTTATTGCTAAAGTAATTCCTAAAGCTTCTATCAGACTTTGCTTTACCATAAGCGCAATATAGATCATCATTTCAATTTCCATCACTCATATTTTCCCCTAGAGTCTAGTATTTTTACAAAGCCTGAATTCCAAGTTCACATTGCGGCAATACTTCAGTCACCACTTTCAAAAAGGCTTCCAAACTTAGCCTCGCAAAAATCTCAGTCATTCAACAAACAGAGCCCGCCATCAGGAGTAAGGACTGGACCCTGAATCCTGACTCTACCACTTCCTAATTGTGTCATTTGGGAAAGTACTTATGCTCTGCAACTGTCTCCTCACCTATAAAATGGGAATAACTTCACTACCTCCCAGTGTTAAAAGGATTAAATGTATAACAAGTTTTCTTCTGGCAGTGCCTGGCACATGGTAAGCACTCAATTAAGAATATAATTATACGGTATTGAGGAAACCAGACAAGATCCTTGACCTATCTTGATCCCTTTTGGCTATCATTTCTTTTATATTTAAAGTTTACTACTTTGCCTCAACATGGCCCCTTTCCGCTAAGGCTTTATCTTTTTTACAGAACACACTTAATGCTTGTTGACTTGTTCATTTGGTAAAAGTTAATAACCTTTCCCTTTGCAGTTTCTAGCCCTCCTAAGCAGACCCATCTCAAAGGCTGGGACTGTATTTCTCTGGACACTCGTTTGGGATTCAGGTCTAACACGTAAAGGCTATGAGTGAGCACAGAGCAACCCATCTAAAGGGCTTGGTTTCTTTTCAAAAAAAATGAAGGCAAAACAAGGGTTTGAAGGGCAAATTTCAAGAACTTTTTGTTAACATAACAAGAACTAAGCCACTGAGTGTATTCTAAGTCATACTCATCACAACTACATGGACTAGCAGTAAGGAAGCCATTAAATTCCCATCTCCAGCCTTAGTTAGCCTCGTATTTTATACACGGTTGGTTATGAAAGCAGAACTCAGAGTGTTAATTTTTTTTTACCTGTGTAATTTATCTTAAGAGTGGCAATACCAAAAGGCTACTATTGCCCTAAGCAAACTTCAACAGTGAGCCATTTTAAATAAATACGACTGAATTAAGTAAAAATCGCTCTCCAGGGAAACCCCAAGGGTCTCATTCTCAGCCCAATGCAGATGGTAAATTACACAAGGACTGCTCTTAGAACGAGAAAGGCTGCTCCTTTCCAGATGTCAAGTCAGAGAGCAAAGAACCCTTTACACATAAGCTGAGAGCTGTAGATTACTGTCTGAAAATGGCAGCTTTGCCCATTTCTAGTCCATCGTCTCCCTTTTGGCATTATTCCACATTTTTCACTAACCATCTTTCTGCAGTCAGAAAACTTTAAGAAGGTAAGGCCTTTTTAAAAATGAGGCATAATTATGCCAACAGCTAGCGGGTTCATGGACCCACAAAAATTGCCAAGACTAGACTGCGGGGTCCTCAATTCCAAGCACGAGGACTGTCTGTTACTCCACAAACATGCTTAGATCGAATCCGAGACCGCAAATGGCTGTAACATGGAAGGAAAATATGTAAAAGAGGCACAAGGGCTCTGCTGCAACACTCACGCCATTTCCACTCTCCTCTCGCTGAGCACTCGAGGTTTATCCGGCTTTCAACTCAATTCGCACATTAAGATGGTGACTCCCGCTAGGCGAGACTCACACGGCCCGGGACCTTCCCGGGGACCAGGCGCCTTCTCGAGTGCCCAGATGGAGAAAGTGGGGCTGGGCGAGCCCCCTTTGTCTCCTCTATCAGCCCCGAGAAAGGAAGTAAGAAGGGAGGGAGGAAAGGAGGGAGGGAGGAAGGGGGCTAATCCCTCCCAGCCCCTCAGCCTGCGCCCGGGCGGGATGGGAGGGGAAGCACCTGGGGCCCAGACCCCGGCGCCCCGGAGGGTAGCGTGCGCCGCTGGGCGCCCTACCTCGTCCTCCTGCTCGCTCCGGAAGCACAGGCACGCCGCCCGCTTCTTGAAGCCCTCGCGGTCGTAGGTCCGCGTCTGGTTGGGCTTGAACTTCATCATAGAGGCGGGCTCCTGCTGCTGCTGCTGCTCCGGCCGCCGCCGCGGGGGCCCGGCCGCCGCCACCCCGCCGGGGAGTGGGGGCGAGGGCGAGTCGGGCGCAGGGGCGCCGGGAGCGCTGGTCAGTGCGGGAAGTGCGGCGAGGCCGGTCAGTCCCGGGGCCGGCGGCCGCTCAGAGGCGGGCGGGACGGGACGCTAGCGCGGGTCACTGGAGCCCGGGTGCCGAGATGAAGGCTCCGCCTCTGCCCGGGTGTCCGCCGCTCTCCATGGATCCCGACTCCCGCTCGCCTCCGCTCCCTCCCGCCGCAGCCGCCAGGGGAAGGGCGGCTCGAGGCGCGCGCCACGCGGAGACAGTTGCACGAACACCCGCTCCCACTGAGCAGCAGCGCGGTGGCTACAGCGCGCCGCCCCCTCCGCTGCTGTTTAAGTGAGGCCCACACGCGCCCCGCCTCCCCCGCGCGCCACTGCGCCTGCGTACAGAGACCGTTGCAATGGGGCGGGTGGGTGGGGCGGGGGAGGTAGGGGTGCGGCCTCGGCCGCCCGGTGGGCGGGGCCGCGCGCGCTCCGGGGCTCGAGTTCGGCGAGGCCCTGGGACTGGCGCTGGAGTCCAGCGTGGGATGACCGTGCCCCGGAAACATGCCAGTGAATGGAAAGAAGCCAAGGTCCCCTCCCTCTCTGCTTATACCCTCAACTTTGCCAACGAGGACCCTAAATACCAGCTCCACTACAGGGGTTGTAACTACATACACCCTCACCAAAGTTGCAGCCTGGCCAGGAAATGCCAGGGGACTTTGCGACGATTGCAGACTCCGCGGTGACTGTGTAGATACGTCCAGAATTCGCCAGTGTAGTGCGGGGAGAGGCGAGAGTGAAGGCCTAGAAAGGTTAAGACGTTAAGTGTTTTTTTTTCTTTGATTTCACAAATGAGGAGCAGGCAAATTTCCTTTTTTTTTTTTTTTTGTATTTGTATTTTTAATATTTGGTTGGGGATGGCTTGTATTTTTTAAAGAGGCAACTCTAGCTTAAACATTTCTTTGAAGCTATCGATAACATCCCCCACTTTGTGCCACCTTCCGGAAAGTATTAATACTGGCAATGGCTAATAGTTGCGAAATGGTTTTCATGTGGATCTCTTGCTAAGTAACAGTACAGCTGGATGCTGGGGCCACAGCAGTAAAATATAATGGGATTTCTGCTATCTGGGAGCTTACAGTCCCTTGGGGACTTGGAACAAACAACCTCTACACTTCAGAGTGTTAGAAGGGCTAAGATAGGAGCCAGGAGGCCTGATCTTAAGGTAACTCAAGAGAAACCCAAACTCAGGCCATCCTGCCCTTCCACAGAGGCCCAGGTTGCTTGGGTCCTGACTTGATTGGTTGGTTTTTCACCCCTGGAGGGCCTATTGTGTGCCAGGCACTGGCATCTAACAAAACCAGTCAGCCCGTGCCTCTCCGGGAGCGTAGGCACCTGAGAGCAAACCATCAGATACTAAATGATCAGAAGTGTACACGTAAAACTACAGATGTAATGAGGTCTAAGGTAGTAGAGGGTTTCAGACGGAGATTTGACCGGATCTGCAGTCAGAAAAAGGTTATTGGGGCAGCAAGGCAGGAGCTGGAAGCTGAAGGAGGAGGAGCTAAATTGACCAAGAGCTTTCAAGGCAAAGGGAACTGGGATTTCTGCAGAGCCCAAAGTGGGAGAGAGTGAGGAGAGTTCTCAGAAATGAAAGAAAAGGCCAGTGTGGCTGCAGGGCGGAGGGAAGCTGGTTCCGCCTCAGGCAGAGGGGGCTGTGAAGCCTGACTGAGAGGTTGGGGACTCTTGGAGAGCTCAGAGCAGGCACTGGTCTTTCCTTTTTAGTCTCCAACCTCCTTTAGATTTGGGACTGCTGCATCTAACTCATCTTGTTGCTCCCAGAGCCCAGCAGATATAAGTTTGTAGAATGAGTTAGTGTTGAATAAATAATTTGAAGAATGAGGCTTCACCACATTTAGAAATCTTATCAAGACTACGCAGAGATGTTTTCCAAGTCAATGATTTCTTATTGAAGGCACTTGAAATTTATATCCAGGATTTACAACACAGGCAGAACACATCTAGCTGGGAACACCACTATGGCTAATATGTGATTATTATTTTTAGATAATTGGTTCACATCAATAAAGTTATTAATCCTGGCTTGGTTGCACAGGCTGGATTGCAATGACGCTGTGCTCAGCTCACTGCAGCCTCCACCTCCCAGGCTCAAGGGATTCTCCTGCCTCAGCCTCCTGAGTAGCTGTAACCACCACAGTTGCACGCCACCATGCCTGGTTAATTTGTGGATTTTTTAGTAGAGATGGAGTTTCACCATGTTGCCCAGGCTGGTCTCGAACTCCTGAGCTCAAGCAGTCTGCCCACCTCAGCCTCCCAACCTGCTGGGATTACAGGTGTGAGCCACTGCACCATCCTCACTATGGTCTTTTTGATTTTTTATTTATTTATTTTTACTATGGTCTTTTTAAATGACAAGCGATTCCATTTCCTTTGTTTAAAACCCTTCAAAGATCTGGCTTCTAGTTGTTGCTCAATAAATACTAGTTGGCTGAATATTTGTTCACTCAAGTCTTTCCCATTTATTAATTACATGAGGGAAGGCATGAATCAGAATTAACTGAGAAAAAAAGGGAAGATGCTTGGAACCAAATCACGGAAGGGAGGAAAAACAGCAGCACCAAGTCAGTGAGTGTGAGCCACTTGCTTCAGCTTCTTGGCCACTGGACTTGGTTTAAAAATCTTGGCTTCAGGTCTCACATGTACCAATTACTACAAATATACTAGAGATATATATATATGTTATATATATATGAAAAACAGTATATATTAGTTATATATATAACTAATTACTACCATTTATATTTGCTTCATCTCTGAGCCTTGTCTGTTCTCACCTCTTAAATGAATATAATATGATTTATGACATATTGTACAAGGCTTAACTAAGATACCAGAGTGAGTCTGAAAGTGCTTTGAAACTGCAAAACATTTAGAGAAACATAAGATGTTATTAACAAGGAAATTTCCACCGGAGATCTCTCCCTCTCTTCCTTTTCCTCAAAGTGTGGAAGAGTAATTGAGAGGGCTCTGGATTTTGACACTGTGGAGGGAAGGATCTTAGATTCTGCAATGAATTAAACTGCAGAATGCTTTCATAATATAAATAGCCGCCTCTCTCCCATACTTATTTATTTGGTTGGTTTTTGCAATTACTGGGGAGAGATCTAACAGAAAAGGAAACTTATTTGACTAAAATGAGAGAATAGGCTGGGCGTGGTGGCTCACGCCTGTAATCTCAGCACTTTGGGAGGCTGAGGCAGGTGGATCACCTGAGGTCAGGAGTTTAAGCCCAGCTTAGCCAACATGGCAAAACCCCATCTCTACTAAAAATACAAAAATTAGCTGGGTGTAGGGGCATGGGCCTGTAATCCCAGGTACTCGGGAGGTTGAAGCAGGACAATCGCTCAAACCAGGAGCCGGAGGTTGCAGTGAGCCAAGATTGCACCACTGCACTCTAACCTGGGCCACAGAGCGAGACTCCGTCTCAAAAAGTAAATAAATAAATAAGAGAATAGCAAAAGGCCAAATTACAATGCTAGGTGTTCATTTTTCTATGTCAGTTCCTCAGTATCAGGGTGCACTGCCCCAGCTCAAAGCTCCCTGCTTAGTATTTAACACATAATATGCATCTGAAATGTGCTTAGGCACTTTTCAAAGTTTAGATCATATCTAGCCAGATCACGCTTGAGATAGACACAGGTTTGTTTTTCCTCCTCAGATCCAGTAAAGACTGGGCTACACGGGCTGATTCACTTGGGGATCAGAGTCCAATTTCAGATTAATCTTTGTTTAGTTCACTTACCACAATATTGTCTTACCTAGAGCTTACTTTATACAGAGTTATTTCTTATGCTATTTTCATCTATTTCTAACTTTCAGAAAAGGAAACAATTTAACATTGGATGAAAAGGATACTTTTCTCCCTCACGGTATTTTAACAATGTATCAGGGTATCTTGGAGGAGGCAGGATCCTCAGCAATGCAGGACACTTGTTGCTTTCTCTTGTAACTGACTCAGAATGTTACCATACAGTAAGTTCCTTTTCAAGATAAAACTGTGACAATGACAAAAGTCTCTTCCTATGTCTTTCTAATGATCATAATGGCTATTCTTTATTGAGTGTTAACCAGTGCTGGGTGCTTTGCATGATCTCATTTGACTGATCCCAGCATCAGCCTTATGAGGCAGCTACTATTTATTGTCCCCATTGACAGACTAAGAAATGGGGCAGCCTTCTTTGTATGCTACCCAAGCTTTTACCTCCTGCATTATATTACTGTGAGCTTGTCCTGTTGCTTCTATTACATGGTAATTATTAGTTTGTATGTGTTAGATACTAACCCAGGAGTTCCTTTAATTTTTAAATGAAAAGGGAAGTTTGTTTTTTAAGGGGGGGTGGATCCAGAAGATAAGCTCGTAAGGTGAGAAATGGAAGTAGAAGCCTTGATTACAATTTTACTTAAAGTGAATTTTTTTCTCTTACAAAAGAATGGAGTAAGCAAACTGAAAATTAAAAAGCCTTAAATTAAAAAGCTTTAGGATTAAAAATTTGAAAAAGGACTAATCAATCTGACCAGCATTTGCAAAACTTTACAAGCAGACCTTTTGATTTGACTGTTTATAAACTTCTCTTTCATTGAAATAAAGAAATGATTTTCAGGTTTACAACTTATTACCTATTTTCTCAATTCCCATTTACTGCAGAACATTTTTGTAAGCATCATGTTTATATGCAGCTCTCTGTGGCTAATGAATATGTTTACTGGAAGTACATTTTTTCTTTCCTTCTTTATCATTCAGGGAAAGGTATATGCCAAGTAGTTATCTCCTCGCAAAGGCATGACTTGACATTTTCATAGACTTCTTCACACCAGCATTTTGAACTCTTGCATCATCTGGAAATGGTTGTTTTTGCTACATAACAATTTTTTTTTTTTTGAGGACAAAGGCTAAAAAAGGACAATGTTGCCCATAAGAGGCATGCTAATTATCACAATAAATGGACATTGGTTTTTTGGGGGTTTGTTTGTTTGTTTGAGACGGAATTTCACTCTTGTTGCCCAGGCTGGAGTGCAATGGCACGATCTCAGCTCTCTGCAACTCCAGCTTCTGGGTTCAAGTGATTCTCCTGCCTCAGCCTCCCGAGTAGCTGGGATTACAGGTGCCTGCCTCCACGCCTGGCTAATTTTTTTTTTTTTTTTTTTTTGTATTTTTTGTTTGTTTGTTTTAGTAGAGACGGGGGTTTCACCATGTTGGCCAGGCCAGTCTCAAACTCCTGACCTCAGGTGATCCACCCACCTTGGCCTCTCAAAGTGTTGGGATTACAGGCATGAGCCACCACACCCAGCCCTTGTGCATTTATTTTTGAGACAGGGTCTCACTCTGTTGCACAGGCTGGATGGAGCAATAGTCTTGATCATGCCTCACTGCAACCTCTGCCTCCCAGGCTCAAGCGATCCTCCCATCTCAGCCTCCCAGTAGCTGGGACTACAGACATGCACCAGCATGCCTGGCTAATTTTTGTATTTTTGGTAGAGATGGGGTTTCGCCATGTTGCCCAGGCTGGTCTCAAACTCCTGGGCTCTAGTGGTCCTCCTGCCTCAGCCTCCCAAAGTTCTGGGATTACAGGTGTAAGCCACTATGCCTAGCTAGGACCTTGTTTTGATGCAGATTCAAACAGACCTTATTTTTTTGAGACAGAGCCTCACTCTGTTTCCCAGGCTGGAGTGCAATGGCATCCTCTCGGCTCACCACAACCTCTGCCTCCCAGGTTCAAGCGATTCTCCTGCCTCAGCCTCCCAAGTAGCTGAGATTACAGGTGTGTGCCACCACATCCAACTAATTTTTGTATTTTTAGTGTAGATGGGGTTTCACCATATTGGCCAGGCTGGTCTCAAACTCCTGGCCTCAAGTGATCTGTCTGCCTCAGCCTCCCAAAGTGCTGGGATTATAGGTGTGAGCCACCACACCCAGCCCCAAACAACAAACTTTCAAACAATTTTTTAATATGACTAATTTTTCCCAATAGGCAAGCAAAGATTTTTAAGAGGACATTTATAAGGACAATTAGGGAATGTGAACACTGAATATGTGATGATATTAAGCATCTATTGTTGCTTCTGGGGCAGTGTGATGATGTTCAAAACAAGGAGTCCTTATCTTTTAAGCATATGTACTAAAATATTTGCAACTGCAGTACTATGATGGTTAGGATTTCCTTAAGAAAAATCTAGTTTGGGCCGGGCGCGGTGGCTCAAGCCTGTAATCCCAGCACTTTGGGAGGCCGAGACGGGCGGATCACGAGGTCAGGAGATCGAGACCATCCTGGCTAACACCGGTGAAACCCCGGTCTCTACTAAAAAATACAAAACTAGCCGGGCGAGGTGGCGGGCCCTGTAGTCCCAGCTTACTCGGGAGGCTGAGGCAGGAGAATGGCGTAAACCTGGAAGGGGCGCCTGCAGTGACGCTGGATCCGGCCACTTTGCACTCCCCGTCCGGGCGACAGAGCGAGACTCTGCCTCAAAAAAAAAAAAAAAAAAGAAAAAAGAAAAATCTAGTTTGTTGGGGGCAAGGAAAATGAGTAGGAGTATGAAGGAAGCTAGACTGGCCATTAGTTGATTATTGTCATAGTTGAGATATGGTTGCGGTTGCATTCTTTTTTTTTTTTTTTTTTTGCATTTTTTGAAATTTTCTATAAGTGTTTAAAATAGTAAGTTGTAAGCCATTAGGAAAATTGGGGAGAGGAAGAACGAGAGGAGAAGAGGGTGTTTCATATGTTTTGTAGACGTGGACATGAATCTCCACACTGCTAGAATACAAGTTGTGTACACTTGTTATATTAGAGCCTGGAATGGCTGTTTAGAAACTTACTTGATCAAAAATAGAAAAGAACAATATAACTTCATTAGTTTGGTTCTGGATATCTGAGTTGACCTCTTTTTCCCTTCTGTCTAAAAGCTGAAGGGACAGCCAGGCACAGTGGCTCACGCCTGTAATCCCAGCACTTTGGGAGGCAGAGGCAGGTGGATCACCTGAGGTCACGAGTTCCAGATCAACCTGGCCACCATGGTGAAACCCCATCTCTACTAAAAATACAAAAATTGGCTGTGCGTGGTGGCGGGCGCCTGTAATCCCAGCTACTTGGGAGGCTGAGGCAGGAGAATTGCTTGAACCCAGGAGGTGGAGGTTGCAGTGAGCCGAGATCATGCCACTGCACTCCAGCCTGGGTGACAGAGGCAGACTCTGTCTGAAAACAAACAAACAAACAACAACAACAAAACCCAAAAACTGAAAGGAACATCTTCACTGGCACGTATAAAAAAAAATCCTAGATTATGTTACAGTCATTTTGTTACCATGTTGGGCCTGGCCAACTTCAGGAAACAGAAACTCTTTGACCTTCCCCCCCTCCTTTCACTTGCTCCAAGGTAGGACTGTAATCTTTCCCCACTTTTCTGATTGTGGTTCCTAAGACCCTCATTCCAGAGAGGGTTCCGCCTATACCCTGGGGGAAGGAATGCTAACACCATGAAGATTCCATAAACACACTGGGTTCAGAGAGTTCCCAGATCGCTGAACACATGGAGGTTCTTAGAGGCCAGGTGTACCCAGAGAGGGCATGGAAGCTCTGTGCTCCTTCCTTGGGCACTGCTCCTGGCATATCTCTTCATCTGTATCCTTTCTAATATCCTTCATAATAAAACAGTCAACATAAGTGTTTTCCTGGGTTCTGTGATCTGCCCCCAGCAAATTAATCAAACCCAAAGAGAGGGTCATGGAAACCCCAACCTGAAGCTGGTCAGTCAGAAATTCCAGAGGCCTGACCTTGTGACTGGTGGAGGATGGGGTGCAGCCTTGGGGGCTGAGCCCTCGATTGTGGGATCTCACACTATCTCTGGGTAGATAGCACCAGAATTGAATTTGAGGACACCCAGCTGGTATCTGCTGCAGAATTGGTGGTGAGGAGAGGTCCCCATATTTGGTCACAGAAGTCTTCTGTATTTATGATTGTTGTGTGAGAGCAGAAGAAAAACACAATTTGAGGATTTTCTGAATGTATGTGCATTGTTTTTTGTAATTTTAAAAAATACTATCACCAGGCACAGTGGCTCACGCCTGTAATCCCAGCACTTTGGGAAGCCGAGGTGGGCGGATCATTTGAGGTCAGGAATTTGAGACCAGTCTGACAAACACGGTGAAACCCCTCCTCTACTAAAAATACAAAAATTAGTCAGGTGTCGTGGCAGACAACTATAGTCCCAGCTGCTCAGGAGGCTGAGGAATGAGAATTGCTTGAACCCGGGAAGTGGAGGTTACAGTAAGATGAGATCTGAGATCGCACCACTGCACTCCAGCCTGGGTGACAGAGCAGGACTCAGTCTCAAAAAATAAAATAAAATAAAAATAAAAAATGCTTTAGGTTACTACCAGCAGAAATCCCTCTGAGGGCCGGGCATAGCGGCTCACCCCTGTAACTCCAACACTTTGGGAGGCTAGGCAGGTGGAGTGTATTGTTTGAGCCCAGGAATTCAAGACCAGGTGGGGCAACATGGTGAAACCCCATCTCTACAAAAAACACAAAAAATTAGCTTGACATGGTGTCATGTGCCTATGGTCTCAGCTAATCGGGAGGCTGAGGCAGGAGGATCTCTTGAGCCTGGGAAGTCGAGGCTGCAGTGAGCTGTAATTCTGCCACTGCACTCCAGCCTAGGTGACAGAGTGTGACCCTGTCTCGAAAATAAATTAATTAATGAATAATGTTAAAAAAAAATTTTAGTCTGGGCATGGTGGCTCACACCTGTAATGCCAGCACTTTGGGAAGCCGATGAGGGAGGATCACTTGAACCCAGAAATTTGAGACCAGCCTGGGCAACGTGGCAAGATGCCATTTCAGTAAAAATAAATAAATAAATAAGGGGCCTCTGAAAGATCATGAACCTCTTGAAATTGTCGATGAAAAGAGTCAAACACTGTAACATATTTGAAGAGGTTTATTCTGAGCCAAATATGTTTGGCTAAGGCTTACGACAGCCTCAAGAAGTCCTGAGAACAGGTGCCCAGGGTGGTTGGTTGCCCCTTGATTTTATACATTTTAGGGGGACAGATAAATAATCTCTCCTGAAGAAAAGATTTGGAAAGGAAAGGAGATTTTCTACAGAATGTAGATTTTCCCCACAAGAGACAGCTTTGCAGGGCCGTTCTAAAATACATCAAAGAAACGTATTTTGGGGTAAAATACTTAGATTTCTTTAAGGGCTTGTTATTTGTCATGTGATGCTATACTAGTGAGGTTGAGATTTGGTATCTTATACTAGAAGAGTCTGTTTTGTCAGTCTCGAGATCTCTGTTGTAATGTTAATGCTGGTCAGTTGAATTCTAAAGGGAGAAATTAAGAGAAACCTAGAAACCTGAGGTTTCCTCATACCTTTATAAACAATCTACAAGAGATTCAGGGGGTGATGGGCTCTTGCTTTTCTATTATTTACTTACTCTTATTCACTACTTTTTTTATTTTTCATTTTATGGCAGAAGGAGGAGAGGGGGACAGAAGGAGAGAGGGAGAGAGGAAGGAGAGGGAGAGGGAAAGACAGGGAGAGAAGGAGAGAGGGAGAAAGGAAGAGAGGTAGGAGAGAGGGAGAGAAGAGGAAAAGAGGTAGGGAAAGGGAGGGAGGGCGAGGGAAGGCAAGAGTAGGTGAGAGTGAGCCGGAGAGAGAGACAGAGACAGCACACACAGACTTACTACATTGATGAAATTATATTCAAAGCTTCAAAATGTTTAGGGAATAAGCACAAAAAAACTATTCTTTTTCACGTGATAGTAATGCTTGCAACCATATCATACAAATGTAGATTATTGTAGGGTCAAGATGTTCCAAAAAATAGTAATATTAACATTCAATTTTACAGTTCAGAGAATAAGAGCAATTTATTTCAAAGATTGGATAAATTAGTGTGACTGGGTCTCCTGGAACATCAGATGAATGTTCATTTCAACACAAATATGATGGGAAACACTACGAAGGACATAACAGATATAAAAGACAATTATGAACCTCAAGACACTTGCTAACTTTTGGGGAAACAGGAAATAATATAAGGGAGTACAGCAGTATCAGGTATAGCCTTGAACTGAGTATTGTCAAGTGTCAACTTGCAAACACGTTCACAGGCTAGTTGAGGGTTCTTGGAAACGGCTCTTCAACAATAACATATGTGTGCACACACATATCCCAAGTGAAAGTAGCTTTTTTTTTTTTTTGAGATGGGGTCTCACTCTGTCACCAGGCTGGAGTGCAATGGCGCAATCTTGGCTTACTGCAACCTCCACCTCCTGGGTTCAAGCAATTCTCCTGCCTCAGCCTCCCGAGTAGCTGGGACTACAGGTTTGCGCCACCACACCCAGCTAATTTTTGTGTTTTCAGTAGAGACGAAGTTTCACCATATTGGCCAGGATGGTCTCAATCTCTTGACCTCGTGATCCCCCCACCTCGGCCTCCCAGAGTGTTGGGATTACAGATGTGAGCCACAGCGCCTAGCCAAAAGTAGCTTTTAATATGACTTTTCCTTTCTATCTTAAAAAGAAAATCAGTAATACTTTCAAGTATGATATAGAGTGGACATGTCCTCTTTCTGTTGTATGTACTCCAAGAGTCTTATATTATAGGTTTATAGAAAGTCATCTTATTTACAAAGGGAGACCTACATACACAGATGCATTTTATATAAGGCTCAGCTTGAAAACTTATACAATTTTTAAAAATATTTATTTATTTATTTATATTTTTTGAGATAGGGTCTCACTCTGTTGCCCAGGCTGGAATACAGTAGTGTGATCACAGCTTACTGTAGTCTCAACCTCATGGGCTGTGTCTATCCTCCCACCTCAGCCTCCCAAGTATCTAGGATTACAGGCCCACACCATCATGCCTGGCTGATTTTTGTATTTTTTTGTAGTAACAGGGTTTTGTCATGTTGCCCAGGCTGGTCTCAAACTCCTGGGCTCAGGCAGTCCTCCTGTCTTGGCCTCCCAAGGTGCTGGGATTACAGGTATGAGCCACTACACCCAGCCCTTTGTATTTTTAGTCATTTTTAAAAGCATTGTTCTGGCTGGGCGTGGTGGCTCACGCCCATAATCCCACCACTTTGGGAGGCCGAGGAGGGCAGATCATGAGTTCAGGAGATAGAGACCATCCTGGCTAACACGGTGAAACACCGTCTCTACTAAAAATACAAAAATTCGCCGGGCGTTGTGGTGGGTGCCTGTAATCTCAGCTACTCGGGAGGCTGAGGTAGGAGAATGGTGTGAACTCAGGAGGCAGAGGTTGCAGTGAGCTGAGATAGCGCCACTGCACTCCAGCCTGGGCGACAGAGCAAGACTCCGTATCAAAAAAAAAAAAAAAAAAAGCATTGCTCTGAGTTTGGCAATGTTAAGATAAATATTCACTTACTTAATTTAAACTACTCATAGTGTCAGTATTTCCACATTTAAGAGACACTGGCTGGGCATGGTGGCTCACGCCTGTAATCCTAGCACTTTGGGAGGCCAAGGTGGGTGGATCACCTGAGGTCAGGAGTTCAAGACCACCCTGGCCAACATGGTGAAACCCCGTCTCTACTAAAAATACAAAAATTAGCCAGGCATGGTGGTGCATGCCTATAGTCCCAGCTATTTGGGGCACTGAGGCAGGAGAATTTCTTGATCTCAGGAGGTGGAGGCTACAGTGAGCCAACATCATGCCACTGGGCGACAGAGCAAGATTCTGTTTCAAAAAAAAAAAAAAAAGGCCAAGCATGGTGGGTCACGCCTCTAATCCCAGCACTTTGGGAGACTGAGGTGGGTGGATCACCTGAGGTCAGGATTTTGAGACCAGCCTGACCAACATGGCAAAACCCTGTCTCTACTAAAAAAAATACAAAGATTACCCGGGTGTGGTGGCACGCGCCTATAGTCCCAGCTACTTGGGAGGCTGAGGCAGAAGAATCACTTCAACCCGGGAGGAGGAGTTTGCAGTGAGCCGAGATGGTGCCATTGCACTCCAGCCTGGGTGACAGAGTGAAACTCCATCTCAAAAAATAAAAATAAATAAAAAATAAAAATAAAAAATAAAAAAGAGATGCTGGCTTTTCCTAATTTTGTTTGTCATTTAAATCTAAACAGATTTTCAAATATGTTACTTTATGTAAAGATTAATCTTAATTCCCCTTATATATACTTGGAAAATGAATGCTAAAGTCATCTTTTATTCCTACTTCTATGTAGGTTTTTTTTTTTTTAAGAGACAAGGTCTTGCCCTATCACCCAGGCTGGAGTGCAGTTGCTTGATCTCTGCTCACTGCAGCCTCAACCTCCCAGGCTCAAGCAATCCTCCTGCCTCAGCACCCTCCACCCCTACCCCCAAAAAGCCCTGCTAATTTTTGTGTTTTTTTGTAGAGACAGGATTTTGCCATGTTGCTCAGGCTGATCTCAAACTCCAGAGATCAGGCAATCCACCTATCTTGGCCTTCCAAAGTGCTGGCATTACAGGCGTGAGCCATCTAGCCTGGCCTATGTAGGTTAATTAGATAAGAAATTTTAAAAATCACCTGGGCCTGGTGGTGGCGTGTACCTGTAATCCCAGCTACTTAGGAGGCTGAGGCACAAGAATTGCTTGAACCCAGGAGGCAGAGGTCACAGTGAGCTGAGATCGCGTCATGGCACTCCAACCTGGGTGACAGAGTGAGACTCTGTCTCAGATAAAATAAAATGAAATAGATTAAAAAATTTTTAAATCCAAATCTGGAAAAAACTTGGAGATACTTCAAGGTAGACTACTTTGATATGTGCTTAAAGAAAATACTCAGGGTTTATGGCAGGTTTGAAAAGCTGAAGTATAAAACTTCCCTGAGATATCCAATTGCAGAGACACAACCCATGTCTCTATGGACTCTCTGCCAATGCCATCTGTCAAAGCCACTGTGACAGTTTAATCTGGTAGGTGAACACACCCTGGGCCAAAAGATGAGACACCCGGGTTCTGGTGGCAATGCCTTCACTCCCTTCCTCTGTTTTCTTCTCTTTGAAGAAAATGGAAGTAGTAACATCTGGCCTACCCATCTCTCAGGGTGTTGTGAAGACAAACTGTGATAAATAATTGGAAACATATTGGGCAAAACATGTAGAATGAATCAAAATTTTAACATAACTTTCTTTTTTTCTTTTTTTTTTTTTTGAGACGGAGTCTTGCTCTGTCGCCCGGGCTGGAGTGCAGTGGCCGGATCTCAGCTCACTGCAAGCTCCGCCTCCCGGGTTTACGCCATTCTCCTGCCTCAGCCTCCCAAGTAGCTGGGACTACAGGCGCCCGCCATCTCGCCCGGCTAATTGTTTGTATTTTTTTTAGTAGAGACAGGGTTTCACCTTGTTAGCCAGGATGGTCTCGATCTCCTGACCTCGTGATCCGCCCGTCTCGGCCTCCCAAAGTGCTGGGATTACAGGCTTGAGCCACCTGCGCCCAGGCCTAAGATAACTTTCTAAGAAAAGAATGGATTTAGCTGGGCGCAGTGGCTCAAGCCTGTAATCCCAGCACTTTGGGAGGCCGAGACGGGCGGATCACGAGGTCAGGAGATCGAGACCATCCTGGCTAACACAGTGAAACCCTGTCTACTAAAAAAATACAAAAAACTAGCCGGGCGAGATGGCGGGCGCCTGTAGTCCCCAGCTACTCGGGAGGCTGAGGCAGGAGAATGGCGTAAACCCGGGAGGCGGAGCTTGTAGTGAGCTGAGATCCGGCCACTGCACTCCAGCCTGGGCGACAGAGCCAGACTCCGTCTCAAAAAAAAAAAAAAAAGGATTTAAATGAAAATCAAATGTAATATAATAGTGCAGCATTCTATCTTCCCCAGATTGCTACAAAAGTTCAGGGACATGGGGCTTTAGGAAGACTGCAAATTCTACATCACTTTAAAAGAATTCTCACAGCAGCGATTCCAGCCGTGTGAATTCTGTGAAATAACATCTGGCTGCCCACTCTATTGCTGACAAAGTCTAAATAGCATAGAAAAAGAGGAATGATTTGGTGAAAAGACACTTAGAGTAGGCAGGAGATTACTGTTAGCAAATGGTTGTTTAAATTCTTTAAGAAAGTGTTCTGCCTAGAGTTGAAGGATTTGTGGTAAGCTTACCAGAGTCCGGTCACCGTCAAACGCAATGATGGCAGGGGAACTCTGCCAGGCACCACATTAAGAGCCTGAGTTCTTAACCTCACGACATTTGCCATGCTTTTTCTCTTACCCCCAACTTCATGTCTTTATACCACCTCTTGTATATTTATTCTCCTATTCAAGACTCCTTTCTTTCCTAAAGCCTTCCTAGAACAAGTCCAACCTTCACATCAGCATATGCTTAAGAAATATATTATTCTTGGGAAAATTTCAGGGTATTTCCTGCTTTTGTCCATAATTCAGTGATATTGTACCTGTTTTTCTCGGCTAAAGGAAACCAATGACTAAAATACTTTTGAACTACTGCTGCCTATACCTTCTTTAAAGAGGTCTTATTTTCTCATTGCTGGTAGTGAGAACTTTTAAAAGGTCGAAATCCATATTATTATCCCAAAATATGTTCAGTTAAAAACTAAATGCCTAGTAGTAGAAAAATGGTCATAGTAAATTACAATATATACACTTCAAGGAGTTCTATGTAGCTATAAATAACAACTGCTTACATAGTTTCTAAAAGCAAAGCAAGAGCTTGTTACAAAGTTAGATTTCTTTTTTTTGAGACGGAGTCTGGCTCTGTCGCCCAGGCTGGAGTGCAGTGGCCGGATCTCAGCTCACTGCAAGCTCCGCCTCCCGGGTTTACACCATTCTCCTGCCTCAGCCTCCCGAGTAGCTGGGACTACAGGCGCCCGTCACCTCGCCCGGCTAGTTTTTTTGTATTTTTTTAGTAGAGATGGGGTTTCACCGTGTTAGCCAGGATGGTCTCGATCTCCTGACCTCGTGATCCGCCCATCTTGGCCTCCCAAAGTGCTGGGATTACAGGCTTGAGCCACCGCGCCCGGCTACAAAGTTAGATTTCTAAGTATTAAAGATTGTATCACCTGGAGCAACATGGCCAAACCCAAAACCCATCTCTAAAAAACCACACAAAAATTATCTCGCCATGGTGGCATATGCCTGTAGTCCCAGCTACTCTGGAGGCTGAGGTGGGAGGATCCCTTGAACCCAGGAGGCAGTGAGCCTGATGGTGCCCCTGCACTCCAGCCTGAGTGACAGAGTGAGTGAGACTGTGTCTCAAAAAAAAAAAAAAAAAGTTGTGAATACAATACAGTCCCAACTATATGAATATCTTAATAGCAGAATTGACAAAATAATTAATAATTTTTATTTTGGGGTTGACTATACATTTTTTTTCCTTATGCTTTCCTGTATTTCTCAAAATTTCATCATGTGCATGTTCATTTGTACTAGAATATAGTCTGTGTGTGTGTGTGTGTGTGTGTGTGTGTGTGTGTGTTTTCAGCCAGATATTAAGTAAATTGCTTTCAGATTGGTTAATAAGAATTCAGTCAGTCAGTCGTGGTGGCTCGCGCTGGTAATCCCAGCACTTTGGGAGGCAAGGCAGGCAGATTATTTGAACTCAGGGGTTCGAAACCAGCCTGGGTAACATAGCAAAACCCCATCTCTCCGAAAAAAAAAAAAAAATTAGCTGGGTATTGTGGTGTGCACCTAAAGTCCCAACTGCGTGGGAGGCTGAGGCTGGAGGACTGCTTGAGCCTAGGAGATCAAGGCTACAGTGTGCCATGATCATGCCACTGCACTCTAACCCAGGTGAATGAGCAAGAACCTGTCTAAAAAAAAAAAAAAACAAGGAATAAAAACACATAAAATCTCAATAATAATGATAAAAAAATATAATATTCTTTGAGGAACTGGTGTAGAATCAATGAGTTCACTCCAGACTACTCAAGTTTAAGTTAAACCAGAGCTCAGTCTATTAGTCTACAAAGTAGGAAGTGGTGAGGTGACTCTAGCTTTGTGGTTAACTTCATTTAACCTCAGCCACTATAGGCATGGACCCCGTGAAAGCCCCCCACGATTGGCCCACCCCTTCATCCTTCACTATCTCTTCCCTTTCCAACTTCCTATTTTACTTCTACAGTTCCTTGATGGCCTAAATCAATGGACAGAAAGGGAAGGAAAAAAAATGAGGCAGGTCAAACTTAAAGGTATAGGAAAGATTCTCTTTTCCTTACTTCTATCTCTGCAGGCAGGAGAGGTCTTTTGGACAAGTTCTGAGAAACAGAACTATTTCATGTGGCTGGGAACTCAACTACCTTAGCCAATGGAGCTTGTGACCCAGTTGTGGGAGTGGAGTTGAGTTCCCTTTTATTTCTTAAAGTGGTTTTTAAAAAGGCACTGGAGCATGTAAGCATTGCTTTCTTTTTTTCTTTTTTTGAACAACTAAAATTTTATGATAATGATTAATATCACCTCTAATATTTTGGGAACCTGATCAAGGCCTGAAGCAGTTTTTCTGGCCTAGGATTGTTGTACTATCATATTCAATACAGGTTTATTGGCAAAGGCTAGCTAGGGACACAGGGCATATTTGGAGGCCCTCATAAAATCTCTATTAGCTCCCAAAGGACATCCCAAATTTTTTAGAAAACAAAAATGACATTTTGTGAGGTAAACAATAATTTCTCAATCTTATTTAAAATGTTGGGGAGGAAAACTGTCTCTAGCCTTCGCGTTTATTTTGTAACATACAATTTGTGCCATTATAAGACAAGCCCCCTAAGTACTACTTGCAGAGAAGGAAAATAAATATTTGCAAGCTGGGGAAGAACAACAATAACAGATGCATGTCCAGGGTATGACTCTCCCCAGGGCTCCGCAAAGGCTGGCAGACGAGGTCTTGACATAAGTTTCTAGGCAAGGTGGGGAAAGAAGGAGATGGACCCAAGCAGAAAAGATCCTGTTTAAAGGCATCACTGTGTGAAAGAGAACCTTCAGGAAAATGCAGGCTGCTTAATTGAAAATAGGTGAAAACAAGGCTAGAGAAGCAGGCTTCAGCTACTTCACAGGCTAAGGAATTTGACTCTATTGTAGACCAAGAGTATCATAGTGACCTCAGAAAGTTTTCCCAGGCCAGCGCAGCTGTTTTTAAATAATTTTTTATTTGAATAACTTTAGGTAGGACAGATATTCTCCAGGTCCATACAGCCTCCTTCTTGGCCATATTAAACCCCATGGCTTCACACATTTGAGTGCCTGGTAGTGAAGGCATTTGAGATCTTCTCAAGAATTTGCTGGGTAGATAATGGAGAACCGTGGAAAGACTGGCATAGGCCAGAGGCATGATTAGATTGGCAATGTAGAGAGATCATTCAGGCAGTGAGGTGGAAATTAGATTTTGTGACAGTTGACAGCAGAACAAGAAGGAAGGGCTAGTCAGAAAGATATTAGGATGATAGTGTCCTAACTAGGACCTGGAACTGATCATATGTGGAAGATGAAGAAGGAGGAGGTCTAAACGACTTCTAAGTTCTCACTCTCGTAAAGGGGTCACTGGTTATTATACACCCAGCGGCCAGTGTTATACACTGGTTGTTATATGTCTTTGCAAAAGACATAGCAGGTTGGAGGCAAGGAAGGGATGTTGAGTTCTGTTCAGGGATGTTAGACCAGGTAATTCTGATGGCCCTGTCGGATATTTTTGTCTAGCTATCCGGTAGGCTAGAAATACAGATCCATGGACATTTGTCTTCCTCTCTGCACCAGATCCAGACCAGGCTGTTGGAGATGAGTTTCTTTTGGCACTGTTTGTCCATTAGTTTCTTTGGCTGTATCCCAAGGAAAAGCTGGATTTCAGTTCTCACTTATTCCCACCTACTTCAGTTCTCAATTTATATCCATCCTGCAGGAGTTTATTACTACTACTACTACTACTATTATTATTATTATTATTATTATTATTATTATTATTATTATTTTGAGATGGAGTCTCCTCTCTGTCACCCAGGCTGGAGTGCAGTGGCACGATCTTGGCTCACTGTAACCTCCGCCTCCTGGGTTCAAACTATTCTTCCGCCTCAGCCTCCTGAGTAGCTGGGAATACAGGCCCACGCCACCATGACTGGCTAATTTTTGTATTTTTAGTAGAGATGGGGTTTTGCCATGTTGCCCAGGCTGGTCTCAAACTCCTGACCTCAAGTGATCTGCCCACCTTGGCCTCTGAAAGTGCTGGGATTACAGATGTGAGCCACCATGCTGGGCTGCATCCTGCAGGAGTTTAGAGAAGTGTAATGATGTTTCATCTGCTTGTTACTGTTCCTCCTCTCTCCCATCCTTCAACCAACTGCCCATAGTTGTTTGCACTATTATTGTTAGGAGGTAATTGTGCCTGCATGGTTAACCACCCAGCAACCTGTGCTGAGATCTGTGGGCTGCATGTGAACATGAGCTGCCATCAGCATGAGGTGGCAGACACCCAGTCTTGGCTGTGAGCACACCTGGCACAGAAGGCTTCTCTGTCACATGAAGACCAGCTGACTTATCTGTAATAAGCCTGCTGGAGGTGGTGGAGCTCAGACCAGGCTGCTTGTGGGTTTGGAACTAATAGCAAAACCATTCTTGAAGTTTGGCAGACACACGCAAAGAAACAGCTACTTCTCAGCCCATAAAGCATTTGCATTGCCTTCAGGAATTTGAAACTTTTTACTCTGGACCTGAGAGGGGTTTGGGCACCAGAAATAAAAACTACTTCAAGCATGCCTCTAAATGATAAATTTTTTTTTTTTTTTTTTTTTTTTTTTTTTTTTTTTTTTTTTTTGCGACAAAGTCTTGCTCTGTCCCTCAGGCTGGAGTGCAGTGGCGTGATCTCTGCTCACTGCAAGCTCCACCTCCCGGGTTCACGCCATTCTCCTGCTTCAGCCTCCCGAGTAGCTGGGACTACAGGCGCCTGCCACCACGCCCTGTTAATTTTTTGTATTTTTAGTAGAGACGGGGTTTCACCTTGTTAGCCAGGATGGAGTCGATCTCCTGCCCTCGTGATCCGCCCACCTCAGCCTCCCAAAGTGCTGGGATTACAGGAGTGAGCCACCGCGCCCGGCCTAAATGATAAAATTCTTGATTTAACTTTGGCATTTTGAGCTATTTGAAAGAGTAAAACAAATGACTAGGAAGTGCATATGGTGAAAGACCTCCACAAGGGCTGGGACGCCATTGGTGTCCTTCCAAGGAATTTCAACCAAGTCTGTGATGCACTGGGTAGTCTGCACACTACCCTTTAATGTGGTGTTAGGAAATATTCAGATTAAGAGCAAGAAAGGCTCACTGAAACACATTTGGATACATTTGCATTTTGTGTTTAATTGTTATGATTAAATTATTACAATGTTTATTGAGACAAATGAGGAAAAAAAAGAGTTTAAAATGCCCATAATCCCACTACTCCTAAAATCCTCTCTGCTATAGTTTCAATGTGTTCCCCAAAGTCCATGAGTTAGAAACTTGATGGTGATGGGGCCTAATGAGAGGAGTTTGGTCATGGGGGTAGATCCATCACAAATAGATTAATGCCGTTATTACATTATTGCAGGAGTGGGTTCCTTATAAATGGAAGAATTTGGCCTCCTCTTGCTCTCTTGCTCACTCTCCCTCTCCCTCCCCACGCCCCTTCTCTCTCTATCACTTTTCTGCTATGTGATGCCTTTTGCTGTGTTGTGATGCAGCAAGAAGGTCCTTGCCAGATACTGGCAGAACTGTGAGCCAATACATTTCTGTTTATTGTAAATTACCCAGTCTGTGATATTCTGTTATAGTAGCACAGAATGGACTAAGACAGTCTCCAAATCCTTTTCTGCTTGTACAAATAGAAACCGTTGTTTTTATTATAAACTTAAGATCGTGTTGCACATTTGAGGATTTTGTTTCTTATTAAAATTGAGGTATAACTCACATGAAATGAAATGTATAGATGCTAAGTGACCATTTTGATGAATTCTGACAAATGTCCACCTACTCTGTACTTCCCACCCCCCACAAGCCATATGGCAAGAATATCATCTTAGAGCATTTCCATCACTCCAGAAAGTTCCCTTCTTTCCAAATCATCCTCTGCTCTACCCACTTTCCCTCCACCATTGTTTGGATTTCTGTCACTGAAGACTGGCTTTGCCTGATCTTGACCTTCATATAAATAGAAACATACAGTTATATAGGGTTTTGTAATCTGTTTTTTAAACCTAGTAACATATGTGAACAGTTTCCATTTCAATAATATTTATCCACAGCGTCACTTTCATTGGAAAAATAATACTGCTTTTGATGCATGCACTGTACCACATTTGTTTATTTAACCAGTTCCTATTGATGGAAATTCTGATTTCCTTTGTTCTTTCCCTCCTTCTCTAACCTTCCTTCCTTCCATCTTATTACAAACAACCCTGTTATTAATATCATTTTAGGTAAGCCTTTGCACATAAAGCTTAATTGTTTTTTGTAGTTTACATTCCTAGAAGTGAAATTGCTGTGTCCAAAAAATGTACTTTTTTTTTTCTTTGAGATGGAATCTCACTCTGTCACCCAGAGTGAGGTAGAGTGCAGTGGCGTGATCTCGGCTCATTGCAACCTCCATCACCTGGGTTCAAGCGATTCTCCTGCTACGGCCTCCAGAGTAGCTGGGATTACAGGCATGTGTTACCACACCTGGCTAAGGCTAATTTTTGTGTTTTTAGTTGAGACAGGGTTTCACCATGTTGGCCAGGCTGGTTTCGAACTCCTGACCTCAGGTGATCCTTCCGCCTCGGCCTCCCAAAGTGCTGGGATTACAGGTGTGAGCCACCGTGCCTGGCCAAAAATGCACTTTTTAAAGGGATTTTGCTAAATGATTCCTAGAAACACTGCCTTAGTTTATTTCTTAATATTATCAAAACACCGTGTAAGCTTGTTTTCTCACACCATGACCAACATTGAGAATTGGGGTGGGGTGGGGGGAGTCTTTGATCTCAGTCAATTTCATTGTTTTTAACATGGTATCTCATTTTAATCTGTATTCCTCAGGTTATTAATGAAGTTGAACATTTTTTCTTCTGAGGAAAATTTTATTTTCTCATTTGACAGTGGAAATAAATGGTCTTTTATTTAAAAAAAAAAAAACTTACCAAATGATCAATAAACTGTTCATGGAAAAAAAACTTATCCTATTAAAGATAGGAGGATAAACAAATAGCAATGTGAAAAACCACAAGCTGAACTTTCTGCCTCTGTTATTTTTAGCCAGTGGCCTTATTGTATAATTTTGATTTTTGAATAGTGTTTGTTTTTTAGGCAATGCTTTTATTTTAAATTACTTCTAGAAAGGTTTTGCTTCTGCTTTAGGGGAAAAATAAATTCAGTTTTGGATGACTACGTTTTTAAATAAAAATGCATCTACTGAGGATATCTTTAAAATAAACATACCTTTGGTATTTTAAGAGAGATTAAAGGAGAGCTGAATAGCCAGTGTCCAGGCAGCTACTTGCTTTTGGCCTTGTAGTCCAGCAACAAAGTTACTAAGTAAGGTTTGAAAACATTCCAGTCTTTTGTGTCAAACCCTTGGCTAGGCTGATACCATCTTCTTAGTACATGGTCATTTAATTTCAAACTGCAGTTATCATCAACAACAACATGTATATATACAATGAGGTCTATACTGTGTAACTTTTTTTTTTTTTTTTGAGACAGGGTCTCACTCCTGTTTCAGTGGGGTGCAGTGGCGTGATCACAACTCACTGCAGCCTTGGCCTCCCAGGCTCAGGTGATTCTCCCACCTCAGCCACCCGAGTAGCTGGGACTACAGGTGTTCGCCACTATGCCTGGCTAATTTTTTGTACGTTTAGTAGAGATGGCATTTTGCCATGTTGCCCAGGCATCTTGTCTAACATTCTCAAGAGACTCATCGGTGTTTTAGTTGTAGCTCAGCTGAACTTGAGATAGATCAGTTCCTTATTTGTGGAATTGTGGGCACTGATTAAATATCTCAGGGGTCTCTTTGAAACCTAAAAAATCTTAAGATTTAAAAATTGATCATTGTTTTAGTAAATGCTAGTAATATGTTTATTACAACAGATGTTTTTAAAAAGGAGAGAGCACTTTGATGAGTTCTTTCAAATGTCCATAGAGCCGTTTGGAGATTCCATAAGCATGTAGGCCATAGGGTAGAATTCAGGTTCTGGAGTTATAGACAGTTCTGGGTCTGAAACCCAGCTTCACTACTTACTGTGTGGCCTTCAGCTAGTTATTTAACCTTTCAGTTTCTGTTTCCTCATTTGTAAAGTGGAGATTTGCAAACACTGTCTATTTTGTAAGATTATTGTAAAAAATTAATGTAAAGCACTGAAGTAATTGCCTGAAACATAGGAAATACCCAATATGTAGTAGCTGCTATTATTGCTGTTATCAACAACACAATCAAGAATATATAGAATCAGGCCGGGCACGATGGCTCACACCTGTAATCCCAGCATTTTGGGAGGCCGAGACAGGCAGATCACTTGAGGTCAGGAGTTTAAGGCCAGCCTGGCCAATATGGTGAAACCTTGTCTTTACTAAAAATACAAAAATTAGCCGGGCATGGTGGTGCACACATGTAATCCCAGCTACTCAGGAGGCTGAGGCAGGAGAATTGCTTGAACCCGGGAGGTGGAGGTTGCAGCGAGCCGAGATTGTGCCACTGCACTCCAGCCTGGGCGACAGAGCAAGACTCCATCTCAGAAAAAAAAAAAGGGGGCGGGGGGGGGAATATATAGAATCAAACAGAAGCAGCCATCACTTTATTATTCATTAATCTATTCTAATGTATATTTGGAACTTTTACACTGGTTATTTAGATTATCAAATATACAATGAATCTGATTTTCTCATCCCATCTAGAAGGATGTATTAACAGAGAACTTTGTCTTCTCCCTGCAGATTCTTCCTTCTAACTAAACTGCCCTCTCAAGTTGGTGGGGTTTTTTGTTTTGTTTTGTTTTTAAGAAACAGGTGTTGCTCTATTGCCCAGGCTGGAATACAATGGCACGATCATAAATGGTTGCAGCCTCAAACTCCTGTGCTCAAACAATCCTCCTGACTCAGTCTTGCAAATACACTTCAGATGTGCATCACCATGCCCAGCTATTTTTATTTTTATTTGTAGAGATGGGTCTTGCTATGTTGCCCAGGCTGGTCTTAAACTCCTAGCCTCAAGTGATCCTCCTGTCTTGGCCTCATAAAATGCTGGGATTATAGGTGTGAGCCACTATGGCCAGTCCAAGTAGATGGTCCTTAAAACTACTTACACAGTGATAGTCCCATTAGTCTGGAGCCCCTTGTGGCTTGAATGCACCCACTTCCAGACCACGCTCTTTCTGAGTCCCTTCCACAACGACAATGGAGATCACTATTTTGCAAGTCTCCAGAGGGGATGCAATTGGTCCTTGCTACTTATTCCTAGAGAGACCTGAATGAACCTCTTGTATGTAGCCCTGACAGTCCTCTGCATTCCTTCCAAGAATCCCTCTCTGACCTTACGTGCCTCAACCTGGAACATCCCCTCTTGTACGGGACCTTGCTGATTGTCATCTCCAGCCCTCTCTTCACTCTTCCTTAAGAGCAATAGCACCTGTGCATTATGGTTGGTTCTGTATGGGTCTGTCTTCCTTGCTGGCCCTAGGTGAGAAGCTTAGTAAATGTGTACTCAGTGGACACATGAATGCATGAACAAGACATCTCTCAACCTTAATAGTGATGTTCTGCCAGGCACTGTGGCTGACGCCTGTAATCCCAGCACTTTAGGAGGGCCGAGGTGGGTGGATCACCTGAGGTCAGGAGTTTGAGACTAGCATGGCCAACAGAGTAAAACCCCGTCTCTATGAAAAATATAAAAATTAGCTGGGGGTGGTGGTGCTCACCTGTCATCCCAGCCACTCGGGAGGCTGAGGCAGGAGAACCACTTGAACCCGGGAGGCAGAGGTGACAGTGAGCTGAGATTGTGCCACTGCACTCCAACCTGAGTGACAGAGCGAGACTTCATCTCAAAAAAAAAAGTAAAAGAAAATAGTGATGTTTAGGACCGGCCCAAGACAAAGTTTTCTGATATTTTACAAATACTTCCTTTCATTCCTTCAAATGTTAGAATCTGTCCTACTTCCCCCACCAGAAGGGTTCCATTATGTCTACATTTCTCTGCCATGTGTTCTGTCTGGAGTACTATATATTTTATCTAATCTTCACTACAACCCTGGAGGCTGGTATTATCTTCCCATTTTATCTTTGGGGGTCCTTGAAGCTCAGAGAGATCAAAACAACTAGCCCAAGATATTAGCAAATGAATTAGATTCCAGATGTGTCTGACTTCAAAGCCTAGTGCTCTTTCTACCATACTACATTGTCTCCAGAAGGAGGACTGGCAGGTGGTGAGGCCTGTTATCTAGGTGTACCATCACCACAGGTACATATAGGTGGAACCGCAAAGCTTTTGCAAATACGTGGTACTGTCGTGGGGCATGGGAGAAGGTGGATGGTGGAGTGTGTCTTGAATGCAGCAGAAGAGCTTCAAATGTCACCACCAGCTTGTCATTGATATTTAAATTTCTTTTTGTTCACGGGATTGCTCCCTAATGAACAATTAAACCTACCTGGGAGACCAGCCTGGCCAACATGGTGAAACATAGTAAAAATACAAAAAACTAGCTGGGCATGGTGGTGGGCGCCTGTAATCCCAGCTACTCAGGAGGCTGAGGCAGGAGAATCGCTTGAACCCAGGAGGCGGAGGTTGCGTGAGTGGAGATTGCGCCGCTGCACTCCAGCCTGGGTGACACAGCAAGACTCCATCTCAAAAAAAAAAGTGTTAGCTGGGTGTGGTGGCATGTGCCTGTAATCCCAGCTACTTGGAGGGTAAGGTCGAAGAATTGCTTGAACCCAGGAGGCAGAAGTTGCAGTGAGCTAAGATGGGGTCACTTCACTCCAGCCTGGGTGACAGAGTGAGACTCGGTCTTAAAAATAAATAAATAAATAAATAAATAAATAAATAAATAAATAAATAATGAATAAAAGGTGAGTGGACCCTAGAGACAAAAATTTTTGCTCAGTGTCACAGAATAAAAAGAGAAAGGAAGTTTATGAGTTAATTCTTGGTGTTCAGAATAAATGCTGAGTGGGGAAGATCAAAGAGCTTGCAGAAGGATAAGAGGTGGGAGACATAGAACTAAGGTAGCTTGAAAATTCTCTTTATCATCAAGAACTAGGATACTTACTTTTCTTGGATATTGTTTTACTATCTCAAGCTTATCTTTGGGCTTTTCTTCTGATGAGTTCAGATACCCACTAAAAATCTGCCTCAACAGTAATACACATTATTTGTGATTCTAACTTTGTAACTCGTACTCTGAGAGTAGCAACTTCCAACTTCACCTGGAGTAAACATGAAAGAAAGGCTCAATAGAATTCCTGGATGCCGGATGCCTTACACAGGAGCCATTACTGTTTTTTTTTTTTTTTTTTTTTTTTTTTTTTTTTTTTTTTAAGACGGAGGTTCACTCTTGTTGCCCAGGCTGGAAGTGCAATGGGCGATCTCGGCTCACCGAAACCTCTGCCTCCCCAGCTCAAGTGATTCTCCTGCCTCAGTCTCCCAAGGAGCTGGGATTACAGGCATGCACCACCACACCCAGCTAATTTTGTATATTTAGTAGAGACGTGGTTTCTCCATGTTGGCTAGGCTGGTCTCAAACTCCTGACCTCAGGTGATCTGCCCACCTCAGCCTCTCAAAGTGCTAGGATTACAGGTGTGAGTCACTGCGCCCAGCCTAGGAGCCATTACTTTAAAATGAAACATTAAATATAAGTTTAAATGAAAGACGGGGAGGCTGGGCACAGCCCAGGTGGCTCACGCCTGTAATTCCAGCACTTTGGGAGGCTCAGGAAGGTGGGTTGCTTGAGTTCACAAATTGGAGACCAGCCTAGTGACATGATGAAACCTCGTCCATACAAAAAATATGAAAATTAGAAGGGCATAGTGGTGCATGTCGATAGTCCTCAGGAGGCTGAGGTGGGAGGATGACTTGAGCCTGGGGGAATGAGGTTGCAGTGAGTTGAGACGGCACCACTGCTCTCCAGCCTGGGCAATAGAGCCAGACCTTGTCTCAAAAATAATATAGAATAAAATAAAAGACATAAAAATAATAATAATTAAAAGATTGGGGGAGTGTATTCAAAGTGCAACTTGAATCTATGCTCCAGGGTTGGGGTGGGGGTGGGTGGGAAGGCACAGGGCAAGGTTGTAACATCTTTCCAATCATTTAATGTAGAAATCATTCCAGATTTTTGCTAGTATCTGCTAGTAAGACATATATTACTAGTATTTGTATGTGTGTATACATATATGTAGTATATTTACAGTATATATATATATATATATAACCAGTATATGTATGTTTATTTATATACAAACACATATATACTAGTAATATACAGTATACATTATATAATAATGTAATGTATGCACACATATACTAGTAATATATGTATATACTATATACACACACTATATATATAATATATATACTAGTAATACATGTATATGTATTTTAAATTCAGACAACCTCTCTTGGTATTATTCTCCTAGACATGTGTTATTCACAGAAATGTGTTACAGTATCTTTTATTTTCTTTTGTCTTTTGGAGCTAAATTTTATTTCTTATTTGCTTATTTTCAGACAGGGTCTTGCTGTCACCCAGGCTGGAGTGCAGTGGCATGATCATAGCTCACTTCAGCCTTGATCTCCTGGGCTCAAGCAATCCTCCCACCTCAGCCCCCTGAGTAGCTGAAACTACAGGCGCATGCCACTGTGCCCAGCTAATATGAAATATTTTTACTTGTAGAAATGGAGTCTTGCTCTGTTGCCCAGGCTGGTCTTGAACTCCTGGCCTCAAATGATCCTTCCACCTTGGCCTCCCAAAGTGCTGACATTACAGATATAAGCCACTGCATCCAGCCTTGGAGCCAAATTTTAATTGTTTATGAGTTGTATTTTAAATATAAGAGACTGCTATTTTAAGACATGAAAGGAAGAATTTTAGTGTTTTATTTATTTATTTTGAGACAGGGTCTTACTGTGTCACCCAGGCTGGAGTGCAGTGACGTGATCACAACTCACTGCAGCCTTGACCTCCTGAGAGGTCTCGCCCAGGAGTTCAAGACTAGCCTAGGCAATATAGTGAGACTCTGTCACTACAAAAATTAGAAAAAATTAGCCAACTGTGGTGGCTTGCGCCTGTGGTTCAGTCCACTTTGGGGAGGATTACTTGGGCTTGGGAGGTTGAGGCTGCAGTGAACAATGATTGCACCTCTGCACTCCAGCCTCAGCGATAGAGCAACACCCTGTCTCAAAATAAATAAATAAATACATAAAAATAAGTCAATAAATTACCCAATCTGTGGTATTCTCTTATAGCAGCAAGAAAAACAAAGACAATCTGGTAGATGTATGATTTGGTATTTTTAGGTTTACACCTGTATAATACGGTAGATTTTTTTTTCTTATTCTAAAATAATATATTAGTAGTAGTTAAGTGAAAGCAATAAGATGCCATAGTTTTCATTTGTCCTGCTTTAGAATGAATACAGTAGGCTCAGGGAAATACTTCTAGAAAGACATAAACACCTTATTGAGTCTTTCTTAATGTTGTCTTAAGTTTTTAAGTTTTTTAACAGAAAGATCGAGACAAAAGCAAGATTATTATTTCGTTTGCATTTATGGGGAGAGGTAATTTCTTGCTCTAAAGGAGTTAATAACTGGGTTTAGTGGTATGAGGCTCTAAGCAAAAGCATTTTTAAAATCAGAAATAGCCTGATGGGAGAACAATGCACATCATTAGATGTAATTGCTGCATAAATGGTCTTTTTGTTTTAGAGAGTGCAGTTTATAGTAATTGAAAAAAAACAACCCATGTGTCATTTTCACTGTTTGCTCCATTTGTTTGCTTTCTATGTAATTGAATTTCACACAAAGGAAAGAAAAAAATCTATTTTCAGGTGCACCGCTGTATCTTCTACAGAGCCTTGAATTAATTTAGAGCCTAGTTCTCGTTAAGTGTTCTCCAGTGGTATATTTAATATAAAATCTAGTTATTATGCTATAGCCAAACTACCTAATGCTTTCTTTATCCACAAGTAACTTTGCTTCAATTTCTTGATGTTGGGTGTCATCTCACTGACTTTGGGCTTCTCAGACACATGGGAATACTTATGTCTTTGGGTCAAATCAAACAGTAAAGCTAAAGTTATTCAAATACATTCAAATGACACAGATCCCTTACAAATGACTAGTATCATAGTAGGAAGAAAAAGATACAAGAAGAAAAATATATCCTAGAACTTGTTAATATTATTGGTGTATAGTCTATACTAGCATAGAATAGCTTTCACAACCTGCTATATAGGATTACCAGCAAGAAGAAAAAGGTGCAAGAACAAGATTTATGGCTGAAGTGGCTTGGTGTCATAATTCCCTATTCTAGCATTCTCAGAAGGATCCCATCCATTAGACACGCAGAAACTGCAGGGACATTTGAATGGTCTTGATTCCTTCCTAACTCCCTTAAGCCCAGTGTTTGTTAGTATTCTTTCATGCGTACGAACTCTGCCGAGTAACATGTATCTGAATCTTGCCATCCTTTCTCTCTGCACAGACAGTAATGTTCTTACTCCTCTCCTCCTGTAAATCAAGTCATCTCTGATTTCCCTGAGGACTGGTGCTCTTGCAGCAATTCCATCTATCACTCGATGGAGTGACTCTTCTGGTAGAGGGGAAGGGGATTCATTAGTGGTGTTGATAGTCAAGTTACTAAGGTTCTTTATCAACATCTCGGAACAGATTTCAGAGGCCCCTGAATCGTCCCGAGAATTTTCTTGGGTCAGCATTTGTGAAGACTCTGGGATGGAGGTTGGATTAAACTGCTGTGATGGGTCCATCTGCGTCTTGAACAACACTAAGCTTCTCCTGGATCTTTGAAACCAAGCAGAAACTGATGACTGACCTTCAAATTGCTACAAGGTAGCCCGGAAAGAGGCTGAAAACCGGAGCTCCCTATTTTAGTATTTTTTTAAATGAGATTCAAAGAAGGAGAATGACATCTCTTTTGAAACCAACCTCTGACTTGATTGAATGTTACATCCTTTAAAATGGCAAAAACTGGCTTTCAATCACATTTTGGGCTTATTTCTAGACAGTTGCTAAAGCAAGCCTTATTGAAATTAGGAGACATAATTGTATTTCACATTTCCTAGGGCTGTTTTTTCAAAACCGTAAAAACACAGATACATTGCAGTCTGCCACATAAACTTAAAAAAGCAACATATGTGGTGCAGTTTTGTCTTGCTGCATTTTCTTGTGTCATTTGGTCAGTGTTTGGTTGTTTTTTACTTGCGTGAAATGAATTTGGGGAAAAGTCAGTGTGTCCTCATTTTGAAGCAACGAATCTTTGATGCTGCATCAATTTATGAATGGTGCATGGAGGTGGAGTGTGGGAGTAAATGGGTACTATTAGATTTAGCTAGGCCAGGCACAGTGGCTCATACCTGTAATCCCAGCACTTTGGGAGGCCGAGGCAAGTGGATCGGTTGAGGTCAAGAGTTTGAGACCAGCCAGGTCAACATGATGAAACCCTGTCTCTACTAAAAATACAAAAATTAGCTGGGCCTGGTGGCATGTGCCTGTAATCCCAGCTACTCAGGAGGCTGAGGCACAAGGATCACTTGAATCTGGGAGGTGGAGGTTGCAATGAGCCGAGATCGTGCCATTGTACTTCAGCCTGGGTGACCAGAGTGAGACTCCATTTCAAAAAAAAAAAAAAAAAAAAAAGCTGAGCTAAAGTAACATTCAAAGGATCTAGGGGAAAGACAAGGAAAATACTTGGCATGGAGTTTAACGATAAACCCATAGATAAGGGGAACGGAACTATTTGCCTTTAAGCTTCATTGGTTGTTTTATTTTTATTTTTTTGACTGTCAACTTATTTATTTTTATTATTATTTAAAATTTTTAATTTTTATGGGTACATAGTAGATATATGTATTTATGGGGTACATGAGATTTTGTTTGTTTTGTTTTGTTTTTCAGACGGAGTCTCGCTCTGTTTCCCAGGCTAGAGTGCAGTGGTGCAATCTCAGCTCACTGCAGCCTCCACCTCCTGGGTTCAAGTGATTCCCCTGCCTCAGCCTCCTGAGTAGCTGGAATTACAGGTGTGTGCCACCACACACACCTCACACCCACCTCATTTTTGTATTCTTAATAGAGATGGGGTTTCACCTTGTTGGCCAGGCTGGTCTCAAACTCCCGACCTCAAGTGATCCGTCCACCTCGGCCTCCCAAAGTGCTGGGATGACAGGCGTGAGCCACCGTGCCCGGCCAAGGGTACGTGAGATATTTTGATACAGGCATACAAAGTCCAATACTCACATCAGAGTAAATGGGGTATCCATCACCTCAAGCATTTGTCATTTCTTTTTCTTTTTTTTTTGAGATGGAGTCTCTCTCTCTCGCCCAGGATGAAGTGCAGTGGCGTGATCTCAGTTCACTGCCACCTCTGCCTCCTGGGTTCAAGCAATTTTTCTGCCTCAGCCTCCCTAGTAGCTGGGACTACAAGCACTTGCCACCACAGCAGGCTAATTTTTGTACTTTTCATAGAGACGGGGTTTTACTATATTGGCCAGGCTGGTCTCAAACTCTTGACTTCGTGATCTGCCTGCCTTAGCTTCCTAAAGTGCTGGGATTACAGGCATGAGCCACCGCACCTGGCCTACAGGTTCCCTTTTTTTTCCTGTGTCTTTGCCAGCATTTACTATTGTCTGTGTTTTGGATAAAAACCATTTTAACTGGGTTGGTTGTTTTAATTTTTGCAATTTGGGGGCTATTACCTAAAACCACACAAGAGAAAAAGAAATACTTAAAAGGTGTTTTCTGATCATAGGTCTCTGAGTCTCATTATATTAGCTTTTAATGATCAGAAAGTGATTCTGTGAAGATTCAGACTCATGCCAGCCACTGGGAAGAAGGGACTAGCGTAGTTACATGAGCAAGGAGGATTAGAGGAAAAGGAAACAGTATCTCTTGGGGAAAATTGACTTAAAAAGGTGTAAATTACAGAGAAGTGTGTACATTTGTTTGTTCATTCATTCATTCAACAACTGTTGGACATCTACTCTGTGCCAGGCACCTTGCTTAATGCTGGACTGTGATAAGTCTACAAGAATGTCAGTGTCAATGGAATATATCTTAGTATATGACTACATATTTTACAGATCCCATTTCATTCATTTTAATATGAATGTACTATTCACAAAATTTAGTTTGATTTGGATGCAATTAGGAATCACCATTATTTTATTCAACTGGGCAAATGTGTATGATCTTATAATTTTGGTCTATAATGAAATAACAATATGTTTAGCTTTTATTTCAAGAGTAGTATGTGTGACGATTGTAAAATGCAAATGTAATTTCCCATTCAAGGGGTATATATCTTATAATTCCAAAATTGGGTATTCTTATAAGAAAACTGGTCCTGCTGGGCACGGTGGCTCACTCCTATAACCCCAGCACTTTGGGAGGCTGAGGCGGGTGGATCACCTGAGGTCAGGAGTTCACGACCAGCCTGGCCAAGATGCTGAAACCTCATCTCTACTAAAAATGCAAAAAAATTAGCCAGGCATGGTGGCAGGTGCAGTAATCTCAGCTACTCAGGAGGCTGAGGCAGAGAATTGCTTGAACCCAGGAGGTGGAGGTTGCAGTGAGCCAAGATAGTGTCACTGTACTCCAGCCTGGGCGACAGTGAGACTCCGTCTCAAAAAAAAAAAAGAAAAGAAAAGAAAACTGGTTCTAAGAGAAAAATCTCTCTCAAAAGAGCTAACAAATGAGTAAATGGGGATTTAATATCATCCAATCTAGACATTAAGATTCAGACTTTAAAAATAGCCCATCGGCCCAGCACAATGGCTCATGTCTGTAATCCCAGCATTTTGGGAGGCCATGGCAGGCAGATCACTTGAGTCCAGGAGTTCAAGACCAGCTTAGGAAATGTAGGGAAACTCCGTCTCTTAAAAACAAAAACAAACAAACAAACAAACAAAAACAAAAAGCCTCATAGCTGTTATTGAGATCATTTTACTCTAGAATATTGTGTTCAACAGTCTTAGTATAAATGCCTACAATGTACATATAGTTTCCACTGACTGTGTTTTATTTTGTGTGGTGATTTTATTAGTAGAACTTGTGTTGGCTCATTGGAATCTGTAGAAAATATGAAAACTGTAGCAGCACAACAGACTTTACTTTTTTTGGTAAAATGAATATTCCAAGATCCTGGTATATAACTTGTTAGCCTTATAACATTTATAAAAGTCTGTGGATCTGGCTGAGCACAGTGGCTCACGCCTGTAATCCCAGCACTATGGAAGGCCGAGGTGGGTGGATCACCTGAGGTTAGGAGCTGGAGACCAGCCTGGCTAATGTGGCGAAACCCCGTCTCTACACCACTGCACTACAGCCTGGTAGATAGGGCCAGACTCTGTCTTTAAAAAAAAAAGAAAGAAAGAAAAGAAAAAAAATATCTATGGATTTGAGCAAGATATAGTCTTAAAAACTATGCTATTCTGAAGGGGTGGCCTGCCCCTCCACACCTGTGGGTGTTTCTCGTTAGGTGGCACGAGAGACTTGAGAAAAGAAATAAGACACAGAGACAAAGTATAGAGAAAGAAAAGCGGGGCCCAGGGGACCGGCGCTGAGCTTACAGAGGACCCACACCGGCACCGGTCTCTGAATTCCCTTAGTATTTATTGATAATTATCTTTACCATCTTAAACATAAGGGAGTGGCTGGACAATAGGATCATTGTAGGGAGGAAATCAGCAGTAAGACATATGAACAAAAATCCCTGTAACATGAATAAGTTTAAAGGAAAATGCTGTGTCTTGAGATGCATATGCAAACATCTCCATAAACCTTTTAGCAGCATTGCTCCAGCAAGTCCCACCTTATTCCTAAAGGCGGTTTTCTCCTTGCTCAGTAAACAAAGCACACAATGGGTTTTACACAGAGATGTTCCATTGCCCAGGGACGGGCAGGAGACAAATGCTTTTCTCTTACTTGAGATTAAGAGAATGGTGATGACCTTTAACCAGCAAGCAGCCTTTAGGCACTTGTTTAACAAAGCACATCCTGCACAGCCCAAAATCCCTTTAACCTTAAGTCACCACAGCACATGTCTCTTGCAAGGACAAGGTTGGGTGTAGGGTCACAGATTAACAGCATCTCAAATACAGAACAAAATGGAGTCTCTTGTGTCTGCTTCCTTCTATATAGACACAGTAACAGGCTGATCTCTCTTTCTTTTCCCCACACTATTCTAACATGTAGAATGTTGGAATACAGGCAATTTTCCATGGATCTCTCACGTTTCTGTGTATCTCATGAGCAGAGTCACTGGTATATTTGTTCCAGACTATCTTTTCAAGGATATTTGTATGCTGAACAGCCTTGGAATACAGAGGTAATAACTCCTTCTGGAGCAACAGGACACACTTATTGTCTGCTCAATTTAAAGGTGCAAGTTTCTTATAATGCAAACAGGTCCCTTTCCCGTCGCCGTGGGGGGTTTGAGACTCTGGGAGGAAATGCAAAAGTGACGAAACTCTGGTTACTGGTATTAACGTGAATAATAAAAATCTCTTATATCTGACCCAGGAGTGTCATGTCTTCAGCCAGAATTCCTAGTGGTAGGAACTTGCTAACCTGTAAGTAGGGTAAAATCTTACATCCTTAACAGTTCTTGATTGTCAGTATCATAATTTTTTTTGTTGTTGTTTTTGCCCAGGCCGAAGGCCGTTGGCAGGATTTCGGCTCATTGCAACCTCTTGGTTCAAGTGATTCTCCTGCCTCAGCCTCCCAGTAGATGAGGATACAGGTACCCACCACCATGCCCGGCTAAATTTTGTAATTTTAGTAAAGACAGCGTTTCACCCTGTTGGCCATGCTGGTCTCAAACTCCTGACCTCAGGCGATCTTCTCGCCTCGGCCTCCCAAAGTGCTGAGATTACAGGTGTGAGCCATCGCCCCCAGCTATCAGTATCATAATTGAGAGTCAACCTTTTTTCTTCATGTGGGCATGTAACTAATATGGCCTTGCTAGATGTATAACTAGTAAAAGAAAGAAAAGTGACTGCTAGTCTTCTAAAATAATAATTCTTTTTTTTTTTTTTTTTTGAGACGGAGTCTCGCTCTGCCGCCCAGGCTGGAGTGCAGTGGCCGGATCTCAGCTCACTGCAAGCTCCGCCTCCTGGGTCTACACCATTCTCCCGCCTCAGCCTCCCGAGTAGCTGGGACTACAGGCGCCCGCCACGTCGCCCAGCTAGTTTTTTGTATTTTTTAGTAGAGACGGGGTTTCACCGTGTTAGCCAGGATGGTCTCGATCTCCTGACCTCGTGATCCGCCCGTCTCGGCCTCCCAAAGTGCTGGGATTACAGGCTTGAGCCACCGCGCCCAGCCCTAAAATAATAATTCTTAAGATTTGGCCCTGGTGGTCTGGTGGCTAGGAACTGCCCCCACCCCTGGCCCTCCACCGCCCAAAAAAAAAAAAAAAAAAAAAAAAAAGACTGGTCATGGTGGCTCACACCTGTAATTCCCAGCACTTTGGGAGGCTGAGGCGAGAGACTCACTTGAGCCCAGGAATTTGAGATTTTCGAGATTACAGAGAGATGATCACACCACTGCATTCTAGCCTAGGTGGCAGAGCAAAACCCATGTTAACCAAAAAAAAAAGTAAAAGCAGTGTCTTCTTTCTTTTCCACACTACCCCCATCCCATCTAAATTGTTGACTATTGGCTGTGAAGTAAAAAAAAAAGACGTTTGTAATTTAAATAAATAAATAAATAAATAAATTGTTGACTAGAAGCCAACTCTTTAAGAAAGGAAGAAATCAGTGGAATAATTTATCCCTACAAATTTCTTGGTTGACCAGAACTAGACATCACAGATTTCAAAAAAAGAGATGAGCCAGCCAAGGCTGCTGGGACCTGCTAAGGGCTATGGAGTGAATTGGAAGCCTGGCCTGGAATGGAAGATTTCTGTCTTTCTTTTTATTTTTTTTTTTGAATGTCATTCTTTTGCCCAGACTGGAATGCAATGGCATGATCTCAGCTCACTGCAGCCTCTGCCTCCTGGATTCAAGGGATTCTTCTGCCTCAGCCTCCCAAGTAGCTGGGATTATAGGCGCTCACCACCAGGACTGGGTAATTTTTTTTATTTTTAGTAGAGATGGGGTTTCACCATGTTGGCCAGGCTGGTCTCGAATTCCTGACCTCAGGTGATCCACCCGCCTTGGCCTCCCAAAATGCTGGGATTACAGGCGTGAGCCATCTCGCCCGGCTGGAAGATTTTTTGTAATTCAGGTGTCTTCCAAGATGCTTGTAAAGATGGCTCATATCGTGTTTTCTTTTCTTGTTAGGTAGAAGCATTATATTTTCTGTTTCAAAAAAAATGTTTTAATATTTATTATATTTTATTTTTGATATATTTTATTTGCTCTGTTGTCCAGGCTGGAGTGCAGTGGTGCGATGCAACCTGTGCCTCCCGGGTTCAAGTGATTCTCCTACCTCAGCCACCTGAGTAGCTGGGATTATAGGCGCCCACCATCATGCCCAGCTAAGTTTTGTATTTTTAATAGAGACAGGGTTTCACGGTGTTGGCCAGGCTGGTCTTGAACTCCTGACCTCAAGTGATCTGTCCACCTCAGCCTCCCAAAGTGCTGGGATTACAGGAGTGAGCCACTGTACCCAACCAATTTTTTTTGAGACAGGGCCTTGCTGTGTTGCCCAGGCTGGTGTTTTTTTTTTTTTTTTGAGATAGAATTTCACTCTTTTTGCCTAGGCTGGAATGCAGTGGCCCGATCTCAGCTCACTGCAACCTCTGCCTCCCAGATTCAAGTGATTCTCCTGTCTCAGCCCCCTGAGTAGCTGGGATTACAGGCACGCCCACCCACCACACCTGGCTAATTTTGTATTTTGTATTTTTTTTTTTTTTGAGACGGAGTCTCGCTATCACCCAGGCTGGAGTGCAGTGGCCAGATCTCAGCTCACCGCAAGCTCCGCCTCCCAGGTTCACGCCATTCTCCTGCCTCAGCCTCCGGAGTAGCTGGGACTACAGGCGCCCGCCACGTCGCCCAGCTAGTTTTTTGTATTTTTTAGTAGAGACAGGGTTTCACCGTGTTAGCCAGGATGGTCTCAATCTCCTGACCTCGTGATCCACCCATCTCGGCCTCCCAAAGTGCTGGGATTACAGGCTTGAGACACCGCGCCTGGCCTTAATTTTGTATTTTTTGTAGAGACAGACTTTCACCATGTTGGCCAGGCTGGTCTCGAACTCTTGACCTTAGGTGATCCACCAGCCTCAGCTTCCCAAGGTGCTGGGATTATAGGAATGAGCCACCACGCCCGGTTGAAGCATTGCATTTTCTCCTTAATTTTTTTTTTTTTTTTTTTTTTTGTAGAGAAGGGTCTCTCTACCTTGCCCAGGCTGGTCTCAAACTTCTGGCCACAAGCAGTCCTCCTGCCTCAGCCTCCCAAAGTACCAGGATAACAGGTGTGAGCCACTACCCTGACCTCTTCTTAACTTTTAAAAATAGTAAAATATTGGCCAGGTGCGAAAATTGGTAGTGTGGAAAAGAAAGAAAACAGTGCTTTTACTTTTTTTTTGGTTTTTTTGAGACGGAGTCTCGCTCTGTCGCCCAGGCTGGAGTGCAGTGGCCAGATCTCAGCTCACTGCAAGCTCCGCCTCCCGGGTTTACGCCATTCTCCTGCCTCAGCCTCCCGAGTAGCTGGGACTACAGGCGCCCGCCACCCTCGCCCGGCTAGTTTTTTGTATTTTTTTTTTTTTTTTTTTTTTTTTTTTTTTGAGGCGGAGTCTCGCTCTGTCGCCCGGACTGGAGTGCAGAGGCCGGATCTCAGCTCACTGCAAGCTCCGCCTCCCGGGTTTACGCCATTCTCCTGCCTCAGCCTCCTGAGTAGCTGGGACTACAGGCGCCCGCCACCTCGCCCGGCTAGTTTTTGTATTTTTTAGTAGAGACGGGGTTTCACCGTGTTAGCCAGGATGGTCTCGATCTCCTGACCTCGTGATCCGCCCGTCTCGGCCTCCCAAAGTGCTAGGATTACAGGCTTGAGCCACCGCGCCCGGCGTTTTTTGTATTTTTTAGTAGAGATGGGATTTCGCCGTGTTAGCCAGAATGGTCTCGATCTCCTGACCTCGTGATCCGCCCGTCTCAGCCTCCCAAAGTGCTGGGATTATGGGCTTGAGTCACCGCACCCCGTCCAAAGAATAGGTTTTAACTCCACTTTTATTTTTTTTCCAGAATCTTACAGAAAAATATTTCTTTTTTGTCTGTTATTTGCAATATGCAAAGCCAGTAACTGACCTTATGATCCTGTTTTCATTCACAGTTTACAAACACTACTGTCTATAGTCTATGATTAGTTTTTTAAAAATTAAAAACATTCAACTGCTAAGTAGTAAAAAATATATATGTAAGGGTGTTGGAGAATATGACTAAGTGGTCCTCAAATACAATGAACAAAATATATGCTTACTATTCCAATGAGAACTGAGAAAAATATGTATAATATAAAAAATGTCTCTCATTACCAGGTGTAGTGGCATGGCCTGTAGTCCCAGCTACTTGGGGGGCTGAGGCTGGAGGATCGCTTGAGCCCTGGAGTTCGAGGCTGCAGTGAGCTAGGATTGCACTACTACACTCCACCCTGGATGACAGAATGAGACCCCATCTGTAAAAAAAAATTTTTTTAAGTTTCTCTCAAAGCTAAATGTAATAATGGAAGTCATTTATTTTGACATTATCTTCTGCCTAAATTTTGTGTTATTAAAATATTATTTTTTTCTATGAAATATTGGTTATTATAGAAAGTACTGGGTTTTAAAAACTGTTTTGATTTGGGAAAAGTTAAAAAACCGAACAAGCAAAGAAGACAAACCCATATTGATTTCCTAATTCTTCTTTTAAACACTGATTTTGGAAGTTTGAAAGTCTAAGAACCAGCTAGGTGAGGTGGCTCAAACCTGTAATCCTAGCACGTTGGGAGGCCGAGAGGCAGGAGTATTGCTTGAGCCCAGGCATTTAAGACCAGCCTGGGCAACATGGCAAGAGCCTGTCGCCAAAGAAAAAAAAAAGAAGAAGAAAGAAAAAAAAAAAGCCGGGCGCGGTGGCTCAAGCCTGTAATCCCAGCACTTTGGGAGGCCGAGACGGGCGGATCACGAGGTCAGGAGATCAAGACCATCCTGGCTAACATGGTGAAACCCCGTCTCTACTAAAAATACAAAAAACTAGCCGGGCGACCTGGCGGGCGCCTGTAGTCCCAGCTACTCGGGAGGCTGAGGCAGGAGAATGGCGTGAACCTGGGAGGCGGAGCTTGCAGTGAGCTGAGATCTGGCCACTGCACTCCAGCCCGGGCGACAGAGCGAGACTCCGTCTCAAAAAAAAAAAAAAAAAAAAAAAAAAAAGAAAAAAAAAGTCTAAGAACCAGGGATAATTATAATAGTGAACATTTTAGTGAACATTTATGAAAGGCTTACTATGAGCCAGGCCTATGCTAAGAACTTTACAAACATTAATCCATTTAATTCTTATAGCACCTCTAGGAGGTGAGAGCCAATATTATACCCCATTTTATAGGTAAGGAAATGAGGAACAGAAGGGTTAAGTAACCCAAGGTTGCACAGCTAATAATGGTAAAGCTGGAGCTTAAATCCAGGATTCTGAATCTAAATCCATTTCTTTTTCTTTACTTTTCTTCTCTTTTCTTTTCCTTTTTTTTTTTTTTCTTTTTTTTTTCTTTTTTTTTGAGAAAGGGTCTCACAGTGTTGCCCTGGAAGTACAGTGGTGTAATCACCGCTCACTGCAGCCTCGACCTCATGGGTTAAAGCATTCCTCCTACCTCAGCCTCCTGAGTAGCTGGGACTACAGGAGTGCATTACCATGCCTGGCTGATTTTTTTTTTTATGTTCTATAGAGATGGTGTCTCACTTTGTTGCTCAGGTCAGTCTTGAACTCCTGGGTGATCTTCCTGCCTCAGCCTCCCTGTGTGCTGGGATTACAAGTGTGAGCCACGGCAACCAGCCACAGAATTGTTTTAAGATGAGTAAAGGCTCTACATTTGAATAGTAGTCCATCTATGTGGGTTGACAGTTGCCTTTTGTGTTTGTTTTTAAAAATAAGGGCCAGCTATTTGGGAGGCTGTGGTCGGAGGATCGCTTGAGCCCAGGAGGCTGAGAATGCAGTGAGCCATGATTACACCACCGCACTCCAGTCTGGGTGACAGAGTGAGACTCTGTCTCAAAATAAAATAAAATGAAATGAGGGTGCTCTGTAGATTGAGCCCACTTTCAACACTACCTGTCTGGTTATGATATAATGAGTGGTCCCATGTAGACTTTCTGGCTGTCCACATCTATCAGTCTGTCTCCAATCTATTGCTTCTACTAAACACAAGCCAATTTCGTCTTGGAAAACTAGTTGTACTCTTTAGAATTCCCTAGGGGGATTCTTCCACATTATATTTTAATTTGTTTTATGTTATCAATGACCATATTAAAGGCTTTAAGGTCTAATCAACTAATATTCTCCCTTGAAACTACTAGAAGAGGTAAGTGAATTACCATCTAGCGTGGACAACACAAATAGCTTTTTTTTTTTTTTTTTTTTGCATTTTAACAATGCTGAAGGCTGGGTGTGGTGGCTTATGCCTGTAATCCCAGCACTTTGGGCGGCCAAGGCAGGTGAATCACGAGGTCAGGAGCTTGAGACCATCCTGGCTAACATGGTGAAACCCCATCTCTACTAAAAATACAAAAAAATTAGCCGAATGTGGTGGCACGTGCCTGTAGTCCCAGCTACTCGGGAGGCTGAGGCAGGAGAATGGCTTGAACCAGGGAGGCGGAGGTTGTAGTGAGCCGAGATGGCGCCACTGCACTCCAGCCTGGGCGACAGAGTGAGACTCTGTCTCCAAAAAAAAAAAAAAAAAAAAAAAAAAGCAATGCTGAAAATGTGATTGCATTATAGTCTACAGGAAGGGGCAGTTAACAGACAATCATGAGTCCCGCTTCAGCTGTTCACTAACTGCAGGAGCAAGTTATCTCAGCTTTCTGAGCGTTTGATTTCTTGTTTATAAAATAGAAATTATTGCCTTGCTGGTTTTTATGAGGATGATATGAGATACATTCAGGCAATCAACACATGTTGACATAAAGGTAGTTTAACTAATTTAGATAAGGGAGTCAGGGAAGGTTCCATCAATTTAATTTTCTATCTCTAGCCATCACCCCAAATACTGGAGGTAATTTCAGAGATTTCAGGTAATAAAGGAATAGGGAAAGAATTAGAATCTTAGACTCAGAAAATCTCTAACCTACATCTATTTAGAATTTTACAACTTAACATTAAAGGTAATATACTCACCTTGTGCTGTGTAAATCTTTCAAAGTTCTCTAGCCAAATGCAATCAATTTCACCTGACAAGACTACAGACTATTCAAATAATGTGAATATAAAATATTATACAACTTTTTTCAACTGGGCGCAGTGGCTTACGCCTGTAATCTCAGTATTTTGGGAGGTGGAGGCCGGCAGATCACGAGGTCAGGAGTTAGAGAGCAGCCTGGCCAATATGGTGAAACCCTGTCTCTACTAAAAATATATAAAAAATTAGCCAGGTGTGGTGGCACATGCCTGCAGTCCCAGCTACTTGGGAGGCTGAGGCAGGAGAATCGCTTGAACCCAGAAGATAGAGGTTGCAGTGAGCTGAGATTGCGCCAGCGCACTCCAGCCTGGGTGACAGAGAGAGACTCCATCTCAAAAAAAAAAAAATTTTTTTTTCTAGTGGTTGCAATCATTTTATGGAATTCTGTTATTCTCTCTCTCTCCCTCAAAGTTTTTTTATGACCCTCCCTGTTGAATTTTGGTCCACCTCCTGTAGGTTTCCATTATCTGCAATTTCCAAAGGCGTCTGGGATGTATGCTTCTGTCACGTATACGAGACTCCCCCAACAGATCATTAATTTGCAATGGGCAAGAACTCCTCACGTTCCTGACAACACTTACTATCCTGCCCCTGCACTCACTCACAGCTGTGCCACTGCAATCTGCTCTGGGATCCTGGGACTACTCCCATCATGTTCTTCCCCTTCCTTCCTGTGCATGTCAGCCCAGACTCCAAGGTCATTGCTCATCCTTTAGACTCTGATATCCACACGGCCTTGGACATCCCCGTTTCTGATCCCATGTCTTACCCTTCTCCAACTTCTTTTTTTTTTTTAATTTTTTTAATTTTTATTTTTTTTGAGACAAAGTCTCGCTCTGTTGGCCAGGCTAGAGTGCAGTGGCGTGATCTCGGTTCACTGCAACCTCCGCCTCCGAGTTTCAAGCGATTCTCTTGCTTCAGTCTCCCAAGCAGCTGGGACTACAGGCATGCGCCACCACACCCATCTAATTTTTGCATTTTTAGTAAAGACGTGGTTTCACTATGTTAGCCAGGCTGGTCTCGAACTCCCAACCTAATTTGATCCACCTGCCTCGGCTTCTCAAAGTGCTGGCATTACAGGTGTCAGCCACCGCACTGGCCCACTCCCTAACTTCTGCAACTCTTCCATGGGGACCTCAGCTGTATTCTTTCAAATATCTCACTTCCTCACTTCTCTGAATGCTCTCTTTGCCTGCTTGCTAGACTGGTTTTCTTGAGCACACTGTTCCCCTTGCAGTTGATGGTGTGTGCCACCATGTCTGGCTAATTTTTATATTTACATATTTTTTAGTAGAGATGGGGTTTCACCATGTTGGCCAGGCTGGTTTTGAACTCCTGACCTCAAGTGATCTGCCTACCTTGGCCTCCCAAAGTGTTGGGATTACAGGCGTGAGCCACTGCACCCGCCAGAAGGCATAGCTTTATAATCTGCCTTATTACCTTCCCCTCTTGAGAAAATCTCATCATGGACCCTGTCTGGCCCAGTGAGCTATAGTCATTTGACCCCAGAGGAGAGCTGAAAATACGTTTTTCCTCGAGGTTCTGGTAGTTACCAGGAGTTAACAATTTCCTTAGTTGTCTCTTGTTTGGTTCTTATATCCAGAGGTGTACCCAAGGATTCTTCAGAGCTGTTATTTTGAGCCCTATTTTTATTGATTTCAATGCAGAACTATTCGGCCTGATTATTTTCAAGTTATTCAATTTGACAATTATGAAATATTTCATAAATAATTGTTTGTAAATTTAGGTTGATATTATGCAATTTTCAACATACTTTTAAAATCCATTCTATGATATCAGTTAGCTTTGTTTTGGCTTTGAAACTTGCCCAAGGTCATAGAGTTAGTAAGTGGCAAGGCTGAAATTTAAAAGCCTTGAAGGGACCTGGCACGGTGGCTCACACCTGTAATCCCAGGACTTTGGGAGGACGAGGTGGGCAGATCACTTGAGGTCAGGAGATTGAGGCTAGCCTGGCCAACATGGTAAAACCCCATCTCTACTAAAAAATATAAATATAAAAGTTAGTCAGGCATGGTGGCGGGCGCCTGTAGTTGCAGCTACTCAGGAGGCTGAGGCTGGAGAATCGCTTGAACCCAGGAGGCAGAGGTTGCAGTGAACTGAGATCATGCCACTGTACTCCAGCCTGGGTGACAGAGCGAGACTCCATCTCAAGGAAAAAAAAAAGGGGGTGGGGTGGGGGGGAGGGATGGCATTAGGAGATATACCTAATGTAAATGACGAGTTAACGGGTGTAGTACACCAACATGGCACATGTATACATATGTAACAAACCTGCACGTTGTGCACATGTACCCTAGAACTTAAAGTATAAAAACAAACAAACAAACAATCAAACAAACAAAAAAACCTTTTAGGGTTTGGACTTGAATTGTCACTCTGTTGTTCAGAAGCTGGGTACATTTCTTAGCCTCTGTTAAAAAAAAAAAAATCTAATTTTTGAGGACCTGCCAGATTCCAGGCACTATTCTAAAAACTTTTCTCATCTGTTAATTGGGAAAATAATCTTGAAGATGACGTGGGCATGCATGTAACATGCTTAGGGCGGAAGCTGAAATATTATAGGCATTCAATAATGTTAGTCCTTGTGATTGTCATTAGCCATCTTGTCTGTCAAGAAATATGACTGGCCACAAAAATGCAGCGTTACCCTCGCCATTTCCATTTTAAATGGTACTCTTCTGAAGAACATTTGTAAACATGTCACCAGTACTCTCTTTTCTTAAATAATTAAAAAATAAACTTTTTGTTTCATTTAAATTTATTTAAAACGTTTAATTTTAGAATAATTTTAGATTTACAGAAAAGTCGCAGGAAAGTAGAGAGTTCTCCTGTTTCCCTTACCCACATCTCACATGACAATGGTACATTTGTCACCACCAAGAAGCCAATATTGGTACATTACTATGAACTAAACCCCAGACTTTATTCAGATTTCACTAATATCCTTTTTCTGTTCCAGGATTCAGTCCCCATTGAATTTGGCACATGCTCCATTCTGCATTTGGCAGTCACTGTTCTGTTAGCTTTCTAGCCACCTCTGCTCATAGACAGGCCCCAGGAACCACTAGCCATGCTCTCATTTTGGCATTTGCAGCCTGCTGCCCTTCACTTTTTTTTTTTTTTTTTGAGACAGAGTTGCCCAGGCTGGAGTGTAGTGGCGTGATCTTGACTCACTGCAACCTCTGTCTCCTGGGTCCAAGTGATTCTCCTGCCTCAGCCTCCTGAATAGCTGGGATTACAGGTGCCCACAACAATGTCTGGCTAATTTTTTTTTTTTTTTTTTTTTTTTTTTGAGACGGAGTCTCGCTCTGTCGCCCAGGCTGGAGTGCAGTGGCCGGATCTCAGCTCACTGCAAGCTCCGCCCCCCGGGTTTACGCCATTCTCCTGCCTCAGCCTCCTGAGTAGCTGGGACTACAGGCGCCCGCCACCTCGCCCGGCTAATTTTTTTTTTTTTTTTTTTTAGTAGAGACGGGGTTTCACCATGTTAGCCAGGATGGTCTCGATCTCCTGACCTCGTGATCCGCCCGTCTCGGCCTCCCAAAGTGCTGGGATTACAGGCTTGAGCCACCGCGCCCGGCCGTCTGGCTAATTTTTGTATTTTTAGTAGAGACGGGGTTTCGTCATGTTGACCAGGCTGGTCTTGAACTCCTGACTTCAGGTGATACACCTACCTCGGCCTCCCAAAGTGCTGGGATTACAGGTGTGAGCCACCATGCCCAGCCTGCCCTTCACTTTTTCTGGCCAATCATTTTCTTACCCTCTGATGGATGAATAGAATTGATCCTTAACAGTGGTACTTACTAGTGATGAGACCTAACTTAAAACCTTTAGAAATCCTCAGTATTCTCATCTATAAAATGGGGGAAACAATAGTTTCTACATGGCTTGGTACATAATGACTCCATCTTAAAACATGTTAATTGTTGCTTTTGTTATATCATTATGCTTTCCTCTTCAGATCATAAGCCAGACTAGTTGCTTATTTTTTCTCAACTTTTTTTTTTTTTTTTTTTTTTTTTTTTTTTTTTTTTTGAGAAGGTGTTTTGCTCTTGTTGCCCAGGCTGGAGCGCAATGGCGCGATCTTGGCTCACTGCAACCTCTGCCTCCCGAGTTCAACTGATTCTCCTGCCTCAGCCTCCCAAATAGCTGGGATTACAGGTACCCACCACCACACCCAGCTAATTTTTGTAGTTTTAGTAGAGATGGGGTATTACCATGTTGGCCAGGCTGGAGTGCAGTGGTGCAATCTTGGCTCACTGCAGCCTCAACCTCCTGGGCTCAAGAGATCCTTCTACCTCAGCCACCTGAGTAGCTAGGACTATAGGTGCACACCACCACACCTAGCTAAATTTTGTATTTTTTTTGTAGAGATGGGGTTTTGCCATATTGCCCAGGCTGGGCTCAAGCGATCCTCCTTCTTCAGCCTCTCAAAGTGGTGAGATTACCAGCCTCAGCTGCTGCACCCGGCTAGTGTCCCTACTTTTTTAATCCTCTCATGTTATCTCAAATGTTACTCAGTTTGCTCGATGGGATTTGCTGACTCAGAGAGATTGCTGCTTAATTACCATAGTAGTTTAAATGCTCCTTTTAAAAACACTTTGCTACTTTCCTTCTTTTATAGGAAATTTTGGGAAGTACATGGTACAAAGGGAGAATCTGAAATGCCAAATTCTAAAGTTTTTTTCTCAGTCCTCCCCCAGCCTTTATTTTGGTGTTTCTTATTCCTAGAACTGCCACCATACTGCCTGCAAAGAGGGGAAGGCCCGTGCATCTGCCACAAGCAGGAGAGGGCAGAGCTGACAGCTGTGATCTAGAACATGTGATTTGGAAGATTCGAATCATTTTCAGTGGGCTGTGCTTGGGTCACATGGACCTAATCAGGAAATTTCATGCAATCTGACATTTCCCCTCAGAGTTGCTTAGGAACCTAAGGAAGGCTCTGGCTCTGAATGGCAGGATGGTAATAAATTAGTCGGTCCCCAGCCTAGCCATCTGGCTTAAGTAAATTAAGAGTATAACCCATATGGGATTTGTCTAAAATAGCGATTCTCATTTTTTTCCCCTCCTCTCATTTTTGTTTTTTTTTCTCTTCATCTGGGCTCTTTAAATGGGTGTAACTTTGCATAGAATAACTGAGCTGACTTTACCCTCTGCTTTTTTGTATCTCTTACTCCTTCTTTCCCAATTCAGGCAGCAAAACTCAGTCTCCTGTAACCCACTAACGAGGCCCTGTTTAATGGTTGATGATCTTAAACATCTTATTTTGAGAATTGCCTGCTTTGAGGTGAATGTGTTGTGACTGAGTGCCAGCCTCTACTCTCTTTGTCCATTTTTATTTATCACCTTCCTTTAGTGTCTCCCCATCTCAGGGTCAAATTGACTCTCGGACTAGAGTTTCACCCGTTCTCTCTCTCCTTTTTTTTTTTGAGACAGAGTTTTGCCCTGTTGCCCAGGCTAGAGTGCAGTGGTGCAATCTTGGCTCACTGCAACCTCCGCCTCTCGGGTTCAAGCGATTCTCCTGCCTCAGCCTCCTAAGTAGCTGGGATTACAGGAACATGCCATCATGCCCAGCTAATTTTTGTATTTTTAGTAGAGATGGGTTTTCACCATGTTGGCCAGGTTAGTCTCAAACTCCTGGCCTCCATTGATCTGCTTGCCTTGGCCTTCCAAAGTGCTGGGATTACAGGTGTGAGCCACCGTGCCTTAATCTAAATAAATCATTTTTATCATGCCATTCTCCTGCTCACAAATCTGCCCTGCATATGGGATGAGCCAAATGTTTCTACCTCAAATTCCTCCATCAAGTTCTGACCTGCCTTTAACTCTCACCTGCTTCCTATAGCTTGACCCTCACTTGAGACAGTCAGAGTTCTTCCCTTCCTCTGGAAACCTAACTTCTCCTGCCCCACTTATTTTAGTGTTTAAAGATTACACTCTGAGGCCAGGCGCAGTGGCTCACTCCTGTAATCCCAGCACTTTGGGAGGCCAAGGTGGCGGATTGCTTGAGCCCAGGAGTTCAAGACCAGCCTGGGCAACAAAGTGAGACTTCACCTCTACAAAAATAAACAATTAGCCGGGTGTAGGGACGCATCCCTGTGGTCCCATCTATTTGGGAGGCTGAGGTGGGAGGATCACTTGAGCTTGAAAGGTTGAAGCTGCAGTGAGCCAGATTGTGCCACTGCATTCCAGCCTGGGCAACAGAACAAGACCCTGTGTCAAAAAAAAAAGAAAAAAAAAAGATTACACTCTGATCTATATCTTTGTTTAGCTGTTTGGTATTTCTAATTGTAAGCTGCTGGAAAGCAGCTTGCACGCTCATGCTTACCACATTCCTGGGCACCTGTAGGTGTTCACTACATATATAGTGAATGAATGAACGACTCTGTCATGGTTATGCTTCTAGTGGGTGAGACAAATAGTTAGCAAGACAAATGAGTAAAATATATAGTAGATGAGGTGGTGATAACTGCTATGAAAAGAATTAAGCATAGGAGGAAAGGGTGTTGCAAAGGGAAAAATGATGGTCAGGAAAGGCTTCCAGGGGAGTAACATTTGGGTGAAGATGTTACGTGGTGAATCTGAATTCTGAAAGGCAGAGTTTTAGTTATTAAAAAACAAACAAGCTGGGCATGGTGGCTCACGCCTATAATCCCAGCACTTTGGGAGGCCAAGGCAGGCAGACCACAAGGTCAGGAGTTTGAGACCAGCCTGGCCAGTACGGTGAAACCCCGTCTCTACTAAAAATACAAAAATTAGCCGGGCGTGGTGGTGGGTGCCTGTAGTCCCAGCTACTAAGGAGGCTGAGGCAGGAGAATCACTTGAACCTGGGAGGTGGAGCCTGCAGTGAGCCGAGATCGCGCCACTGCACTCCAGCCTGGGCGACAGAGCGAGACTCCATCTCAAAAAACACACAAGCAAACAAAACTTTGCAGTGCATAGCCCTGTAACATGCACATATTGGATGAATGTACTTGTGGTGGCATATGTCATGTTGTTACCAAAGGCACACAATTCAAATGATGTTATTTTTTGTACAAGTTATATTTCAAGGAAGGACAAAGCCACCCGCTTAAATTCCATCTCACACTGCACACAATATGAGAAAAAAAAACTAATAAAAAAAAGAAAGAACTTGTGACACAGAATTTCTTTGGAATACATATGGCTAGAGAAAGTAGAAAGATATTAAAGACATGCTGAAGTGAGAATTAAATGGAATGCAAGGCTGGGCACAGTGGCTTATGCCTATAATCCTAACACTTTGGGAGGCTGAGGCGAGTGGATCACCTGAGGTTAGGAGTTCAAGACCAGCCTGGCCAACATGACAAAACCTCATTTCTACTAAAAATACAAAAACTAGTCAGGCATGGTGGTGGGTGCCTGTAATCCTAGCTACTCGGGAGGCTGAGGCAGGAGAATCGCTTGAACCTGGGAGGCGGAGGTTGCAGTGACCCGAGATCATGCCACTGTACTCCAGCCTAGGCAACAGAGCAAGACTCTGCCTCAAAAAGAAAAATAAACAGATTTAAAAATAAATACATAAATACATAAATACATAAATAAATGGAATGTAACACCAAAAGTTAGATCTCTCCTTTGAGCCTTTGTGGAGGACCAGGGCAGCTGAACTGGAGCTTAATCCAGCTTGGGTCATTCCAGGGATAACCTAAAGATGCTAGAGAAGGAGGGTTATCCCTGGTGTAAGGGGATAATGGAACTACAGTCTATCCCAGAGGATCACCCCACAGATGGAGAATCTGTGCCTATGGGCTGCCAGGGAGCTTGCAAAGGCTTGCTTGGGTTTTCATGTGAAGTATCACTTCAATTTGGGAGGTTTGTGAACACTGAATGACACCAATAACCTTAAATGGTTTGTTCTTTTTCACCTATTAATTTCATGGCTAAGAATTTAGCTTAAGGATTGGCCAGGTGCAGTGGCTTATCCCTGTAATCCCAGCACTTTGGGAGGCAGAGGCGGGCAGATCACCTGAGGTCAGGAGTTCGAGATCAGCCTGGGCAACACAGTGAAACCCCGTCTCTACTAAAAATACAAAATTAGCCAGGCGTTGTAGCACATGCCTGTAATCCCAGCTACTTGGGAGGCTGAGGCAGGAGAATCGCTTGAACCTGGGAGGCGGAGGATGTGGTGAGCCAAGATTGTGCCATTGCACTGCAGCCTGGGCAACAAGAGTAAATCTCTGCCTCACCAAAAAAAAAAAAAAAAAAGAATTTAGCTTAAGGGAATCTTCAGAGATACAAATGTAGGATTACGTACTACATGTTGTTTAGGTCAGCATTATTCTGTAGCACTTATTCTTTCATAAAAAATTCTTTAAAAATCTATATAATACATAGAAAAATACACATAATGTGTCGAGTAAGATTTTTAAAAATGAAATTTCCTACTGTACGTAAGTATGACTATGTGTAAAAATAAAATTTTCTTTATTCACTCATTTATTCTTTGAACTTTATTGAGCACATAGATGTTTCAGACACTGCAGAGGGTGCTGAGTATATGAATTCATATGTGTGTGTGTGTGCTTATAGAAAAAAAGACAAGAAGGAAATACTCAGAATATTCACAATAGTTCTCGCTACATGATTGATTTACTGTCATTGAATTTTACTCTCTCTCTCTTTTCTTTTGAGATGAAGTCTCGCTCTGTATCCCAGGCTGGAGTGCAGTGGTGTGATCCCAGCTCACTACAACCTACGACACCTGGGTTCAAGCAATTCTCCTACTTCAGCCTCCCGAGTAACTGAGCTTATAGGAGTGTGCTACCACACCAAGCTAATTTTTGTATTTTTAGTAGAGACAGGGTTTTGCCGTGTTGGCCAGGCTGGTCTTGAACTCCTGACCTCAGATTATCTGCCTGCCTTGGCCTCCCAAAGTGCTGGGATTACAGATGTGAGCCACCTCCTGGCCTTTTACTCTTTATAGTTTCTATATTTCTATATTTTCTGCGGGGTGTATATTTTTCTTTAAATTGACAAAAATGAACGTTACTGATAAGGGCACAATTAAATTTGGGGATTCCCAAGGAAATTGAATTCATTAAAGTGCTCTTCCCTGGCTGGGCGTGGTGGCTCATGCCTATAATCCTAACACTTTGGGAGGCCAAGGCGGTCGGATCACTTGAGTTCAGGAGTTCAAAACCAGCCTGGTCAACATGGTGATATCCCGTCTCTATTAAAAATACAAAAAATTAGCAGGGCCTGGCAGTGCATGCCTGTAATCCCAGCTGCTCGGGAGACTGAGGCAAGAGAATTGCTTGAACCCAGGAGGTGGAGGTTGCAGTGAGGCAAGATTGTGCCAGTGCACTCCAGCCTGGGCGACAGAGTGAGACTCCATCTCAAAGAAAAAAAAAAAAGTACAAAATTGAGGTGTCTGCAGAGGTTGGTTCCTTCTAAGGGCTGTGAGGGAGAATCTCTTCCTTGCTTCCATCCTGGCCTCTGGTATCTTTGGCTTGTAGGCGATATCCTCCCTCCCTGTGTCCTCACATCATCTTCCCTTTGTGTCTATCTCTTTGAGACAGGGTCTCACTCCATCACCCAGGCTGGAGTGCAATGGCGTGATCTTGGCTCACTGCAACCTCTGCTTCCCAGGCTCAAGCTGTTCTCTTACCTCAGCCTCCTGAGTAGCTAGGATTACAGGCATGTGCCACCACACCTGGCTAATTTTTGTACTTTTAGTAGAGATGGCATTTCATCATGTTGGCCAGGCTAGTCTCAAACTCCTGACCTCAAGTGATCCGTCAACCTCGACCTCCCAAAGTGCTGGGATTATAGGCGTGAGCCACCACACCTGGCCAGGACCCATTTTAACGTGATCACTTACAAGGACCTATTTCCAAATAAGGTCATAGTCAGAGGATTTCAATGCCTTTTGGGGAGAACTAACCCATAACAGAGAGACAGAGGAAAAAGAGAGACAGAGAGAGAGAGACAGAGAGAGAGTTGAAAGTAGAGGGGTGGGAGATAGCTTGGAGAATTTCTAGAACAACTGGAGCATAGCATAGCATAGCACAAGGGCTTTTTATAGGGCCTCTGCATCCTCAGCCAGTGTTGAAGGAGGGCAGGGGAGCTGCTCAGTTTGGACACATGCCAATAATGAAACAAGCAATCCCTTTGAAGTAGCTGAAACTTAAGAAACACAATACATAGCCGCCATACTACTTTCCTTCCCAAAAAAACTGGGATGTCACATTTGGGGCAAATCATCAGATGTAATTTGGTGACTTGGGAAGTATATTGGCTCACAATGGGTCATATGCCACCTCTCTGGTACTGGCTATGTGACCTTGCTTAAGCTCTCTCGGGCTCAGTTTCCTCATCTATAAAATGGGGCCAGTGATTCTGAACTCACATAATGTTTGCAAAGATTACAGAAAATTAGACATGAAAGCATCTGCTCTCAGAAGATACTTAACTAAAGTTAGTTCCCCAATTTACCATTCTGAAAATAAATTATCTAGAGAGGGCTTCTGTTTCAGAAAAGAGTTTCTTGTTTTCACTGTAATGTTAATGTAAAATTTCCTTTTAGAAAGATATGATGATGGATATCTAAATGCCTTACAGTTGGTTAGACGCTCCTACCTTACTCAGGATGTGACGTTAGAAAAAATGGCAAGATGGAAATGTAGCTATGGCCATCCCATATCACTCTAATTAGTAGGGTAGGAGGCCAGGAGGATGGAATTACAGGGACCTTCCTGGAGAGATACTATTTTCAGACGGAGCCTTTGAATAATCCAATGTACAGTAGAAAATCTGCCAGATCCATAGACCAGGAACCAGTAAATTAGTAAACTGAAAAAAATCTCTGGACATGTTTATAATCATAAAGAATGATATGACAAGCTGGGCACAGTGGCTCATGCCTGAATTCCAGCACTTTGGGAGGCCAGGGTGGAGGATTGCTTCAGTCCAGGAGTTTGAGACCAGCCTGGACAACATGGTGAAACCCCCATCTCTACACACACACACACACACACACACACACACACACACACACACAAACAATTAGCTGGGCATGGTGGTGCATGCCTGTAATCCCAGCTACTCAGGCGACTGTGGTGGGAGGATCACTTGGGCCCAGGATGTGGAGGCTGCAGGGAGCCGATATTGTGCCACTGCACTCCAGTCTGGGTGACAGAGTGAGACCAAAAAATATATATATATATATATGACATGATACCTATAAGCCTTAAATATTTTTATACAAATCACAGCATATACTATAGATTCATTTGTCTATTTTTCGTTTAGGCCTCAGGGCTTTTCCTTTCAAGATAGAGCTGCTGATTCAGGTTCTACTCTGTCTTTTTTTGGCACAAACTATTTTCATAAAATATTATCCACATTTCCCAATTTTTAAAAAATTTTATTTATTTATTTATTTATTTATTTGAGACTGAGTCTTGCTTTATCACCTAGGCTGGAGATCGCTGCAACCTCTGCCTTTCAGGTTCGCGCGATTCTCCCGCTTCAGCCTCACGAGTAGCTGAGATTAAAGGCGCCCACCACCACGCCCAGCTAATTTTTGTACTTTTAGTAGAGATGGATTTTGCCATGTTGGCCAGGCCGGTCTCAGACTCCTGACCTCAAGTGATCTGCCCACCTTGGCTTCCCAAAGTGCTGGGATTACAGTCGTGAGCCACCGCGCCCGGTGGACAGTTTCTGGTTTTGAGGGCAGAATCTTAGTAGGCTTTTCTGCCCCAAACTTTTAGAGTTGACTAGCTTGCACCAGTATGACAATATTTTTAATGACTTATTCTGTCAACTTTCCCCAAAACATTCAACTTAATTTTTACAAAAATAACAACTCTTGTTTTGCATTCCTATTTCATCACTTATGTAATATTTAATTAAATTGTAAAATGGTAATAACAATGGACATCAATGGGAGTGGACACAATCTCCACTGTTACTAGAAAGCGTGCAGTCCAGCAGGTAGGAACAGAAGCATTCAGACATGCAAATGAAGAACCTTCCCGCTGTACCCCTTCAGTGGGTGCCTGGTGACAGGTCAGTGTGTTTGAGAGAGGAAACACAGACCTGTATTAATTGAGTGAGTTGGTTAAGTGAAGAAGGGTTGAAGTGTTTCCATTGCATGATCCGATAATAGAAACGGTAATAGTTCAACTGTTGACAGATTTCTGTCTAACTTCGGGTTACGCTGGGTTTTTTGTTTGTTTGTTTGTTTTTTGTTTTGTTTTGTTTTTGAGACGGAGTTTTGCTCCTGTTGCCCAGACTGGCTTGCAATGGCGCGATCTCAGCTCACCACAACCTCCGCCTCCCGGATTCAAGCTATTCTCCTGCCTCAGCCTCCGGAGTAGCTGGGATTACAGGCATGCGCCACCACGCCCAGCTAATTTTGTATTTTTATTAGAGATGGGGTTTCTCCGTGTTGGTCAGATTAGTCTCGAACTCCCGACCTCAGGTGATCTGCCTGCCTTGGCCTCCCAAAGTGCTGGGATTACAGGCATGAGCCACTGTGCCCAGCCACTTAGGTTTTGTTCTAAGTAAGGAGCAAACCTAATGGGTCTCCAATAACAAGTTAGAAATACCAGAATAGACTGGGCTTGGTGGCTCATTCCTGTAATCCCAGCATTTGGGGAATCAGAGGCAGGAGAATTAAGCCCAGTAGTTCAAGACCAGCCTGGGCTACACAGTGAGATCCCATCTCTACCAAAAAAATTAATTTGCTGGACGTGGTAGTGCACGTCTGTAGTCCCAGCTCTACTCAGGAGGCTGAGATGAGAGGATCACCTGAGCCCAGGAGATTGAGGCTGAAATGAGTCATGATCGTGCCACTGCACTCCAGCCTGGCTGCAGAGCAAGATCCTGTCTCAAAAACAAAAACAAAAACAGAATAGTCTTATTTTACTCTTTAGGGCTCTATCATTGTAAGTATGACTGGGTATCATTTTTATATCTAAGCCTCTTTTGTTTTATCCATAATTCACTTGTTTATTCAATGATCTAACAAACATTTATGGAGCACCTACTTGTGCTGCATGTTGGCATACAACGGTAAATAAGGGATGACCCTCGGTCTTGGGGAACTTACACTCTAGTGGGGCAACCAGGTTAGTAAGTGGGCAGTTACAAAGCAGCTGGTTAGCACGAGGAATAAGCCAAGAGAGCAGCATTGCACATTCTACTCTGAGCCTCCTTCTCCTGTCTTGGAAGCCAGAGGGGAGGTGTGGATTCAGTGATTAATGAGCATTTGAGTAGCATCTACAGAGAACTGTGCTTGGTTCTAGACTTGAGGTTCCAAGGATTAATAATTCACAGCCCTGTACTAATGAAGTCCACACAGGTAATTATAGTACCCTATAGTAAGTGTGGTTTTTGGAATAGGTGCAGGGTCTTTGGGGAGCATCCAGGTGGGATGGGGGGAAAGGGAAGCTTCCTGCAGGAGGTGAAGCTCCTCTAGGCTGCCAGTGCCCTGAGGGAGGGACCTTGCTGTCATGTGCTGCTGTCCCCCAGTTCCCAGGACAATGGCTTGCACACATGTGCACTCAATCAACATTCAAACTTGAGTGAATGAACTGCAGGATGATTAGGAGTTAATTAGGGGTTGAGAGGCTCTACTCTGGGCCAGGCCTTGTACTATTATAGGTGCTGGGGATACAAAAATGAGTAAGATATGGCCTTTGCCCTGAAAAGGGGATTATAGGAGATTATAATAAAGCCTAATTTCTGGCTAAATCCAGATAGCATGTAATGTTATCAGGCAGTGTATATTAATGCACTTACAAACCTGGGCACACTTCTTCAATTTTTTTTTTTTTTTTTTTTTTTTTGAGACGGGGTCTTGCTCTGCCGCCCAGGCTAGAGTGCAGTGGCCGGCTCTCAGCTCACTGCAAGCTCCGCCTCCCGGGTTCACGCCATTCTCCTGTCTCAGCCTCCCGAGTAGCTGGGACTACAGGCGCCCGCCTCGTCGCCCGGCTAGTTTTTTGTATTTTTTAGTAGAGACGGGGTTTCACCGTATTAGCCAGGATGGTCTCGATCTCCTGACCTCGTGATCCGCCCGTCTCGGCCTCCCAAAGTGCTGGGATTACAGGCTTGAGCCACCGCGCCCGGCCACACACTTCTTCAATTAATGGTGCTCCACACCGGGCCATTTACTGCCTATGTCAAACATTTGTTAAACCTAGTCTCCTGGCTGGGTGCGGTGGCTGGTTGCCGGCCGCTAGATGTAGTTAGCAGCTTTTGCTGAGGATCGCCCAAATGCAGTTTCTTTTTCTTTTTCTTTTTTTTTTGAGACGAAGTCTCGCCCTGTCGCCCAGGCTGGAGTGCAATGGCACAATCTCAGCTCACTGCAACCTCCGCCTCCTGGGTTCAAGCTATTCTCCTGCCTTACCCTCCCGAGTATCTGGGATTACAGGCGTGCGCCTCTACACCCAGCTAATTTTTGTATTTTTAGTAGAGACGGAGTTTCACTATGTTGGCCAGGCTCTTCTCGAACTCCTGACCTCGTGACCCACCCGCCTCGGCCTCCCAAAGTGCTGGGATTATAGGCGTGAGCCACTGTGCCCGGTCTGGATCCCCCAAATGCATTTTCAAATATCAACTACCCCTTTAGACATTCCCCTGCACATTCCTAGCCTCTAACTATGATGGAAGTGGGGAGTGGCAATTCTCACAGCAACATCAAATATGAACAGATCCGGGAGTTGCTGGCTGATGGTTTGCTCCAGGTGACCAGAAATTTTAAGATGGTCTTTAGCAGCAAATGAGTTTGAATGAGGCCCCTCAGTTTACTACAGTTGCTCTTATGTCTCCTCAAACTCGCAGTTCTTGAACTACCAAAGGCAGCTGAAGTTGGTCAAGGGGCCAGCTGAGCAGAAGACACCAGTCAAGGCAGGATGGCATGGATATGCGACTTCTGTCTATTTAGTGTAATTAAGTGCCACAGTCAGCAAGGCAGGAAACCCTGCATTTATGTAACTTTTCCTCAATATTATGAAGAGAGAAATTGAGGTAGAAGAAAGTACAGGATCTCACTTTAGGATGCACAGCAAGTTAGAGGCAGAAATACTCCATTCCTTGAGTACTCCAGAAGTCAGGGCTGAGTCTTTCCCAGAAAGAGGAAGCCCGTCCCCTTTTCTAAATTGGACACCTTCACATGTTCACTATTCCTTCTCAAGAAGGTTGCTCCATTTTCCTCCTTGAGAGAGCTATACCTCAAATAACAATCATTCCAGTTTCTCATTGCCACATGTACTCTTGAGAAGCTACATACCAGACCCAAGCAGAAATAGGGCTTTAATATCTCATTCATGTCCCCCCGCCCCATGGCCCCAGCCCTGCCTAGCTGGAGGGTCACATTCCATTTTATAAATAGCATCAAAGTCCAGTCACTTTGGGGGTAGAGAGCAGTAGTGGAAGCAGAAGTTGGGGACCTCCAGGCAATGACTAATGCAGCAGACAGGCTTCTCTTTGTCCATTGTTAAAAGATAATGAATAGATCTCCAGCCTCCTCTTACTACCTCTAGAGAAAGATGAATGAAGCAGCTGCCAGAGAGAGTTCCTCTCAGAAAGTTCCTGACTGTCTTGTGCTTGCTGCTTTTTGCATTTTATTTACTTCTTTCTTTCTTTCTTTCTTTCTTTCTTTCTTTCTTTCTTTCTTTCTTTCTTTCTTTCTTTCTTTCTTTCTTTCTTTCTTTCTTTCTTTCTTTCTTTTTTGTTTCCTCCTTGAGACAGGGTCTCTCTCTGTCGCCCAGGCTGGAGGGCAGTGGCGCCAGCATGGCTCACTGAAGCCTCGACCTCCTGGGCTCAAGTGATCCTCTTACCTCAGCACCCTGAGTAGCTGGAATTATGGCGCGTGCCTTCACGCCCAGCTAATTTTTTTGTATTTTTGGTAGAGATGGGGTTTCGTCATGTTGCCCAGGCTGGTCTCGAACTCCTGAGCTCAAGTGATCCACCCACTCAGCTTCCCAAATTGCTAGCACTACAGGCACAAGCCACTGTGCCTTGCCTGCCTTTTGCACTTTCACCCACAAGTCACTAAGCCCAGTTATGAATTTTTAGCAAATTGCAACCCCTTATAAATCTGAAGTGTTGGCTCTGATGAGTGTTCTAAGAAATGTCTCAATGGCCTGCGCACTAGAGGACCTCAGATCTAATGCTGGCTCAGATATCAGATAGCCATGTGCAACTATTGGCTCTATGATCTAGGCTTTGGTTTCCTTGTTGGGAAGATGAGTTTGTTGGGCCTAGATGAGGTCACCAAATGGAGGTCTCTGGGCCATATACTGCCTGAAAGCATGTATTTTGTCCCTATGGTGTTACGGTGGTTTTCTTGTTTGTTTGTTTTTTGTTGTTGTTTGAGACAGGGTCTTGCTCTGTAACCCAGGCTGGAGTGCTGTGGCACGATCTCTGCTTACTGCAACCTCTGCCTCCTGGGCTCAAGTGATCCTCCCACCTCAGCCTCCTGAGTAGCTGGGACTACAGGCTCATGTCACTAAACTGACTGTTTTTTTTTTTTTTTTTTTTTAAGAGATGAGGTTTTCCCATGTGGCTCAGGCTGATCTCAAACTCCTGAACTCAAAAGATCTGCCCACTTCAGCCTCCCAAAGTGCTAGGATTACAGGTGTGAGCCACTGCACCTAGACTTTTTGTTTGTTTTTGTTTTTATAAAATTTGAACTGGTGGTCATCATTTAAAAATGGACTCAATAATAGTTAAACAATCTAACTTTTTAAATGGCCAACAAGCACATCAAAATATGCTTGACATCACTAATCATTAGAGAAATACAGATCAAAACCACAATGAGATACTACTGCCTCATACTCAATAGGATGGGTATTATTAAAAAATCAAAAAACGACAAATGCTGGTGAGGATGTGGAAAAATTGGAACACTGCGTACTGTTGGTATTGATGTGAAATACCACATCAGTATGGTGGTTCCTAAACAAAAGTAAAAATAGAATCACCACATGATCCAATAATTCCACTTTTGGATATACGCCCAAAAGAAGCAGGAACTCAGAAGTTATATTATTTGTATACTTCGCTGGGCACAGCGGCTCACACCTGCAATTCCAGCACCTTGGGAGGCCGAGGTGGGCAGATCACCTGAGGTCAAGAGTTCAAGACCAGCCTGACCAACATGGAGAAATCCCGTCTCTACTAAAAATACAAAATTAGCTGGGTGTGGTGGCACATGCCTGTAATCCCAACTCCTTGGGAGGCTGAGGCAGGAGAATCTCTTGAACCCGGGAGGCAGAGGTTGCTGTGAGCCGAGATCGTGCCATTGCACTCCAGCCGGGGCAACAAGAGCAAAACTCCGTCTCAAAAAAAAAAAAAAAAAGAAAAAGAAAAAGATACATTATTTGTATACTCACGTTCATAGCAGCATCATTCACACAGCCAAAGGTAGAAGCAACCAAGTGTCTATTGATGGGTGAATGGAAAAAAAATGTGGACTATATATACAATAGAATATTATTCAGCCTTAAAAAGGATGGAGGCTGGGCATGGTGGCTCATGCCTGTAACTCCAGCACTTTGAGAGGCTGAGGTGGGTGGATCACTTGAGGTCAGGAGTTGGAGACCAACCTAGGCAACATGGCAAAACACCATCTCTACCAAAAATACGAAAATCAGCCAGGAGTAATGGAGAAATACCTATGGTCCCAGCTACTTGGGAGGCTGAGGTGGGAGGATTGCCAAAGCCTCAGAAGTTGAGGCTGCAGTGAGTTGAGATTGTACCAGTGCACTCCAGTCTGGGTGACAGAGTGAGACCCTGTCTCAAAGAAAACCCCAAAAAAACAAACAAAAAAAAACAAAACAAAGGAAATTCAGACACATGCTATAACATGAATGAGTCTTGAGGACATTACACAGAATGAAATAAGCCAGTCGTAAAAAGACAAATTCTGTATGATTCCACTTTCTTTCTTCTGGAGTGCTGTGATAAGATTATGGCTCACTGCAGCAGCCTTGAAATCCTGGCCTCAAGTCATCCTCCTGCCTCAGGCCTCCAAAGTAGTTAGGACTATAGGCACGTGACACTATGCCCAATTTTAATTTATTATTAATAATATTATTATTTTTTGTAGAGATGGGGTCTCACTGTGTTGCCCAAGCTGGTCTCAAACCCCTGGGTTCCAGTGGTCCTCCCACCTCAGGCTCCCAAAGTGCTAAGATTACAGGCATGAGCGACTGTGCCTGACCTGATTTCATTTTTTTGAGGTACCTAGAATAGTTAAAATCAGAAACAGAAAATGGAAAGGTGGATGCCAGGGATGGGGGGGAAAGAGGGGGAATTCTTGTTCAGTGGGTATAGAGTTTCAGTTTTGCAAGATTAAAATGTTGCACAGCAATGTGATTGTACTTAACGCTTCTCAGCTGTACACATCAAAATTGTTAGATGGCAAATTTTTATGTTATGTGTATTCTACCACAATAAAAAATAGAGTGGTAATTCATGAAAACCTGAATAGTCAACTTAAAAAATATATTAAAACAAATCTAGCACATTGGGCCGCATGCACCAGTTGGCAACAGCCCACTTGAGCTGAGTATCTGCCCTCTCTGGATGGCTCTATTCTTTCCTGTTCTCCCCAGCCCCCATCTGGCAGTCTTCTTTCTATCAAATAACCTGTGCAGCTACTATAGGCCTTTGAGTTTGCAGCCCCTGGATTCGACTCTCTCTATGGTTCCTTCTAGCATTCACATCTATGATTCTGTGACTTGCTGGAACGTTAGTGACTGTGACACTATAAATAAATAAGTGAAGTGAAGACATAGATGTTCTTGAAGGATGTCTAGTTCTCAGTAGGCAGAGACTGGGGGAAGGTTTATTCCAGGCTTGCAGTGGCTCACGCCTGTAATCCCAGCACTTTGGGAGGCTGAGGTGGGCAGATTCCTTGAGGCCAGGAGTTGGAGACTATCCTGGCCAACATGGCAAAACCCCATCTCTACTAAAAATACAAAAATTAGCCAGACATGGTGGTGTGCACCTGTGCTCCCAGCTATTTGGGAGGCTGAGGCAGGAGAATCACTTGAACCTGGGAGGCGGAGGTTGTAGTGAGCTGAGATTGCGCCACTGCACTCCAGCCTGGGCCACAGAGTGAGACTGTCTCAAAAAAAAAAAAAAAACAAACAGATTTTTTCCAGGCTCAAGGAAGAATACAGCCAGACAACAAGGCAGCAAGGTTCACGGAGACATAGACATTTTCTGATTCAGCTATGTCTTCCAGTAACCCTGAATATTGTGCTAGTATGTAAGAATGAAGAGGGTCATTCCTCGGACAGCCACTCAGTGTTTCTGCCACCCCCACAATGCCTGGGACCTTCCTAATAAGGGGCTACCACAGACTTCGGGAGATACACTCTGAAAAAATTTTGTTTTTTGTAAAGGTTGTTTGGGATTGGGGTGGGATTGTGAGCAGGATGTCAGAATGGAAACTTCTACACATTACTTGCATCAACTCATGAGCTGTACTTTATATACCTGAAGTTAGGTCTTTGAACTGTATTTATGGGCTGAGTATGGTGGCTTATGCCTGTGATCCCAGCAATTTGGGAGGCCAAGGCAGGTGGATCACTTGAGCCCAGGAGTGGAAGACCAGTCTGGGCAACAAGGTGAAACACTATCTCTACAAAAAATACAAAAATTAGTCAGGTGTGGTGGCTCACAGTGCAGTCCCAGCTACTCGGGAGGCTGAGGTGGTAGAATTGCTTGAGCAGAGGAGGTTGAGGCTACAGTGAGCTGTGATGGCACCACTGCACTCCAGCCTGGGCAACAGAGCTAGGCTCTGTTTAAAAAAAAAAAAAAAAAAAAAAAAAAAAAATATATATATATATATATATATATATGAGAACTACTTTACGAATTCACGAAAAATCATATACAAATAGTTATCTTACAATTTGCCAAAATATCTGGTGATCTTAACCTGGAGGGACTATTTTAAAAGGCTAGGTAGGACTCAGGCCGGGCACGGTGGCTCATGCCTGTAATCCCAGCACTTTGGGAGACTGAGGCAGGCGGCTCACCTGAGGTCAGGGGTTCCAGATGAGCTTGGCCAACATGGTGAAACCCTGTGTCCACTAAAAATACAAAAATTAGCCAGGTGTGGTGGCGGGCGCTTGTAATCTCAGCTACTTGGGAAGCTGAGGAAGGAGAATTGCTTGAACCTGGGAGGCAGAGGTTGCAGTGAGCTGAGATCGCGCCCTTGCACTCCAGCCTGGGCAGCAAGAGCGAAACTCCGTCTTAAAAATAAATACATAAATAAATTAAATAAGCTGGGATATGAACACAGGCCTGGCACTAGCTTCTATGCTATCTATTGCCTCTGAAAATAAATTAGAAACAAAAACAAACCTAGAAAATGGCAATCCTTGACAACAATACTAGAGTTAAGAAGTGAGTTGTTTTGGATCTGTACATCCATCCAGTGTTTACTGAGCAGCTATTATAGTGTACCAGGCACTGTCGTAGGTGCCAGGGAAACAGGTTCACAAGGCAGCTTAAGTGCCTGCCCTCAGGATGCTCATGTCCTAGTAGATCCACTTCTTTAATTCTAAAGATATTGATCTTCTATTTCAGTGCATCTCAAACTGTATTAAAGGGTCAGTCTTAAAAATTCAATTAGTCATGAACTGATAATAAAAATCAATGGCTAATCCCAGCACTTTGGGAGGCCCAGAAGGGCAGATCACGAGGTCAGGAGATCGAGACCATCCTGGCTAACATGGTGAAACCCCGTCTCTACTAAAAAATACAAAAATCTAGCCGGGCGAGGTGGCGGGCACCTGTAGTCCCAGCTACTCGGGAGGCTGAGGCAGGAGAATGGCGTAAACCCGGGAGGCGGAGCTTGCAGTGAGCTGAGATCCGGCCACTGCACTCCAGCCCGGGCGACAGAGCAAGACTCCGTCTCAAAAAAAAAAAAAAAAAAAAAAGAAATTAAATAAATCCCAAAGACATACAAAATAGAAACTTCACTTTTTCTTCCTTTCTTTCTTTCTTTCTCTCTCTCTCTCTCTTTCTCTCTCTCTCTCTTTCTTTCTTTCTTTTTTTCTTTCTTCCCCCCCCTCCCTTCCTTCCTTCCTTCTTTCTTTGACATGGTCTTACTCTGTCACCCAGGCTGGAGTGCAATGGCATGATCTCAGCTCATTGCAACCCCTGCCTACCGGGCTCAACCCATCCTCTCACTTCAGCCTCCTGAGTAGCTGGAACTACAGGTGCATGCCATCATACCTAGTTAATTTTTTTTGTATTTTTGGTAGAGACTGTGTTATCCAGGCTGGTCTCGAAATCCTAAGCTCAAGAGATCCTCCCGTCTCAGCCTCCCAAAGTGCTGGGATTACAGGCGTGAGCCACCATGCCTGGCCTAAACCTCATTTTTCAAATATTAGATTCAAATAGACATAAAATTACTTTGTCAATTTTCTATAGCTTCCTAAGGCTTACTCTCAATTTTTGTATTTATCTCATTATGATCCTAATAGTTCAACTGGCAACAGCCTGAGACCCATACTTTGGGTAGCTGCCATTTGCTCTTCCTGCCAACTATTTGGACAGTTAGTGCCCATCATATCATATGATCTGAAAGATAAAGATGAATTGGTTCAGCCATATGATAGACCTTTTACTGTAAAGAACCAGCTAGTAAATACTTTAGGCTCTGTGACTCGACTCAAATGATTTCTGTCACAACTACTTAACTCTGTCATTGCAGTGAGAAAGCAGTAATAGATGGTACCTAGATGAATAGGTGTGGCTGAGTGTGGTGTTATTCCAATATAACCTTATTTATAGTTAATGAATTTGAATTTTATATAATTTTCATGAATTACAAAAATATCATGCCTCTTTTGAGTTTTTCAACCATCTATAAATATAAATTATTATTATTATTATTTTTTGTGACAGAGTCTTGCTTTGTCACCCAGGCTGGAGTGCAGTGACGCTATCTCGGCTCCCTGCAACCTCTGACTCCCAGGTTCAGGCAATTTTCCTGCCTCAGTCCCCCGAGTAGCTGGGATTACAGGTGTGTGCCACCACGCCCAGCTAATTTTTGTGTGTTTAGTAGAGACGGGGTTTCACCACGTTGGCCAGGCTGGTCTTGAACTCCTGGCCTGAAGTGGTCCACTCGCCTTGGCCTCCCGAGGTGTTGGGATTACAGGCATGAGCCACCATGCCTAGCCATTTTCAGTACATCTTTTCTATGTGTAGATATGTTTAGGTATACAAATCCTTACCTTTGTGTTACAATAGCCTAGGTATGCAGTAGACTATTTCTTCTAGGTTTGTAAAAACGCACCTATGATGTTCACACAACAACAAAAACCACCTGGTGACACATTTCTCTGAGGTTTTCCCTGTTGTTAAGTAACACATGACTGAATGTGCAATGCCCAGAATAGGTGAGTCCATAGAGAGTAGACTGGTAGTTGCCAGAGGCTGGGAGACATGGAGGGAGAAATGGGAAGTATGTTTTAGGAATGATGAAAATGTTCTGGAATTTGGCTGGGTGCAGTGGCTCACGCCTGTAATCCAAGCACTTTGGGAGGCCGAGGTGGGTGGATCACTTGAGGTCAGGAGTTCAAGACTAGCCTGGTCAATATGGTGAAACTCCATCTCTACTAAAAATATAAAAATTAGCCGGGAGTACTGCTGTGTGCCTGTAGTCCCAACTACTCCAGACGCTGAGGCAGAAGAATCGCTTGAACCCAGAAGGTAGAGGTTGCAGTGAGCTGAGATTGCACCATTGTATTCCAACCTGGGCAACAGAGTGAGACTCTGTCTCAAAAAAAAAGAAAAGAAAAGAAAAGAAAATATTCTGGAATTCAATAGTGGTGATGGGTGAACCTTTGTATATACTTAAAACCACTTAGCTGTATACTTGAAAAGAATAAACTTTATGGTTAGGGAATTATGTCTCAATACAACTATTATTTTTAAAAAATGACCAGAGAATACAATTTTGCCTATAAAATTTGACCTGAAAAATTTGATAAATTTTTCCATATAATATAAATACTAACTGCAGCAGAAAGATTATAAAAGGCCACAATTGATCAAATTATATTTGGGCAAAACATTCACTGATGAGTCATATCTTTGTCATGAAATATATGTTCATAAACATTGATTCAGTGACAGTTACTGTGGCTGAATAAAACCTCAAATGGAAAAAGCTGAAAATGGTTTTGTTGTTCTCCATAGAAGATGGACTAAAAATTTAAATTGGCTTAATGGCATTCACACAAAAAATTATTTCTTAACCCAAATTAATTAGTGTTGGTGTTATTTTACTTAAAATATTTGTATTATAGATGTCAAAACATTCTTAGCCAAAATGACAGATAAAACACATCATGGCCGGGCTCACTTCTGTAATCTGAGCACTTTGGGAGGCCGAGGCAGGAGGATCGCTTGAGTTTAGGAGTCTGAGATTGGCCTAGTCAATATAGTGACACCTTGTCTCTACAAAAAATTTAAAAAGTAGCTGAGCATGGTGGCACATACCTGTAGTCCCAGCTACTCAAGAGGCTTGAGGCAAGAGGATCGCCTGAGCTGGGGAGGCAGAGGTTACAGTGAGCTGAAATCATGCCACTGCACTCCAGCCTGGGCAACAGAATGAGACCCTATTTCAACAAAACGAAACAAAACAAAAAACAAAACCCCAAACAAACAAATAAACAAACAAAATACATCATGCACTAGGATTGTAAAATTCCTCTAACATTTAAAAATCATTTGTCGTATTAGTTTGCCAGGCTGCCATAACAATATACTACAGGCGGCTATAACAATATACCAGAGGCCCGTCGGCTTGAACAACAGAAATTTATTTTCTGATGGTTGTGGGGGCTGGAATGGAAGGTGAAGATGTCTGTAGGCCTGGTTTCCGCTGAGGCCCCTCTCCCTGGCTTGCCACCATCTCGGTGTGTCCTCACATGGTCTTCCCTTTGTGTCCAGTCTGGGTCCTGATCTCCTCTTCTTATAAGGATATCAGTAAGGTTGGATTATGACCCACCCTAAAGGATGTCATTTTAACTTGATCACCTGTTTAAAGGCCGCATCTCCAAATAATGTCACACTTTGAAGTACTAGGGGTTAGGACTTCAACATGTGGATTTTAGGGAACACAATTTAGCCTATAACATTTGTTTGGTATTGCCGAATTGGAAACCTCAGAATGCATCTGATGTAGTTCCTACCTTCTCTCTTTCAGAAAGAAGAATAAATGGAACGTTACACAAAGCACGTTTCTCTGATTTTCCACTTTCTGTCCTAGGACAGAAGGAAGGTCTGTATTCAAGATGGAAACAAGTTCCTTCCATATTTGTTATCATGAGGGATGTCTTGTGCTGTGACTAAGAGGCTGCTCATTAGGAATCATGAAAAGCTCATTTGCATGGTTTAGCAATGATGCAGAATTACTTATAAAAATATGAAGAAAAATAGATAGACAGCATGTTTATAAACACAAAGCTGGACCACACCCAGACATTGTTTTAAAAAGTGCATCATGATTAAGTTCATCTTAGAGCAGTGTCAAGAGTCTTGCTTTAGAAGCTTTAAATATCTCCGAAAGTTACCCAGGTACCATTTGATAACTAGCATTTGGGCTGAGAGCCAGGAAAGTGAGAAAGGAAAACTTCAGAGGTAATTCGTGCTTGGTCCTTAGAGCCTCTTAGTTTAGTTAGAGAAGTCTAGGGGCCTCCTTAATTTGCTGGGGGAGAAGATGTCACAGGGGCATCAATTTTTGATGAAATCCTATAGGTTTTTTTTTTTTGGAGACGGAGTTTTGCTCTTGTTGCCCAGGCTGGAGTGCAGTGACGTGATCTCAGCTCACTGCAACCTCTGCCTCCCAGGTTGAAGCGATTCTCCTGCCTCAGCCTCCCGAGTAGCTGGGATTACAGGCACATACCACCACGCCCAGTTAATTTTTTGTATTTTTAGTAGAGACAGGGTTTCATCATGTAGGCTAGGCTGATCTTGAACTCCTGACCTCAGTTCATCCACCCGCCTTGGCCTCCCAAAGTGCAGGGTTACAGGCGTGAGCCACCGAGTCTGGCCAAAATCTTAGAGATTTATTTGAGACTCTCTTAAAAGTGTCCCATTGTCTGGGTGCGGTGGCTCATTCCTGTAATCCCAGCACTTTGGGAGGCCGAGGCCAGCAGACCACGAAGTCAGGAGTTTGAGACCAGCCTGACCAACATGGTAAAATCCCATCTCTACTAAAAATACAAAAATTAGCCAGATGTGGTGGTGGGCCCCTGTAATCCCAGCTACTCGGGAGGCTGAGGCAGGAGAATCACTTGAATCTGGGAGGTGGAGGTTGCAGTGAGCCAAGATCGAGCCATTGCACTCCAGCTTGGGCGACAGAGTGAGACTCTGTCTCAAAAAAAAAAAAAAAGGAGCCAGTGATGAACAGCATTCATTTACTCAATTCATTCATTTTTTTCATTTTTCCTTCTATCATATATTTATTAGGTATCTACCATATGTCAGACATTGTGCTAGGTGATGAGTATTAAATATGATCACATGGAGGGCACAGTTGAAAGACAGGTCATTAAGACAAGCAATTACCCTACAGTGTGACAGGTCTGTGATAGTGGAAACTAGAGTGTATTTAGTTGGACAGGTGCAGAGGGGTAAGAGGGGAGAGAGGGCCTGGTGGAGAAGACACCATGTATAAGGCCTGCAGGCAAGAAATGTTGATGGAACAGAGACATGTTCAGCTTGGCTGGAGTGTGGAATGCAGGTGGGGAGAGTACAGAGGAGAGGCTGGAAGAGAAGAGCTGGGGTGGGGGTGATAGACAGGGTATGGGAATGCAGGTCTCAAAGAGCCTTGTGAGATGTGATAGAAATAGAAGCGTATTCTGAGAGCTCCCTCATTTACTCCTATAATTCTGGGGTGTTCTGAGGGAGCTGTTTGCTGGGGGGTGCTCCAGCTAACACTGTGAGCTTTAGAATCAGATTGTCTGGTTTTGAAGCTCCACAGAACTGTTTCTTTAACTTGTTACCTAATCTTTGTGTCTCTGCACACTCCCTCCATCTGGAAAATGTGTCTAAAATATAGTACCTACCTTGAATCGCTATTTTGAGGATGAAATAAGATGATACACATAAACAACCCTAGAATAATGCCTGCAACATATTAAATTCTTGCAAAGTTATAGCTATTAACGAAATCATTAGTGCATAGCCCATCTTACTAAATACTAGTAACCTCTTTGTTCTAGAATGAAATTACATTGTTTGGGCTATTGACGGTTTCTTGCCCTTCACACCTTGAGTCCTGGGTTTTAAAATAATGGGAGGAGTTGGGTGTAGTGGCTCAAGCCTGTAATCCCAGCACTTTGGGAGGCTGAGGCGGGCAGATCACGAGGTCAGGAGTTTGAGACCAGCCTGACCAACATGGTGAAATCCCGTCTCTACTAAAAATACAAAAAATTAGCCTGGCATGGTGGCGGGCGCCTATAATCCCAGCTACTTGGGAGGCTGAGGCAGGAGAATCGCTTGAACCTGGGAGGCGGAGGTTGCAGTGAGCCGAGATCATGCCACTGCACTCCAGCCTGGGTGACAGAGCGAGACTCTGTCTCAAAAATAAATAAATAACTAAAGGGAGGAATTTGTTCTGATTAGTTTATGACACATGCTTGGAATTATGTTCTCTTGAGTGTTACTACACCACACATACTTGAAGGCAAGTTCCCAAGATGCTTATGGATAGGTGAGTCACGGAGTGATGTGAAAGTCCAGACAGCTGTCAGGAACTGCCTTCTGGTCAGTGGCTGGAGGAGCTGGGATAGTCATAAGCAGGGCCATTCATTTACTGCCAAAGAAGGCTTAAGGGAGCCAGGCCATCTTTTGTGCCCCATAAACCAAGTGGCAAAGGTTCCAAGTGAACCTCAGCATTTGTAGTATCTCAGCGGGAAGTTGGGTTGATGGCTTCTTTGTACTCTAATTCTTTTTTTTTTTTTTTTTTTTGAGATGGAGTCTTGCTCTGTCATCTAGATTGTAGTGTAGTGGCATGATCATGGCTCACTGTAGCCTCAAACCCCCAGAGTCAAGTGATACTCCTACCTTAGCCTTCCGACTAGCTGGGACCAGAGGCTCACGCTAATGATGTCCAGATAATTTTTATTTTTATTTTTTTTTGAGACGGAGTCTCGCTCTGTCGCCCAGGCTGGAGTGCAGTGGCCGGATCTCAGCTCACTGCAAGCTCCGCCTCCCGAGTTTACACCATTCTCCTGCCTCAGCCTCCTGAGTAGCTGGGACTACAGACGCCCGCCGCCACGCCTGGCTAGTTTTTTTGTATTTTTTTAGTAGAGACGAGGTTTCACAGTGTTAGCCAGGATGGTCTCGATCTCCTGACCTCATGATCCGCCCGTCTCGGCCTCCCAAAGTGCTGGGATTACAGGCTTGAGCCACCGCGCCGGGCCTCAGATAATTTTTAAATTTTTTGTAGAGAGGGGTCTCCCTATGTTGCCCAGGCTGGTATCGAATTCCTAGCCTCAAGTGATCCTCCTGTTTCAGCCTCCCAAATTGCTGGGATTACAGGTGCGGGTCACGGCACCCAGCCTGTACTCTAACTTTATTTCTTTCCTGGGATGCTAACAATAATTCCCTGGTCTAGTAGTGGTTGTAAGGACTAGGCATGTATAATAATGTCCTAAAAATACAAAAATACATTTGCTTAGTCATTACTTTGACAAGTATTTACTGATGGTGTACTATGAATGGGAATAGGCTGGGCAGGGTGACCTACACCTGTAATCCCAGAGTTCTTTGAGACCAAGACAGGAGAATCATTTGAGATCAGGAGTTTGAGGCCAGTCTCAGGAACATAGCAAGACTTTACCTCTTCACAAAAATAAAAAAAATAGCAGAGTGTGGTGGTACGCACCTGTAGTTCCAGCTGCTTAGGTGGTAAGGCAGGAAGATCCCTTGAGTCTAGGAATTCAAGGCTGCAGTGAGTTATGATCATGCCACTGTACTCCAGCCTGGGTGACAGAGCGAGGTCTTGCCTCTTAAAAAAGAGAGAGAGAAAAAAGGGACAAAAATATGGCTGGTACATAGTTCCTACCCATGTCAGATGAGACAGATATGTCTAGTATTAATTACAGCAATATAGGAATGCTAAAATAGGATTTTACCTGAGATGCTACAGAACCTACAGAAGAAAAACCCCTAATCTTGGCTAGGCGCAGTGGCTCACGCCTGTAATCCCAGCACTTTGGGAGGCTGAGGTGGGTAGATCACGAGGTCAGGAGTTCGAGACCAATCTGGCCAACATAGTGAAACCCCGTCTCTACTAAAAATACAAAAATTAGCCAGGCGTGGTGGCATGTGCCTGTAATCCCAGCTACTAGGGAGGCTGAGGTGGGAGAATTGCTTGAACCTAGAGGGGGAGGTTGCAGTGAGCTAAGATCATGCCATTGCACTCCAGCCTGGGCAATAGAGCAAGACTGTCTCGGAAACAAACAAAAAGAAAATTAAGAAAAACCCCTAATCTTGCTCATAGAAATCAGATGGAATCTTGCTCTATTTATTATCCAGGCTGGAGAGCAGTGGCATGACCTCGGCTCACTGCAAACTCCACCTCCCAGGTTCAAGTGATTCTCCTACATCAGCCTCTAGAGTAGCTGGGACTACAGGCGTGCACCACCACACCTGGCTAATTTTGTATTTTTAGTAGAGTTGGGGTGTCACCATATTGGCCAGGCTGGTCTCAAATACCTGACCTCAGGTGATCTGCCTGCCTCGGCCTCCCAAAGTGCTGGGATTACAGGTGTGAGCCACCATGCCTGGCCCAAGCTGAGTCTTAAAGGACGAATAACAAGAGTCCACACAGGGCTGGGGAAGGACATTCTAGGCAGAGGAAATTGCAAGCACAAAGCGGTGGGGACTACCAGCAGCACGTGGCTTTGGGGGAACCATAAATGGCTCAGTTTTCTTGAACTCAGGCTGTTTGGGAGGCAGGGAGTAAGATGAGGATGAAAAAGTAGGCAAATCGTGAAGGGTGTGTACATATATTATGGTGAGTGTTCAAGCAGTCACAGGGAGGTTATGGGGATTGGAAGGGAATGTTTAAAAATAGCTGGAGGTGAGGTGGAAATTAAAGGGTGGGATTTAGGTAAGAAATGTTAAGGGGCTGAATAAGGCAGTGTGGCAAGCAAGGAGCAAAAATGACAGATTTGAGTTACTTGAGAGGTAGAATTGACAGCACTTCACTGGTTAGATTGACTGGGGGTCATGAGAGAAAGGGTGGTGTCAAGGATGCCACCCTAGTTTCTGGTGAGGCCTCTTGGTTGGGTGGTGGCGCTGTGACTCATGTCTCACAGACCTTATAATAGGAGGTTGGATAACACTGGCACCATCTCCAACACAGTTTGATTAACAAAGTGCTAAAAAGAACTAAACCACCACAACAAGAATAGCAGGCTAGTGAGTTTCCAGCAAATGAGAAAATTAGAACATCCCTTACAGATCCATAACTCATAAATTTCACTATGGATGAGCTCAAGATAGGCAATTCTCCACTAGTTGAGGAGTCTATGAATTTCAAGGTGGACAATTTAAGCCTAAAACTGAAAACAAATTTGATTCACCTTCTTGTTTTTTTTTTTTTTTTTTTAAACAGAGTCTCGCTCTGTCGCCAGGCTGGAGTACAGTGGTGCAATCTTGGCTTACTGCAACCTCCGCCTTTGGGTTCAAGCCTCCGGGGTAGCTGGGACTACAGGCGTGTGCCACCCTACCCGGCTAATTTTTGTATTTTTAGTAGAGATGGGATTTCACCATGTTGGCCAGGATGGTCTCGATCTCCTAACCTGGTGATCCGCCTGCCTTGGTCTCCTAAAGTACTGGGATTACAGGTGTGAGCTACTGTGCCCCGCCAATAAATTTGATCCAACTTCTATACTCCATGCACATAATCAATTGTCCCTTTGTGTAACGAGTGTAGTATGGATTTACATAACATCCTGGAAATAAATGTCGTAGTTCCACTGGGGTAATGTGATAAGACTGATTTTCCTGGAGTGCCCTACCTTCCTTATTTGTCCTACTGAATAAATTCCTGTGTGTGATTCAAGGCCCAGTTCACATCCTGCCTTCAGGAACCTGCCCCATGTGATGTCAGCCTGCATTTAGCTCCCTTGCCCTGACTTCCTCTGCAGCAATTTGGGGTTTATTATAGGCTGCCTCAAATATCTCATTTTCATTTTCTCTGAGTCCCCAGGACTCATCTTATTTACCTGTTGTGGTCCTCTTGAAATTTCAAGTTTCTAGCCTCTACCTTTCTCTCTCTCTCTCTCTCTTTTTTTTTTTTTTTTTTTTTAAGAGACAGGGCCTAGCTCTGTTGCCCAGGCCAGAGTGCAATGGCGCAATCATAGCTCACTGCAGCCTCGAACTCCTGGGCTCAAGCGATCCTTTTGCCCCAGCCTCTCAAATCTGGGATTACAGGGATTACAGACATGAGAAACACTGTTCCCAGGCTTTTTTTTTTTTTTTTTTTGACAGAGGATTTTTTAAAAAAAATCAATCAATGATATTTAACAGTGTAAACAAATATACAATAAGTGTATTGTGAGGATTAAAAGACCAAAGGGTGGGGAAATTGTAACTATACTATCATAAGGTTCTTAAACTGTAAGTGCAGTAATGTAATATTCTTTGAAGGCAGACTATTGTAAATAAAATATGAACATTGTAAACCCTAGAACAACCACTATTTCTTTAAATTGACGGATAAAATTGTATGTATTTATTGTGTACAACATGATGTTTTGAAGTGTATATACACTATGGAATGGTTAAATCTAGCTAATTAACAAATGCAATATACATCACGTAGTCATTTTTGTGGAGACAACACTTAACATCTACGCTTTACTTTTGTATTTTGGTCACCTGCAGGGTAGCAAGAATTACGTTCCGCCTGCACTTAGACCTGATATGTGCCCACTTGTTGATGAAACATACGTTTACTCTGTGCCAAGCACATAATCCAGCCCCAATCTGCCTCCTTGACTTCATCTTCTCCTTGTCCACGAGGTTCCAGCCATAGCCACTTGTTTCCACCTTGGGGCCCTTCCACCTGCTCTTCTGGTTGCCTGGAATGCCCCTTACCCAGAATTTTCTTCTTTTTAAAAAATTGTTTTTCTTTTCTTTTTATTTTTCACTCCTCTCAGGTCATATCTATCCAGAACTTATTTTAATTTTTATTTTTTGAGACGGGGTCTCACTCTGTTGTCAAGGCTGGAGTGCAGTGGTGTGATCTTGGCTCAGTGCAACCTTCTCCTACCAGGCTCAAGCCATTCTCCCACCTCAGCCTCCCGAGTAGCTGGGACTACAGACATGCAACACCACGCCTGGCTAATTTTTGTATTTTTAGTAGAGACAGGGTTTCGCCATGTTGCCTGGACTGGTCTTGAACTCCTGAGCTCAAGTGATTTGCCCACCTTGGTCTCCCAAAATGTTGGGCTTACAGGTGTGAGCTGCTATGTCCAGCCTAGAACTTTCAGTATCAGGTTTCCTTAATCTCATTTCCTCAGGGAAACCTTCTGTGATCAGTCTCCCATATTATTATCTAAAATAAAGCCAGGTGCAGTGGCTCACAAATATAATCTAATGCTTTGGGGGGCCAAGGCAGGAGGATTGAAGCCAGAAGTTTGAGACCAACCTGGGCTACATAACAAGACCCTGTCTCTACAAAAACAAACAAACAAACAAACAAAATATATATTTTATATATGTGTATATATATATAAATTAGCTGGGTATGGCTGGGCAGGGTGGCTCACACCTGTAATCCCAGCACTTTGGGAGGCCGAGGAGGGCGGATCACAAGGTCAATAGATCGAGACCATCCTGGCCAACATGGTGAAACTCTGTCTCTACTAAAAATACAAAAATTAGCTGGGCGTGGTAGTGAGCACCTGTAGTTGCACATGCTCAGGAGGCTAAGGCAGAAGAATCGCTTGAACCCGGGAGATGGAGGTTGCCGTGAGCCAAGATCACGCCATTGAACTCCAGCCTGGCGACAGAGTGAGATGCCATCTTAAAAAAAAAAAAAAAAAAAAAAAGCCGGGCTTGGTGGCTCATGCCTGTAATCCCAGCACTTTGGGAGGCCAAGGCGGGCGGATCACAAGGTCAGGAGATCGAGACCATCCTGGCCAATATAGTGAAACCCTATCTCTACTAAAAATACAAAAATTAGCCAGGCGTGGTGGCGCATGCCTGTAATCCCAGCTACCCGTGAGGCGGAGGCAGGAGAATCCCTTGAACCAGGGAGTTGGAGGTTGCAGTGAGCTGAGATCATGTCACAGCACTCTAGCCTGGCAACACAGCGAGACTCTGTCTCAAAAAAAAATAAATAAAATAAATAAATAAATTAGCTTGGTGTGATGGTGAGTCTGTAGTCTCAAGTACTTGCAAAGCTGAGGCAGGAGAATTGGTTGAGCCCAGGCATTTGAGGTTGCACCGAACTATGTTCATGCCACTGTACTTCAGCCTGGGTAATAGTGAGACCTTGCCAAAAAAAAAAAAAAAAAAAAAAAGCAAATCAACTCTCTTGTTTAATTGTTTATGGTCCATGTCCCCCTGTCTGGATGTAAACTACACAAGGGCAGCATTATGTTGCCTAATTCTTAGTAGGTGCTCTGTAGGTACATTTCGAATGGATGAATATGCTGTTAGGTGCACAGGCACCTGCCTTGCTAGAGTTCACAGACTTTGTGGAGAAGACAGGTAGTAAGTACCTTCGTGTAACAAATAAAACAAATGAAACAGTGCATGTAGAAACATGGTGACTTGGCCGGGCGCGGTGGCTCAAGCCTGTAATCCCAGCACTTTGGGAGGCCGAGACGGGCGGATCACGAGGTCAGGAGATCGAGACCATCCTGGCTAACACGGTGAAACCCCGTCTCTACTAAAAAATACAAAAAACTAGCCGGGCGAGGTGGCGGGCGCCTATAGTCCCAGCTACTCTGGAGGCTGAGGCAGGAGAATGGCGTGAACCCGGGAGGCGGAGCTTGCAGTGAGCAGAGATCCCGCCACTGCACTCCAGCCTGGGCGACAGAGCGAAACTCCGTCTCAAAAAAAAAAAAAAAAAAAAAAAAAAAGAAACATGGTGACTTAGCTGGGCACGGTGGCTCACGCCTGTAATCCCAGCACTTTGGGAGGCCGACGTGGGCAGATCACTTTAAGCTTGAAGTTGGAGACCAGCCTGGCCAACATGGCAAAACCTCGTCTCTACTAAAAACACAAAATTAGCCGGGCGTGGTGGCACTTACCTGTAATCTCATCTACTTGGGAGACTGGGGCAGGAGAATCGCTTGAACCCGGGAGGCGGAAGTTGCAGTGAGCCGAGATTGCACCATTGCACTCCAGCCTGCGCAACAAGAGCGAAACTCCATCTCAAAAAAAAAAAAAAAAAAAAAGAAGAAGAAATATGGTGACTTATACCAAAGAAGGGTAATTTAGAATTTAGTCTATGGGTTCCAGGGAGTGTCTCTTTCAACCTAGCAAAGTTTAAGCGGAGTCCAGAAGGATTTCACAACTCCTTTACCCACTGCTAAATAGGAACCAGTTTTCTTGTGCGTTATGCTACCTGGAATCTCCTTCAGTTTTGACTCCTAGGACAAGATCTTTGGTTATTGATGGGATACAGAGGTAATGAACCCTTCTAGTGATTTTAAGGCACTCAGTACTTTTAAGATATATTACAAACAAATAGTCCGTTTTAGTTCATAATAAATAATAATGCTTCACTCCAGCAATTTCACCATCATATTTATTAATGGAACTCAGCATTACAACTGTTCATGCATTCATTTAACTCCCACAAATGTTAAGCTGATGCCACGATCTACTGACAAATCCCGTTACTCGGTCTCCTTTTTTATGCTGAGGCAGTTAACCTTCACGCTGTTGTGGTTGTTTGTTCCACCACTAAAGCACCAGTGAGTTAGAATTTAATTGGAGAGAGTTTTTTTCCTCCTCCTGTTTTGTGATATTGCTAGTGAAGCACTTTCTCAGAAGCATTTTTGGGTGGCTACGCTGATGATCTACTTTTTTTTTTTTTTTTTTTTTTTTTGAGACGGAGTCTCGCTGTGTCGCCCAGGCTGGAGTGCAGTGGCCGGATCTCAGCTCACTGCAAGCTCCGCCTCCCGGGTTTACACCATTCTCCTGCCTCAGCCTCCCGAGCAGCTGGGACTACAGGCGCCCGCCACCTCGCCCGGCCAGCTTTTTGTATTTTTTAGTAGAGACGGGGTTTCACCGTGTTAGCCAGGATGGTCTCGAACTCCTGACCTCGTGATTCGCCCGTCTCGGCCTCCCAAAGTGCTGGGATTACAGGCTTGAGCCACCGCGCCCGGCCCCCAGATGATCTACTTTTAAAAATGGTCTCTTTAGTTATTAATTCAACTCAAACTTGCACTTCGTATCAAAAATGTCACTGCCACATGGCTGATGGATAAATACTTCATTGCTAGGAGCAGAGCCAAATAAACAATCACAGCTTTCCCTTGCCCTGTTTTATAACCCACTATAACTATAACTATCTCTCCATATATTTATTTCATTGCTGCGAAAATTGATGTTTGCTGATTCAAAGTCTAGTTAGGGCTCATCTCTAGGGTCAACTGAAAAGGTCTTTGTGTTTGGAGAATCAAATTATAATTTCAGCCAGTTTCATCATCTCTTCAGCAGAAAAATGAGTCTGTGACCAGAATGCACACTATGTATGTAGGCTGGAAGGTGGGACTTCATTATTCCAAAGCTGCAGCCAAGCACCAAAGGGCACAAATCAGAGAAGGAATGGGTATTGTTGGAGTCCTCTGTTTTCCAGCCCTCTTTCTTTCTGTGTGACCTTGGACAAATGTCACCTCTCTACACTGCAGCTTCTTCCCTGTGAAATCAAGAGGGTGGATGGGATTATCTGTGGGCTCTGGAAGGCAGCCAGAAAATTCATTGAGGGGGTTGTGGAAATCTCTTATTATGGAAAACTTATTTGGGAGGGTTGCTAGGGGGCTCAGTGGCTAGCTTTTGGCTGCTTTGAAACCAGTGAGAGAGAGAGAGAGAATAGAAAATTGTGCTTACTGTGTAAACAGTTAATAGCGCTATCAATTTCGACCTCATTGCCATATAATGGAGATAAGAATCTCATTATTCAGAGACATGCAAATGTAGCGATTTTAGTCTTTACACACAGCCACTTAATCACCATGCCACTCACACTATGTAATTTGCTCTGTGAACTCAGGCACATAAAAAATGTCACCCTAATCACTGCCAGTCATGGCATCAGTGAAGACAGCACCAGAATAATAGGTGTTTGAAAGGGGACATGCTGAGGACTGCACTCTTGCAAAGCAAAAACAGAGAGCCTAACATAATGGGCTCTGATTGGCTTTGCAGAGCAACTGGCTGGAAATTGACACGGCTGCCCCCAAAATGGCGGCAAAGTTTGAAGTTGGCCCTAAAAGATCAGTCTTCAAACTGGACTAGTAGGATTGGAAATGAGAGCTCTCAGTGGCCTTGAAGAGAGCCATATCACTCATTTCCACTATGCCAGAAATATAGACCTTTAGGAATTTCTTTGGCCTAGACCTGTGCTGTCCAAGATGGCAGCCACTAGCCACATGTGGCTACTGAGTACTTCTTTTTTTTTTGACAGAGTCTCCCTCTGTCACCCAGGCTGGATTGCAGTGGCACGATCTTGGCTCAATGCAACCTTTGCCCTGGATTCAAGTGATTCTCCTGCCTCAGCCTCCCAAGTAGCTGGGATTATAGGCACCTGCCACCATGCCCGACTAATTTTTTTTTTTTTTGTAATAGAGACTGAGTTTCACCATGGCCAGGCTGGTCTCGAACTCCTGACCTGAGGTGATCCGCCCGCCTCAGCCTACCAAAGTGCTGGGATTACAGGTGTGAGCCACTGCACCCAGCTGCTACTGAGTACTTGAAATATGGTCAGTGCCACTGAGTGTAAATGTAAAATGCACACTGGATTTCAAAGACTTTGTCCAAAAAAAAAAAAAAAGAAAGAAAGAAATAAAGAAATGTAAATCAAAAAGAGAATGGCAGGTGCAGTGGCTCATGCACTTTGGTAGGCTGAGGAAGGCAGATCATTTGAGGTCAGGAGTTCAAAACCAGCCTGGCCAACGTGGTGAAACCGTCTCTACTAAACATACAAAAATTAGCCAGACATGGTGGCACGTGCTAATTAATCCCAGCTACCCAGGTGGCTGAGGCAGGAGAATCACTTGAACCCAGGAGGCAAGGTTGCAGTGAGCTGAGATCGAGCCACTGCACTACAGCCTGGGCGACAGAGTGAGACTCTGTCTCCAAAAAAAAAAAAAAAAGTAAAATAGCTCAGTAATAATTTTTATATTGATCACACGTTGAAAAAATATATTGGATATATTAGGTTAAATATAATGTATTAAAATTAATTTCTTTTGTGTCTTTTTACTTTTTTAGTGTTACTATTTAGAAAATTTAAAATTATATGTAGCTCACATTTTGTTTCTGTTGGACAACACCGGCCTACAGAAATGAGATGCTTGATTCCTCTAGTTGCTAAGAGACTCTATCTTGTTTTTCTTGCTCTCCTTACAAACTCAAGTTCCTTTAGAGATTCTTCATGTTGATACAAGGAGCCTGCTTCCTCATTTGCCAGTTGGGTGCAGAGTTCTTCCTGTCAGCCCACTCATCATGCTCATCATACCTTGCTGCCAGCAAGACTCTCTATGCTGATGACTCGAGGAAAACACGCTCCTCTGGTTGCAAAGAAGGCATTGTTTCTAAAGGCACCTGTCTCATAGCTCTAGATGGATTATGACCCATGGCGGTCATTGGACTGTAAACCTGACACAGGTTTAACCTTCTGATGGAGCTTGGTTTTTGTCCTAGAAAAACTATAAAGGAGAAAAACAGTGGCACATAAAGAACAGCTTATGGTGTAAAGAGAAGCGGGAGTCCTGGGTCAATGTTAGAAGACATGAATGCAAATCCCTGGCTGGCTATTAACTAACTTAGTTTGATTTGGACAAATCACTGTATTTGAGCCTGTTTCTCTATCAGATGCCTATAAAATGAACTCAAAAATGCTTTCTTCAGAAAATTGCCCAAATATTAAATGACCAGCCTGGCCAACATGGTGAAACCCTGTATCTACTACCAAAAAAAAAAAAAAAAATTAGCCAGGAATAGTGGTGGGCACCTGTAATCCCAGCTACTCGGGAGGCTGAGGCAGGAGAATCGCTTGAACCTGGGGCGGAGGTTGCATTGAGCCAAGATCGTATAAGAAAGTAATTGTGGGCTTGGCATGGTGGCTCACACCTATAATCCCAATACTTTGGGAGGCTGGAGTGGGAGGATCGCTTGAGGCCAGGAGTTCAAGACCAGCCTGGGTAACCTGGCAAGACCTCATCTCTACAAAAAATAAAAAACATAGCCTAGCATGGTGGCATGTGATTGTGGTCCCAGCTACTTGGGAGGCTGAGATGAGAGGATCACTTGAGCCCAGGAGGTTGAAGCTACCGTGAACCACACGTCACTTTACTCCTGCCTTCCAGCCTGGGAGACAGATTGATACCCTGCCAAAAAAAAAGAGCTTGTTAATTACAAAGCTTTATTTATGGTGGCAGTTTTATTGTAGAGGGGTAAATCCTGTGGACAGATTGTTGTGTTTGGCCAGAAAAGTGTTTTTTGTTTAGTTGAATGGGAATGCTTCTAGTTTGTCACAGACTTTATCGCTTTTATCTTAATTCTCCTGCCTGGCTGCTGAAGACAGGTATGTTTGTGTACCTTGCAAAAATAAGAAGTGCAATGCGTAGTAACACAACTATGTTGCTGAGTGTAGCCTGTGTAGTAGGCACTATGTACTAGGTACTATGCTAGATGCTAGCTGATGCAGTTCCTATCCCTGGGAGCTCTCAGCCAGCACATAAATTATAGCACAACCAAGGCCAGATAAACAGACACTTACCAAGTACCTGCTGTGGGCTGGCCACTGTTCTAAGCTACCGGGATAAAATTTGTACTGCTCAGAACAAATTATATGGGGATTAGGAAGAAAGACGAGCAACTAACTGCCTTGGGGGCGGCTGTTCAAGAGGAAGTGGGGAGATTCAAGAAAGAAAAGTAACATTTTTGAGCCAAGACTGGGCCATGTGTAAGATAAGGCACTTGTCATGCACTTTCATCCTCTGAAAACAGCTCTCAGAAGTAGATATTATTATCTTCATTTTGCAAAGTAGTGCAGGTTATGAGACCTGCCCAAGGTCACATACAAGGGACAAAGCTAGGATGTGAATCCAGGTCCTTCTTAGTGGGCCTCAGCCCACAGTATGCCCACTCTGCTTCTCCCAGGGATTAATGAAAGAATGATTAATCACAGTTGTTTTATTTCTGTTTGTAGGGTTTTCTCTCCTACACCCTAATAAACCCAAAGTTTACTTACTATTAAAGTTACAATGAAGTACTTATGAATGCATACAAATTTGTACCACAAGTGCTTATTTTTTCAAGAAAATTACCTGATATAATATTAACGACAAGATGAAATAAAGATAGGACTCATGAGTTTTGTCCTGTTTTTTTGTTTTTTTTTTTTTTTTGAGATAGAGTCTCGCTGTGTCACCCAGCCTGGACTGCAGTGGCGCGATCTCAGCTCACTACAAGCTCCGCCTCCCGGGTTCACGCCATTCTCCTGCCTCAGTCTCCCGAGTAGCTGCGACTACAGGCGCCCGCCACCACGTCCGGCTAATTTTTTGTATTTTTTAGTAGAGACGGGGTTTCACCGTGTTAGCCAGGATGGTCTCGATCTCCTGACCTCATGATCCACCCGCCTCGGCCTCCCAAAGTGCTGGGATCACCGCGCCCGGCCTTGCCCTGTTTTAAAGTCACCTTATGGAACAATAATACATCATGAAATCAATCGTACCTCTAGGAAATTTACCACTGGAGCTCTCTTCCACTGATGTGGATGTTCTAATTGGTCTCAGGTGGCTGTCTCTGCCATTTTGGTGACTGGCTAGAATTCAAGGGTATTTTTGAAGACGGCACCTGGAATTCACAAAACATGGCTAATTCTTCTGAAAATGGGACACAACCTTCAAAGAGGAGTCGTAAAAACGTCAGGCATCATTTGGTGCTCCTTCATCTCCTAAGGAGCTTCTCCCAAGACAGGTCTCTGTTCCCGCATTCTTTCCTTCCGCCTGGAGGGTAAGTTCCCGGATGCCGGAGGTAGTTTGTTTGCCCGAGGGCGCTGACCAGCATTGCTTGCTGAGGCAGGTGGGCCCGGCGGTGCAATTTTTTTTTTTTTCAGACGGAGTCTTGCTCTGTCGCCAGGCTGGAGTGCAGTGGCACGATCTTGGCTCACTGTAACCTCCGACACCCGGGTTCAAGTGATTCTCCTGCCTCAGGCTCCTGAGTAGCTGGAATTACGGGCGCCCGCCATCACGCCCAGCTAATTTTTCTATTTTTAGTAGAGACGGGATTTCACCATTTTGGCCAGGATGGTCTCGATCTCCTGACCTCGTGGTCCGCCCGCCTCAGCCTCCGAAATGCTGGGATTACAGGCTTGAGCCACCGCGCCCGGCCCCGGCGGTACACTTTGAATCCAGCAGTGACCAGGGCTGTTTGTTTAGAAGAGCCCGGGGCTCTGGTTCTCCACTGTAGTGTCATTCAGCAATGATTCCTTAGTGACAAACAACCCCGCCCTAACTCCCAGGTGAGTTTGACCCTTTTCTGTTGCTATGCGAACCACAAGGCCCCGCCCCCTTACTCCAGGCTGCCTTGGGATTTTCCAGTGGGCAAAGGTCAGGGAAGGAGGGTTGCCACGGATCATGCGCAGCACAATGGCTTTGGCTGTGGGCTTCCGCCTGTTTGCCTTTCTTCCGCTCTCGGGGTAAAGGTCACTAGGGGTTGCTTCAGAACGCAGGCTGTAGAATCCGCAACACGTAGGTTGGAACTTTCACCACCGTCCCCCGCTCCAGCCACATTCTAGTGAGTTACCTGGGGCAAGTTTAGGTCTAAGCCTCAGATGTTTTCTTCAGATGTAAAAATGTGTATTACCAAGGTTGTGAGATTTTGATGATAGCCGCACGCACTTCTACATTCTTTTTTTTTTCTTTTTGAGACGGAGTCTCGCTCTGCCGCCGGGACTGGAGTGCAGTGGCCGGATCTCAGCTCAGCAAGCTCCGCCTCCCGAGTTCCCGCCATTTTCCTGCCTCAGCCTCCCGAGTAGCTGGGACTACAGGTGCCCGCCACCTCGCCCGGCTAGATTTTTGTATTTTTTGGTAGAGACGGGGTTTCACCGTGTTAGCCAGGATCGTCTCGATCTCCTGACCTCGTGATTCGCCCGTCTCGGCCTCCCAAAGTGCTGGGATTACAGGCTTGAGCCACCGCGCCCGGCCACTTCTACATTCTTACAACATGCTAGGTGTTTTACTGAGTGTTTTACATATGCTACCTCAGTTCATCCTCACAACAACCCTACAAGATAGGTACGTTTGTCATACCACTTATGGATGAGGAAACTGAGGCATGGGAAAGTTACAGGACTTTCTCAACATCCAGTAGTTTGTAGATGCAGATCTGAGACATCAAAGCAGTGTGAGTCCAAGAAACACCTTTGGACGGCACATGCCTGTAATCCCAGTGCATTGGGAGGCTGAGGCGGGAGGATTGCTTGAGACCAAGAGTTCCAGATCAACCTGGGCAAAGATAGTGAGACCCCCATTTCTACAAAAAAAAAAAAAAAAAAAAAAGAAAAGAAGCACATGCCATTTTGGGGCACAGTAGATATTTAATAAATTCTGTTTATTTTTAATCCCATTACTATTATTGGTTCTGGTTTTCATGGCTTCCATGAGTCACTTTGGAAGTGGAGTGAGACAAAACATTTTGGTGAGAGTATGATTTAAGAAAAATATTTTTGGACTGGCTGAGGTGGCTTGTGCCTGTAATCCCAGCACTTTGGGAGGCTGGGATGGGAAAATTGTTTGAGCCCAGGAGTTCCAAACTAGCCTGGGTAACAGTGAGGCCACATCTCTACACAAAATAATTTTTGAAAATATATATGGTTTTGAACTTGAGTAAGGATAGTGTGATTGAATTCAATTTCTCTTTTAACTCTAGCTTATTAAAGCTTAAGATTTTTAACACATTTTGCAGTTTACGTTTTTATATACATTGTTCTTAATGATGAACATTAGTATCTTCTTGTAGGCTTCTTCTAGGCTAAAGTGAGCTAATATGTGTAAATAACTTAAACAAGTTCTTAGTACTGAGTATGAGCTGAATAAGGAAAGTATATATGGAGGGTCCTGAAGGTATGACTGATTTCACCTGGTCCCCAACTCTAATATTTCCTTGTGGGGATGCATTTGTTTCCAGGTTGTCTAGGACCAGCTGAAGCAGTGTACATTTGTACACTGTATTGCCAGTTGCCAGTACAAGAGTGGGGAGCTTCTTTTTTTTATTATTTATTTATTTATTTATTTATTTTTTGAGACAGAGTCTCGCTCTGTTGCCCAGGCTGGAGTGCAGTGGCGCGATCTCCACTCACTGCAAGCTCCGCCTCCCGGGTTCAGGCCATTCTCCTGCCTCAGCCTCCCAAGTAGCTGGGACTACAGGTGCCCGCCACCTCGCCCGGCTACTTTTTTGTATTTTTTAGTAGAGACAGGGTAAGAGTGGGGAGCTTCTTGAGGCTAGAGGTCTTCTTGAGGCCACTTTGCTATTTAGGAAAAAGTTCACAGAGGAGCAAAGCAGCTGCTGACCATCCTGGAGAGGTAGCCTTTTGGGAGCCTGCTCAAAGGGGTTTGCAGCCCCTTCTGAAATGCCTGCAGTGGGTTTTTCAATGGAACTAACAGTGTTTTATATGTTAATTGCATATTAGAAATAGAAAATACTTGATCAAAATAAGCAATAGACTGCTAACTGTGATGCATAAGATACCAAAGCCAGACTTCCAGGGTCAAATCTCACCTCCAACACTTACCAGCTGCGAGTCCTTGGGCAGCGGCTTAACTTCTGTGCTGCAGCACCTTGTCTGTAAAATGGGGATCATAAAAGTATCTACCTCATGGGGCTATCATGAGGATTAAGTGAGCTAGTACACATAATGCTTTTAAAGCAGTGCCTGGCACATGGCTGGATCTCAATAAATGTTATATATAATATATGGATATATATGCATACAAAGAAATTATGTACAGGAATCCTAGTTACACAAACAATGTAAGAGAAAAAAAATACACACAGTCTTCTTATTGTAGCGGTGGTCTCTTAACCCTGTTTTCTATGTAATATGACATTTTCATGTCTAACATTTTGCTTAAGGTGATGTTGGCTTAGCTGCTGAGTTGCCCAAAGGATCTGTTCCTACTTGTGTCATGAAATCATTTAAATCAAGGACGTAGACGGTGGAGTAGAGAGTTGAGAAAATGAAGACATGCTTCTCTTGGTCTTTCTGCCTTGCTTCTTATGGCAATTGGCACAAAGAAATGTAATTCCATTTCTTTCCAAGTTAATGCTTCCTTTTAGCATATGTGGTGGATGTTGTCCCTTAAGGCAGGGGGCCCTAGAATGTGACTGTATTTGGAAATAGGGTCTTTAAAGAAGTGGTAAAAAAAAATTATGGGTGGGCCCTAATCCAATATGACCAGTGACCTTACAAGAAGAAATGTGGATATAGACATGTACAGAGAGAAAACCCTCTACAAGCTGAGGAGAGAGGCCCTAGAAGACACCAACCCTGCTGACATCTTGATCTTGGACTTCTAGCTTCCAGACCTGTGGAAAAATAAATTCCTGTTCTTTAGCAACTCTGTGATACTTGGTTGGGCATCTCTAGAAAACTATCACAGCCAGGGTGGGGCTCTAAGCAAGGCAGAGAGAGACCTTAGCATAGTTGAGGCTGGAAGCTTCAGGCAAAGAGGTGAGTGTAGATTTGAGAACTTTGGGACTGCAAGGGGAAAGTCATTTTTAGATGCCTCTCTGGAGGAAAACAGAAAATGGGTGGTATGATTGCTCACTTTAAAATAAATTCTTCACTTTACAAATGACTCACTTGTAGCCAAGAGATAGATTAGAAACCATGATAAAAATACTAGGGAATCGGAATTAAAGTCAGTGGAAAAGTATTATTTGTACTGTGAACATCTCCTTCACACAGAATGTTTTAGGGATGTGTTTACCTCAGGAAGGCAGACAACTGGGACCATGTACAAAGGATTAGGTGGGGTCCCTGGAAGGAATTGATTGGAAATACAAGAAGAGTCCTAGACTGAGGACAAGATTATTGCACTCATACCAAAGGGAAAGGAAATGCAGAACCTTGATTATTTGCTAAGTAGGTTTACTGCTCTTACCTTTGTGTTTCATCTGTATTTAAGTCTTTTATTTATTTTTGAGACAGAGTTTCACTCTTTTTGCCCAGGCTGGAGTGCAATGGCACGATCTCAGCTCACTGCAACCTCCGCCTCCTGGGTTCAAGCGATTCTCCTGCTTCAGCCTCCTGAGTAGCTGGGATTACAGGTACCCACCACCACGCCCGGCTAATTTTGTATTTTTAGTAGAGACGGTTTCACCATGTTGGCCAGGCTGGTCTCGAACTCCTGACCTTAGGTGATCTATCTGCCTTGGCCTCCCAAAGTGTTGGGATTACAGGCGTGAGCCACCGGGCCCGGCCCGGTCTTTTCTTTTTTAAATGTTATATTTCCTGGAGATTTAGACTTAGCAGTATGGCCAGGTTCTAGCATGGATTTGATAAACCTGGGACAAGTGGATTGTCAAGGCTAAGGGGATTGAGAGAACACCTAAAATAGATTTTGCCCTCTAGCCATTATTGCCAGAGTTTGACCGCTGATGTCACATCAGACAGGCAGAGAGACAGACACAACTTGCTTTCACAGGACTTCATCTGAAGTCATTATCCTAGTGCTAGGTCTGTATTTCATCTGTCTGCTTTTGGAAAGTGCTGAGAAGAAAGGCTTCCTTCTTTCTCCCCACACCCTCCCCCAAGTTTATACTATACATTTTAAAAAATGTTATTTTAAATGATCATACCATAAGTGGGCAAAAGGATGAGTTTCCTTGTTTTAAAGAATCACTTTTTTTTTTTTTTTTGAGACTGTGTTTCGGTCTTGCCACCCAGGCTGGAGTGAGTGCAATGGCACAATCTCAACTCACTGCAACCTCTGTCTCCCAGGTTCAAGCAATTCTCCTGCCTCAGCCTCCCGAGTAGCTGGGATTACAGACACCCGCCACCACATCCAGCTAATATTTATATTTTTAGTAGAGGCAGGGTTTTACTGTGTTGGCCAGGCTGGTCTCGAACTCCTGACCTCAGGCGATCCACCTACCTCGGCCTCCCAAAGTGCTGGGATTACAGGCATGAGCCACTGTACCCAGCTGAGTCACATGATTTTTTAACATTGAGTATGACGGGCAGACATTCTTTCTGGTTCTAATGATTTTTCTTTCTTTCTTCTATTGGAAAATTCTTCTGGGGAATCTCCAGCAGGCAGAAAGCATGAAAACTGTATGATCAGACTGAAGGTTTGACCTTTGAGCTCTGCTGAAAGTATTCACTCAGCCATAGACCATTTTTCTGTCATAACGATTTCCACATAAAAGTTTTCTCCCTGTCCATTCATGAAAAAAGTAACATGCAGGAGGCTCTCTGGGATGGAGTGCATTTTGTGTGTCAGTCACTGGCGTTTGGTAAGATACTGTCAGTGCTGGCAAGGGGCAGAGAGAAGAGTGGGTCACTGGCATGAGGTTCACTGCTGGGCTGCCTTTGCATGGGTCAAGGAAGCTGGAATCAGTCTTGTGCTGAGCATAAGATGCTGCATTACCTTGGTGGTGACAAGCCATCTTACCTCTGGTAAGAAAAATTTCTGTAGCTATGATTATCTTTTTCTAACAGCCTGCTCTTTCTTTAGAAGGGAGCCTTTACTGTCTATTGTGTCTACATAAAGGTTTCCCTGGTAAGAGTGAATGAGTAGGTGATTCACACTTAGAATAAGCACTGGGTGTGCTGCCCAGATCTCCCACTTCAGGGCTGAAACTGGCAGTCTGATTGGCTGACAGCTCACACCTGTCTCCTCCTGCTCTCCCCCTACAACCCTAGTGATGAGAAGCCACCTATCCAAGGTCATTTCCCTTCAAATCATATAGGTCTAAAGGTCCAGCCCCCTTGCTTTATTTTGGGATATTTCTGTAAGGCCATCCTAGCTCAAGGGCTCCCCAGGAGATGGGCAGAGGACCTTGCTGTGGCTGTGTTGCCGCCCAACTTCTCCCTCTGCCTTAATCAACAGCTTTGGTATCCCCACAGGTGTTGATCCCAAGATCACTTCCCAATAAACCTGAGTGTAAGCCTCCATCTCTGAGTCTGTTTCCCTGGAAACCCAATTTGCAACAATATTTTTCTTAAATGTGGCTGTTTTATTTATACCTTTTTTTTTTTTTTTTGAGACAGAGCCTCTCTTTGTCGCCCAGGCTGGAGTGCAGTGGCTCGATCTCGGTTCACTACAACTTCTGCCTCCCAGGTTCAAGTGATTCTTCTGTCTTAGCCTCCTGAGTAGCTGGGATTACAGGGACCCGCCACTATGCCTGGTTAATTTTTATATTTTAGTGGAGACATGGTTTCACCATGTTGGCCAGGCTGGTCTCAAACTCCTGAGTTTAAGTGATCTGCACTCCCCTTGGCCTCCCAAAGTGCTGGGATTACAGGCATGAGCAACCACGCCCAACCTTAAGTCTTCTAAATTTGTTGAAGTTGGTTTTATGGCCCAAGATATAGTCTATTTTGGGATGTGTTCCATGGGCGCTTGAAAATAATGTGTTTTCTGCTATTGTTGGGTGGAATAGTCTATAAATGTAGATTAGGTCCTATTGCTTAATAGTATTATTAGGCTGGGAGCAGTGGCTCACACCTTTAATCCCAGCACTGGGGGAGGCCAAGGCAGGAGGATTGCTTGAGCCCAGCAGTTTGAGGCCAGCCTGGACAACATAGTGAGGCCGCTATCTTTACAAAAAATAAGATAACATAAATTAGCCAGGTGTGGTGGCAGGTGCCTGTAGTTCCAGCTACAAGGGAGGTTAAGGTGGGAGGAGCACTTGAACCTGAGAGGTTGAGGCTGCAGAGAGCTGTGATCATGCCACTGCACTCCAGCCTGGGTGACAGAGTGAGACCCTGTCTCAAGGAAACAAACAAAAAAAGTATTCCTGAGTTCTTCTATATCCCTGCCAATTTTCTGTCTACTTGTTCTATCAGTTGTTGAGAGAAGGCATTGAAGTTTATGAGTATTAGTGTGGATTTGTCTATTTATTCTTTCAGTTCTATCAGTTTGTGTTTCACATTTTGCAGCTCTGTTGTTTGTTGCACACACATTTAGGAAGCTATGTCTTCTGGATGGACTAACCCTTTTATCATTATGGAATGTTTTGCCCCATCTCTGGTAATTTTCTTTACTCAGTGGTCTACTTTGTTTAATATTAATATAGCAACTCCTGCTTTCCATTGATTAATGTTTAGATGAGATATATTTTTTCTATTTGTTTACTTTGAATCTCCCTATCTAATTATGATTGGAATTTCTTGTAGACACATGTATAGTTGGGTCATGTTTTTTCATCTACTTTGCGAATCTCTGTCTTTTAATTAGTGTGTTAGATCGTTTACATTTGATATAATTATTGATGTGGTAGGACTTGTGCCTGACATTTTATTTTTTGTTTTCTGTATCTTTTGTTTTCTCTCAGTTTTATGTTTCTGTTTTTTTTTCTAACTTCCTATGGGTGATTAAAACAGTGCATTTAGGCTGGGCACGGTGGCTCACACTTGTAATCCCAGCATTTTGGGAGGCCAAGGTGGGTGGATCATAAGGTCAGGAGATCGAGACCATCCTGGCTAACACGGTGAAACCCCGTCTTTACTAAAAATACAAAAAAAAAAAAAAAAGAAAAAGAAAAAAAAAATTAGCCGGGCGCGGTGGCGGGCGCCTGCAGTCCCAGATACTCGGGAGGCTGAGGCAGGAGAATGGCATGAACCCGGGAGGTGGAGCTTGCAGTGAGCCAAGATTGCGCCACTGCACTCCAGCCTGGGCGACAGTGCGAGACTCTGTCTCAAAAAAACAAAAACCTCTGGCGCCCTGGTCCAAGATGGCGGATGAGGCCACGCGACGTGTTGTGTCTGAGATCCCGGTGCTGAAGACTAACGCCGGACCCCGAGATCGGGAGTTGTGGGTGCAGCGACTGAAGGAGGAATATCAGTCCCTTATCCGGTATGTGGAGAACAACAAGAATGCTGACAACGATTGGTTCCGACTGGAGTCCAACAAGGAAGGGACTCGGTGGTTTGGAAAATGCTGGTATATCCATGACCTCCTGAAATATGAGTTTGACATCGAGTTTGACATTCCTATCACATATCCTACTACTGCCCCAGGAATTGCAGTTCCTGAGCTGGATGGAAAGACAGCAAAGATGTACAGGGGTGGCAAAATATGCCTGACGGATCATTTCAAACCTTTGTGGGCCAGGAATGTGCCCACATTTGGACTAGCTCATCTCATGGCTCTGGGGCTGGGTCCATGGCTGGCAGCAGAAATCCCTGATCTGATTCAGAAGGGCGTCATCCAACACAAAGAGAAATGCAACCAATGAAGAATCAAGCCACTGAGGCAGGGCAGAGGGCCCTTTGATAGGCTACGATACTGTTTTCCTGTGCATCACACTTACCTAACTGCTTCCCCGGACACCCTCCACCTCTAGTTGTTACTAAGTAGCTGCAGCAGTCATTGCTGGGGGAGAAACAAACAAACACCAATCAGTATTGCTACTTAGTTTCTAAGGCTGCACCGGGAAGGGAAAGACTGGGCTTCGGACAATCTAGAGGTAATTTATATCCGCCCCCAGGTGGAGCAACATGCAATCCTGGAGGCATGGGGGTAACTGAAAGTGAGTACATAAAGTCTTTCTGGTTTCTGGAGATAACCCATCGATAAAAGCCTCTTCCTCTGGTAAAAAAAAATAAACAAAAACAAAAACAAAAAACAAACAAAAAAATCTTAGTGCATTTAAGTGTATCTTTGCATAGTATTTTTAGTGGTTATACGTGGTTATACATGTATAACTTATCACAGTCTACTGGTATTGAGATTTTGGCAGTTTCAGTGAAGCATAGAAACCTTACTTCTCCTTATGTCTTTTTACTCTCTGTATTTATAAGTTTTTGTTTGTTTGTTTGTTTGTTTGTTTGTGAGACAGGGTATCACTCTGTCACCTAGGCTGAAGTGCAGTGATGCAATCATGGCTTACTGCAGCCTCTACCTCCCAAGGCTCAGGTGATCCTCCTGCCTTAGCCTCTGAGTAGCTGGGATTACAGATGTGACTCATGGTGTCTGGCTAATTTTTTTGTTTTTAATAAAGATGGGGTTTTGCCATGTTGCCCAGGCTGGTCTTGAATTCCTGGGCTCAAGTGATCCATCTGCCCCGGTATCACAAAGTGCTGGTAATACAGGCGTGAGCCACCGCACCCAGCCCATAACTTTTAAATAGTCCATCTATATGCATTTATAACCACATCACTGTTATGTTTGCTTTAGCTATTTAAAAAAATCTGGAAAACTTAAGTGGAGAAGAAAAATACATTATTTTTCTCATAATTTTACTGTTTCTTCCTGATGTTCCAAGATTACTGCTTTTATCATTTTTTTTTTTTTTTTTCTGTTTAGGAAACTTCCTTTAGCTCTTTTTTTTTTTTTTTTGTGACGGAGTCTCACTCTGTCACCCAGGCTGGAGTACAATGGCATGGTCTCAGCTCACTGCAACCTCTGCCTCCTGGGTTCAAGCGGTTCTCTCACCTCAGCCTCCTGAGTAGCTAGGACTACAGACGTGTGCCACCACACCCGGCTTTTTTTTTTTGTATTTTTAGTAGAGACGGAGTTTCACTATGTTGGCCACGCTGGTCTCGAACTCCTGACCTCGTGATCTGCCCACCTCGGCCTCCCAAAGTGCTGGGATTACAAGCGTGAGCCACTGCGCCTGGCCTAGCCCTTCTTTTAGCTTATGTCTGATGGTGACAAATTCTCTTAGTTTTCTTACATCTGAGAATGTCTAAATTTTCCCTTTATTCCTGAAGATATTTTCTCTGGATATAGAATTCTGGATTGATAGTTCTTTCCTTCCAGCACTTGACAAACACTGTGCCACTTCCTTCTGGCTTCCATGATTTCTGATGAGAAACCTGTTGTCATTAGAGTTGTTTTCTCCTATGTGTAAGGTGTTATTTCTTTTTCACTGCTTTCAATACTTTTTTTTTTTTTTGTCACAAACCGTGGATGAGACTTAATTTAATAATTTTTTCTTTGTCTTTAGTTTTCTCAAGTTTGACTATGATGTGTCTTGGCATGGATTTCATTTGGTTTTTCCTGTTGAGGTGCATTGAGCTGCTTAAATTTCTAGATTTACATCTTTTGCCAAACCTGAGATATTTAGCCATTATTTCTTCAAATACTTTTTCAGCTCCATCCTCTTTCTTCTCTTCTTTTGGGACTCCAATGATATTAATGTTAGACTGTTTAAAATAATCTATAGATCCCTATTGCTTTATTAATTTTTGGGAGATGGGGTATCTATTTTCTTTCTCTTGTTCAGACCGGATAATTTCTGGTTATCTATCTTCAAGTTCACTGTTTATTTCTATTGTCTCCTCCATTCTGCTGTTGAGCTCGTCCACTGAGTTTTTAACTTTTATTGTTGTACTTTTCAGTTCCAAATTTCCATTTGATTCTTTAAATATTCTATTTCTTTGCTGAGACTTTCTATTTTTTTCATTTGTTTAAATATGGTTATTATAGCTAAGTGAAACATATTTATAATAGCTGTTTACAAATATTTGTTAGATAATTCTAATGTCTCTGTCATGTCACTGTTGGCTCCTATTGGTTATATTTTTAAATAAGATTTTTCTTGTTCTTACTATGATGAATGATTTTTTTGATCAAAACCTGGACATTTGGGTATTGTGTTATGGGACTCGGGATCTTATTTAAACCTTCTGTTTTAGCTGGCTGCTTCTAATACTACTCTGGCTGGGGATGAGGGAATCACCTCTTTATTAATGCCAGGTGGGGTAGAAATCCAGGTTCCCTGCTCAGCATCCTCAGGACAGAAAGGGCTCCTCATTAGTGCCGGGTGTGGGTGAGAATTCTGGCTCCCCATGTTGCCTCCACTGATACCACAAGCATTGGAGTGGCCTTGTTACTTTTGAGCACTGGAAAAAGTCTTCTTATCTCCACTAGAGCTCCTCTGACACCATCCCAGTGGAGAAGGGGAAGGGTGCCCCATTAACAGAAGCGGCAGTCCAGACTCCCTCCTTCACCTTTGCTGGCATGGATGGAGGTGGAGTCAAAGTTTTTTCTATGATGTTTGGCTGCAGTAGAGTGTTTATTATTGAAAAGTTTTCTGTCTTGCTGTTTGGCTAGACTTCTCTTTTCCTGGTCCTTTGGCTAGAGACTTCAGATTTTTTTTGGACTTTCTTTGTCTATATCCATTGGCATTCTGTGCTACCTTCTGGTCTACCTTCTCCAACTCCAGCACAGTTTGGGATATAGGAGGCAATAAAGAAGCCCAGAGAATTCACTGCTATGTCATTCTTTGGGTCCTGAGATACCTAGTAGTCTGCAATTCTTCTTTCCACCTTTATATATAAGGTCCAGGATTTTTAGTTGTACTTTGCAGAAGGAATAGGGAAATGTACTTCTCCATTTTTCTCAAAGCAAATGTCCCTAATATATATCCAGCCCATTTATTTAGAAGTCTCTTTAATTCTGCCCCCCCCCAAAATGTGGATATTAATGAAACTTTAGTCTTCCAAATTGAATCTAATTATTATTGAGACAGGGTCTCCCTTTGTCACTCAGGCTGGAGTGCAGTGGCATGACCCCCAGGCTGAAGCCATTTTCCCACCTCAGCCCCCTGAATAGCTGGGACCACAGGCATACATCACCACGCCCAGCTAATGTTTTGTTTTTAGTAGAGATGGGGTCTTACTATGTTGCCCAGGCTGGTCTTGAACTCCTGGGTTCAAATAATCCTCCCGTCTCAGCCTCCCCAAATGCTGGAATCACAGGTGTGAACCTCTGCACCTAGCCAAAATTGAACCTAAATAGAAGAATTGCTGAGTTTGGATTATTTGAGACATTGAGACTCACTCTTTCTTAGGAGTAAACCTCGTGCCCTAGATTTTTCAGGGAAGTTTGGGTTTTAAATAATTTCATTATTTTAACTTCCCCCCAAAAAATTTCATCAACTAAAAAAATATGATATTTTAAATATTAAAAAACTGACAAATATGAGAAAAACCTGTATCTGACCTCAAGTCCCTATTTTTTTTCATTTTGGAAAATGAGGTTACTTTATCTAGTCATGAGATACAAGAGGCAACCCATAATAATTATTTTGAGGCATTCTTTTGCTAAACATCTGGATGATTGTTAGAGAATAATAACAATGATAATAAAAGTGAATATTTGAAGAGTTTTTTACTATAAGTCAGGTACAATGGTGAGTTTATGTTCACTGTCTCATGTAAAATTCACTGTATGCCTATTCAGAATATTGTAATACTTTCTTTTCTTTTCTTTTTTTTTTGAGATGGAGTCTCGCTCTTGTTACCCAGGCTGGAGTGCAATGGTGTGATCTCGTCTCACCACAACCTCCACCTCCCAGGTTCAAGTGATTCTCCTGCCTCAGCCTCCCGAGTAGCTAGGATTATAGACATGTGCCACCTGGCCCAGCTAATTTTGTGTTTTTAGTAGAGACGGGGTTTCTCCATCTTGGTCAGGCTAGTCTCGGACTCCCAACCTCAGATGATCTGCCTGCCTTGGCCTCCCAAAGTATTGGGATTACAGGCATGAGCCACCGCACCCGGCCAATATTTTCTTCAGTTTACACATGAGTAAACAGTAGTTTAAAGAGGTTAAGTAGACCAGGCATGGTGGCTGACACCTGTAATCCCAGCACTTTGGGAGGCCTAGGTGTGTGGATCACCTGAGGATAGGAATTCGAGACCAGCCTGGGCAACATGGCAAAACCCCCTCTAAAAATACAAAATTAGCCAGGTGTAGAGGCAGATGCTTGTAATCCCAGCTACTCGAGTGGCTGAGGCACGAGAATCCCTTGAATCCAGGAGGCAGAGGTTGCAGTGAGCCAAGATTGTGTCACTGCACTCTAACCAGGGCAACAGAGTGAGACTCTGTCTCAAAAATAAAATAAAATAAAATAAAATAAAAAAGAGGTTAAGTAGATGGCTTAAAGTCACACAGCCAGCAAGTCAGGGGAGCTTAGTCTCTGTGACACTATCACCCATGCTGTAGACCATCACCATCTGATAGAAATAATGTGAGCCACATATATTATTTAAAATGTTCTAATAGCCACATTAAAAAGTAAAAAGAACCATGTGAGATTAATTTTAATAATGTATTTCCTTTAACCCAATATAGCCAAAATATTATCATTTCAACATGCAATCAATATAAAAATTATTAATGAGACAGTTACTTTTTTTGTGCTAAGTCTTTGAAATCTGGTGTGGATGTAACACATAGCACATATCGGTTTGGAGACTAAATTTTCATTGGAAATATTTGGTCTGTATTTAGAGTTCACAAAATTTCATAAAATTAGATTTTATAAAATTTAGATTTCACAAAATTTACAGTTGAAAAAGTAGATTTACATATCAAAGTTATTCCAGACATATGCAGAAGTTCTCCGATAACTAAATTATGTACAAGTTCTTCAATAACTAAATCTGGTTTAAGTTTTCAAATTAAAGTTTAAATTAATTACAATCTCCTTTCTCTGTCACTGTAGCTATATTTTGAGTGCTCAGTAGTCATGGCTGAGTGCTCTAGAACATTCTGTTACCCTGCCTGAATTATTTCTGTTAAGGGCTGAATCTCAAGGGGAACAAAACTTATGCCATAGCCAGAAAGAGGGAGAAAATTCATGGAAGTGGAAGAAGGGTCAGCCAAGGGTCAAGAGAAAAGACCTTCTTTTTTGGCTGCTATTAAGGTTACAGTAAGTTCTAGAGTTTTGGTAACCAGGGAAGGAAGCTAAAAGTGTTTTCTTTCATTTCTGAGAATACGTCATGTGTGTATCTTACTAAACCTGGCTTTTCAAAGAAGGCTATGTCTTGATCTAGGAAAGATTAAAGCCAAATGAAAATAGCACTGAGCTCCTGGCAGAATAGCTCACCAGCTGAGCATGTCCATGAGGTCACAAGCTCTGTGTATGTAATGGTTAGTCACTCAGTAAGGGGTCCAAGTCAAAGCTAAACCCTCTACCACAAACCCTGGAATGGAAAGGCCCTCATATTTATTCTTGTCATAGTTGTTCATGGGGATCACTGGGTTATGGAATATGTCTCAAAATGGCAGAAATTATACCTCGGTGCCAAGCAGTAGTTCCTGATCTTTTAAAACTCAAATCTAGGCTGGGCGTGGTGGCTCACGCCTGTAATCCCAGCACTTTGGGAGGCTGAGGCGGGTGGATCACGAGGTCAGGAGTTCAAGACCATCCTGGATTACACGGTGAAACCTTGTCTCTACTAAAAATACAAAAAATTAGCCGAGCGTGGTGGCGGGTGCCTGTAGTCCCAGCTACTTGGGAGGCTGAGGCATGAGAATGGCATGAACTTGGGAGGGAACTTGGGAGGCAGAGCTTGCAGTGAGACAAGATCGCACCACTGCACTCCAGCCTGGGCAACAGAGTGAGACTCTGTCTCAAAAAAAAAAAAAAAAAAAAAGCAAACTCGATCTATTTTACAGTAATAAATAAATGTTATGACCCCATCTAAGGAACTAAAGTCATTATGTTATTTCTGCAAAGTAGTTAGAAAATAAAGAAATGATTTTGGGTTTTAAAAAATCAACTTAATGCTGGGTGCAGTGGCTCATTTCTATAACCCTAGCACTTTGGGAGGCCGAGGTGGGAAATTGGTTGAGGTCAGGAGTTCAAGACCAGCCTGGGCAACATAGGGAGACCTCATCTCTACAAAAAAAAAAAAAAAAAATTAGGACCTGGCGCAGTGGCTCATGCCTGTAATCCCAACACTTTGGGAGGCCGAGATGGGCAGATCACCTGGGGTCAGGAGTTTGAGACTAACCTGGCCAGCATAGTGAAACCCCATCTCTACTAAAAATAAAAAAAATTAAAAAAGCCAAATATGGTGGCAGGCGCCTGTAGTCCCAGCTACTCAAGAGGCTGAGGTAGGAGAATCACTTGAACCTGGGAGGCAGAGGTTGCAATGAGCTGAGATCTCGCCACTGTACTCCAGCCTGGGCAACAGAGCAAGACTCCATCTCAGAAAAAAAAAAAAAAAAAAAATTTAAAATTAGCCTGACGTGATGGTGGGCACCTATAGTCCCAGCTACTCAGGTGCCAGAGGCAGGAGGATTGCTTAGGCCCAGGAGGTTGAGGCTGTAGTGAGCTATGATCATGCCATTTCACTGGACGAGAGAGTGAAATTTTGTCTCAAAAAAAAAAAAAAGTCAACTTATGAGAATTATGTTTTTAAAGATTATATTGAAGTATGTCTTAATATGTTCTGTAATAATACTTATAATGCATATAAACACCAGCTTTAACTTTTCCTTAAACGAATGACATATGCTACTTAATTTACTCTAAATAGATTATATAAAGAAGCATGATTTAGGGCCAGGCGCAGTGGCTCATACCTGTAATCCCAGCACTTTGGGAGGCCAAGGCTGGTGGATTACTTGAGCTCAGAAGTTTGAGATCAGCCTGGGCAACATGGTGAGACTCCGTCTCTACTAAAAATACAAAAAAAAATAGCTGATGTGGTGGCATGCATCTGTGGTCCCAGCTGTTTGGGAGACTGAGGTGGGAGGATTGTTTGAGCCCAGGAGGCAGAGGTTGCAGTGAGCCAAGATTCTACCACTGCACTCCAGCTGGGTGACAGAGCAAGACTGTGTCTCAAAAAATAAATAAATAAATAAATAAATAAATAAATAAATAAATACATAAATACATAAATAAATAAATAAAGCAGGACTTGACAAGTGCATATAAAAAATCACATTACATCTTGTTTGCTTTGGAGACCATATGTATATTAAAATGTAGATTTAGATTTAACTATTAATATGTTTTACAGCACCAAAAATAATGGCATTCACAATCTGATGGTTGGAATTCTTGCATTTCGTGTGCTTAAAAAATATAAATCTCTGATTTGATTATTTTTTGTTTTTCACTTCTCCAAGAAGAGAGAGAGTGATGGCTTTGTGCCTTCACTATATGGCAAATATCTATTTACACAGAGGTTCAGAAAATGGGATTTGGAGTCCATTGTCTGAGTTTGAATCTGACTCTGCCACTTACCAGCTGTGTGACCTTGAGAAGTTACTTAAACTCCCTGTACCTTGTTTTCCTTGTCTAAAAAAGGGACACTAATAATGGTATCTATCTCATTGGGCTGTTGCAGGATTACACAAGTTCACATTTGTGAGAGACTTGCAACAGGTTTTGGCATATGGGAAAGGCTCAGTAAATGTTAGCTGTGGTTTATTTCCACCTGGATATTCCACTCAACATTCCAAACCGAAGTGGTCAGTTACTTGCACTTTATGCACTTTCTATATAAACTAGTGTTACTATCAAGAACTTTATTACCCTAAAAGTCCATGATTCAATTTTTCTTCCACTTACCTCCCTCATCTAATCACCCAGCAAGTGCTGTTTCAGGTCTGGTTTCTTCAAGCCATTTGCTCTTCTCCCTCTCTTTGATCATTGCTTCTTCACTGGTCTTTTCTTTTCTTTTTCCTTTTCTTTTCTCTTTCCTTTTCTTTTCTTTTCTTTTCTTTTTGATGGAGTCTCACTCTTTCTTCCTTTCTTTCTTTTTGATGGAGTCTCACTCTGTCGCTCAGGCTGGAGTGCAGTGGTGCTATCTCAGCTCACTACAACCTCTGCCTCCATCTCTGCCTCCCACGTTCAAGCGATCCTCCTGCCTCAGCCTCCCAAATAGCTGGGACTACAGGCATGTGCTTCCACGCCCGGCTAATTTTTTGTTGTATTTTTAGTAGAGATGGGATTTCGCTATGTTGGTCAAGCTGGTCTTGAACTCCTGGCCTCAAGTGATCCTCCTGCCTCCACCTCCCAAAGTGCTAGGATTACAGGCATGAACCACCACGACCGGCCTTAATAGGTCTTTCTGTGTAATTCCTTGTTCTCCTAAATTAACTCCTTATGTAGCATAGCCCCTAGCTACAACCTAAGTCTGAATGAAGTCCTCTGTCCTCAGTGGTTCTCTATTGCCTCCAAGAGACATTCATGTTTCTTTTCTTTTCTTTCTTTTTTTTTTTTTGAGACAGAGTTCTGCTCTTGTTGCCCAGGCTGGAGTGCAATGGTGCGATCTCAGCTCACTACAACCTCTGCTTCCCAGGTTCAAGCGATTCTCCAGCCTCAGCCTCCTGCGTAGCTGGGATTACAGGCGCCCGCCACCACGCCTGGCTAATTTTTGTATTTTTAGTAGAGGTGGGGTTTCACCGTGTTGTCCAGGCTGCTCTCAAACTCCTGACCTTAGGTGATCCACCTGCCTCGGCCTCCCAAAGTGCTGGGATTACAGGTGTGAGCCACCATGCTTGGCTGAGACATTCAGGTTTCTTAGCATAGAATGAACATAAGGTCCTCTGTGATCTGTGTCTTCCTCTCCCTAATTCATTCATTCAACAACTATTTACTGAGCACTCACTATGTATTAGCCACTCCTGCCCAGCGATTCTACTGAACACCGTGCTGCTTATAGTTTCTTGATCTCACATGCTTTTTCTTGTCAGTCTGTGATGGCTCACAAGTTATTCTCTGCTGGAATGCCTTTTCCTAAAGCCATTTAGTGTCTGAGCCAGGACTGGAATTAATATTTCCTGACTCTTCACCCAGTGCTCTCTGCTTATGTGAACTGTCACCACCATTCAGGATCAAGCACCTGTCCTGCATCGACCATGAGGTATGTAGGTACGTAGCAGCCTTTCAGTAAATGCTCCCTGAAACAATGATGCTTTCTATGATGATAACTACATGTTTAGGGAAGTTTTACCAGTTCATATGGAAGTTATTGTGCAGCATGTTCACAGTTCTCTTCCCCTTAGTGAGTTTCAGCTTTTTTAAGCTTAGGCCTAGGAGCTTATATGATCTTTTTAAAGAAAAAAAAAAAAAAAAAATAAGACTAGTCAAGTGCAGTTGTAAGGAGAGGAGAAATAGGAGAACAAGCAGTTCCAACTGTAACTGACTGTGAACAATTAATTGAGAAAACTCCTATGATCTTTATTGTGAAATGTAGGTGGGGAGGTGCTGATTCTCATATTGTTCCAATGCACAGGTCTGGACAAAGGGGCCCTAAGGTACCTAGCTGTGTCCTCTCTTTTTTTGACCCAAATTTGACAGACTAGAGAAGCATAAGAATAAGCTTCTGGTGGTCCGCTCCCTTCTTCTCTTTCCTGGGCTTGCCATGGGCCCACTAGCTTAGCCAGTCACTCATCCTTTTATTGATTCAATCTGCAAACATTCAGTGTTCATTTTGAACCAGGCCTTCTCCCAAATGATCTCTTGTGAACCCGCAAGCCCCCTTTTATTCTTTTTATTAATTTTTTTAATTTTTAATTTTTGTGGGTACATAGCAGGTGTATATACTTATGGGTTACATGAAATATTTTGATATAAGCATGCAATGTGTAATAATCACATCGGGGTATCCATCACCTCAAGTATTTATCCTTTGTGTTACAAACAATCCAATTATGCTCTTTTAGTTATTTAAAAATGTACAATTAAATTATATTTGACTACAGTCTTCCTGTTGTGCTAGCAAATGCTAGATCTTTTTCATTCTTTGTATTTTTTTGTAACCATCCTTGCTATCCCCTTACCCCCACGTACCCTTCCCAGACTCTGGTAACCATCCTTCTACTCTCTGTCTCCACAAGTTCAATTATTTAATTTTCAGCTCCCACAAATAAGTGAGAACATGTGAAGTTTGTCTTTCTGTGCTGGCTGTTTATTTCAAGACGAAGTCTCGCTATGTTGACCAGGCTGGTCTTGAATGCTTGGGTTCAAGTGATCCTCCTGCATTAGCCAGCTCCTAGCTTATAATCCTTTTCTTCAACCCCCACAAAGTTCCACTCATAGTGTGTAGGTTTGATGTTCTTTCTCCTGGGTCTGGACTTTGTCTAACACTGAAGTCTGGCCACTCACTCCTATTTTCCTGCTCTTTTTTTGGTGCAAACTGATTTGCAGTTTTAAAGAAGCTTCTTAATTTCTGTTGCTCTTGCTCCCTTTGTAGGTGAATAAGCTTCCAGAACATCTCTTTTGAGAGCCTGGGCATAGACAGTGTGTGTTTTGGGAGATGATCCTGGTAAGGGTATCAGGAGTAGAATTTAGGGGCTTTATTTAAAAGTTAATTTGACCAAATCCAATGCTACACCCTGCTGGTAGCAGAAAAACAGGAGTGGAAACAAGGCATAGAATAAATTCTATAAGCATTTAAAAAAATCCCCTAAAGATTAGGAAAAACCCAAGCAGTTCTGGCTTCTGAGAAGAATGTATCTTGTGTGCCATTCAGTTGCCCTGCAAAGCTCTTGCTTGGAAAACACAACACCTGGTGTAAGAAGCCCTGGATTTAAATTTGCAGACCATCACTGTCTTTTTCTAGGAATAATTACCCTTTTATCTCTTGCCTCATCTCCAAAGGCCACCTGTGACAGTGACAGAGCAAAGCTGAAACTGCAAGAGGATTCATTATTTTAATTCTTTGTTTTTGAAAATGATCAGTTTACAGCTGGGTTCTCCCTGGTTCATAAGGGTAAATAGGGCTCTTGAAAGCTTTGAGCTGTTTTGGCTTTCCCCAGACAGCTGTCCTAGCTGGGGTGGACAGATGATGGTACTGGAACCCAGCCTGGAGCTGAGAGCTACTCTATCTGGGTCACTTGCTTTAGCTTCCTTCCATCCTCCTCCTACTCTCCTCCTCCCATGTCTTCCTTCCCCATCTTTATTCCTTCTCTGGGGTCTGGGTATTGTCCCTAGCTGTCTTGAAGCTACTCAAATAGGAGGCAATAGTAATGTGAGCATAAGCCCTCAGTGGGGCTTGGAAAAGAATACCCCAAAGTGAAGGTATCAGAAGCAGCCACAGAAGCAAAGTTTTTCTCTGACTTTCCCATGCCTTCCTGTCTCTCACCCTTTATTCTCCCTTGAGGCTAGCCATAGAAGCTAGAATCCTTCCGCAAGGGGGGTCATAGAAACCATAACTGCTCTTCCCCAAAGTCAGCCAGAAAAGTTAAAAATATTACTCTAACCTTCCCAGGCCTTTCTGTGTAAGAGGGGCCATAAAGAAATTCTCTGACCTACCCAGTTTGGTAATAGGTCATAAGACTCCCGTTGCAGAAAGGGTCCGGCCCCACACTAGGAAGAAAGAAATGCTGCAGAGAGGCCAAGAAGAATCTGAGTCCACAGGGCTTAATAGTTTTCCCCACACAGTCTATTTCCTTTCCATTATTCCTTTTCTGTCCAACCACAGTTCTACATGGCTGTCCATTCTTCATTCAACCTAAGCCATAAAATTGGACAGTTTTCCTTGTATCTCTGGGTCTTTATTCTGAAGGCTCTTGTGTCACATAAAACTGTGATCAAATAAATGTGTTAGGCTTTTGTCTTGTTGACCTGTCTTTTGTTATAGGTGTCAGCTGTAACCCCTATGATGGTGAGGAAAGGGATCCCCCCCTTTCTGACCCTCTGTCCTCTTCTCAGGTGTTCTAGAGTCATAAGCCAGCCAGAATCCTCCCCGCCTCCTTGGGCCGTCTTTCTGACATCTCAGGGCCTTAACACGTCTCTGCTTGGACTGGCGCATCCTTTCTCAAGCTTCAGTCATTTCCAAATCCTCTTCACAATTTTGAAAAATATACAAGTAATGCCCACACTATCAATTCTTTCATAATTTTATTTAACTTGACTCACTTAAAAAACTTAAATAAGCTTATTTGAAAAGGAGATTAATTATCATAAATGGAAGACTACTATGAAATAGAAGTTAACTGAATACAATAAAACCAAAATAATAAATGACCAACTGTGTGCCATTTAGAATCATCTTTCAGACCACTTGGGGTTAAACTCTCTTTTGGAAAATCCCCTGTGATGACCCTCAGGTTTCCTCCCCAGTCACAAAGCGTGGGGCGAAGGCAGCATTCTGTCACTGTGGCAAGGACCTTTGGCTCCGTGTTCTCTCTGTGAATGACCTTAACCAACTTACTGGTTCCTGGGAAGTTTCTAAGCTATAGGAACAATGACCATCTCTTAGAGTTTCCATTAAGATGAAATGAGACAATACCTGTAAAGGGCCTACCATAAGCCTAATAATAGGCAGCCCTCAAGAAATGGGCCGGGTCTGCTGGCTCATGCCTGTTATCCCAGAACTTTGGGAGGATTACTTGAGCCCAAGAGTTTGAGATCAGCCTGGGCAACATAGTTATTTTTAATAAAAAAAACTTTAAAAAATTAGCCAGATGTGGGAGTATGTGCCTGTAGTCCTAGCTACTTGGGAGGCAAAGGTGGGAAGATTGCTTGAGCGCAGGAGGTTGAGGCTGCTGTGAGCCGTGATCACACCACTGCACTCCAGCCTGGGTGACAGAATGAGGCCCTGTCTCAAAAAAAAAAAAAAAGAAAAAGAAAAAACAAGGAAGCACTCAAGAACATTAATTCTTCACCTAATGCTTCCACTGTGGCAAGGAATAAAATTTGAATGAAATGCCCTCTTGCCCTTGCCTTTGTATTTGGCAATCTGCTAAGCTAGGCAATTTGGTCTTCAAAACAGCTATCCTCCTGCCCCATTTTACCAGTGATAAGACTTAAAGCTTACATTGGCTAATTGACTTTCTTAGGGTGCACAATTACTAATGGTAAAGCTAGGATTCAAAGCCATGTCTGTACACTTCCAAAATCCATGTACTTGCTGTAAATAATTAAGCTAAACTGATTTTTAAAAATATTAACCTTATTGAGGTATACTTTACATACACTTAAACAATCATTTAAACATATATTTGGATGAATTAAAAAAATGTTTATGGCCTGGCATGGTGGCTCATGCCTGAAATCCCAGCACTTTGGGAGGCTGAGGTGGGCAGATCATCTGAGATGGGGAATTCGAGACTAGCCTGGCTGACATGGTGAAACCCCATCTCTACAAAAATACAAAAATTAGCTGGACATGATGGCAGGTGCCTATAATCCCAGCTACTCGGGAGGCTGAGGTGAGAGAATTGCTTGAGCCCAGGAGGCAGAGGTTGTAGATTGCACCACTGCATTCCAGCCTGGGTGACAGAGCAAGACTCCATCTCAAAAACAAAACAAAACAAAACAAAAAAGTTTATATTCATGTAACCACCAACACAAGATTTCACCTCCCAAGTTTCCATAGTGCTCTTTCCTGGCCGTTCTCGTTGGCTATTCCCCTAAGTTTCTGTCCCATTATTGCATTGAGTCTATTTGGAGTGTATATTCAGGGCAACTTGAATCTATCCTTCCGGATTGCAGTCCTCAAATTTCGCCCAAATAAACTCTATACTTACACAAATTTTGCCTCAGTTTTTTCCTTTAGGTTGACACCATGGTATGGACAATTTTTCTTAACCTTTACTTATTAATAGGCATTTATTTTTCCAGTATCTCAGCCCTGTCAGTTTCTCCTCATCTCCACTAAGGGAACTAGCATCCCTCACCTGGACAACTGCAGATCCTCTTAAGTTGGTCTCCCAGCCTCCTCTTTCGCCCCTTTCAACTTACTGTCCACTATGCAGGCAGAGTGATCTTTAGAAGTACACAACTGCTCAAGAATCTTCAACTTGCCCTAAAACTCTCCTTCCTGGTATAAAGATCAAAATATAGATTTTGGCCAGCCAGACCCTGCATGGGCTAGCTGCTTCCTACCTATGGCACCTGTCTTTTTTTTTTTTTTTTTTGAGACACAGTCTCACTGTTACCCAGGTTGGAGTGCAGTGGCATGATCTGCAACCTCCGCCTCCCAGCTTCAAGCAATTCTCCTGCCTCAGCCTCCCTAGTAGCTGGGATTACAGGCACACTCCACCACCAGGCCTGGTTAATTTCTGTGGTTTTAGTAGAGATGAGGTTTCACCATATTGGCCAGGCTGGACTTTTAACTCCTGTCCTCAAGTGATCCGCCTGCCTTGGCCTCCCAAAGGGTTGGGATTATAGGCATGAACCACCATGCCTGGCCTATGCCACCTGTCTTATCACTGCTTTGCTCAATGGTTCTTTGCTCTCCTGCTTGGCTGGCCTCTCAGGTTTTTCTTATGCATTTGCTTCTTACTGTTGCAAGTCTTAAGATTTTTGCAAGTGCAGTTTCCTTCAGATAAAAGGCTTTCCTCTTCCTAAGCCTGCTCACCCACTCTCTGCCCCGCCAGCTAACATCTACTTCTCTCCTCTTAACCTCAACAAACATCTCATTTCTTCAGGAAAGCCTTTTCAACCCCCTGGGTTGGGTCTGATCACTTGTTTTCTTTTTTTTTTTTTTTTCCCCCTGAGACAGAGTCTTGCTCTGTCACCCAGGCTGGAGTGCACTGGTGTGATCTTGGCTCACTGCAACCTCCGCCTCCCGGATTCAAGTGATTCTCCTGCCTCAGCCTCCCGAGTAGCTGGGATTACAGGTGTACACCACCACACCTGGCTAATTTTTGTATTTTAGTAAAGACGGGGTTTCACCTTGTTGGCCAGGTTGGTCTCGAACTCCTAACCTCGTCATCTACCAGCCTCGGCCTCCCAAAGTGCTGGAATTGCAGGTGTGAACCACTGTGCCTGGCCTGATCATTTGTTTTCTCAAAGAATTGTATTTCTTTTCTTCTTCAGAGTACTTTTCTCAGGTTATAATTTTGCCTTCTCTGGCAGGATTACAATGTAGCTTAATTTGTCGATATTTGCTTCAAAGACCTAACGGATTCAGGCTGGCATGGCCTATGTCTTTTTCACATCCTGTTGACTCATAGCACATTTCTCAGCTCTTGGCACATAATAGCCAGAAAATAGAAGATGAATGAATGAATGAATGAATGAACTCACCCTTAGATCTGCCAGTGTCCCCGACGAGCACTTCTAAAGTTCCACCTGTACGTAAAACTGTTGTTAACCTTTTGGAAGAAGGGCATTAAGAAAGGGGATTACGTTTCTGGAGCATTTGTTTGGTGCTAGACTAGTTGATTATCTTACTGTTGGTGTATGGAAAAAACAGGGATTTACTTCCCTATGGGCTTTGAACTTCAGAAAGGAGATTGCCTTCAGAGAGAGCTAAATTGCAAAACAAACATAAAAGGAATCAGATTATATAGGCAAATTACCTTAAAGGATGGAATGGCTTCTAGGTCCCAAGACTTGACTAATAGGCTTGAAGTTATTCACAGAGACAAAGAAAGAATGTGCCCTTCAGAAAGGAAATTAATTTGCCTGAGAGGAGGGCAAACTAAACTGTGCCTAAGAGGGGTTGGCTACAGAGCAAAGGCCCCCCTCATCAGGCCCCAGTACAAACTCTTCAATTCCAATTCCTCTGGAGGTGGCTGACTCTGCCTGCTTTCTGGCTCTGCATTCATCAAGCAACCTAATTATACTCTGGCCTCCAGGGAGCAAATATAGCCATCAACTAATCTAGTCTCAGGCCTGCTTGGTGGGCTATATCTCCTTATAAATTAATAATTCAGCATTCTGTTTGGGAGGCCAAAGCAGGAGAATTGCTTAAAGCCAGGAGTTCGAGACCAGCTAGGGCAACAAGGTAAGATCCCATTTCTATAAAAAATAAAAAGAAAAATAATTTGACATTTTAGTTTTATACATGGGCCTTTTCTGGCTATTATGTCCCTGGTCAAGGGGAGTTTGTTCCGGAGAGATGGCTGTGTTCTCTACTTAAGCTTCCAAAGCTGTCCAGTGTGTGGGACACAATGTGGACAGCGGATAATTCACCCTAAAGTGCCCTGCTGTGGGGACTAGTGTTGGTTTCCCATTTTACAGATCAGTAAACTGACTGCTATTGGAAAGATGATTTAATATAATAGTTATTGCAGAATGTCTCCAATCTGTGGAATTTTAATGTGCTCTGGATGTATTACCAGGAATGCAAGAAGGGGATGATAGTAATGGACTAGTATTTAAATGTTTTGTATGGCCAGGCACAGTGGCTCATGCCTGTAACCCCAGCACTTTGGGAGGCCAAGGCGGGTGGATCACCTGAGGTCAGGATTTCGAGACCAGCCTGGCCAACATGGTGAAACCCCATCTCTACTAAAAATACAAAAATTAGCTGGGTGTGGTGGCATGCACCTGTAATCCCAGCTGCTCAGGAGGCTGAGGCGGGAGAATCGCTTGAACCTGGAAGGCGGAGGTTGCAGTGAGCTGAGATTGTACCATTGCATTCCAGCCTGGGCAATAAGAGCAAGACTGTATCTCAGAAAAAAAAGAAAAAAAATTTTGTATTAGAAATCTGTAGTTGGAACTTTTTATGATCAGTTTAGGTGTTGACAAAAAGTGTTAAACTCTGTAAAATATGTAAAGAGGTTTTGTTTTATTCTGAGCCAAATATAAGTGACCAAGGCTGGAGACCCAGTCTCAAGAGATCCTGAAAACATGTGCTCATGATGGCTGGGTTACAGCTTGATTTTTTACACTTTAGGGGGACAGGAGTTACAGGCAGACATCAATCAATACATGTAAAGTGTACATTGGTTTGGTCCAGAGAGGTGGGACAACTTGAAACAGAGTGGGGTGGTTCCAGGTCATAGGTGGATTCAGAGATTTTCTGACTGGCAATTGGTTGAAGGAATTAAGTCATTATCTAAAGAGCTAGAATCAATCAAAAGGAATGTCTGGGTTAAGACAAGGGGTTGTGGAGATCAAGGTTCTTATTATGTAGATGAAGTCTCCAGGTAGCAGGCTTCAAAGGGAATATATAGTAAATGTCTCTTATCAGACCGTAAAAGGTGTCAGACTATTTTTTAAAAATTATTTTTAATGTATTTTTTAGGTGCTGGACTTTTAATTTCTCCTGGATCAGGAAAAGACCTGAAAAGGGAAGAGGATTCTCTACAAAATGTAGATTTTTTCCCCATAGGAGATAGCTTTGCAGGGCCATTTCAAAATATGTCAAAGAAATATATGTTGGGGTAAAATGCCAATTTGTTTCAGGGCCTGCTATCTGTCATGTGATGTTATACTAGAGTCAGGTTGGAATTTGGTATCTTATTGCTACAAAGAATCTGTTTTGTCAGTCTTGGGATTTCTATTTTAATGCTATTGCTGGTCAGTTGTACCTGAATTCCAAAGGGAGGAGAGTATCATGAGGCATATTCAACCCCTCCTTCCCATCATGGCCTGAAGTAGTTTTTCAGGCTTATTTTGGAACCCCCTTGGCCAAGAGGAGGGATCCATTCAGTCAGTTGGGGGGCTTATAATTTTATTTTTGGTTTACATAGGCAAAGCACAATTTTGAATTACAAAGGGAGAGTTGTTTTCACAGTGACCTCTGAAAGATTCTCCCCGGATGTGAAAGCTTGAAGGGATAACTCCTCCCTTCTCAGGCCCAGTCCCAAGGCTCAAGGCCACTTGCACTAGCAGTGTGCATCAGCAAGCTAGCAGAAGCAGGAAGAGAGCCATCCAGAAGACACCTGCCCTGGCTGGACGACACCTACCCTGGCTGGAGGATGCATACTCCTGAAGATTGAGAAAGAGGCCGCCCAGGTACTACGTAGCAGTCACATCAGACTGGGACACTTCCTGTTTACAGAGGATTATAAAACCCCTGCCCCATCCTCATTTGATGCTGACGCCATTTTAGGCCTCAGCCTGCCTGCACCCAGGCGCTTATTAAAACAGTATGTTTCTCTGCACCGCCTTGTGTTGTCTGTTGGTGTTCTCTCAGGGTTTGAACCAATACAAGAACCTTTCAACCTCTTTGCTTATTATAGAATAAAAAATAACTATCATGTGTAAAATATTTACAAAGTACCAGATATTACAGGTTCATTAGATATTAATTACTGCATCTCTAGCAAACAGACTTTCTATGTCTCAGTTTCCTAATGTAAAATGAAAATAAGAATGGCAAACAATTAAGCACCGACATTGTGCCAAACACTACTCTAAGTGCTTATGGTTAGTATTAGCTCATTAATTCTGATAAATAACCTAGGAGGTAGATGCCATTGAAGCGTCATACAGAAGAGGAATTTGCCCAGGATGATATAGTTAGCAAATGGGAAAGTTTTTGAAGTCAAACAGTGTAGCTCCAGAACTTATCCTCATAAACACTTCATAAACTCATAGAATTAAATGAGTTAATATACACAAAACACTTAGGACAAGGCCGAGCACAGTGGCTCATGCCTGTAATCCCAGTACTTTGGGAGGCTGAGGCAGGTGGATCACTTGACGTCAGGATTTTGAGAAGAGCCTGGCCAACATGGTGAAACCTAGGCTCTACTAAAAATACAAAAATTAGCTGGGTGTGGTGGTGCACACCTGTAATTCCAGCTACTCAGGAGGCTGAGGCAGAAGAATTGCTTGAACCCGGGAGGTGGATGTTTCAGTGAGCCGAGATCGCACCACTGTACTCCAGCCTGAGTGACAGAGACTCCATCTCAAAAACAAAAATAAAAACAAAAACAAAACACTTAGGACAGGCTGCCACACCTTAAGTTTCAATAACTGTTGGCTGTTATTATCAATTTATTATTGTTCAAGTTTCTTGTCTTGGGAGAGTCAAAGTGGGATTGAAATCCCAGACCGTCTGTATCCAAGTTCTCCAGCCCTTTTCATTATCCTCTGCTACTGTGTGCTTTTCCCTAGGGAGAACCAAAGTCAAAAAACACAATTTGAAACTGCCTGCAGAACAAAAATTACATGTTTTAAAGTTAACATTTTTTCCTTTATGATTCTACCTCACCTCTATTTAGAATCTTTCCTCTTTATTCCCGGCACATTCCTGGATTGCTTCTCCACTGTTAGCTGTATGAAAAGTCATCTGTTTATAGGGACTGGGTGTTTTGAATCCTGTGAAAGCTTTGCCCAAATCTTAAGGATATTTACACACAGTACTTTTATTGCTAATATCTAAGAAAAACGAAAAGTTAAACCTGTCAGGGAAGGCAAGATTTATAAGACTATTTACAGTCCTGGTAATCATATTCACTGCTGCTTGGAACTCAGAAGGCTGTAAGATCTGGGGAGACACTTTTATTATTTCCATGCTTCACAAGCCAAGGAGAAGAATAAGATTTTTTAGCTTATAGCTGATGCCTAAGATGGTTTATATCTAGAATGACAAGCCAGCCACAAAAGTAAATTGTCTCCAGGGGAATCATTGTCCTGGGCTCTTTAAAGGGCAAACTGTTTTTTAAGGAAACTAAGATTAGGACTTGAAAACAGATTGGAAACCAACTTCCAATTTTGTTGGCCAGATATGTGGGAGCTTTCTGTGGATGATAAAAATGACTTTTAGAGCATTAGTATTATGGAAGTATATTAGACTAGAAGCCTGCTTTTTCTTTTTCTTTTTTCTTTTTTTTTTGAGACGGAGTCTCGCTGTGTTGCCCAGGCTGGAGTGCAGTGGCGTGATCTCGGTTCACTGTAAGCTCCACCTCCCGGGTTCACACCATTCTCCTGCCTCAGCCTCCTGAGTAGCTGGGACCACAGGTGCCCGCCACCACACCCGGCTAATTTTTGTATTTTTAGTAGAGATGTGGTTTCACCGTGTTAGCCAGGATGGTTTCAATTTCCTGACCTTGTGATCCCTCCCGCCTTGGCCTCCCAAAGTGCTGGGATTACAGGTGTGAGCCACTGTGCCCTGTGAAGCCTGCTTTTTCAATAGTGATTTTTTTTTCTTCATCAGTTAATTGATTGCTCATCTAGAAACATTACCAGCTATTGAGCTTGTTTCTATCTTGGTATCTACATGATATTATTCTTTTTTATGGCTGTTTTATGCTTTGCTAGGATAAGGTTTAAGTGAATTATTTTGACATTCGTGAGGCATTTCTGTGGAATACTAATCTCACTATGTATATGACAGTCATTCAAATTTTTCTGGCATTTTTGGGTGGATTCTTAGAAAGTTTCTAACAGATCAGAATTAAACAATTATGGCTTTGGTATAGACTTGGTAGTTAGAAATTCACTGTTAAAAACCACTAATGAGAGCAAAAAATTCAGTAAGAAACCATATCCTAGGGACCATGGCTTGGAAGAGCAGCCAGTGGTTGCAGACGAGGAAGCTAATTTATCTTTTCCTGCTAATTGCTTTCAATTTTATTTTATTTTATTTCATTTTTTGAGACTAAGTTTTGCTCTTGTTGCTCAGGCTGGAGTGCAATGGTGTGGTCTCAGCTTACTGCAACCTCTAATTCCTGGCTTCAAGCGATTTTCCTGCCTCAGCCTCCTAAGTAGCTGGGATTACAGGCACCTGCCATCATGCCCAGCTCATTTTTGTATTTTTAGTAGAGATGGGGTTTCCCCACGTTGGCCAGGCTGTTCTCTAACTCCTGATCTCAGGTGATCCGCCTGCCTCAGCCTCCCAAAGTGCTGGGATTACAGGCGTGAGCCACCACCTCAATTTTAAAATTTAAAAATGCAAATGGTATGTCTGCCTCCCTTCTAAAGATGCTGGCAACACTTCGTTGTGCAGGATAATAGAGAATTATGTTTTATACCTAAACAAAGCAAGAGAAACTCACCCTTTACCCTTTGGCAAGCACTACAAATGTTTCCTTCTTTTACTCTCAGTATTCCAGTCCCTAGAATTCAAAGCAAAGAGGGGTTTGAGAATGAGAGCCAGGTATGGTGAATCAGGCTATGGTTTCAAACTTCAAACTTTCCATGTGCTCCAGGCCTTTATAAAGGCTTTAATTACTTATTTTCAAATGTCACACACACACAAAAACTGTTATCACAGATGCATGATAAAAGAATGGAAAATCTACAACTAGCAATTTGGATATTTCATATACGCACGCACACATACACACAAGTGTGCATTGTGAGAATGTTTACTGGGGAGAGGAAAGGGTGTGTGCTTAGGATCTGGGTTTGAGTCTTGGTGACATCACTGCTTAGTTATCTTATCTTAGGGAAGTTCCTTGGCCTTTCTGAACCTTGATTCTCATGTGTTAAATATTCCTACCCCACTTTTTTTTTCTTTTCTTAAGGCAAGGTCTTGTTCTGTCACCTAGGCTGGATACGATGGTGCCATCATGGCTCATTGCAGCCTCAAACTCCTGGGTACGAGCAGTCCTCCTGCCTCAGCCTTGTGAGTAGCTGGGACTACAGGTGCACACCACCATGCCCGGCAATTTTTTTATTTTTATTTTTAAATTTTTTTGTAGAGATGGGGTCTTGCTCTGTTCATAAGGCTGGTCTTGAATTCCTGGCCTCAGGCAACCCTCCTGCCTTACAGGCATGAGCCACCATGCCTGGCTGTACTGCATATTTTTTAAAAGTAGAATTTAAATTAACTAATGAATATAAAAAGCCAGAACAGTGCCATGTTCTTGTATAAATTATGTATTGAAACAGTGTTTGATTGTTTTGTAGTCTGTTTGTAGAATGAATGAAAGGAGGGTCTTGTGTTAAGATGTTGATGATACCTCTGACTAGAATCATAGACAACCTGTTTAAAGCCTCAGATTTCTGCCAACTAGTCCTAAAAATGAAAGGACAGTGAATAAAAGATAGATCATGTGTTAATCTTTCTGGCCAATGTGGAAACATAGGTTTTAAAAATGAGATATATTTTACATACAGGGAAATGCACTGATTTTAAGTGAATTTGTCAACAAATTTGGACAAATGATATACTCATGTGATTCTCACCCAAGTCAAGATATGTATAGAACATTTCCCTCACCTTGAAAGTTCCTTCATGTCCCTTTGCCTTTTGCAGAGGCAACCATTGTTCTGGTTTCTGTCACTAGTTATGCCTGTTCCTAAACTTTATACACATGGGATAATATAGAATATACTCTTTTGTTTCTGGGTTCTTTCAACAAAGCTGATGATTTTGAGATGTATCCATAATGTTCTGCATATCAGTAGTTTGTTCCTTTCTATCGCTGAGTGTTTGTTATCTCATTGTATGAACATATCACACTTTTTAATCCATTCTCTTGTTGCTGGACACTTGGGTCTATTATGAATAGATCTGCTGTAAACACTCTTGCCCAAGTCTTTTGTTTGACTTAATTTCATTTCTCTAAGTACACACCAGTTTGCTCTGGCTGCTCCACATCTTCACCAACACTTGGTATTGTTAGTTTTTTTTGAGATGGAGTCTCGCTCTGTCCCCCAGGCTGGAATGCAGTGGTGCGATCTCAGCTCACTGCAGCCTCCGCCCCCCAGGTTCAAGCGATTCTCCTGGTTCAGCCCCCTGAGTAGCTGGGATTATAGGTGTGCGCCACCATGCCTGGCTAATTTTTGTATATTTATTTATTTATTTACTTTTTGAGACAGAGTCTTACTCTGTCACCCAGGCTGGAGTGCAATGGCACAATCTTGGCTCACTGCAGCCTCTGTCTCCTAGGTCCAAGTGCCTCAGCCTCCCAAGTAGCTGGGATTATAGGCGTGCGCCACCATGCCCGGCTACTTTTTATATTTTTAGTAAAGACAGGGTTTTGCCATGTTGGCCAAGCTGGTCTCGAACTCCTGACCTCAGGTGATTTGCCTGCCACCTCAGCCTCCCAAGGTGCTGGGATTACAGGTGTGAGCCACCCCTCCTGGCTGATATTGTTAGTTTTTAAAATTTTAGTTACTCTGTAAACAAAAATCTTTACCACCTGATTAAGTCCAAGTGATTTGCAGCAGTTATTCTTTACTATCTTTTTTTTTTTTTTTTTTTTTTTAAAGATGGAGTTTAGCTCTTGTCACCCAGGCTGGAGTGCAATGGCACAATCTCAGCTCACTGCAACCTTCACCTCCCAGGTTCAAGCAATTCTCCTGCCTCAGCCTCCTGAGTAGCCAGGATTATAGGAACACACCACCATACCCGAATAATTTTTGTATTTTTGTTTAGTAGAGACGGCATTTCATCATGTTGGCTAGGCTGGTCTTGTACTCCTGACCTCAGGTGATCCACCTGCCTCAGCCTCCCAGAGTTCTGGGATTACAGGCGTGAGCCACCGTGCCTGGCCTTCTTTACTATCTTGATTATTGTTAACTATATAGTAAGACTTGAAATCAGAGCCAGGTGTGGTTGTATGTGCCTATAGTCCTAGCTACACAGGAGGCTGAAGCAGGAAGATCGCCTGAGTTCAGGAGCCCAGGTGCAGTGAGCTACGATCATGCCACTCATTCCAGCCTGGGCGATAGAACGAGATTCTGTCTCTAAAAAAAATTAAAAAGAAAAAAAAACACCTTGAAATCAGGTAGTATGAGGCAGCTAATATTCTTTTCCAAAATTGTTTTGGTTATCCTACTTCCTTTGCTTTTTCTTATACGTTTTAGAATCAGCTTGTCAATTTCTGCAAAAATGTCTAGTTTTTTAGACATTTAGGAATTTTGATTGCGATTGCATTGAATCTATAGATCTATTTAGGGAGGACTGATATTTTAACATATTGTGACTTCCAATCCATGAACCCGGTGTATCCCTCCATTTGTTTATTTTTTTTCCCTACCATGCAAGAAATGTCAACTGCAGTTGAGCAGAAAAATACCCTATTTGAAGTCTGCAAAGTCGAAATGATCTCTGGTTCTGCAAAGTATGGGACAAAATCCAATGATTCAACTTAATTTAATTTCTTTAAGGTCAACTTAATTTCTTCAGGTATTTATCTTCAGTACACTTAAATAATCATTTTTAGAAAGGTCCTGATGGTTTAACACTTCCTAGAGTCTTAAAATGACCTTTCTCTCTATCTTAAGAATTGAGGCCTGGAAAGGTTGTTTGTCTTGTTTGTTTATAAATGATTCCACCAGTTACTAATGAGAAAATACTTGGAAACACTATTTGTTTCCACAAGAAACTTGACCTTTTAGTTTAAAAATACCATCTTAACTTCATCAAATTATAGTTGTATACTAACTTATTTTTATTTTATTGTAATCTGTAAAATTTACATTTATTGCCTAAACATTGATTTTCAGTCTAAGAGGGTTATTAGTCACAAAAGTAAGATGTATTCTCAGCCTTCTTAAACACAATTCTAGTATGTTCTAGGTATTCAAAAAACGTTAAATAAAATAGAAACAAGAACAGTTGCCATAAAAAAAAAAACTTTTACCACTAAAAGTTATCTTTTTGAATAAAAAACGATTGACAGATTTTTGATAATTAGAGAACTGAGGTGGTAGTTTGAATTTTTTTTCTGCTTTTATGGAAGAAACTGTGAAAATTTCCATAAAAGTTTATGTATCTGTTTTTTTGTTTTTTTTTTTTGAGACAGAGTCTTGCTCTGTTGCCCAGGCTGGAGTGTAATGGTATGATCTTGGCTCACTGCAACCTCTGCCTCCTGGGTTCAAGTGATTCTCCTGCCTCAGCCTCTAGAGCACCTGGGATTACAGGCGTGTACCACCATATGCAGCTAATTTTTGTGTTTTCAGTAGATACAGGGTTTCTCCATGTTGGCCAGGCTGGTTTCGAACTCTTGACCTCATGTGATCCGCCCATCTCAGCCTCCCAAAATGTTGGGATTACAGGCGTGAGCCACCACGCCCGGCCATATCTGTGTGTTTTTAAGGAACTTTCTAGTTAAAAGCTTTCTTCCTTCTGTGAATTCAACTTTAGGAGAAGATACTTTTAATTGAAGTTTCAAAGACATGTTTTTCTTATTTTTGAGATTGAGTCTCACTCTGTTGCCCAGGCTAGAATGCAATGGTTTAATCTCGGCCCACTGCAACCTCCACCTCCCAGGTTCAAGTGATTCTGCCACCTCAGCCTGCCAAATAGTTGAGACTACAGGTGCCTGCCACCACACCCAGCTAGTTTTTGTAATTTTAGTAGAGATGGGGTTTTGCCATGTTCGCCAGGCTGGTCTTGAACTCCTGACCTCAAGTGATCTGCCTGCCTCAGCCTCCCAAAGTGCTGAGATTACTGGTGAAAGCCACAACACCTGGCCTCAAGGACATTTTTTTTTTTCTTTACTTTTTTGAGACAGAATCTCACTCTTTTGCCCAGGTTGGAATGCAATGGCATGATCTCAGTTCACTGCAACCTCCGCCTCCCTGGTTCAAGTGATTCTCTTGCCTCAGTCTCCCGAGTAGCTGTGATTACAGGCATGTGCCACCACACCCGGCTAATTTTTGTATTTTTAGTAGAGACGGGGTTTTGCCATGTTGGTCTGGCTGGTCTCAAACTCCTGACCTCAGGTGACCCGCCCTTTTCGCCCTTCCAAAGGGCTGGGATTACAGGAATGAGCCACCACGCCCGGCCTCAAGGACATATTTTTCTTAATCTGAGTCTAGTACAATTAAGTATAGAATATAAGAACTTTAAAAAATTTTTTTAAATTCAGAGTAGCAGTTAGCAAACTATTTCTGTAAAGATAATAAACATATTGGGCTTTGGGAGCCACATGGTCTCTGTTATGACTACTCATGGTAGAGATCATACACCAAAGCCAGCCTCAGAGGACATGTAAATGAGTAGGTATGGTTCTGCTCCAATGAAACTTTTTGACTAACACAAACGAGGGGCCAGATTTGACTTCTCTGATGTATAAGGTTCTGGGGGAGTGAGTTATTATAAAGATTTTGGTAAAGGAAAACCATTCACCATTTACAGGAGGGCGCTCTCATGTCTTTTCAGGAAGCCTCAGAGTTAAACTCATCTTGAACCGAGGGTTAGCTGTCCACACAGCTCCAGCTGGGCCACAAATTATCTGAGTGAGTTGGGAGAATTTGCTTGATACTTTATGCTTCTATTTCTTAATTTGTTTATTCTTTTTCTTTAAATTTCTTTTAAATATTAAAAAAAATTTCTTATTGGGCAGCCTCTTGAGCCAGAGTAGGTTCAGAGACTCCCAATTTCTTAATTTACAAAAGGAGGATGATGATAGATTTGCCTCAAATGGCTGTCATGAGGATTAAATGGGTCAATGTGAATAAAGTGCTTAGAATGCTGCCTGCCATGTAAGTTTTATGGAAGTGTTAGCTGATATTATTAGTAATCCATAATGAAAACAGAAATTAATCAAACTTTAATTTCAAGCATCTTTTATAAGTTGAACAAAGGTTGGTGCTATCTTTGGGAGGCTGAGGCAAGCAGATCACTTGAGGTCAGGAGTTCGAGACCAGCCTGGCCAACATGGTGAAACCCCATCTCTACTTAAAAAGATACAAAAAATAGCAGGGCATGGTGGTAGGCACCTGCAATCCCAGCTACTTAGGAAGCTGACACAGGAGAATCTCTTGAGCCCAGGAGGTGGAGGCTACAGTGAGCTGAGATTGTGCCACTGTACTCCAACCTGGGTGACAGAGTGAGACTCTGTCTCAAAAAAAAAAAAAAAAAAAAAAAAAAACAAAACCCAAAAAGACAAATCCCAAAATAGGTTGGTGTTATGATCTGAATGTTTCTGTTCCCCCAGATTCATACGCTGAAACCTAATCCCCAATGTGAAGTATAAGAAGGTGGGGTCTTTGGGAGGTGATTAGGTTTTGAGGACAGAGCCATAGTGAATGGGATTAGCACCCTCATGAAAGAGGCCCCAGAAAGCTCCCTCACCCCTTCTTCCCCGTGGGGTTATAGCAAAAAGGAAGCAGTTTATGAACTAGGAAGTGGGCCCTCACCAGACATAAAATCTGCCAGTACCTTGATCTTGGACTTCTCAGCCTCCAGACCTGGGGGAAGTAAATTTCTGTTATTAACCACTCCACTTATGGCATTTTATTATAGAAGTTCAAATAGATTAAGACAGCTGGAAAAATAATTTTTAGAATTAATATGTGGGAAAGTAAAAGTAAATCGATCCAGCAACCCAGGCCATGCTTCTCTGTGGCAGCAATCGACCGATTAACTGCCTGCGTCCACAGAGCATTTGTGTTCCAGCCTCTACACCCCCACCTAGCAGTTTCTTGTTTATCTAATCTGCCTGACTTCTGTAGGCATTTGGGTTTCTGACCCTCAATCTAGACAGACATACATTAAATCTCATTGGTATTTAATAGGCCAGGCCAGATTAGGAACCTTGGTGGTCCTCGCATGGAGAAGATTATGATGTCTGTCTTCCAATCCCTACCTTCACCTGGCTTCTGTGTATTAAAACTAAAAACAATATTTAAACTATACAAAAGTTCAGGCCAGTCCAACATAGTTCAGATTTTTTCCCTCAATGTGATTTTCAGAGTGTGTTTTGGGAAGTAGGGAATTCTTTCCAAAGTAATTTTTTGGTGCTGCTTTGCTGATGTCTAACTATGGGCTCAGTCTGTCTCTGGGGGCATCCTGGACACTTCCTTCCCTCCGACTTGCAGCATTTCTTTTTGCCTGGATTTCCTTGTACTCTTGCTCTGCATCCTCAGTCTGGAGTGTAATCCGAGCCCCAGCCTGTGTGACTGCAGCTGGGATACGCTTTGTTACTTTCAATTCCCTCTCTTCCCAGGTCACAGGACCTGTTCTCCCTACCCATCTGCAGCACTAGATGCCAGACTTATGGCTGCAAAAATAATTACGAGTCCTTTGGGCAGATGGGGCCAGGGCTCTGATATATTATATTAGCACAGGAGCTGAGCTAGATGGTTGTGCAGGTCAAAGTCTGCAGTGACTGGTTATGAGAGTGTCCTAAGAAGGCTTTGAATCTGATCATGCCTAAGGCTAGAGTCTTTGCACCTGTTAGGGATCATTCCCATTTTCCAGATAAGGACACTGATGATCTCTCAGTAAATGGTAGAGTCTGCCTTTGAACCCTGGTCTGTGTGGTTGGTTTTGATGCTTTGTTGGGGGATGGAACATGGACAATCATTCTTGCCTGTGAAGACAGAATAGATCACAGAGAAGACTGCATACTTGCTCAGCAGGCTGTCCTTGCTAGCTTTGTCAGGACAATGGTTAGTAACATGAGTCCTTTGGACTGTGATAAGGAAGAAGACATTTAAGGGTAACAGGTAAGATCTCTGAGTGCTTCTTTATTACTCTTCCCCCTGACTTCTACTTGAGAAGTGTCCTCAGATTAGATTTCCTTTTCATTTTGTTTTCAACCTAGATTCTTCCAGAAAGAAGCAAACATAAGCAATCCTCTTGTTCTTGTTTCAACATGAAATGATAGTCATCAAACTGTAGGCTCCAGAGGAGCAGATTCCAAATCTGAAAGTTGTTAGCATGTTAGTCTGTTTGGGTAACTTAATTTACCTGGAGGAATCCTCCTGAAATTTTCTTGAGCTGATTTTCCCATCATGATGAACACAGGGCCTTAAATGAAGACTTTTTGACCAGAGGAGGAAAAACAAGAAAGGCATGCAAGTGTGTGTGGGTGGCCCTATCCTAGGCTCACATTGCAGAACCTCCTATGCATGGTGTTGTCTCTTTACCTCTGTGCATTCTCTGTGGACTGTAAGCTTCTCAAAGTCAGGGACTGCTGTCAGGGACTACTGTCTTCTTAATCTTTGCATCCTCCTCACCTAGCACAGTGCCTGGCATACAGCAGGTGGCCAGGGATATTAAGGACAAATGAATGCATGCATGAAATATAAAGAAGCATAGAGGGATGAGAAGCAGAAGAAAAGGTCTATGGGCAGAAGCATTTTGGGGGCATCTAGGGAGGCAGTGCTAGTGAATAGTGGGCCCTGGAGTCAGACTGCTCAAGATGACTTCCTGGCCCCACCTCCCGTCACTGCATAACCTTGGACAAAGTGCTCGACCTCTCCAGGCTCCATTTAAAAAATTCCTGTAAAGACTGGATGTGGTGGCTCACTCCTGTAATCTCAGCACTTTGGGAGGCCAAGGTGGGCAGATCACGAGGTCAAGAGATCGAGACCACCCTGGCTAACATGGTGAAACCTCATCTCTACTAAAAATACAAAAATTAGCTGGGTGTGGTGGCACACACCTGTAGTCCTAGCTACTCGGGAGGTTGAGGCAGGAGAATCACTTGAACCCAGGAGGCAGAGGTTGCAGTGAGCAGAGATCATGTCACTGCTCTCCAGCCTGGCAACAGAGTGAGACTCAGTCTCAAAAAAAAAAAAAGTCTGTAAAATGCCGAGAAGATGGATTGTGATGGTCTTCATCTTACAGGACTGTTATGAGATATTTATTGGGTTACATGAGGTATTTATTGTGTCCTGGCTTGGATGGGGCATCATATGCCTAGGAGGCAATCTAGATTTTTGAGTATAAATGTGTAAGTTATATTGAGTCAGAGATCTTAGAAGACTTTGATAGATGGCATGGAGGCTAGAAAAGTCCAAGACAGGTCGGGTGCGGTGCCTCACGCCTATAATCCTAGCATTTTGGGAGGTTGAGGCGGGTGGATCACCTGAGGTCAGGAGTTTGAGAAAAGCTTGGCCAACAGGGTGAAACCCCATCTCTACTAAAAATACAAAATACTAGCCGGGCGTGGTGGGGAGCACCTGTAATCTCAGCTACTCAGGAGGCTGAGGCAGGAGAATAGCTTGAACCCAAGAGACAGAGGTTGCAGTGAGCCAAGACTGCCATTGCACTCCAGCCTGGGCAACAACAGTGAAACTTCATTACAAAAAAAAAAAAAAAAAAGTCCAAGACAGATTGGTATGGCAGAGAGGAAAAAATTAAAAAAGGAAAGTCCAAGATATGTGAGGATATTGCATTCTGAAAAAGAGGTCAAAAATGGCTAGAAAAAGTTGAAAGTAGGAATTAAATAAAATTCTGATGGAACTGGCAGGGGAAAATAAGGGAATTGAGTGGTTAGGCAGCCCTTCGTCCTGAGCATATAAAACTTCCCACAGCGAGCAATGGGGCATTTCCTTCAGATGACGTAGGGGCTTTTGGTTGGTCTGATGCTTTTTTGTTGTTGTTCTTAAGGAAAATGGATGCCATATTAAGTCTTTTAGAAAATTGGTTAACCGAGGCCGGGCGCGGTGGCTCAAGCCTGTAATCCCAGCACTTTGGGAGGCCGAGACGGGCGGATCACGAGCTCAGGAGATCGAGACCATCCTGGCTAACACGGTGAAACCCCGTCTCTACTAAAAAATACAGAAAACTAGCCGGGCGAGGTGGCGGGCACCTGTAGTCCCAGCTACTCGGGAGGCTGAGGCAGGAGAATGGCGTAAACCCGGGAGGTGGAGCTTGCAGTGAGCTGAGATCCGGCCACTGCACTCCAGCCTGGGCGACAGAGCGAAACTCCGTCTCACACAAAAAAAAAAAAAAAAAAAAAGAAAATTGGTTAACCGATAGGTACATTTTAATGCCATTTTAAAAATTGTAAGTTATTCTGAGTTTGAGAGTCATTTTTATTTCTTTCCATGAACCTTCCTGCAGTGGACAAGACAGGGGTAGGACTTTTCCAACCCTATCTTTAGATCTGTTGCTTAATACTATGTACCTGTTTTTCATTTCTAATTCATCATTTCTGACTACGTAATACATTCACATAATTCAAGAATCAACCCAGCCAGGTGCGTTGGCTCATGTCTGTAATACCAGCACTTTGGGAGGCCGAGGTGGGCAGATCACTTGAGGTCAGGAGTTCAAAACCAGCCTGGCCAACATGGCGAAACCCCATCTCTACTAAAAATATAAAAATTAGCTAGGTGTGATGGTGCATGCCCATAATCCCAGCTACTTGGGAGGCTGAGCCAGGAGAATCACTGGAACCCAGGGGGTGGAGGTTGCATTGAGCTGAGATCACGCTACTGCACTACAGCCTGGGCAACAGAGCAAGACTCAGTCTCAAAAAAAAAAAAATCAAGCTGATATGAAAGTTACGCCTTAAGAGATCTTCTTCCTCTCTCACCAGCTATCCACCCTGGTCCCTGCTCCTACCCAGGTTATCTTCCCAGTTCTCTAGAGAAGGGCCTTTTATTTGGTGTAAATATCTTGTTACGAGCAATGCAGCAATGTAATCCTATACACACAGCCATTTTATGTTTGCAGATATGTAAGATATTCTGCAGATATCCCCCAGAAGTGAGATTTTTGTACCAAGGATACACATATTTGTAATTTTGATTGACTTTGCCAAATTGCCCTCCTAAGGAACACATCATTTCACACTCCAGGTATGAGCCTGCCTGTGCCCCCCTCCCTCCCCAGCCTCCTGTTACAACATGTCGTCACATTTGCCAGGCTAAAAGGTAAAATATGTTCTCAGCATGGCTTTAACTTGTGTTCTTATTATGACTGGAGTCAATGTGACTAAGCACGTGTGATTAGGAGCCATTTGTATTTCTTTTATTTCATGAATTGTGCACTTATGTCACTTGCTTATTTTTAAAAATTATTTTACACTTTTTGTTGTTTGAGTTCTAAAATACTCAGAACATTCATTTGTCAACTATTTGCTGATCAACTATGCTGCACCAGGCTCCAAAAAGGCACAGACTAGATGGAAATGAATAGGATGCTGCCCCCGCCTTCCAGAAGCTCACAGTCTAATGAGGAAGTCTTGCTCTGTCACCCAGGCTGGAGTCCACTGGTGCGATCTCTGCTCACTGCAACCTCTGCCCCCCTGGGTTCAAGTGATCCTCCTGCCTCAGTCTCTCAAGTAGCTGGGATTGCAGGTGCCCACCACCATGCCCAGCTAATTTTTGTATTTTCAGTAGAAACAAGGTTTCACCATGTTGGCCAGGCTGGTCTCTAACTCCTGAGCTCAAGTGATCCATCCGCCTTGGCCTCCCAAAGTGCTGGGATTATAGGCATGAGCCACTTCACCTGGCCTTTTTTTTTTTTTTTCCCTAACAAAAGAGAAAAACATGCATGTCTCTATCTAGATCTAGGTCTATATGTAGGTCTAGATAGAGATTGAGATATATGAGTTCTCCATTAGACTGTGAGCTTCGGATCTGCTTTCTTTGAAATCTAGATCTAGATACAGATAGAAAGAAGCAATACAGCTACCAAGCATTAAAGGTGTATGGAAGGTATCACGGGCCCAGCAAGGTGGCGAAGGCCCTAGCCAAGCTGAGGTGGACCTAGAAGTCTGAGCGGACACTTTCTAGGCCGATCGGGAAGTGAAGAGCAGTCCAGGCTGAAGACGTCATAGGGCTCTCCATTCCCTGGGTCCTTAGTGCCGCTCTCTGACCCTGGCGGTCCTCCCCACCTCCTGCTTCAGTGCCTGTCACTTTGTGAGTGCTAAATACATGTTCCCTGAGTGCAGTAACTGAAGAAGAGTCTGACGCAAGAGCCCTGTTGAGGTGTGAGAAGGCAGGGGCGGTGGCATGGGCAAGGTCGTCCTCAGGGGTGGACGGTGGCAGCATCCTGCTCTTTCTCAACCCCTCCCCTCCTGGCAGGGACCTTGGAATCTTCTTTGACTCTCCTGTGTTCAAGGAGCTGACCTGTCTCACTTGGGTTCTGGCTCCCTTCTCTTTCCTTCTGGTTCCCTTACTTCAGTTAAACCCTTTGTTTCACTGCTTTCACCCCGCTGCTCCCCTCAGTTTCTCTCTCTGTCTCTCTCTGGTGGCTGGCATCTTTGCCTCATTCCTCAGACCAGTATGCTAGAGATAATCTTTATGTTATTTGTCTGAAAGTTGAAGTCTTGCCTTACTCCCACCCCACAACACTCTCTGTCTCTCTGTCTCAGTGTCTCTTTCTCCAAACTCAAAAACACAGATGTGATGTTACTTTGCTAGGGCTGCTGTAACAAAGTACCACACACTGGGTGGCTTAAAACAACAGACACTTACTCCCTCACAATTCTGAAGGCTAGAAGTCCAAAATCAAGGGGTTGGCATGACACGCTGTCACAGGCTCTAGGGGAGGACCCTTCCGGGCCTCTTCCCAGCTTCCGGGGGCTGCGCAATCCTTGGTCTTCCTGCACTTAGGCAACACAACTCCAACTCCCTCCTCCTCCTTCGCTCTGCCATCTTCCTCCTGTGAGAATCCATGGCCAAATCTTCCTCTCCGAATAAAAACGCCAGTCATTGGATTAGGGTTCACCTGAACCAAATAAATCATTTTAACTCTGTTATATCTGTAAAGACCCTGTTTCCAAATACGTTCACAATTACAGGTACGGGACTGCGGGTTCAGACTTTAAGGTATCTTTTTTGGAGTCACATTCCCACCAATAACAGATGCCCTACAATTGTATCTTGTTTGGCACTTTTCAGAGTTACACTCAATCCCCATGGGAAGCAGTTTTATAATATCTGGCCAAGAACACACATTTTGGTGCAGATCTGAGTGGAGGTCCTGCCTCTTTTGGACAACTGACTTCAGCTGTCTAAACTTCAGTTCTCACATATGTAAGGTGGGAAAAGTAAGCCTACCTACCCCATGGTTGCTACATGTGAGGTATTTAGCACAGGACCTGGCACATGGGGCATACTCCATAAAACAATAGGCCTCCTAGTTATGCAAGCAGACCCTTTTCTTTTTTTCCTTCTGCCCTTGCACATAGTCGCATGGATTTAGAGCAGAGAATGTCATCGGACTTGTGAGTCCCACCTGAATACTCACATACACAGGCCAACCCACTGTTACCACCTTAATCCCTCTGGACTAGAAGATGTCAAGTCAACTCAAGATTTATTTGTGAGACAAGTTGAGCTTTCTTTTTCCTGTGTCCCTCCTTGTCTCAGTCCCATCTGTTTGCCAAGCTTAATGTGGCATAGGGGAAATGCTAAGAAAACAAACTTTTGCCATCCTCAGTGGGGTGTTCCTCTGCACACAGATCCCTCCTCCCCTCTCCACTTTCTGTTTCTTTTGTAAACAGCCAAATTCCACCCCCTCCCAGGGTGGGACAGAAGTCCCCTGGCTTGAGTTTCTGCTGATTTCATGCTCTTTGATGCTGGCATGGCTCTGAAGTAGCGGCTGGTAAAGAGAAACCACCATTTGTTGTTGGAAAAAAAAAAAAAAGAAAGAAAAGAAAAGAAAAAGAGAAAAACCCCGCTCTTTTATCTCTGTCCCCCTCTAAATTGCGGAAAGGTGGTATTGTGGAGAGACAGAACAAGTGGGATTTTATCTTCCTGCCCCTGCCAGGTAGCCACGTGAACATCAAAGCTCTCAGGGCCCTCGGAGTGGTGGGAGGGAGATAATGTGAGCAGAGACAAAGGTGCTCCCAGGGAGTTGGGCTGCTTTTGATGGTGGCTGGGCAGGAAGAGCAGGAGCTCCAAGTTTTAGCATGGACAGGGAGGCTCTAAGAGGCCTGAAGTGAAATTGATGACACCACTCTGTGGTGTTGGGAACAAGATGCTCTCTTTCCATTCAAAATGCTGGCTGCTGGCTGGGCACGGTGGCTACGCCTGTAATCCCAGCACTTTGGGAGGCCGAGGTGGGCAGATCACCTGAGGGCAGGAGTTCAAGACCAGCCTGACCAACATGGTGAAACCCTGTCTACAAAAATACAAAAATTAGCCGGGCATGATGGCGGGTGCCTGTAATCCTAGCTACTAGGGAGCCTGAGGCAGGAGAATCGCTTGAACCTGGGAGGCAGAGGTTGCAGTAAGCCTAGATTGTGCCATTGCCCTCTAGCCTGGGTGACAGATCTAGACTCCATCTAAAAAAAACAAAAAACAAAAAACGAAAAACAAAAACAAAAACAAAATGCTGGCTGTCTACTGAATAGGGTAACAATGAGAGGCACGATAATATTAATAATTGCCATAGCCATCATTCTTTTTCTGGGCATGCAGAAGAACTTTACATACATAGTTTCACTGAGTCTTCATTGCAACCTTATGTTATAGTAATTGCTATCTTCATTCTGCATAGAGAAAAGGAGCCCTAAGGAGGCCCTGAGGTCACACAGAAGCAGGATTTAAACCCAGGTCTGCTGACACCAAAGTTTTCTCTTAACCACTAAGCTCTATGGTCTAAGAAATGTTTCTTTTCTCTTGAGCCTAGGAGGCGGAGTTTGCATTCAGCTGAGATTGTGCCATTGTGCTCCAGCCTGGGCTGCAGAGTGAGACCCTGTCTCACACACAAAAAGGCAAGTTTTCTTTTTTCAACTTTTTCAGTTGAAATACACATAACACAAAATTTATCATCGTAACCATTTTAAATTGTACAGTTCAGTGGTATTGAATACATTCATAATATTGTATATCCATCACCAACATCCATCTTCAGAACCCTTTTCATCTTGTAAAACTGAAACTCTATACTCATTAAAAAATATTCTGGGCACGGTGGCTCATGCTTGTAATTCCAGCACTTTGGGAGGCCAAGGTGGGAGGATTGCTTGAGCCAGGAGGTTGAGGCTGCAGTGAGCCGTGATTGAGCCATTGCAGTCCAGCTTGGGTGAAAGAGTGAGACACTGTCTGAAAAAAAAAAAAAAAAGAAAAAGAAATGGCTCCCCATTCCTCCTTCTCCCCAGTCCCTGGTGATCACCATTTCACTTTGTCTCTCTGATTTTGACTACTCTTAAGTGTCTCATATAAGTGGAATTATACAGTATTTGTCATTTTGTGACAGGATTACTTTACTTAGCATAATGTCCTCAAAGTTCATCTGTGGTGTGGTATATGTCAGAATTTCATTCTTTTTTAAGGCTGAATAATATTCCATTTTATGGCTATAACATATTTTGTTTATCTGTTAACCCATTGATAGATACCCAGGTTACTGTCGTGTTTTAGTTATTGCAAATATTGCTGCTATAGACATGGTTGTATAAATATCTCTTTGAGATCCTGCACTCAATTCTTTTGGGTATATACCCAGAAGTGGAATTGCTGGATCACATAGTGATTCTACTTTTAGGGGAACCACCACACTGTTTTACTTAGTCACTGCACCATTTTATTAAAAGTAATTGCAGTTTTTGCCATTACATTCAGTGGCAAAACTGCAATTATTTTTGCGCCAACCTAATACATTCCCGCCACCAGTGTACAAGGCTTCCAGTTTCTCCACGTCATCACCAACACTTGTTATTTTCAATTTTTTTTGATAGTAGTCATTGTAATGGGTGTGAGGTGGTGGTATCTTGTAGTTTTGGTTTTCATTTCCCTAATGATTAGTGTTGTTGAGCATCTTTTCCTGTGCTTATTGGCCATTTGTATATGTTCTTTGGAGAAATGTCTATTCAAATCATTTTTTCTTTTTTCTTTTTTTTTTTTTTTGAGTCAGGGTCTCACTCTGTTCCTCAGGCTGGAGTGCAGTGGTTTGATCTCGGCTCATTGTAGCCTCTACCTCCTGGGCTCAAGCGATCCTCCTACCTCAGCCTCCCAGGTAGCTGGGACTATAGGCATGCACCAACACACCTGGCTCATTTTCCTATTTTTTGTAGAGACGGGGTTTTGCCATGTTGCCCAGGCTGGTCTTGAACCCCTGGCTCAAGTGATCCATTGGCCTCAAGTGATCTCTCCCAAAGTGATGGGATTACAGGCACGAGCCACCGTTACAGGCGTGCCCAGCCTTTTTGCCCAATTTTTTAATCAGGTTGTTTGTTGTTTTTATTAAGCTTTGGCAATTCTGTATCTATTTTAGATATTAATCCCTTATCAGATATACGGTTTGCAAATATTTTCTCTCATTCTGTGGGTTGCCTTTTTGCTCTGTTAATACTGTCTTTTGATGCACACATATTTAACATTTTCATGAAGTTCAATTTGTCTGTTTTTTTTTTCTTTTGTTGCCTGTGCCTTTGGAGTCATATCCAAAAAAGTTGTTGCCAGATCCAGTGTCATGTAGCTTTTGGCTTTCTTCAAAGAGATTCATAGTGTTAGGTCTTACATTCAGGTGTCTGATCAAATTTGAGTTAACTTTTTTATATGGTGTTAGATAAGGGTCCAACTTCATTCTTTCACATCTGGATATCCAGTTTTCCCAGCACTATTTGTTAAAAAGACTGTGCTTTCCCTGTTGAATAATATTGGCATCTATGTCAAAAATAATTTGGCTGTATGTGAGAGGGTTTATTTCTGGGCTCTCCATTCTATTCCTTTGGTGTATATGTCTGTCTTTATGCCAGTATTATGCTATTTTGGTTACTGTTGTTTTGTAGTATGTTTTGAAATCAGGAAGTATGAGTCCTCCAGCTTTTTTTTTTTTTTTCTCAAAATTGTTTTGGCTATTCAGAGTCCCTTCAGATTCCATATGAATTTTAGAATGGAACTTTCTATTTCTGCAAAAACCTCACAAGGATTTGGCTAGGGAATGCAGTGAATTTGTGGATCACTTTGGGTACCATTGACATCTTAACAATATTAAGTCTTCCAGTCCATGAATGTAAGATATGTTTTCATTTACTTATGTCTTTTTTTTTTTTTTGAGACTGAGTCTCACTCTGTCACCCAGGCTGGAGTGCAGTGGCACCATCTCAGCTCACTGCAACCTCCATCTCCCCGGTTCAAGTGATTCTGCTGCCTCAGCCTCTCAAGTAGCTGGGATTACTGGTGCCTGCCGCCACACCCAGTTAATTTTTGTATTTTTAGTAGAGACGGGGACCCCATGTTTGTCAGGCTGGTCTCAGTCTCCTGACCTCAGGCGACCCACCTGTCTCAGCCTCCCAAAGTTCAGGGATTATAGGCATGAGCCACTGCGCCTGGCCTTACTTATGTCTTCTTCACTTTCTTTCATTAATGTTTTGTAGTTTTCATTGTATATGTCTTTCACCTTCTTGGTTAAGTTCATTCCCAGGTTTACTTTTTTTTTCTGATGCTATTGTAAATGAAATTGTTTTGTAATTTTCTTTTCAGATTGTTAATTGTTAGTGTATAGAAATGCAACTGGTTTCTATGTGTTGACTTTTTAACTTGCCACTTTGTTGAATTAATTTATGAGCTCCAACAGGTGTTTTTTTTTTTTTTTTCTTTTTCTTTGTGTGGAATCTTTTTGAGTTTTTTACACTTAAGATCATATTATCTGCAAACAGAAGTAATTTATACCTCTTCCTTTCCAACTTGGATGTCTTTTATTTCTTTTTCTTGCCTAATTACTCTGGTTAGAACTCCTAGTACTAGGTTGGACAGAAGTGGAGAGAATGGGCATTTTGTTTTTGTTTTTGTTTTTGTTTTGAGATGGAGTCTCACTCTGTCACCCAGGCTACAGTGTAGTAGTGTGATCTTGGCTCACTGCAACCTCTGCCTCCTGGGTTCAAGTGATTCTTCTGCCTTAGCCTCTGGAGTAGCTGGGATTACAGGTGCATGCTATCATGCCTGGCTAAGTTTTGTATTTTTAGTAGAGACGTGGTTTCACCATGGTGGTCAGGCTGGTCTTGAACTTCTGACCTCAGGTTATCCATCCGCCTTGGCCTCCCAAAGTGCTGGGATTACAGGCAGGAGCCACTGCACCCAGTTGAGAATGAGCTTTTTTTTTTTCCTCATCTTAGGGAAAAAGCTTTTTGACTTTCACCATAGAGTATGATGGTTGCTGTAGATTTTTCATATATGGATTTTAGTATGTTGAGGTAGCTTTTTTCTGTTTTTGGTTTGTTGAGTGTTTTTATCATGAAAAGGTGGTGAATTTTGTCAAATGCTTTTTCTGTATCAATTGAGATGATCGTGTAGTTTTTTAACCCTTTCATTCTGTTAATGGGTATATTACATTGATTGATTTTCTCTCTTTTTTTTGAGAGACAGGGTCTCACTGTGTGGCCCAGATTGGAGTGAAGTGGCACAATCATAGCTCACTACAGGCTCAACATCCCAGGCTTAAGTGATCTTTCCACTTCAGCCTACTGACCAGCTGGGACTATAGCTGTGTGCTACCATACCCAGCTATTTTTTTTTTTTTTTTTTTTGAGACGGAGTCTTGCTCTGTTGCCTAGGCTGGAGTGCAGTGGCATGATCTTGGCTCACTACAACCTCTGCCTCCTGGGTTCAAGCGATTATTCTGCCTCAGCCTCCTGAGTCTGGGATTACGGTCACCTGCCACCACACCTGGCTCATTTTTTTTTTTTTTTTTTTTTTTTTTTAGATGGAGTTTCACTCTTGCTGCCCAGGCTAGAGTGCAATGGCATGATCTCGGCTCATTACAACCTCTATCTCCCAGGTTTAAGTGATTCTCCTGCCTCAGCCTCCCAAGTAGCAGGGATTACAGGTGCCTGCCACCATGTCTGGCTAATTTTTTTTATTTTTAGTAGGGATGGGGTTTCATCATATTGGCCAGGCTGGCCTCGAACTCCTGACCTCAGGTGATCCACCTACCTCAGCCTCCCAAAGTGCTGGGATTAAAGGTGTGAGCCACCGCGCCTGGCTATACCTGGCTAATTTTTTTTGGTATGTTTAGTAGAGATGGGTTTCACCATGTTGGCCAGGCTGATTTCAAACTCCTGACTTCAAGTGATCCGCTTTCCTTGGCCTCTCAAAGTGCTGGGATTACAGGCATGAGCCGCCAGGCCTGGCGATGCCCAGCTAATTTTTTAACTTATGTAGAGATAGGATCTTTTTATGTCGCCCAGGCTGAATGCCAGAGCTCAAGTGATTCGCCTGCCTTGGTATCCGAAAGTTTTGGGATTACAGGCGTGAACCACTGTCCTTGGCCAATTCATTTTTATATGTTGAACTGCCCCTGCATTCCAAGAATAAATCCTACTTGCTCATAGGGTATAATCCTTCTACTATGCTGCTAAATTCAGTTTGCTAATATTTTGCTGAGGATTTTTGCACACACATTCATGAGGGATATTGATCTGTAGTCTTCTAATGTTTTTGGTTTTGGCATTAGGATAATGCTGGTCTCATAGAATGATTTAGGAAGTGTTTCCTCCTCTTTAATTTTTAAAGAAAAGTTTGAGAAGGATTGGTATTAGTTGTTTAAATGTTTGGTAGAATTTACTAGTGAAGCCAACAGGTCCAGGACCTTTCTTTCTTGGGAGATGTTTGATTACTGATTCAGTCTCCTTACTAGTTATCAGTTTATTCATATTTTCTGTCTCCTCTAGATTTAGTTTTAGTGGGTTTTGTGTTTCTCGTTATCTTTCCATTTTATCCAGGTTATCCTATTTGTTGACATACAGTTGTTCACAGTACTCTCTTACAATCCTTTTTATTTCCATAGAGTTGGTAGTAATTTCCCCATTTTCATTTTTGATCTTAGTGAGTTGAGTCTTCTCTTTTTTTTAGTCCATCTAGTTAAAGGTTTGTCAATTTTGTCCATCTTTTCAAACAGCCAACTTTTGCTTTTATTAATTTTCCCTTTTGTTTTCCTATTTTCTATTTCATTAATCTCTATTCTAATCTTTGTTATTCTCTTCCTTCTGCTAGCATTAGGTTTAGTTTGTTCTTTTTTTTTCTAGTTTCTTTTTTTTTTTTGAGACGGAGTCTTGCTCTGTGGCCCAGGCTGGTGTGCAGTGGCGCGATCTCTGCTCACTGCAAGATCTGCCTCCCGGGTTCACGCCATGCTCCTGCCTCAGCCTCCCAAGTAGCTGGGACTATGGCGCCCGCCACCACGCCTGGCTAAGTTTTTTTGTATTTTTAGTAGAGACGGGGTTTCACCGTGTTAGCCAGGATGGTCTCGATCTCCTGACCTCATGATCTGCCCGTCTTGTCCTCCCAAAGTGCTGGGATTACAGGCATGAGCCACCGTGCCTGGCCGTTTTTTTTCTAGTTTCTTATTTATAAAGTTAGGTTGTTAATTTGAGATCTTTCTTGTTTCTAAATTTAAACATTTGTAGCTATAATTTTTCCTTTTAGCACTGCTTTTGCTATGTCCTGTAAGTTTTGGTTGGTTTTGTTTTTGTTTTTGTTCTTCTGTAGTTTCAAATTTTTGTTGCAATTTTGTCTTAAATCTATTTGGTTTTTCATTTTTTTTTTTACTGTATTTATTTTTATTTTTATGTATTTTTTGAAAATAGAGGTGGTGTCTCACTATGTTGCCCAGGCTGGTCCTGAACTCCTGGGGTCAAGCGATTCACTTACCTTGGCCTCCGAAAGTACTGGGATTATAGGCTTGAGCCACTGCACCTGGTCTTTTGATTATTGATGCATTGTTGAATTTCCACAAACTTGGGAATTTTCCAGTTTTACTTCTGTTACTGATTTCTAACTTCATCCTATTGTGCTTAGAGAAGATGCTTTATATAATATCTTTTTCTTTTTTTTTGAGATGAGGTTTCACTCTTGTTGCCCAGGCTGGAGTGCAATGGCATGATCTCGGCTCACGGCAACCTCTACCTCCCAGGTTCAAGCGATTCTCCTGCCTCAGCCTCCCGAGTAGCTGGGATTACAGGCATTCACCACCATGCTTGGCTAATTTTGTATTTTTAGTGGAGACGGGTTTTCTCCATGTTGTTCAGGCTGGTCTCGAACTCCCAACCTCAGGTGATCCGCCCACCTTGGCGTTCCAAAGTGCTGGGATTACAGGTGTGAGCCTCCGCACCAGGCCTATAATATCTATCTTTTAAAATGTATTGAGACTTAATTTGTGGCCTAACGTATAGTCTATTCTGGAAAATGTCTCGTGCACTTCAGAAGAATGTGTAATATGCTGTTGTGTGGAGTGTTCTGTTCTGTTATGTCTGTTAGTTCTAGTTGGTTTATTATGTTGTTTAAGTCCTCTCTCTCCTTACTTATCTTCTGTGTGGTTGTTCTATCCATCACTATTATTGTTATTGAGACAGGGTCTTGCTCTGTTGCATAAGCTGGAGTGCCATGGCACGATCACAGCTCACTACAGCCTTGACCTCCTGGGCTCGAGCAATCCTCCCACCTCAGCCTCCTGAGTAGCTGGGACTACAGGCATGTGCCATCATGCCCAGCTAATTTTTTTTTTTTTGGTAGAGACGGGGTGTCAGTATGTTTCCCAGGCTGGTCTCAAACTCCTGGGCTTAAGCAGTCCTCCCACCTTTGCCTCCCAGAGTGCTAGAATTACAGGTGTGAGCCACTGTGCCTGGCCATGTTACTAAAACTTTCTGAATCTCAGATTTTTATCTATAAAATGAGAATGTCCACAGATATAGGACTGTTGTAAAGATGAAATTAAATAAACTATTTGTAGCAGGTAAGATAGTTTTGGCTATAAGAAACAGAAAACTCCTCTCAAAATTTACTTCAATGTGAAAATTCACTATCCCACTTATTTAAAAGTCCCAAGGAAGACCAATTCAGGCTTGGTTAGTCCAGTGGCTCAAAAATGTTACCAAGAATCCAGAATCTTCTTTTTTCTCTGCCATGTTTGGTGTGACAAATTTTGTCCTTAGCCAAGCCAGCTGCTCTCATGATCACAAAATGGCTGCTGTAATTCCAGACATCACATGTAGATGCAAAAAAAGAGTGTGCTTTTTCTCATCTCTCTCTCTTTCCATGAGAGCCATTGGCATTCATCTACACTCTCAGATGTCTCTACTAACATAGGCTTCATCAGAGGCATCACATAGCTCTTTTTAAGAGCATAAACCCTTTCCTTTTGGAATCTCTTCTTCTGCTCCCACCTCCCAGCCATGTTATACAGTCATATCTAGTCAATCACTGGCAAGAGGACTAGAACCACCCTGCAGACCTTAGACCAATCAGGTTTTACTGCTGGGGAAACTTGGCAGAGAGTCCCCCTTTCATGACACTTGTGGGGAAATGTGAATGCTACTAGTTCAACAATGGACATATTGTACCACAGAAGGAGGGGAGATCTGTTGGGTAGGCACTTACAAAAATATCCTGTGATCCTTTTGTAGTTCATAAGCATGATAATTGCGTTTTCATGCTCATGTGTGAGCTGCACCTCCCTTAAACCTTGTTATGATGCTGACACATTACTCGTCTGACATGAACTTTCAAAAAAACTCTAAAAAAGAAAAAATAAATAAATAAATAAATAAATAAATAAATAAGAATAAATAAATAGGAGTAAAATAAAATAATAATAAAATAAAATAAAATTTTAAAGATCCTGCAGAATATGTGCCAAGTGCCCTGCATAGAGCCTGGCAGTTGTGTGGACTCTGATCTCTTCCATTCATTTGTATGAATGAGGAGAGGTGGCCCATTTTGATTAGTTAAGTTTCCAATTATGGGTTGTTTTTAAAAAGATATATTGTGATGCCTTCATGAAACTCAAAAACTCAAAAACTCAATGAAAAAAGAGCAAGGCTGGAAACCCTGTAAACCAGGTCCCAGGCCAGTTTTTTCAAGAGGGTCGTATAAGCGTTTTATTATTTATTTATTTTGTATTTATTTTTGGAGACGAAGTCTTGCTCAGTCGCCCAGGCTGGAGTGTAGTGGGGCAATCTCGGTTCACTGCAAGCTCCGCCTCCCGGGTTCACGCCATTCTCCTGTCTCAGCCTCCCGAGTAGCTGGGACTACAGGCGTCCGCCACCACGCCCAGCTAATTATTTTTGTATTTTTAGTAGAGACGGGGTTTCATCGTGTTAACCAGGATGGTCTCCATCTCCTGATCTCGTGATCGGCCCGTCTCGGCCTCCCAAAGTGCTGGGATTACAGGTGTGAGCCACCGAGCCCAGCCTATTTATTTATTTTAAAGACAGGGTCTCACTATGGGGTCTCACTATGCTGCCTAGGTTGGTCTTGAACTCCCAGGCTGAAGTAATTCTCCTGCCTCAGTCTCCCAAGTAGCTGGGACAACAGGTGTGCACCGCTGCACCCAATGGTTTTGTAAGCCTTGACTCCATAAAACAACTTTAGTTACTTAAAAGTACTTGGTGATATATGAGTAAATAAGCATCGTTTTCAAATATGACATTCCAGGCAAGTTCTTGGTTGTATAACCAATATTTTCAATGAAATTCCAGTAAAATTAAGTCCCAAATATGTCCTTATTGCATCTGTGGAAATGACTATATTGGTATGAAAAGAAGAATATTCATTAAGAGTTTCCAGATTCTGGAGAGGTTAGGCAGGAAGAATATGATATCATTTACAAATGTTTCATTTCCATTTACAAAAACAGAGTCTACTAAATTGTTATGGGTTATAGTTAAAAGAAAAAAGAAAGGGCTTCTGTATATATCCAGAAAATAGCATATTGAAACATCAATAATCTTACAGCTGCAGATGCTGAAGAATAAAAATAATTTTGTAAAAAGAAAAAGAAAAAAATCAATAATACCCCCACTCCCCCATAAACGACAATCATTCCTCAGCAGTTCACTTAGTCCTATGTAATTACTTCTTGTTTCACTGGATCTTGGGTTAGCATTTTCCTGACTCCATTTGTTTCTTGCCTAGAGTTCTGGAAATCCTTACTCAGCTTGCTGGTATGGTCTCAAAATTGTTTAAGTGATGCCATTAGCAGCACATACCCCAAAATACCCAGCATAGTCCTTTTCCATGGGTCTCTGAGACAGTCCTTTGTTGAAGAGGAAACATTTTCAAGGAAGCATCAGAGTAAAACAAAAAACTACCTCTAGATGACAAAAGGCTTAAAATACTGTGCTTAATTTATTACTGATAATTTTCAAGAGCAAAAGTTCTGATAAGAATTTATTCCAATAAAAATGCAGCTGATAAGAAGATTTGGTTGCTTCCATGGCATGCCAAAAAGAAAATAAAGTCAATTCAAAAAAATTTTAGATAAAATAATTATAAACATAATGATTAGCCCTATTTTCAAAGAAGACAGGCCAGGTACAGTGGCTCACGCTTGTAACCCCAGCACTTTGAGAGGCTGAGGCGGGTGGATCACCTGAGGTCAGGAGTTCAAGACCAGCCTGGCCAACATGGTGAAACCTTGTCTCCACTAAAAATACAAAAAATTAGCTGGGTGTAGTGGTGGGCACCTGTAATCCCAGCTACTCAGGAGGCTGAGGCAGGAGAATCTCCTGAACCCAGGAGGTGGAGGTTGCAATGAGCCAAGATCGTGCCATTGGGCTCCAGCCTGGGGGACAAGAGCAAAACTCCATCTTAAAAAACAAAAACAAACAAAAAAAACTTATAATGATTAGCTCTATTTTTAAAGAAGACTGGCCAGGATCCGTGGCTCACACTTGTAATCCCAGCACTTTGGGAGGCTGAGGCAGGCAAATCACCTGAGGTCAGTAGTTTGCGACCAGCCTGGCCAACATGGCAAAATCCTGTCTCTACTAAAAATACAAAAAAATTAGCCAGGCATAGTGGCGCACGCCTGTAATCCCAGCTACTCGCGAGGCTGAGGCAGGAGAATTGCTTGAACCTGGAAGGCGGAGGTTTGAAAGAGCCAAGATCGCACCACTGCACTCCAGCCTGGGCGACAGATGGAGATTCTGTCTCAAAGCAATTAACAACAACAACAAAAGAAGACAGTGAACATTATATCTAATTTGTAAAAATGGATGAACATAAACTTTCCAGAGAAAAGTATCTTAAGATATAATGTAATAATGCTGAAACATAATATAACATGAATTTGCTAACTAAGAATATAACAAAAATGTATCAAGAATATCAAGTAAAGAGAGTCCGTGGTCCTCAGTAGCTCTTAGACATCTGTTTATTAGTAAAATTCTGTAAGTGATGTCAATCCCCAGTTGAAAACCACTGCCCTAGAAGATACTAGATTCAAATTAAATAAGTAAAGCTGTGATCAAGTTAACACTTCAAAAACAACTGAAATTGGGCCAGGCACAGTGGCTGTCATCTGTAATTCCAGCACTTTGGGAGGCTGAGGCAGGATGAACACTTGAACCCAGGAGTTTGAGGCCAGCATGGATGACAGAGTGAGACCCCATTTCTATTAAAAAAAAAAACAAAAACCACCAACAACAAAAAACAAAAAACTGAAATCATGAATGATAACACTATAGTGTCATTGTCTAATATGGCAGAGCAGCACTAGGGCCCTAATAAGGAGATATGTGTCATGGACGGCGATGACACTTCTAATCTCTGGAAAATTCCCATATAGCATACAGTTTCTGAAATATACTAAGAACATGTAACCTATACCAATTTAACCTAGGGAAGGCTGAGCATCTCTTCTGATTTCACAAGTCTTTCATGTGGTTCATCAATAGTAATCCAGCAAGTAAACCTAATTATTTCTAACATCTCTCTTTTCAAAAGGCTAAATAATAAGTCTTTGTGATTTTCCAGGGGCCCCCTAGGAAATCTCAAAATAGTTTTGGTAGCAAAAAAAATCCTGAAAGCTTCATTTTATTTTATATTTAGAGTTCCATTTTAGGGAGGCAAAAACCAGACCCTCTCAGGCAATTTGAACACTTATGACAGGAATCAGATCTAGGTGTCTAAAAAACTATTTGGGGGCTAGGTACAGTGGCTCACACCTGTAATTTCGCACTTTGGGAGGCTGAGGCTGGTGGATCACCCGAGGTCAGGAGTTTGAGACCAGCCTGGCCAACAAAGATGATGGGGATGAAACCCCATCTCTACTAAAAATACAAAAATTAGCCAGGCATGGTGGAATGTGCCTGTAATTCTAGCTACTGGGGAGGCTGAGGCAGAAAAATCACTTGAACTGGGGAGGTGAAGGTTGCAGTGAGCCGAGATTGTGCCACTGCACTCCAGCCTGGGCAACAAAGCGAGACTCCGTCTCAAAACAAAAAAACAAAAAACAAACCCAAAACAAAACAAAACAAAAACTAAAACAAAACTCTTTGGCTTCTCATTTCTAAGTGACAATAGAGTATTTAAAAAGTAAACATAGAAGGTAACATGACTGTAAGGAGCCTTAGATCTTTCCTAAGTGAGAAATTTTTGTTTTCTTAAATAGTCAAGGACATAATAATAATAAAGTCAGCATAAACCATTGAAGGTTATTCCAGTAAAACACAGAATCTTTGCTGTCTAGGTCAATTACATAAGAAAAACAAAAAGCCCTTCATCTTGTAGATGAAGGCAATAAATAGTAACCAAGGGAACAAGCCTGTCAAAATTGAGCAAAATTTGTCAGATTTCATAGACTTTCAGACTCATTGTTTGCACAAGCCATAACCCCGAGGCAAACAAAATTGTGAGAATAATGAATCAATGAAACAAAAATTTATATTTTCTCTAAACTTAAGTATTAAGTAGAAGTAATGGTAGCTTGTTCAATCAAGAAACCTGTTTAAGAACATGCCCAAATAGAATTAAAATACTAGCAGGTATTATATTTAATGCTGATAAATCAGAATTTATCTAGCTAATCTGATTATCAGCTAATCTGTAGCTGTTTTTATTAAACCAAAATTATTTAACTAGTCTTGGTTGCTGAAGATTTACCTAAATTATGTGAACTTGAAATCTTAAAACATTTCCATGTTACTTTCTATAAAAATTACATTGAAAGTATTAGAAGTTCGATTTCCTTATTTTCTAGCAATTCTAGGAACAATTAATGCAAGCACTTATTTATCTCTATAAGCTAATCAGAATAGAGCTCCTTTAATTTCAGAGATTTTCTAACCCAATTTATTAATATCAACAAGAGGTGAAAATTATTATGTAAGACAAAGGCCTTTCTGAATTACAGAAACGTAAGCGTGGAAACAAACAGAAGGAGCTTATAGTTTTAATTCTAGACTTTCGGTCATGAGTCAAAGTCAACATACATTTATAAAACTCACCAAAGAGCTTTTTTACTAGTAGGTATCGAAGGGGACCAGAATATGTCACCCAGAATATGCTACTTTGGCATAAGGATTATTTTGAGCTGAAGATAATTGAAAAATAGTGGATGCAGGAAAAAGCTCCCTTCTGTTTAAAAGCAGGACATACACATCCCTTTTTGTAAAGTTGTCTGCCTCTTCTATATGAGGAAGAGAACTACTGGAGACAATGCTTATCACTGGAGACTCATCTGTATAACAAACCATAGTAAACAACCTTACTTGCCATACATTTCCTAATTTCCTACTCACCTTCCCATAATCATTTTACACCCCCCCACCCTCCAAGAAACCAAAAGGCACCCCCTTTCCTTGGTCTAATCTCTTCTCCACACGTTATCTTTCTTGTTAAGATGATAAATAAGCTCCAGATTCTAGGTGGGTGGTGGCTCATGCCTGTAATCCCAGCACTTTGGGAGGCCAAGGTGGGCAGATCACCTGAGGTCAGGAGTTCAAGACCAGCCTGGGCAAAATGGTGAAACCCCATCTCTACTAAAAACACACAAAAAATTAACTGGGCATGGTGGCAGGCGCCTGTAATCCCAGCTACTGGGGAGGCTGAGGCAGGAGAATCACTTGAACCTGGGAGGCAGAGGTTGCAATGAGCCAAGATTGCGCCGCTACACTCCAGCCTGGGCAACAGAGCAAGACTCTGTCTCGAAAAACAAAAAAAGAAAAAAAAGCAAATTCTAACCATTTCCTCAAGCCCCATTTGTTTGTGAAATCCTATGTGTGCCAATATACTTAATTAAATTTGTTTTTCTCTTGTTAATCTGTCTTTTGTCAGATTGTTTAATTTGTAGGGTCCCAGCCATTGAACTTAGGAGACAGGAGGAAAATTTTTTCCTCCCTTGCAGTTTAAACTCTTAATGATTTGCATTCCAAATGTAAAAGTGAACAAGCAGAAAAGACTAACAAACTAGATTCTCTGTCATTTCTTACCCAACAGAAACAAGTTCTATATAAACTCCTAATTCATTTGCAGAGATCCTCAAATGATCTGATCATAAAACCAAATTCCAGCTGGGCACCATGGCTCACGCTTGTAATCCCAGCACTTTGGGAGGCCGAGGCGGGCGGATTATGAAGTCAGGAGTTTGAGACCAGCCTGGCTAACACAGTGAAACCCTGTCTCTACTGAAAATACAAAAAATTAGCTGAGCATGGTGGCAGGCACTTGTAATCCCAGTTACTCAGGAGGCTGAGGCAGGAGAATCACTTGAACCCAGGAGGCGGAAGTTGCAGTGAGCTGAGATCACACTATTGCAACTCCACCCAGGCAACAGTGTGAGACACTGACTCAAAAACAAACAACAAACAAACAAAACAACCAATTTCCCAACCAAAAAGGCAAACAAACTAAATTCTTTGGAGCCTTTCACCCAACAGAGACTAGATCTCTATGAAACATTTACAAAGATCATTAAATGGTCGGACCATAAAACTAACTCTCAATGGAGAGTAATTTACTGGCTATAAACAAACCAAAACCAAAATTAGTAAGGGCAAAATAAAATTAGAAAAACAGAGTCAGCAAAGTTCGAATGCTCACTTTGTGTTACTTGACCTCATGAATCAAGAAAAGATATTTCTGTGCTTCCACTGCCCATGTGGTGTACTTCTCTGTGGATGAAATCTACCTGGCTCTGGTCAGCAAATCCATAGGGCATCTTGGTGAATCCTCCAAAATTGTTAAAAGATAACTTTCAGAAAAAGGTATTAGATTGGTGCAAAAGTAATTGCGGGTTGGATCACTACATTTAATGGCAAAAACCACAATAACTTTTTCCCCAACCTAATAAAATCATGACTCTTCTATATATACAAAAATTAACATGTGCTAAAAAATTTATTTTGCTCATATGATACTAGGGAATAAGACACATGTTATAACTGGTGTATTTGTTTGCTTGGGATGCCATAGCAAGGTATGACAAATTGGGTGGCTTAAACAACATAAATTTGTTCTTCCACAGTTCTCGTGGCTGGAAGTTCGAAATCAAGGTGTTGGTAGGGTTGGCTCCTTCTAGGGGCTTTGAGGAGAATCTGTTCTGTGCATCTCTCCCAGTTTCTGTTGGTTTGGTGGCAATCCTCTCTGTTCCTCAGCTTAGAGACATATCACCCTATCTCTCACTTCCTCTTCACATGACATTCTTTTGTGTATGCATAAAGAGGAAGGGTAATTTGTCTCTGTGTCTAAATTACCCTTTATTTTTCTTAAGGACACAGTCATATTATATCAGGGCCCACTCTCATGGCCTCATCTTGATCGTCTGCAAAGACGATCCAGATAAGCTCATATTCCCAGGTACTGGGGGTTAGGACATACCTTCAGTATTTTTGGGAGAAGGGGACACAATTCAACCCATAACAGCTGGTTCAAAGGAAAAGTCAAAGCAGCACAGGTTTTTTTTATTATGAGTAAAGGCATGCTGAGATGAATTGCAAATGGAGGCAAAACTGTTTTATCCATTGGTGAAGGCTAGGGCCAGGGGTAGTCAATTAAATCACTCCCAGATAGGATGGAAGTTATATATCTATCAGTTACCTACAAGTTACAAAGATTTACAAAGTAGCTCTAAGACAATAAACAGGGCTAGAATCTCATAACCCAGAAGGGTATGCATAAGGGATGCATTGTTTTCTATTAAAACGTATTTTTTCTATGCAACTATTAATCCGTTTATTTTCTTTCCATGGATTAAGTGGTCCGAAAATCTGCTCTGCATTAAGTGGTCCTGAAGTCTCATGTGCGTGATTCATTTTCTTGGCAAACTTATCACTGCTCCAATTTCTAGCCCTGCTTCCTGTAACACTGGGAGGGAGGTTTGGCCGTGTTTTCCTCAGTGGGGTTGTTGGATGCTTGAGGACAGCAGTTCCCTCTGTCTAACAAGGTGTTGCAGATGCTCTCTGTTTCTTCGCTGCTTGGTCTCCTCAGGCAGGTAGGAAACTAGGCTTAGATAAATAAAGGAGAAGGCCAGGTGCGGTGGCTCACGCTGTAATCCCAACACTTTGGGAGGCTGAGGCAGGCGGATCATCTAAGGTTAGGAGTTCAGGATCAGCCTGGCCAAAATGGTGAAACACTGTCTCTACTAAAAATACAAAAATTAGCTGGGCATGGTGGCAGGTGCCTGCAATCCCAGCTACTCAGGAGGCTGAGGCAGGAGAATCACTTGAACCTGGGAGGTGGAGGTTGCAGTGAGCCAAGATGGTGCCATTGCACTCCAGCCTGGGTGACAGAATGAGACCCCCAACTCAAAATAAATAAATAAATAAATAAATAAATAAATAAGAATCACTAAAGGTTACCAGACTCATTATGACAACTACAGGAGCTGCAACTTCAGAATGCAGTGAGCCCTTTTCAGCACTATTTATTTATATTGTCTAACACTTTCTTTTATTATTGCTTTGTGTTTCCCAGAAGAGTAGAGGCCTGGTGAGGGGAGGTAGCAGAGTCTTCTTGTTGAGAAATCTATGCCCAGCTCCCAGATGGCCAGGAAGGGGCCACCGGCTCTGGGCTGCTGCCCTGCACCCGAGCTTCTCAGGTGTTCCTTGGATCTCACTTGAGTCAGCACTTTATTTACAACTCCCAGTCCTCATACCTCAGCCTCCAAAATGCATATGGTATATCATTTTATGTCATTTGCTGGGCCTGTTGAAATTCTTCTCACAGCTATGTGGGCAGGAGGGAAAAGGGTTGATACAGAAACAGGTATGCAAAGTGCCTATATCTTTAAAAATTAAAACACACTTTGGGAGGCCAAGGTGGGTGGACCACTTGAGGTCAGGAGTTGGAGATCAGCCTGACCAACATGGTGAAACCCTGTCTCTACCAAAAATACAAAAATTGGCCAGGTGTGGTGGTGGGCACCTATAATCCCATTTAGTCAGGAGGCCGAGGCAGGAGAATTGCTTGAACCCAGGAGGTGGAGATGGCAGTGAGCCAAGATCATGCCACTGCACTCTAGCCTGGGTGACAGAGTGAGACTGTCTCAAAAATAAAATAAAATAAAGTAAAATAAAATAAAATAAATAAAAAATAAAACACAAGCATGAACTTCATAAGAAAGTGTTTTGGGGATTCATAGATTCAGAGCCTCAATAAGCAAATGTCTTTCTCCCGGATAAAAATAACTTTGGGAAAGATAAATTTAGGAATTCTCTTCCCCATGATTCAGATTCCTGACATTCTTTGGTATTTTCACTATATAGTTGCCTTTTTTTTTTCCTGTATTACTTTTTTCCAGAAAGAGAAAATCTTACTGGAGAATGCCGTGCCAAGCCTGAGAATGTTGAGTATCCTAGACCAAGCTCAGTAAGGTCAAAGAGCTTTCCAGCAGGAAATTCTTCTGTCTGTAACAATTGAGGCCAGTTTCATGGGATGAGGCTGACAATCTGCAGAAAGGCAAAGAGGGTCCTTTTGGCTTTTTATTTTTTCATCCAGCTGTCTGGTTTACTCCTCCTTATTTAAGCTTTTAGCAGCTTCCTAGGCACCACTCTGCCTGGAAGTTTTCCAGGTGGATGTCCTACCCTAAATTCTCTTTTGTCATCGGCCTCTTCAGGCAGAACCCATGCTGTAATGCCTGGGAGGTCCTTGCTGTTTTCTTTCCCGTCTGTGGGTGAACTCATCTCACATGTTCCAAGAGAAAACACAAGAGAGATAGGGCTCTTTCCATTTGTAAATTCCAGGCCTGCTTTCTCTCAGGCTTTTTAATTTCTTTTGAGACTTGGTGTGTGTGGTTTTGCCCAAGCAATGCATCACCTGGAACCCATGCACTTATGTCTCTCAGGAGCTCCATGCTCTTTCTCTGTCTTTGCCAGTTCCCCTCACCTGTCCCTTCTTTTTAACTTTCTCCCATTTATTAAGTGCTGATTGTATGATCTGCACTTCGGTAAGCTCTTTAATGCATTATTTTTATCTCATCTTCCAAGCAACTCTATGGGACAGGGACAATGATTCCCAGTTTGCAGTTGAGAAAACAAGGTTTAGGGCAGTTAAATGACCAGCCTATGGTCACATGGCTAAGCTGAAAAGTCAGGATTTAAATCTAGGCCTAAGTGACTGAAAAGCTGGTATGGTTTACTGTTCGTTTATGTGCCATGGGGGAGAAACATCTGTTATGACACTCTAGAAACAAAATACTGAATTAATATACAGTCATGTGTTGCTTAACAATGGGGATATATTCTGAGAAGTGCATAATTGTGTGAATATCATAGAATTTACTTACACAAACCTAGATGCTACAGCCCACTACACACCCAGACCACATGGTATAGCCTATCATTCTCAGACTACAAACCTGTACAGCATGTTACTGTACTGAATACTGTAGGCAACTGTAACACAGTGGAAAGTGTTTGTGTAGTTAAACATATTTAAAAATAGAAAAAGTACAGTAAAAATACAGTATTATAATCTTAAGGTGCCTCTGTGGTGTGTGCAGTCTGTCATTGACTGAAAGGTTGTTATGTAGTGCCTGACTGTATTTTGCCAGCTATGAAACTTTTAAGGATGCTCAAGCTGATGAAGCTGGTTTAGGATGGAGGACTCAGTTTATGGAAAAAAATGCCAGCATTCTTATAGTATGATGTTTACCTCTTTTCTTTGAATTGCTCCTTTTCATAGATTTGTCTCAAAGGCTGAGACCATCTTGGTTAGTCTTGCTGAATGCAAAAGCTTATGTGATTTCCTGGAGATCAGACTTTTAATAAATTCTGGTAGGGCTGGTCTTGGGATAAATTTAGAAAAATATGAGATTTGACCTTTGAGGCCACATTTTTCATTTCTGTTACTCTTTTCTCTTTAAAATAAACCCACCTACCCAAATTCCCATAATAATCTCAAGGACTTGTGGCCATGACTTCTGCTATTAGGGAGAGAATTGATCAGCTAAAACCATTCACTTGACTTAGCGAGTCATTCTTCTGAGCATAAAGGAACACTTTAAGAGACTGATTTGAGTAATAATAAAACTCCGGTCTCCTCCACAGCTGGCTCTGCGTAAATTACTTTTTCTCTATTGCAATTCCCCTGCGTTAATAAATTGACTCTGTCTATGCAGTGGGCAAGGTGAACCCATTGGGCAGTTACAAATTTGGGGGCTTGTCCAGGATAGCCCTTGTGGCTAGCTGCTCACGGTTTGGTAGCCTGCCTCTGGCCATGGATCCAGAGGTCAGCTCAAGTGGCCACTTAATTTTCTTGGACTAGTGGCTGACTCTGGCAGCGTCTCTTCCAGTGGGGCACTGCCAACCCAATGTGCATGGATTTAATTGCAATGGAGAAATAGTCCTCAGGAGACATCTCATAACTGAAGCCCTATCACTGGGTGTCTGTACGTAGCTCCATGGTGGGGTGCTGTAGCCAGGTCATGGAGTGTTTGTAGCTATAGCCCCATTATGGGGTGTCTAGGTTGGTGAGTATCCTAGGCACTGCCAATGTCTCCTTCCTTCTCCTGAGTGGTTCTGTAACCCAGTGGTGGGGTGTCTATCTGTAGCCCCATTGTGGGGTGTCTGCCTGTAGCTCCACCATGGGGTGTCTATCTCATTTCAGCTCCTGGGGGGTCTTGTTGGCTCTCCCTGACTAGTAGGAAGAGTCTTGGTTCCAGAGACCTCTTCTCTATCAAGAAGGTTTTGGGGAGATTTCTCAGATGGAGAATAGGAAGACAGTTTGGAAGAAGTACTCTTGGAATTCTTGGTTAGGGATCTTGATTTGGAAAGCCTTCTGTCTGTCTTATGTTTGTGTGTGTTTGTATATGTGGAGGAGATCTCTGGAGGAATTGCTGATGGAAGTCCAACAGGCCTAACTCAGAGAACCCTCTTTATTTGTCTGGTTACATTCAGTGATCCCTGAAGTAAGCTCAACAGGCCTGACTTGGGGTGACTGTGTGCTCTTTGTCTTGCCCAGAGGCCACCCATTGAATTACTGTTCTGAGGTCATCCCTCCCCACCTGGAGTAGATCAAAGACAACAGGGACCAAGAGGAGAAAGTTTGAGCCTTGCCATGTCAATATTGGGTACTGAATGAGGTGACTAGTGTCTGTTTTGTTATGTGTATTTTGCTGGCATGGAGAATGTTAATTTGGTTCCCCAAGCAGCCTATTGGGCAACATCTTGGAAAATTGAGAATCTTTTGCCTATGGTTCCATAAAACAGAAAAGGTTGATTTTCTTTTGTTGAGTGGCTTGACCCTCACAGTTATGGCACAGTGGTCAGGGTCATCAAAAGCCACTCTGTTCCTGTGGAAGCTTCAAAGAAAGAGAACCTGGAAACCTGGTATGCCAGCAAAAAGGATAAGAAATTCTTACTAGCCAAGTTTCTGCTTTCTCTCTTTCTCTCTCTCTCTCTCTCTCTCTCTCTCTCTCTCTGTGTGTGTGTGTGTGTAAATGGTAAACACCACTATTTGTCTCCTCTGCAAGGGTTTGATTAGTAGAAAAAAGGATTTGTGAGACTAGCCTTAGGTTGTAGCAAATCCGGTGTACTTTGTGCAAGAATTTGTCTTTCTGTGTTGTTCTATAATGGAGAGAGGGGCATCACAGGAAAAAACGTGGGTTTAGAACTCCTATAAGCCCACTTTTCAAGCCAGGCTGGCAGGCTGGTCAGTTACAAACTTTGCTGAGGGTCCCTGAAACCAATGCTGGATGAAAATTCTCTGTCTTGTTTTGTGTCCTTAAGAGCTTAACTCTGTGACCTGTAGAGATACTTTCTCTTGGTTTCCTCGAACCAGAGGACAGGAATTTGGAGGTTCATGTCATAGTTAGCCCTAAAAATTACCTCGAGCAGTTAAGAATCTTTACAAGCTTAAAATTGGCTGCTCTAGACTTCTTCAGGGAACAGCAATAGAAACTGCTCAATGCCGTGTAGCTCAGTAGGTCAGGTTTTGCCTTTTGACAATGGTGGCCCAGGTTCAGTTCTTGGCTTCCAGAATGATTCCTTTCTGGTTTGTCAGTTGTGTAACTTTGCCACTAATATTGAGGTGTATTCCCCCCCGCCCCCAGTGGATAGCTTCTGATTTCCTGATTGGATTTTCCTTTCTCTGAATGACCCTTGGGGAGATTCTAAATCTTGTTTAAAAAAAAAAAAGAAGAAACAGAAAGAAGAAAGAAAGAAAGAAAGAAAGAAGGAAGGAAGGAAGGAAGGAAGGAAGGAAGGAAGGAAGGAAAGAAGGAAGGAAGGAAGGAAAGGAAGGAAGGAAGGAGGAAAGGAAAGGAAAGGAAAGGAAAAGAAAGGAAAAGAAAAGAAAAGAAAGAAACTGCTTATCATGTCTTTGAAATACCTTGGGCATCCATGGTTAAGTCATAACCTTAGTTAAAACATACTAATTTCTCATGGAAGGTTACCTGTGGTAGAATTCAAAAGCCAAAAATATTGGCTGTCCTGGGTAATAAGCAATTTTTCTTTTGAGAAAAGAGCTTTATGGTTAAATTCAACTTAATTAAAAATGGATACCCAAGGTATACATATTTAAAAGGCCTTTATCTTTTTCCTCTTCTTGAGTTGTGTTTTTCTGAAAGTTTTTTTCTTCTCAGTAGACTGAATTGTTTTTATCCATTTTGTCTTATTGCCACTGTTAATATCTACAGGAAAAAACTCAAGAGAATTACTAACAACCTGGGACTCCTGGGGAAAAACAGAGAAGGCACCACAGACCCCATTCTGGGAAAAACTTGTTTTCCTCATGGAACCCCAGGAATTGAAAACAATAAATCCCTCTCAAAATCTAAGGCTCTGTTCCATTTTGCCTTGCATTAACTAATGGTTTTGACTTTTGGGGGTATCAATTTATTTTATTTTATGGGAAAGCTTTTAGCCTTAGTGTGTAATTACTAGGTAAAAAAAATATGTACTTTAAGAAATGGCGGCCGGGCGCGGTGGCTCAAGCCTGTAATCCCAGCACTTTGGGAGGCCGAGACGGGCGGATCACGAGGTCAGGAGATCGAGACCATCCTGGCTAACACAGTGAAACCCCGTCTCTACTAAAAATACAAAAACTAGCCGGGCGAGGTGGCGGGCGCCTGTAGTCCCAGCTACTCGGGAGGCTGAGGCGGGAGAATGGCGCAAACCCGGGAGGCGGAGCTTGCAGTGAGCTGAGATCGGGCCACTGCACTCCAGTCCGGGCGACAGAGCGAGACTCCGCCTCAAAAAAAAAAAAAAAAAAAAAAAAAAAAGAAATGGCTAATGTCAGTTATGAAGAGATACTTAGCTCTTGGCATGTTTGGGTCAAAAAAGCATGCTCTTGGCCACCTGGAAGATAAGCAAACCTCCCCAACCCCCACTGAAAGATGAGACTCCTGTGGGGGATGGGCTAATTAAAAAATGGGCTGATTGGCTTTGAATTGCCTTGCAATGAAATGCATAGTAGAAGTACTGCACTATATTCTCTTGTAGTATTTCCCTCCTTTTTGGGGATCCAGGATCCAGTATAAAATGGCACCTTTAATTTTGAGGATCTGTCTTTGTCTTCCAGTTGTGCCTCCTTATTAGGCCCTAAAAACTTCAGGCTTTCCTGGCCCTGTTCCTCCAAGGGATCCACCCTGAAGCCAGTAATCCAATTAAAAAACTAGCAAATGAAAAATCTTTTTTTTTTTTGAGAAGGAGTCTCGCTCTGTCTCCCGGGCTGGAGTGCAGTGGCCGGATCTCAGCTCACTGCAAGCTCCGCCTCCCGGGTTTATGCCATTCTCCTGCCTCAGCCTCCAGAGTAGCTGGGACTACAGGCATCCGCCACCTCGCCCGGCTAGTTTTTTGTATTTTTTAGTAGAGACGGGGTTTCACCGTGTTAGCCAGGATGGTCTCGATCTCCTGACCTCGTGATCCACCCGTCTCGGCCTCCCAAAGTGCTGGGATTACAGGCTTGAGCCACCGCGCCCGGCCGCAAATGAAAAATCTTACAACTACTGGATCTTCTGTCTGTCTGTTTATGTATTTATATGTGTTGTGTGTGTGTGATGTTTATATATAAAAGAGATCTGATTAATTGGCTTAGAAAAATAAGCACTTAAATCATATATTATCAGGAAAATAAAACTTTAATGCCTTTCTTTTCACAACAAGAAGTAACGACAAGAAGATTTTAGTAACCTATTCAGTTTTTTTTTTTTTTTCTTTTTTTTTGAGACGGAGTCTCGCTCTGTCGCCCAGGCTGGAGTGCAGTGGCCGGATCTCAGCTCACTGCAAGCTCTGCCTCCCGGGTTTACGCCATTCTCCTGCCTCAGCCTCCCGAGTAGCTGGGACTACAGGCGCCCGCCATCTCGCCCGGCTAATTTTTTGTATTTTTTTTTTAGTAGAGACGGGGTTTCACCGGGTTAGCCAGGATGGTCTCGATCTCCTCACCTTGTGATCCGCCTGTCTCGGCCTCCCAAAGTGCTGGGATTACAGGCTTGAGCCACCGCGCCCGGCCGTAACCTATTCAGTTTTAAAGATTATTAGTAAAATAAAAATATCTTCAAAATTTAGACATTTGTTCTAAATTAAGGTCAGATATTAGATTTGCTAAATGCTTTAAGGTCATCAACTTTTTCTTTCAGTTTTGAAAATTGTTCAGTTTACCTACTTTGGGGCATGATATTAGAGATAAGGTCTGGGGACATATGGAAAGCCATGCCCCCTAGCTATGCTGAAAAGGGTCAGTATTCCTGATATCCTAGGCTCCACATCTAGTACCTAAATAAATCACCTACTTACCAGGTTTTTCACCAAAAATAAAAGTTGTTAAGAGTTAACATTGTAACATATAATTGAGAGTACTGGAGAAACAGTTTTACATATAAGGTTGTCAGGCATAGAAGTAAAGTAGAATGTAATCTTGGTAGGAGATTATAAGAAGATATGGGAATATGGTTTTTGTTAAAGACAATGTAATTTTGTCTAGTTCAGAGCGTTTTAAAAGATTTTCTTAACCGAAAGAGTAATGGGACAAAACTGAAGGTTTAAGCAAATTAAAAAAAGGGTTTATAAAGGGTTAACCTTGTAAAAACATTCTGTGGGTATAAGCAAGTTGGCTAAAATTTAAATGAGATTATTTAGCTTTTTTCTATAGGTTTAAACATTAAAATCATACTGATGTGGGGCAAGAATCTGGGCCCATGTGTCCAAATAATATGATTTTCTTAAAAAAATTAATCTGCTGTTTAATGGAAAATTGTAAAGGGTTCTAAAAAGTTTATGAAAATCTTACCTTCTGGTCAAATTAATTAAAACTGAATAGGTTTATAAAATTTTATTTGAAAACTACCTTTAGCATTAAAGATGCACTAATGTGGCTGGGCACAGTGGCTCATGCCTGTAATTCCAGCACTTTTGGAGGCTAAGGTGGGTGGATCACCTTAGGTCAGGAGTTCGAGACCAGCCTGGCCAACATGGGGAAACGCTGTCTCTACTAAAAATACAAAAATTAGCCAGGCATGGTGACACACACCTATAAAACTAGCTACTCAGGAGGTTGAGACATGAGAATCACTTTAACCCAGGTGGTGGAGGTTGCAGTGAGCCAACATGGCACCATTGCTCTCCAGTTTTATTTTGAAAAACATTTTTATGTAATATTGAAGAACAATAAAATATTTTTGTTTGCCTTTATGTAAACCAGACACACAAAAAAAGAGAGAGGGATGAGAGAAGAGACAGATTCAGTTGGCCTCATGCTATCTTCATTGGGTCTTGTTGTTCGGAAAGTTAAGTCCTCTATCAGAGTAAATGTTTTCCTTTTTTAAAATTTTGGAGTTATCATTTTGGCCAAATAAATGATGTATGGCAACCTGGGATTCTATTTTGTAATATCCAGTGGTTTTTGTTGTTCTTTTTCTGTTTGTTTGTTTTTAAGATGGAGTCTCACTCTGTCACCCAGGCTGGAGTACAGTGGCACAATCTCAGTTCACTGCAAGCTCCGCCTCCCTGGTTCACGCCATTCTCTTGTCTCAACCTCCTAAGTAGCTGGGACTACAGGCACCCCCCCACCATGCCCAGTTAATTTTTTTTGTATTTTTAGTAGAGATGGGGTTTCACTGTGTTAGCCAGGATGATCTTGATCTCCTGACCTCATGATCTGCCTGCCTTGGCCTCCCAAAGTGCTGGGATTATAGGCGTGAGCCACCACGACTGGCCAATATCCAGTGTTTTAAAACTTTAATATTTGACAGACTTTCTAAAATCAAATTAAAAAGCATGTGTTTTTCTGACCTAATTAATCATTTATATATTATGTCCCCTGCAAGTCCAAAAATAACATATTTGGCTTATTTGGTATAAAAATCACACAAAAAGCATTGTCAAATATGAAATGGTGTTTAGCTTTCATTGGGTTGTATTTGTATAAATATGTTATTAGTATGTGTTCCAAAATTATGGGAAACTCCTATAATTCTAATATAACTTAGCATATTATATTAATAACTATAATTGTTATGTAAAATTGTTGTATCCCACAGAAGTAACCAAAATTCCTAGTCAATTGTGGCTTCAATAATGGCTGTCCTAAGACTTTTTGTTACCTAAAAACAATTGTTGTCTTTTTTAACCCTCTACGAAAGGTGGTTTATAGTTAGCTATAGGACTGTAACAGATGCTCTTGAATGCACGTTTCTTTCTTTTCTTTTTTTTTTAGGCAGAGTTTCACTCTTGTTGCCCAGGCTGGAGTGCAATGGCACGATCTTGGCTCACTGCAACCTCCGCCTCCCAGGTTCAAGCAATTCTCCTGCCTCAGCCTCTCTAGTAGCTGGGATTATAGGCATGTGCCACCAGGCCCAGCTAATTTTGCATTTTTAGTAGAAACAGGGTTTCTCCATGTTGGTCAGGCTGGTCTTGAACTCCCGACATCAGGTGATCCACCCGCCTCGGCCTCCCAAAGTGCTGGGATTACAAGCGTGAGCCACTGCACCTGGCGAATGCACGTTTCTAATAACTTTGGAGAAAGTAACATTAGAATAGAGGAAAAAGCTTTTGTGACTCTCATGGAGAGCCGAAATGTTTATAAATATCAAGCAGGACAAAAGTTAACTAAATGGTAAACTAATAGAAAACTGAAGTAATCTTTTTTATACAACTTTTTTTTGCTTAAAACATTGCTAATCCTTTTTGTTTTCCAGAGCCAAAAAACTTTTTCTAAAGCTACTTACAGCTTTTAACAATTAAGCAAAGTATGTTCCTGTGAACAAAATTTGGAGCATTTGTTTCTCTCTACCTAATTTCTCCAAAATTTGAAAATTATTTGTAAATATTCTCAATTTGTGGTAGTACAGTTATTTGCATAAGTGCAATAGAAATCTGTTTTCTTTTGTAACAGGACACAATTGGAGAAACTGGTTACTTTACCAAGGTTTTGACAGGAATGGCATGCTTTCTTTAAAAAGTCAAAGTTGAGTCAGGCACGGTGGCTCATGCCTATAATCCCAGCACTTTGGGAGGCCAAGACAGGTGGATCACTTGAGGTCAGGAGTTTGAGACCAGCCTGGCAAACATGGCAAAACTCCGTCTCTACTAAAAATATAAAAAATTAGTCAGATGTGGTGGCACACACCTGTAATCCCAGCTACTTGGGAGGCTGAGGCAGGCTAATTGCTTTAACCTAGGAGGCAGAGGTTGCAGTGAGCTGAGATGGTGCCACTGCACTCCAGTCTGGGCAACAGAACAAGACTCTGTCTCAGCAAAACAAAACAAAAAAAAGCGAACAACAACAACAAAAAATCAAAGTTGACTTACAAAGCCAATAAAAGCCCCTTGGGAAAACTGGCCTCATATCCTGTCTACACAGTCCCTGTACAGGGTTCCTGACCTATAGTAAGTGAAAAATGTCACTTTCTAACAGGCTCAGGAGGCCCAAGTTATCTTGGGATGTCAAGAGAAGAGAAATTTACCCAACTTATAGGTATTTAAGCTTACAAACCCATGGCTGGGCTCAGATTTAAAAAGTTTTTTCTAAGATTTCTTATGGAATAGGGTTCCATCAAAGCCAATTTAAAAAACCTCTGTGGGAAATAATCGTTCTTGCCGCACTTTATGCAAATAATCAGACCAAATATAATAAGACTAAAATTTACTTTTGCAAACAAATAAGTTCTATCATAACTTGTTTTTAATAAAAATGGAAACTAGAAAGATAAAAATTATCCTTCAAAAAACTGTAGTACATCTGGGCCAGGTGTGGTGGCTCACGCTGTAATCCCAGCACTTTGGGAGGCCAAGGCAGACGGATCACCTGAGGTCAGAAGTTCAAGACCAACCTGACCAACATGGAGAAACCCTGTCTCTACTAAAAGTAGAAAAAATTAGCCGGGCATGGTGGCACATGCCTATAATCCCAGCTACTCAAGAGGCTGAGGCAGGAGAATCACTTGAACCCAGGAGGCAGAGGTTGCGGTGAGCTGAGATCATGCCATTGCACTCTAGCTTGGGCAACAAGAGTGAAACTCTGTCTCAAAACCAAAACCAAAACAAAAACAAAAACAAACAAATGAAAAATCTATAGTACATCTGCTGTTAGCTGTTCTTGAGTTTTTTTTCTGCAGTTTGGCTAAATCCTAAATTCTTTTTGGGCTACAAGTTCCCAAAGTAATACTTAAAAATTTTTACTTTTAAAACTGGGAATTGCATTCCTTACACTAGTACTCATTATTTACCTTATAGTATACTATTCCCTGAAATGTGGTACTAAAACTATAAATAATAATACCAACACCTTTGCTATGCAAGCCTTGGAACCCCAGCCAGGCCTGCACGAGTACTCTCAGACAGTTGCAAAGCAGTTCTACTCCTCTTACCTTGGGGTCAACACCTACCCTCACTATGCCCTTGATCAGCAGGAAGAAGTTAGAGCGGTCTTCACCCTTTTTCCATCTTCATTAGCCAACATCTTGAGGTTAAGGTGTTATAAAACCCAGAGGGAGGGATCGAAACTGCCATTGCAAAACTGTTTAACTGAGACAGTGAAAGAGATCTGACTTAACTGACTACATCTTGCTTCTAACCTTCAGGCTGTTCTTGTTCATTCCTGGGTGTAGGCTGAACTGACTTTGGGAGGAAAGTATTTTATAGTCTATGGTTCAAAACAAAGACAATAACAATCCTTTCCCAAAACAAACCTTATTGCCTGGGGACTAGACTGCCTTTGTGGGACTAACAAATTAGCCACAAGATTAGAAATTATGGTTTAGGAGTTATGCAGTTGGAGGCTACAAGGTTCTGACCCTCCCTAAACTGTTCCTAAGATCAGTGCTTGAGATACTTTGCAGACCCTGCACTTGATGGATCAGCTGGCACCACCCAGATCGATAAACTGGCTCATCTGATCTTGTGTCCCCCACCCAGGAACTGACTCAGCCCAAGAAGACAGCTTCAGTTTCCTACAATTTCATGTCTGACCCAACCAATCAGCACTCTCAACTCACTGGCCTTCCCCCACCCACCAAATTATCCTTAAAAACTCTGATCCACAAATGTTCAGCAAAACTGATTTGAGTAATAATAAAGCTCTGGTCTCCTGCCAAAAAAAAAAAAAAAAAAAAAAAAAACCCACACAAAAAAACAGAAAAACGAAAATTTCAAGAGAAAAACAATCTTAACCCAAAGCATTCCTTAATAATGACGGAATTTTAGGAGGCAGAGGTGTTTAGGGGTTGGTGGGCCTTCCTGGTGACACTTAGGTCAGATCTCCTACCTTCCACCAAGGTGTCTCTCTCCCAAAATGGGGCTATTCCCTTGGCCGGGATTTTGCCTCCCATCCCCATTTTTTTTGCCTACTTAGCACCTGCTCATCTTGAAGGTCTCAGCTGAAGCATCACTTTCTCAGGGAAGCCCTTGCTGACCTCTTAGACTGGGTCATATTCCGTTAATGGTGCTCACAGCACCATGACTATGCCTTCTTAGCACTTGCCACAATTTCCATTTTTCATACATTTATGTGACTATTCAATTGTTGGCTGACTCCCCTACTAGATATCAAGTTCTGTAAGGGCGGCAGTCATGCCTGCTCTTGGTCATTTGTATCTACAACATGTGTACCTTATCTGATTCATGGTGGGCCCCCATTAAATAGTTGTTGACCAAATAGACCAGGAAACTTCAGTGTCTTTATGCATCTTCCTTTTTACTCCTGTCACTCCCCGCTGCCTTATGGAGGCCAAGAACATACATCAGTATCCTTCTACACAGAAACTTGTAAATATAAAACCTGGCAGAGCAAAGCAAAGAATGTTAAGCAGTCTCTCTTTTCCTGTTCCTTCCACATAGTCCCTTCACAATGCTCTATATGGACACAGTGCCAATGAGGCATGCACATGCTTGTGCCTCCCGGGGGTGAAGCCCATACCAAGCACATCATAATACTCCTTGGGACAAACTTTAAATAACACAGGCATAGTCATACTGTGATCAAACCCATGGACCCGAGTTTGCTGTTCAAGGCCCACAGCCCCAGGACGCTGTCCTTTGCAGAAGTTGATTAGCATGATTTGGGCCATTGAACTAGGACTCTCTACCTCCCCAAGCAAAGCTTAATCTTGACTCTTTCTGCTTCTGTATTGGAAAAAGAGCAGTCCAGTTTTTGCAGATAAGATCAGGGCCATTTATGAAGGCTGTCTTTACCTTTCTTCTGTTTCCTGCAGGCTGTGATGGTCACATATGGTTATTGCTGGGTCTACCTTACCCTGGGAGGTTTGTCTAAAAACTGAAAGACAACACTCTGGCCTCAGACCAAATGTGGAGTGGAAATGGCCTGGATTCTTGGCAGCTTCTCAGTTCCACTGACAGCAGCCTTGCTTGTGGAGGCGGCTGGTATCAGGAATATCTTGAGCTTGGGTCCTGGGAAAATTTTTCTCTGTTGCTTTTGTCTGGGATGGGGTGAGGGAAGCTTTAAAGACTACCTCTCTGTCTCTCTGTCTCTGGTATGTTTTACATCTTTTTTTTTTTTTTTTTTTTTGTTGGACTTAGTTTTGCTCTTGTTGGCCAGGATGGAGTGCAATGGCATGATCTTGGCTCACCGCAATCTCTGCCTCCCGGGTCCAAGTGATTCTCCTGCCTCAGCCTCCTGAGTTGCTGGGATTACAGGTGCACACTACCATGCCTGGCTAATTTTTGTATTTTTCGTAGAGATGGGGTTTCTCATGTTGATCGGGATGGTCTTGAACTCCTGACCTCAGGTGATCCACCCGCCTCGGCCTCCCAAAATGTTGGGATTATAGGTGTGAGCCACTGTGCCTGGTCTATATCAAATACTTTTAAAAATACTAGAACTAACCAAGACAGATTTTGCTCTAGGAACAGCATCTACCTGTCATTTATAATTGAGACTTTTTAGTATAACTCTCAAGTTTGAGGAACAGAGATTAATTTACATCAAGTGTTTTATAATTGCAATTATCTTGGAGGAGTGAGGGTAGGAAAACAGATCATAATTTAGACTGCATGGTAACATTTTTCACACAGTTTAATAAGATTTAAGATGCAGGATTTGGAATCGTCAACCCAAATAGACTTCATTGTTCTTCCAAAAATGGCATGCACAGTAAAAGAACAATGTTAATAACAGTGATTACATGTGTGGGTTCAGGTGTTGGTTTGAAATCTCAGGTTATTCACTGTGTGACTTCTGGATAATTAAGTCCCTGAGCCTATTTGCAAACCAGGAAGAGTTAATTCCTGCCTGTAGAGTTGTGAGTTGTTTTTGTTGTTGTTGTTTGTTTGTTTTTACAGGATCTCACTCTCTCGACCAGGCTGGAGTGATGTTTTTGATACAAAAACCTATAGGGGGCTGGGCACGGTGGCTCACGCCTGTAATTCCAGCGCTTTGGAAGGCTGAGGTGGGTAGATAACTTGAGGCCAGGAGTTCGAGACCAGCCCGGCCAACATGGCGAAACCTCATCTCTACTAAAAATACAAAAATTAGCTGGGCGTGGTGGTGCATGCCTATAATCCCAGTTACTCAGGAGGCACGAGAATTGCTAGAACCTGGAAGGCAGAAGTTGCAGTGAACTGAAACTGCACTATTAGACTCCAGCATGAGTGACAGAGCAAAACTCTGTCTCAAAAAACAAAGAAACAAACAAAAACCTATGGGGTAGGCAGGGCGTGGAGAGAAAAGAAAAAAAATCTGCCTAAGGGGTAGATAATCTTAACCAAGTTTTTAGATAAGAAAACTGAGGCCCAGGGTGGTTAGATGACTAGCCCAGAGTTGCACAGCTAATAAATGGCAGTATCTCAGAACCAGGACCTACATTCAGGTTTTCTAATCCCAAATTCAGGAGTTCTTTCTATTATACCACAGCACTAAAAGTTCAACTAAAATCAGACTGAGAAATTTAAAAGTGTATATTCTATTTATATAACAAATTATGATTCTCTCTTAGTAACCTGGAAGAGCAATTTGAAATTTGCAGATAATTTCATTCACTTGCTCTCCATAAGCCCCAGGAGGATGTGGGTTTTTTCACATGAGAAGGTACGGAGGATTAGGGGTTTACAAAGCTTCTCGAAAGTCACAGGGCTAGGTTGGGGGCAGGTGTGCTGATGATAGTGCAGCTGCAACTAGGCCTGCCCCCAACAGAGAGTCCCTCTGTGACCCTGCAGGGCCTCGCTGGCACAGGAGCAGGCCCCAGCTAGACTCCGATGAGTGTGAATTCACTGATAACAGTGAATAGTATTGAATGCCTCTCCTGTGCAGGTTGGGAATTACCTGTATTTTCCCACTTAAGACAATCCATCAGGTTTGTTTTTTTTTTTTTTGGAGATGGAGTCTCACTCTGTCACCCGGGCAGGAATGCAGTGGCATGATCTCGGCTCACTGCAACCTCTGCCTTCCAGGTTCTAGTGATTCTCCTGCCTCAGCCTCCTGAGTAGATGGGACTACAGGCATGTGCCACCACACCCAGCTAATTTTTGTATTTTTAGTAGAGATGTGTTTTCACCATGTTGGCCAGGCTGGCCTCGAAATCCTGACCTCAAATGATCTGCCCACCTTGGCCTCCCAAAGTGCTGGGATTACAGGTGTGAGCCACCGTGCCCGGCTGCTACCAGGTTTTGAAGAGGTCATAAAGGGAGGAGTGTTCTGCCTGATTCTAACATCTACACACTAACCCATTACATACATACATTCCTTTTTGATAAATCAAGTCAGGCTTGCTAATCTTAATTTGGTGCCCTTTGCAGTGGTAATTAGTTTTACTGTGGGCCAATAAAAACCAAGATTCCAAATCAAGCACAAAACAATTCAACCAACAGATCCCTAGAAACCTATCAAGAAGGAAGAAAAAGAGATTAAGGAGATTTGGGCAGCTCTTTCATAACTCTCCTTGCAAATTTCATCAACATACAGCATGTTCCCCAAGGGGGAGATCCCCACCCTCACCTCAGCATTGAAAGTAAAATAACACACTCCACGTTGCTGATCCTCGGTTGAAACGTATGACCTGCAGAAACTCAATGAGCTTGAATTAATGTTTGTTAAAAAAGAAATATGGTTTTTAAAAGTAGTATCCTTTTGATCCCTGACTGCAAAATAAGCCGCTTGGAGCTAACTTAGCTTCTTCCCCTATTAACCATGTCTCCCTCTCTTTCCCCATATTGTAGCTATTAAGCACAAATTGAGGACTATGTGGTCCTTTGTCCTGAGTCAGAAGCCTTTCAAGCTCCCACCCTGAGCCATCCAAGATTCCTTAACTTTCTTTCAGCCTCTATAAAAATCAATTATTGTTCTGTTTTATATACGTACACTGAACCTCTCAACAACCGCTTGATTCAGCAGAACGCTCCGGTCTTAAACTTTACAGCGAAGCAGTGAGTGATGAAAGCTTTAGTGTAGCTACTGAACTGATCCTGACAGCAAAAAAGGAGAAGAAAAAAGTTTGCTTCCAGAATTGTAAGAAGTGTGTTTCATTGCACAATATCCTAACCAGGAGGGCAGCTCATCAGCTGACCATATTGCCACAGAAGTGTTTCCTGCTGAAGTGGGAGGGGTTGAAAGACAAGAAGGGTCACAGGTAGGAGCAGACAAAGCTGGCAGGCAAAAGCAGCAGAACATTGAACAGAAATGCACTGAGAATCTCTGGATCTGAAAAGCGATCAGCAGGGTTAAGAATGGCCAAGGACAGAATCCAGTCTTCCTCTTGACCACAGTGCAGCTGTTCTTTTTCTGCTCCATGAATTTGCTAAGGGGGAAAAAAGCAACCCCTGGCCTGTCTATTGTCAAGGCCAGTGAAATATGCTGGGTCATGACCAAGTTGTTTCTTAGCTTTCCAGAGCTTCTAACCACTAGATAACACTATTTCTAGTCCTTGCTGGTAAAGTCAAATTTCAGTGCTCTACAGAAGGCAGCCTGGTGTAGAGGAGTGCCTCCCAAACTTTAGTCTGCATGGGAATCACCTGGAGTCCTGTTACAATAGAGATGACTGGGCCCCATGCCACACTTTCAGATTTAGTAGATCTGGAGTGGGGCCTAAGAATTTGCTTTTCTAACAAGTTTCCCAGTTGTTACAGATATTGCTGGTCTGGGAACTATTCTCTGACAGCCTGTGGTCTAGAGGAGAAACACAGAGTTGGGAGTAGACAGACATGGGTTCTGGTCCTAGTTCTTCCACCTCCGGTGTGCCTTTGAGAGAGCCACTTCTTTGAGCTTTGGTTTTCTCATCTGACAGGACAGATAATGGCAGACAATGGTAGTGTGGTTAGATGCATGGACTGTGACTGTGTTCTAATCTGGCTCTGCCACTGTCTATGTGATGTTACACAAGCTACTTCACCTCTTTCTTCCTCTATTTGCTCATTTATAGAGTAGGGGTAACAGCAGCATCTACCACATAGAGTTGCCTTGAGCCTTGAGAGAGTGAGACTACGTAAAGCATTTTTTTTTTTTTTTTTTTTTGAGCTGGTGTCTCGCTCTGTCGCCCAGGCTGGAGTGCAGTGGCCGGATCTCAGCTCACTGCAAGCTCCGCCTCCCGGGTTTACGCCATTCTCCTGCCTCAGCCTCCCGAGTAGCTGGGACTACAGGCGCCCGCCACCTCGCCCGGCTAGTTTTTTTGTATTTTTTAGTAGAGACGGGGTTTCACCATGTTAGCCAGGATGGTCTCGATCTCCTGACCTCGTGATCCGCCCGTCTCGGCCTCCCAAAGTGCTAGGATTACAGGCTTGAGCCACCGCGCCCGGCCTACGTAAAGCATTTATGACAGCGCATGGTACATGGGAAGCACCAGGTAAACTTTTGCTATTATGATTTTTTTTTGTACTTGTTAGAATTACATGGAATAAAGCATGTAAAGTGTCCTGTGTGACGTCAGATGCATAGAAAGTGCCTAGTAAATGTCAATTTCCTCTCCTCAACCCAAAAGAAGGAAGTCAGAGTGCTGACCAGAACATTGTCCTTTAAGTGGAGATCTCAGCAGAAGGGTATGGTCAAGAAAGATAACAGCGTGAGGATTTTAGCTGTTAGTGGGGCAGAGTATGCCAGGTGCCACCTCTTTGTAACCTGAGGGGTCCATGCCAACAGGGCCTTCCTTTGAGCAAAGATCAGCAACTTGGACCATTTAAACATCTTCTGCCTGGTGCTCATAGATGTGGGAAAGGTTGAAGGAGCTCCTGGCAGTATATTGAAAAACCAGTATTCCCTTTGGGGAGAAGGGCTGGAACTAGCTAAGCATAGCTCAGGGCACACAGGCATCCTCATTTCAAGGCTGGCAGGACTCAGGCTAATTCATTTCCTTCATTTTTCCCTGCCCACAGATCAAGGCAGCCCTAAAATTACCACGGAGCTGATTGCTGAGGGCTAAGACAGTGTGGTCATTTATCTTCCTTTCTAGCCATGTTCTCTAGTAATGGCCTGTGAATAAAGGGCAGGATGGAAGGTTAGATAAAACTGTCCATCATCCCTGTTGTATCCAGTGAGAATCTAGGGAGTTGCTGTAGGACAAAGCATCTATATACATTTTGCATAGGCTATATATTAATAACTCCCTCTTGGATATTTTTGATACCCAGTAGTATACCCTAAAGGCCCTGAGAAGTCCCACAGTGAAGAAATGATGGTTTTTATTCTTAACTGAGCAGTCTTCAAATTGTTTGACCATGGAAACCTTTTTCATTCAGGCAAATAATTACTCTTAACATACAGTGGCAAATGCTGGACCACGCAGAAATTTAAATGTCCAGATGTGGAATTGTTTAAACAGTAAGGGCCTCTGACCTCTAGGGGGAAATAGATTAAGTTTCCAGATGCTTTAGTTTTAGTTTAGATTAAGCCATATATCAGTTTCCAAATGTTTTAGCTTATTGCTCAATCCATACTAAGTACTTGTCAAATGCTGGCTCTCTGAATATCACCAACACAACCTGTTGATAAGTCAAAGCTATCTGTATTATTTATTGTGGTAAGGGAGATCACCTCCTAGACAGAGCTGTGGTAATATCTCTGAGGGGGAAAAAGCAAGGTTGTATTTTATTATTTAATAAATTATTTTATGCCTTCTGATCAGTGGTGAATTAAAAAATATATTTTATTGGGAGTTTGGTTTAAGGTGATCTTTCAATAAGGGGACTTGATGAAGATTGAATAAGGATAATAACACAACAGTGTAGAATTGGAAACAGCAAGGAAGGGATTTTGAGGTGAGGGATTTGAAGATCCTTAGGGTGTTAACGGTCTGCTAGTACTTCCTGTTGAAGAGTGAAGAATCTTTTTGGGAAGTTTCTGTAATGAATAATCAAATTATTTGCTTAGGCTAGAATCTCCTGGAATAGTAAAGTTATGCTAATGAAGACAATGGAGTAGTAAACTTACGTTAATGTAGTAAAGAAAGTGTATGTATATGTGTGAGTGAGTGTATGTGTTGAGAGACAGCGAGTTAGAGAGGGAGGTCGAGTCCTTAGTTTCCAAGATGTGTATGTGGAATAGATGGTTTTCATTTTCACGCTTAATTTCTGAACTTATTATATGGATGTTGAATGCTTATTTATTTTATTTTAGTTGTTTCTGCCAGGCTAGACTGAAGTGGGATATAACTTGAGGATGTTACATGTGTGTTGACTGTAGTCTACATCGTTGTTGAGTTTCCACTGTGTGTCAATGCCAAGACTACCACCACTTCCCGTGAATGTGTATTTTGTCAATGCTTACAGATACATTCACATTATTCAGAGCTGTGAAACTTCTCTTAAGAATGCTCTCATTTGGGGACATATCAGCAAGAATGATGTCCATTCCTTTGTTGGATTGTAGTATATTTTGGAGCAAGGATAGAAGACAACTTGGAAATGATGAAGTGGGCCATTGTTTGTTTGCTGAGGGTAGAGCCTCCTAGAAGTAGTGAATCCCTTGGTAAAGACCACGATGGAGAATACATTGATGTGGACTGCTTTCCATTTACTGAGGAAGTTCATATGAGGAAGCTCATGGCTTTAATGTCTTCCTTATTTTACAAAAACAAAATAAGAAATGTCACTGATCACTCAAGTTGTATATGACATTTTAGAAGAAAATGATGAATTTGGTCTTCACAGGATCAAAGTATAGAATGAATTACAGGTTTAATAATAAAATTGAACTGATATCTTTGATAATAATAAATTTATATTCCATGAATTAAATGAGTTAAAAAAATAAAACCTTTAATCCCAATTTCTGATGTGGTAAGACCAACTCAGGAAATATTTTCTGTGAAATTATTTTACCTTTTCCTTTGGAAAACTACTTTTATCTCCAGGTTATTTAATCCTATTTGGAAAAAAGAAAAATTCTGGGCTAATGGCACAATGACTTTGAAAACACAGGAACGTTGCTACCTTACATACTATCAAACCTCTTCTGTTACAAGTTGGTATGATTCTATTGCAAAAATAAAAAAGATGTGTCTAAGATCTTGGATAGTACAATTTTAATATTAACTTTAATAATCAGATACTAGTTGAACGAAACCAGGCATAATTGTTTAGGTGGCAGGAACTACCTGAATTCATGAGAAATCTGAAATGCAAACTATATTTTAAGGACAAAGGACGTACAGTAAGTGAAGATAGTTCAACTCAATAACATACATTTATTGAAGCCCATACCAATTGCAGCATTATGCTAGATCCTGGGAATTCAAAAATCAGTATGAGCTAGTCCCTGTCCTCGAGCTCATTACCTAGAATGGGAGAATGAAGGGAAAAGATGTAAGTCAGAATATAGTAGGTGCTATGTTATGGCACAGAATGCTGGGGGTCAGTTGAAGACTTCTAGAAGAGATGATGTATTAGTTATGTATCACTGCGTAACAGTGACCCCAAACATAGTGGATTTGAACAATCCACATTTGTTATTTCATATTGTTTTTAAGGGCTCAAAAGTCTGGAGGTGGCTTAGCTGGGTTGATATGGTTTGGCTGTGTCCCCACCCAAATCTCATCTTGAATTGTAGCTCCCATAATTCCCACGTGTTGTGGGAGGGACCCAGTGGGAGGTAATTAAATCATGTAGGCAGGTTTTCTCATGCTGTTCTCGTGATAGAGAATAGGTCTCACTAGATCTGATGGTTTTACAAAGGGCAATTTCCCTGCACATGCTCTTTTGCCTGCTGCCACGTAAGATGTGCCTTTGCTACTCCTTCGCCTTCCACCATGACTGTGAGTCCTCCCCAGCCATGTGGAACTGTGAGTTCATTAAACTTTTTTTGCCTTATAAATTACCCAGTCTCAGGTGTTTCTTCATAGCAGTATGAAAATGGTCTAATACATGGGTAGTTCTAGCTCAGGGTCTCTTCTGGGTTTTGGCCATATGAAGGCTTGATTGGGGAAGGATCCACTTTCTAGATGGATCATTCACATGACTGTTGGTAGGTGGCCTCAGTTCTTTACTATGGGGGCCTTTCCATAGAGCTACTCACAACATGACAGCTAACTTATCCCACCAAAGTGAGGGATCTTATTGTGAAAGTGAGAAAGGCAAAAGTCACAATGTCTTATAAACTAGCCTCAGAAATGGCATTCCACTGATTGTACAGATCAACCCTGATACAATATGAGAGAGGACCATAAAAGGGTGTGAATACCAGGAGGCAGGGATTGTTGGCAGCCATGTTGGAGGCTGGCTACCATAGATACTATGTAAACCTAGTAGAAATCTAGGAAATAAGCCTTTACAAATTATTATATTATTATTTTAAATGTTTTAATTAACTGATAATCTTAGCTGATAATTTTAACTAAAATATGAATGTCTATATATAAAAGGAGAATAATAGTAGCCAATATTTATTGAACTCTTTCTATAAAGCAGGTACTGTCAAACCACTTTGATCATCTAATTGAGAGGGAGAAGAGGATAGTGTTTAAACATCTGGATTCTAGAGCCACATAGACTTTTAAAAAAATATTGACAGGTTGTGGCAGATTACTTAAGCATTCTGTGCGTTGATGTTCTTATCTGTAGACAAAAGGAATAGTATTTCCTTCATAGGATTTGAAACCGCCTTTACAAAATTGTGACTGAAACAGTGAAAGAGATCTAACTTAACTGACTCTATATTGCTTCTAACCTCCAAGCTGTCCTTGTTTATTCCTGGGCGTAGGCTGAACTAACTTTGGGAGAAACTTAGTTTGTAATTTATAGTTTAAAACAAAGATGACAACAGCCCTTCCCCAAAGCAGACCTCCTTCTTGCCTGGAGACTAGGTTGCCTCTGTAGGACTAACATTAGCCACAAGATTAGAAATTATGGTTTAGGAGTCATGCAGCTGGAGGATACAAGATTCTGATTCTCCCTAAACTGCTCCTAAGATCAGTGCTTAAGATATTTTGCAGGTCCTGCACTTGATGGATCAGCTATCATCAGCCAGATCAATAAACTGGCTCATCTGATCTTGTGGCCCCTACCCAGGAACTGACTCAGTGCAAGAAGCCAGCTTCTTCTCTTCTTTTCTGAGACAGAATCTTGTGCTGTCACCCAGGCTGGAGTGCAGTGGTGCAATTTCACCTCACTGCACACTCTGTCTCCTGGGTTCAAGAAATTCTCCTGTCTCAACCTCCCCAGTAGCTGGGATTACAGGTGTGCACCACCATGCCCAGCTGATTTTTATATTTTTAGTAGAGATGGGATTTTGCCATGTTGGCCGGGCTGGTCTCAAACTCCTAACCTCAAATGATCCACTTGCCTCAGCCTCCCAAAGTGCTAGGATTATAGGTGTGAGCCACTGTGACCAGCCAAGAAGCCAGCTTCTACTCTCTATGATTTCATCCCTGACCAATCAGCACTCCTGGCTCACTGGCTTACCCCCCCCACCCACCAAGTTGTCCTTAAAAACTCAGCTCCTCGAATGCTCAGGGAGACTGATTTGAGTAATAATAAAACTCCAGCCTACACAGCTGGCTCTACATGGATTACTCTTTCTCTATTGCAATTCCCCTGTCTTGAGAAATTGGCTCTGTCCAGGCAGTGCGTAAGGTGAATCCCCTGGGCGATTACAGATTGTCTTGAGGGTAAAGTAAGCCCAGCCTTTGGCCTGTCTCCTAAATGGAATACTTAGGTTCAGAAATCCAGCTTGGCTGTCCATCCTTTCCCTTCCTTCCCCTTCCTTCCTTCCTTCCTTCCTTCCTTCCTTCCTTCCTTCCTTCCTTCCTTCCTTCCTTCCTTCCTTCCTTCCTTCCTTCCTTCCTTCCTTCCTTTGTTTCCTTTTTTTTTTTTCCTCAAACTATTGGAAGACTGCAAGACATGGGCATCACATTGGACTGGCCCAGTAGGAAGCAAGGAAATCTTAGTTTAAAGTTGGATATACTACACAAAACAGGCTGGTCCACCCCCATGGGGCCAGTGAGCTGGGCTGGGTTTCAAGTTGTCAGTCCACTGCTATGCTCAGTCCTCTTGAAAGAAAGAAAAAAAAATGTAGGTCACCCCATGGACTATAGGGCAAGTATCTGAATGCTCCCTAGGGGAGCTGCTCGGTAGCTTGGAGCAACCCAAAGCTTTTCACAAATGAAACAACCAAAAACTCCAGACAAGTTTACCTAAATTTGTAAAGGTTTCTAGAGCTGTTTTTTTTTTTTCTTTCTTGTGCACAGTTATTTCAAAATAAATAGCAACGATTTGTAATGCCAGTGAGGGCAACTGTGTTTAGAATGTTGCCCACCACTTCTGACAGCCCCTGCTACCCCCTCCTTTCTTCAGAAATGACACTCAGGCCTTTAAAAATGTACATGATGTGACCTAGTAACAAAAATATATTTGGTCTCTGCCTCCATTTCCTGGCAGACAGCTCTTAAAACCCCTGGAATTGGCCAGGCGTGGTGGCTCATGCCTGTAATCCCAGCACTTTGGGAGGCCGAGGCAGGCAGATCACTTGAGGAGTTTGAGACCAGCCTGGCCAACGTAGTGAAAACCCTGTCTCTACTAAAAATACAAAAATTTATTGGGTGTGGTGGTGCACATCTGTAATCCCAGCTACTCAGGAGGCTGAGGCAGGAGAATCACTTGAACCTGGGAGACAGAGGTTGCAGTGAGCTGAGATTGTGCCACTACACTCCCGCCTGGGCAACAGAGTGAGACTCTGTCTCAAAAACTAACTAACTAACTAACTAACTAACTAACTAACTAACTATTCTGGAATTTCCTTAGTGATAAGTGCCTTTTTGTATGTTAATCAGATGACTGAAGGCTGGGGGCTTCTGGATGACCCCTGGACAAGTAGGGTGGGTGGAGGTAGGGTGGCTGGTTGCCAGGGGAACCAATCATGTGATTAGAGGGTTGGGACTTTCAGCCCCACCACTCAACTCTTCCCTCCGCGTAAGGGGAGAGGGTAAGGCTGAGGGGTTTGGTCACTGATGGCCAGTGATGTAATCGATCATGCCTACATAGTAATGAAGCCTCCTTAAAAACTCAGAAGGATGGGCTCAGAGAGTTTCTGGGTTGTTGACCTTGCGGAGGTGCCTGGTGGGTGGCATACCTGGAGAGGGCAAGGAAGCTCTGCACCCTGTCTCCTGTATCTTCCCATATGCAAGGGAAACATATCTCTTCCATCTGGCTGTTCCTGAGTTGTACTGAGACAGGAAATTTCCCTTGACCCTTTCATGGGCCTTGTGATGGGGTACTTCCCTTACTCAGCCTGCAGCTCTCAACTCCTTGAGGGAGGGGGAGCATGCAGCTGAGCGGGTGCAGGAGTTGAAGTGAGTGTTTTTGGGCGCCAGCAGGAGCAAAACTCTGTGAGACCCCATGACAGCATCTGGGCAGGGCGGGGTGGGGGGTGTCCCTGTGACCCATGAAGCCCCAGAGGGCGTGTGTTACAGTGGTCTTTTAGCTTTGCTGTCCACAGACGCTTTAAGCGTTAAACAGCTCAGTGGGACCTTTACCTTTTCGTGAGGGCAGAGGATCAGCATAAAAGCCACAGTGTCTGCACTTGTGGCACCCAAGCTCTTGTTTGGTGTCCAGGAAAACTCAGATTGCATGAACGAATTGAAGGGTGGTGAATGTGGAGGATTTTATTGCCGATGAAAGTGGTTCTTAGTGGGAAGGGAAGCTGGAAGGCAGATGGAGCAGCAGGAAGGTGATCTTCCCCTGGAGTACAGCCATACCCATCTGGACTCCTCTCTGAAGGACACCGTCGAGCTGTCCCTCTAAAGTCAAACTGCTTCTCTCCGACGTCCAACTGCAGTTTCTGACGTCCATCTGCTGCTTCTCCTCTCCCCTTCTCTGCCCTCCACCAGTTGGGTTAGGGGTTTTTATGGGTACAGGATGGGGAGTGGAGAGGGCCATGGGTGGTTTTGGAAAAGGCAACATTTGAGTAGGAAAACAGGAATGCATGTTCTTACTATAGGTTATAGTTCCATGCTTGAAGGTGGGGCTTCGCCAGGGACCCTGCCCTTTTCTGCCTAGAATTTCTCTGCCTCCTGTTCCTATCAGTACCCTTTGTAATAAACTGGTAATCTAGTAAGCAAAATGTTTTTCTGAGTTCTGTGAGCCATTCTAGGAAATGATGGAACCTGAGGTGGGTTCCAGGAAGCTCTGATTTATACCCAATCAGTCAGAGGCACCAGTGACAACTTGGGCTCATGATTGGTGTCTGAAGTATGGGGGAGAGGAGGGGAGAAGTCCTGTGGTACTGAGCCCTGAACCTGTGGGATCTGATGCTACTTCTAGGTACATAGTGTCTGAATCAAATTAAATTGCAGGACCCCCAAATGGCATCCTCAGAGAATTGCAGAATTATCTGGCGTGGGAAAAGCCCACACATCTGGTCATAGAAGTGTTCTGTGTTGAGTGTGAGCATAGAAAACACACTTTGTTCTTTTATTTGGTGACATATTTGAAGTATTGAGAGTATCTTGGAGGAAAAATCTATTTTCCCTAACAATGGGAAATGCCAACTACTCGCCAGTGATTGATCTGTAAGTAAGAACTGCCTTAGTAAAGTAAACCCTCATTAGCAGATGGTTATCTCATGGGTTCCTATATTTACCTTTCCATGATGAATGGGAAGACCTGCCATTGCCAAGATAAAGAGTTTTTCTAAAGTTTGGGCAGCCTCCACCTTTCCCAGGGCAGCTGTCACCCCTGGCCCCATTCCTTCCTGGCTGGCAGCAGTCTCTGACGTCAAGCTCTCTACATCTGGGTTGGGGCTGAGGTGCCAGGAACAGGCAAGAGCAAGCTCTTCTTCCACATCTGCCAACCCCCTCCTTCTCTTTGTTGAGAGCTTTTCTCAAACCTTGTCTCCTTAGAGAAACCTGGCCTAAAACCATGGAGTGGCCAGCTCCATTTCGTGTGTCCACAGGCAAACTTCCGTGTAGGTTAGCCACCCTAGATTTTTAAATTTTTATTTATTTATTTTACTTTACTTTTTATTTATTTATTTTTTTGAGACAGAGTCTCACTTCATTGCCCAGACTGGAGCGCCAGTGATGTAATCTTGGCTCATTGCAACCTCTGCCTCCTGAGTTTAAGTAATTCTCCTGTATCAACCTCCTGAGTAGCTGGGATTACAGGCATGTTCCACCACACCTGGCTAATTTTTGTATTTTTAGTAGAGACGGGGTTTCCTCATGTTGGCCAGGCTGATCTAGATCTCCTGACCTCAGGTGATCTGCCCACCTCAGCCTCCCAAAGTGTTGGGATTACAGGCGTGAGCCACCGCACCCAGCCAGATTTTTATCATAAATAAATGCAAGCATACTTCTCCACAAAAAGAATATAAATGACACAAAGGTATATATGACTCTCCATTTTCTTGCATCACTAACCAATCAGATTGAGAGAAAGACATGGTTCTGAGGCTTTAGCCTGTGGAGTGTTCTAGACTGTGGGCTTTGAAATGGGACTTCTTGGTTCCAATTCAGACACATAGTAGAGGGGCCATTCAGCCTCCCTATGCCTCATTTTCTTTACTGGCAAAACGCAAATAATGATAGTATTTACCTTTTGGAGTTGTTGTGAAGATGATGGGACCCTATAAAGCATCTAGAAAGTGCCTGGCCCATATAAACTCTCAATATTCCACCCACTACCCATATTTTTTTTTTTTTTTTGAGACGAGTCTTGCTCTGTCACCCAGGCTGGAGTGCAGTGGCATGATCTCGGCTCACTGCATCCTGTGCCTCCCGGCTTGAAGCGATTCTCCTGCCTCAGTCTCCTGGGTAGCTGGGATTACAGGCGCGCGCCACCTGACTAATTTTCTTTTTTGTATTTTTAGTAGAGACGGGGTTTCACCACCTTGGTCAGGCTGGTCTTGCACTCCTGACCTGGTGATCTGCTTGCCTTAGCTTCCCAAAGTGCTGAGATTACAGGCATGAACCACCACGCCTGGCCTACTACACATAATCTTAAATTTAAAAAATCAGTCTGCACTCAAGGTTTCTTCCTGAAGCCTTGTGGGAAGGTCTGACTACAGGTATACATGTGTCTCTGTTGCTGTAGCTCAGCATACATGAGTGTCCTGTTATATCATTTGTAAAACTCCAGGAGTCTTAAAAGAATAGTAAAAAAGGACAAATGGGCAATTCTAATTCTGTACTCTGCTCCGAGCACAAACTTTTGGTTTATTACAGGCATGAAAGAACCAGAGCTTTAAGCTCACACTGGCCTTGTGCACACAATCCAGAAAAAAAGAAAAATTAGCATAATAAGCATTTGGACTATTTACTCAACTTTTATAATTAGTTGGAACAAGCTGCCCAGTTTCCAAATTATTCCTTGTACAGGATTTGTAATAGAACAAATCACTCAGTTGCCATGTTTTGTTTTTTCCTTCTGTAGATTGAGAATTACTCTGACTACTTCAGTGGGGTTAAAGGTTAATTTCCTGGTAATTTAAATTTACTAACTTTACCATCAAAAGAGCTCCATAATCCAATGGGCAAAATAATCTCAACTAAAAGTTGAGATTGAGAAGTTCCTGGCTTCGTGTCCTACTTTAACTTCTTAGGTGACATTGGAGGAAAGTAAGTGCCACTCCTGTTTTAATTTTTGATGAAGGAAGTATTGCTTCACCAGGCATTCAGCTTATAGAAATCATATGATGTTTAATTATCAAGAATCTTGGCGGTACACGTTATCTTTTCACTTGAGGGGAAATTAGTGCCGGAAGGAAGGAGGATGGTATAAGGATGAAGAAGGGAGGCTGAGGGGAAAAGAAAGGAAAAATGGAAAAAAGGAAAACCTTTTAATGTTTTCTCCTCTTGGGAATGAAGAGCAAAAATTGATTTGGGCTGGGTGCAGTGGCTCAGGCCTGTAATCTCAGTACTTTGGGAGGCTGAGGCTGGTGAATTACTTGAGCCAGAGTTTGAGACCAGCCTGGGCAACATGGTGAAACCTTGTCTCTACAAAAAATACAAAAATTAGCTGGGAGTGGTGGCGTATGCCTGTAGTCCCAGCTACTTGGGAGGCTGAAGTGGAAGGATTCCTTGAGCCCAAGAGATTGGGGCTGCAGTAAGCCATGTTTGTGCCCCTGCACTCCAGCCTGGGTGACAGAGTGAGATCCCATTAAAAAAAAAAAAAAAAAAGTTGATTCGGAAGTGATGTCGGAGAGGCAGTAAATCTCTCTGTCAAGGTGTGTATGGCAGCAGGACGGCTGATCTCCCTGTCAATCTATCTCCATAATCCTCACTGAGTTCTGCTATCAGAGGCCTTGGTAAGGTAACTGTCAATCAGAGCATGACTTTTCCCAGCATATGGAACGTGCCTAGTTCGAGAAGCTTGAGAGGGCCATTAAGAGGCTGCAGCAAAAGGGAATAGATGGTATCCAAGAAACATCTGTCCAATTGACATCAGTTTACATCAGGGCAAAGAAAGTTCTATTGTAGTGTCCCCTGCACATGTGAATTTGAGGTGATGGCTTCTCCTGCAAGGCTGACAATGCAACAACCATGTTATCCATTATTACAATTCACTCACATTTTAGATGTGAAAACCCACCCAAAGTTGTCCATCAGGGCTAGGATTCAAACTGATTTCCTAAAACTATGACAGCTCCAACCTCAGGATTCCACATTGAATTATTAATTATTTTTTAGCAGGGCAGATGGATATGTTAAAGGAAAACAGCAAACAGCAACAACATAACTACCATATAATGTCATAAGCAGTATAACAGAGGCATATATCAATTGCGTTAGTAACTCAGAGTGGAGAGCAGTTGATGTGAGGGTGAGGGAGGGAAGAAGGTGAGAATGTGGTAAAATTAGGGAGGCTCTGAGGAGTCATCGTTGTGAAGTTTTATCTAGTGTACTTCTGGGGGAAGAGATCACAAATGGGGCTGCCTGTGGACATATTGTATTTGTCTTTCACAGTGTTTGAAATGATTTGGAATACATTTCCAACATTTATTTATTTAGAGATGGAGTCTCGCTCTGTCACCCAGGATGGAGTGCAGTGGCATGATCTTGGCTCACTGCAACCTCTGCCTCCTGGGTTCAAGTGGTTCTCCTGCCTCAGCCTCCCAAGTAGCTGGGACCACAGGTGTGTGCCACCACGCCTGGCTAATTTTTTTTTTTTTTTTGAGACGGAGTCTTGCTCTGCCACCCAGACTGGAGTGCAGTGGAGTGATCTCGGCTCACTGCAACCTCTGCCTCCCGGGTTCAAGCAATTCTCCTGCCTCAGCCTCCTCAGCGTCTGGGACTACAGGCACACACCACCTCACCCAGCTAATTTTTGTATTTTTAGTAGAGACAAGGTTTCACCATATTGGTCAGGCTGGTCTCGAATTTCTCACCTCACGTGATCCACCCGCCTCAGCCTCCCAAAGTGCTGGGATTACAGTCATGAGCCACTGTGCCCAGCCGTCCTGCTAATTGTATTTTTAGTAGAGATGGAGTTTCACCATGTTGGCCAGGCTGGTCTCAAACTCCTGAACTCAAATGACCTGCCCACCTCAGACTCCCAAAGTGCTGGGATTATAGGAGTGAGCCACCGTGCCTGGCCCCAACATTTAAAAACAGGATATTTCACATAAAAATAAAAATTTCTCATTTCTCTTTGAAAATTAGAAGATCTGTTAACATGGGATTCCATGGTTTCACATGGTATCAACCAGCTGTCTGCTTCATCCTGGGCAAGTGTGTCGATCGCCCATGTTGTCCCCACTGGGCCTCTCTTGACCCAAAAGGTTGAGAAGATAAAGTTTTCAGAAGCATATCAACATGTAAGCTTACAAGTTTAAAGAGCCAGAGGGGTAGGAAAAATCCTTGTTTACTCAAGTAGATTAAAATATTAAAGCAATCTGCTATTTGTTGATATTCTTGACTACTTAGTCTTTCCTTTTATGATAATCACATACAGACATACTTCTAAGTGATTATCACAAAAGAGAGTTGAAAATCCTGTCGAGATTGTGGAGATGTTGGAGTGAATTCAGAAAGAAATATGCTTCTGAAAAGTGCAGTGATCAACTAGGAACCCTAAGGACTTGCATTCCACCATGTTTTGCTGACTTCTGTGATTACTGACCGAAATACATTAACTAAATCAACTAATTTATAATTTATTCCATATTTTCTAATCCTCATATTTGGACATATGATCTAACTTAGAGGCTTTCAAACAATTTTGACCATGACCCACAGCATGAAATACATTTTTCATCACATACATGCATATACATTTGTAACTGCAAAACATTTCAAAACCCAACACTTCCTCTTATATAATGCAACTCTGACATTACCTATTCTATTTTAATCTGCATTTCGGCCGGGCGCGGTGGCTCAAGCCTGTAATCCCAGCACTTTGGGAGGCCGAGACGGGCGGATCACGAGGTCAGGAGATCGAGACCATCCTGGCTAACATAGTGAAACCCTGTCTCTACTAAAAAATACAAAAAACTAGCCAGATGAGGTGGCGGGCGCCTGTAGTCCCAGCTACTCGGGAGGCTGAGGCAGGAGAATGGCATGAACCCGGGAGACGGAGTTTGCAGTGAGCTGAGATCCGGCCACTGCACTCCAGCCTGGGCAACAGAGTGAGACTCCAACTCAAAAAAAAAAAAAAAAAAAAAAAAATCTGCATTTCATTTTAAAAACAAAAACCCTGCAGGTCAACCCACTAAACTGATTCCACAACCCACTGATAGTTTACAACCTGCAGTGAAAAACGCTGGCCTAACGTGAGGACTGACAATGTCTGAAATTACGACTGTATTAGGAAAATCTAGGGTATAATAGTAATGATATTTATACACTGTCAAATTCCAAAAAGGATACCTGGTGGCTGTAGGCACATATGATGACCCCCGTACCAACACTCTGTGGCCAGCTCCTGCTACCTCTATAATACAGTAGTTCCCATTTATCCACAGTTTCACTCTCTGCAATTTCAGCTACCCACAGTCTACTGTAGTTCAAAAATATTAAATGGAAAATTCCAGAAATAAAAAATTCATTAAGTTTTAAATTGTGTAGTGTCCTGAGCTTCATGATGAAATCTCATGCCATCCCACTCTATCCCACCCAGGACATGAATCATCCCTTTTCCAGCATATCCATGTTGTATATGCTACTCACATGTTAGTCACTTAGTAGCCTTTGCTTATCAGATTGACTGTCACATTACTGCAGTGCTTGTGTTCAAGTAAACTTTATTTTACTTGATAATGGCCCCAAAGGGCAATAGTAGTGATGCTGGCAATTTGGATATGCCAAAGAAAAGCCAAATATATGCTAAAGAAAAGTTAATCTCTTACTCTGCTTAATTTATAAATTAAACTTTATCATAGGTATGTATGTATAGAAAAAACAAAGTATATATAACATTGGGTACTATCTGCAATTTCAGGCATCTACTGGGGGATCTTGGAACGTATCTCCCATGGATAATGAGGGACTACTACTGTACTTTGTTCCTGGACCTGAGAAACTTTCACGTCTTTTTAGGTACTGCACATAAGCACCCATAACTCAGGATATAGACCATTCCCTTAGAAAAGGCAATTCCAGGTGAAAATGAATTAAAAATGCTAAGAATATTTACAAGTTACATGAAAAACAAAACACTGTAAGATAACTAACAGATGCAATGAATAGGTAAGAGTGAGAATATAATAAATATTTTTAAAATATTTATATTTTAATAATAATAAATATAATTTAATTTAATATCAATTAAATAAATACAATTTAATAATAATAATAAATTCAAAGTGTAGGAGAGAATAGGGCAACATTAATGTAAAACTCATATATTTGAAAAGGATACAAATAGAATTTCTAGAAATGAAAGTATGTTCATTGAAAGTAAACCCATTTGGGATGGATTTAACATCTGATTACATACAGTTGAAGAGAAAATTAATGAACTGGAAAACGGATTCAAGGAAATCATCCAGAATACAGCTTTGAGAAAGAAAAAAATAAAATAAAGGTATGAAAATATCTTAATATACTTAACTAAGATAAAAACATGAAGAATAGAATGAGATGGTATAATAGATATCTAATAAGAGTTTCGGGGGAGAACAGAAAGATTGTAGGAGAGGCAGTGTGTGAAAAGATAATGACTAAGAATTTTCCAGCTTGAAGAAAAATATCTTCTCAGGTTAAAGCAGCATTAATAAAAACTAAGAACAAATTCAGGCCTAGACATATCATGGTGAAGTAGCAAAGGCAAAAATGAAAAACTTCATAGCTATAAAATGTTAAAGACATGCTACCAACTAGTGAACAATAGTTGTAAACAGACTTACAGCAGTACCTTTTCAGCAATAATAGATGTCAAAAAACAGTGGACTAATATCATCAAAGTGTTGAGGGAAAATAACTGTTAACCTAGAATTGTATACTTATCTAAAATATTTATAAATGAAGACAAACTAAAGAGATTTTCAAAGAAAGATGAAACATTGAGTGTCACAAACCATTGCCGAAAGAATTGCTAATGGATATACTTTGTATATAATAACCTCATAAGAGTTGGATGCAGAAAGAAAGGGTAAACAAGCAAATTGGTAAACATGCTGATAAGTCTACATGGACATTGACTGTTCAAACATAGACATGTTTAGAGGGTTTTAAAACAAGGGGAAGGAAAATACTAGACAATAATAGCATGGAAAATGGAAGGGGGAGATTAGAATTAAAGTATTTTAAGAAGCTGATATTTTTTTCTGGAGGGAAATAAAGAAACTGATTAATTTTAGAATTTTAGTTCAGTATTGCTCAAAATTAAAGAGTAACCATGAAAATAATAAAACAGAACATAAAGTTTTCATTCAAATAGAGGGGAAAAAGGAATATAATGTACACTTCTAGAATATGACACAAAAATTTGAAAATCAAAGAATGGAAAAAAATTACAGAAAAATACTGAGTAAAAAAAAAGCTGCATTAACAATATCACCATCAGTCAAAAGAATTTTAGACAATAATCATTCTTGGGGATTAAAGAAGACATTAATAAAAGGTACAATTCTCCAGGAAAGCATTACTACATTTGAACTTATATACATTCAACAACTTAGCCTCAAAATATGTAACAGAAAAATTTGGCCAGTAAAAATCAACAAATTTATGATAATAGGGGAAGAGATTTTATCATGTCTCTCAAAAACTGGTAGATCAAATAGACCAAAAATTAGCAAAGGTATAGACTATTTAAATAACACAATTTTAAAAATTGCTGACATATAAACTCAGATTCAAGCATATATAATAATATGATATATGATGGAAAGACATTGTAAATCAATGAATTGTAAATTATTCAATAAACAATGCTGAAATAATTCACATGGAAAAATGAATATCCGTTCATATGAATATATGAGTTTAGAGAGACTTAAGGCCTATTTGTCAGAATAGAAACTTTAAAAAATGAAGGAAGGAAATATAGGAAATGTCTTTATGACTTCATAGTAGAGAAAGATTTCTTAAAACAAGACCATAATAAATGCAAATCATAAAGACAAGGACATTATATACAAATCTAAAAGAAATTCACTAATTAGGAGAAGATATTTGCAACACATAAAACTGACAAACACTAGTATCTAGACTATATTTAAAAAAACATAATTTCTTTAACAAAATAAAAAAAGGACAAAAAAACTCAAGGGAAAAGGGATAAAGCATATAATCAGGAAATTGTAGAATAGGAACCCCAGATAAACAGTAACATTTGTCAAGGTGCTGTATTTCACTAATAATTACAGCAATGAAAATTAAAGCCACAATGAGATACAATTTCACACCTATTATTTTGGCAAAAAATAAAACATCTAACAATATCGACAGAATTTTGGGAGATGGGAACTCATATTATTTGAGGGTGTGTAAATTTGTTCAACTATATTGAATGAGCAATTTCACAATATCTAGTTAACTTAATGATGCGATAGATATATTGGTTGGGTACCCAAAAGCCGTTTCCAGTAATTTCTCCCTTTCTCACCTCCCACTGTAGAGGCTGGAAAATCCAAATACTAAATTTTCCATTCTCTCTTGCATCTAGTGGTTGCTATGTGACTCATTTCTAGCCAGTGAGAAATAGGATGTCTGCCGGATGGCTTTATGTACTCTCCCTTACCGCCTGGTTTTGAGTATGGTCTGAGGAAGTAGTGTTTGGAACTGCTATAGTCATGTTCAGACAATGAAGGGAAGGTCAAGATATTAATAAAGGCACTGATCTCTTAGCCATCGAACCAATTCCAGCAACATCCTTCTCTAGACCTTTTGTGAGCCAGGTTTTCCCTTGCTGTATCCAAATGCTCCTCATTGATCCTAAGATCTAGTCATTGCCTTTCCAGGTGTACACTCTAGAGAAACTTATATATTTGAAAGGATTATTCCTTGTTTGTAAAACAAAAAATGGAAAGTAACCTAGATGACCATTGGTAGAGGAAGGGATAAATAAATTATGGTACTGTTTCTACAGTGGAATACTCTAGAGCAGTTAAAATAAATTAACTGGGTCTACATGTTCCAACACAGACAAATCTCACATCAATGTTGAGCAAAAGGAGCAAGTTGAGGAAAGACATATAGTGCATAATAGCATTTGTGTCAGATTTTTAAAGCACATGAAACAATATACTACATATTATATGTGTATATACATATATACATATACATGTACAGACAACACATAAATATGTATATACACATATATATGTTATAAAAGTGTAAAAGTATGGACAGAATGATACATACCAACCTTAGAATAGTTTTTACTCTAGGGAAGGAGAGGAATGGGGTCACCACGGAATACAAAAAAGATATGCCACTTTAAAAATCTGAGTGGTAGGTAAGTGGGTGCTTATATTTTTTTCTGTATGTCTGAAAATAATTTGGAAATGAAAGGATAATAGAAAGATAATATGGAGCACAATTTGCAACTGCAAAGATATGGAAACAACCTAAGTGCCCATCAACCAATGAGTGGATAAAGAAAATGTGATCTATATACACCATGGAATACCATTCAGCCATAAAAAAGAATGAAATAATGTCTTTTGCAGAAATTTGTATGGAGCTGAAGGCTATCATTCTAAGTGAAGTAACTCAGGAATGGAAAACCAAATACTCTATGTTCTCACTTATAAGTGGGAGCAAAGCTGTGGGTATGCAAAGGCATATAGAGTGGTATAATGGACTTTGGAGACTCAGAAGAGGGAAGGGTGGGAGGTGGATGAGGTATAAAAAAGTATATATTGAGTACAAGGTACACTCCTTGGGTGACAGGTATGCTAAAATCTCAGACTTCACCAATGTACAATTCACCCATGTAACCAAAAACCACTTGTACCCCAAAAGCTATTGAAATAAATAAATAAAATGGAAAAAGAAAGATAATGTTGGAGATAGGCAAAGGAATGAGTTGGAGGGGAGAAAGACATGGCCAGGTTCTGGAGGTCATTACAATAATTTAGATCATATAAGAGGAAGAAGGTCTGAACTGGGCTAGGGACCATGGAAGTGGAAAGAAGACAATTTTGAAATATGTCTTAGAGCTAAATGAGCTACATGAGAAATTACATGCCTGACAATGATTTTTTAGTTTATAGAGATTTTTCTTTAAAAATTATAAAATTTACATGGCATAAAATACATTATTTTAGCTATTTTTAAGTGTACAGTTCAGTAGCAAACACATTCATGTTATTGTACAACTATTACCACCATTGATCTTCAGAACTTTTTCATCTTGCAAAGCTGAAATTCTGTAGACATTAAACCCTAATCCTTCATTCCTCCTCTCCAACCCCTGGCAACCACCATTCTACTTTCTGTCTCTGTGAATATGACTAATCTAGTTAAAATGATTAACTGGATTTACAGGTATCAACATAGACAAATCTTACATCAATGTTGAGTGAGGGGCTAGTTCCACGATGAGTGGAATCATACCCAGTTTGCCCTTTGGTGGCTGGCTTATTTCACTTAGCATAACGTCTTCAAGTTTCATCCATGTTGTAGCAGGTGAAGAATTTCCTTCTTTTTTAAGACTAAATAGTATTTTGTTTATCCATTCATCCATTGATGGACATTTGGGTTACTCCCATATTTTGACTACTGTAAATAATATTATTATGAACATGAGTGTACAAATATCTATTCAACTCCCTGCCTTCAATTCTTTTGGGTAGGTACTTAGAAGTGGAACTGCCAAATCAATGGTAACCCTGTTACAGTGGGAAGCTAGTGAGGTATGAGCAGGGTGGGAGAGGGCCTCAGCCCGTGCGACATACACACCAGGAGTGTTGGGCAACGTCGTTAACTGTTTCTGTAAAGTAATAATTGGTTACAGCTCATGCCAGGGAAAGGCAGTCTCCTAACAGATAGAAAACACTTGAAACTGATCAGCAACTTCCCCATAAGATCTCAGGAGTGAGAAGAAGTAATGCAAGATCCTGGAAGCCTGCCAACCTATAAACCCCAAGTCAAGAGGTCACGCTGCCTGCTTGGCCTTCTTCCGAGTGTACTTTCCTTCCTTTCTTTACTGCTTTAAAGCTTTTTAATAAACTTTCATTCTGGCTCTAAAACTTGCTTCAGTCTCTCCTTCTGCCTTATGCCCCTCAAATTCTTTCTTCTGCGGTGGCAAGAATTGAGGTTGCTGCAGACCCGTATGGATTAGCTACCAGTAACAATCCTATTTTCAGTTTTTTGAGGAAGATAACACTTTTCATAAAGGTATAATTTTCAGATTACAGCTACTGTGAAATAATGTACTGCCATTAGAATATTCATGTTTCCTCACCATTACTTTCCAGCAGCCTGCCAAGTTTGCAAATAAAAACTCTAGCAGATATTTTGTTACCATGGATATGAGGAGCACAGGACTTTATAGAGTAGAACCAGGGTCTGGGGACAATCTGCCACTCCATGAATACATGAACACTCATTAAGAAAACCTAATATGGTGATTGAGAAATTGCCTCTGCCTTCTCTATTAAAATGTACACTCGTTAGTCAAGTCTGTTTCGTTTCGGGACTATACAACGTTAACTGCTGATGGTTTTCCCATGTGCTCTCAGCAGGGTCAAGTGAGATGACAAAGAAGAAAACTCCTAAATCCCAGTGAGAGCCACTGATATTTAAATAAAATAGAAACCCAAGGCTGGGCACAGTAGCTTACATTTATGATCCAAACGTTTTGCAAGGCCAAGGCAGGAGGACAGCTTGAGGCCAGGAGTTCAAGACCACCGTGGGCAACTTAGTGAGACCTCATCTCTACAAAAAAAACAAAAAGGAAAGAAAAAAAAACCCCAACCAAATAAACGCCCCAAACCCCAACCTTTATTTCTAACAATTACATAGGTAATGAAGCTTCACTGTAGGATAATAAAAAGTATATAGATACATAAATTTAAGACAATTAAAATAATCTATAATCCCACCTTTTTGTTAAATTTAGATTATTTTCTAGGCATAAATATATTTAATGTGAATTTTAATTATAAAACAGAGCCATACTCTTTTGTTTTGTAACTTTCCCCTCAATTAATATATTGTGCACATATTTCCATGTCATATCTGTTAAAATAAAATATATTTAAAATTACAAACTATCCATTGATGTATATATTTATTCAATGTTGTGCTGTTAGACTCTTTTATTTGAAATTTTATCTTGCCAATATGGCAATGAATGTTTTCCTAGCTATATTTTTAAGTTCATCTTTATTTTTAATGATAAATTTAAAAAAATAATATGGCTGGAGGTTGAGGTGAGACGACTGCTTGAAACCATGAGTTTGGACCAGGCTGAGCAACATAGCAAGACTCCATCTATAATAATAATAATAATATGGCTTCATCAAATGGTATGCATAGATTCTTATTTCTTTCCAAAAGAGAAAACATTTACATATTTTTTAATGTTTACAAGTATATACATATATTATTATAAGTTCAAATAATACAAAAAGGAATAAAAAAGAAAGTTAAAATTGTTCCTGGTTCTCAAGATAATTGTTAATAATTTAATGAACATTCTTTTAGACTTTGAGTGCATATATACAAATGTGTGTATTTATTTTTTAACTTAGAGAGTGGACTTTTTCATGTCATTAAATATTATTTTACAGTATCATTTTTGATGGGTTCAAACTAGTCTGCATTTGTGTTACCCAAGTCAATCCCAGTTTCTGTAGCTTTGCCAAGGAAAGTTGGCCTACCCAGAACCCCTGCCAAAAGGGCAGGGCTCCCTTCCTCTCCTGCTCCCTCTCTGTCAGCCACCAGCTGATTGGAATGAGACTAGGTATAGGACACATGCACAATCTCTGGATTGTCAGGGTGCCCAGTGCAAAGTCTTTGTGCAGACTGGAAAGATCTAGACCTACAATGACTTCATTGTTAGATTTGAGCTGGGAAATAACCAGAAAGTTAAACAGTTCATAGTGGATTCACAGCTTAAAGATGCATGGGGAAATGGCAAGAGGTGCCTTGAAAGGTCATAATGTCACTGAAATGCCAGGGGTTCAGTCTAAGTCACCTTTCTCACAGTACAGAAAGCCAATCACTGAGACAACCAGTATTGCCAAGGAAGAAGAATTTTTATTTGGATCTTGTTAGCTGGAGAGAGGAGAGATCAGTCTCAAGTCCATCTCTTCCAACCAAATAAAATTGGGGATTGATACAGTGGTTATATAGCAGAGTATGAAGGTAGTTATGTAGGGGAAAACAGAAATCATGGAGGAGTAAGGAAACAATCATGATGGATGAGGTGTCTGGCATCTTCATTGTCTGGATGCAGTGATCTGATGAGTTTCAGTTTCTTACCTGAGAGGCAGTTTCCTGAGGAAGGAACTCAGATAAAACAATGTAAGTTTCAAGTTTTAAGGTCAAGGAGAGTCAATTTCTGTTTATTTAAAAAACAATAAACATCAGTTCTATGGGACAATTGGGCCAATATCAATAAAAAGGTCAGTCAACATTATGGGAACACAAGAAGTATGAGTAAGATAAGCCATGAGGTTGATACAAATATATACCATGAAGAGTAGTATTTTAGGGTATAGGCTTTGGAGTCAGATGAGCTTTTGAATATTGATACTTCCCCTTTAATGCTATGTGACTTGGATTAATTAATCTTCTGAGCCATAGTTTCTTTTTCTTTTTTCTTTTTTTTTTGAGACGGAGTCTCGCTCTGTCGCCCAAGCTGGAGTGCAGTGGCCAGATCTCAGCTCACTGCAAGCTCCGCCTCCCAGGTTCACGCCATTTTCCTGCTTCAACCTCCCGAGTAGCTGGGACTACAGGCGCCCGCCACCTCGCCCAGCTAGTTTTTTGTACTTTTTAGTAGAGACGGGGTTTCACCGTGTTAGCCAGGATGGTCTCGATCTCCTGACTCTGTGATCCGCCCGTCTTGGCCTCCCAAAGTGCTGGGATTACAGGCTTGAGCCACCGCGCCCGGCCCATAGTTTCATTATCAGTAATACATGGATAATTCTGTGTCTGTTACTGAGTTGTTGAAAGAATTTATTGAGATAGTATAGGCAAAATTTTTAGCACAGTCCCAGACACATAGAAGCACTAAACAAAAAAGTTATTATTATAGCTATTTCTTCCCAAATGTACCTTATGTTTGATCCTGTACTATCTTTTGAATCTCCTGGCATATATCAATTTATGAATATGTAATATGGGGGCCATAGGCTCTTGGCCCCCTAAAGGTTCACTGAAAATCACTAACATGAGGCAGATTGCTCAGAAGGAGAAAAGGCATACAAATTTATCTGCCATGTATACATGGGAGCCTTCAGAATGAAGACCAGCTACTCAATGTGGTACAGAAGCCTATAAACCATCTTGACGTTACAGAAAGAATGGGGGCTTGGATCCTGGTAAAACAGATTATAGAAGAGGGGGAAGGAATTCTATTAAGGGGCAGTGTAGGATTAACTTGTAAATAGTTCTGTTTGGAATTGAAATGATAAAAGGGTCTGCTCAGATGGGGTTCTATCTTGGTAAGAAAAAACAGTTGTTCTTGGTGGGGCTGGATCTTAGGCAGCTAAAGAAACTTCAGCTTCTTGGAGGGGTGCAGGGAAGGTCAGAGAGACCTTGACGCTTCTTCGGCTCAGGATGGCAAAACATCATATTCTTGGGTATTGGTTTTTGAGCCCCAACAGTAATTAATAATTGTATGTTGAGTTCCAGGAAGTTTTCTTGTATTTAAGTCTGGATTTTTTATTGACCAAACTTCTGAAATAGCTGAATCAATTTTCTAATCCACATTTTTTTTCTATCTTTAACGATAAAAGGAGATTCTACCTAGACAGCTTGTTTAATTTTGGGGATATAAAACTTAAGTTTTCTTTTTTTTAAGTGTCCTGAAGTCTTGAATGGTTGTAAGACTCACACAATAAAAAGGAGTATTAGCATTTAAATATCAGTTGGCAACTGAGTAGGCAGTACTCTCATAGAACTCGAGGTTTCTTACCTTTTTCTCTTAGAAAGTAAGTACTTTTCTTAGTAAGAATTTTCTCTTGCTGGAGTGGTACAAAGGGCGGTGGGTGGATTCAATTTCAGTCATGTCAACTTTCTTTCTATTTCCCTCCTCTCCCTACAGATAATTAAGGACTACGTGGTGTGTATAAATAGCTTCAGTGGAGAACATGCTCTTATCTTTGCCCCTCTCATCACCAAGCAGGGCCCCTAACTGATGTTGCAATTAGAGTACTGATTTAGCTCTGAGAGACACATTGCAAATGATCTGCTGAGGAGGATGGTATTTATATCAGTACTGACTGATGAAGACTTTGTCAACTGTACCTTTGGCAGATCATCTGATGGCATGCCCCTGGGTTAATCTACTTCTCATTATAAATGATGACCCATGATGATGTGTTTTCTGAACCAATCATCTTGTACAGAGTGCCACAGTGTGGAACAGCCCTATGTAAATTCTGATAATTAAGGAAATAATCCAAAGTATAGGGGTCAATGAAAAAACTGTAGAGGTCAAGACATTTGGTGAGTTACTCGGGCACAGTAATTTGATTTTGATTTGAAGAAATTCACACTTCTGTATTGCAGGTTTAATTGTCTATTTTGACATAGAGAAAGGAAATAAAAATACACTACTTCTGTTTCCCATAGAAAGACTGGGCAATTTGGTCTGTGGCCATACCACCCTGAACAGACCTGATCTCGTCTGATCTTGGAAGCTAAGCAGGGTTGGGCCTGGTTAGTACTTGAATGGGAGACCACATGCGAATACCCGGTGCTGTAGGTTTTGTAAAAAAAAAAAAAAAAAAAAAAAGAAAGATTGGGCAATTTGAAGTTGCCTTTTTTTCATTTCGTAGATGCTGTGAGTACTTCAAAACCACAGCATATTCTCAGGTCAAGTAAGTTATATGGAATCAGAAGTGCAAAGATTGTTTTGATTATTTGACTAAAGTTAAAAGCCAGTGATTTAGTACATCTATTAAAATAGACAAATATGCATATTATAATTGTGTATTATATTTATCACATAGCAATTATATTTTATAGGATATAATTATAATTTATATAATATTTAAAAATTTTCTCCTTTGTGAAAGTAGAAATGTAGTGGAAACAGTGATAGGGAGTTGAGCTAATTCTTATCCTCACTTTGTCCTGAATGGCTAGAAGGTTGATATTACAGTCCATTAGCATAAAGATTCATCTCTGGCCTCTTCTTTGATATGGAGTATTGATATTTGTAATCTTTTGGGAGAGATTTGCAAACATAGTGGCATGCTCCTCCTGATCTTTTTTTTTACTCCTAAACAGATTACCATTTCTAAGCCTTTCCTACCTAAAAATCTTTCTGTGGACCAAGTGTGCACAAGGAGTCCAGATAATATTGCAACATAGAAAATCATCACTCAGGCTGGGCATGGTGGCTTACTGGGCATGGTGGCTCACTCCTGTAATCACAGCACTTTGGGAGGCTGAGTCGGGTGGATTCCTTGAATATAGGAGTTTGAGATCAGCCTGGGCAACATGGGGAAATGTTGCCCATTTCTACAAAAAATACAAAAATTAGTCTGTGGTGGCATGTGCCTGTAGTCCCAGTGACTCAGGAGGCTGAGGCAGGAAGATAGCTTGAACCCAGGAGGCAGAGGTTACAGTGAGCCAAGATCACACCACCATTCTCTAGCCTGGGCAACAGAGTGAAATCCTGTCTCAACAATAACAACAACAACAAAAAACCAAGAAAAGAAAATCATTGCTCAGTACGTACTGAGCCATCCCTCTGGTGTGCACAAGGGCACTCCTCTTCCTCTCCTTCCCTCAGTGTCTGCTGGTCTTAGGATGCTACCTCTTCCTCTCCGCTTTGGCTCCAGTGCTCAGTCAACCAGATCAGTCCTGTTGAAACTGAAGATGAGGGACATACAAGAAATCCTTATTTTTGAGAAAAGGGTAGAATGAAAATGGTACCTTCTGGTCCTGTCTCAGAGTGAAGTAGCTACCAAACTAACTTCTTTCACTAGTTTTGAGAAGTGAAGCCAGCTGGACTTCCTGGCTTGAGGGGGGACTTGGAGAACTTTTCTGTCTAGCTAAAGGATTGTAAACACACCAATCAGCGCTCTGTGTCTAGCTAAAGGTTTGTAAACACACCAATCAGCACTCTGTAAAAACGTACCAATCAGCACTCTGTGTCTAGCTAAAGGTTTGTAAACAGACCAATCAGCACTCTGTAAAATGGACCAATCAGCGCTCTATAAAATGGACTAATTAGCAGGATGTGGGCAGGGCCAAATAAGGGAATAAAAGCTGGCCACCCGAGCCAGCAGCGGCAACCCACTCGGGTCCCCTTCCATACTGTGGAAGCTTTGTTCTTTCACTCTTCACAATAAATCTTGCTGTTGCTCACTCTTTGGGTCCACACTACCTTTATGAGCTGTAACACTCACTGAGAAGCTCTGCAGCTTCACTTCTGAAGTCAGCGAGACCACAAACTCACCAGGAGGACCAAACAACTCTGGATGTGCCACCTTTAAGAGCTGTAACACTCACTGCAAAGGTCTGCGGCTTCACTCCTGAAGTTGGAGAGACCGTGAACCCACCAGAAGGAAGAAGCTCCAGACACATCTGAACATCTGAAGGAACAAACTCTGGACACACCATCTTTAAGAACTGTAACACTCACCGCGAGGGTCTGCAGCTTCATTTTTGAAATAAGTGAGACCAAGAACCCACCAGAAGGAACCAATTCTGGACACAGTTTGGCCCATTCCTTAAGACTTTTGTGCTATGTTGTTTCTTTATTTTCTCTTATCATAGACCCACTGTGTTGTTCTAACTTGGATGAAGAGATTGGAAAACTTTGGATTACTGTACAATCAAGGCCTTTCCCATCTTTTATAAATATCTGGACCCCTCCTTCCCTTGTGACTAGTGGCTCTGGGCAAAACACAATCTGTATACTCATCTCAAAAATGTCAGATGTAGCCCCTGGGAGGATAAAAAAGAAAGCAGGAAATCAATATGTGCTGTAGGACAAAATAGATGAAGGACTCTCAAAGCTCAAAAACAAGAAAAACACAGACCAATTAAAAAATGGGCAAACAACTCAAAAAGAAACGTAAATATAAAAATGCCCAATAAGCATTTGAAAAGATATTCAGCATCATTAGGAAAATGCAAATTAAAACCACAAAGAGATACCACTAAAGCCAAAATAAAGTGGCTTAAAAATTTTTTTTAACCCAAGTGCTGGCCGAGCACAATGGCTCACGCCTGTAATCCCAGCACTTCAAGAGGCTGAGGCAGGCAGATCACATGAGGTCAGGAGTTTGAGACCAGCCTGGCCAGCATGGTGAAACTGTCTCAACTGAAAATACAAAAATTAGCCGGGCATGATGGCAGGTGCCTGTAATCCCAGCTACTTGGGAGACTGAGGTGGGAGAATCACTTGAACCCAGGAGGCAGAGGTTATAGTGCACTGAGATTGCATCATTGCACTTAGCCTGGGCAACAAAGTGAGACCCTGTCTCAAAAAAAAAAAAAAAAAAAAAAAATCCAAGTGCTCATGAAGATGCAGAGGAACTCTCTAATTTTTTTTTTTTTCTTTTTTCCTGAGATGGAGTCTCACTTTTATTGCCCAGGCTGGAGTGCAGTGGCCCGATTTTGGCTCACTGCAACCTCCACCTCCCAGGTTCAAGCAATTCTCCCACCTCAGCTTCCCGAGTAGCTGGGATTACAGGCACACGCCACCATACCCAGCTAAGTTTTACATTTTTCATAGAGACAGTGGTTCACCATGTTGACCAGGCTGGTCTTGAACTCCTGACCTCAAGTGATCTGCCCACCTTGGCCACCCAAAGTGCTGCGATGACAGATGTAAGCCACTGCACCCGGCCTCTCTCTTTTTAATTTAACTATGATAGAGATGGAGCCTGCTGGTCTTGAGCTCCTGGGCTCAAGTGATCCTCCTACCTTGGCCTCCCAAAGTGGTGGGATTATAAGCATGAGCTACTGTACCCAAACTGGAACTCTCTCTTTACCATTGCTTGTGGGAATGCAAAATGGTATGGACACTTTAGAAAAAGTTTGGCAGTTTCCTATAAAGTTAAAATATAGTTTTACCTTATGACCCAGTAATACCAATTTTAGATGTTTATCCCAGCAAATTGCAAATAGATAGTCACATGAAAACCTGTGTGCAAATATTTATAGAAGCTTTATTCATAAGCACCCTGTATTTGTCTGTTTTCACACTGCTGATAAAGATATACCTGAGACTGGGCAATTTATAAAAGAAAGAGGTTTAATCAACTTACAGTTCCACATGGCTGGGGAAGCCTCACAATCATAGCGGAAGGCAAAGAGGAGCAAATCACGTCTCACATGGATGGCAGCGGGCAAAGAGAGATAGAGCTTGTGTAGGGAAACTCACCTTTTTAAAACTATCGGATCTCGTGAGACTTATTCACTATCAGGAGAAAAGCATAGGAAAGACTTGCCCCCATGATTCAATTACCTCCCACTGGGTCCCTCCCACAACATGTGGGAATTCAAGATGAGATTTGGGATGGGGACAGAGCCAAACCATATCACATCCCAAACCCCAATGTCCCTCAACTGGTGAGTGGATAAACAGCCTGTAGTCCATCCAAACAATGGGACTCCACTGAGCAATAAAAAGAAGCTAGCTTCTGATACATGCAACAATTGGTTGAATCTCAAATGTGTTACGCTAACTGAAAGAATCCAGACTCAAATAGCTATATGCCACATGGTTTCATTTATATGATATTCTGGAAAAGGCAAAGCTGGAGGAATAGAAAACACATGGTAGTTTTCAGGGGTTGGAGGTGAGGGAAGGAGCTGACAAAGGGTTGTAAGGAATTTTTAGGGATAATCGAAATGCTCTATATCTTCATGGTTCTGCCTACATGATTGTACCTGTCAAAAATTATAGAACTATATACTACAAAGGCTAAAAACTTAATACATGTAAATTACATAGAATAGAAAACAAAATAAAAGTTGATAATGGCAAGTTGCTTCTTTGAGAAAACTGACAAAATAAGACACATCTCTGGTAATATTAGCCAAGGTTGCCAAAATGAAACAGGGAGAGAGGGTGGGACATATGGGACAAGGGGCCCATCCAAAGCTTCTTCTCTTCTGCTAGAACCCTAGGTTCAGGACTGTAGAGGGAAGGGGCAGTGAGTGAAGGCTGGAGAAATAAGACTTGTGAGGTGAGATTAAAACATCTAAGGTCAGTTTCCCTGCTAATGAGGAGGCAAAAGGGTGATTTAACAGCAAGCAGTCTTTGAGTTTTTATGCTTCCTTGACAGTTTGATTATGGTTCAATTTAGCAAGAATGACAGCTTAAATAATCTTTAGCATATTATAATGGAGTTGCGTCTATGGAATTATATGGCTTATCTGAAAGGTAAAGCACTTGTAGTGCCTTGTAAAATGAAAATGCAGCATGCGGAGGCTTGCATTGTGAATTTTATCTCCAGATCAACTGCAAGAACAAACCAGCAATCCCAAGAGGAACCATAGACCCTCTGAAAGAAGTGAACTGCTTCTGCAGCACCCGGGAGACACCCCAATTGTGGAAGTGGGAAAGGGAGACCCTCGTCTCCTGAACACACCCCCACTGGAGAAACTGAAGGTCTGTTTGCGGGGGAAGCTTCTGACTTTACCTGGACCTGAGTCAAGTTAGAGAGCTGAGCAAAATACAGGGGTAGAGGAAGTAGCAGAAAGGCCCTGAGAGCTTGCTGGGTCCCCAAACAGCCCATTCCTGCCTGACACCACAGGGATCCATCCAGAGGGTGGCCAGAGGAGCAGGGGTAAAACTCCACAGGCAGAAGGAATTCTCTAGCTGAACTTTGCAACAATTTAAACAGGGCAAGAAGCCTCCTGGCCAGATCTAAGGGGAGGGGGTGAATCAGGTGTTCAGACTTCATAGGTAAGGGAAAAACTAAAGCTTTTTTCTGTTGCAGCCGAGAGGCAAATAGCCTTGGGCAAGTTTTCAAGCCTGTCTCACCCTCCGCCTGGAAACAGACTTGGGCTGTCGTGGGAGGCACGGTGGGAGTGAGACTGGTACTTCGGTTTGCATGGGAGCTGGTGAGGCCTGTGACCACCGGCTTTCTCCTGCTTTCCTGACAACCTGCATGACTCAGAAGAGGCAGCCATAATCCTCCTAGGTACACAGCTCCAGTGACCTGGGAATCTCACCCCCATTCCCCACAGCAGCTGCAGCAAGGCCCGCCCAAGGAGAGTCTGGCCTCAGACACACCTAGCCCTGCCCCCACCTGATGGTCCTTCCCTATCCACCCTGGTAGTGGAAGACAAAGGGCATATAATATTGGCAGCTCAAGGGCCTCACCCACTGCTGGTCCCTCTCCATACTACTACAACTGATGCTTTCTGGAAAGTGCCACCTCCTGACAGGAGGCCAACCAGCACAAAAATAGAGCATTAAACCACAAAGCTAAGGACTGTCATGGAGTTCATTGCACTCTCCGTCACCTCCACTGGAACAGGCGCTGGTATCCACAGTTAAGTGACCCACAGATGGCTCACATCATAGGACTCTATGCAGAAAACCCCCAGTACCAGCCCAGAGCTGGGTAGACTCACTGGGTGGCTAGACCCAGCAGAGAGACAACAATCACTGCAGTTCAGCTCACAGGAAGCCACATCCATAGGAAAAGGGGGAGAGTACTACATCAAGGGAACATCCCGTGGGACAAAAGAATCTGAACAACAGCCTTCAGTCCTAGATCTTCCTTCTGACAGAGCCTACCCAAATGAGAAGGAACCAGAAAACCAACTCTAGTAATATGACAAAACAAGGATCTTCGACACTGCCCCAAAAATCATACTAGTTCACCAGCAATGGGTCCAACCAAGAAGAAATTCCTGATTTACCTAAAAAATAATTCAGGAGGTTAGTTATTAAGCTGATCAGGGAAGGACCGGAGAAAGACAAAGCCTGATGCAAGGAAATAAAAAAAAAAAAATTCAGGAAATGAAGGAAGAAATATTCATGGAAATAGATAGCTTAAAGAAAAAAACAATAAAAAATTCAGGAAACTTTGGACACACTTTTAGAAATGTGAAATGCTCTAGAATGTCTCAGCAACAGAATTGAACAAGTAGAAGAAAGAAACTCAGAGCTCAAAAACAAGGTCTTTGAATTAACCCAATCCGACAAAGAAAAAAGAATAAGAAAACATGGACAAAGCCTCCAAGAAGTCTGGGATTTTGTTAAATGACCAAAACTAAAAATGATCGGTGTTCCTGAGGAAGAAGAGAATTCTAAAGGCCTGGAAAACATGTTTGGGGGAATAATCAAGGAAAACTTCCTCGGCCTTGCTAGAGATCTAGACATGCAAATACAAGAAGCACAAAGAACACCTGGGAAATTCATCGCAAAAAGATCTTCGCCTAGGCACATTGTTATCAGCTTATTCAAAGTTAAGATAAAGGAAAGAATCTTAAGAGCTGTGAGACAGAAGCACCAGGTAACCTATAAAGGAAAATCTATCAGATTAACATCAGATCTCTGAGCAGAAACCCTCCAAGCCAGTAGGAGTTGGGGACCGATCTAGCAGAAGAAAGGAAACAACCAAGACCAGAGCAGAACGAAATGAAATAGAAACAAACAAAAACAAAAATAGAAAAGAAAAATGAAACAAAACCTGGTTCTTTGAAAAGATAAATAAATTGATAGATCATTAGCAAGATTAACCAATAAAAGAAGAGAGAAAATCCAAATAACCTCACTAATAAATGAAACAGGAGATATTACAACTGACACCACTGAAATACAAAAGATCATTCAAGGCTACTATGAATTAACCAGAAAACCTAGAAGAGATGGATAAGTTTCTGGAAAAATAATACAACCCTCTAAGCTTAAATCAGGAAGAATTAGTTACCCTGAACAGGCCAATAACAAGCAACAAGTCCAGGACAAGACAGATTCACAGCAGAATTCTACCAGACATTCAAAGAAGAATTGGTACCAATTCTTTTGACACTATTCCACAGATAGAGAAAGAAGGAACCCTCCCTAAGTCATTCTATGAAGCCAGCATCATCCTAATGCCAAAACCAGGAGAGGACATAACCAAAAAAGAAAACTACAGACCTATATCCTTGATGAACATAGATGCTAAAATCCTTATCAAAATACTAGCTAACCGAATCCAACAACGTATCAAAAAGATAATCCACCATGATCAAGTGGGTTTCATAACGGGGGTGCAGGGATGGTTTAACATACCCAAGTCAATAAATGTGATATACCACATAAACAGAATTAAAAACAAAAATCACATGATCATCTCAGTAGATGCAGAAAAAGCATTCAACAAAATCCAGCATTCGTTTATGACTAAAACTCTCAGCAACATCGGCATACAAGGGACATACCTTAATGCAATAAAAGCTGTCTATGACAAACCCACAGCCAACATAATACTGAATGGGGAAAAGTTGAAAGCATTCCCTCTGAAAACTGGAAAAAGACAAGGATGCCCACCCTCACCACTCCTCTTCGACATACTACTGGAAGTCCTAGCCAGAGCAATCAGAAAAGAGAAAGAAATAGAGGGCATCCAAATCAGTACAGAGGAAGTCAAACTGTCACTGCTGACGATATGATCGTTTACCTTGAAAATCCTTAGGACTTCTCTAGAAAGCTCCTAGAAGTGATAAAAGAATTCAGCAAAGTTTCCGGATACAAGATTAATGTACACAAACTGGTAGCTCTTCTATGCACCAACAGCAACCAAGCAGAGAATCAAATCCAGAACTCAACCTCTTTTACAATAGCTGCAAAAAATAAAATAAAATACTTAAGAATATACCTAACAAAGGAGTCAAAAGAACTCTACAAGGAAAACTGTAAAACACTCCTGAAAGAAACCATAGATGACACAAACAAATGGAAACACATCCCATGCTCGTGGGTGAATAGAATCAATATTGTGAAAATGACCATACTGTCAAAAGCAATCTACATACTGCCAAAAGCAATCAATGCGATCTCCATCAGAATACCACCATCATTGTTCACAGAATTAGAAAAAGCAATTATAAAATTCATATGGAACCAAAAAAGAGCATGCATAGCCAAAGCAAGACTAAGTAAAAAGAACAAATCTGGAGGCATCACACTTCCTGATTTCAAACTATACTCTAAGGCCATGGTCACCAAAATAGCGTGGTACTGGTATAAAAATAGACACATAGACCAATGGAACAGGATAGAGAACCCAGAAATAAACCCAAATACTTACAGTCAACCGATCTTTGACAAAACAAACAAAAATGTAACGCGGGGAAAGGACACCCTTTCCAACAAATGGTGCTGGGATAATTGGCTAGCCACATGTAGGAGAATAAAACTGGATCTCATATCTCACCTTATACAAAAATCAACTCAAGATGGACTAAGGACTTAGACCTAAGACCTGAAACTATAAAAATTCTAGACAATAACATTGGAAAATCCCTTTGAAAGATTGGTTTAGTGGGAGGCCGAGACGGGCGGATCACGAGGTCAGGAGATCGAGACCATCCTGGCTAACACGGTGAAACCCCATCTCTACTAAAAAATACAAAAAACTAGCCGGGCGAGGTGGCGGGCACCTATAGTCCCAGCTACTCCGGAGGCTGAGGCAGGAGAATGGCATGAACCCAGGAGGCAGAGCTTGCAGTGAGCTGAGATCCAGCCACTGCACTCCAGCCTGGGCCACAGAGCAAGACTCCGTCTCAAAGAAAAAAAAAAAAAAAAAAGATTGGTTTAGGCAAGGATTTCATGACCAAGACCCCAAAAGCAAATGCAATAAAAACAAAGATAAATAGCTGGGACCTAATTAAACTAAAGAGCTCTGCACAGCAAAAGGAACAGCCAGCAGAGTAAATGGACAACCCACAGAGGGGGAGAAAATCTTCACAATCTGTACTTCTGACAAAGGACTAATATCCAGAATCTACAATGAATTCAAACAAATCAGTAAGAAAAAACAAACAATCCTATCAAAATGGGCTAAGGGCATGAATAGACAATTCTCAAAAGAAGATATACAAATGGCCAAAAACATGAAAACATGGCCAACATCACTAATGATCAGGCAAATGCAAATCAAAACCACAGTGTGATACCACCTTACTGCTGCAAGAACGCCATAATCAAAAAATCAAAAAACAGTAGATGTTGGCATGGATGTGGTGAACAGGGAACACTTCTGCACTACTGGTGGGAATGTAAACTAGTACAGCCACTGTGGAAAACGGTGTGGAGATTCCTTAAAGAACTAAAACTAGAGCTACCATTTGATCCAGCAATCCCACTACTGGGTATCTACCCAGAGGAAAAGAAGTCATTATTCGAAAAACATGCTTGCACACGCATGTTTATAGCAGCACAATTTGCAACTGCAAAATTGTGGAACCAACCCAAATGCCCATCAATCAATGAGTGGATAAAGAAACTGTGATATATATATATATATATATATGAATACTATACAGCAATAAAAAGGAATGAATTAACAGCATTTGCAGTGACCTGGATGAGATTGGAGACTATTATTGGAGACCATTATTTTAAGCGATGTAACCCAGGAATGGAAAACCAAACGTCATATGTTCTTACTGATATGTGGGAGCTAAGTTATGAGGATACAAAGGCATAAGAATGATAAAATGGACTTTGGGGACTTGGAAGGAAGGGCTGGAGGGGGGCGAGGGATAAAAAACTACAAATATGGTACACTGTATACTGCGTGGGTGATGGGTGCACCAAAAATCTCACAAATCACCACTAAAGAACTTACTCATGTAACCAAATACCACCTGTACCCCAATAAATTATGGAAAAATAAAAAAAAAGGAGGAAAAACAGTAAAATGAAATGAAAATGTGTCTAGAGTATACTTAATAGCCATATAGTTTCAAGCCTCTTTGTCCTTATCTATAAAACAGGCGCAGTGCTATCTGCTTCATAATGTCATAGGGAGGCGTCAAGTCTGATTGCCTGTAAAAAGTGCCCAGCCTCTTTTATGTTTCCATCCACCTCTTATCTCAACTCATTCTCCTCTTTTTTTTTATTTTCTTTTACTGAGGGCTGCGAGCATCGACATTTTTAAGGCAATAATATTAAAAAAACAAACTATTTCTTATGTGGAAATGCCGGACACTGTTCTAAGTTCCCAAGTTTATTGACCCATTTAATTGTCACACCAATCCTATAAGGGAGGTATTATTATTTCCTCCATGTTACAGACTTAGACACCGAAGAACAAGCGAGCGTAAGTGAATTGCTAAGGACATTGCAACTGTTTCTTCTTATTGAAAATAAAATAATGTTTTTTGCGGGTTTCACTCTCTCTTTTTAGCACTTCTTTCCTCTTAGCAGCACACTTCCGTTTATGTTACCTTTTATACTTGCAAAGCACTTTCATATTTTATTTGCAACCATGGGGATTTTGATGTGAAGTAGTAGTAATGCATACATGTTGCTGAAGTTGAATGATGACCATTTCTAGAAAGTTCTAGGAACAGTTAAATGCTGCTATTCTGAGTTCAATATTATTTTTATTTTTATTTTTGAGACAGGGTCTCGCTCTGTCACCCATGCTGGAGTGCAGTGGCACGATCACAGCTCACGGCAACCTCCACCTCCTCCTCCCTTCAAATATGTCTTGAACACTGAGAATAAAAAAACAAACAAACAAAAAACCAAAACACACGCCCTGTTAGCTGTGTATCTTTAAGTGATGGAGGGTGCTTTGTCCCAGATGGATGCATTTCATTGACCACTATGCCATCACATGGCTACACTTGCTGCAAGTAAGGCTGAGAACTGCAGTCGGAGGGAGTACAGGAGGACAGGGCAAAAGGATGAGTGAACAATCAGGCAACTTTGGTATGTTCTCTGTGTTGGCCGTTCTTGTCTTGCTATAAAGGAATACCTGAGACTGGATAATTTATAAAGAAAAGAGGTTTAGTTTGTTCATGGTTCTGCAGGCTGCACAAGCATTGCACAAGCATTGCGCCAGCTTCTGCGCAGCTTCTGGGGAGGCCTCAGGGCGCTTTCAGTGGGAGCAGGCATGTCGCATGGTGAGAGCAGGAGTAAGAGAGAGGGAGGGAAGGTGCTACACACTTTTAAACAAACAGCTGTAATGCGAACTCACTCAGTATCACGAGGACTGCACCAAGATATAAGGGATCTGCGCCTGTGACCCAATTATCTCCCTGTGGGCCCTACCTCCAACATTGAGGATTACATTTCAATTTGAGATTTGGGCAGGAAAAACATCCAAATCATGTCAGTGTCCTTTGATTAAATACAAGTTTTTTTTTTTTTTTTTTTTTTTTTGAGACGGAGTCTCGCTCTGTCGCCCAGGCTGGAGTGCAGTGGCCGGATCTCAGCTCACTGCAAGCTCCTCCTGCCGGGTTTACGCCATTCTCCTGCCTCAGCCTCCCGAGTAGCTGGGACTACAGGCGCCCGCCACCTCACCCGGCTAGTTTTTTGTATTTTTTTTAGTAGAGACGGGGTTTCACCGTGTTAGCCAGGATGGTCTCGATCTCCTGACCTCGTGATCCGCCCGTCTCGGCCTCCCAAAGTGCTGGGATTACAGGCTAAATACAAGTTTTAAACTTAATGTAGTCATATGTGTCACTTCGGTTTTTTGTGTTTTTTTTGAGACAGGGTCTTACTCTATCACCCGGACTGGAGTGCAGTTGCACGATCATGGCTCACCGCAGTCTTGACCTCCCAGGCTCAAGTGATCCTCCTGTATCAGCCTTGAGAGTAGCTGGGACTATAGGTGTGTGCCAGCAAGCCTGGCTAATTTGTTTTTATTTTTATTTATTTGTATTTTTGAGACGGAGTTTTGCTCTTGTTGCCCAGGCTGGAGTGCCACGGCATCATCTCAACTCACTGCAATCTCCACCTCCCGGGTTCAAGTGATTCTCCTGCCTCAGCCTCCCAAGCTGGGACTACAGGCATACGCCACCATGCCTGGCTAATTTTGTATTTTTAGTAGAGAGAGGGTTTCAACATGTTGGTCAGGGTGGTCTCAAACTCCTGCCTCGGTCTCCCAAAGTGCTGGGATTACAGGCACAAGCCACCATGCCTGGCCATTTTTTTTTGTATTTTTTGTAGAGATGGAGTTTTGCCATGTTGCCAGGCTAGTCTCCAACTCCTGAGCTCAAGCAACCCACCAGTCTTGGCCTCCCAAAGTGCTGAAATGACCAGCATGAACCATCCTGCTCAGCTACAGATTTTTCTTTATATGTTGCACATTTGATGTCTTATTTGAAAAATCATTCTTTATCCTAAGGACATGAGGATGCTATGCTATATTCTATTCTTAAAGTTTTCAAGTTTTGACTTCCACATTTAAGTCTTTAATCTACCTGTCATCAACCTTGGTGTATCATGTGAAGCAGGGATTTTATTTTTTCTCTTCGTGTCTCATACTCTGGAATTTCATGATGCTGTGTTTTTGGTATAGGTTTTTCTTCTGTGCTAAGTTCTCTCAATCTGAAGATTTGTGTTCTTCAAACCTTGGAAAAAGTTCTTTATTTGATTATTTTATCCCCTTCATTTTCTCTTTCAGGAACCCCTATCAAATGTTTGAGATCTTGGCTCAATCCTTTACATATTTATCTTTTCTTTCACATTATCAGTTTATTATTATTATCACAGTTCACTGCAGACTTGACCTCCTGGGCTCAAGCGATCCCCTCACCTCAGTCTCCTGAGTAGCTGGGACTACAGGTGCACATCACCACTCCCAACTAATTTTTGAATTTTTTGTACAGACAGGATCTCACTATGTTAGCCCAGGCTGACCTCAAACTCCTGGGCTCAAGCTGTCCTCCTGCCTTGGCCTCCCAAAGGGCTGGGATTACAGGCGTGAGCCACTGTGCCTGGCCCAATCATTTGTTTTATATATCAGTTGATATATGTATTTACTTATAATCAAATTAATAATAATCATTATTACTTCATGCCACATATTCTCAGACCAACATTGCCAAAAGCCATTCAAATAAAATTGATAGTTTCTTCTTGGCTGATGGCGACAACAAGATTGCAAGCCAATAGCTGTTCTGATGGACATACTTCTTGCCTCTTTGGAAACTTCATAGCAGAGTCTGGACACACAACCAGTCTGTGTAATTCCAGTCCATTGTTTGTGTACTTATGAAACCTTCATCAGGTTTCGCCTCTATGCAGAGGGGAAGAGCATGTCTAGGGATGGGCAGCAGGAACTGAGCCCAGGAGGCTGCAAAGGTATGAAGTTGGGCTCAACTTCTGCCATCACTCCTTCTTTCCATACCTCATTGGACATTTTCCAGCCTCATCTGCCAGATGTCTCTAGTGTCAAGAGTGCTGTATTATAGCCCAGGGCATGGAATGGGGAAGAAAAATGGGCTAGGGGAGACAGGCTCTTGATGCCACTGACTGTTAAGGGAGGGGAACAGGGTTGACTAATATGTATATATATGTGTGTGTGTGTGTGTGTGTATGTGTGTGAGTGTGTGCTTTTTAATTTATCCTCTAACTGTTCTTTATTTTAATTTATTTTTAATTTATCTTTATTTTTAATTTATCCTCTAACTGTTCATTATTTTAACAAATTGAAAATAGTGAATTTTCAATTTGAGCAATTTTTTTTAATGTTCCCCCAACTCTCTTGTTCTCTATTTTTTTTTGTCCCCATATAATTTTGATGTTATTTTATAGGTGCAATATCTTCCCTAATCTTTCAGGGGCTTCAGGTTCTCTTCAGTTTCTTGTTTTCTTTGTTTCTGATGAGATACCTGCTTTTCTTGGTGTCTCTCTATTATCAAAGGTCTGGTCACCCTTAGCTCTTCATGCATAATGATGTGTGAGCTGCTGGAGAGTGGAGTGGGGATGCTTCAGACCTCGGTGGAGCTAACTTTCTGAGGGTAGTTGTTTTACGACGATTGGCAGCAGGGAGTTGGCTACAATACTTGGAAAATTCTCTTTTCCTTCTTTTTAAATTAAGGAGCTGAATGCTTTGTGAACTGAGAAATTTCTGAATGCTATCCTATGGAGGTCTGTATTAGTCCATTCTCATGCTGCTATAAAGAACTGCCCGAGACTGGGTAATTTACAAAGGAAGGAGGTTTAATTGACTCGCAGTTCCACATGGCTGGAAAGGCCTCAGGAAACTTAAAATCATGGCGGAAGGCAAAGGGGAAGCAAGGTACCTTCTTCACAAGGCATCAGGAAGAAGTGCCAAGTGAAATGGGAAGAGCCCCTTATAAAACCATCAGATCTGAGAACTCACTCACTAGCATGAGAACAGCATGGGGGAAACTGCTCTCACGATTCAATTACATCCACCTGGTCTTTCCCTTGACACGTGGGAATTATGGGGATTATAGGAATTATAATCCAAGATGAGATTTGGGTGGGGACACAAACCCTAACCATATCAAGGTGTTTTCTCTGGAGCCATTCAGTTTCTCCAAATAAGAAACCTTATAATTCCTGTCTGAGCCTGGCTACCAGGAAACTGTGTACAGGGATGTTTCGGTGCATTATATTCATTGATTAACTGTTCTAAATACAGACCTTTTTGGTCAATCCCACTTTGCTGTACTAATGATAAAAATGGCAAACTCTTTTTTTTTTTTTTTTTTTTTTGAGACGGAGTCTCGCTCTGTCGCCCAGGCTGGAGTGCAGTGGCCGGATCTCAGCTCACTGCAAGCTCCGCCTCCCGGGTTTACGCCATTCTCCTGCCTCAGCCTCCCGAGTAGCTGGGACTACAGGCGCCCGCCACCTCGCCCTGCTAGTTTTTTGTATTTTTTAGTAGAGACGGGGTTTCACCGTGTTAGCCAGGATGGTCTCGATCTCCTGACCTCGTGATCCGCCCGTCTTGGCCTCCCAAAGTGCTGGGATTACAGGCTTGAGCCACCGCGCCTGGCCTGCAAACTCTTAAATATTGCTTAATCTATGTCAGGCACTAATCCAACTGCTTTACACTGCTTACCTCATTTAATCCTTCCAACAACCCTGTGAGGTAGATGTTATTACCATCTTAGTTTTACAGAAGAGGAATCTGAGGCATAGGGAGATTAAGTAACTAGCCTGAGATCACCCAGCTTGTAAACTATAAAGCCAGGATTTTCACCCAGGCCCCTTAGCTGACTATAGGGCCTATGGAATGCTGCCTCCTTGATGGAAAAATCACATAGGGAAAAATCACATAGGCTGGGATTTGGGCCTTGTTATTTCTGAGGGTTCAACAAGATCGCAAGCCCCAAGAAGGCAGAGATTTTTTCTGTTTTGCTCACACTGTACATCCAAATCCTAGCACAGTTCAATACAATGGATTTTCATGAAATAAATGAATTTATAGTGCCTTTCTTACAGAAATGGCACTTGTTGCTTGTGGGGGTGGGCTACTGGAAGGAGGTGTGATGATCTTCTAATTTTCTTTTGGTTTTTAAATATAATCTTTTCTTTTGGGAAAGAGAGCAGAGCTGAGGTTGGAGCAGTGGTATGGAGCACATTTCTTTAGTAAAACTTCTTTGTCTCCTTCCATACTTGGCTTCCTCATTCTTTGTTCAAAGACTGTTACTGTTACTTGGGGAATGAGTTTATTTATTTTTTCTCAATATTGTGCACTATGAATCAACATTCCTGTCATTATCTGCTATCTGAAGTTCAGAGAAAACCCCCAACTCCCAGCATTCCCTATTAAAAACAAAACAAAATGAGGTTGATATTTGGATTGTTCTCTTTGAATAATACCCAACCTTTCATTTCCTTCAGAATGGCTCTTATTTGACAATGACTATTTTAAAGCATGAATTTCCTGAAATGGAATGACCTGAAGGCCATGGCAACACACATGCTTTACATACTTGAATTAAAAAAAAATCTGGCTCTTATTTCAAGGGTTTAATGCTGTTTTGACAATGCATTTCTATCTTCCACCGAAACGTTTTTGTAAAAACGGGTTCATGCATAATCAGGATCTAAAGTTTTATTGCCACAGTGTCACTAATATTTATTGTAGATTTTGCAGCAGAAAGAATTACCTTGTATTAGGATTGATTGTTTGCAGTTCCAGACTTCTCAATGGCTTACGATGAAAGAAAACACTTTTTAAAAGGATGGTGCTGATGAAAGTTTTTTTTTCTTTGTTAAATAAAGCAATTCACTAGAAGTAAAGTATAGCATGAAAAGGAAAGTGGACAGTTTATTAAAATAAATCAGCAGGTGTCAAGAATTGCTTGGTTATAAGTCACAGAAAACCATTCCATCTATGTTAAGCAAAACAGGAATTTTAATGGGAGATTATGGAAGCCTAGTGCTTACTACAAAAGATGACTGAAACCAGGAACTGGAAAGTCAGGGCCAGAGCCCGCCCACGCACCCTTCCTTCCTCATGCCCTTCCTTCCTTCCTTCCTTCCTTCCTTCCTTCCTTCCTTCCTTCCTTCCTTCCTTCCTTCCTTCCTTCTTCCCTCCCTCATTTCCACCCTCCCTCCCCTCTCCCTCCTCCCTCCCTCCCTCCCTCCTTTCTTCCTTCATTCCTTCCTTCCTTCTTTCCTCCTTCCTTCCCTCCTTCTTCCTTCCTTCCACAGATATCTATCAAGCACCTCCTATGAGCCAAGTACTGTAGATACAGTAAAGAACTAATCAGAGAGAACTCCTGTCAAAGAGCTTATATCCTCATAGAAGGAGATAGGTGATAAACTAGTAAAAGTCAAACAAAAATAAATTTCTTATAAATAGAGTGATCATAACATTTGTTTCCTACTTCTTTATCTGCAACAGGGTCTTGCTCTGTCACCAGGCTGGAGTGTATTGGTGAGATCTCAGCTCACTGCAGCCTCAAACTCCCTGGCTCAAGGGATCCTCCCACTCAGCCTCCCAAGTAGCTGAGACTACAGGCAAGTGCCACCACACCCAGCTAATTTTTGTATTTTTTGTACAGACGAGGTTTCACCACGTTGCCCAGGATGGTCTTGAGCTCCTGGGCTCAAGCGATCCTCCTACTCTGACCCTCCAAAGTGTTGGGACTACAGGCGTGAGCTACCGTGTCCAGCCTTGTTGCCTACTTTTGAGAGTGAATGAAGTGCTATTAATAGTCGTGCTTGACAATAAGAGTAAACCTGTCCAGGACACACTGGAAATGTCATGGGCAAAAGACTATGGCGAGAATTAGAGTAGAGTCATGTGGCGAGGACTGGATGGCTACTTGAGACAGGTGATAAGAGGTGTCCTTATGTAAGCTGAGACCTGAGTGACAAGAAGGAGCCAAGCATAGGAAGATGACAGGAATGAGCCTCCTAGGTAGAGAGAACAACTAGAACAAGGGCTCCCAGGGAAGAAGGAAGGTGGCTGCTGTGCACGGACAGGGAGAGCCTGGCTGGAAATGAGACCAGAGGCATAGGCAGCAGCCATGTGAAAGCAGTCTTAAGAAGGAGTTTGGCTTTGTTCAGAGCATGGTGGAAAACCATGGGAAGGTTTTCAGCAAAGAAATGACATGTTGTGCTCTACATTTTAAAAAGACTATTCTGGGTCAGGCGCAGTGGCTCATGTCTGTAATCCTAGCACTTTTGGAGGCTGAAGCAGGTAGGTAGCTTGAGGCCAGGAGTTCGAGACCAGACAGGGCAACATGGTGAAACCCTGTCTGTACAAAAAATACAAAAATTAGCTGGGTGTGGTGGCACATGCCTGTAGTCCCAGGTACTCAAGAGGCTGAGGTGGGAGGATTGCTTAAGCTCAGGAGGTCGAGGCTGGGGTGAGCCATGATTGTGCCACTGCATTCCAGCCTGGGCAATAGAATGAGACTCTGTCAAAAACAAACAAACAAACAAACGAACAAAACACTTTGTGTTTTTTTAATTGGAATTTTTATTGATTTTTCCTTAGATGTGGTTATTTTTAAAGTTCCTATCTTTAAGAGATGCAAACGTATGCAAAATCAGATCATTTATAGACCAAATGGTGTAATATCTGAGATTTACCTCAAAATCAGAGATAGAGATGAATGACATTGGCCATGATTGGATACTTGTTAAAGGTGGGTAGTGGGGGTTTTGAAATTTTTAAATAATAAGATGTTACCAAAAAAAAAAAAAAAAAAGGATCTCTGGTTGCAACTGTGTGGAGACTGTGTTTTAGAGGGACAAAGAGCAGGCAGACCAGTTCAGAAAAGCAGAATCTATCTGAGATATGGCAATGGGCAGGATTAGGTTGGTTGTAGTATAGACAGGAGAAGTGGATGGATTTGGGATACATTTTGTATCTGGAGCCAACAAGACATACTGATAGATGAGTGGGGCGAGGAGGCAAGAGGGGTCTATAATAACCCTTCACTTTTCAGCTTGGCAACTAGCTGGATTAAGATGTAACTGACCAAGATAGGGAAGGTAAAGGAAGAGCAAGTTGGGGAATAGAGGAAGAAAAGTTCTCTTTTGGCCATGTTCAGCTTCACATGCCTATTAGACATTCATGAGGAAATGTGAGGTTGGCAAGTCTGGCATCGTGCACAGAGAACTGGGGTATCAGACACCTCTCATGAGCTACTCCAGGTGCTATCAGGCTCATATGCCTCAGGGGCCTTGCAGATTTGTTCTGCCTCTGTGGCTGGCTCTGTGTTGCTCCCACTGGCCTTTTGTGGGTGTCACTTTCCATCTCAGGGATTTCTTATTGATGACAGAAACTTGCTCAATGCCTCTGTAGAAGCAACTGGGAAGTGAGGAGGAGTTAACACCCTATGGAGTAAACTTTTGACCATTGGGGAATGGGAGCTGGTGGATAAATTCCTCCCTCTTCCTCTCCTTGGACAGCCAGTGCTCAGATGCGGTTGTTCTTGTGGTCTGTTGGATGGAGGTCCTGGGACATGGAGTAACTGGCCATGCATGATCCTAAGAGAAAGCCAGCTCAGGGATGCAACATTGTGTTCACTTTCCTTCCTTTCCTGCCTCACTCTCCCTCCCCTCAATATTTGGAGAACAAGAGAAGATGGACACAGTAAAGGTGGTGGAGAAGGAGGCAGAAAAGGAGAAGGAAGGCCAAGAGAAGGGAGTGTCATGCAAATCTTGCATGGGAGACAATGCTTATCATTTTGCCAAATGCTGCAGGCCATCAAAGTGAGAAAAGACTAACGTGTGATCCTTAGATTAGGCAAACGTCAAAGCCATTAGTAACCTTGATGAGAACAGTCTTCATGGAGTCGTGAAAGTTGGTCATATGAATTGGGTCATTCTTGTCATACTCAACTAAACAGAGTCAAGGGGTCTGGGGAAAAGCACCCAGGATACCTCACATTGCTCTAGAAATGTTCCTTTCTGCAAGTCCAGCAGCTGAAACTGCTGGTTGTAACCTTGAAACCAGTTTTATCTATAGCTGCTGACATAACTTGCTGCAATTCTAGGACTAACTTTGCCCACCACCCTCGCCCACCAATTGGAGCTTGCCAGCTCCCCAAATCTTTGCTAATCACAATGAACTTTCTTTCAGGACCACACATAACGATCCTCTCTCGTTTTTATAAAACCCCAACCTTCTATTGTTCTTTGGACATACCAAAAACCACCCGGACTGTGTATACACCTCACATTGGAATCCTTTCTTGCCAAAGAAAACATTACTTGTAGAGATTCGTCTCTGTATTTTAATTTGGACTTCAGCAAGGTGATTGGGAAAGAAGCTTGGCTAAAGTGGACTGAAGAGAGAATAGAAAATTTTTTAAAATGTGGAGGTGGTAAATAGAGACAACTCTTTTCTTTGAAGAGGAGCAACTCTTTTCTTTGTGGGCTAGAAGAAAATGTGTGGAAAAGAGAGGTTGTTTGTGTATGTTTTTGTTTGTTTGCTTGTTTTAAGATGGAGTCTCTCTCCGTCACCCAGCCTGGAGTACAGTGGTGCGATCTTGGCTCACTGCCATCTCCCCCTCTTGGGTTCAAGTGATTCCCCTGCCTCAGCCTCCTGAGTAGCTGGGATTACAGGCTTGTGCCACCACACCCGGCTAATTTTTGTATTTTTAGTAGAGATGAGGTTTCACCGTGTTGGCCAGGCTGATCTCTAACTCCTGGCCTCAAGTGATCCACCCCCTCAGCCTCCCAAAGTGCTGGGATTACAGGCGTGAGCCACTGCACCCAGCTGGAGGTTGTTTGTTTGTAAAAGATGGGCAGTATTACTCTATGTTCATGGGAATAATCCACGAGGGGCATAATTATGACAGAGGAGTCCAGGAAAAGGCAATAACGAATACAATTCAGGACTCAAAGGAAGGGTAGGGCAGGCATGGGAGGGCTGGGGTTTGAAGAGAGGAGAATGTTCATTTTGGAAATGGGGAGACAAATGCACTAGAGATGTGTGGTAGATTCACTGGACGGTGTTGAGACTTGGGGCTGTGACGGGTCCACCCGGGTTTGTGTCTATCTCTCATCTCATCTCTTACTGAGGCTGCTTTATTCTGCTCACCCAAGACTGGCGTTTCCTCCTAGCTTTTCTACTGCTGTAAGTTCAAGAATCTTCAAGAGCGGGAATTCCTGAATTCTAGTCTCTAGGAGAGAATCTGGGAAAGATGCCCTAACAGGCCTCTACTGTTGGTGCTGTCAGCTTTGGCAGGGAAGTGGGGTCGGGAGTGGGGTGCAGTTGTGAAAGAATGGGGCACCGATAAGGCAGGTGCTTCCAAGAGGTGATTACGGGTGCGACCATAACCTTCCTCACCTTCTGCAGGCCCTGCTCATTAGAAGGTCCAGGAGAACAGACTGGATGCATTTGGCTAAGCTCATTTTCCCCCCTTGAGGACATCCTTGCTATAGCCATAGTGATCATAGTCAGACTGTGTTCTGATTTTTACTTTAGAACATTTCCTCTCTATAGCTGCAGGGAAACATCTTCTTTTATTAAGCTCAATCATTTTAAAGAGTTTGTGTAGGAGGAATAACAAATAGAGACAGTGTGTGCGTTTTCTTCCTGTGAGTGGTATGTTGGCTCCTGGTTCTTTCTGAATGCCGGAGGACCAACACCTTTCTGTGGGGAAGGAGTTTTGTGCAGTGATTTGCTCGTTGGAGCAGATGAGTCAATGGCCCATTAGGGCAGTGTGCTGGGCAGTCTGTTGGGGTTGTGCTCCTGGCAGCATGGGGGCAGAGGAGTTCAGAGCTTAGTGAGTCAGTGTTCTGGCCTTTACTAGCAAGCGTCTGGCTACTGTAGCATCCGGGGTTGCCTTGTTATTCCTATCTTTGTTAGGAACTCAGACTTCAAGTCAGATCTGGTTCAGATTCTCTTTCTGCCATCTACTATCAGAGTGGTCACAGGACATTACTGAAGCACACCTTCCTTCTGGGGTTCTTGGGAAGAGTAAATGAGATTGGGTGTGTAGAGCATTCAGTAAGGTGCCTGGCACAAACTAGACCTGGCACAAACAATAATGGTTAGCATTTGTAGAAGGACCTGTTGGCATAAAATGGGGTAATCAGATGTCCAGTGTAATGTATGCTCTAGAGAGAGAAGGAAAAGCCATTTAGGAAATGAGGTAAGACCAGGACTGGGGAATAGAGGAGTATCACACGGAACATGGAATTATGGAACTTTAGTTATGGAGAGAGATTTTGGTTCACATCTTAAATTAGTTGCATAGGTCCTTGGGGAAGTTACATTGTTAAGCCTCTCTTTCCCGCATAGGAAATGGGAATAATAATGTTTACCTCATGAGGTTTTTGTAAGGAACAGATTAATAAACCACTAAGCACAAGGCCTGACATATAGTAGATAATCATTAGAGAGAAGCTCTGATCTTTAATAATAGCAGATGGGCGTCACCACTCCCATAATAGAGGCAGTGTAACTGAGTGGGGAAGAGTGGCCTCCGCATTCCTGAAATTGCACCAAGTTAGTAATTATCCACTTTGCAAGAGCAGAGGTTGACCCCGCCCAAATCTCAGTCCTGATGATTCAACAAAGGTTGCTAGATTTGGCATAACAAAGGCCCCTTTCAAACATATACAAGTTATGAATAATCTTGGACACTAATCTTGGGCACTCCACTTTTTCATTTTGCTTGGGACATCTCACCCTGCTACGAAGAGCTGTATACTTACTAAATTGTCATTTTCAAAAATGACTTTTTTTTAAACCTCTTTGAATCTGATCACTCAGGCTTGGTAAAATCCTTGTCCTTGAGTTTATTCAAAGTTCATGGGAACAGCATCTCATTGTATCATTCTTGCCAGAATTGTTTAAGCAGAATTGAATCACAAGGAAACAATCAGATAAAACCAGATTAGGGCACATTCTGTAAGACAACTGCCCTAAACTCTTCAGAAAACTTGAAAGACAGAGCAAAACCAAAAAGGCAGGGCTGGAGGTAGGTAGAATTAGATTAAAAGAGACTAAATGTACATGATAACTAAATGCAATGCACGAACCTTGAATGAATACAGATAGGCACTCCCCTAAAAAACCCGACTGTAAAATACATTAGAGGACAACTGGGGAAATGTGATGATGGACTCTTTATTAGATAATGTTATTGAATCAATGGAAAGTTTCTTGGGTATGACAATGATATGATAACTATGTAGGAAAATATCTTTGGTTTTTTAGGACAAATAAGAGTAAGTATTTAAGGGTATAGCATCATGATTTCTGCAACTTACTTTCAAATGGTTCAATAACACACACACACGCATACACACTGGGTGTGTGGCATAGGCCTGCAGTCTTAGCTATTCAGGAGGCTGAGGATCATGGATCTTTTGAGCTCAGGAGTTTGGGACTGTGGTGAGCCATGCTTGGGGCTCTGAATTACCACTAGAATCCAGCCTGGGCAATATAGCAAGACCCTGTTTCTGTATTTATAAGCACACAAATACAGATATGTAAAGAGGTAGAAAATGTCCTTTGGGACATGACAAATGTTAACAACTGAGTAATCTTTGTGAAAGGTTTATGGATGTTCATTGAACTGTGCTTTCAACTTTTCTGTAGGCTTGAAAATTTTCAAAATAAAAAGTTGGGGTTGGGGAAAATCTTCATGGGAAAAAACTAGCTAACCAATCTGCATGTCATTGTCTTGCAAACATTCTGTTCAGTGAGGAGCCTTTGATGCAAACTCACAAACACACTGGGTGCTGTTCTCCTTTTGAGACGAATGGCTCCCACCACCTATAAAAGGTAGTGGGGTATTTAAACTCTTGGCCAGTTCTCACATTGGGGAATCCTCAGTTCTTTACAATCCTGCAGCTGAAAGGCTGGATTGAGAGGAAGCTGTGGAAGGAGGGGTTGCTCACAAAAGGAAACAGTAACATGAACATGCATTTGAGAGAGCAACCATTTAGAAAACTTTAAGGAAGTCAAAGTCCCTTGTGCCTGTTAAGCATTTGTGCATACTTAGTAAGAATCCTGTCTGCCTATGTGATGAAGTATCACAATTCTAGGGTAAAAAGCATCCTGAAATTTTCACCTGGAATTTCTGGGGAGAAATTTATTTTTAGACTTCATATTACATTAATTATATATCTCAGGGAGAAGGGATTTCTTTTCAAGAATGGATTTATTAAAGACAGATGGATCCAGGGGTCGTTCCACTTGGAGCGTAACTACCATGTTCTAAAGCAGTTTGAGTTCTTAATGACTTGACTCCTTCATATCCACTGGTGTCAAATTTAAAACCGACCACACGAAATGCTGGGGGCAAAAAGTAGTCCAGTAAACAAACTTATTAATAGAAATGAAATCCCACAGGGAACACAGACACACACAAGTCAGTGGGATATTAAATTCCTGTGATAAGTTAACACGGATTAAGCAAAACTTTTTATAGTGCAAGTTCTTAGTATCAAATTTTGAAGCACAGCAACATCTAATAATATAATTATTTATATTAACCATTTCTAATAGGTGGCAAATAATTCTAAAAAGATATGTTGAAAGAAAAACATTAATTCACTCAGTAAATAATTACTGGACACCTATTCTGTTCCCAATTTAGGAATAAACATACCTTCTTGAAGTCTTCTCTCCACTGGCAAGGTAAACTTACACAAATTATTACGTGATGAATTCCAATAGCAGTAAGTGACATAAAAGAGTAGTTTGTAGATCTGACCATCTGGGATGGTGTAGATTTTGTAAACTTTAGTAATTACAAAACATTGTCATCAAAGTTTGAAGTATCTTTTTAATATATTTCAAGGTTTTTCCGGATTTTTTTTTTGTTGTTGTACAATGGTTATGTGGAGATTTAAGTAAATTTCTGAGATCACTTCTTAAATACTGATGGTTGGAACTTTTATATTCTTTTTTAGGTCACCCAACTCAATACTCCCAGACAGGATGAACAACAAAATTGATACCTATCCATGTGATGGTGGGCAGGAAGGATGCATGGGACATTGCTCACCGTCCTCCTTCCATCAGCATGGTGGTAGATTATTGCTGGGGAACGATGATTATCTGGGCCAGTGGCGTGGAGGTAAAAGAATTTACCAAGACAATTGTAGATAAAGAAAGGCAGATTTATTAGAGAAAGTATGAAAATACATTGCAAGAAAGCAATAGGCAAATCAGCAGAAGAGAAGCTGACTGCCAGGAGACAAAGGCTTACTGGAGATTTTATAGGATGGCTTTGGGCTGCAGAGTGCTACGTGCAGTACTGCTAATGCCAAGGTTGTAGGGAGCTAATTTGCATTTTTTGTATTAGCCAAGGGTCTGGTGATAGCTGGGCACAGGAAGATTATGAGTTATTTGCACAGGAGGGCTGTATGTCCTGGACCTTGAAGAAAGGCAGACTTAGAGTTTATTTGCCTTTTTTTTTGTTGCTTTTCCCTGCTCCCACCAGCCTGTCTTTTTCTTTAATTGAGACTCCACAGTAATCAGTGATTCCAGGTACCAACAGTAGAGTTAGATTCTTGAGTTAAGGTCCAGGCTCTGCCACTTGGTATTTGTGTGACCTTGGGCAAGTTCCTTGACTTTTTTCTAAGCCTAATTTCCTTGACTATAAGTAGGGTTAGTAACAGGATAGCCCTCTGATATGCTTTGGCTGTGTCCCTACCCAAATCTCATCTGGTAGCTCCCATAATTCCCATGTGTTGTGAGAGGGATGCGGTGGGAGATGGTTGAATCATGGGGGTGATCTTTCTGGTGCCATTCTCCCGATAGTGAATGGGTCTCACGAGAGCTGATGGTTTTTAAAACAGGAGTTTCTCTGCACAAGCTCTCTTCTCTAGTGTGCCACCATGTGAGATGTGGCTTTCATTTTCCACCATGACTGTGAGGCCTCCTCAGCCACATGGAACTGTAAATCCAATAAATCTCTTTCTTTTGTAAACTGCCCAGTCTTGGCTATGTCTTTATCGGCAGCATGAAAACAGACTAATACACCTTCCAACATTAAAAGAAAATTCTAAATAAAATGATGTGGGCAAAGCATTTGATGCAAAGTAAGTCCTCCATAGATGTTAACTATGTTATGGTTACACTAATTATCACTGTTAAGTTGTCTGATCATTCGTAACCTTTCCTATTCTGGACAGGCTCCTTGGCTTTTTATTCTTATTTCCCAAGCTGAATGCAGGCAGATGTCTGATTTCACACCAAATATATTCATCTTCTAGCCTTGTATGTGTGGTGATCAGGTTGGGTATTTATTCTCCCAGAGGTCAGAAAACATAAAATTCTACCTGCAGTATGAAAACCCAAATTTGGTATGGGAAATGAAGCTTAAATTTATCAGAGATTAATAGATGAAAGTGTAAATTGTTTAAAAGGGAAATGTTAGAAGTTGAGAACTGTCTTTCCCTGGAGTGAACATCTGCTTAGTAGATTGATGTGCTTGTGAAACCACCTAAGTATCAGCTACTTCCTTTTTAGAGATAGGATCTTGCTCCACGTGTGCCACCATGCCTGGCTAATTTTTATTTCAGAGATGAGCGTCTCACTATGTTGACTGGACTAGTCTCATACTCCTGACCTCGAGTCATCCTTCTGCCTCAGCCACCCAAGTAGCTGGGATTACAGGTCTAAGCCACTGCACCCAGGCTAGTACTAGTACTAGGTTTACTGGGAATTTTTCTAGTGATTCTGGAAAACCTACATCTTTGTGCTTTTATTTTTTCGGTGTGACAGAGACAGTTACTTGCCCCAATATTTATTTATTTTTTATTTTTTTAAGACAATGCTGATTTTTCAACTGGATCTACAGCTACTCAGAGTAAAGACTACATTTCCCAGGCTCCCTTGCAGCTAGATGTGGTCATGTGACTAAGTTCTGGCCCAAGAGCTATGAAGAGAAAAGATATAGCCTTCTTGAAAGGGAAGATATGCTCTCCTTCCTTTCCTTATTCTATCAGCTGGGATTCAGATGCTGTGGTGAGCTACATGGACCATGCAGATGGGGATAACACTCTAAGAAAGGTGGAAGGAACTTGGGGTTGTGATGCTACAGAGCATCCATGTTATATGAGAGAAAAATAAACTTCTATTTTGTTTAAGTTATGGTCACTCAGTCTCCTTTACTGCAATGGTATTTATATCCTAAATAATACAGGCAGGAATGAGGTTGGCTCTGCTGCCCAAATCTTCTTCCTTGTGGTTGAGTCCTGGAAAAATGCTGACTTATTTGTGTATGTGTGTGTGTATGTGTGTGTTGTTTTTCTCTGTGTGTAGGAATTCATTCATTTATTATATCCAGTATTTATATTGAGTGCCAGGCACCTTATCTGCCACACACACGTCTATGTGTGTCTGCATGTCAATTTTAATTCCTGCTTTTAATGAACATACTGTCTAGAATCTGAAAATCTAGAGTATAAGAAGCACTGTATGGCCAAGTGAACAAGATAATGGATACCAGAAAATGTTAGAAAATGTCATGTCCACCATTTTTCTTCTTAATCTATGAGTAACCCATGAAAGTAAAAAGATGGTCTCCAGAAAGACAAAAGATGTAAATTGACTTCATTCCATTTTCTCCAGTGTATACAGAATGCCCTCCAACCAGGCTGGCATGGCAGGGTTCAAGGACCTCCTTTGGTTCTGTGTCAGGTTGCCCTCTCTGTTGTCTTCGGCTCTGTGAAGGCGTCCCCACCCCCTCCCATGTGATGTCCATGCTCCAGAGACCTCTGTTGTTTTGTAAGCCTGGTTTCCCCTCAACCCTCTGTGAGGCAGGCAGCCAGTATCACTGCCCTAGTTTCATGGACAGAGCAACTGAGTCATTTTTCTATTGTTACTGGACAAAGGTACTGAGTAATCATTCTAAAGTCCTAGAATCAGATCCTAATTCTTGTTCCTGGCATCATTCATGGACCTGAAGTGCACCAAAGGTTCAAGAGGATACTGGCCACTGACCAGCTCAGAGAAGAACGCATTTGCATGTGACTGAGTCAAAAATAAGGATTAACTCTGTCTTGACACTTGCAGGCTTGAAAAAGAAAGCGGGGGAAAATGTGCATGAGTAACATCATCATCTCATCATACCGGGATTCTCAACCTCTCAAAACGTTTTGAGAATTCCCTGGTACATGATTTCCTTAGTACTAAATTTTTAAATTAAAAAAATATCTTATTTGCCATTGAAGCAATCAATTTTCTTCATCTTACAACAGAATCATTTATGTGAATTTGGATCCGAGAGGAAACTAAATTTATTTCCCTTCTTTTTGCAAGAGAATCTTTGAAGTATCTAGCAGAGAGAAAAAAAAAAATGAGCTTGCTCATGTAATAAAATTAGAAGCACAAACCATTCCAAACACAAGCTGTTCATATTTAGTAGGATGATGCTTTTTATGTAGCATTTTCTGAATAGCTTCGAATTTCCTAAATTTTTTCCTTTCCTTGTGTTTTTCTTTGTCTCACATGTCACCCTATTTATTCATTCCCTCACCGACCTTCCCAGCTAAGGAGGAGAGAGGCACAAGGTGTATCTGCAGAAGTAACCATGGATTTAAAAGTAGCTACAGCATCAATTTAAAGGCAAGTTACAGTTTTTGTACATTAAACTTGGTGACTTTATCCTTTGCTTCATAGCTGTGGGAGAAGGGAAAGTTTTGGAAAGCAGAAATAGGAGTTCTTACTGGGAATCCAGAAACTCTTAAGATTATCTTTCTTAACGAGCTACCGAAATGACCCCTGAAAGCATAGTCTTAGTTGCCTGCCTGCCTGCCTGCCTTCCTTCTTCCTTCCTTCTTCCGGATAAGTAAGGAAGGCCTTCCTTCCTTTCCTTCCTTCCTTCCTTCCTTCCTCCTCCCCCTCCCTCCCTCCCTCCCTTCCTTCCTTCCTTCCTTCCTTCCTTCCCTCCCTCCCGCTTTCTTTCTTTTTCTTTCTCTCTCTCTTTCTCTTTTTCTTTCTTTCTTTCTTTCTTTCTTTCTTTCTTTCTTTCTCTTTCTTTCTTTCTTTCTTCTTCTTTCTTTCTTTTTTCCTTTCTTTCTCTTTTTTCTTCTTCCTTCCTTCTTCTCTTTCTTTCTTTTTTCTTTCTTTCTCTCTCTTCTTTCTTTTCTTTCCTTCTCTTTTTTTCTTCTTCTTTCTTTCTTTCTTTTCTTTCTTCTTTCTTTCTTTCTTTCTTCTTTCTTCTTCTTTCTTTCTTTCTCTTCTTCTTTCTTCTTTCTTTCTCCTTCCTTCCTTCTCCTTCCTTCCTTCCTTCTTCCTTCCTTCCTTCCTTCCTTCTCTCCCTCCCCTCCCTCCCTCCCGTCCTTCCTTCCTTCCTTCTCCTTCCTCCTTCCTTCCTTCCTTCCTTCCTTCCTTCCTTCCTTCCTTCCTTCCTTCCTTCCTTTCATCACCTGCACCAGCCCTTCAGTTCCTACCTGGGGCCCTCTGAATCAAGATCCTCAAAGATGGGTCCTAGCAATCTGCATTTTGAAAAGCTTCCCAGGCTGGGCACAGTGGCTCACGCCTGTAATCCCAGCACTTTGGGAGGCCGAGGCGGGCGGAGCATGAGGTCAGGAGATCGAGACCATCCTGGCTAACATGGTGAAACCCTGTCTCTACTGAAAAGTACAAAAAAATTAGCCGGGCATGGTGGCGGGTGCCTGTAGCCCCAGCTACTTGGGAGGCTGAGGCAGGAGAATGGTGTGAACCCAGGAGGCAGAGCTTGCAGTGAGCCAAGATCGTGCACTGCACTCCAGCCTGGGTGACAGAGCACGACTCTGTCTCAAAAAAAAAAAAAAAAAAAAAAAATCCCAGAATGTTCTCATATCTACTAAAAGCTCGAGAGTTTCTGCTCTGAAGGGGCTTCGTGGATGGGTCTTCAGGGACTCTGTGAAGTCCCTCAATGTGTTTATAAAGTGTATGTGTGTATATATATATATATGTGCATTTTTCTGAAGTAAATTCTCAAAGGAGTCTAAGACCCCAGAAAAGGTTAAGGCCCAGTGCATAATGGCCAATAAATGGAGAGAAAAACTGTCCAAATCTCACATATTGATGAAAAGAAGAATGCAAATTAAAACAAGATTATTACTTTGCACTCACAAACTTTTGAAAAAATCAGTGGTGGTTGGCAAAGATAGAAAAATAAGAATTCTCATACACTGCTGAGGGTATAGACATTTTGGGGAACAATTCGACAATAGCTAGCAAAACCTAAAATACATTCTCCTTACAGCCCAGCAAGTCCACTTTTAAGCAAATACCAACTCTTGAACATATGAACTTGGCATGTTTAAGGATAGTCTTTGCAATACTGCTTATAATTAATTGGGAAAAATTGGAAACAACCTAAATATGTACCTTAGGGGCAGAAGGGAGGTGACCCCTTTCCTCCCTGTCACAAGGGTCATGGCTGACACCCCTATAACAAAGACAAGCTAACAGGAGAAAAGCATAACACATTTATTTGATCACAGTTTTATGAGACATGAGAGCCTTCAGAATGGAGACCAAAGATTCAGGAAAAATTGATCCCTTTTTTTATGCTTAGGTTCAATGAAGAATGGACAGCCATGTAGAACTACGACTGGGGGAAACAGGGATAATCTAATGGAAATAGACTGAGTCGGGAAACCTACCAAGCCCTGTCAGCTCAGCTTCTTCTTGGCCTCTCTGTGCAGCATTTCTTTCTCCCAGGTATGGAATAGGAACCCTCTGGGATGAGGGTCTTAATTTCTTTATGGCCAGCTCTTACTCAGAAAAGCAGGGGAAGATTACAGTAATATTTTTAGATTTTATGACTGGCTTTGGGTAAAAGCTGTTTTGGTTTCTATGACCTGCCTTGGGGAAGAGGAATTACAGTTTTCTATGGCTTACCTTAGGGAAGAATGAGGGGCAAGAGACAGCAGGGCAGGAGAAGGTCAGAGAGAGACTTTGCTTCAGAGGCCTTCACTCTGGGGTGTCTTTTTCTAAGTCCCAACACATCAAGAGAGGAATGGGATAAATAAAATGTCATATGATCAATGTTAGCTTATTATAATTACAAGGAATGATGTAAATCCATTTATTAATAATATTGAAAATAATAGGCTGGGTGTGGTGGCTCACACCTGTAATCCCAGCACTTTGGGAGGCTAAAGCAAGCAGATTGCTTGAGCCCAGGAGTTTGAGACCAGCCTGTGCAACATGGTGATATCCCATCTCTACAAAAAATACAAAAATTCGCTGGACATGGGGTGCAGGCCTGTAGTTAGTCCCAGTTACTCAGGAGGCTGAGGCTGGAAGATCACTTGATCTCAGGAGGTTGAGGCTGTAGTAAGCTGTGATCGTGCCACTACACTCAGCCTGGATGACAGAATGACATGCTGCCTCAAAATAATATAATACAATTAATACAATATAATATAAAAACAATAATACTGAAAATAATAGTAGCTAATACTTACATGGTGCTTACTGGCACTGTTCTAAAAGCTTTTCATATATTAACAAAACTGAATCTTAAAACATAATTGTGAGTGAAAAAAACAGAATAAAATGATACAACACTATTATTATTTTTATGTTTAAAAGCGCAAAGTAATACTTACATAGGTTATTGAGATATATATAGAGAGAGTAAAGGTAGAAAACATGGATTTCACAAATATACACAAAATTCTAAGGGTAGTCTAGGGCGGTACTAACACGGATTTATAAGAATGGGGACATTTCAGTCTCCTTCAGCTGTATCAGATATATGTCATTTGCGAAAGATCTATAATTAACAAACACTTACATGATACTCACAAAACCAGTTGGCAAGGTAAGATGTTATAAAATGTGAGTGCTCAGTGGCAGGGCAGGGCAAGACAGACAGAAGGGAACAGAAGAGGAGGCTGTGCAGCTGAAGGGCTGTTAAGGCAGAAATATTTTGTGGAGCATAAGCAAGACTTAAACACAGATGGAGGGACTGCAGGAATTGTACTGCCTGGGAGGTGCTAGAGATACGACCCCTAGAGGAAGAATGTCATCTTGGGGGCTCCACAAATGGAAAGTCAAAGGTGGACCCACACAAGGAAGTGGAAAGACATTGGCATTTTCTATCAGGGCATCTGGAAGTCTCTTTTGGTTAAAGAATATATGGTAAGTTATTTAATTATAAATAACAGAGGAAGTGACCAGCTGAATTGCACTTCTGACAAGCAACAGGAATTACATAGTGAAGTGCAAGTTACCAAACCTTTGAGAGAAGGCCATGATGTCTTCGAAGCATTCACAATATCCAGGGAATTAAGGGCTCAGTGTTGTTAGGTGTGCGCCTTAATTGTCAGGGTGGGAAAACTGAAAAGACTCAAAATATGCAATTTTGATTTAACCAAAGCAAATGTCTTCTCCTTCTCTCCAAAAAAGAAAGAAAGGGTTGGAGGAAAAATAATTATGGCTACTCCAGGAATTCTCCCTGCAATCAGATGTCAAATTTTGAGCTCTCTCTCTCTCTCCTGCTTCTCTGTCCTCTTTGCCTACAGGATTAGTTGTGACTTACAAGGATCTCCACATTTGGTCCTAGCACCCTTCCAGTCCACCCAACACCCCACCCATATGGACTCTTCATCCTTCATTTCAGTGATGCCAACCTTTGCACATCCTGTTTCCTTTGCTTGGAATGACTTCTTTCTGACCCTGCTTTGCTTGGGAAAGCTCAATCTTCCTTTAAGAACCAGCTCAAAGGTCTTCTGTTAAGCTTTTCCTGAAAGAGGGGCAGCATAGCCATTTACACAGTTATTCACCATACAAACATGATTGAAGGCTACCAATGCCCTCCAGCCAAAGACCACCAGGAACACACTGATAATCAAACAAGCTGGGCTTACTACCCATTGATCAAGGGAGAACATACTTGAAGGACACTACCTTAGCAACTGTGTTAGAAAGAAACTACTAGAAGATTTGGATTTTGGTTGGGTGATTTGTGGAGGGCTTAAGAAATTAAGGATTTGCTCTAGGTCGGATACCATCAGAAATCCAGGCAATTGTACGACTGAGTGCATTACAGAGGGCAGAGTGACCTCGTTTTTGTGCATGGACAAAATTATATAGTGACCTTGTTTTGTTTCATTTTATCATAGTTCAGAATAAGCTTGTCTGAGGTTGGTGTTCTGTGAGATTGTCTATGTCCAATAGGGGAACAACGGCCTGGCTGTGAGTGTTAGATCAGCTTGTAATAATATTGAGGTCTACCGGTGATTATTTCTGGATGTCAGGGCCTGCTTTTTTCTTTCTCTATGCCTATAATGCGTCAGCCATTGGACTGTGATATTGTTCGTATGTCTTTTACATCACCTAGCATGCCTTATGATGTAGCAGACAGTGCAGTTATGTCTCAAGATACATCCCAACCCTCTCCCACCATGGGGTAGCCATGGGATGTGGGTGGGACTGATTCCACTCCCAGCTCCAAGATGGGCCCTGATTTGTCTAGAACATCTGGTGACTTGTTTAGAGATAGGCATTGAATATTCAGTTTTATGGAAACAGACACTGAGATTGCATGCAGGAGGTTTAGTGGGGAGGGCACATAGGAACGATGTAGGCAAAAGAGGGAAGGATGATGACACAGAGGGAGAAATTGACCCAGTATATGATTTCAACAGAGGTTTTATCTGATTCCCCTTTGGAAGCACTGGAGCCAGGATGACCCTTGAGACATGCCTAATTGAGGTGACCTCAGGCTTTTATACCCACTCATTGATCAGCCATTAGAGGCAGTGTCCTCTCAAGGGGGACAATATCCTCGAGTTTGGCAGCTCCTTTTCATCAGAGCAATGCTTTGAGAGAAACTCAGCTGTGAACCATCAGCAATCAATACTTCCAGAGTGGGAAAATGAGGGTCTCAGATCTGAAGGGAACATCTGGTTGACATAGGCACTAAAATGAGCAAACATGAACATTATTTTCTTGTCTTGCTGATAATTCCACCTTCTAAAGGATAGGTTTTTGATGCTAATTCTGCCTGTCTTAGTCCATTCAGGTAGCTATACTCAAATACCTTAGGCTGGGTAATTCATAAACAATAGAAATGTATTGCTCACAGTTCTGGAGACTGGGAAGTCCAAAATCAAGTCACCTAGTAAGGGCCTATTCCTCATATGGCACCTTCTTGCTATGACCTCACATGGTGGAAGGGGCAAGGGCACTCCCTTCAACTTCTTTTATGAGGGCAGTAATCTCATTCATGAGGGTGGAGCCCTCATGACTTAATCGCTTCCTCAAAAACCCCCACCTCTTCATACCATCACATTGAGTATTAGGTTCCAACATATGAATTTTGAAGGGACAACAGCATTCAGACCATAGCTTTGTCCAACAAGGAGTACTTGGTTGGTGAAATAAAGAGCCTTAAGAGAAGGTAGCTATTACTTATTTTAATATGCCACCCAAGGCTAAGGCAGCTGAGTGATATTCTTTGGATACAGCGATTCTTTCAGAAGAGCTCAGGAATTTTTTTTGGTGATTAGTAGAAGACACGTTTGCTAGACACTAGAAGGAAAGTATACAGTCCCAGCTGCTGGTTGCATCATCAGGACAAAGCCAGCATACAGAGGACGGAAAAACTGAGAGAACTGTGAAGAAATGAGAATGGTCATAGCATGCTGGAGCTCGCCTGCATCAGGCGAGGGGTGACTGTGCACATCTCTTCCCAATTCTATCTTCAGTGACTTCACGTTGGTAGCTTGAAATAGGTCATGGTGGGAGTATTTACACCATGGAAATAGACAAACTCATGGCTCTTTTTTCTCTGGAAAGTCAGTTAGTTGTGACATACTTCCTAGCACACTACCGACGAAGCCCTAATCAAACAATGCCTGAAGCCTGTCTACTTCTGGACTTTTCAGGTACGTGAGTCAATAAATTCTCCTTATTGTGGAAATTACTTTGAATTCTAACTGCTGCATATTATAATTTATCTGTTTGCATATCTGTTTTCTCCAATAAGCTATAAGCTTCCTGAAAGTCAGAGAACATATTTATCTTTGAATTTCTGGTGTCAGTAAACATAGCCAGTACCAACATATATTGAATAAATGAAGCATAAGGGTCTTTGAACTAAAAAGAGCAAACATTAATAAGATGGAAATGGATAGTCAAGATGGGTGAAAGTATAGATGTTTAAACCAGTCCAATTCTTCTGGCATGAATGAGAAAAAGGAAGCAGCTCTCTCTCTCTCTCTCTCTCACACACACACACACACACATATACACACGCACCCTATCTCTTTCTGAAGACACAGTGCACGGTGAATGCGGACTTCAGTGTCAAACAGCCTTGACTTCCATTCTTGGCACAGCTACTTATTGGCTATAGTCCTAGACAAGTTCCCTAACATCCTGAAGCTTCAGTTTCCTAATCTGTAAAGTAGGCAAAATGATGCCTTCCTCAGAATGAAAGAGAAAGATGAGTAGAAAGCATTTAACCCAGGACCTGATACAGAGCAGAGACCGCAGCCATTTTTTGCTGTTGTTCTTGTAGCAGATGTTGCTTTGTCATTACAATTACTGTTGTTGCACCTCCCTTCCTTTCATTGCCTTTGTTCTGGTTCATAAATTTATTTTATCTAAACTCTCACTGAAATCTAGCTTTTTACTACTATTAAGAATGTAGGGAAGAAACTGCAGTGGTATTAGCAGTGCCTATGACTCTTGCCACAGAAATTACAGATCTTTTCATATCACCTGGTAGTTGTTGTAGACAATGGAAACACAGTTTCTCCCATCACTCTTTGAAATAATGGGGTTGTTATTTGACCCTTCACCAGATCCTATTATTTAAAGCACTGATAAAGGAGTAAAAATTTTACTATATTTGTAATAGTTAAAATATTTGATATTGTAACTGATTTCCTTTGTAGCTTTATGTATTTCATTTTATGCCTAATAACATTATTCTGAGAAGGGAATCTGTGGCTTTACCAGCCTACCAAAGGGAGCCTGGCACATAAAAGATTAAGAGCCCCTGCCCTGGGACCATGTTGCTTCAGGCTGGCTGGTCAGCTCAGTTAGTTCAAGAGCAAGGAAGGTCATAGGAGCCCACTTTTAGGGTCAGTTCACCTAACTTTATTCTGTTCCTCAGCCACAGAGGCTGGCCGGTATGTGTCCAAGACCTAGAAGAGGCTGTGTAAGACCAACCTCTATAAGCCCATCTGTTTGGCAGGAAACAGTATGCCCCGTGGATGGTGGATTAGTCTTGGTGCTGCATTATGGGAGGGGTGGGGTCATTTGGATATAGAACTTGATGGCTTCAAAACACAATAAATGTAGATATTAGTCACTTGTAACTGGTGGAGAAGCCTGTAATCTCTCAGTAGTTCCTCATTCTGACAGCCTCTCTCTCTCAGTCTGGGCCTCTTGGTCTATGTCTAGTAAGGCTTCCACTTCCTGTTCCTTTCTCTCTCTATCCCCACCCATCTTGCTCACTCTCTCTCTCCCTTTGCGTTCTAATTTATTCCCCCCTTTTCTCTGAGGAGGAAGCAGCAGAAAATCCGGAATGTAGTCATTGGGTATCTGGTGGACATTCTTCTCTGTGCTTGGCCTTGAGTTCTTGGCAGGGATACTTGCTGTCCCTGGGTCTGCTCTCACTTTCCTTTCTGTCATCACACACACACACACATACACACACACACACACACAATCCCCCTCTCTCTCCATCTCTTTTTCTCCCTGATACACACTCACACTTCAGAACGATTATATTTATAACACCCTGGGCAGTTCCAAATGTCAGTATGAATTTTAAGAGCACATTTGTGTCTCTTGCTTGGAACAGATTGAATTTTCCACTGTCTGAGAGTTTGAAGTTCTTCCAGCTAAGAGAGCAGTGAGAGCCTCTAGGGGACTAGCCATGTGTCAGAGCTCTGTCAACTTTCTGCTCCAAGGGTTGCACTCACTCAACATTTGTTGAAGGACCTATGGCCACATTTGGCCCAAGTCACTCATGTTGTGCTTTTCAAGTAAAACTTGGTAAGGGGAAGGACATCTGGAGTGAAGATACCTGGTGTCAAGTAAGAATGGGTCCTATAGGCCTGACATGTAAAAGCCATCAGAAATTGACCTGTTTTCTGGGCCTAGAGGAGAAGAAATCAGTAGATCTGGGATATACCCAAAGGAATAGAAATCATTCTACCATAAAGACACATGCATGCAAATGTTTGTTGCAGCACTATTCACAACAGTAAAGACATGGAACCAACCTAAATGCCCATCAGTGACTGATTGGATAAAGAAAATGTGGTATATAAACACCATGGAATACTATGCAGCCATAAAAAAGAATGAGATCATGTCTTTGGCAGGAACATGGATGGAACTGCTGGCCATTATTCTTAGAAAACTAATGCAGGAACAGAAACCCAAATACCACCTGTTCTAACTTCTAAGTGGGAGCTAAATGATGAGAACATGTGGACACAAAGAGGAGAACAACAGACACTGGGGCCTGTTGGAGGCTGGAGGGTGGCAGGAGGGAGAGGATCAGGAAAAAAATAACTATTGGGTACTAGGCTTAGTACCTGAGTGATGAAATATGTGTAAACAAACCCCCATTTACTATATAACAAATCTGCCCACATACCCCTCAACCTAAAATAAAAGTAAAAAAGAAAGAAAAAATGGCCAGGCACGGTGGCTCATGCCTGTAATCCTAGCACTTTGAGAGGCCAAGGCAGGTGGATTACCTGAGGTTGCGAGTTCAAGATCAGCCTGACCAATATGGAGAAACCCCGTCTCTACTAAAAATACAAAATTAGCTGGGCATGGTGGTGCATGCCTGTAATCCCAGGAACTTAGGAGGCTGAGGCAGGAGAATCGCTTGAATCCGGGAGGCGGAGGTTGCAGTGAGCCAAGATCACGCCACTGCACTCCAGCCTGGGCAACGAGAACAAGACTCTATCTCAAAAAAAAAAAAAAAAAAAAAAGAAGAAGAAGAAAAGAAAAGAAAACCAGTAGATCCCTGAAAGAATGAATTATAACTCTCATTCAATGTCTAGGAATTAATCTGAATTCACTTTTCAATTGGGAGTGGCAGCTGAAAGTTCCACCCTCAAGATTGGACTTAAGGCTGACTTTAGGCACAGAAAGACTTGGACAGTTTCTCTCCTCTTCCTTATATTTAGCTGTTGCATGAAATACCCTTAAAAGAATTCAGTGACAGCCATTCCACAGTTAGAAGTATGGCTTGAAATTCTTATTCCTGTGAGAGTTGACACACTGTCTTTAATTCATACTAAAGTGCAAATGACTAACCTAAGATTCTTTCTTGCAAACAGTTTTATTAAATATGAAGAAGAGAGAGAGAGAAAGAGAGGCTTACATTTGAGAGGAAATTGGATAGAGGGACAAAGAAATGAGATGCTGGAGATTTTATAACTTTATAGTAGTGTCAGAGTTGGCCCCAGTTAGCTTTCTGGAGTTAATTGCTCAGTTTAATTATGGATTTCTCCTCACACATTTCCAGCACTCAGTTTTGATTAGATCTTACATTGCTTGGTTTCCTTAGCCTCTTGTCAAAGAACCTCTTTAGTGGGTAAAATGGGGGAATGTGGCAGGAGAGAGGGGGTGCCCTACAGTGGATCAGAACCGTTTCTTAGAGGATGTTTCATCACCTTCTATGTAATTTCATCAGATTTCCAACCAAAGTTTAAACGTTCTTCCCTTCTACTTCACAGTAAACTAATCTTGGGAGAATTCTTTCTGGCTGAGTGCTTCCCAAGCCACCATTCTTTAAGTGGAATTTATTTGAATAATTTAACATTGATTTCTAGTCTGGGTACTGTTTAGTTCCTTTTTGGGTCACTGAGCAAAAAGACTTAATATGTTGCATGTTCCATATAAAAATATCATCCGATTTTAGCTGTTCAGGGAGCTCCTAGGACAAAGGAGGGTTACTGGCAATAGAAAAGTATCACTTCCAACACAGGATATGCTGTGAGCATTGGTGGTATGTAACATATTCAGTAGTGTTTTCATGAACCTGTCAGCATAGTCTGCGTAAACTTCGAAATGAAATTCACCTTCTGCTCAGCTCAACTTTATGGCTTCCCGAGCAAGGAGGTAAAGAACATGGAAGAGAAGTGGATGCGTCACAGGGGCACCTTCTGCCTTGTGGGACTCCCCCTTCTGGTGTCTGGAAGGGATGATGGTGGTTGAATTCAAGGTCACTGCCCCTACGCAGAGAGAAGGAAGAGAAGCGTTTTCTTCAGGTTCTTCTCCTTTTGATAGAAGAGTGAGGCTCCTCCTGCTCCAGATTCTATAGGGAATAACATAGAGAAATTATGCTTTATCACTGGCAAAAAATTCATCCTTTGGGAATAATACATTGTATACAGAGTTTAGAATCAATGCGATAAGCTATTAAAAGTACTTAACTCGATAGCTGGCACTAGTAGTCACTCAATTACTGTTTGTTTCTTTCTCGCTGTCACCAGTTACAGTTTTGCATTTTTACCTTTAGGTCTTTGATCCGTTTTGAGGTAATTTTTGTGAAAGAGATGTAAGGTCTTGGTTTAGATTCTAGTTTATTTTTTTCCTGCATGCACATGTCCAGTTGTTCCAGCACCATTTATTGAAAAGACTGTCCTTTCTCCACTGTATTGCCTTTGCTTCTTTGTCAAAACTCAGTTGACTATATTTGGGTGGGTCTTTTTCTGGGCTCTCTATTCTGTTCATTTGGTCCATTTGTCTGTTCTTTCGCCCATGTCACATTGTTTTGATCACTGGAAAGCTTTTCAAAACCGTAAAGCCTTATACCCATATGAGGCACTATTAGTAGAGATAGTGACCAGCTGAGGGCCAATGGCATTTCCTCAGCTTTTATCCTCTCCCTGCTCTGTGTGAGTTAGAAGATGGAACTCCTCATCTGTGAAGAGGGAACTCCTCATCTGTGAAGAGGGAAAGCCAATACTCCAGGGCCAATGGTTTACTGAGGGCATGATGGACTTGGTCTCTTCCTTTCTGCTGAGTTAGAGGACAGGGCTTGTTCAAAACTGATTCATCTCTGCTTTCTCTGACTTCAAGGACCTCATCCTAACACTTTGCTACTGGCAACTCAAGCATTATATATTCTGTTATTTTAAAATATTGTATTATTTTCTTGCTTGTTTTAGACAGTAACATTGTTTCCTTTTACTGGTCAGTCTGGGCATGGCTCATGATTGCCCATTATAGCTTCGGCTGACATGGATCCTGTGTTTTAGCAAGTAGTTCTCAAAGTGTGGCCCCTGACCCGCAATATCAGATCCTCTGGGAAATGCAATGTTAGAAATGCAAATTTTCAGGTCCTACCCCAGATTGAATGAATCCAACCTCTAGAATAAGGCCAAGTAAATCAGCGTTTTAATTTTTTTAAAAAATGATACATGCTCAAGTTTGAGAACCACAAACTTTGAGTTTACAAAGAGTTTTTCATTCTTTTAGTAGCAGCATTCTCACTCACATTGTCTCTGATAGATGGCACGATGACCCACTTCCACTTGGTTATTCTTTTCCCTCTGCCTTTTAGGGCTTGCCATAGGACAACCTGCTGAAGCTGGCACGCTGCATGGGAGCTATCCTTAAATGCCACTCAGAACACTCTCACAGCCTACAGCCTGCAGAAGGAGAGTGTCGCCTGGTCCAGTTGCTGAGTGACCGCTGATCAACAGCTGACTTCACCTTGCATCCTGACTCCTGGGAGCTCTTCCTCTCCCATCTCTCTTCCCCTCTTTCTCTGTAGGTGCAGCCATCAGTATCAGCTGAACCACTGGGTGTGGCTGTCTTTGGAGAGGATCTATGTGGCCTTGAGAAGAGTTGGTTAGATGGACAGCCTCTCCTTGGAAATCAGCTCTCTGAAAGGACAAAGCCTAGGAGACTGCTCCTCAGGGCGCAGAGCACAGGCTGGCCTATTTATTTAGGTGTGGACTTGGAGTCAGGGCAGGAGTTTTATGAACAGGAGAAGGAATTTTGTTGAGTTTGTGGCCTTATGCTGATTCTTTTTGGGATGTTGAGTAGCATGAATAGAGAAATCTTTGATGAGAAGAAAAAAACAGTTTTAGTGAAGTAAATAAATGTAGGTTCATTTTTATTTGTAAATATATTTCTTCTATTTGTTGTTACTCCACTTGTAAGATGCACACACATAACTACAGATTCAAAGATTTTTGTCTATCCATTGATGGCGATCTGTGTTACTTTCTGTCAAGGAGGCACAGTAACTTGGTGTCAGTATGGTGGGGCTCTGGCTGCCACAGACAGTATAGGTAGTGGCCTTCTGTTAGCTGAAAATTAATTACTAAATTGGCAGCATGTGCCCCTCATTCTGTGATACACACACACACACACAGAGACACACACACAGTACCCCTTATGTCTGCTTAACTTCCAAGAGTCTTTTGGACATATAAAATTTGCCTGAGTCAAAAGTTTAAAATATGCATTGGTTCGGTGCCTATTAAAAGCAAAGTTTAAAATAAAGCCCGAAATAATGGATGAAATCCATTCAGGCAGCTTGGTGGTTTAAAGCAAGACTGAACTTTCTACTTTTTGAAAAGTGTGTTTCCAGGAATAAAGCTGAGTGGGCAAAGTAAGACCTAATTTTCCCTACTGAATAGGAAATAAATGACACATATTGAATGCTGTCTCAAAGGTGCTTATACTGGTTGGAAAAAGATGGCTTTGAGACCCAGGCTATTCATGTTAAGATTGAAGATGAGGTGAAAATGCGAATTAAATAATGCCATGGCAAAGTTGGCTGAAAATGAGTAAGCAGGACTTTGTGAATGCTTCATATTCCTAATAAAGCATCTCTTCCTTACTCAAACATCTCTTCCTCCCTCCTTTGACCTTCAGCAGGCTATAAAGAACAATGTCCTTCATTTGTGATTATCTAATCTCTAGAAACATGCCCTGCCCTCATATATTGCTGTTGGGAATGTAAAATGATGCAGCTGCTGGAGAAAGCAGTTTGGTGGGTTCTCAAAAAGGGAAACAGAAAGTTATATGTGTTTATGACCCAGAATGTTCCACTCCTAGGTATATACTCGGGATAACTGAGACATATGTTCATACAAATACTTGTGCACAAACATTTGTAGCAACATTATTTATAACAGGCAAAAAGTGGATACAGTCCAAATCTCTGTCACCTGAGGAATGGATAAATAAAAGAGCTGTACCATGAAATACTATTCAGTCATAAAAAGAATATGGTGGGCGCCTGTAGTCCCAGCTCCTCGGGAGGCTGAGGCAGGAGAATGGCGTAAACCCAGGAGGCAGAGCTTGCAGTGAGCTGAGATCCGGCCACTGCACTCCAGCCCGGGCACAGAGCGAGACTCTGTCTCAAAAAAAAAAAAAAAAAAAAGAATAAAGTACGGATAGTAAGAGTTGAAGAAGGAAGAAAGAAACATGAAAAGCGGCTTCATGGTAAAAGACAGGTTTATTTTGGGAAATAAACCTGAGAGGGGCTTCTGGCTGAGTTAGGTCAGGGGCACTCTCTCTTACAGACTAAGAGTATTTAAGGGTTTAGGGCAGGAGAGTTTATCACAGGCTCAGAATATTTCTGTGTTTCTTCATCTTGCTTATTTGGGAGGGAGATTTTGTGTTTGTTTCCATACCTCTTTTTTTTTTTTTTTTTTTTTTTTGCAGCTGCAGGCATACCCAAGCCTGCTTTTAGCTTCCCTATCTTAGTGCACCTAAAGGGAAAGGGATGTGCTTATTAGGGCCCACTGTTTTACTGGGGCCCATTGTATGCGTGTGAAGTTTGGCAGTTACCCAAGAGACTTTCCCCCTACCTTCTGTCCCTGACCTGTCTTATCTGTGTTTTACTGTCTGCTCTTTCTGGCTGCTTGTTGTTAGAAGAGAAGTGATTTCCTTGAAATGTCTGAGATTAGAAAGGGAGCCAGAACTTGAAATGGCAATGTTTGTCCAAGATGATGGTGCTCCTCCTCTGTCACTGATACCTGCTACTACTTGGATGAACCTTGAAAACGTTGTGCTAAGTGAAAGAAGCCAGAATCAATGGGCCACATTTTGTTCGATTCCATGTATATGAAATGTGCAGAATAGGCAAATTATAGCCCCCCCAAAATTCATATGTTGACATCCCAACCCTTAGTACCTCAGAATGTGACTGTCTTTGAATATGGGGCCTTTAAGGAGGTAATTAAGGCAAAAAAGAGATCCTCTGGGTGGGCCCTCACCCAGTAAGACTGGTGTCCTTCTAAGAAGAGAGAGATTAGGACACAGTTACACACAGAGGAAAGGCCATGTGAAGACAGAGGGAGAAGACAGCCTTTTGCAGGTCAAGGTGATCAGGATAAACAGCCCATAATAGGTCTGGTAAGGTCTGAACAGGGGTCAGATTGTATAGTGTGTTATCAGCTAGGGTAAGGAGTTTTATTGTAATTCAGAGCCTACTGGAAGGTCTTAAGCAGGGTTCTACAGATCTGATTAATATCTGGGAGTTTGGGTTTCCCTGGAGAGTCTAACAAGGACTAAAGCATCCCTGACCTTAGACCCAGAGGTAATCTCTATCAACCTGGGTCCTGAATTAAACTTTCTTCATCCTGTTGATTGTCCTTGGTTTTCAGCAGAGTTTGCACAAAGAGAAATCAACACACCCAGGATAGCATGCCTCAGTACTCCAAACAGATTCTGAGAAGCATAAGGGTCAACCATAAATGCACATTTTTGCAAACCCTGTAATCTATTTATGCTACAAAAAATCTCCTAAACAGAAGAACTGAATCAACTGCAAATAGCTATTGTTGATTTTCTACGAGGACATTGGCAATCATGATGGCTGTGTGAGCCACAGGATTGTTGTAAAGAGAGATTTCTGGATGGTGATTTTCTGTACTAATCAGTGGATTTTTGTTTTCTCATCAGGGCCAAGATATCCAACCATAAACAAAGGAGAAATTTTGACCTGAGAAATATCTACTTTGTTAATAAGCAAAACTGAAAATGGAAAAAAGTAATTTTGTTTTGTAAACACAGGCTTGCTGTTCATTGAGTGCAAAGTATAACTCTTGCAAAATGTTAAGGGTACTTGGACCCCATGGTGCTAGAGTTTAAAATGGTTTTGGAGGAATCGAAACATCAGTTCTGTTTATTGCACAAAGGTAGCAAACGTGAAAGCCAAATCGTACAAATTATTTTAAACAACTGAATGCCACTTACCAGCTGTGAGCTACCTGCTTCAACAAAACTCTTTCCAGCCTAAATAAAGGGAGAAAATTTCTCTCTTCTCTCCATGTATTTAAAGACAGCATCTGAATTAACATCTGAGTCATAAATAGTCCATGAAACAGATGATTCCTCATCCTATGACTAGATGTTTTTTTTTTTTTTTTTTTTTTTTTACCAGATAAAATTCTAAGTGAATCTCTTTTCTCTTTTGCACTTTTAAAAGCTATTTCCCTTCTCTGGTTTGGTCTTCTGGTTAATGTGCTGAGGCAGGCTCTTGGCAGCCAGATGGAGTATCATCTATATTTAGGGCTTCCATTAGCTCTTGTGTTTGAATATGCTGCCATTTCCTAATTTCAGCACAAATATTCTACGAGAGTGGATTGCCATTTATGTTATTGCTGTATAATAAAGTCATCGTGCTCATATGCCTTATTTTTCCTGGTGATTCTTTTTGCTAATCAAGCACATTCCCTTTTTATTGGTCACATACCGATACATGAGAAGTTGTTACCTTGATAACATTTACCAGCATTCAGGTTGGTCAGTCTTGGTTCCGGCTTTTCTCGCTGTCCCTTCCAGGCTGGTTTGGATACCATTTAATGTTTTCTTTTTGGTTCGTGGGAGTTCAGCAACCCAATAACCTTGAGAAAAGAGAAATGAGAAATGGAACCAGTTCATCTTAGGCTAAAAGATTCATTTTGACAGAGTGATTTTTTTCCCTAGGATAAGAAATTACTGTGTCATTCCAAATGCATAGATACTACTGTGCCAAAGTGCTGCAGAGAGTTTCATGATGAACTTTTCTAAGAAAATTAATTGCATGTTAATGAAAGTTTGGGGGTGGTAGAATTCAAGGGAGAAGTACTCTGTTTTTTATCACCACTTCCCAAAATTATGTAGTCAAATGCTCTTATGATGATTATAAAAATAGCAACCCCCACTTGCTTGTGCTAGACAGAATATAAAGCAGTTTCACAACATTTCTGCTTTGAATTAGAGTAATCCTCTTGGTATCTGAAGACCTCCTCTGAGTCCAGCGTATGCTGGCTTTGCCACCAGAATCTTAGGAGTGAGGCCTTTGGCTAGGTTTGGGGGTTCTAATAAATTTAGCATATAGGCCAGTCGCAGTGGCTCACACCTATAATCCCAGCACTTTAGGAGGCCAAGGTGGGCAGATTACTTGAGGTCAGGAGTTCGAGACCAGCCTGGGCAACATGGTGAAACCCCATTTCTACTAAAAACACAAAAATTAGCTGGGCGTGGTGGTGCATGCCTGTAGTCCCAGTTACTCAGGAGGCTGAGTCAGGAGAATCGCTTGAACCTGGGAGGCGGAGGTTGCAGTGAGCTGAGATTGTGCTACTGCACACGCAGCCTGGGTGACAGAGCAAGACTCTGTCTCAAAAAATAAAATAATAATAATAATAATAAATTTTAAAAAGCATAGCATATGGAACACTCTTCTGGAATCAGTGTCTGTAACAGAAAAAAAAAAAAAGAAAAATTTGAAGTTGCAAGTACTCAGACAGGTTTGTGGACACTGGAAAGGAGATGAGGAACCTACACATCACCTTATTTCCAGGAGAAGGTGGGTGGCGGATTCATATTTGTACTCAATCGTAGTGGTTGTTTGGACTCAGTAGGAGTATTTACTGTGAAGTCTGTCATATGAAGGAAAAACTCAGGGGTGCAACACGGTGGCCAGAAAAATTGGATGGTGTCATTTCCAGTCACCAAGGTGGGACCTCACGCTTGTGGGTCAGCACAGATCAGACACGGGTGTCTGGAGTTAGCTCTTTTACACATGTGCCGAGACAGGCTTCTTGCTCCTGTCGCACGACTCCCAACTGGAGAGGATGATGAGGGGAGAGCCCAAGCTACACCAATAACTCTTGGTGCCACTTCCTGCTGTTTCATCTTTGTTTCCCCATCACAGCTGTACTGGGACCACTGCTGGCTGCATTCTTGCTTCTCTAACTGCTTTTCTCTGGTTTCCTCCTTGGCTTCTCTTTCTGAAATTGTCACTTAAATGTTGACATAACCAGACTGTGCCCTTTGGTACTTATCTATTCTCACTTTACCTACACTCCCTGGACAATCGCCTCCATTCCCATGGCTCCAATTACCATCTCTACTGCTGGCAGCTCTCAAATGAAATCTACATCTCCAGCCCAGAACTTGTTCTGTGGTTCCCTAGATGTCTCAGACTCAGTGTGTTCGAACTTAACTCATGATGCTCCCACCCCCACAAACTATGCCTGCTTCTGAGATCTTGTCTATGTAATAGTGGCCAAGATTTACTGTGCTTGTGATATTCCAGGCTCCGTTCCAAGCATTTGACATACTTTATCTCATTTAACCTTTTCCAGAGCCCTGTATAGAAGATACAATTATTATCCCTTTCTTACACTCTGAGGCACCCAGTGAATCAGTGCCTTTCCCCAGGTTCAACAGCTAGCTGTGGACAGAGTCAGAATTTGAATGCAGGCTGTTGAAACTGTAGCCCACGCTTCTAATCACTCGGCTGGGCTGCTTGCTCTTGCACATTTACCCAAGTCAGAAACTGGAGCATCATTTATGATGTCATCTTCTCCCCTGGCTCCCACATCCCATCCAATGCTAATCCAGTTCCTTTTACCTCCTGAATAACTTGAGCCTTTTTTTTTTTTTTTTTTTTTTTTTCTGCTCCCAGTCACTACTCTAGTCCAGGCTATTATCTCTTGCCTGGGCACTCACAATGGCTTCCTAACAGCTCTTCCTGCTCTTCTCTCTTCTCTCCTTTCCACCTCATCTATTTTCCATACTGCAGCCAAAGAAATCTCTCTAAAACATAAATTCAAATGTGTCCCTTCAGTAAAATGCTGCAATGGTTCCCCATTGTCCTCAGGGCAAAGTCTGGACTCCAATATGCCTGAAAAGGTATGCTCTGGGCTCTTTTCTCTCCAGCCTCATCCTTCTCCCTGACTTCATCCCCTCCCCTTGCCCTGTCAGCATGCCCCAGTCTTCCTGCGCTTCTTTCCTTTCCTGGCTCCTGGAAGGCCCCCTTCTCTCTCTCACCTCTTGGCCACTTAGTTGTCTGATCCCTTTGCCTGTGATACAGTTTGGATACTTGTCTCCTTCAAATCACATGTTGAAGTTTGATCCCCAGTGTTGAAGGTGGAGCCTCGTGGGGGGTGTCTGGTCATGAGGGCAGATGGCTCGTGAATGACATGGTGCCGTTCTTGTGGTAATCAGTGAGTTCTTACTCTTAGGTCCTACAAGATCTGCCTGTTAAAAAGAGTCTGGCTCCTCCTCCTCTGCTTGCTCCCTTCCTCTCTCACCGTATGATATCTGCACACACCAGCTCCCCTTCACGTTCCACCATGAGTGGAAGCAGCCTGAAGACCTCACCAGAAACAGATGTTGGCGCCATGCTTCTTGTACAGCCTGCAGAACCATGAGCCAAAGAAATCTCTTTTCTTTGTAAATCACCCAGCCTCAGGTCTTTCTTTCTAGCAACACAAAGGGACTAAGACAGCCGGAATGTCCTTCCATCTTCTCTGCACCTGCTTGACTCCTATTCATTCTCAAAGGCTTTGGGGATCTCCTCTCTGGGGTCTAGAAAGGGACTTTGGTGAATTGACTGTGTGTTCCAGCATAGCTGCCACTCTGTGTGCCATGGTTTGTCCCAAGCACTTTAAATATATTAACTCATTTAATTTTGCAAAAACCGTATGAGGTAGACACAATTATTATTTCCACTTAGCAGATGAGACTGTTGAAGCACAGTGCATCTGCCACTCTAGTAGTTCACCAGAGGAAGTTTGACACAGGTCTCTGACTACAAGGCTGTTGCAAGAACACAAAAAACAAATGGAGGATGCAAGACCATCCAAAGATGAGAAACAGTAGGAAGCTGCTGCTCCAGGTTAGAGGGACAGAAGGAAGTGGGAATGTCACCAGAGGTGAGGCACTGGGACTGCCCAGCGGGAACTGGAGCTCTAGAGGAGGCGCAGCCACTATCAGAGCAGCCACCCCAAACTGAGAGGGGCTTAAGTACCCTGACGTTCCCTCCTCCTACTGCTAAGCTCCACCACTGCTTCCCATTGGCTAAGTTAACCAGACACTCATTGGCAGGAGCCTGGGAAAATGTAGTCTGCAGAGGTCGCGGTAAAGATGGGGAACAAACTGAGAGAAACAGGTAGAAGATAGGCTCAGAGAGGTTCATTACTTTTTCCAAGCTCTGACAACTTCTAAGTTGCAAGGTCTAAGTAGTTTGGTCCCAGAGTGTGTCCACTTAACCAGAGTGTACTGATGTACACTGGCATTCTGAGAACCTGGGGTCAGGCACTGAGTCACTGAGTCTCAGATGTGTAAAATGGAAATAATAGTGATATCCTCTGTATGGGGCTACGATAAAGGGAAAATAAGTTGACACACTTCAAATGTTTTGAATACTGCCTGGAATATCATAAGCACAGTAAATTTTGGTCATTCTTACAGAGATAAGGATCCCAGGAGAAGGCAGTGGTCTGGGCATGGGAACTCTGCCCAGCACTGTTCTAGGCTCTTTAGAAGGTAGTTGCTATCTCCATTTTACAGATGATAAAACCGAAGCCTCAAGAGTTTGACTTACTCACATAGCAAAAGTGGGAGTAGGACTCAAGAATTTGATTCCCAGAGTCAACGTGTGTATGCCATATTAAAATTCCTGTGTGATGGACTCTCTTCCAGCTAAGCTACAGTTTCTATGGGGACACACCTGTGCCTTTTTTGCCTTTGATTCCCTAGCACAGGCTCAACACCTGGTGCCTTGGAAGGCACTCAGTATTTATTTGCTTTGTGAATTATTAAGTGGCCTGGTGATTTGCTGGTGCCTTGGAAGTGGAAGTTGTACAGATGTGTTTCTGGACTTCTTGGTCAGCAGTGAGGTGCTGGAGGCCCAGCCTCTCTTCAGAAACTCATTCCAGGCCATCTCCATAGCGCATGCCCGAGTGTTCCAGCTCTGCCATTTCATCCATCTCTGTGATGGCTTCCCCTGGACCTCAGCTTTGTGGAGGCCATCTATTTTGTACGTCCTCGAGTGCTCAGTGGTGACCAAGGCAAGAGGATAAGAGTCAGAGTGAGGAAAATTGCATCGGGGATTGGAAGAGAACATGAAATGGAGTAAAAGGTCACCATTACACCATTAAGGAGTTCTCAAGAGTGCTTCATAATCATAATATAATCTGCAAATGCACATCTGGAGGTAATTATATCTACCTAGGACAAATTACTTATACTTTTATCTTAGCAATTGACCTAGTATATGAAATGGAAGCAATTCACTCTTCTCTGCCTGCTTCCCCACTTAAACAAGAGGGAAAAGATCATTTTCACTGAGTGCTGGAAAAATACCTTTTCATCATTAGAGAAAGTCTATAAAAACTGAGTTACTGAATCTGGCTTTGGCATGAGGACATGGGCTAAAACTGAGTTTTTGATCTGTTGCAACTGGTATGTTGTTGGGGATGCTGCCATTTCTTGAAGTTTCTCTCATCTTTCCAGCAGAAAGAGCTGGGCATCTTGTAAGAAGCTGATGTATATTTATTAACAGATAATATGAGTTACGTATCTAATAATGGTTTCTTCTTCCCCTTGGCTGCTTAAGGAGGGCAGAGCCTAATAGGCCAGCACTGGAAGAATGTGAGATTTCACAGAACGCCTTTTATGTCCTAACCACAGCCCTGCTACTCATTTTTCTATCCTATCTTTTTCCCTCATCACTTTTATTTAACTGATTGTATCTTGCTGAATTGTGTGCATCTTGGTAAGCCATCCTCAAGCCTTCCCAGGACAACACAAACAGGTAAATAAATAGTCATTGACTCAAATGTTTTTAATCATAGACTTGATTCCTGGCTTTGCTTTAGTGAAGCACTTTGAGTTACTGGCACTCAAGGAACTGAAAGTATCAATGTTCCATCACTTTCTAGAATTAACTAATCCAGCAGAGATCAATTTATGACAGAAAGCTATAGTATATTAAACTCCAGAGTTCCCAGCTGGAAGAAATTGTAATTTTAGAATTGGTTGATCAAGAAATAGATGTTGACAATTGACTCAATTTTGGTAATGTTTTAAATGAATCTGTATTTTATTAACACATATACAAATGATAAATGTATAATTTGTTTATTGTATTTTATTAATCACAACCAATCTACATACATTTGAAAATGGTGGCATATACATATGGTGAAAATAGCATTTTCACTGGATCTCAAATTACGTTGGTGAGCTTATAAACTAGAAGATCCCTTGCAAGAAGGCCATAGATTCCCCAGAGGCAAAGCTTTGCAGGCTGGGAATCTTGGCATTCTTCCTTTACTCATTTGTTAAAGCATATTGGGTTAGGTGCTAGTGTCCCTAGGCAGGCTTTTATACTACAGTGCTTCACGTTCTTGAAAACTGGAAAACAATTGGCTCAAACTCAACCTTTAGTAATAAAATGTCCCTTCTGACTTTCTAGACATGTGTCAAAATTACTTCATTAAATTTCAACAGTGTTTAAGCATGCGTTTGTACTGTGATTTTCACTTATTAAGCGCTCTGATGTAATATCTTGTTATCAATTATATGTAATTTATCAATTATATATTCCTATTAAAGAACAGGTCTAAGAAGAGAGGAATCTGATTTTGTGAAAAAGAAATTGTAGGGAAGAAAATCACTGGACTGAGGTCATGCTGCAAGTTAGAGGCCAATCCTAGATAAGAACTTTGTTTTCTAATTTTTTAAAGAGATGGGGTCTTGCTACTTTGCCCAGGTTGGCCTCACACTCCTGGGCTCCAGCGATCCTCCTGCTTCAGCCTGCTCAATAGCTGGACTACAGGCACAAGCCACCACACCCAGCTAGAGCTTTTTCTTTCTTCTTTTCTTTCCTTTTTCCTCCTTCCCCTTCCCTCCCTCCCTCCCTCCCCTCCCCTCCCCTCCCTCCCTCCCTTCCTTCTTTCCTTCCTTCCTCTTTCTCTCTCCTTCCTTCCTTCCTTCCTTCCTTCCTTCCTTCCTTCCTTCCTTCCTTCCTTCCTTCCTTCCTTCCTTCCTTCCTTCCTTCCTCTTTCTCTCTCCTTCCTTCCTCCCCTCTCTCCTTCCCTCCTTCCTTTCTTTCTCTGGTTCTCTCGTTCTCCCCCTCCCTCCCTCCCTTCCTTCCTTCCTTGTCTCTCTCTACCCTGCTCAAGCCATCCCCCCCACCTCAGCCTCCCCTACCCCCTCAGAGTAGCTGGTACTGCAGGTGCATGCCACCACGTTCAGCTACTTTTTGTATGTTTGTAGAGATGGGGCTTCGCCATGTTGCCCAGGCTGGTCTCATACTCCTGGGCTCAAGTGATCCTTCCGCCTGGGCCTCCCAAAGTGCTGGGATTACAGGTGTTTACCACCACGTTGGCAGAATTTTATTTCTTAAAATGATTTTTGATGTTTTTTCCTTTATCTTATATTGCCTAAGGACTTTCTTTTTCTTTTTTTTTAAAAATATTTTTAAGTAAACAGGGTCTTAAGCCTCCAGCCACCCCTTCATCTCTTACATTTCCCTCCAGCGAAATTGTAATACTATGCACACGCCTGGGTCTCCTTGTCCTTCACCAACTTTGGCTCCAACTGGGGTCTTGAAATCCCTCCGCCATCTATATACAATAAGAAATCCAGATTATGCACTCCAGCTGGCACTTTTTCTGCTACACAGATTAGCTTTTTCATGAACAAAAACTGTCACATCGATCTATTGGAATTTTATGGCTGCTGAATGGAATTTATTGAAACCAGCTCAGCAAAGTAGTGTTTCTATGTCTAGTCATGCCCCAGGAAGGGTCTGGACTTAAACCCCAATATGAAAAAGCTTTCAAATCAGAGCACTTTGGGAAAACGAGGCAGGAGGATCATGGGGGTTGGGAGTTCGAGACCAGCCTGATTAACATGGAGAAACCCCGTCTCTATTAAAAATACAAACTTAGCTGGGCGTGGTGGCGCATGCCTGTAATTCCAGCTACTTGGGAGGCTGAGGCAGGAGAATCTCTTGAACTCCGGGAGGCGGAGGTTGCAGTGAACTGAGATCGCGCCACTGCACTCCAGTCTGGGCAACAAGAGCGAAACTCCATCTCAAAAACAAACAAACAAACAAACAAACAAACAAACAAACAAACGGCCCTCTTGCTTGAACAAAGTCCCCTGCAGTTACTTTCTGGGCACGAGGGATGCTGTAAGGGCTCCACTTTGCTTATGTCCGTGCGAATCTTTGACTCATCCTGACACGGGCTAGTTCTAATTGATATCCGTCTTGCTTCCTGGGGATCCCTGAGGAATTTTTAAGAGAAAAATGCAACTTGTTTTGTGAACGGAAAACCAAGTTTGGCTAAGAGAAAACAAATAATAATGAAAGAAAAGCGCATGAGAAGAATAAAAATGAAACACAAGCACTCTTTCCTTTAGGGCAGGGCAGTGCAGGGGATGGAAGGACAGTGGGAGAGGGTGGGAAACGCAGAGGAGGAGGCTGAGTTTATTTTTAACACCAAGTTAAAGGCATACTCTGTGTTCTTTCCTTTTAAAAATAGACTTTAACCTCTTGAAGCATTTTGACTCTATTCTGCCTGTGGGGTAAAACCCCTTTTGTGGCTGGCAACACCCACTGGGTCTTTTCCCATCATTACAGGCTTACTAGCCAAGTAGTTAGAGCGATGGAAAAACCCCAGCATTTTTCTTCAAAGGGTTCCTCATTAACATATGCACACAGCTTCTGTGCGCAGAGAAGCTTAGAAACCCGGGTCGCTTACCTGCAGCTTGAGCTTCCCTGCATTTTTCAGAACTGATGGTTAGGGGAAAATTCTCTTTTTAAAAAATAGTTTGGATTCATAAAATAACGGAGACAGTCCTTTTTTCAGTCCACTGCAAAATTTATTAGTTGAGTTTATGAATAATGCAACATACCAACATCTATAAAATGTGATATGGGTGAACAGATATGGTAATAGCTAACTCTAACACTTTTTGAAGGCTTCCTATGGGGCAGATACTGTCTTTATACATTTAATGCTCTGAACAGTGCTCTCAGGGTACGTAATATTACCATCCCATTTTACAGATAAAGAAACTTGAACTCAAGGCTATTAAATAAAAAAACTCAGTGAGTGAGTTTGGGTAAAGAGATGCAAACTCAGGCAAGACAGTCAGTTCAGGTCCACTGCTAGCTCATACCATAAGCGCATAATTAGAAAAGACGCCCCTACTTTAAGATATTGTTGCTGCCATCTTTTAGAAAGTTACCAAAAATACCAATTTTGTTAGAAGACATTTTGCTGCCACTTACAAGACTGTTGTCACAATAAATATATAGATCTACAATGTATTGATGAGGTGAAACATGCCCCCTTAGATGTGACAACCTTGTGCAGTGCACAGCCTGCACAAGGGTACATGACAGCCATTCAGTACACATACACCTGCAAGCACACATGTGTACTTCCACAGAAGAAAAAAAAGACTGTTTTAGTTTAGTCTTTTGGTCTTTTAGAGGTAACCAGGCTGATCTGACTTCAGGAACAGCTCTTCTATGTCGCTCAGTCTAGAATGAGTATAGATCATATAAAAGGGTCTGAAACTGGTTGTATTTGTACACAGTTCAAAAATACTCTACTCTTACTTCCTCTTTGCTTCTCCTCTGGGGAATAAACACTGAATAAACATTTTACACAGGAAGTTCCATGTATACAGGTGTGTTCAAGGATGAGGATAAAAGAAATAGAATAGTTCACAAACCTGGGGAGATTAAACTTTTATTATAGAAAATTTCAAACAAATACTGAAGTAGAACAAAAAGTATAATGAACCCCACTTGCCTCCGTTAACTTAACATCCAGATGTAAAAATCATCGACTGATAGCCATTCCTGCTTCATCTGGATTTCCACTCACTCTCCTTCATTTTGAAGCAATTCCTAGACATATCATTTTCGCCAAAAATATTTCAGTACATTTCTCTACAAGATAATGAAGTCTTTTCAAAATAGAACCACAACACCATTATTACATCTTAACAGAAATAATAAGAAGTCTTTAATATCATCATATAGCCAGTGTTCAAAATTTTAATTGTCTCCCAAATGTCCCAAATTTTCTTTTTTCATTTGTCTGTTTTTACCTCGTGTTTGTTTGAAATGGGAACCAACTAAGTTCAAACATCACATTGGTTGTTACGTTTCTTAAGTCTCTTTTAATGTACAAGTTCTCCCTTTATCTTCCTTCATCTATCTTTTTTTTTTTTTTTTTTTAACAGAGTCTGCATTTTGCTGATGGCATCCAAGTATTGTTTAACGTGGTTCTCTGCTGCAGAATCCTTTCTGTATCTGTATATTCTTTTAAGGTGCTTGGGTGAATTTGATCCATAGCCAGGCTTGGAAAATACTGGAGAAGTTGTGTTTTTGCTTCTGGATTTCTTAATATCTTTTATCTCTTTTTTTAAATTTCATTTTTCTATTTCTTTAATCCTCTATAGGAAATATGGATTTCTTAATGTCTTGGTTGAAAAAACAAAACTCAGAGGAACTTGAGTGCAATCATAAAACTACATGTCCACCACCTGTTGACAGATAATGAATATTGGCTTGAATGTTGAGGGCATCTAGAATCCCTGGTGCAACTAAGGGATTGTTAGGGGTACAACTTCTCAGCCAGGTTTGAGACGGGCAATAGATCTGAATTAGCAGTGCTGGAAAAAAAGAGGACCTCCCAGCTGGGGGATTTGGTCTCACTTGAGGCCCTATAGGAACTAGTAACCAGCAGGTGAATTGTTAATTAGCAGGCAAAGCCTGGCCTGGAATAAGCTGGTGCTTGACTTAAGTGGAGTTTAAATAGCTGGGAAAACAATTGTTCTAAGGATACTTGACTGGAGGCATTTCCAGCTTATGCTTGTGGCAGAAGGAGTGATGTGTTCTGTCTTAGGCACCTCTGCTGCTTCTGTCATCAACCTGGGTGATATGCTTTGGCTGTGGCCCCACCCAAATCCTATGTGTCGTGGAAGGGACTCGGTGGGAGGTAATTGATTCATGGGGGCAGGCCTTTCCTGTGCTATTCTCATGCTAGTGAATAAGTCCCATGAGATCTGACAGTTTTATAAAGGAGAGATCACCCACACATGCTCTTTTGCCTTCTGCCATGTAACACGTGACTTTGCTCCTCCTTTGCCTTCCGCCATGATGATGAGGCCTCCCCAGCCATGTGGAACTGTGAGTCCATTAAGCCTCTTTCCTTATCAATTACCCAGTCTCAGGTATGTCTTTATTAGCAGCGTGAGAACAGACTAATACACTTGGCTTGCTTTCTTCTGTGCCTCTTTTTTTTTTTTTTTTTTTTTTAGACGGAGTCTCACTCTGTAGCCCAGGCTGGAGTGCGGTGGCATGATCTTGGCTCACTGCAACCTCTGCCTCCCAGATTCAAGCAGTTCTCTGCCTCAGCCTCCCAAGTAGCTAAGATTACAGGCGCCAGCCACCATGCCCGGCTAAATTTTTGTATTTTAGCAGAGATGGGGTTTCACCATGTTGGCCAGGCTGGTCTCGAACTCCTGATCTCAAGTGATCCACCTGCCTTGGCCTCCCAAAGTGTTGGGATTATAGGGGTGAGCCACCACACCAGGCCTCTTCTGTGCATCTCAAAGGCTTGAGAAGATTTAAAAAAACAAAATAAACAACAGAGCATTACATTTTCTTGGTGAGAGGTTTTGGGCTTTCTTTCCCCATATCCACATTGATCTGTCAACACCTGCCCCAGGCCCCTGCTGTTCTCCTTGCCCCATACCTGCTGCCAAAAGAGGTGCTTGCTGTCAGAAAGCCAGCGGTCAAAGTGTCTCTACCACTGGCTAGCTGGGCAACCTTGGGTAGGTTCCTCAGTTCTCTGAGCTCTGTAATCTTTACCTGTAAAATAAAGATTGTATCACCTGCTCCACCTACCATAAGAGGCCATTGTGAGAATCAGCCTCTTATGGTAGGTGGAGCAGGTGATCCAAAAGAGTTAAGGCAGGTGAAAGTCCTGTCCTTCATTAAACCACAAATCATCATACAATTGCTCTTGTTGCCTGCTGCCTCCCCTCTGCTTGCAGTCATTCATTCCTGGCTGAGAGGGCAGAAGTTGAACAGGTCCCCAAGACTTTTTAGTTGTATCATTTGGGGCAAGTCATGCTGTGAATTTCTGTTTCCTCATACATAAAATGGGAATAACTTTACCTAGCATTTATTTACATCCTTCTTTATTTACACTGCACCTTGACCCAATGATGTTACCAGCACGAAAACTAAGATAGATACACGTAAAGCACCTGACCTAGGCTTGGCGCCCAGTCGTTACTCAGTAAATGGGAATTCTTTCCTTCCCTGTTTGTGGAAATTGGACTATGGTATAACTCAGCTGATATGCCTTCCTTTATAAAGAAAGAACTCCTCCTCTAATTGCTGAGGATAGTACTGTCTGCTACTCCTTCACCCTCAACTTTTAATCTCAGTGCTTTGCTCAAGGCCCAAACATGCTTTAAATTCTCTTTGGAAGTCTGTAGACTAGGGAGTTATATAATGGAGTCTTCTTTTATTACTTGGGGATAAAAATTCCTCAACAGCATGTGTGAAAAAGACTCAAATGTTTGTTTGACTACAAAATTAACATGAGTCAACAGTGTGACGAACAAGCAAGAAATGTATTTTAGGAAGTGTGAAGGCAATGGTCCAGTGAGAGGATAGTCTTAGATTCATTCTCCTCGTGTTGGTCCGACTACGCTTGGACTAAAGGACTCAGTTCCAGATGCTGACGCCTGGGGACAGATCATCAGAAAGGAGTGCTAGCAAAGACCTTGGGATGCAGAGTGTTTGAGTAACTTTCAGAAAAACTGAGGCTCCTTAAACTGCAAAAGATGTATTTCGGGAGAGATATGTATTGTCTTTTGTTTTTTGAACGGACTGAACAAAACACCACCACTTTGGATTTACTTAAGAGTAACAATTTCTTTTTTTTTTTTTTTTTTTTTTTTTTTTTTTGAGACGGAGTCTTGCTCTGTCGCCCAGGCTGGAGTGCAGTGGCCGGATCTCAGCTCACTGCAAGCTCCGCCTCCCGGGTTTGCGCCATTCTCCCGCCTCAGCCTCCCGAGTAGCTGGGACTACAGGCGCCCGCCACCTCGCCCGGCTAGTTTTTGTATTTTTAGTAGAGACGGGGTTTCACTGTGTTAGCCAGGATGGTCTCGATCTCCTGACCTCGTGATCCGCCCGTCTCGGCCTCCCAAAGTGCTGGGATTACAGGCTTGAGCCACCGCGCCCGGCCAAGAGTAACAATTTCTAAGGAGTATGTAGAAGTACACATTGGAGGTTATGTGACTCCCAGGGGAAGAATTAGGGACGGTAGGTAGAAGTTATACAGAAGTAGTTTTAGTGGTATTTCTGTTTCTATTCCTATTCACAACTCTGGGTTTTTGGAAGAATTGGTTATTAAAACGATTTAAAACTGGGCTTTCTTACAGCCAGTTTCAGTATTATGTTACATACAAAAGACATTCAAAGCAATATTGAAATTGTGAATTAGAAAGGGACACAACCACAAATATACCAGAAATTAAAACAGTTAACAAGAGACAGTCAGGTATGACTTTATGTCAATTAACTCGAAAGATACACAAAACGGTTAACTTCCAGGAAACAATAATCAATATAAATTTAAGAAGAAATAACCTAACTTCTATAATCCTGAAAGATATTACATCAATGATTATAGCTACCTATATTATGAAATAACATACAAATAATTTTTTTTTTTTAAGACAGAGTCTCGGCTCACTGCAATTTCTGCCTCCTGGGTTCAAGCAATTCTCCTGGTTCAGCCTCCCAAGTAGCTGGGATTACAGGCACCCACCGCCATGCCTAGTTAAATTTTGTATTTTTAGTAGAGACGGGGTTTCACCATGTTGACCAGGCTGGTCTCGAACTCCTGGCCTCAAGTGACCCTCCAGTCTTAGCTTCCCAAAGTGCTGGGATTACAGGAGTGAGCCACCATGCCTGGCCACAAATAATTTTTTACAGATGAGTTTTACCAGATTTTCAAGGAACATATAATCCCAATTTTATATAAACTATTCCAGAGAGTACCCCAAAGCTCATTTTATTAGACTGACATAAACTTGAATCCAAAATAAGACAAGGACAGTAAAGAAAATTGTAGGTCAGGCACAGTGGCTCATGCCTGTAATGCCAGCACTTTGGGAGGCTGAGGCGGGTGGATCACCTGAGGTCAGGAGTTTGAGACCAGCCTGGCCAGCATAGAGAAACTGTGTCTATACTAAAAATGCAAAATTAGCTGGGCATGGTGGCACATGCCTGTAATCCCAGCTACTTGGGAGGCTTAGGAAGGAGAATCGCTTGAACCCAGGAGGTGGAGGTTGTGGTGAGCCAAGATTGCATCATTGTACTCCAGCCTGGGCAACAAGAGTGAAACTCTGTCTCAAAAATAAAAATACAGTGTATTTTGTTTAAAAACAAAAATACACTATACTACATAGTATATAATAATACAGTATAACCAGGTTGAGTTCCCAGAAAAGCAAGGACAGTTTAATGTTAGAAAAATCTATTAATATAATTTAACACATTAATAAATTGCAAGAGAAAAAGCACATGATTACTTCAATAGAGGCAGAAAAATTATTTGGTAAAATTTAACACTCATATTTAAAAAATGAAGAAATATAAACAGAAGCAAATTTTCTTCACAGAGCAAAATATGTCTATCAGAAACTTGTAGCAAACATCATATGTAGTAGTAAATCTTTAGAATTATTTCCTTGAATACGAGGAACAAGACAAGATGCCTACAATGATTATTTCTAGACAATCATTATTTGGGGGTTCTAGCTGAACAGTGAGGCAGGAAAAGGAAGACATACTAATTGTAAAAACAAAATAAAACAATCGCTATTTACAGAAATTGCCTTCATAGAGAAAATACAGATAAACAATTGGAGCTAATGTAAAAAATCAACAAGCTACTAAGTACAATACTAGTATAAAGCACAATATTAGTATAAAGATATCGACATCAATAAATAATTTTTAAAATATTAAATATTATAAAAAGTCAGTTCTTCCTTAATTAATTCAAAACAATCCCACTTTTTTTTTTTTTGGATACTTGACAAGATGTTTTAAAAAGCCATGTGGAAAAGCAAAGGACCAAGAAGTTTATAGAAGACCAAGATAGGAAGGCTCACTTTAACCTATCAAATATGTCAGTCAGGGTTCAATCAAGGAACTAGAGCCACAAAGAGTGTTATGACATGGGATTTATTCTAGAAAGCAGACCTTATCCAATTGTGGGAGGAGCTGGGGAGATGAAAATCTCAAAGGAGAAGCTGGGAGCTCAGAGAAGAGTCTAAACCATCTTCTGAAAGCACTGGCATAAGTGGACAAGTCAGAGTTTACAGAAAAAATTTAAGAAGCCAACTACACATCCAACTACTGAGTTTGTCCTACAGAGGGAACTCATGGAGATGTCTGTGTGAAGCTGTTGCCTTTGTGAAGCCACCTCCTCTGTGGCTCTTAGCCAAGTATCTGGTAGCAGGTCTTGGGCTGCAGGACTAGAATTTGGGAAGAAGAGCAGGATGGAAAGCAGAGGAGAACAAGGGCAAGTTGGAATCTGTTACATACTTCTGTGTCTGTCACCCCATCTAACTGTAAAGAGCTTCACAGAGTAAAGGACTCCCCTTCACTTCCACATCCCAAAGTCTCACACAAGGTCTTCTGTTGGCCAACTTGGACCTGGAACCAGACAGGAAAGGGAATTCCTAGCTCAACCAAAGTAGTAATGAAATAACCTAGCATGTCAAGATGAATGTTAAAGTTATTGTAATTAAGACAGTGAAAGCCTGGGCAACATAGGGAGGCCCTGTCTCTACAAAAAAAAAAAAAAAAAAAAAAAAAAAATTAGCAGGCACAGTGGCATGTACCAGATGGTCCCAGCTACTCGGGAAGCTAAGGCAGGAAGATCACTTGAGGCCAGGAGTTCCAAACCAGCCTGGGCGACATAGTGAGATCCCATCTCTACAAAAAATTAAAAAATTAGCTGGGCAACGTGAAGTGCGCCTGTAGTCCCAGCTAGTCAGGAGGCTGAGGCAGAAGGATTGCTTGAGACCAAGAGTTTGAGGTTGAGGTGAGCTATGATCAAGCCACCGCAGTCCGGCATGGGCAGTAGAATGAGACCTTGTCTCAAAACAAACAAACTAACTAACAAAAAGAAATGCTTGTTGTAGGCAAAAAAAGAAAGAGAAAAAGAAAGAAAGAAAGAAAGAAAGAAAGAAAGAAAGAAAGAAAGAAAGAAAGAAAGAAAGAAAGAAAGGAAGAAGGAAGGAAGGAAGGAAGGAAGGAAGGAAGGAAGGAAGGAAGGAAGGAAGGAAGGAAGGAAGGAAGAGAAAAAAGAAAGAAAGAAAGAGAAAGAAATATTTTTTGTAGGCAAAAAAAGAAAAAAAGACAAAACCCCCCAAAAATAGAGTAATGGAATACAGAGCCTACAACCAGACCTACTCATACATAGAAATAATATGAAAAAAATGACATTACAAATTCATTAATGATATCACAATATTTGGTTTCTCATATGGAGAAGTGATTGAAAAAACTGCTTACCTCATACTAGTCACAAAATTAAATTCGACGTGGATTAAATCATAAAATCCTAAATGTGAAGAACAAACTTTAAAAACTTTTACAAATAAAATATAGAAGAGTATTTGTATGACTGCACTGAAGAGAAGGATTGATTAAACAAAAGATAAAGAATACAAAGAAAGATATATTGACTAGATTCCAATTTAAAACTTCTTAACAAAAAATGTCATAAAAATGAAAAAGACAAGCCAGACTAAAAGAAGATATTTCCAACATATTACCACAAATACATTATTATTGTTCAGAATAGTTAAAGGATACCTACAAGTCAAAATGATAAGTCCTAGGGTAAGGAAAGGAATAGGAAATTCACAGGAGACAAGATTTGAATGGCCAATTCAAAATGTTAAAACAGGGCTCACGTATTGAGCACTCACTGTATATTATTCTAAAGGCTTTACTGAGCATTAACTATATATTATTCCAAATGCTTTGCATATGTTAACACACATATTCCTGGCAATGAGTGCGTGAGGTAGGTGTTATAATCTCTTTCTTCTTCCAGAGAGAGAAAGTAGGGCTGAAGTCATACAACTAGTAAAGTCAGCATTTGAATACCAGTGATTTGACTCTAAAATCTGAGTTCTTAACTATCTTCTATTTTATCAACTTGTTAAATTTAAACATTTGGCAATACTCACTGTTGTCAAGGATATGGCAGAATGGGAACAAGTGAATCCCATTTGTTGGGGTGTAAATTGATACCACTACTTAGTTGAAGAGCAATCTGCCTTTACAAATTGAGACTGTTAGGTCCACAGCCTAAAGTCATACCCATATAAACAAGGAAAATGTACAAGAATGTTTATTGCTGCAGTGTTTGTAGTGGAGCAAAAATACAGTGTAAAATATTTATACTATGGAGTATTAATATGACATAATCTAAGTAAAACCCTATAACATAATGTTGATTTAAAAAAGCAAGTTGGAAATGGCTACATACCGAGTATGATGCCACTCATATAAAATTTAAAAGTATGCAAAACATGACATGGTTCATATACGTTGTAAATTTATAAAACACGAAAAAATATATTTAAAATTCCTGTAAATGGTTGCCATTATGAAGGCGAATGAAAGAATGAGATGAGGGATTTTGCAGGAAGGATCAATTGTATCTGTAATAACATATTTCTTTGAAAAATGAGTAAATAGGGCAAGATATTAAGACACAGCACAACTAGGTGGTGAATATGTTCTATTCTTCTTTGTATTTTTAACTTCAATGGCCTGACCCACTTTTTTTTTTTTTTTTTTTTTTTTGAGACGGAGTCTCGCTCTGTCGCCCAGGCTGGAGTGCAGTGGATCTCAGCTCACTGCAAGCTCCGCCTCCCGGGTTTACGCCATTCTCTTGCCTCAGCCTCCTGAGTAGCTGGGACTACAGGTGCCCGCCATCTCGCCCGACATTTTTTATCTCACTTGTCACTATTCCCCTCTTTCATATCACTGCCTCATGGGGCCCCCTACCTTTCACTGAACAAGCCATGCTGCCTCACACCACACTTTCCCTCACCTGGGAATGTCTTCTGCTTAGAAAAACCCTGTTCATCTTTCATGGCTTAGAATATTTCATTTAGGAAAGCACCTGAAAATACACCCATGTTCATAGCAGCATTGTTCACAATAGCTAAATGATTGAAGTAATCCAAGTGTCCATCAACTAATAAATGAATAAAGAAAATGTGGTATATCCACACAATGGAATATTATTCAGCTGTAAAAAGGAAGGAAATTCTGACACATGCTGCAACATAGATGAAACTTGAAGACATTATGCTAAGTGAAATAAGCCAGTCATAAATGCACAAATACTGTTTGAGTCTAGTTATATGAAGTACCTAGAGTAGTCAAATTCACAGAAGCAGAAACTAGAATGGTGATTGCCAGGGGCTGAGAGAAGTAGGTGATATAGTTTGGCTGTGTCCCTACCCAAATCTCATCTTGAATTGTAGCTCCCATAATCCCCACATGTTGTGGAAGGGACCCAGTGGGAGGTAATTGAATCACGGGGGTGTGTTCTTCCCATACTGTTCTCATGATAGTGAATAAGCTTCGTGTGATCTGATGGTTTTATAAAGGGCAATTTCCCTACACATGCTCTCTTGCCTGCTGCCATGTAAGACATGCCTTTGCTCCTCCTTTGCCTTGCACCATGATTGTGAGGCCTCCCCAGCCATGTGGAACTGTGAGTCCATTAAACCTCTTTTTCTTTGTAAATTAACCAGTCTCAGATATTTATTCATAGCAGTATGAAGATGAACTAATATAGTAGGGAATAGGGAGTTATTAATGAGGACAGAGTTTCAGTTGTGGAGATGAAAAAATTCTGGAGATGAATGGTGGTGCTGGTTGTACAACATTGTGAACATACTTAATGCCACTCAACTGTACACTAAAAAATTGGCTAAAATGGTGAATTTTATGTTACATACACATTTTGCCATATTAAAACAAGCAAGCAAGCAAGCAAAAGCAAGCTGAAAGGCAACTTATAATATTATTAGAAGTCTCTCAAAGAGGAGGCAGAGGGAGACTGCCTCCCAGGTAGATGCCATCCAGCCCCAGCCCCTGTGAGCTCCTCTGTCTTCTCTTGCTTTGTCGATGGGTGTGTTCTGTTTTTCCAGTGGTATCTTTGCTTTTTCCTGTAAGGCAAACTCAAATTGTCACTTCTCCACTTCTGCTCCCTACTCATCACCCCAGTGATGACAGTAAACCCTAGGGTGCTTTCTCTCTTGTTTAGTCTGTTCTTACACTGCTATAATAAATACCCAAGACTGGGTAATTTATAAAGGAAAAGAGGTTTAATGGACTCACAGTTCCACATGACTGGGGAGGCTTCGCAATCATGGCAGAAGGTGAAGGCGGAGCAAAAGGCATGTCTTACATGGCAGCAGGCAAGAGGGCATTTGCAGGAGAACTGCCCTTTATAAAACAATCAGATCTCATGAAACGTATTCACTATCACAAGAATAGCATGGGGAAAAACCTGCCCCCATGATTTAATAACCTCCCTCTGGGTCCCTCCCACGACAAGTGGGGATAATGGGAACTACAATTCAAGATGAGATTTGGGTGGGGACACAGCCAAACCATATCATCTCCCCTTCTGACTAGACCCAGCGTTCTGAGTCCCTTGCCTTTCAGAGTGTATTTCTACTTTCTCCATTGATTTCCCTCCCCTGCCCAGGCTTTGAGTATCTGTTTTCAGAATTGTAACCTCACCTCATGTTCTGATTGCTTCCTGGGCCTGGCAATTTGGTTTTGGCTTCTTGACTCAGTTGTGAGTTGTAACCAGGATTTACCCAGCGACTCAGCTTTGTAGAAAGGGCCAAGCCCTTTTCTGACTGGAACTACATGATTCCACTTCATGGTTTATCAAATATGGACTTCCTTGTTATTATGAAATCACTTTAAAGCCTTTAGGGTGATCTACTTAAATGCATATATGCATATATATATTTATGTATGTTTGTGTGTGTGTTTATATCCATATATATACACACATATATCTCTATATATATAGAGAGATAGATATGTGTGTGTGTCTGTGTGTGTGTGTGTGTATATATATCTGTATCTCCCCATTTGCTTGTGGATGCATAGAAAATGCCAGAAACTGATAACAGAAGTTTCTAGAGGAGGGGCAGTCTTTGGTTCAGTGCTGGGGCTGAGTGACAGCAGAAGAAAAATTCTTTGGGAACTTTCCACCTTTTCTTCACCTTGAATTGTTTATAATAAGCATATGTTATTTTTATAATAAAAGTAAATATTCACAGTGAAACACTGTGTTCTAACTGGTGTAATAAGCTCTTAGTATTTGATCCTGAGAGCCCCTCTTTCAGAGGCACTGTCTGTCGAATACACTGCTAGGGCTAACGTCAGCTTCCAGGGGAAATCGTCGTTGGGAGGTACAATTTCAGATCTAGCTGGAGAGAGGCAAGGGTGTGGCTGCAAACCCCTTTTCTAATCTGAACAGGATATTTAAAAGGTAGTCACTGTGCAGCTGTGGAGATGAGTGATAGGGCTGCCATTCTGGTCCCGCCACTGCTTCTTCCTCTGAAAGCAATTTAGAGGAGAGCCAAGAGGAACAGAGCCTACCCCTTTAATTAGCCTGTGGAGCCGGGCAAGGTAAATATTTGTGACTGAAACAGCGTGGATCCATGGAAGCTGGGATTTTAGCCTAGAAGCCTTGTGCTGCCAAGTTGCCATGAGACCAGAAAGCTGGAGCTATGTTTTGCCTCAGAAAGTGCTTCTGAGTTGAAGAGAAGTGGGAAGGAAATCAGCAGTAGAATTAAGGTCTGTATATTAGATGAGGATAATAAGAGTTTATCTATACCTTAGGGTAAAGGCACAAATTTTACCTATTTTTAATTTTGTCTTTATATTGATTTCTTATATTTAAAAAAATTCAGGCTGGGTATCGTGGCTCATGCGTATAATCCTTGTACTTTGGGAGGCCCAGGCGGGAGGGTCGCTTGAGCCCAGGAGTTTGAGACCAGCCCAGGCAACAAAACAAGACCCTGTCTCTATAAAAAATTAGCCAGGCATGGTGGTGTGCACCTGTAGTCCCAGCTGCTTGGGAAGCTGAAGTGGGAGAATCGCTTGAGCTCAGGAGTTGGAGGCTGTGGAGAACTATGGTGGCGCCACTGCTGGGTGACAGAGAAAGACCCTGTCTGTAAAATAAAAATAATAAATTTTCAAAGTAAGAAAAACAAACAAATAAAAAATGTAGTGTCCTGAATGTTGACTTATTGAACTTCCTGCATCTACTAGCTCATTCTCTGGTTTCCAGGGATCCTGAATAAAAATGAGATCATTTCACTGCTCTTCTTGTAACTTTTCAATGCCTTTTCATTTTCCTTAGGATAAAATCCTGACTCCTGTAGTTCGTGTGTAGGGTGACTGTATGACTGATATTCAAACTGGGATGGCTGTTAATATGAATGTAAGGAAAACAGATGCAAGGGGGACTCTCACGGGAAAACCAAGATGTATCCACGAGACGCTGCTAGATCTGACTGTGGCCCCAACTCTCCCTGTCCCCATCTGCCCACCTTGCTCCAGGTATGACTCCCTTTCTTGTTGTTCAATGACATCACCATGGAGTCTTCACTGCCCCTCAGTCATGCTCCTGTCTGCCTTATTTACCTTTGGGGTCTCAGATGTCTCCTCAGAGAGGCTTTCCATGACCACCCATTCTGGAATGGTCTCCCCAGTTGCTGTGTCCTTTATCTCTGCACATTTCTGTCATCACACCTGAAATAATCTGTGAAGATATTGTTTATGCATTTGTTTACTATCTGTATTAGCTACCAGGCTGAGGCCAGGGACTTGTTTGTCTTGCTCACTAGCCTGGCACGTGGTAGGGACCCAGTAAATATGTGGCATTTACTGGGTGAAATAATGAACGATCAGGTGAAGATCTTTAAGTTGGACTGAATGACCCAGAGATGCCCACTGCCTTGATTCTCATCATGTGAATTAGGTCCATCTTCAGTAGAAGAGAATGAATGCAAACAGAGAAAAGCAGAGGGAATAGAACGAGAGAGCATGCTGGACAAATCTTGGTTACAGGTGTTATGGGTATACACTTTATCCTTCATTTGTTCCTTAATGGGGTGAGCCATTTAATTAAGTTATAAATAAACTTCTCCTCTCCTTCCTTAGCCTGAGCTAGAATTGGGATTGGGGTTCCATATTTACAACCAAAGACTTCTAGGAAAACACAATTAGCCCCTTTCTTTTGGAATATATATTCCCCTGCCCGCCCCCTTCTTTTTTCTAGTCCGGACTGGAATGCAATGGCAAGATCTCAGCTCACTGCAACCTCCACCTCCTGGGTTCAAGCAATTCTCCTGCCTCACCTCCTGAGTAGCTGGAATTACAGGCTCATGCCACCACGCCCCGCTAATTTTTTGTATTTTTAGTAGAGACGAGGTTTCACCATGTTGGCCAGGCTGGTCATGTATTTCCGTTTTTAAAGGACAACACTGTGGCAGAATATATTAGTTATGCCCCATTATCAATTTTATCTTCTTCCTTGGTAAATTAAGGGAGAATGGATTAGTTTCATATTTCTGCTGTAACAAATTGCCATGTAACTAGGGGATTAAACCAATATACATTTATTATCTTACTTTTCTACAGGTCAGAAGTCTAAAATAAGTTGAAAGGGCTGTTCCTTCTGGGGGCTCAAGAGAAGAATCTGTCTCTTTGCCTTTTCCAGCTTTTAGAGGCTACATGCTTTTCTTGACTTAGAGCGCCCTGCTCACATTACTATCTCTGTTTCCATGATCACATTTCCTTATCTGAATCTGATCCTCCTTTATAAAGACCTTTGTGATTACATTTTCCAGGATTCACGTTGATAATCCAGGATAACCTCTCCATCAAAAGATATTTGACTTAATCACATCTGCAAAGCTCCTTTTTCCATGAAAGATGACATATTTACAGGTTTCAGGGATTGGGACCTGGGCATCTTCAGCAGGCCATTATTCTGTATTCTGTTTATCACAAACAGCAATGGTCCTCCTCACCTGTTTCTTCTTCTCATCCCATGGCTGGGATGTGGCTATACCAGCTGGAGCTCAAGCAGCCATCTTGGGCCATTGTTTAGAAGTAACACACTGGGGATAGGGGAGTAGTGAGGTTGAACGCTCTGGGATCCTAACAGTTTTGTGAGCTACTCTGCCAGTTCTAGACTATTGTTCTTCTGACTTCTTTGAGATGCTTTTAGGTTTTCTAAATCTGACCGATACAGTTGTACCCTTTACACTTTTTAAAAATATTCTCCCATTTCCACTTGGTTTTATATCCCAACTATTTCTCCATGCTATTAAGTATTTAAGTGTTTTACAACAATTGTTTTGTTGTTGTTTTTAAAGACACAGTCTTGCTCTGTTGCCCAGGCTGAAGTTCAGTGGCACAATCAAGTTCAAGGCTCACTGCAGCTTTGAACTCCTGGGTTCAAGCCGTCCTCTCACCTCAACCTCCCTAGTAGCTGGGACTACAAGCACATGCCACCACATCTGGCTAATTTTTTCTTCTTCTTCTTCTTTTTAAATTGTGGAGACAAAGTCTCACTATGTTGCCTAGGCTGATTTCGAACTGCTGACCTTAATTAATCCTCCTATCTCAGCATCCCAAAGTCCCGGGATTATAGGCATGAGTCACCATGCTTGGCCCCACAAACTTGAGTTTTGATGACTGTACAATATTCCACATTTTATTTAATGATTCCTCAACTATTTAAAAATTAGATTATTATTATTATTTTATTTTATTTTGAGATGGAGTCTTGCTCTGAAACCCAGGCTGGAGTGCAGTGGCATGATCTTGACTCACTGCAACCTCTGCCTCCCACTTCAAGTGATTCTCCTGCCTCAGCCTCCCAAGTAGCTGGGATTACAGGTGTGTGCCACCATGCCGGGCTAATTTTTGTATTTTTAGTAGAGACAGGATTTCACCATGTTGGCCAGGCTGGTCTTGAACCCCTGACCTCAAGTGATCTGCCCACCTCGGCCTTCGAAAGTGCTGGGATTACAGGTGTGAGCCACTGCACCTGGCCAACAATTAGATTATTTTTAAAAATCCTTTTGAATAAAAAGTTCCAGTGTTTTAATAGAAGGATTATAAGAAGAAATTCATGGTTTAATGTGCATCTCACATTATAGCATGTGCTTATATTAGACCAATACAAATCTAAGTCAGGGCCAGCTGCCGTAGCTTACACCTGTAATCCTAGCACTTTGTGAGGATCTTCCCTGAGATGGGAGGATCTCTTGAGCCCAGGAGTTTGAGACCAGTTTGGGTAACATAGGGAGACCCCTATCTCTACAAAAAAATTTTAAAAATTAATGGGCTTGGTGGCATCCTTCTGTGGTGCCAGCTACCTGGGAGGCTGAGGCAGGATAATTGACTAATTGAGGCTGGGGATTTGAAGCTGCAGTGAGCGAGTTCCCATCTCAAAAACAAAAATTAAAAAAAATGGCTAAGTCGGGTGGGAGCAAATCACCCTGGTTAAAAGAACAGCCACTGTAAGAAAATCTTCAATTTCACCTGCTCTGAATTTGAAAACCTAAATCCAGTAAAGTGACAGGAACATCATATATGTAATACTTTTTAAGCTATCACAGTGACAGTAACATAGCCCAGGGAACCTAAAAAAGAACAGTTTTTCATACTTGAGTAAAACTTGGTTTTATTAAATATTTTTAGTTGAATTTTACTGCAAAGAAGGTTGCAGGGAAAAAATTGAGTCATTTGTACCGTCACTGCCCTGTGGGGCAATAGCAAATGACATTCTCTCAACATCCCACACAAATAGCACATTAGGCAATCTTTAGTGCTCTATATTATTTCCCTGAATAACAGCTATAAAAGAAGCTAAAAGGAATGCAAATATAGGTCAATGATAAGAACACTTTTATAATATATAGTCTCAGGGGTGTGGATAATTATAGTGAATATAAAAAGTCCACAATGCATCCTGCTGCAGAATGCCTGTCACTTGCACGTGAAACTTAAGATGTTATTTACTACCTGTTCATTTAGCTCACCACTCCCTTTTTTTTTCACCCTGTATCTTTCTTCACTGCACTCCTTATAGCTTAATATTACATATTTATTTGTTTACTTGTTTTTTTGGCTACATCATTAAAATGTAGCAGGGATCCCGCCCGCCTTCTTCACTGGAATAGCCTGTGTCCACTGTTGCAGGCACAAAGTGGGTGTCAAATCACGAACACCTGCTGCAAGGTGGGTGGGGATTTTGGTGATGAACTAAAGGGATGTGGAGGGACTGAGTCATAAAGGCACTGAAGGGGACTTGACTGGAACCTGAGGCAGTGGGGAGGTCACAGAAGGATATTAAACTGAAGTTGGAGCATGGTGAGGGACAAGATCAGACTTGGATTTTAGATAAATAACTCTGGGTTTGTTGTGGAGGAAGGGTTTGGGATGGCAAATAGCCTGGAGTTGGACCAGTGAGGAGGCTTTTGCGACATTCTAGGTAAGTGGAGATAAGAGCCCAAGCTTGAAAGTTGGTAATAATGAGATGATAACAATAATTATCAGTACAGCAAAATTTGCTGTATAGACAGCTAGTCATTACAATCCATTGTCTAGCCTACACTTCCCAGCCTCCTTTGCAGTTAGGTGTGGCCATGTGATTATGTTCTGGCCAATGGGATTTGAGCGGGAAGAATGACCTCCGTAGAATTCTCTGGTACATACTCCTTAATTTTCTTTCCCTTTTCTGGCCAATTGGGATGGAGAAACTATGTACTGAAGATAACTGGGCATCTATTAACATAGTCCTTGTAAAACCATGTAAACAAATGAGGAAGAAATATCTATTATATAGTGAAGTCATTGGACAATCTTAGGTCTGTTTGTTATAGCAGCTAGTGTTACCCTAATGAATTTTAGCACATGTATTTTTACTAAGCATCATTCTTAATGCTTTATATATGATAACTCACTTAGTCTTCCCAACAGTTTATTTAGGATCATTTTATTGTTATTATCCTCAATTTATGGGTGAGGAAATGGAAACACAGAGGGGCTGTGTAACCTACTGACGGTTACACAGCTGGGAAACGATGGAGCCAGATTTCAGAGTTCTGGCTCTAATATTTTAAGCAATATCTGATTGTGGAGCTGGATAGGAATTAATACTTAAAAAAAAAGACACAGATGTTCCTTCCTTTCAATTAAACATTCTGAATTAAACTGAAACCTTAAAAAAGTTGAAATGGTCAAGCATAAACACTAATTAAAAAGCAAGTCATTTTTATAAGATAATAATATTTCAAGCAAAATGTAAATAAAACCACCTTAGGTGGGGTTTCCTGGAATCAGACCCTGTGCCTAAGATTTCTATGCAGGAGCTTTATAGGGAAGAGTTCCTTGGAAGTAAGGGAATCAGGACTGGGCAGAAGGAGAAGGTAAGCTATAATACAGCCAACACAGAGCCCATGGCGTGGGATGAGTCCTCAAGCTGGGGTCACCCGTCAGAGTTATCAGCCATCAAGGCAAGGGGTCTGGGCTTCTGTGCTCTGCCTCAACCAGTCACTGGATATTGGCTGCCAGTGTGGAGGGGATGTGAGCTTGAGTAAGGCAGCTTCTTTGGAGAGAGATTTATTTAGCTGTGAGTCCGCACTCCCTGCAGTTGGAAGAATGAGCATCATGGTCTTGAAGGATCTGGGTGGCACATCACAGTATCCACCACAGAAATCATGAACTACTCTATTTACAAATGTTCAGTTGCTCCAGATTGTTCCACTGGGCTTCAGACTCATGTAGCTCACTATCTACTAATTGTGCCTAAAGCATAAAAATACATGCTGCAGGAGGATTGACTAGAAATAGGATTTCAGGCTGGGCGTGGTGGCTCACACCTGTAATCCAAGCACTTTGGAAGGCCGAGGCAGGTGGATCATGAGGTCAGGAGTTCTAGACCAACCTGGCCAAGATGGTGAAACCCCATCTCTATGAAAAAATACCAAAAAAAAAAAAAAAAAAAAATAGCCAGGCGTGGTGGTGGGCGCCTATAATCTCAGCTACTCGGGAGGCTGAGGCAGAGAATTGCTTGAACCTGGGAGGTGGAGGCTGCAGTGAGCTGAGATCACACCACTGCACTCTAGCCTGGGTGACAGAGCAAGACTCCATTTCAAAAAAAAAAAAAAAAAAAAAAAAAGAGGATTTCAGAGGTGAGTTGGGGTGAAAGCCTTAAATGGTATGCCAGGGAGTTTGGGTCAGAAGGAAGCCTGGTGGCTTCATGAGATGGATTAGCACAAGAATAGAGCACTGGCAAGTATATCATTCAGGGGCTGTTATAACAGCTCATTGCAGTGAGGAGCAGAGTCTGAATCAGTATCAATGGAATGGAGAAGAAGTGCTGAACTTGCAAAATGTTTTAAACGTTGTGTTCAATGGTTTTGATGGCTGAATGTGGAAGATGAGGTAATGTTTGAAGTAAAGCCCGTAACTCTATATTGAAAGACTACGAAAGGTGATGCTTTAAGAAAGATCGTGGTCATGTTCACTCTGTGGAGATATGTGGGGCCAGGCATGGTGGTTCACGCTTATAATCACAACAGTTTGGGAGGCTGAGGTGGGCAGATCACTTGAGGTCAGGAGTTCGAGACCAGCCTGGCCAACATGGTGAAACCTCATCTCTACTAAAAATACAAAATTTGTTGGGCATGGTGGCACACATCTGTAGTCCCGGCTATTCAGGAGGCTGAGGCAGGATAATCACTTGAACCTGGGAGGCAGAGGTTGCAGTAAGCCAAGATTGAGCCACTGCACTCCAGCCTGGTCAACACAGTGAGACTCTGTCTCAAAAACAAAAAAAGAGACACGTGGGGCATGAAACCCTTGACTAACTTTTTTTTTTTTTTTTTTTTTGAGTTGGAGTCTCACTCTGTCACCCAGGCGGGAGTGCAGTGGTGCAATCTTGGCTCACTGCAACCTCCTCCGCCTCCTGGGTTCAACTGCCTCAGCCTCCCAAGTAGCTGGGACTACAGGTGCCCGCCACAACACCTGTCTAATTTTGTATCTTTAATAGACGCAGGGTTTCACTATGTTGTCCAGGCTAGTCTCAAACTCCAGACCTCAAATGATCCACCCGCCTCTGCCTTCCAAAGTGCTGGCATTACAGGTGTGAGCCACTGTGCTTGGCTCCTTGACTATCATTTTAATTTGCATAATAAAATAAGTAATTCTCCAATTGGCTGCTTCTTTCTTTATTTTTTCTTTCTTTTGGAGAAACTTTCTGTTGCTTCCTCTGGTAACTAAAAATTAGTTGTGCTTTCCATCTATCATTAGTTTCTTCATCAGCCTGCTTTAACAAAAAGCTTCTTTCTGATATGCCTTTCTCTTTTCAGTTGCAAATCTAAGTGTACCAGAACAAAACATATACTTAAAATAACTAAACATAAAGTTTTAAAGCATACAATGAAATTCATTTTTTTCTTTATTTCTCAGCAGTTCTATCGTGGTCCTTATTAGAAGTTCTAATAACGGTCCTAGATTGTAGGTGCATCGAGAGGTGACATGCAGTGTGCTGGGCTTGGGGACAAGGTCCAATTGTTAGCAGCTGGTTGTTCACAGTTTTGTAGATAAACAAGATTGCTCATTAGAGCTGAGTCTGAATGACAATATTAAATCGCTTTGCACACCCGGTGAGTGTAGCTGTTAGGTAGCTCTGGCCATTGTACTTTGCCCTTTGTGTTTTCTGGAATAAAAGTGATTTTTCTGACCTGATTTAGACAAGATTAAGATCTAGCTAGCCTTTTGCATGCTGTATTTTCGCCAAGAAATTTGAAAAATTTCTAACAGTGTAGAAATTTGTTTAAAAAATGGAAAAGCAAAAAGTTAACCATTAAGCGGGATCAAATTTGTGTAGCAAACATCCATGTTGTGTTTACCTGGGTTAAATTAATCATTCACTTAACAAACATTTATTATATAACTTCTCTGTGCCAGGCACTCTTCTAAGTGTGCCAAGAATATAGAGGTAGGTGAGGGAGATGAAATCCTTCCTCTCGCAGAACTTACCTTCCAATGGTTGGGGGCAGAAAATAAGAAATAATAAGAAAGTTTACAATGTTTGTAAGTAGTAGGAAGAAAATAAAAGTTGAGATTTAATTTGCTCTTCTAGCTCTTCCCTCTCATTTTAAGAGGCTTCCCTGGTGAGTAACAGGGTCTTTTATGGTCCTACGAGCAGGATAATGTGAACTCAAACCTATTATGTAGAGAGGCAAGTTGACAGACTCTGGAAATTTATTTGGATAGGGAGGATAGGATTTTAAAACGTTGAGTGTGAATGGATACATATGATTTAAACTCCTGCCTGGGACTGTCACCAGTCATTGTCCACAAATACACTGCTTAATATTAATAATTAACTAATAATAAAAAAAGACTATGGTGGGCACTCTTTAAACCAACTTCTACTTAAGCGACTCGTAGGAGGAACCAGCGTCCATTCCCTCTGTAAGTCTTGAGCTGGTGCTCAAAACACACTGAACAGAGCTGTCCACTTTGTCCACACCGATCCCTTTCTTCTCTGAGAAGTTGAATTTTGTGCTTTGTGAGAATCAGAATTGTTTGTTCCCTGACATATTTGTGCTAGTTTTACTTGTTATTAAAATTATGCTGTTTACTTTAATATTACTTTAATAACATGAGAGTGAAAAGAGAGAATTACTACAATGACATTTAACTGGAATGCTTTGGAAAGACTCACTAATGTTAAATTAGTTAACAATAAGAGATTAGGAAAAATAATAAACTCTACAGTATTTTGCTCATGAGTGTCTTTAAGTTCTCACCCACTACAAAGAAAGAAAAGTTGGAAATGAAAAATGAGATCTTATGGGTGTGGTTTAGGCAAAAAAAGGGGTATTGGACCCTTGCCAGTGAATCTATAGTGAGGGAAAGAACCATGGCCTTCCACCAGATTGGCAAATACATTTATATTTATTTAATTTAAAATATAATGTTTATGGGCCAGGTGCGGTGGCTCACTCCTGTAATTTCAGCACTTTAGGAGGCCGAAGTGGGTGGATCGCCTGAGGTCAGGAGTTCAAGACCATCCTGGCCAACGTGGTGAAACCCCACCTCTACTAAAAAAATAAAAAAAAAATTAGCCGGGTGTGATGACACATGCCTGTGACACCAGCTACTTGGGAGGCTGAGGCTGGAGAATCACTTGAACCCAGGAGAATGGAGGTTGCAGTGAGCTGAGATCACACCACTGCACTCCAGCCTGGGAAACAGAGCGAGACTCCATCTTAAAAAGATTAAAAAAATAAGTAAAATATAATGTTTATGAAACCACCTTTGCAAAGATTACAACAGTGAGAGAAGTCTAGCATGGCTGACTCCTCTTGCTTCTAGCCTCACAGGCTCGCGGTCCTCATTCATTCCCGGGTGTAGGCCAAGCTAACCATGGGAGGAATTTAGTGTATAGTTTAACTTTGAAACAAGGATCAAAATAGTACCTACCTAAAACTGATCATCTCCTTGTTCAGGGGCTGAAACTGCCTTTGTAAGACGAATGATAAGCTACAAGATTAGGATTATGGAAGGGGCCTGAATTCTGCTAAGGTATAGGCAGAGTTTCTATCATCTCTTATTGCTGAGGAGTCATGTGGCCAGAGGTCACAAGATTTATGACTTCCCCAGTTGCTCCTATAGATAACATCTCTATTGTAGAACCTAAGTTTGGTCTTTTGAGATGTATTTCAGGCTTTTGCATTCTGGTAACCTGCTATCCCTACCTGGACTTGTGACTCATGACTCAACCTGTCCTGTGGCCCCCACCCAGAGACCGACTTAACACATGAAGATTATTTTTTTTCACATTCCTCTGATTGCATCCCCAACCAGTCAAGAACACCTATTCTCTAGTCCCTGGCCCACCAAACTATCCTTGGAAAACCTTAGCCTCTGAGCCTTCAGGGAGACCAGCTTGAGTGATAACGCCAGTCCTTCCACTGGGTGGCCCTGCATTAATTAAACTCATTCTTCACTCCAATACCATGGTGTCAGTGAACTGATTTCTTCTGTGCATCGGGCGGGAAGAACCTGTAGAGTGATTACATTTACAACATAAATGTATCCCCCTTTTTTTTCTTGACTGACATTACTGATTAGCTCATGAATGAGTAGTTCTGATTGTGTTGAGTAAGATTTTCACTGTTTTGTAAGGTGTGTGCTAAGCACGACAGGTACTCACGATGCCTCCATTCAAGGAGCTCAGGAGTATTATCCTAATATGATTAGACAAAGAATTGATGTGCCTGCCAATAATTCTTTTACCTGATCCAAATCCCCTTTCTCTCACATGCATAGTGGAAGCACAGAAAATATTTTCACTTTCGGCAGCACCTTTGCTTTGAGAATATCAAAGCTCTTACAGGGACAACTTTCTAAATAAGCAATAATGCTCATATTGCCCTCGGGAGGTGGATAGAGGTATTTATGATCCTCTTACCGTGGATGTTAGACCAGTGTTGAGTAGCTAACAAAAGCCTCCATGCTGACTCTCAGGAGAATTCTGTTTCTGCTAATCTCCCTGCTGCATTGTGCCCTGTTCCCTTTTCTGAATAATTCCCGGTATTACTGAGAACTCTGTGAGCATAAAAAGAGCACTTGTCTGTGAGCCAGAACACACAGGCTCAGACCCTGGCTGTGCTACTAACGGTGGCACTGTGGACACTGTCGTCAGCCCTTCTGTGTGTGCCTCAGTGCCTTTATCTGAAAAATGGGAATGTCAGTGCTCATGATACCGGAGACCAGATTGTGGGAAAGGAGTGTTTGTCAAAACAAATATGGACATGGTAGCTGCAGATAGTGAGAACAACAGTGGTCTGTAGGTTTCCTTCTGTTTCCCTTATTCCCATTTCAGAATTCCTGCTTTCTGTTAAGGTATTTTTGATCACGAGTCGATTTGTAAGTTCTGGTTTGCACATTCATTATTGATACCAGAAATGAAAATGTTATGTCAAATTCTCTTATTCTAGTTTAGCCCACCTACCAAACTTTATTATTTTCCAATGATGGTCTTAGACTCACAATAAGAAATGCAAGGAAAGGACTGGATTACAGCTGGGCTAATGATCTGTTCTGCTCTGCACTGCAAGACCCCATTACGTGGTGTTTTCTAAAGGTTTGGGTAACTCGTTATCTCTTCACTTATTCACAAAGATACTGCTGATAATAGTAAAAGAAAAAAAGTAAAATGTACTAAATTTCCAACAATAGGGAATTGCTCAGGTAAATGACATTATGATGGAAGGCTACTAATAGAAGATGTAGATGAATATTTATTGGCATGGAAGGATAATTGTGGTAATTAAATGGAATATTAACTTCAAAAGGGTAAATGTACAATATGATTCCACCATTATTAAAAATATGCATCTGAATCAAACTATTTGGAGGAATGTACAGTGGATATCTCTGAGTGGCAGGATTATAAACATTTAAATCTCCCTTCCTTACACTTACCTGTATTTTCTAATTTTTTGTAGTGGATATATGTTGTTTTTGGCAAAAGAAAAAAACTGATTTAGGTTGTATAAAATCCTATTCCAAAAGCTATTTGTAGGAATGAAGAAAAACATTTTGAAAATAAATAAGTGGGCCGGGCGCGGTGGCTCAAGCCTGTAATCCCAGCACTTTGGGAGGCCGAGACGGGCGGATCACGAGGTCAGGAGATCGAGATCATCCTGGCAAACACAGTGAAACCCCGTCACTACTAAAAAATACAAAAAACTAGCCGGGTGAGGTGGCGGGCGCCTGTAGTCCCAGCCACTCGGGAGGCTGAGGCAGGAGAATGGCGTGAACCTGGGAGGCGGAGCTTGCAGTGAGCTGAGATCTGGCCACTGCACTCCAGCCTGGGCGACAGAGCGAGACTCCGTCTCAAAAAAAAAAAAAAAGAAAATAAATAAGTGCCAACTCTAAAAAATTAATTAAGCAGGGAAAAAAATTTTAAATGGCAAAAGTGGTAGGAAGGAATATAAATAGAAATAAACATAAATAGCAAAAATGAATTTCATTCTGTTTTAAAAGGATAGAGTCATTTAATGACACATGTTTGAAATAAACAAAGTATCAGTCTCCACCCTGTTTCTTCTTAGCTGAATTCTACCTGAAAGTGCTGCTAAAAGGAACTCAGAGCCTGGGAAGTAAGCAGGATACTTTGAAATATCCAAATTAAATAATCATAAGTAGCAACCTAATCTAATTTTTTTTTCTTTTTTTGACTTGCAAAAATATCGCTTTAAAATAAATCAAGTTCTTAGACAGAGGGCAAATATATTTATCTTTCCAACCATAATAAAAGCTGTCAATTATCAAGTGCCTTTTATGCACCTATGTGTCAGATACTTATAAGTCTTTCCTCAAATTCATTAAATGTAATGGTTGGTTTATTTAATCCTCACTGTTTTAGGAGATAGGTATTACTGTGTTCATGTTATAGTTGCTGAAAACCAAAACTCATACAAATAAAGTTTCTTTTCTAACTCTTACATAGTAGAACCATATGACCTTTTAAAAAATCATGTAACAAATATTTATTAAATCTACTTCGGATTAGCATTGTGTGTCATGTGCTAGGACTAATACCAATGAAAATACATTGTGGTCCCACCGCTTAAAGAAGCTTGTATTCTAGTTGAATGCCATGAAGCCAAACGTTGTAAATGTGATGAATCTCACAAAAGAGGAAACCCAGGATGTGAAGCGGGGAGGTAATCTGGTTTGTGACATCTGTCCTGTGGTCAAGATGTTTAAACTGAGATCTGAAGCGTAAGTAGGAATTAACTAGGCAAAGAGTGGTCGTGCAAGACGATTTCTAGTAGAGGGAAGGGTATGTGCGAAGGCACTGAGCTTTTGCTATAGCAGTGTGCTACAACCAGCTATCCACAACTCTAGTTTGAAACAATAAGCATTTATTCCTCCCACATGAGTCTGTGGGTCAGCTGCAACTGGTAGGGCTTGGCTGGACTCCAGGGTTCAGGTCTCCCTTGTATGTTACTCATCTTGTGTTGACCAATAACTTCCGGGAACATGTTCTTTACATAGCACACGATAGGAGCACAGGAGCCCAAATGGAATCACACAAGCACATTTAAGGCCTCTTAATATGTTCAGGAACACTTCATTAGCTAAAGGAGGCCATACGGCCCAGCCCAAAATCAATGGGATGGGGAAAATATTTTACCCATTGTGGGTAGTATTTTGGAAGAATGTAGATGAATGTGGATAAATCATTTAATATGGGAAAGATGTGAAAAATTGTGAACGATGATTCAATCAACCACGATTAGGTTTTTCAAGCAATCCATTGCCAATATGGCTAAAGTATAGTGAGCCAGGGAGTGATAGTACTGGTTGATTTTATAATTGCCTGTCCTTGGGAACTTCTTTTTTTTTTTTTTTTGAGACTGAGTCTCGCTCTGTTACCCAGGCTGGAGTGCAGTGGTACGATCTTAGTTCACTGCAACCTCTGCCTCCCAGGTTCAAGTTCTCCTGCCTCAGCCTCCCGACTAGTTGGGATTACAGGCATGAACCACCACACCTGGCTAATTTTTGTATTTTTAATAGAGACAGGGTTTCACCATGTTGGTCAGGCTGGTCTCGAACTTCTAACCTCATGATCCACCCACCTCGGCCTCCCAAAGTGCTGGGATTACACGCATGAGGCACTGCGCCCAGCTGGGAACTTCTTATTATAGAGAATATTTTTTATATATTATATATAATAAGCATTATACATATATAAGAAGCACAAAAATATGCTTACTTCAAAATATATATATATGTGCTTACTCAAAAAAAAATGTATGCTAACTCCAAAAGCTAATAACTTATCCAACTTCTACTTGAACTTTATTCCCAGAGAGAGGAACACATTGAAATAACATGATTAACCCACAAAGCTGATATAGTGTCCATTGACTTAAATGTTCTTCCTTAGTTATGTGCCAAGCATTGGGTCTCTGTGTAATAGTAGCACATTTAGAAACTTTGCCTCAGAGGCAATGAAACCAGATTTGAACCCCTGAGCAAATAGCATTAAATTTGGTTGCTGCTCATTCTCCTGGAATGAAGGTCAGCTATTTTATACGCAGTGAATAAGCCAAACCAATCGTAAAACGTGAGGAAACATCTCATTTGACTACTTTGCCTCATGAAATGTGATCTTCTATTCGGTCAGATCATTTTTGATAGTGTTACAAGAATAGTTCAGTTTATTTTTACCCATTGCCCTACAGATACATTCATTTGCTTTGTAAGTCCTTAGGGCGAATGCCTGAATGAACAGGTGGGGGAACAGGAGTTGGCCAAATATAAACTTGTATAGTTCATGTGCTTAACAAACATGGGTATTTTTTTTTAACAAAAAGAAAATTCACTTAATACAGACAGCCACTGCATTATTAGCTGTTGTGATACATTCTGCCACAGAAAACTATATTAGTTTCAATTGAGGTGTTTTATTTTTCTTTGGCAGATAAAAGATTAAATAGAAATCACTGCCTCCATGATGCCTCTGTTCTGGAGCCTTTTTTTTTCTTCATCTATTAAAAGCTCAATTTTATAATCTTGAGGATTTAAAATAGAATCTATTAGTTTTTCTGATAATACTTATTTCCCATAAAAACATTTTTTTTTTTTTTTGTTAGCTAGCTCACAGTAAATTTCATTGCATATGCCATTTCAAAGGAAATCAGAGGTTCTAATAAATACAATGGATTTGGAACAGTTCCTTGCCCCTTATTTTTTTTTTTTCACAGTTATGTAAGCCTCCTGCTTAGTTACATTATTGTATTTTATGACTCAGCTTGCAAAGCTGTGTTTAAGAAAGATGACAATTTTCTGGTTTCCTCTTCTGAGATACTTTGATTCTTCTTCTTTGAGTACAGCTTTATTTGTGTTTTCCTGCTGTCTAAGCCTGGGACTCTTTCATAAGTCAGCATACTTTGTACATTCCAAGTAACAGCACCATTTAGAGAGGATGATCAGTTACACATTCCCTAAGAGAAGATGCAAGAAATGGAAGGAAAAATACCTTCATTGTTAGAGACAGATGCACTCCCTAATTGCTTCCTGATGGTTACTTTTAAAGGAGCTATGGGAATCCACAGATGTGTATCTGTTGCGGTGTCTGTCATTCAGTGAGTTTAAGAGGCATTGATTTCCATCAGTGAATCATGGGACTTGATTACAGAGAACTGGTAGACCAAGCTCAGGTTTAATTCATGAGTTCTGTTCACAGGTCTGTCACTTCCCCTTGGGCTATTTTTGCACAACCAAGAAATTGATTTACTTAGTTTTTTCTTCTTATAAAAATGAGGTGACAATATTATCTTTACAGCAGCTTTTAAATGTTTAAATATGCCCAACCAAATAAAATTTTTAGTTGTATTGCAATGTTAGTAAAATTAATTTGATGAATATTTCTTACCTAATTTCCCTCCTTGCCACAAAACTGACCTATTTACCTAAACTGACCAAATTAACTGATTGTTTTGCTATGGTACAGACCCAAATTCTTAGTAGAATTATAACCCTAATTGATAATGGTCATATGGCTCTTACACCTTGAAAATGTTTAGGCGTTTAATATCAGCTGATACAATTTTCTTTAAAAATGATAGGATGATATCAGATCATCTTTTTCAGGATGGAATGAGATTTAAATTAAAATTCAGTGTTACTGAATTAAATCATGTAGTTTTATATACTTTGTTTAGATATAAATCAGCTTGTTATAGTGAGAGAACTTGAAGCTTTAAAGACCTGAATATGAATTTTGATCCTTCCTCGTTTTGTGATCCTCCAAAACCCAACCATATTGAATATTAATTATAAAATGAGCCATATACCTATTCTCCCTACTAATGGGTGTTTATGAAACACAAATGGTGTAATGGGTATGGAAGTTATTTGAAAGTTGTAAAGGATCATACAATGGGATTTAAAAGAAAATTTAGACACAACCTGCTTTCATTGTTACTGTTTAACAGCAGTTAACTTTTAATTGTTTTGTATTTGCAGTTTCTGGGCAAGACAGGAAGATAAGAAAAAAGGAAAAGGAGAGAAAAAAGAAATAAAAGGTTGTATCAATAGACTAAATAAAATAAAATAAGCATATTTAATCAATAGACTAAATAAAATAAGAGACTTCAGCAGAGATGATGAATACTTGATTACTGTTAAACAATTGTTATTCCTTTTCTGTTTGTTTGTTTGTTTTGCTTTTATTTTTTTGAGACAGTGTTGCCTAGGCTGGAATGCATTGGTGAGATCACAGCACACTGCAACCTCAAACTTTTGGGCTAAAGCAATCTTCCCACTTCAGCCTCCTGGATAGCTGGGACTACAGGTACCCACTACCATGCCCGGGTACTTTTTAATTTTTTTTGTAGAAACAGGGTCTTACTATGTTGCCCAGGCTGGTCTCAAACTCCTGGCCTCAAGTGATCCTCCCACCTCAGCCTTCCAAAGTGCTGGGATGACAGGCATGAGCCACTGTGCCTGGCCTAAGGATTATTATTCTTTATCAAAACCATCTTGAAAATATTTTTTTAAAAATAAGATACTATTCCCAAACTCTAAAGCATGTAGAAAATAACCTATCAAAGAACTTACCAAAAAAAATTTAAAACTCAGTTGTTGGTTTGAAGAGATCTGAATAAATAGAAATATATACCACATCTTTGAAATACAAATGTGTTAATTTCCCTCAAAATTAACCTATAAATTCAATGTAATTTCAGACAAAATTATTGCAAGGTTTTTTTTTTTTTTTTTTTTTTTTTGAGGACTTCGACATACTTACTCTAAAATTCATATGAAGGAATAAAGGTTCATGATGCCTAAGTCATTCTGAAAAAGAAGAGCAGAAAGAAGGAACTCACCCTTCCAGACAAAATCAGTATGGGATCAGTATCTAGGGAAAGAGCAGAGAGTGAGAGCCAGACTTGAGTCTACATGGGAACCTGCTTTGGGATAAACATGGCGCCATCAATCAGTGGGGAAGGGATGGATTGCCTAAAACCTACTACTTGGTGGTGGAGAAACAGCTCATTGGTTCACTATCTCAAGCATAGGCCAAAGAGGAATTCAGTGCAAAAGTAAAATTATAAAGCTAAAATGAGATATTAGAGGTGTTAAAGAAGGTACTCAATACACAAACCATAAGTTGAAATTATTGTTATTATTATCTTTTGAGATGGAGTCTCATTCTGTTGACCAGGCTGGAGTGCAGTGATACCATCTTAGCTCACTGCAGCCTTTGCCTTCTGGGTTCAAGTCATTCTCTTTCCTCAGCCTCCCCAGTAGCTGGGATTACAGACTTGTGCCACAATGGCCAGCTAATTTTTGTATTTTTAGTAGAGGCAGGGTTTCACCTTTTTGGCCAGACTGGTCTCAAACTCCTAACCTTAAACGATCTGCCCAACTCAGCCTCCCAAAGTGTTGGGATTACAGGCATGAGCCGCCATGCCCAGCCATAAGTTGAAATTTTAATAGAGTTGACTATATTTTAAAAATTAAAAATTCTGTAAAGGGTAGACACAATAAGCAAAGTTAACAAAAAAGGGGACAGAGTGAGAAAAGATTTATAATATATAAAACCTTCAAAGAATTAAAATCTAGAATACACCAAGAAGACTCAAGGGATTTTTTTGTAAAATGGGGATAATGGATAATAATAATAGTTGTGGAAAGAGACATGCTCAGCACAGAGCCTGAAGTACAGCTAATACACATCGTTTGCTATTACTAGTTTATCTATTCTTATACTCTATGACAAAACACATTTTGTATGGAGTCATTATGTATGGACCCCAGATTTCTGGTTTCTGCATGGTCTTATGTTGCCAGCTTATGGAGTTGCAGAGAAATGTATGTATGAATATCCAGCCAGTCTCAATATCCACAAACCATGTTGACAAATATTCCTAGATACTCCAGTGGTTAAAAGTGAGGAGAGTAACAGTGGCCATTTCTGTAACACAGAGGTGAAGAAAATGCTGTGTGTGCCGCTGTAGCTGTAAAACCAACTGCCGATGACACCTGCCAGGTGACGTAGGGAGAAGAGTATGTTTCGTGGCTAGAGGTGTGAATCTTGTGACTGTCATATTCCATCCTGCCTGAGGCTGTGCCCCAAGGGGGCTGTGCCAGAGATGGGGAGAGGTTGGGCGAAGCTGCTTCCCAGGCCTTAGAGGTTTGTCCAGGTGTTGTGCATGGCTGTGGTGGGTGGGAGGGCTGAACAGGCCAGCCACTTTGTGCTGGATTTGCTGGGGACTCAATCCCATACCCAAGGGCAGATTGGCTATAGAAAGGTGGCTTTGCTCACTGCCAACTAAACCTGCTTTCTGAAAGCAGAGCTTTGTCTTTTTCTGCTTTATGACCTCAGCTTTGGAGAAGGCTTTGGCTCCCCAAGTGTGGCCCAAAAACTTGGATGATGATGCACAGGGTAGAAGGCAACAAACAAGCTGCCCTTGGTGGCAGTGACCTGAGCTGGGTCCACTCCTTGGGCTTGGGTGGTGAATACAAAAAGTCAGCCAGCACCATCCTGCTGATAGGGAAAGAGGGACTAATGATAACCCTGTACCAGGTACACACAGACTTTCTCCTTCAATCCTCTGCAAACCTGTGAAACTCTTATCTATTTTACAGATACAAAAACTGCAGCTCAGAAAGGGCAAATGGTCTGCCCAAAAGTACCTGGTTTATAAGTGACCCACTGGAATTTGAACCCTAGGTCTGTTGAACTCTGAAACTTAATGATGTTTTCTTTTGTCGTGTGTGTGTGTGTGTGTGTGTGTGTGTTTTCACTTCACCACTCTTTATATCTGCAGAGTGGAGTAGGGAGTAGGTGGAGGTGGGATGAATACCATGATAGGCCCCCGTGAACCCAAATCTGTGGCTTGGTGGACTCCAGGGAATAATGCATGGCCAGTCCTATCCTTGTCTGATCTTGGCAGATGCTTCAGTAAGGTTATAGAAAGCTCATTCCACTTCCCAGTGCTCCACTTGAACATGTGCTCCTAAGCTCAGCTGGTTTTAGGTATGGCTTTGGTTTCTGAGCAGAAACTCTCTTCCCATGAAATAATGACATCCTTAAAGTGTTGTGCTTTGCTTGTCATTCAGAGAGGACAGCACTTCCAGGAGATGCACAATACGATATGGATGGATTCCCTGTCCAGAGAGGAAACCAGGCTCACCCTTCATTACGGGAAAGAACTTGCTCCCTGACCTGCCAGCCAGGTGGAATTTCATTTCTTTGTGGTCTCGGGATCTGGTGTTTTGAAGAACTGGTTTCATTAGCCACTAACAGAGACGCACTTGTTGAAACATCAGCAACTGACTTTTTTGTGTGTGCTTAAGAGATCACAGATATTTTTGTATCGGTGCTATCAGAGGTTGGAAGGATTGCTATAGCTACATGTTCTTGCCCCTCTCTCTAAGGTCTATGGAAACGAGAAGCAATGATAATAATTATGATAGTGATAATAGCAAACCATTCACTATATGTTTTGTGCTGGGCACCATAGTAAGTTCATTTTATGTTCAAAACAACCTTCTGAAGTATGTGTCATTTAGGACTGGTTTGACTGCAAGTAGCAGAAACCCAATTTCAATGGTTTAACCAATGGAGATTTATTTTTCTCATGTAATAGGAAGTCCAGCTGTAAGCATTTCAGGGTGAGTATGCAGGCCCCGTGGTGCCATCAAGAACCCAGTCTCTTTTGCTGGAGGCTTTCTTCCTCATGTATGCAGCATAGTTGTTCTATTTTGTGCTTCACAACTAATTTTTAGGCAGAAAGTATTTGAAAGAAGGGAGAAGCTAAGTAGCACTAACTGACAAGGTGAATGCAAGCTGGATGTGTGCCCTCTAACAGGCTTTCTCAGAAACTCCAGCTGGTACCTCGTCTTGCAGCTCCTTGTCCAGAACTGCATTGCATGACCACATCTAGCTGCAAGAAAGCTGGGTAATCCAAGAGCATTTAAGTGAGCCCCTTGGTTAGTAAGAAAGAAAAGGGAACTAGCTATTGGTTCCATAACCAGTCGTGCCTAGCTTAAGTAGTTAATGTTTGTTAAAATTTACAGACAAAGAAAGTGAAATTGGAGAAGTTAAGTATTTACCAAAGGCTATCTAGCTAGGGAGTGATGGAGCCCAGATCGGAATCCAGGTATGTCTGACTCCAAAGCTACATTCCCAAATGCTGTTTAGAATTTGTTCCTGATGCTCGGTGGTGTTTGGGCTGGATTACAGAGGACTTAAGGGGGTTCTCTTATGGGACTGGGAAGGAGAATTGAGTTTTCATCTTCTTGCGAATAGTGCTAAGATCATTGTATAAAAGATATGGAAGGCAGATTTTGGTATAAGGTAAGGAAGTGATTACTCACAATTAGTAATTAACTGGTCTATGGACTGTGTAGCTAACTCTATGACCAAGAACATTTATGTAGCTTGGAGGAGATTCCTTAACTGACTGGGAGTTTGGGCCTATTGTGAGTTCAAGATTCTAAGTCCTTGAAACAAAAGTGGCTGAGATAGACCCATCATGATGAAAAGAGGGCTTTCGGTTTCTGCATAGATGCTTCTTGATTTGTCAGTTAGAGTGACCATATAATTAATTTATAGTCCAAACTGGGGCATTTTTTAGAGTAACAAAAGGATTTATTAGTAATTACGCTGCGACAACAGGCAAACACCAGAATCATCATGGACCGAGTGGAAGCCACGGCTACCCCAGCCGAAGGCTCCTGGTGGATAATGGAATGGGGAGACCTGGGCTTCATAGGAACTGACAGCTGGGTAAACATCCAGAAAAGACAGACACCCCCAAGGCAGACCTCCCCAATTCTGTAGGCTAAACCTCCCAAGATGCCCTGCCTATGATGACAGACGTTAAAATCTGATGGGCAGGAACAATGAGTGACTACTGAAAACGTGTGTCTGACACAGCCCCTCAGGCCCTGAGTCTTCCTTAGCATGACTCATTTTGTGAGACACTGAGCTTAGGTAATGCCGTGTGTCTTACTGAGTCATGAACCCAGCCCATTCTAGGCTGGGAAGGCAAATGGATTTCACATCCCCTGATATTCTCAGCTTTTAAAAACTGCTCTTCTGATTTGCTCCATGACCTTGGGCAAGTCACAACCTCTCTATGTGGTTTGGCTTCTCCTTTAGTGGAAATAAAATGGAAATAATAGTTATGCAAGAGAAAAAAAAATGATTCAAGATCTTCCAGTGAAAGTTGGTGCGTAGAGCCAAGTGATATTATTATTTTCATGACAGTTATTAGCAGAGCTGCTTCTTGTCCCATCCCCTCTCATTAGGCCACAGGGCATGGAATAAACACAGGTTTGGCTAGTGACTGGTATTTGATGATGTTGGCACCAGGGAGAAGGGGAGGAATTTCTCTCTGGCTTGTGTTTCACTATTAACCTCCTTGTGCCTGGATCTCAATGCCTGCTAGTATGGAAACTGGAAATCTGTGAGAATCTCAGCTATTTGTCTCATAGAGAGGCAGCCTATTCAGAAAACCATTTAATAATGATGCCATTACAATATTGTCTTTATTTTTTCCTTAATTCCTTTATTCAATAAATACTGATTGAGCATGTCTGTGTGCCAGGTTCTGTCTCCCAAGGATAGAGCAAGAGACATAATGACAGCATTGAGTTTTTCAATGTTTGTTGAATCAAGGAATTGATGAGATGTGAAGTTTGGAGAACTTATCTCCTCCTGCAATCTTGCATCTCTCTCCTCTATCCTGATCCCCGAGAGATATTTCTAAGAGCAAAACTGCTCTTGTTACCCATTTCCTAAAGGAGCAAAACTGAATTTCTCTCTCTCTTTTTTTTTTTTTAGATGGAGTCTGGCTCTGTCGGCCAGGCTGGAGTACAGTGGTGCGATCTCAGCTCACTGTAAGCTCCGCCTCCTGGGTTCACGCCATTCTCCTGGCTCAGCCTCCCAAGTAGCTGGGACTACAGGCGCCCACCACCACGCCCAGCTAACTTTTTTATATGTTTAGTAGAACGGGGTTTCACCATGTTAGCCAGGATGGTCTCGATCTCCTGACCTCGTGATCTGCCCGCCTCGGCCTCCCAAAGTGCTGGGATTACAGGCGTGAGCCACTGCGCCTGGCCAGCAAAACTGAATTTCTTAATGTGGCACAGAAGAACCTTCAGGGTTGGCCTCCGTTCACCGTTTTGTCTCTTCTCTCACTGAGCCTCTTTTTGGACTACAAGTGTCAACTATTAGGACTTCCCTACAGGTTCCTGAATATTCAGTTCTTTCATAACTCTAGGCCAGAGGGCGGCAGACATTTACTTGTAAAGGACCAGACAGTTAATATTTTTGGTTTCGTGGGTCATGTGGTCTCTGTTGCAACTACTTGGTGCTGCTATTGTAGTGTGAAAGCAGCCATGGAAAAAATATAAATGCATGAGCACGGCTCTGTTCAAGTAAAACTTTATTTACAAAAACAGACAGCAGATGGGATTTGGTCCACGGGCTGTAGTTTGCTGATCTCTGCTTTAGGCTTTTGCTCATTCCGTGGTCTTTTACTTGTCTACATTAAACTCCTCCTTTCATCTGACCAATGATCACCTCAAGTCTGAGGTCTTGCCACACTACCCTGGGTAGAACTGGCCACGCACTCCACTGTGTTCTGTACATACCACCCCCACAAGTAACAGAAAATTAAAGCTGTGTTTTCTCCCGTAACCATATTAAAAGCTTTATTTATTCATTCATTCACACATGAACACATTCACGGATTCATTTATTTTACAACATTTAACGACCACCCACTATGGGGCAGAGTTGATGACTTTTTAGTCTTTGTACAACACCCAGTGAAAATACAACACATAAAACTTGCTTAATACATGCTTGTGAAGAAAAGGAGACAGAACTCAATAAAAAAATCCATTGCCAAAGATACATCTGCATCTTTGTTGTAAGTGCTCAGAAGTGGTGCGTTGTCTTTATTGATTTTGAAGCCTCTCCACTGTGTGGAGGCGTTTGGTCAGTTAATTGTATTTGGAGCTTTCCTTTTAAGGTTTCTGTCACCAGGTCTGGAATAGTTTGGTGGCTCCCACCTGTTGTCTATTCTTATCCCTTTTCCTAGAACTCAGGATCCTGTTTTCTGGTGACCTCTTATGGTGGGACTAAGAGTAGTAGCACCAACTTCTAAACTCCCATTTGGGCAGGTGACTGACTTACGTGAGTTTGAGGTTTACCAACATAGTGCAGTGTGTTCCTTGTTTTTACTGTTATTTTTAAGTAGATCTGTTTTTTCCATTGCTCCCTAAGAAAATAGGGCTATCTGAGCTAAGGAGCTTAACCAGCTCACAGCATGGTGATAGTGAAATAGCTTTCTTGCAGAGTCTGAATCTTTTGTTTGTTTGTTTTTTATGTCCAGTCTCTGGCTCTTTGAGAGCAATTTAAAGGTAAATGTAAATATGAAGCTTCTTCATTACTCATATTACAGAAATTATTTCATGGTTTTATGAGCCAAAAAATATTTTAAGTAGGGCTTAAGTCATTTTCTTAAATTTACAACCCATTCTAAATGTAAACAGAATTATATTTAATTGGTTGTCACCAACGGAACCAAAATGACTTCATTCGGTTTCAACCTGGTCGGATATAGATTTTCAATGGTTACCAGGAAGGAAATGTGTTTATAGTCAGAGGCAGAGAAAAGGAAATGGTTATAGCTGATTACAAAACAAGCATAAAACCTCCACACTGTTTCTCATGTTACAAGAGCAAATAGGAAAGAAGCCACAAATGGGGATGGTAGCACAGAGTGTGTGTTGAGTAAACACTAGAGAAACGGGAGAATGTTCTGGGTCTCTACTTTTTCCATTACAAAGGCAGCAAGGGAAGCCGCTGAACAGAGTACAAGGCTGTCTGTTTACTAACTCACCCTCACCGGTAATAGAAAATCAAATTCAAGTTCCATTGCGCCCAGGGGCTCTTCACTGATACATCAATAATGTGCCTGCCCTGACACTTTAAGACTGGTTACTCTTATGAGGAAACTCAGGCGAGAAGAAACTAAGGCAGAGGAGGTGGGGAGTGGAGCAGGGTCACAAACTGACCTTTGGTTACAAAAGAAAAGACAGTGTTACTAACAGGGCCATGCAACGTAGTAAACACAGCCAGGGCAAAGTAGAGAGCGTGCAAGCTAACTCCATTGCGACAAATACTCATACAATTTGGTGATAGGAAACTTCTGGCAAGTTCCTTATTGGGTAAGCTGTTGTCACAAGTGTGTTTTGAATGAGTTCGTAACAATGTGTATGTGTTTTAGATGGGCAAGACTGGGGCAAATGAGTTTCATGAATAAATATGCTACTTGCTTGCCTGAGGTATTAAAATTTAAAATAAAATGCTATCTTCACTCTTGTTTCTGGCATGAACAAATACTTTGCTTTTGGCAGTTCTCATCAAAAGTTAAGTGTCACCATTTGGCAATGTCTATTAGAATGAAAACTCACATATCCTCTGATTCTATAATTCCACTTTAAGGAATTGATTCTGTAGTCCTATTCATACATATGTGCAAAAGTATGTTTGTGGAAGTAAAAAACTGAAAACCACCATTATGTCTATTCAGAAGAGGCTGGGCAAATTATGGGACAGTCATATTATGAAATATAGTGCAGCTGTACAGATTTGCAGCAAACTTCACAATATCTGTTAAGTTTCAATGAAGAATGTAAGAGTATATGTAAGGAAGGCGAGGGGAATACACACACAGCAAACACACACACACACACACACACACACACACACACACACACTAGGGCAGGGGGCCCCAATCCCCAGGCAGCAGACTGCTACTGGTCCATGGCCTATTAAGAACCAGGCCGTACAGCAGAAGGTAATAGGCAAGCGAACGAGCTCTGTCTCCTGTCAGATCAGCGGGCATTAGATTCTCACAGGAGTGTCAACCCTGTTGTGAACTGCCCATGTGAGGGATCCAGGTTATGCACTCCTTATGAGAATCTAATTAATGCCTGATGATCTGAGATGGAACAGTTTCATCCCAAAACCATCCTCCACCCATGCTTGTCCGTGGAAAAATGGTGTTCCACCAAACTGGTCCCTGGTGCCAAAAAGGTTGGTGACTGCTGCATTAGGGGACTTCAAAAAGTTTATGGAAAAAATTAAAAGATAAAAATAAAAATATAAACTTTATTTCTCAACATAAGCTCCATCAAGTTCAAGACACTTTCGTAAGCAGTGATAGTCATTTAGTGCATCCCTAAAGAACTGAGGGTCCTGGGAATTTAACCATATCAATGTAATCTTTTTTACCTTATTAACTGAAGAAAAATGGGTATCTTTTAAAGATTTCTTTTTTTTTTTTTTTTTTTTTTTGAGACGGAGTCTCGCTCTGTCGCCCAGGCTGGAATGCAGTGGCCGGATCTCAGCTCACTGCAAGCTCCGCCTCCTGGGTTTACGCCATTCTCCTGCCTCAGCCTCCCGAGTAGCTAGGACTACAGGCGCCCGCCACCTCGCCCGGCTAGCTTTTTTTTTTTTGTATTTTTTTAGTAGAGACGGGGTTTCACTGTGTTAGCCAGGATGGTCTCGATCTCCTGACCTCGTGATCCGCCCGTCTCGGCCTCCCAAAGTGCTGGGATTACAGGCTTGAGCCACCGCGCCTGGCCTAAAGATTTCTTAAGATTAGAAAAAAAAAAAGTCAGAAGGAGTCAAATCAGGATTGTATGCTGAATGTCTAATGATTTCCCACTGAAACTCACAAAATCGTCCTTGTTTGATGAGACACATGAACAGGAGTATCGTCACGGTGGAGAGGGACTCTCCGGTAAAGCTTTCCTTGGAGTTTTTCTGCTAAAGTTTTGGCTTTCTCAAAACACCCTCATAAGAAGCAGATGTTATCATTCTTTGGCCTTCCAGAAAGTCACAGCAATGCTTTGAGAATCTCCAAAAATTGTTACCCTGGCCTTTGCTCTTGATCAGTCTGCTTTTGCTTTGACCGAACGACTTCCACCTCTTGGTAGTCATTGCTCTGACTGGGCTTTGTCTTCAGGATGATACTGGTAATGCCGTGTTTCATCTCCTATTGCAATCCTTCAATGAAATGCTTCAGGATCTTGATCCCACTTCTTTAAAAATTCCATTGAAAGCTCTGCTCTTGTCTGCAGCTGATCTGAGTGCAGTGACTTTGTCACCTTTTCAGTGAAAAGTTTGTTCAACTTTAATTTTTCATTCAGAATTGTGTAAGCTGAACCAACTGGGATGTCTATGGTGTTGGCTATAATTAGGCTTATGCTGATTATGTTTATAATTAGGTTTATGCTCCTGTCAGTCCTCTGTAATTGGGGCACAAACAATATTATTATTATTGTTATTATTTTTGGGACAGGGTCTTGTTCTGTTGCCCGGGTTGGAGTGCAGTAGCACAATAGTGGTTCACTGCAGCCTTGACCTCCAAGGCTCAGGTGATCCTGCCACCTCAGCCTCCCACGTAACTGGGACTACAGGCCTGTGCCACCACACTAGGCTAATTTTTAAATTTTGTGTAGAGATGGGGGTCTCACTATGTTGCCCAGGTTGGTTTCAAACTCCTGGGCTCATGCGATCCTCCCACCTTGGCCTTCCAATGTGTTGAGATTATAGGCATGAGCCAACAATACTAACTTTTTCCTAGAAAATGTATGCGAATGGTCTGCTACTGTGGGCTTCCTCTTAAACTCTGTGTCATCTCTTCTTAAAATGAATTAGCCGTGTGTAATCTGTTGATTTCTTTGGGGCAGTGTCCCCATACACTTTTTGTGCAGTTTCAATGATTTCACTATTCTCCCATCCAAGCTTCACCCTAGATTTGAAGTTTGTTCTTGCTTCAATTTTAGCAGAATTCATGTTGCTCTGACAGAGGCGCTTTTCAAACTGAAGTCTTATCCTTCTTACTGCCTCAACTAGATTCTGTCCAGACATGTTATAACAGGTTAGTATGAGTTTATTTTGGTGCAAGAAAAATGAAAATCCATGCATAGGATTTTCATAATATGCATTTTCCATAAACTTTTAAAAGACTTCTTGTGTGTGTGTGCACTTATATATACATAGACTATTTCTAGAAGGATACCCAAGAAATTTCACACTGGATGTTTCTATGAAAAAGATTGGGAGACTGGGATCCAGAGGTCGATAGAAGTTTGCTTTCCACTCCATATTGTTTTGCCCTGTTTGAAATTTTTATCAGCCAGGTGCATAAATCATTTTTCAAAAAGAATTTTAATGGAAAGTCATTCTTCCCAATTAATTAGGGTTTTGTTGGTGATGGTATCAGTGCCCAATGAAATCGACTGAAATATGTGGATTGAAAAAAAATGGGTGCCCTTTAAAGATGGACTAAGATTCATGGGCTAAAAATGGTTTAAAACGTTTTGAAAGAAGGTATCTTTCAGCTATGTGTATATTTGGGAAAAGAATTTTGGTAACTAATGAATAATAGAGAACACTGATTTGGGCTGCTGTTTTTATGCTGACAGTTTGGAGTCCCAGAGAGTTGTGTAGAAAGCCCAGCACCTCTCCCCAGCAAGTGGTGGCTAAAGCCGTTTTTTGTTGAAGGGTCACCCTGACTTAAAGCCTAAGAAATCATTAATTGAAAGCTTTCAGCTTCTCTTGTATATTCCAACTTCATAGCTCTAAAAATGTCATCATTGTCACTTCTCTCTTTGCCTGTAGATGACTGAAGAATGCATGGGAGGATAAACACTCGCTGATTTATTTACATTAAATAATACCCTGCTCATTCCCAGGACCCAACAAGGTTGGTGGCCTTTAGAAATCAGTCACATGGGCTGGGTGTGGTGGCTCACGCCTGTAATCCCAGCACTTTGGGAGGCTCAGGCGGGTGGATCACGAGGTCAGGAGTTCGAGACCAGCCCTGGTCGACATGGTGAAACCCTGTCTCTACTAAAACCTCAAAAATTAGTTGGGCATGGTGGCACATGCTTGTAATCCCAGCTACTGAGGCAGGAGAGTTGCTTGAACCCAGGAGGCGTAGGTTGCAGTGAGTCAAGATTGTGCCTGCCATTGTGCTCCAGCCTGGGTGACAGAGTGAGACTCCATCTCAAAAATAAATAAATAAATTAATTAATTAAAAAAAAATCAGTCACATGACAACAACCTAGCAATTTCCTTCTAAAGTTGGTCTCACGTGCAGAAAAATGAAAGTACAGAAGAGTGAACAACACACATTCTTTTTTGAGACCTGCGGCTGAATCAACATTTGGTGTTTTGGGGGAAAGTAAACGACAGCACCCCCTTCATTTAGACATTTTCATTAGCCAGTGTTATCTCTTGTAATGTGGAGTTTATTGTTAATTAACCCATCGTTTATCTATGGCTTCTTTCTTCTCAAACAGACTGTAAACTCCTTCAGTGTTGGAGCGGTGTCATTCATCCATTTGTTCATTTACGGATCAAATATTTAATGCATAGCTACCACATGCATGATGCTTTGCTGAGCCCTTGGGGAGGCAAAGATGGAGACATATTCCTTGCTTTCAAGGTATTCAGTCTTTGAGTCTCTTCTAGTCTCATGGTCTAATAGATAGCCTCATTCAGATCTGTGTCTCCCAAGGTTACGGACACAGAGAGGGGTCAAGCAGATGCTTAGTAAATGCTGGTTGGTTGTGAAATTGCTCAGACCGTGAACCCACAATGGTGCCATGATACTGTGGGTGTGTATTCAATTTTTGCTGATGGATTTTAAGAAATCACCAGACAGTTTTTCAAGATCTCTTTAATAATAGCTTTTAGAAGTATATTTTCTTTTTTTCTTAGATTAGACATTTCTAGAACTGCCAACGGAACCTCTTTTAGGGCTGAAATTGAAGACAACAATGATTCTGAACCAAGAGCCTGGGCTCTAAACTCCTTGGGAAGTGGGCCCACTTTCCACAGGGACAAACGAACGGCAGCTCATGAACAAAGAGGCACAGGAAGAGGGAAGGGGGTCAGGGAAGGTAACATTTCCCAAGTGCCCACACAAGGCCTGGATCGCCACATGCTTCAATTCATTTATGAACAGCCACTAGGTGACACTGAGGTGGAGAGAAAGAAACGAGTGTTTTGGCAGTGGATAGGGTCTGGGGGTGAGTAGGCGATGGATATATTTGTATGTATGTATGGTGTGCTTATTGTTTAACATTAAATACAGATTTATCAAGCACTCTTCTACATGCTATGTGCGCAAAGAGGTGTAAGCCACAGTCTGAGCTCTCAAGGAGGCAAATGGTATAAAGAAACATACCCTAAGTTAAATAACGACCTGAATGAACATGGTATATAACATTATAGATTTTAGAGTTGCCTGGATCCAAAGGGAACATTTGATCCAGAGTTTCCAGAAATGTTGTCCTCATCTCATTGATAGGATGCAAGATGATTTGGGTATTATACAAATGTTTAAAACTTTCATTAGGTGTTTATGTTAACATGCATTAGAAAAATTGACAGTGTATCATGCCCTCTGTGGTGGCACACACCTGTAGTCCCAACTACTAGGGAGAATTGCTTGAGCCCAGGCAGGGATTCAAGGCCAGTCTGGACAACATAGCAAGATGCTATCACAATAAATAAATAAATAAATAAATAAATAAATAAATAAATAGAAAAATCTGTAGCATATCAGACTCTTGCATACATGGATATTCCTGCTTCCCGTGAGGCTACATATGAAAGTGAATTGATTTAAGGATTATCTAAAGGAAAACATCAAGGTAGTAGCTGAGAACAGGAGAGTGGACTGGAATATGGTAAAGATTCTCTAAGTGTTATTTGAATGACCTGAGTTTGGGAAATTCAGATCAAGTGCAATCTCCAGGATGCAGAGACAGTGAGTGAGTTATCCAAGGCCACGAAGTGAGTGGAGATCACAGACCGGAACGCAGCCTCCGCTCCCACATCTTTATTCAGTCATTTCTTCCTACTTTGCAGATGTGGAAACTGCAGGCCAAATAACAATTTCTGTCTTTCGAATGCAGTAACTGCCTTGAGAATCTGATTGCAAAGTAGACAGCATAGAGTTGCCTTCATGAAAAATCAAGGTTAATATTTATAGAGTGCTTACTGTGCATCCCAGTGTTATAAAAATTTCATACATATTAATTTATGTTAATCCCTAAGCCACTCTGTGAGATGTGCTCAGATATTTCTACCGTCCCTCTTTTTGCATGAAGAAATTAAGGAACAAATATCAATAGCTTTCTTAGATTATAACCTGCAGAGCTGGGATCTGAACCCCCAGGTAGTCCAGCTCCAGAATTTGTCTCCTTAGCCATTACACATACAGCTTACCAATAATAAATGGAGAGGTGAAAGGGGCAACTTGTCTACCTGGTGAAATTGTAGAGATTCTGCTCAATGTATTACTCCCCTGTTCCTTCCTGTTTCACATTTTTCAATTAATGCCTTGTTCATTCCATGGAAGACATTGTTTCTTCATGCCACCATTCTTAATTAATTAATTAATTAGCATTAATTAATTAATGTTTTAGAGATGGGGGGGTCTCTCTGTGTTACCCAGGCTGGTCTCGAACTCCTGGACTCAAGTGATCCCCCTGCCTCAGCCTCCCAAGTAGCTGGGATTACAGGTACCACCTGCAGTGCCCAGCTCACATCATCACTTTTTAATCTGCAGAAACTCAGATTCCACAGGGAGAAATCTGTGACTACCAAGAACAATTCTTTTATAAAAATAAAATTTGTTGGATTTCTATGACAAAAACTCTAAAGAAATAGTCCCACCCCTAAGGTTGAAGGAATGAAAAGAGTCATAGGAAATGAATGCAGGGAGGGTAATTTTGGGACATGGTGGGGCTGAGAGTGACGCTGGAGAGGAGGCCCGTGTTAGGACTGGCCCAGCGCACCACAGGGGGCCACCAGGTGTTGAGAAAGCCCTGCCTGGTGCCCAGCACTTGGCACAGCACCTGGCATAGAGCAGGTGCCTGAAAGCTTTTTTGCGTGGATGGAAGCCTGGATGGAAACAGAAGCCGGGCACGGAGACGGGCGCCAGTACAGTGACTGGAGGTGAGAAGGCATCAAACACTTGACCTACTGTATAACTTTGCTCAGGTAAGCCCAAGAGGCAAGCACAGCGCCAAATCTCCAATCAGCAGACAAAGGAGCTGTGAGTAAACCATTCACTGTGCTGCTGCTCTGGCTAGAAAGTTTTGCTTTGGGGAAATCCTTTTCATGTTTGTTACCTATTGGTAGCAGCCCCGGTTCAATCCTCCGACCTACTCTTCCTTAGATGAACCAGCTTCACTCTCCTTCCCTATAGGGTGCCTCAGGGCAGGCCAAGGCCATCTGGGGACCATCGCCAGCCTCCTTTGTGCTGGTGCCAGAGAAGGATCAACCCGTGGCACTTTTCTGTGTCTCACCAGCAGGTGCTGACAGCTGAGCCATTCCACGCACCTTTGGAGCAAAGAACTGCCGGAAACCAGGGCCAAGTTCAGAGCCTGAAATTTTTTGAAAGGCTGCAAGGAGAAGCCTGGGGGGCCTGATCACACATTACGTAAGCCATATGTGAGCGGAGGATGCCACTGATGCGAGGAACCCAGTGCCTGTCAGAATTGCGCAAGTTTTACGCAGAAGCACTTAAGTGTTGCAACATGACTCCACATCTTTACCAAAAATGTGAAACATCCACCCAGCACACACTTTAAAAACGCTAAAGCTCCTCTCCACCAGGTGGCTAAGGCTGCTTGATGAGGCTGACAGGAGAAGAGCTTTGCAGGGGGCCTAACTTACTGTAGCTCTTGGCCCAGGGAGCTGAACACGCAGTACTTTGCACCCCAATAGCCTTGGGCAGCCCAAGCCGCTGATAAAATGTACTTTTTTGTGTGTTTGTTTTTCCTGGCAGTCTCATTTTGGGTTATAAATGGCTCATTATTTCTATCCCATAGATCCATTCTTGCCTCTGTTGCGTTCTCTTTCGGCTTTCCAAAATAACCGAAAGGTTGGTAAAATCAACGCTGGCGAACGGCTTGTTCTGACCTTGAGCAGAGGCCGAATTTCCACATTGCTCAAGCTATCTACAGTTGCTCCCGTGTCCGAGAGGCTGGCTAGAAAGGCCTCCTGAAAGCAGGGGATATAATTATACTTATACTAAAGCACTTGTCGCCATTAAATGCCAGGAAGTGGCATGGACCTTCCCTTGCTCCTGCCCTGCAACCTTTTCGGAGGACTATTGGGCAATCGTCAGAGGTTATAGAGTTGGAACAGCATTCCCCCCAGATAGGTCATTTTCCCTGCAGGACAGCTTGGAGGCAAATTTTATTAAGTATCAAGTAGCTGACCCAAAGCAGTATAAATAGCAAGAGAGCATATGACAAACCCAGAAATGAATGTGGTTAAACCCCAGGCTGAAGATATATAATGTGTTTACTATTATCAGCACCTGCATGAAGATATTTTTACCCAGTAGCCTTCCAGGAAAAGATGAAACATATAAGTGATGTTATTAAGGCTTAATCGTAGAAAAATAGTTTTGACCCTACTTTTGGAAGTCAGTGGGCCACAGAGTTAATTTGGGGAAGGGACCTGAGGATAGGCTGGATGTGACTGGGTATCATAGGAGGTACAGAGGGACCCTGATAAAACATCCCAAGTTCAGCTAGTTAAGAGCCAGGGGAAAAAACATGGAAGTGTAGTTTACATTGGGTAGGAACTGTAAACAGTCACTATCAGGCAAAAGGGACTTCCGAGTTGGAATTTTTGGAGAGAAACATGGAGAGCATTTTAATTCAGGCCTGTTTTCCTCCATTGTTCCGTACCTTTATTCTAGGACATACCACAGAGTACAAACCATGCTTCAGTGATATTGATCAGGCCACAGATGACTGAGTTGTGAGAGGCCATGAGCTTTCCAAGGTCGGTTTCCTAAACCAGTGCTTCTCATCAGTCCGGTCCCCACTGGCCAGAGCTGTTGACATCCTGGAAGATAATCTTATATTCCTGCAAAGGTAGGAGAAGGCTCTGGGGAGAAATGGTGTAAGTTTTTATTTTTTAGTTTTGATTATTATGGGGACATAATACGTGTAGGTATTCATGGCGGAGGTACTTGTGATGTTCTGATACACGCATGTGGTGCATAATAATCACATCATGGTAATTGGGGTGTCCATCACCTCAAGCACTTAGGTCTTTTTGTTAGGAACATCCCAATTCTATTCTTTTAGTTTCATTTTTGTTTGTTTTTGAGAGACAGAGTCTTGCTCTGTTGCCCAGGCTGGAGGGCAGTGGCAAGATCACAGCTCACCGCAACCTTGACTTCCCGGGCTCAAGTGATCCTCCGGCCTCAGCCTCCCATGTAGTTCTATTAATAGAACCAAGACAAAAAAGGCCATAGGCTTTCAGAGGCCATGGTGACCACAAGAGGCTGATGCACCACCATGCCTGGCTAATTTTTGAATGTTTCCAAGAGAAGAGGTCTCCCTATGGTGCCCAAACTGGTCTCAAACTCCTGAGCTCAAGTGATCCTCCTACCTTGGCCTTCCAAAGTGCTGGGATTACAAGTATAAGCCACATATCCAGTCTAGCAATTTAAAAATATACAGTAAATTATGGTTGACTGTTGTCGCCCGATTGTGCTGTCAAATACTAGATCTTATTTAACTATAATTTTGCAGCCATTAACCATTCCCATTTTTCCCCTTGTTCCCTGCTACCCTTCCCAGCCTCTGGTAACCATCATTCTACTCTCTGTCTCCTTGAGTTCAGTTGTTTTAATTTTTAGCTTCCCCATATGAGCAAGGACATTTGAAATTGGTCTTTCTATGAGGAATGGCATGAGTTTGACACAGAATGCAATTTGTTGAAGCACTCAGAGTCAGCAAATTTCCAACACATCCCTGGCCCTGCCTATAGCCTGCAACTTCCTGTATGCCTTGTAAAGGGAGACTTTTGCTTCTACCAGATCTGAATTCTAAAGGTGTTTTTAAGAATGGCAATATTGTGTGTTTAACCCTTTGAAGAAGACAGTAGCCACCTGAACACATCAGTTCTTACATGTTAATTAAAAATCAGTATCTTTACTTTGTATCTATTAATAGAACTAAGACAAAAAAGGGCCATAGGCTTTCAGAGGTCACAGTGACCACAAGAGGCTGATGCAGTCAAGAAATTCTTCACATAGGGCATGGGGCATGGATGTGGCTCTATCACTTTTACCCAGAACCACTCTCACTCCTGCAAAGACTGTTGACTCCTTACCCAATATTCACTCTCCATGTCTTCCTTGGTGGAATAACTGCAGCATGGGAAAGTGCCTGGCTAAAAGGCTACATTTTTCATCCTCCCTCACAGTAGGGGTGGCTAATGAAATCCCAGGAGATGTTGGGTGGTCAGGGTTGCCAGATCAAATAAGGGACACTTAGTTAAATTAGAATTTCAGTAAATAATGAACATTTTATTGTTGTCGTTGTTGTTGAGACCGAGTCTCATTCTGTCACCCGGACTAGAGTGCACTGGCGCCATTTTGGCTCACTGCAAGCTCCGCCTCCTGGGTTCAAGTGATTCTCCTGCCTCGGCCCCCTGAGTAGCAGGGATTACAGGTGTGCACCACCACACCTGGCTAATTTTTGTATTTTTAGTAGAGATGGGGTTTTGCCATATTGGCTAGACTGGTCTCGAACTCCTGGCCTCAAACAAACCACCCACCTCGGCCTCCCAAAGTGCTGGGATTACAGGCATGAGCCACCTTGCCTGGCCCACCCCTTTTGTCCTTTTTCCCATTTTCTTTTCTGGGGTATGGATGCTATGACTAGGGCTCCAGCCTCCTTCTTGGGTCATGAGGTTAAGGATGGCAGATACAAAAGACAGAGGACTGCATACCTTCAGACTTTCTTAGATGTGATAGTAACCATTGATTTTCTTTAGCTGCTTGTTGTACCTCTGTGATTTGCATCCAGCTGCTCTTCCTAACTGGTATAGCCATAATAAAGGGTGCATTGTGGCGGCAGCAGCTGAAATTGATGAAGAACCAGTCAGTAAAGCAAAACAGAGTTGGAGTGAAAAGAAGACACGGAAGGCTATGTCCAAACCTGTCTTCAACAGGTTACAGGGGTTACTAGAGTCACTATCTGGAAATCTAAGAATATCCTCTTTGTCATCACAAAACCAGATGTCTATAAGAGCCCTGCTTCAGATACCTATATAGTTTTGGGGGAAGCCAAGATCGAAGATTTATCTCAGCCAGCACAAGTAGCAGCTGCTGAGAAATTCAAAGTTCAAGGTGAAGTTGTCTCAACATTCAAGAAAACACACAGACTCCAACAGTACAAAAGGAGAGTGAAGAATACAAGGTTGATGAAACAGGTGTAGAAGTTAAGGACATAAATTGGTCAAGTCACAAGGGAATGTGTGGAGAGCAAAGGCAGTCAGAGCCCTAAAGAACACAGTAATAATATTGTAAATGCTATTATGGAATTAACAATGTAACCTTCTGAAAACAACTTTTTTTGGTGTCTCAAATGAGTGACTGCAGCTTGGTTTGAAATTTGTGCTGCTCCTATCATAAATAAAGTTAAGGCTTCTTATTGGATGAAAAAAAGAAAAGAGTGCATTGTTATTTTTGGTATTTGGTTCAGTCTGTTTACCATGTGTCATTTTGCATTTGCCTCTTGTGTATAATAAACCATTCTACTTTTTTTTTTTAGAGATGGAGTCTTGCTCTGTCGCCTAGGCTGGAGTGCAGTGGTGTGATCTTGGCTCACTATAACCTCCACCTCCCAGGTTCAAGCAATTCTCCTGCCTCAGCCTCCCGAGTAGCTGGGATTACAGGCATGTACCACCATGCCTGGCTAATTTTTTTGTATTTTTAGTGGAGAGCGGGTTTCACCATGTTAGCCTGGCTGGTCTCGAACTCCTGACCTCAAGTGATCTGTCCACCTCAGCCTCCCAAAGTGCTGGGATTACAGGCATGAGCCACTGTACCCGGCCCTAATTTTTGTATTTTCAATAGAGACGGGATTTCACCATGTTGGCCAGGCTGATCTCAAACCCCTGACCTCAAATGAGGCCCCCGCCTCGGCCTCCCAAAGTGCTAGGATTGCAGGCATGAACCACCATGCCCGGCCTTTATTTTCACTTACTATATTTTTGTAAGGACCCTGAGAAAAGTGGATAGTGTTCCCTACATTCTTTGAAATGGTAGCCCGTAACATGAGCTTCTACATGGTGTTATTACCTGACTACTCTGCAAATTGCATTTAGGTATTTTGAGTAATTACTTTAGATAATTAATAATAATAATACTTATTAAGCAGAATAGTTCCTATCTCTGCACAGAGATTTGTTCTGAAAACTCAAGACCCATGAAACGGTACTCTGAAACCCCGGAATCATATTTCAAAACAGTTTTGACAACTGTCTTATATGTTGTAAAGATTAGCTAAGGAGAGTCATGTGCACAGGAAAAGCTAATTTACAAAGCACCATCAATAATTCAGGAATGATGTAAAACCTAACTCCTTTAGCCTTGTTAGCAAGTCGACTGCTTTGAGTGTCCTCTGTGAGGCATTCTGGGAAATGAAAGGGGTCATAGAATTGGCCTCCTCGCAAATGAGCTCAAGCTAACTGGCCTAGAACCAAAGAGAAGTTACCTGGGCTAGGAACTGTATAAATACCTGCCCTCCCTTTCTGCAGTGGAATCTTTCGAAGGTTAAGCAACAGTAAATAATCAACTAAGATTTCTCAGAGTTGCTGCATTTACCTTCCTCTGCTTTTTTTTTTTTTTTTTTTTTTTTTTCCTGTCTTTGCCCATGAAGATGAAGCAACTTTGGAATGAGAGCAATATTTCCTTTTAGGACTCCCTGCTTCAGACATGCAGAGAACAAGCTCAGGCCTGGCCTGGCTGGCAGAGACTGCCTGCGGGAGAGAGCTGGGCTTGAGGTATGGGTGAGGGATGGTGAGTTAGAATTTAACAGAAGGGGAGGAGAAGAAAACTCATATGATTTTGTAAGTTTCCACACAGGCCTTTCAGCAACATCTATCAGCAAAAGAGAGGCAACAGAATCTTGCACCTTGAAAGTCATTGGGGCAAAGAGGGTCTGGGAGTCAGTTCCTGGAATATCAGCTATATTACAAAACAGAAATAAGTAATGCAAAGGAACAAGCAATACACATATGTAGAGAGACTGACCTAGAAGATCTGGCCTTGGTATCTGGGGATTGGTAATGATGTCATGATGGTTAGCTCAGAGGAGATGATGGATGAGCTCCACTTGTCTGCATCTTTATTACAAACGCAAATAAAACTTGGAATGATGTGAGTTGGCAGAAAAAACAAAGTCAATCTGTTCATTAGTGTTCTCTTCACAATGTGAAGGGGGAAAAGAACTATTTTTTTGTGTCCAGGGAATATTGAGTTATATATAATATTCATTCAGCAAACGTTCATTGAGTAATGACTGTTTGCCAGCACTACGCGAGGTGCTGAGAGTGCAAGAATTGTACAAAGCCCCTCCACTGCCCACTCTCGATAAGAGGACAGCCAGAGCCAGTCACCTTTTTTGTACTATGTTTCTCTTAAGGTAAGGACAATCGCTGCTCAAAACAAAAGTGCATATCACATGTTGATAGGCAAGTTTGCAATAATTATTTTTCTTTGTAAGGGGTTTATTACAAGCCCAGAGTAAAACTTAGAAGATCTTTTTTTGTTAGAAATCTTTTCTCTGCCACTAAATACTAAACACTTTAGTCAAGTCCTTTAATTTCTCTGGGACTAAGTTTAAACATTTATAAAATCAGGTAATAGAAAGTAGAACTAGACTGATTTAATGAATCCTGGGTTAGGACAAGTAATAAGAGGACGTTGAGGGCAGACAGCCACTAACTAGACACTTAGAAAGAGTAGGACTTCAGACTCCTTAGCCCTCAAAGTGTCTTCAAGTCTTAGTTTCTTCGTATGAGAAATGGGGATAATGCAATACTTTTTGGGAGGGTGAAATAGATTAAGATAATGAACTTGGTTCAATGCAGGTCATAATAAGAATCCCAGTGTGAATGTCACTGTTTTTATCCTACCCTGAAACTATTTGAATCTTTTCAAATCAATTCTTTGTTTGTGTGAACGGATACTGCATGTCCATATGCCTCTCTCACATCACTGACCTCTCAGGAAGCAGTTAACTGGAAAATTGCAACATATTGGGGGCATAAACATGGAATGGATTCACTTTTTGGTCCCTAAAATCAGCACTTTGTGTGTGTGTGTGTGTGTGTGTGAGATGGAATCTGGCTCCATCTCTCAGGCTGGAGTGCAGTGGTGTGATCTCGGCTCACTGCAATCTCCACCTCCTGGGTTCAAGCAATTCTCCCGCCTCAGCCACCCGAGTAGCTGGGACTACAGGCACCCACTACCACGAGTGGCTAAATTTTGTATTTTTAGTAGAGATGGGGTTTCGCCATGTTGGTCAGGCTGATCTCAAACTCCTGACCTCAAGTGATCCACCCTCCTCGGCCTCCCAAAGTGCTGGAATCACAGACGTGAGCCGCCGTGCCTGGCCCCTAATCAGCACTTTCCATGGTGCTGTGTCTAATCCCTTTTTCTGTCCAACAACATCCAGGGCAGATTGTAGAAATCTGCTGTTTTAAAAAAGTAGGTCTGCATAATTTAAATCTCATTCTGGTTCACAGCTTCTCTCTTCCACTCCACCCTTTCCTAGGCTCCTTCAGTGTGTCAAGCAGGGAGGAGGCGAAGAGGAAGGGATCGGTGTCTCTCAGCTGCCCGCACACATCTGCAGTCTTTTCACGATGTCAGTGCTGTGCCACAGCCTTACTCTGTTGGCATGTGGGTGCTCCCATGTAGCAGGCACCCAAAGGCTGGCAGCATGCTGTGGGTCTTTGGAGGGCCCCATGGGGTTTCTTGGCTCAACACTTCAGTAACCGGGACGATTTGGCTCTCTAGATGGGCTTCCTTGACACCCTCAGCTCCTGCCACAGCTGCTACCCTCACAACCTGTTTTAATATGACTCTGTCTCTCTAGTGTCTACTGACTTGTCTCTAGGCTTATGTGTAGTTTTCTTGGCATTTTGAGATGTGTTACAAGAAGGCATGCATCTCAAAAGTGATATGTGCTTTTGTTTCGAGCAGTAATTGTCATTATCTTAGAATCATAGTACAAGTTTGCCCTTAGATACTCATAACGCAAGCAAATCATTCCCATGACATTTCCTTCCTTGTCCATTTCTGGGCCACCCTCACACTGGTCATCATTCATGTACTTTTCTGGGTTCCCTCACTTGGCATGAAACCTTGTCCACTGTAGGCCCCTGCTGGAGTGCATTTTTTGTCTTCTCAGCTGCATCGTGAATGCCTCCAGACAAGGACAGGGCCATCTGCCGCTCTACTTCCATACAGGATAGCACCCATTGCACCCCATCACTGTCTGTGGGTCACAGGATCCATTCCACAAATCCAACAAAGACTGTGAGTGCTTCCCTGCCTGTGTAAGGCACTGGTAGTGGCACTCAAGAAATTGCCACTCCCCTAGATGAGGTGGGCAGAGAGAACTGAGGGGAGCTGGTGACACCTTCCACTCATGCACTCAGGGATCCCTTCTTCCACGATTCCTCTTTCCCCAGTCTGATGTTAGGAGGGAAAGAGGATAAGAACAGAAGCTAGTACAGTAAAAATCAAGACCTGAGAGGATAGCATCCTAGCATTTATTTGACAAGGATTTCCTACTCTGAGGTGTTCAAGCAACGCCCCCGACTCTGGCTGTGTGGTGGCTCCTATGGCATGCACTTTTTTGTTTTACTTCACTGTGAAATTTCTTGCCCCACTGTTGGTGGATTATCTCGGTTGGTTATCTGCCGCTAATAAGACCAAGGTTTTCCTTCCCATTTCCACAGAGATCAAGCCAAAGTCCTCCCTTTGTGTCAATGTTCTGCCTCCTGAGTTGGTTCTGATGACTGGCCGGCCCCACCTCCTCTGCCTCACTCCTGGCCATGATTAGTTTTTCTAATATAAATATCCAGTCTTTTATTTTCTCTGTTGACATATTTTTAAAAGTATGCAAGAGATTAAAAATGTGATGTTCCCTTTTTATCAGATTCTTACAGAATCTGTTATTCATACTATGAAACTTTCAGTTTCACAAGTTTCAGGGCATAGTGGCTCACACCTGTAATCCTAGCACTTTGGGAAGCTGAGATGGAAGGATAGCTTAAGCTGGAGTTTAAAACCAGTACAGTCAACATAGTGTGAGTCCTGTCTCTACAAAAGATAAAAATTAGCTAGGAATGAGGGAACACACCTGTATTTCCAGCTACTTAGGAGGCTGCGGAGGAGCTCATTGCTTGAGCTTAGGTGTTTGAGGCTGCAGTGAGCTATAATTGCACCACTGCACTCCAACCTGGTCGATAGGGTGAGATCTGTATCTACAAAAAAAATTGTTTTTAATTAGCTGGGTGTGGTGTGAGTACATGTAGCCCCATCTGTGCAGGAGGCTGAGATGGGAGGATCACTTGAGTCCAGGACTTTGAGGTTGCAGTGAGCTATCATTGCACCAATGAACTCCAACCAAGGTGACAGAGTCTGTCTCAACTAAAAACAAAAGACAAGAAAAACAAGGATGGGTTAGTATACGTAAACACTTTGTTTTGAATATATATATTTAATAAGGGCATTTCCATTTAAAACTTGTTAAAGAGTTCCTGCTCTGATAGAAATAAGAACCCATTTGTCCATCCCATTGTGGATCTATGTTAAATGCGTTTTAGAACAATAAAGTATCCTTTCATTTTAGGGATTATTTACCACATACATACAATTCTTAACTTAAAAAAAATTACAAGCCTGGTGCAGTGGCTCATGCCTGTGATACCAACATTTTGGGAGACTGACACAGGAGAGTTGCTTAAGCCCGGGAGTTTGAGACCAGCCCGGGCAAGACCCTCTCTCTACGAAAAATAACCACATGGTGCATTCCTGTAGTCCCAGCAACTCAGGAGGCTGAAGCAGGAGGATTACTTGAGCCCAGAAGTGTGAGGCTGCAGTGAGCTATGATGGTGCCACTGTGCTCCCGCCTGGGTAACACAGCAAGACCTCATCTCTTGAAAAAAATAAATAGGCAGTTACAGCATAACTTACATAAAGCACACAAATTTTAAGTGTTTAGCTTAATGAATGTTTACATATGCATCCATATTTATGCTAGTAAGTATGTATATTTGAAATGTTTTCTTTGAACATACAACTGTCCATTTATTATATCTGTTTTCATTTCTACCTTATAACGCTTTTTTAAAAGTTCTTATTTCTCACTTTGGGAGGCCGAGACAGGCGGATCACGAGGTCAGGAGATCGAGACCATCCTGGCTAACCCGGTGAAACCCCGTCTCTACTAAAAAAATACAAGAAAACTAGCCGGGCGAGGTGTCGGGCGCCTGTAGTCCCAGCTACTTGGGAGGCTGAGGCAGGAGAATGGCGTAAACCCGGAAGGCGGAGCTTGCAGTGAGCTGAGATCCGGCCACTGCACTCCAGCCTGGGCGACAGAGGGAGACTCCGTCTCAAAAAAAAAAAAAAGTTCTTATTTCTTATCAGAACAATGGGTGGGAATAAGGAGAAGAGAATGAATACTGACTGAGTGCTACTCGGTGTCAGGTACCTATTATGCTTCTCAGAGAGACTATCTGATTTAGTATTTAGACAAACATCATGGGGGCCACTCATGTTATCTTTGTAACAAAGATAAGGAAATTGGATTTTAAGATGGCTAAATAATTTGTTTTCAGTCATACTGTTAGAATTCGACACGAGGTCTGTTTGGTACCAAAATTTTATGATTTCTGTTAGACAATTACAAAGAAGCCATGATATACTGTCTTGTCTTGGGTGGCCCTGAAAGCAGAGCCTGAGATATTTTATTTGAAAAGTGATCCCAGAGGCTGGGCGTGGTGGCTCATGCCTGTAATCCCAGCACTTTGGGAGGCCAAGGCAGGTGGATCACTGGAGGTCAGCCTGATCAACATAGTGAAACCTTCTGTCTACTAAAAACACAAAACATTTGCAGGGCATGGTGGTGGGTGCCTGTAATCCCATCTACTCAGGAGGCTGAGGCAGGAGAACTGCTTGAATCCAAGAGGTGAAGGCTGCAGTGAGCTGAGATCGCACCACTGCACTCCAGACTAGGCAACAGAGCAAGACACTGTCTCAAAAAAAAATAATAATAATAAAATAAGAAAAATTATTCCAGAGAAGAGGAGTAGGGAGCAAGGGATGTGAGACAGGGAAGGAGGAAAAGCCCAAAAGAGGATGAGTTACTGGTTTGGCAGTGGCTACAGACAACTTCTCTTCTATCTCACTGGAACCTTCTGAGCAGCCTTATGAATTGTGTCTCAAAAATGCATACCTGGAAGACAAAAGAAGGAACTGCCTAGCCATTAACTCCTGTCATCTATTGGCCAAATATGGTCTCAACAGCCTTAGCCACCCTCTTACTTCTGGGTTATAACGTTTGGGTGCCAAGCAGGTTCCCCTAGGTATACTGCACCTTGGCATGAGGGAAGACCTGGTACAGGAAGCAAGAGGTATGTGGTGGAGACCCAGATAAGACCCTATGGGATTACACTCCTGTGAAGCTGGACAAAGACTACATGGAGCTCAATACTACAGCAGTGGCTGCACTTGGAGGTGGGGCTGAGAGGATGTGAAGTGGTGCATGAGAGGTATCCAGTACACATACCAAAGAATGCTTTAGTAATATAGACCCAGATTGGGAAACAGTTTTCTAGTAACACACCTCTTCTTGTTGCAGAGATTTCAATCTGAACCTATTCTTCTGCTGGTGTTTATGTTCAGACATCAGGCATGTTTGGCAAATTAATGGGGCAGACTTGAGAAAATCTATTTGTATGTATCCATATGCATGAGTTCTTTGCTCTTTTCCTGAAGGAAGGGAAAATTGAGTTTTATGTACAAAAGCCTAGAAAGAGCTATGGGAGAAATGAAAGGGCCAGATGGCAGCTATCCCATGACAAAGTCTGAACTCTATGGAAGAAAAGGCTCAGGCAGAAAGAGTAGGATCTGTGTGTGTGTGTGTGTGTGTGTGTGTGTGTGTGTGTTGAGACGAGTCTCACTCTGTTGCCCAGACTGGAGTGCAGTGGTGCAATCTTGGCTCACTGCAAGCTCCACCTCCCGGGTTCACGCCATTATCCTGCCTCAGCCTCCCAAGTAGCTGGGACTACAGGCGCCTGCCACCACACCTGGCTAATTTTTGTATTTTTAGTAGAGACAGGGTTTCACCATGTTAGCCAGGATGGTCTCAATCTCCTGACCTCGTGATCTGCCTGCCTCAGCCTCCCAAAGGGCTGGGATTACAGACATGAGCCACTGTGCTTGGCCAGGATCTGTTTCATGAAGGTTCTAACACACTGCCATTCAGCAGTACACACTTTTTTTTTCTTTTTTTCTTTTTTTTTTTTGAGACAGAGTATCGCTCAGTCGCACAGGCTGTAATGCAGTGGTGCAATCTTGGCTCACTGCAAGCTCCGTCTCCCAGGTTCACGCCATTCTCCTGCCTCAGCCTCCAGAGTAGCTGGGACTACAGGCACCCGCCACCACGCCTGGCTAATTTTTTGTATTTTTAGTAGAGACGGGGTATCACCGTGTTAGCCAGGATGGTCTCGATCTCCTGACCTTGTGATCCACCCGTCATGGCCTCCCAAAGTGCTGGGATTACAGGCGTGAGCCACCGCGCCTGGCCAGAAGTACCAACTCTTTAAAGGCCCAGGTGGCAAAATGTGGTAAAGAAGTAGGGAACTGGGCATTCTTCCCACTTTTTCATGGTTCTGCAGAGAAGATCAAATGTTTATAACGCAATAAACACAGTTTGGGTGCTTCCATGAATGCTGTTCCATGTGGTCTGACTACCCTGTATATTTAGAGACTAAGGAAGTTTTTATAAGAACGTTAGCAACTGTCATAATTGGGCATTGGCCAGTCGGGGGTGGAGTGGGACTCAGAGACTGAGCTAGCCTTCAGAGATGGTGCAGCGGTGGTCCAACCAGTAGAAATAGGAAGAAGTCTTGGCAAGTGGGTAGAGCTCAGGATCCAGTTGCAGATAGCTCTAGTACAGATAGCTGCCATTCAGAGAAAGAGTGGAGAGACCCAGCCACGGGAACTTGGTAAGGGGATTATATCAGGAGAGAAGAAAATCATATTCTAGGCCTGGAAGAAATAGCATACAGAGTTGGAATCCAATATGTAGCCCAGGAAGGCATGGAGGGGGGAGCCAAATATAATCTAAAACAGATGTAATTATAAGGCAACTAGGGCAGAATCCAGTTACTAAAAATAACCAGCCTTGAGACTGACTGGCCTAAGGCTCCATTCAGTTCCTCTGCTGGGGATACATCTGAAAGGTAGAGACTAGCTTCTAGCTAAACAGGCAAGCGCGCAGCAGGGGCACGAGCCGGACACGTCTCCACAGGTGCTTATCAGTAAGCTCCATGCGTTTGGATCCACTGACAAGGAAGCAGGTCCAAAATGATTAAAGCCTGTTTGCAACAGTCCTTCTAAGAGAAGACTTGTGTGTGTTGTTTTTTTTTGTGTGTTTGTTTTTGTTTTTGTTTTTTTTCTGTCTAGCATGCCTTCTCCTCTTCTTCTGCTAACGGAACTACTTTTTTATGGGGAATCTCCCATTTCCCAGAGAAGTTAGCATGTGATCTAAGTTCAGTCAATCAGAGAAATCTATTCCTTTGGCATGGGAATAGGCAGAAAACCCTAGAAAAAGCAATCAGATTCTTCCTTGAGATTTGATGTTTAAATGGAGAGAGAGAGAGAGAAAGGCTCTTTTTTCAGTATTGGATCACAAGCTTGTAAAGATGATGCTTTGTAAAGACCAGAGTTGCTTTCTGTCACCTTTCCTGGATACCTGGGGAAAGCCATCCATAATGAGAGACAATGAGTCCAACATTAAGAGAGAATCAAAAATGAAGAGAGATGAGAGATGGATGGAAAGAGACAGAGTCCTGAGGACATTACTTGGCCCTGAATCCAGCCATGACTGAAGCCAAAGCTATCCTCCTCTTTCATGAGCCAATACATTCTTCTTTACTTAAGCTGGTCTCAACCCAACTACAACTGGGTTTTGAAACTTGCAATGTAAGGAAATTGGACAAACGCATTTGCTTATTTACTGCCTCTATCCACAGCTAATCTGAAATTTAGAGTTGGTACTGACAGTACTCACTCAATCCTGGCCTTCATTGCTCTTCACAAAGACACGCTGGCCACTGCGGTGAGCAGACGGCCACTGCTCTCTGCCTGGCAGAAGCCTCAGTGATATTAGATCTGAGTCTTTGCCCAGCACTGCTTTTGACATATACTTGTTCTCTGGAGCTCACCCCTTCCTCTTTTCAGACTGTGGATGAAATCTTCAGCCTTTTCCACTTTGTATCAAACTTACAATTGAAATCCTGACCGGCCGAGCGTGGTGGCTCACGCCTGTAATCCCAGCACTTTGGGAGGCTGAGGCAGGCAGATCACAACGTCAGGAGATCGAGACCATCCTGGCTAACACGGTGAAAACCCATCTCTACTAAAAATACAAAAAAAAAAAAAAAAAATTTAGCCTGGTGTGGTGGCGGTTGCCTGTAGTCCCAGCTACTTGGGAGGCTGAGGCAGGAGAATGGCATGAACTCGGGAGGCAGAGCCTGCAGTGAGCGAAGATTGTGCCACTGCACTCCAGCCTGGCTGACAGAGCGAGACTCCGTCTCAAAAAAAAAAAAGACAGAAAGAAAAAAATCCTGACCTTTCTTCTGAAACTGGATGCCTGTTTTAAATTTCTATTTGAGAATTCCATGATCACCTCACACTCAACAAGTCTAAAACAGAACTCAGCAGTGTCCTGGTGCTGACGATGGCACTAGCATTGTGCCTGTCATCTGTTCTAAAGGAGCTCAGGACATGCCACCCCAAAATAGGCCACTTTGGCAGATTGATGACGTTGAGCTGAAGGCACTTGAGAAATAGCAGATGCAGGAAGGGCTTTCTGACCACCCCTCCCCTCCACATTTTTAAAAATCTAAACAGGCCATAAAATTTCCCATGAGAAAGGTGTCCACCCTGTACCAGCCAAAGAAGAACATTCCTTAAAGAATCATGGTGTGGAGAAGAAAAGAGAGAAAGAGACAGAGAGACAGAGAGAGAGGAACATTCTTATCACCAGGGACTGGGAATCAATGCTGAAATGGATCTGGACAAACAAAGTTACCAAAATAACCCTTATTTTCCTCTAGTTCTCTCTAATATATATCTTAGTCAGTTCCTCACAATTTATAGTCCCTGGCCAACACCCTTTTGTCTTGTTATTTCTTCCAAATTAATAGTTTATTTGTCTAAAATGCACGAAAGCACTAGGCGCGGTGGCTCACAGCCGTTATCCCAGCACCTTGGGAGGCTGAGATGGGAGGTTTGCTTGAGACCAAGAGATTGAGGCTGCAGTGAGCTGTGTTCACACCACTGCACTCCAGGCTGGGTAAACAGAGCAAGAATCTTTCTGTTGGGTCATTTTTTCAGCATTCTCTTGTGAAGGTGACTGTTTATATGCAAAAATTGTAACAAAACTTGTATGCTTTTCTCCTGTCGATCTGTCATATATCAGTTTAATTCTTAGGCCCAGTTGGAAGAGGGCCTAAATAGGAAGAGGAGACTTTTTCTTTCCTCCTCAACAGCTCATTCAGTCCCCTAATTGTTCGTGCCACCTTTCTTTTCCTCATCTTCCTCATGCTAAATCATGAAGCTCACTCAGTTTCCTTCATGTCTACATGAGTCTGGAGCTGCATGTGGTTCCAAAGGTGGGTAGAAAACTGGACAGGACATGACCCCTGACTTGAAGAGTTTGCATTCTAGTAGAGGAACTATGAAATCAGAATGTGCTCTGTGCTACAGCAGGAGCAGCAGCAGAAGGACTAAGTGACCTAATACAAGATAGGGGTCATGCCAGCTATGGGGGATCAGGGAAGAGTCATGGAAGAATTTCAACAGTCCATGAAGGCAAAAGGATGTTATGAAAATAAAAAAGGGAGCCAAGAGAACAACTGATTGAAGTGCACTTGGAATGAGGATGATATGGTTTGGCTGTGTCCCCACCCAAATCTTATTTTGAACTGTAGCTCCCACAATTCCCACGTGTCATGGGAGGGACCCAGTGGGAGGTAATTGAATCATGGGGGCGGGTCTTTACCATGCTGTTCTCATGATAGTGAATAAGTCTCACGAGATCTGATGCTTTTATAAAGGGAAGTTCCCCTGCACATGCTCTCTTGCCTGCCACCATGTAAGATATACCTTTTGCCTTCTGCCATGATTGTCAGGCCTCCCCAGCCACGTGGAACTGTGAGTTCATTAAACCTCTTTTTCTTTATAAATTACCCAGTTTCAGGTATGTTTTTATCAGCAGTGTGAAAATGGACTAATGCAGAGGACTTTTGTTTGCTGGTGCATGGAAGTGGCTGGGGAAAGCGCCGGGAGATGGTGCTGGGCGGGTTGGGATCGACACTGTGGATTGATTGTGCAAAAGTCATTCACAGCCCTCTTTTTTTCTTGTTTGCCTATATTACAAAGTTTCAGAAAACTGAGACATTAGCTTCTCCAGCTTTCCCTGCAGCTACGCATGACTGAGTTCTAGCCAAAGAGAGTAAGGAGGGTACAATGGGTAAAAATCATGGGAAAGTCGTTAAGTGGACAGGATGTACTAGCATGCTCACCTCCTCCTTCTTCCTATTTGAGAATGCACAAGAATACTCATGAATACAACTGCCATCCTGGTATTATGAAACCCCCAGGAATCGGGCATGTTTGTAGAATGGCAGAGGAGAAAGACAGAAAGAACCTGGTTCCTTGATGACATCATCTGGCTATTGTGAAGTCCTGAACTTCTTTTTCCCACACTCGTTGTGCATGACAAACAAAAAACCCCATATGAGAAGTCACTATTAATCAGGTTTTCTATTGCATGCAGCACTGAATGCCATTCTAAAGAAGAGGAAGTTTATACTATAAGCCCTTACATGAAGGTGAGAGGATGCCATTATCAGAAAACTCTCCCCTTTTGCTGTTCACTGTCCAGACCCTTCAAAGCCCAGTTCACTGGAGAACCTCTTTATGGAAGTTTCTGTCTCTTGTCCTGGACCCCTTAATTCTTACTGCTTGTTGAGCAATTATCAAGTTTGGGTTAGAGACATGTATTGTTACTGATTCCTCAGGGACTTATCTATCCGCAGTAGGGCTGTCAGTGTCTTATGAGCAGTGACCATGTCCTGTACTTTCTCTCTCGAAGTGCACAGGCTGGAGAGAATCACACAGTGGGTCAGTGCTCAGACATTGGAATCTTGGGTTTGAGCCATCACCAAATATTCATAGATCTTAGACAAGTTTTTTAACCTCCGTAGGCCTCAATTTCCTCATCTGAGGAGCAGAGATTGGTAATAGAATTTGCCTCCCGGGATTATTGTGACACTCAAATGAAATATTTGCATGAATTCCTTAGTGTCATTTTAGTCATCATTATATATGTAGTAGATGGTCTGCATCAATGACCTCTCGTATCCTGTGTTTTCAGTGTGACTTTGCAACTCTTTCCATTATGAGGTCAACTCCATTTCCCCACCCTTGAACCTGGGCTAGTCTCATGACATTCTTTGGCTAACAGAGCGTTGCAGAAGTGATACTGTATGAGCTCCCAATCTAGGCCTCAAGAGGCTTTGTACATTTCCAGCCCCTCTCTTGGACCCCTGCCTTTTCTATAAGAATAAGCTTAGGAGAGCTGCTGAAAGATGGGAGACCTTGTGGAGTAGAGATGAGCTTTCCTAGTAGAGACCCTTTTAGACCAGCTAATCTGCCAGTTGGCAACAGACACATGAGTGAGTCCCATCAAGATCAGAAAAACCACTTGGAAAACCCATACACTTATGAACAATAATTAGTGTTAATTGTTTTGTGCCAGTAGATTTTGGGGATGTTTGTGAGGCAGTTACCTGCTATAATCTATCCAAGAGACAGGAGAAATTTTGCCTATTCACTGCTGTATCTCCAGTGCCTAGAACTGTCTATTGATAAGCAGGTACTCAATATATATGTCGAATAAATTCCTGAATGTAATTATGATTGCTATCATCTCAGAGACTCATGGTGAGGAGTGAATGCGATAATGAAGGGAAAACATTTCACATTGTTCCTGTCACACAATGACTTCTCAATAAATACTAGTTATTAACCAGGTGATCGACAATGACTAGTTAATTGATTAACATATTTTTATTAATATAAAACTAGTTAATGAGTAACACTGTCTTAAGCCCAGTTAATCAAGCAATTCTCTGTCTTTCAGAAAACCTAATATTAACCACAGTCGGGTTCTTAGCTTGCAGAAAGTCCATCAATCAATCAATCATAGACAACTTCTCCAGAAATCCTAGAGGACAAAATTCTGCAAGAACTGTCCTGGGAAATGTGGAGCTTGGAGCTGAGGACATCATCTTTGTACCAACCACCATATTATTTTTCTGTTTTCTTTCTTCTACTACTTTCCCAGCATCAGGCTACTGTGTAATGAGTTCCCAAGTCCTCTTGGAATCCTTCTTCTTCTGCCCTAGATGGGCATTTCAGTACTCCATGCTTGGGAGCCCCCTCCTTTGAGGCACTGCCAGTAACCAAGGGGGAAGGGGGTGTGTGTGGGGCTGGCTGATGAGGCATGAAGCCTGGGGTCACTCCTTCATTACTCATTATGAGGCCGATCTCACGTGCTAGCTTTCTCTGCTTTGCTATTGTGAAAAGAGGCCTTTTCATCCTCACCCAGCAGAAGTTCACAGTTTGTAATTTCTCAGTGACCTCGTTAGTTCCCAAATTACTTTTGGCTAGCAAGAAAGATGAACACATTGTACCTTCTCTAAGGGACTCATTATTTCCATTCTGGAGACTGTCATTTATGAAATTCTGACTTTCTTTCATCATGTATTTACACTAGGCAAAGCTAGGAATATTGTAATTGTCTGTGATGTTTTGAAAACACTTGTCACAAACTGAAGCCAAATGCTGATTAATGTTAAGTGTTTTGAAGAACCAAGCTTTTGGCTCATTAACTGGACTAGAATGGCATTACCCATCAGCTTCAAGTTCTGATAATTGCTCATCACAGATTGGCGCTAATTTAGTAATAATGTTGCTGACAGATTTGTATGTTTTCTCTATATTGAACATTATGCACATGTAAAGACTAGTGTGAATGCCAGACCTGGAATCAGGAGACCTGGTCCCAGATGTGCCACAGTGTGACCATGGGCAAACAGTCTTATCTTTCTGTGTCTCTGTTTCCTTATCTATAAAATAAGGAGCTTATATAGGATGATCTTCCATATCTTTTTTCACTGAAATTCTATGGTGTCACCATTATGTAGTTTGGTCTTGAGTTGCATAATAAGCACAGATTCATTTTAGAAAAGGCATAAACGTTGGTATACATGGAATATGGGAAAGATTGTCAGTTTGTTTCCCTTCTTCTGTACATTTTTTCTATATTAAGCGAGAAAGAAATGTTCCCTGTCGGGCTTGCAGGATAAGCCCTTAATCAAATGTTACATACCATCTGTTTGAGACAGTATTTGGTAAGTCAAACTTAAGTAGCTATAATCACTGTGGAATCCAAAACTGTTTCCTGTTATCCTGTCTGTTTTCTGCAGACAGGAGATAGTCTAGCTTCTTAAGCCGGTACAAAACAGTAATATTGCAAGGAAGAAAGACATTTATTTTGAGGCTCATACTTTGAAACTGTTTATTGAATTTGTCTTCCCCTTTCTCCCCTAGATATTCTCCCACTTATTTACGCTGCTTCTCTGCCTCACTCTTCTCTATCCAAGTCCTCTACCCCCTCAACATGTCTCACTGTCTTCCTCTCTGTTCCATTCCTTGGCATAATCCTTGGGGATTTCACCATGTATGTTGATAATTCTTACCTTGGCATTAGAAGAGGACACGCCCAAAAGTTAATGATTGGTTCAAGGTCACACAGCTATCTCATGCCAGAGCAGGATCAATTATCGGAAGGATTAATCAGACAATATACAATGTAATGAGTCTGTGGACCATGGATTCATAGAGTGTGGACCCATGAATTCCCCTGCCCCCAACAGGTTAGAATAAAATGAATACAGAGCTCCGTCAGGCTGCCTGGCCTGCTGTCTGCAGCCCTCGGCACTGGTCATTTATTTCTCTTTGAAGACTATGAAAATAGCTTCAAAAGCTGCCTTATGTTTCCTTCCAACATTAAACACGGTTTCTTAAAGGCCACCTTTCTATACGACTGGCTGGATGACATCTAACACACTCCCTTTTCTATTTGAGAGGCTGGGGTCATCCTCTGGAACCATCGGCCATTTCTTGCACCTGTGGAAGTGGTGACAGCTGAGCAAATGATGAAGATTCTCTAGTGTTCACCACTGGTCTGAGTCCATGGGGTTGGGTTACCTGGGTATGGGCATCCCCATATGGATACGCTTCTCAGGATGATAAGTATCACGTAAGCACAGATCCTCAACTGCTGCCCCGTGAGTCTCTTGTCACTTGTCAAAAGCCAATGCCACGGATTGTTTACTTGGTGTGGAGACAAGGCACCACATCTTTCTTGACCTTTTCAAGTTCTTAAGTTCTAATCTTGAACAGCAGTGATGCTGCAATATCTGGAACTAGCAAAGAATACTGATGAGAAAATGTGGGATTGTGGGGGCTGTGACCTCCCAGGACTCACCTTGCACAGGTGGGTGCAGCAGAGATAGGGAAGGATTTGGGGTTTAGAGGTACAGATTGCCTTTTTATGGTTAGAGAAAGGTCCTGGGGCTGGAGGGAGCCTGATGATCTGCTCTGTGTGCAAGGGGAAAGTTAACTCTGCACGCGAGAGCCTGCTTAAAGGGCTGTGCCAGTTCTACTGTAAAAACCAACTGAAAGTGGCGGATGCTGGGCAGACATTGTTATTGCCATTCCAAAAAGAAAACAAACAAACAAAAAAATGAAATTGTGGGTCTGATTCAAGGTCACCCTGCAAGGAGCTCTTGCCTGCTAAAAATGAGAGCTAAGTTCTGGGTCAGGTTACATCTTTCTATTCTTTATCTTAACCCTCCCACTGATGGCTCAGAGCTGCTTCTTACTCTGACCTACTGGTTTTTTTTTTTTTTTTTTTTTGGACTGGAGGGAGTACCACACCTCCAGGTTCTGACCTTTGATGGGGTTGGGTAGGACCTAATGGCAACATTTGGATCATACTTGACTAAGGTGATTGCTCTATCCAGCAGAATAGGTCTTTCATAACTGGTTTTCAATAACGGAGGTGATTTAGACGTGACCTCGTTAACACAGGGGAGGCAGCAAGAGACTAGCATCCAGACTCTGAGATCAGATTATTCTAGGCTCAAATCCCAACTCTTGGCTTTGCGATCTAGGCTGTGTGACCTCACTGTAGCTCAATTTCTTGGTCTGTAAAATGGGTTAATAAAAAGAAAAAGAAAAAAAAAATCTTTAGGATGAGTGATATGGTTTGGCTGTGTCCCCACCCAAATCTCATCTTGAATTGTAGTTCCCATAATCCTCACATATTGTGGGAGGGACCCGGTGGGAGGTAATTGAATCATGGCGGATTTACCCTCATGCTGTTCTCTTGTGAGTGAATTCTCACAAGATCCGATGGTTTTTTAAGGGGCTTTTCTCCCTTTCCTTTTGCTTGGCACTTTTCCTTGCTGCTGCCATGTGAAGAAGCATGTGCTAGCTTCCCCTTCCGCTGTGATTGTTAAGTGTCCTGAGGCCTCCCCAGCCATGTGGAACTCAGTCAAGTAACCCTCTTTCCTTTATAAATTACTCAGTCTCAGGTATGTCCTTATTAGCAGCATGGGAACAGACTAACACAATGAGATAATCTTTGGAAAGTCCTTGCCTCAAAAGGTATTCAGGAAATTCTTTTTTTTTTTTTTTTTTTTTTTTTTTTTGAGATGGAGCTTGCTCTATTGCCTGAGCTAGAGTGCAGTGGCATGATTTTGGCTTACTGCAGCCTCTGACTCCCGGGTTCAAACAATTCTCCTCCCTCAGTCTCTTGAGTAGCTGGGATTACAGGCATGTGCCACCATGCTCAGCTAAGTTTTGTATTTTTAGTAGAGACAGGGTTTTGCCATGTTGGTCAGGCTAGTTTCGAACTCCTGACCTCAGGTGTTCTGCCTGTCTCGGCCTCCCAAAGTGCTGGGATTACAGGCATGAGCCACTGCGCCCAACCAGAAAATTATTTTTTCACTGTCCTTCACCCCATGCATATGCTGAATACAGCAGCAATATGCTAAATCACATTAAAAAATAATAATAATACTAAACGTGACTGGGCGTGGTGGCTCATACCTGTAATCCCAGCATTTTGGGAGGCCAAGGAGGGCAGACCGCTTGAGCCCAGAAGTTGCAGACCAGCTTGGGCAACATGGTGAAACTTCATCTCTACAAAAAAAAAAAAAAAATTAGCTGGGTGTGGTGATGCATACCTATGGTCCTAGTTCCTCAGGGGCTGAGGCGGGAGGATAGCATAAGCCTGGGAGGTCGAGGCTGTGGTGAGCCTAGATTGCACCACTGCATTCCAGCCTGGGTGACAGAGCAAGACCCTGTCTCAAAAAAATAAAAATAAAAATAAGATAAATAAAATATAATGAAATAAAATAAATGTTATGCTTAGGTAAGCTAAGTGACTCAAGAGCTAGCAAAAATTAGGTTTTTAGGGTTAGCTATGTCACATGCCAAGTATAGATTTTCTGTTACTGGGCTTTAAACATATTAATGAGAGAATGTTTGTGCTCCTTGGATGGAAGCACCATACAATATTTTATGCCACCTGTACCCATAAGGAAGTACTGAGACAAATGGAACCCCATAAGTTGTGCATTGTAAGTGATTTGGGCCCTCATTCTTCCTGTGCTACCAGGGCATGGGATCCACAAGGAGGGGAAGACTATCTACATGAAAACTGCAATTGTATGCCATACCTTACAATTCTAATTACTGAAGATTTAGGTGGAAGCACAGCTTTTTATATAGGAGGTTTTTTGTTTTATTTTTTGTTTTTGAGACAGGGTCTTGCTCTGTTGCCTAGGCTGGAGTGCAGTGCCATGATCACAGCTTACTGCACCCTTGATCTCCCAGGCTCAAGAAATCCTCCAGCCTCAGCCTCCCAAGTAGTTGGGACTACAGGCACATGCCACCATAATTTTATTTTTATTTTATTTTATTGTATTTATTTATTTTTTTTTTTTTAGTAGAGATAAGGTCTTGCTATGTTACCCAGGTTGGTCACAAACTCCTGGCCTAAAGCAATCCTCCTGCCTCAGCCTCCCAAAGTGCTGAGATCACAAGTTTGAGCCACTATGCCTGGACTATATGGGAGTTTTATGATCAAGAATTAAGAAATCAAAAAATATAGCTCACAGAATTGACTCTTACTTTTAGATGTAATCAGTTTGAAACAATGACTTCAGTACTTAAAGTTTGAGATCATTATATTCTGCTATAATTCCCTTTTATTTTCCCCCACCACCTGACAAACCAAAGAGCAGATCTGTTCTACCCATGTTATGGTCCACAAGATAAGCTTAATTAAAATCTCTCTATCTGTGATACACTTAGATTGGCAGTGGGTGAGGGGGCAGGTACAAAGCTATGTCACATAACCTTCCTTCAAGTTATATATTAGGTAAAAGTAGCTTATGGTTCAAAATAATCATTACACATACATTTCAGGTAGAAAACATAGTTGCTTTTCATTTCTATATCTACTAGAAAAGTAGAGCTGCTCTTCTAGGCTATGACATTCCAAGTTCTGATTTGTATGTAGCTGGTGGTACAATGGCCTTCCAGCTCTGGACGTAGAAGGTGACAGTGTGCCCATCAATTATGTTGATGGATATATTAGGCATCATCTGGTTAAAGGCATTCCTTCTCAACATACTACTCAGCTTACATTAATACAGTATATTGTAAGAAGAAGAGGATGCAGCCAATGTGGTCTCAGTAGGACATAAACTTCAAGTTGTATTTATTTTGTTCATCTATTTATTCACTCATTCATTCATTCACTCAATCATTCTTCCAAGATGTATGTAATGCCTGCTATGTTTCCGGCCCCACACTAAATGCTGAGCTTCAGAGATGGATATGATACCATAGCTATCTGAGATGAACTAATAGTTTAAACAAGATTTCTTGCCCTGTGGCCCATGGGTCCCTAGTGAATCTGAAGTCAGGCTTAGGGAATCTAGAAATCTCTTGAAATTAAATGCAATCATTGGTCTGAATGCACATATACATGTTTTTCTGAGACAAGGACCCATATCTTTCATCAGATTATTAAAGTGATTGGGATCCAAAAAGACTAAAGAGCAACTGGTCTTGACGGGAAGAAAACCCAACCTCAGTTCCAGCAGACAGCTGTCAGCTCTGTAACCCTGGCTGGAACCCAGCGGGGAAGCTTCCCCGAGTTTCCTCCCCTGGGACTCTACCATCAGTGTGTCTTCATCTCTGATTCTCTCTTCTCACTCCTAAGTTACTCTTTTCTATTATATTTACTTTTTTTTTAAGTTTTTTAATTTTTAAATTTCTTTCTCTATTGCTTCTCCTCAAATTCCTTTTTTTTTTTCTATATTCTTTTTTATTTCCTTTTTAACTTTTAAGTTCAGGGGTATAAGTGCAGGTTTGTTACATGGGTAAACTTGTGTCATGGGGATTTGCTGTACAGATCATTTCATCACCCTGGTGAATTCCTTTCTACCATATACCTTCACTTTGAATTTATGATAAGGAACATATGATGGGCCCAGTAAATCACTGTTTCCATTGGGATTGTTTCTGCCAGGAGATCTCAAAGGTTTTTGGATGCTCATTGATAGCCTTTGAACCAAGCACCAGCTCTGCTCTAATTAGCTATACGAGGCTGGGGGTAAGGGGAGAATCACTGGGAATAGAGTGTGGCTATCGCTATACAAGGCCCTGCCTCAGAATCCTCCTGGGAGAGACTACAGGTGAGGACGTTTCATGAGAAGTTAGTTGTAGGAGTAACAGTCCCTGATTCCAAGCATGGAGGATAGATGAGGGGAGTACATTGGACCAATGTATCCATTAACTTGCCAGGTCCCTTTTGGGATAGGTTAGCAAGATTGTGTGGCCATGGAATACCAGAAAACTCACTGTCCCATGCATATTTAAAACCTGAAACTTTGGCCTTAGTGTTTGCATAACCCAGCTAACTGGTAACAGTGACTGTGAAAAGCACAGACACTCGAACAAAGTGTCTTTATTTCTGGTCCACCATAAACTCTTACTTGTCCCAAGTCAGGTGCCAGGGATCCACAGACAAATAGGATTGCAACCTATCCTTGCAGAGATCACATAAGAATAGAAGTTATATTGTTTGATATAAATAGCTAACTTGAAATGGCAATGGGCTGGAAACCAGAGAACTGGAATTCTGGCGCTGACTGTGTTGCTTACTGCTTGTGTAAGCCTGGCTCCGTTATTTAAATGCTCTGAACCATAGTTTCCTTATTTTAAAATGGGGATAATAAAACCAACTTTGCTTGGTGCTATGGTTGTCAGAAGGACGAAATAAGATAATATATGGGAAAGTGTATTACTATAAATTTCTAAAGCAAAACAAGGCTTACAAAAAAATCATTGCCTTAGTTTTGGGTATTATTGGCAGAACAGAACCATTCATTACTGGCGCCATGCTAGTTGCTATCATTAAATACATTCTTTGTCTTCTCAAGGTCTTTGTGAATAGGTCTTTTTAAAAAAATCTGGTCATGTTGGAAATGTGTGTGTTTTAATGGTATGCTTTGGTTTCAAAGGACATCTGATAAAGGCTTTAAAAGTTTAAAGGTACAAACTGAATAGTAAAAGCACCAGTTAAAAGTTAATGAAGCAGGACCCATCAGGAAGGAGGCTGTTGGCTGAGGGTGAGACAGTGCCTCTGTCTTTTGCAAGAAGGAAGTTTCTGACTCCTGAGTTATGCTAAAAATTTCCAAAGGGATTGATTGATACAATGCCTACAGTTTTATTAAATTCTGTATAGGACTTTCTGCCCATAGCCACCCAAAGTTCCAGAGCAATTATGATTTTAAGTGATTTATTCATGCTGAGTTGAATAGATGAATAAGAGTTTCTTTTCTGATTTTACTCTGGTAGTTGCTCTTGCACATAGCAAAGTAGCCAAGGCTTTCTTTTGAACTCTTTTGATTCTCTGCATGTCTATGGTACTTTAATTCCACTGAGGAATTAAATTGCTTATACTTTGAAGTATTACTGACCTCTTTGTTTCCAGTCTCTCCAGTAGAAAGGCAAGATTCTTGGGGACAGGAACTGGGTTATATTCCTAATAACACTTATAATACTATAATGGATAGCACATAAGATGGCACAAGCCATATTGAGGCAGAACTCTGAACAGGAAATAATTATCTATTTTTGCCCTTTCTAGGTTCTTGGATCATTTAGATAATAGGCATGATTTCCTGGATCAGGTGTTCGTATGTAACAGCACTTGAAATGGTTGCTTAACTTTGGATTTTATGAAGCCAACAAAAGGATTTGTTGAAAATGACCAAGTCAGCCGGCTGCAGTGGCTCGCGCCTGTAATCCCAGCACTTTGGGAGGCTGAGGCGGGCGGATCACAAGGTCAGGAGATCAAGACCATCCTGGCCAACATGGTGAAACTCTGTCTCTACTAAAATACAAAAAAAAAAAAAAAATTTGCCAGGCATGGTGGCATGCCGCCTGTAGTTCCACCTATTTGGGAGGCTGAGGCAGGGGAATCACTTGAACCTGGGAGGCAGAGGTTGCAGTGACCCGAGATTGCACCACTGCACTCCAGCCTGTCGACAGAGTGAAACTCTGTCTAAAACAAACAAACAAACAAACAAAAAGACTAAGTCTACTTATTGCAGTGAGGCTCATACATAGTTTACCGATCATATTTAGAAGCAAGAAACTAAAAATTCCCTGATGGTGGTATTCACCATCAGTTTTTCTTACCTAAGGAACTAGTGGTAACTAGTTCTGTAGTTAGAGAATTTTGGCCCTGCAGTCTAGCAGACTTGAATTTGAACTTCAGCTCCACCACTAACCAGCTGTGACCTTGGTCAACTTGCCTAAGTCCTCTGAGCCTCTGTTTTGTCATCAGTAAAATGGGGACAATAGTAGTACCTACTAGATAGAGGATGTTGAGGATATTAAAAGAGGTGAGATATGTTTTTGTTTCGTATTGTTTTGTTTTCGAGCTAAGGTCTTGCTCTGTCACCCAGGCCGGAGTACAGTGGTGCGATCTCAGCTCACTGCAGCCTTAATCTCCTAGGCTCAAGCAGTCGTCCCACCTCAGCCTCTTACGTAGCTGGAACTCAGGTATGCACCACGCTGCCCTGCTAATTTTTGTGTTTTATTTGTTGTAGAGATGGGTTCTCACTCTGTTGCCCAGGCTTGTCTCAAATTCCTGGGCTCAAGTGATCCTCCTGCCTCAGCCTCCCAAAGTGCGGGGATTACAGGCATCGGCCACCACACCCAACCTGGGTAGCATGTGTTAAAGTGCTTAGCAGAGTGCCTGGCAGAGAAGATGCTATCAATGCCGGGTAGCAATTATGATCAGCCAATGGAATAGTGTTCGAGAAGGTCCAGGCTGCAGCCTTTTTACTGTGCCCCAAATTGTCCTCATCTCAAGGGCTCTGTGCTGGGCCTTCCTTCCCTTCTTGCTTTCTTAGTCATTGCAGGTTATTGTTTTCTTTGCTTTTAAACACCGGGAATGGCTGCCAAATGAAGGTCCCTGTCTCTATCCTGAGTTAGGATTGGGTTGTCTCTAGTTACTAACTATATGTAGGATCAGGGTGATTCTGTATGCCATAGTGATTAGTGGAGGAGGATTTAAATCCCTCTGGGCCAGGAGTCCTTTTTTGCTGGGAATGCAAACTGAAAACAGATTTGCAGCCATCTCGGAGTTCATGATGCATAACACTATTAAATAGCCAGCAACAGAGGCTCCAGACATTATAGTTTAATCACTTCATGCCCAAAGCCATATGGCAGAAGGCAACTTACTGCAGCATACTGAAGCGTCTCCATTAAATAAATGCCTTTTGATTTACTAATCATTAGCATTACATAGATGCTGACTTTAAGCATGGGCTTGAGGGAGAGGTAAAATCCAGAACGTATTTTGGGGAATGCTTTTTTCTGCTCTGTACTTTGGAGGTAGGCTTCTGTCTGAATTGACACTTCTTGAGCTACCCAAAGCGAGTGTGCTTTTTGGCATTAAAGATCATTTACTTCATAAAAACAAAACAAAACATTGGTTTCTTATTGCAGTAGGTCAGAGCAAGTAGGTGACTATGAGTCTCACTGTGGGCTCTGAGGTTTATGTTAGGCCTGGATAGTTTGGCCAGGTAGAATGTTAAGGAAGGGAATGTGAATTATTCCAGGTAAACCTGTAAAGGGCTGACACAGCTTTGCTGCCAGAAAAGTCTCATTCCCAGTTGCACAAAGTCTTACTCTAGAACCGCTGAACTAGAGGAAAGCAAGTCGTCTTTCTATGAATTTATATCTGTTCTTTGCTGAAGTTCCAGTCTTCTACCAGTCTTCCCTCAGCTTTCTCTCCCAGCACTGTTGTTGTACTAAAGGCCCCTAAATTCAGGTCAAGGAATCATAGTTACATCTTGTCCACTAGATCAGTGTTGCAGATGAGTAAGCTAATCAGAATCTGTAGCTTGGAGGAGTGATGACGGTCTCTGATAACTTGAATATAGCTTGAAAATGTAATATAGTTTGTAACATTGCCAGGTAGTTTCTAAACAATCAAGTTCTCATTGAACTGCAAGTTCCTTGAGAGTGTGGACTGCTTTCTGTGTTCGTATTCATCAAATCTGGCCAATGGTAGACCCACAATACATGTTTGTTGAATGAATGAATAAACATAGCATCTGTAAGGGGCTAATGAAGGTACTGGAGTATACGTTTGATGGAAAAGGCAGCGTGGAAGAGACTGACATGGACAATGAGTACTCAGAAGGACAATGAGTACCAACAAAGTGACATGGAAATGTTAAGGGAAGACAAGGAGAACACAGAGAAGCCACAATTAAAATAATAGTTCGGCAAAACAGAAAGTCACAACTGAAGACTGAGAGACTAAGTTTCTTTGTGAACAAAAAGTGAAGCCTCTTCTTTTTGTTAAAGAAATCCTCCATCATCACTGACGTTTCTTTCTTGAGTTAAAATGTTTTTGTCTCTGTTTCAAAATAGCCCCTTTATTTCTATGCTATATTTTGAGCATATTTTTATCTTTCCGGGAAGGCAGTGGGTGAGAAAAATGTTCTTTCTAGAGAAAACTACTCACCTTTTCTCATTTGTTCATTAAAGGCAGGATTTTTAAAGTGACATATCCAGGCCATCCCGTAATAGATTTCCCTGGAAGCAAGTATGCAAATGAAAGTTTGAGGTGAAGTCAGTTCTTGAGTCCCACAAGCTCTAATGTTCTTATAAATATTTCACTACGTGCTAATAAAATCTCTCTGTTTTCCTAGGATGGATGATAACATAAGTTCCTCATCACTTGCAGCAACTTCTCTGAGATCGTAAAAGAAATTAAGCCTTGATACATTGAAGGCTGCTATTGAAGAGTTAGTTTCAAAACCATCAATTACCCTCAGCCCCACCTTAGAAGTATTAAGTGAAAGCCATCAGGCAGATTTATAATTAGAGATTGAAAATGCTGACCCGGTAGCTCACAGGGCCTTTCAAAATGCTGTCGGGAACTTGCTCAATTTTACAAGGCTATTGGAAGAACATAATTAAAGACAACAGGGGGGAAAAAAACTTTAAGAATTTCAAGGTGGGAGAAGGGCAGCAGCTAGAAATCATTTTGATGAGAGGGTTGTCCCCAAAGCTCTCTTGTGAGACCTTCAAGGAAAACTACAACATCAGGTTAAATGACAACAGAGTTGCCTTTTGTATCAAGCCTTATAGATGCAGAGTTAAGAAGCTTAATTCCACTGTGTAGAAGAGCAGAACACTAGTGCACATATGGGAGTTACTTCCTGGTTTGAAGAATTAGAAAGCAGGGTCCAAGCATATGCTTATGAAGTTGTGGAAAATTTGCTACAACTTAATAAGGTGGTGTGGTTTCCACTTCTGTTACCCCAAACAAGAGGCCCGTGATTTTTCAGCACATGAGGTTTGTAACACACAGCTGTGTATGGAGGAGCTACTCTGCGCCAGGCATCATAATGGTATGGGAAGACAAAGACCAGCTTTGCCCTCATGGAGCTCTGGGTCTAATGAAAGAAGGAAAGCAAGTCCGTGGGAAAGTGATTGAGATGAATGAAGGTTGTTTGGGATCGGAGGAGAAGGGCAAGTATAGCAAGAGATGTTTCTGTTTGTGTGGAGAGTGACTATGTCCGTGGTACACCACAGGCTGTACAGACTGGTTGAAGACTTCCTTTTCTGGATGGTAAGGCTGAGCAGAGGCTACATGAAGGCACTGAGGAGAAAAATGGCTTCCCTTTAGTTTTACCTCCTTTCCTTTTCAGTGGCGCCCTCTAGTGGAAGTGGCAAAGAGCCAAGGGAAGCTTAAATAGGTAACTGACTTCTAAAACGTAAATTCACTGACAAAATGATGGTGAACAATTCGTTCTGTGTAAGTAGGACGTAGGCATCTCCATATTGTAACACTGGAGGGGAGAAAAACCAAAGCCAACACAGAGCCCTTGATATCCCCTTGGTAATCAGGACCTAGGGGTTTACAGTAAGGAGCAACAGGCAACAACATTAACCCTCTAAGAGCACACTATCAAAATGAACTTGAAATAACGCACTTAGTTCCATGTAGTCCTTAACCTCCCTGTGAGAAACCTGCACATGCCTTGCTTTCTAATTCTTCATCTGGAGCTCAGGGCCAGGATTGGTAGTGCTGCATATAGAGCTATGTTGGGAAGAACTGTAAGACTCAGTGAAGGAAGAGTGTAATGATCAATTAGTGATGTCTGCCAAGGGTATGGGAAGGGATGGGGGCAGCACATGTGCTATCTATTTGCCAACCCTGAACTGGGACATATTTTCAGTAAGCTGTCTCTGCCACGGAACTGTAGTGTACAAAGCTAACTATATTAGTGAATACTAGTTACTAGTACTAGGATGCACTTGTTACTTCTCTGGCATGAGATAATAGTGCCTTTGGTGACATTCAATGAAAATTTTCACAGACTTTACCAGTACTTTTCACAGATGACAGACACACTTTGGTAGATATTAATCGTCTGGGGATTAGCTATTAAGTTGGTGCAAAAGTAATTGCAGTTTTTGTCATTGTTTTTAATGGCAAAAACTGCAATTACTTTTGCACCAAATAGATACACTCCACGTGGAAGAGAGTTCGTTTGGATGTTTCATATCTAGAGGATATATCTTTCAAGACCTTTAAATTCTCCATGTGGATACGTACCAAATATCCTTCTCATTGCTATTCTGATTCTTTGTTTCTGGGAAGGAAGAATCCTGGTTAATGAATACCAGTATCGTTCTTACTGGGAAGCTATTCCATCAGTGGGGATAATGATAGTATCTCCTTGATAATAAGTTGACATTTGGGGTTACATGCCACTTCTTTGTATCTGTAAATTGTAAAGAGACTGATTGTTCGTGCAAGTTTGGTTAGTTAAGTTTCTCAGTTTGTTTACCCACCACGGGGCTCCCCGCTCCGAGAATACTCTCTCTTTTAGAGCTCTCACTTCAGCAATCGTAGGAGTTGGCTTGCTTGCTTGTTGGGGTTGAAAGGTAATCAGTGTTCCTAACGGCACTGATAGCAAAGTTGGTCACCACTGCTCTTAATGGCAGGCAATCTTATAGTTGGTAGCAGAAATGATTCAATTACACTGTCAGTAACATATCTTTTTATTTTTTATTTTTTCATTTATTTTTAGTAGAGACAGGGTTTTGCCATATTGCCCAGGCTGGTCACAAACTCCTAGGCTCAAGCAATCCACCAGCCTTGGCCTCCCAAAGTTCTGGAATTAGAGGGGCGAGCCACCTCACTAAGGCAATCTATCTTTTTTGATAAATGTTTTTAGTGCATAAACTTTCTAGGTTAAAGATATGATTCAGGAAGGGTCAGATTTGGGGCCCAGTCTAAATTTTGTGATTGGTGAATTTTAGTGGCCTCTCAAAAACATTTACAATGAGTAAACATTATTAATGTTGGAAGTTAATAACCGGTCAGTCTCAGTGGCTCACGCTTGTAATCAAAACACTTCGGTCAGGAGTTTGAGACCAGCCTGGCCAACATGGTGAAAACCCATCTCTACTAAAAATACAAAATTTAGCTGGGCATGGTGGCACGTACCTGTAATCCCAGCTACTATTGGGGCTGAGGCAGGAGGATTTCTTGAACCTGGGAGGTGGAAGTTGCAGTGAGCCGAGATGGTGACACTGCACTCCAGCCTAGGCAACAGAGTGAGACTCCGTCTCAAAAAAAAAAAAAAAAAAGTTAATCAGCTATTTGTGTTTAGCAGCATGGTAAATAAAAAGAAGTATTTAACACAAATAACTTCATAATCTGAGGTATATAATTTAGTTGCGGACATAAAAGATTTAAAATAATAATGCAAGATAGCATATACTTTATTACTTTTGTGGGCTGGAGCAACTCCTACTGGCTTGCAAAACCAGTTGCTAAGTTTTCCAGTTTTGTGAGCTGGTTATTAAACACAGCCATTATTAGAAATTAAATTATATAAAGTTATAAATAAATAAAGTATACTAATAACAAAGGTAATAAATAGTCAAAACTCATCACTTTCTAGTTGTTTTACTACCTTTCACTATTATCTCTGATCTTGAAGTTATTTCTGTGTATTATGTCTGTGTGGTAGAAATACTACATAACAATATGCCACAGTGTGTCTCTTCCTGACTGTGGTCAGTGACATCATACTGGTGACTTGAAATAGCCATGGTGGGAGTGTTTACACCACAGAAATTGAATCTACAAACCCGTCGAACCCAGACTCCCACCTCTCCACCCTCAGAGCCAGGTGCTAAACATTGCATATAAATATCAAATAGGAAGTACAGACTCTAAGAACCATCACTGGCCAGAGGAGAGTGCGATCACCTGAGGTTTGGGGGGCAGGGAGGTAGGCTTTGAAGCTGGCTCTGAAGCAGACTTGTTTTTTTGTGGGTCAGGACCACCCTCGGGGATATTTAGAACCAGGACAAATCACAGAATGCCCACATGTCCCTGGACGTTTTTATACAGGTGAAATCAGGTTAGCATGAGCATTAACAGTCTCTTCCAAGGTGAAACAAAGTAAACAAAAAGGCAACAGTAAGCCCGAAAAGAGTGTGTGTGTGTGTGTGTGTGTGTGTAAAGGACGTGGTGGGGTGATCTCACCCCCTCTGGCCGAGTGGTCATGGGATGATTGGATAACCTTAGTGATATCGACTGGAAAGAGTTAAAGACATTTCTGTGCTTCTCCTTCAGCCACTAGCTAAAGCCCCAGGGACAAGGTGTTCCCTTTGATCTTGCTGTACATCTGTAATAGAATTTTAAAAGATTGGGGGGAAAAAAAAAGGTAGGCTAATAGAAAAGGCAGGTTTAGAAGGTAGGCTAATAGAAAAGGCAGGTTTAGGAGGCTTCCTGGAAGCCAAGGAAAGGCAGTCTTTGAACTAGCACACCGGATCACTGTTTTTTCTACCGTAACTTGTTGCAGACCTCTGAAAGCCTCTTGGGGAAAAATTATAACAATGCATCATGGTGTTTATAACATGCAGGGAAGTAAAGTATATGACAACAATAGCAGAAAAATTAAAAAATTTTTTGTTGTAATAAAAATGATTAAAATGGTAAATTTCATGTTATGTACATGGTACTAAAATTTTAAAGATATTAAAATAATAACATTTTTTCATTCTCTCCTCCTGGGTGAGAATAGGGGCAGTTACTGTTTTCCAATTGATGAAGGGAAGATTCTCTTGATTTTTCCTTTTTTTCAGATGGAGTCTCACTCTGTTGCTCAGGCTGGAGTGCAGTGGCGCAATCTTGGCTCACTGCAACCTCCACCTCCCAGGTTGAAGTGATTCTCCTGCCTCAGTCTCCCAAGTAGCTGGGATTACAGGCATGTGCCACCATGCACGGCTGATTTTTGTATTTTTAGTAGAGACGAGGTTTCATCATGTTGGCCAGGCTGGTATCCAACTCCTGACCTCAGGTGGTCCGCCCACCTCAGCCTCCCAAAGTGCTGGGATTGTAGGTGTGAGTCACTATGCTCAACCTTGAGATTTTTTTTTTTGGACAGGGTCTCGCTCTGTTGCCCAAGCTGGAGTGCAATGGCTTGATCTTGGTTCACTGCAACCTCTGACGCCCAGGTTCAAGCGATTCTCCTGCCTCAGCCACATGAGTAGCTGGGATTACACCTTCAACTAATTTTTGTGTTTTTAGTAGAGACGGGGTTTTGCCATGTTGGACAGACTGGCCTCGAACTCTGGACCTCAAGTGAGCCACCTGCCTCGGCCTCCCAAAGTGCTGGGATTACATGCATGAGTCACTGTATCCAGCCTTCTTGTTTAAAAACAAAAGAAACTTTAAATAAATAAATAAATAAATAGGTCAAGGACAATAATAGAAACAAAGTGGCAAGTGCAATTGTTGAGGAGTTTTGGAAAAAATTAAAATTAAAATTAAAAAAGGCTTGAGCCTTAAGAGCTAACTGGTTACTAAGTAGCGCAGTGAGGGAAGTGGGAAACAAAGGAAGAGAAGACTCAGGACAAACAGAATCAGAGTTATTACTAGGGACTAGAGCCAGTGTCAGGTGAGGAGAGGCTGCTGGATCATGAGAAGCTCATGTGACAGGTAGGTACCATATTTCATCAGTGCTGAGGTGCCCATTGTGTCACAGCTGAACAACTAAAATCAGGATGCATCTTACACTTGATGATGTCAGTCACCATTGTCAGGGTGGCAGTCATTGCTGGGCATGCAGAAACTTGGGCATAGATGTTCATATTGTGGTCTTGTGTTGTTTAAATAAATATGTATTTATGTAAATTTAGCATAAAAATGAACATTTCTAATAAGGAAGCATGATGTCGTGGTTTAATTGGTTTTTTTCACTTCTTCATGACAGATTAAATGATGGCATGTCTTATGATTGGTGGCACGTTAGTCAATGAAATACATGTTAATTTGCCATATATGATTATAAATTAACTATTTACAAATCTGTGTCCCATTTACACACCGTTTTGGGTCTTCTCATCTAGTAACTTTGTTGAACCGGAAATGTGTGAGTTAGATTGATCAAAATGCTCACTCAGAGGTGGCCATTCTGCATTCAGAACTGGCCAACAATTTACTAAATTTTGTTGTTAATTTCTAATAATGTATGTCTAAACAGGAACTATTTTGGCTTGGTACTGATGGATACTAAAGTTTATAATTACACATAGATAAGTGAGATTCTGTGTTTTTTCCTTAGCATCAAAGAGCTGAGCTGCCTTCTCATCTGTCCTCTTTGCAGTAGTGAACTGTCAATCAGTGTATCAGACCAGTGCCCTCCTATGTGCATGCCTGGGAGTAATCTCCTTCATTAGATATCCACTCTAAAATGCCTCTGCAAGCAGAGTGAATGCCACGTGTAAAGGAGCTGTGACCAGACAGTGAAGACTATGTTTGGGAGACCATGGGTAGATCATTTGCCTGTAGTGGATTGGGTGTGTATGGGAGAGAGCCACAGGTAAGGTGGTACGTTAGACTGGTACTGTGTTCATTTGGGGACAGGTCACAGTCAGTGTATACTGTGCACACTGAGAGTCACACACAAGTCAGTGCATAGTGAATCTTTTGTTAAGTGGGATACGCAGGCTAATGAGGGAATAGGAAGCTGCCAGGCTGCGATACAAAATTCTCGACAACCTTCATGAAGAATGATGGTTTCTATTCCAGGTGCATAGTTGTGGAGCATAATCCGTTTCACAGCTGGAGGCCTGTTTTATTTTTCAAATGAAATTGGAGAGAGAGGGGTGGGAAACTTGTCCTCTGATGGCTTAGCGGAGGCAAGGGTGGAAGATGGAGGATCCAGTTCATTTGTTTTCCTTTCATTAGGCTCCTGAAAAAATATAGACTAGGGATTTAATTGCATGGTTTGCTTCTCTCTCTGAAAAAGCTGGATTAGTAATTGCATTAACTTGTTACTATGCTTTGCTCTTAGCGATAATATAATTTTAGCTATTGCTTCCTAATTATAGGGTTCTCATTGTTCTAAAAATCCCATTCAGCATGTGTTTCATTTTCACTTTTATGAAGGGCATTGTGAATAAGAGCCCACATCTTTGAAAGACCTAAGCTGAGTTGAAGCTGTGACTTGCCCAAAGCCATTCCCCACTGTGACAAGTTGGGTGCTACTGTGAATTTTATCCTCCATTGATGAATAATGCTATTGGCGAAGACCATATGCTCTGTTGCTTGCTGGAGTCCAGAGGCACTGCACAACCGAAGGATAATCACATCAAGCTGATGATGGTTTTTATTGGGTGGTAGTAATGGCAGGAGTAATGACAGTCATTAAAATCATGCTTCGAATCGCTTTCGGTCTTCAGAGCACAGCTAACTCAATGTGTCAAGGACAGGTCACTTCCAGAAGCTGTCTGGAAGGATTGCCCATTGACCCTTGTTCTTTGAGAATTGCAGGGCTGGCAGAAGGCAGCAGTCGGCCTCAGGTCTTCACCATCTCTTGCATCTACACTGGTGCTTTTGGTGTTTCTAGATGATCTTAGGTGAGAATCAAAGTGGACTCATACAAAACTGAGCTAATTCATAGAAAGGCAATAGAAAAATACCCTTGAGATGTTCCACTTCACTTCAGCAAATACAAAATTTGTGATACCTGGGTACGCACTCAGTGCTAAAAGCTCTAAAGGATTTGCAGAATAAGATAGTTACTCTTCTGTGGGACCTACTCTTTGGGAAGGGAGGTATCTATTCACAGGCAACTATAGTGCAAGGCAACATGTGGTATTATATATGTGTTACAGGAGAACCTGAAGGGTAAGGGGGATGTAAATTGGTTCAGACTAGGATGATTTGAAAAAACATACCTGGAGCACAGGGGAAAAATATACAAAAGTTAAACTTCCTCCAAATTCCTCAAAGGTGACCTTGAACAAGTCATTTAATTCTTCCTCTGTCAGATTCACCATCTGCAAAAAAAGGAATATTGGCCTAAAGGATTATTCATAGGGCAAAGAACCACTCTATCTATCTCACTGAAAGTTTGAAATGATAACAAAACCCTGAATTCTAGGTATAATTGAACAGTTAGAAATCAGAGGAACAGGAATTCCAGGTGGAGGTACCAGCATTAATAGGGGCCTAGTGGCAAGAAGGTGTTTTTCTAGCTGGAGCATAGGATTTTGTTGGTGTTGTGTGTGTGTGTGTGTGTGTGTGTGTGTGTCAGTGTGTGTGTCTGTGTGTGTGTAGAGGTTATATGCACAGGCTCTTTCTTGATGAAGATAATCTCCCATTATCTTACTCCTCTCCAATAGTCTCTTTAAAATACTAAGAAAGCCAAGATAGAGGCTAGTTATTTCTTAGGTTACATCTAAAAAGATATTTATACAAAGAAAAGAAATGGGACAAGTAGATAATTTCTGTATTTCTTATATTTCTTGACTCATACAGAATCATGACTCAGATAATGACTTAGGGGCAAACTGAACATTTATAGCTGTTACCTTAACTAAGGGAAAACATTCTTCATAGCAGATAGTCTGAGTGCCAGAAAAAAAACCCACAGATTTTTATAGTCTGGTTTCAACCCACAGAATTCTACCTGCAGAAGAACAAATACTCAGAAAAGACTAAGGAAAATAAAAAGATTTAGCAGAAATATTAAACTAAATGAGATTTTATTAACAGTATTACCTTACATTTATTTAGTGCTTTGTAGTGGACTATTTTTCATTATTTGATTTTATGCTCACCACATTCCTGGGAGTGAAGCATTTTTGATACTATTCTGCCCCTTTTTCCAGATGTGGAAACTGGGGTTCCAAGAGATTCTATGACTTGCTGTGAATTTTACACTCAACAAGTTCTAGAATTAGAACTTGAACTTTTAACTCTTGCTGTAAGACTCATTCCAGCACAGTGTGTTGTCTTGAGATCACACAGGCAGCCTCCTCTCCTTATTTTTCTTGAGGAAACAGGTTCAGAGAGGTGAAGTGACTCACCAAAGATCATATAGTTAATGGCTGTGCTAGACCTCAAAGCAGGATGTCCTAACTTCCTGTTGTGTGCTCTTTTCATAATGCAAGGCTATACAGGATATAAATTTGAAATAAAATGTGTTAACCCATTCACTGCTATAAGAAATACCTAAGACTGGGTAATTTATAAAGAAAAGAAGTTTAATTGGCTCATGGTTCTGCAGGTTGTACAGGAAGCATAGCAGCTTCTGCTTCTGGAGAGGCCTCAGGAATCTTCCAATCATGGCAGAAGACAAAGGGAGAGTGAGGCATTTCACATGGCGGGAGCAGGAGCAAGACCTGGGGGATTGCCATACACTTTTAAACGATGAGATCTCACAAGAACTCACTCACTGTGGCGAGGACAGTACCAAGGGGGAAAGCCTCTCCATGATCCAATCACCTCCCACCAGGCCCCACCTTCCACATTGGAGATTACATTTCCACATGAGATTTGGAGGGGGACAGTCTCCAAACTGTATCAAAAACCACGGTAGACTCCTCCCACATAGTATTATTTCCATAGGGTGATGTCACTGCAAATGATACATGGTAAAATTCCTACAGTTAATTTCAAGAAAAATAAATAAGAACTAACATACTATGCATTTGGTTCTTTATTTACTTTATAGGAATTCACACATTCAATTCTCCTAACTACCCTATGAGGTGACCATGATTATTATTTTTATTTTATCATTGAGGAAAATAAGATACAGAGAGGTGAAGTAATCTGGCTAAGTAAACGTAGCCAGAAAATTGTAGGCCTGGATACAAACCCAAGTAGCAAGGCCCTGAAACCTCTTAGTCACTCAGTTATCAAGCCAGAATATAAAAATATTTGGGATTCAAAATAGGTGCTGAAATAAAGTCACATTTTCTTAGGAAACTCTTTTAACAAATTGAACAAATTAATAATGCCAATAACAGTATAGGGTAAATGTTCAGATTAATTAAGCACATAAGTAGCTAATGTCTGTTATACATCATCATCTCATCTAGTCACTAGCCAAGTTTTATACTGCTTAGTTCCCAAGACCATAGCAGATCTGGAAGCTATATGCTGTTGCACTTTTAAAAACACAGTCTATGCATTGCATAGACATTCAGATCAGTGTTTTTCTTATTAGTTTGACCCACTACAGTTTCTTTTACTTTACACACTTGCTTTTATTATCACATAGTAATGATATCTTGGGATTATGAAGAATCAGCTACACAATGGAAAACTAGACACCCTTTAAAAAGAAAGAAATTCTGTCATTTGCAACATCATAGATAAACCTGGAGGACATTATGTTAAGTGAAATAAGCCAAGCACAGAAAGACAAATACTCCATGATTTCATTTACTTGTGGAATCTTAAAAAGTGGAACTTATAGAAGTAGAGAATAGAATGATGGTTACTCATGAATGGGAGGGTACAGGGTGGGAATGGGGAAAGGGGAGATGTTGGTCAAAGGGTACAAAGTTTGAGTTAGACAGGAGGAATAAATTTTAGTGCACAGCATGGTGACTATAGTTAATAATGACTTACTGTATATTTCAAAATTGCTAAGAGTACATTTTAAATGTTCTCACTAGAAAAAAAAAGGTAAGTAGGTGAGGTGCTGGATATGTTAATTAGCTTGATTTAATCGTCCCTTGGTGTATCAAAATGTCACATTATACCCCATAAATATATATAATTATTATTTGTCAATAAAATATTTTTCTTCTAAATAGTTTGGATTATTTTATTTATTTATTTATTTATTTATTTATTTATTTATTTATTTATTTATTTTTGAGACGGAGTCTCGCTCTGTCGCCCAGGCTGGAGTGCAGTGGCCGGATCTCAGCTCACTGCAAGCTCTGCCTCCCGGGTTCCCGCCATTCTCCTGCCTCAGCCTCCCAAGTAGCTGGGACTACAGGCGCCCGCCACCTCGCCCGGCTAGTTTTTTGTATTTTTTAGTAGAGACGGGGTTTCACCGTGTTAGCCAGGATGGTCTCGATCTCCTGACCTCGTGATCCGCCCGTCTCGGCCTCCCAAAGTGCTGGGATTACAGGCTTGAGCCACCGCGCCCGGCCTATTTTATTTATTTTAATGACATGTCAAAACATTAAGAGTGCTTGAACTTTTTGTCTCTCTTTTAGAGATGGGAAAATTGAGTGAAGCAGGTTCAGATTCCCTGGAGTGAAGCGGGCAAAACCAGGGCAGTCCCTCCTGCAGTCTTTAGAATGCTGCTGTGGCGTTCAGTGGAGAAAGTTGGGGATAGGGGTATTGAATGAGCACTGCCCTTGGAGTCAAACAGGCATCTGACCATGTTTCTTTCTGTTCCTGAGGGTAAGACTCAACTGCTGTCTAAAGATTCTGAAGTCAAACACTCAAATGTACAAACACTCAAGAAATTCCTCTGGGCTTTGTATGTTCAGAGACTGAAGAGATGTAGCATTCTCTTATAAGAAAATTTTACTGATTCAACTGAGAATATGCAGAGGGAATGAACAAAGACTCCTCGTTCATCCAGAAATGGTTGCATTTCCGTATGACACACCATCTCATGAAATCTCTCTGCATTTCTAAAAGCTGTTTTCTTCCTGAAGATGTGCAGCTTGTACAGAGCCAATTACTCCCAAGTCCTTGGGGGAATGCAAATATGCAGACAACTAGCGTCATGGCAAAGAAAAAGAGCCCTCAATGTTTTTTTTTTCCTTTTGTCCCTTTTTTTTTCTTTCAATAAGTGCAAATTCTACTATAACCTTAGTAACTTAGTAGTTCCTAAACTCCAGGAAAGCTGCAAGCCATTTACTTTGCTTATTATTTATGAAAAGCAATAAAAATTTGAGAGATATAAAAATTTCCTATTACATCTGTTTGGTCTTTCAAACTAAATTAAAATGGATAATAATATCTTATTTAGTCCCTGCTATGTGGCAGATACTATAGAACCATGATGTCTTTTACTCCTGACAACAGCTACAGAAAGGAGATATCTTTCTCTTGAGAACTGTGACAACTGCCATCAACATGACATTGCTATTTGGACTTAGAACTCAGACCACCTGTGTCAATATAACTTAAGTTACTTGTTCTGAAAACTTTTCATAGAATATATAAGACTGTAAAGCAACAAATAACTTATCTGTTTGCGTTAGGAAATTCCTTCTGATCAGTTTATCTGAGATAACAATCTGCTTCTCCTGGGCAAATTGCTCACTCTCATCAAGCCATAGTTTACTCATTAACACTTGCTTTAAGATCCTCCCTTTGTCCACCTTGGGCTAAGGTTACATCATGATTTCAGCCCAATTGCATTCAGTTCCCTTCTTTTTTTTTCTTTTCTTGAGACAGAGTTTCGTTCTTGTTGCCCAGGCTGGAGTATGGTGCAATCTCGGCTCACTGCAACCTCCCCCTCCCGGGTTCAAGCAATTCTCCTGCCTTAGCCTCCCCAGTAGCTGGGATTACAGGCATGCACCACCACTCCCAGCTAATTTTGTATTTTTAGTAGTGATGGGGTTTCTCCATGTTGGTCAGACTGGTCTCGAACTTCCAATCTCAGTTGATCTGCCTGCCTTGGCCTTCCAAAGTGCTGGGATTACAGGCATGAGTCACAGCGTCAGGACTTCAGTTCCCTTTTTGAAAGACTCTTGAGATTACTTGAACCAAGATCTCAAAACTCTATAAATATCCACCTCTGACGTATTTTTTCTGAGGTACCACTAAGACTTTGTCAAGATGGTGTTTTCCTTATTGAATTGTCTGACAGCATTTGAGGGAGTTTAACAATTCTTGTTTTACAAATGAGCAAAGAGAGGCCCAGAGTTTCAGTAATTTGTCCAAATTCACTCCCTTAGTTAAGGGTTGGAGCCAGGATTCCAATCCAGAACTGTCTGACCCCATCCCATGTTCTTGACCGCTCTGCTACTGTGCCTTTCAGGTGGAATGAAAATTCAGTTTCTTTGGTTCCAACCATGGACATATTTGACTTTTGAGGAGTAAAAGAAAATCCAAGCAATCGTTGTCTTAGTCTGTTCTTGCTGCTATAACAAAACATCTTAGATTGAGTAATACATTAACAACGGAATTTCTTACCGTTCTAGAGGCTGGGATGTCCAAGAGCAATGAAATAGCAGCTGAGTCTGGTGAAGGCCTGTTCCTCATGGGGGGCTTCTTGTGGTGTCCTCACATGGTGGAAGGGCAAAAAAGGCCAAATGAACTCTGCTAAGCCCTTTTATTTATTTTATTTCATTTTCGAACAGGGTATTAACTCTGTTACTCAGGCTGGAGTGCAGTGGCATGATCACAGCTCACTGCAGCCTCAACCTCCCAGGCACAAGTGATCCTCCTAATTCAGCCTCCAGAGTAGCTGGGACTACAGGTGTGCACCACCATGCCTGGCTAATTTTTAAATTTTTTGTAGAGATGGGGTCCCCCTACATTGTACAAGCTCTCAAGTCCTTGTATAAGAACATTAGTTCCATTCATGAGGGCAGAGCCTTCATAACCTAATTACCTCCTAAAAGTCCCGCCTCTTAATACAACTGCACTGGGTATTGAATTCCAACATGAACTTTGTAGGGAACACAAACATTCTAACCATAGCAATGGCCCAGTTTACAGTCCTGTGTAAAGCAGCTGCCGTGTGACCTTGTATGTTTAATTGTCTACGGGAATCCAATACTACTTCAGAATAAACCCTTACCAACATTCTCTGAGTAAAAGATGTAGGTCAGGCAAGGGCCAGGAAAACCAAATCTATAATTGGTGTGACCTTTAAACTATCAGTATATTATTCACCTGGTATATTAGTTTCCTAGAGCTGCTGTTAACAAATTACCTCAAAGTTGGTGGCTTAACACAACAGAAATTGATTCTCTCTAAGTTTTGAAGGCCACAAATTCAAAATCAAGGTCTTGCCAGGGCCACGTTCCCTCAAAAGTTCTGAGGGAGAATCTGTCCCGTGCCTCTCTCCTGGATTCTGGTGGCTCCCAGCAACCCTTGGCATTCTGTGGTTTGGGACTTTATAACTCCAACCTCTGCCTTGGTCTTCACATGGCTTTCTCTTTTTGTCTCTGTGTCTTCTTTTCTCTTTCTTGGAAGGACATTTCTCATTGGATTAAAGTCCCACCTCAGTCCAGGATGATCTCATCTTGAGACCCTTATCTTAATTACATCTGCAAAGACTTGTATTCAAATAAGATCACATTCTGAGGTTTCAGGTGGACACATCTTTTGGGAGCCACAATTCAACTTACTACAGCTAGTAAAGTTTGTTATCAACCCTGTATTAGCATCAACACTATTACATCTAAATAAAAATGCCAATGAAAAATAATATAAAGAATAACAATAATAGCTCATTTTTTAAAATGTAGTCTTTCAAAAAAATTTTTTTGAGACAGTCTCACTCTGTCACCCAGGCTGGAGTACAGTGGTGCAATCTCCACTCACTGCAAGCTCCGCCTCCCAGGATCGTGCCATTCTCCTGCTCAGCCTCCCGAGTAGCTGGGACCACAGGTGCCCACCACCATGCCCGGCTAATTTTTTTTTTTTTTGTATTTTTAGTAGAGACAGGGTTTCACCTTGTTAGCCAGGATGGTCTCAATCTTCTGACCTCGTGATCCGTCTGCCTCGGCCTCCCAAAGTGCTGGGATTATAGGCATGAGCCACCGCACCCTGCCTCAAAATTTTTTTATATGAAACCACTGTTTATGGGATATTACAGGGATCAGATGATGTTTGATTACAGCAGTGCATATATGGAAATTTTAAATATCTTATTCATATTGTTGATTCTATGTAAACACAATGGCTTTGTGAAAAGACCATTTTCTAGAAATGTATCAAACATTTATCTAGTGCATATGGTGTTCCAAGCACTGGGGAGATACCTAAATGATGACAGTACTGTCATTGCTCTTCTCCAGTTTGTAAAAAGAGAAAAGTGAGAAGGATGATGATAAAATGGTAGCTCCATGACCACCTCCAACTTAAAACCATCTATGGAAGAACATATTAAGGCTCAGAATATATGATTGCCATAGATGTTAGCAAGATTATTTATAATAACTCCACTGTGTTTTCTTCCTGTGTTACTCCCACACTGATAGTATATCACAGTAATTTCTGAACTGCATATTTTAACCAGAGCTAACTAGAATTTTAAAAACTTTTTTGACCCAGTGGAAATACATTTTACACTTGACCCAGTATATGAATCACTGAAATAAGTTTCACAAATCAATATTTACTCTTAGAAATATGATGAATCCTGATATTTTCTACTTTGTTGTACTTTATTAGTAATTTAAATTGATTTCAAAATGTACTAGTGGATAACCACAGTTTATTAAGTAGCATCAATCATTCTTTACCTTATCCACCCAAACACACATATATTAACAGGATTTCATAGTGAGTAGCCTTCTTGCATTTCATACAGTTAATTTTAGGACATAATCTCATTTATATTACTTTGGTAGGAACAATATTTCAGGGGCTTTAAAGATACCGTTCAAGGCCAGGCATGGTGGTTCATGTCTGTAATCCTAGTAATTTGTGGATGCCAAGGGAGGAGAATCCCCTGAGGCCAGGAGTTCTAGATCAGCCTGGGTAACATAGTGAGACTCCCATCTCTAAGAAAAATTTAAAAATTAGCCGGACATGGTGATGTGCACCTGTAGTCCTAACAACTGGGAAGGCTATGGCGGGAGGATGGCTTGAGCCCAGGAGTTTGAGGCTGCATTGAGCTATGATGGCGCCCCAGCCTGGGTAACAAAGTGAGATCTTGTCTCTTAAAAAAAGATAGAGTTGGGCTGGGTGCAGTGGCTCATGCTTGTAATCCCAAGACTTTGGGAGGCTTAGGCGGGTGGATCACCTGATGTCAGGAGTTTGAGACCAGCCTGGCCAACATGTTGAAACCCCATTTCTACTAACAATACAAAAATTAGCCAGGTGTGGTGGTATGCACCTGTAATCTCAGCTACTCTGGAGGCTGAGGCAGGAGAATCGCTTGAACCTGGGAGGCGGAGGTTGCAGTGAGCTGAGATCACACCACTGCATTCCAGCCTGGGTGACAAGAGTGAAACTCCCTCCCCCACAAGCCCACATTAAAAAAATGCAGTTTAATAACTGGAAAAACCACATTAGATGATTTTACATTTGATTGCATATTGTTAGAATACATTTTTGAATATATTAATGCATTTAAAACATGAATAAATGATACTTTGCCTGTGTTCCTTTTCCCCTACAGACCAATTTTTTCAACTGCCCTACAGTAGCTTCCTCTTGCTGGTGCCTTTGGGCTGCCATGGCACCAACCCTGGCTCTACCTGTGCATGATCTTATAGTTCTGTGGTTCTCCACTGGTTCAATCACTCTGTTTCTATGATTCTGATTGGTTCAGCGTGGTCAGCTGCTTGTGTCCGCCCTAGTCAGCAGTGATCTGATTGATTGAGGTCCTGTAGCCTACATGGCTGCTTTCCATAGCTTTTCTAAGGGGGTAGATATCAATCAGGGTCCCAGAAGTTAATAATATACTGCAATTGGGAAAACTGGAGATTTTAATAAGAAGTGATTTATAAAGATCTGGGCATAAGAAAACCACAAGAAACCACAAGGGATAGTAGTACAGTATCCTTGGGGATAACTGCAGGGCACCATTATTACTCCTGGGCCCAAAGAGGCAGTTACCAGAACTTAGGGAGAGAGCCATGTGGAAGGGCCTGCTGAACAGGACCTGCAACCTTTAATGAAAGTGTTACCAGCAGTGAATCCGACAGGTCTGCAGTAAACGTGATCCTTGCCTCCTTGGAGGAAATAATTCACTCAGAGGGCATACGGTAGTGAGAGACACATTTTAGAGCAGAATTAAAAGTTTATTAAAAAGTTTTAGAGCAGGAAGGAAAGGAAGCAAAGTACACTTGGTAGAGGGCCGAGCGGGCAACTTGAGAGATACAAGTGCCCTGTTTGATTGTTGACTTGGGATTTTACTCATTGGCATGGTTCCTGGGTTTCTGTTTCTCCTCCCTTGATTCTTCCCTTGGGGTGGGCTATCCTCACGCACGGTGGCCTGCCAGCGCTTGGGAAGGATCGCATGCAGTGTGCTTACTGAAGTTGTGTGCATGTTCACTTGAGACATTTTTCTCTTACAAGTATATGACCTTCCTCTTCCACTCTTAGAGAAAGGTATATACCAGCTAAACTCCACCATTTTGCATCTTAATGCACATGCTTGAGCCTGCTCATCCAACTCCTGAGATCTTATCTGGAAGCTGCTAATCACCAGCTTCAGGTGTTTTCTGTCTGTTGTTAGACTAGCTTTCCCTGGTGCCAGCTGACACCAATTATTATTTTAGAGAGACAGTTTAACAACTGCCCGACCATCACCTGATGGTAGCCTGACATTTCTGGGCTAAGAGACCCCTCTCCTTCCCTGCTTATGTCTGCCTAACTACCTACATGAACAAAGGGACATAGCCAAGATGGGGCTGGGGTCTGGGGTGGTGGTGGCAGGGAGGAGAATTTGGAGGAGCAAATACAAAGTATCTCAAAGCACAGGAAGTGTGGATGAGAAGGGAATGATTGGCATCTCAACCACAGAGGTAAATCCACAAAGCTTTCTGAAAGAAAGCTTTTCTTTGTTTTTTTAATACTGCTGGAAATGACTTAGGAAGCCCCTATATGCCAGATACTCTTCTAAGTTTGTTATCTGTATTAATTCATTGAATACTAAAATAGCCCTCTGAGGAGGATAGTGTTGTCCTTTGTAGAGGTGGAGGGATGCTTTTCATTGAAGTCTAACATACATAAAATGCACACGTATATGACAGATCCATAATTTTCACAAAGGCAACACACTCAGGCAATCAGCCTGCAGGAAAGAAAACATGACCAGCCACCTAAGACTCCCTTTCCAGTCTCCACCACCCTCAATGGTGTTGATATCCAACACCAACACTGAAACCGCCTTTACAAAAATTATATCAGTAAAAAAAATTGTAACAGTGAACTGGGCTACTCTCACCCCACCCCCATCTTGCCTTTCCCTTAATTATTCCTGGGCTTTGGGGCTGAGCTGAATTTGAGAGATATTTGGGTAAGTTTAAATGATAATAGGCCTTCCCTCAAACTCAATTGCTTTTCTAAAGCTACGGGGAGGCCTCTAGGCTAGGGGAAGGAGAATAGCCTGAGTCTCTTGCTAAGGTATAGACATGAAGAATTGTTAGTCATTATTCTGGAGGTTATAGGAGATGCAGCTTCCCCAGTGATTCCTGCAGATAACATCTCTGTTGTAGGCTGGCTTTTTGAGATATCTTTCCAGGTTTTTTTGTATGTCTGACACCCACGGCTTCACCTTGAGGCTCCACCTGGACCCTCAACCGCACTCCTGTGGCCCCACCCAGAAGCAATTCAGTGCACAGGAGGACAGCTTTGACCCCCTATGGTTTCATCTCTGCCCCAACCAATCAGCAGCAGGCCTAGCCAGCCCCATCACTTCCCCCAAACTGCCTTTGAAAAACCCCTAACCTAGGAGCTTTGGAGGAGAATGATTTCAGTACTAAATTAGTCCCCACGTGGCATGGCCGGCCTTGTGTCTATAAAACTCTTTCTTTAATGTAATGCCATGGTTTTTCTTTGTGCAGTCACAGGAAGAACACCTCAGGCAGTTACAACACTATCCTAATATCCACCACCAATGGAGGATTTGTGCCATTTTTTGTACTTTATGTATTGAAGTCGCAAGTACTAATTCTTTTATCTATGACTTTTTAGCTCAACTTTATGTTTGTAGCAACAGACTTAATTTGAAAATTGTGGTAAAATATATACAACACAAAATTTACCATTTTATCCATTTTGAAGTTTACTACAGTTCAGTGCCATTAAACACATTCACAATGTCATGTAGCCATCACCAGTATCCACTGCCAGAACTTTCTCCACATTCCAAACGGAAACTCTATACTCATTAAACAATAACTCCATTCTCCCCTTCTTCCCCCCAGCCCCTGGTAACCACTATTCCACTTTCTGTCTGTGGGAATTTGCCTATTCTAGGCACCTCATATAAGTGGAATCATGCGGTATTGGCCTTTCTGTGTTTGGCTTATTTCATTCACATTGTCAGGCCTCTGAGCCCAAGTCAAGCCATCGCATCCCCTGTGACTTGCACTTACATGCCCAGATGGCCTGAAGTAACTAAGAATCACAAAAGCCGGGCGCTGTGGCTCAAGCCTGTAATCCCAGCACTGTGGGAGGCCGAGACGGGCGGATCACGAGGTCATGAGATCGAGACCATCCTGGCTAACACGGTGAAACCCCATCTCTACTAAAAACTACAAAAACTAGCCGGGCGAGGTGGCGGTGCCTGTAGTCCCAGCTACTTGAGAGGCTGAGGCAGGAGAATGGCATGAACCCGGGAGGCGGAGCTTGCAGTGAGCTGAGATCTGGCCACAGCACTCCAGCCTGGGTGACAGAGTGAGACTCCATCTCAAAAAAAAAAAAAAAAAAAAAAAAAAAATCACAAAAGAAGTGAAAATGCCCTGCCCCTGCCTTAACTGATGACATTCTACCACAAAAGAAGTGAAAATGGCCGGTCCTTGCCTTAAGTGATGACATTACCTTGTGAAAGTCCTTTTCCTGGCTCATTCTGGCTCAGAAAGCTCCCCCACTGAGCACCTTGTGACTCCCACTCCTACCCGCCAGAGAACAACCCCCCTTTAACTGTTTGCCCCACCCTTATCTCCCTTCGCTGACTCTCTTTTCGGACTCAGCCCGCCTGCAACCAGGTGATTAAAAAGCTTTATTGCTCACATGAAGCCTGTTTGGTGGTCTCTTTACATGGACGCGCATGACAAATGTAATGCTTCCCATGTTCACGGTCATCCTCATTTCTTAGGTGAGAAAACTGAGGCAGAGGAACATTAAGGAAGGAAGTGGTGAGCCCAGGAGAGAAGCCCAGGCAGTCTGGCTCCAGTGCCTGAGTACTTAGGAGCATCATTGGGCTGTTTATCAATGAGCCTTGTGTTCACAGAGTCAATGATGGTAGTTATTCAAAGCATGGGCTGGCTGGATGGCTCTGACTGCTTCTCAGAGCCTTCTGACTCAGAATAAAACAACTTGAAATCCACATTTTTCTTTCCTGTATGGCAAAAGGAAGAGTTTCCCTTTGTCTTCTTGTGTCTGGCTAAAAGAGCAAACTCTTTCCTCTAATTGCAGATTCGTACTCGATTGTTTCTGCAGTCCCTGCCATTCGTCCATTTCTATGATGACTCTGCTCCCATCCCTGAAACCAGCTTCCTGGCACTCACTTCAGAGCCACCATTTGGCTGTCTCAACACTCCCTATTGGGTAAAACTCATCATTCCACTGTGCACAACTCTATACAATTTGCTCAAAATATCAGTTTTGTGCAGAGCCGCTTTTGACATGGGAGCCAGAGCAATCCATGTTGAAGCCAACGATGCCAGTCTGGCTATTGTTAGGAATGGGGACCCTGGTTAGCACACACCAACCTGCCTCATCCAAAATGAATTCAGGGGCCAGCAGAGATCGAATCCAAGCTCTTCCCTGACTTTGAGCAGTCAAGCCACAAAGGGCTGGTGCATGTTTACCAACAGTCCGCACATGTTTGACTTGTCTTTGCCAAAACCACTGAATTCCAGCATCTCAGAATGCTGGGTGCCAAGAAAAGGCAGGTAGCCATAGTTGTCTTGGATGGCATGACTCAGCAGCAATGGTGCTCTTCAGTAATGAGGTACTGACTTTTGAACACAAGAATAACGTGCCAACACTATGCCACAAGCAAATTTTTTATATTGGGAATTTGCAAACATAAGGCTCTTTTTGTACCTATCAGAAAGTTAACCAAAATTTGTAACACTCTGCCAACAGATTCTCTTTCAGCAATACAATAAATTACATTACCTCTCTGGTCCCATTTGTCATCAAAGACAAGAAACAATCTAACAAAAATGCTGACTCCTCCTCCTCTGCTGGAGCTTTAATTATTAGTGTTTTGCAGCTCAGTTCTAGCTACATTTTCCTCCTGTGTGATCTTACTCATTTAAATGCCATTTGTACTTGTCAGAACCCACTTAGTTACAAGTAACAGAAACTAACTCAACTCTGAAGCAAAAATGGGAATTCATTGATTCACATAATTGTGATGTTAGCTCCAGGACTGACATCCTCATGGGCCTCAGTGTTGCATCAGCACGTGGCCTCTCTCCCTCTGTTACTTGGGTCTTTTTTTCTGTTGTGTTGGTCTCATTCATTCTCACTAGGCTACAGTCCCAAGGTGGTTAAAAAAAAAAAAAAAAAAAAAAAAAAAAAGGGCCAGGCATGATGGCTCACGCCTGTAATCCCAGCACTTTGGGAGGCCGAGGTGGGTGGATCACGAAGTCAGGAGTTCAAGACCAGCCTGGCCAAGATGGTGAAACCTTTTCTCTACTAAAAATACAAAAAATTATTCAGGCATGGTGGCACGTGCCTGTAATCCCAGCTACTCCGGAGGCTGAGGCAGAGAACTGCTTAAACCTAGAGGGGCGGAGGGTGCAGTGAGCCGAGATTGAGCCACTGCACTCCAGCCTGGGAAACAGAGCAAGACTTTGTCTCAAAAAAAAAAAAAAAAAAAAAAAAAAAAGGCCCTGGTAGCTCCAAGCTTGCATTGTACCAGTTTAGCAATTCTGTAAAAAACAACTTTTCCTTCCTGATTTCCACCAAAAGTCCTTTGGCTAATTCTTATTGAAATGATCTGGGTTATCTGCATAGCCCCAAATAATCACTATGACCGGATAAATGGTTTATGCTGCCTGTTCAGGCCTGAGACTTCTCCTTACTTCTTGGCTAGAGGAGAGTCTGGAACTTTGATTAACAGTCTGTCATGATTCTTAGCCAAGAAGGAGGGATATTTCCCCAAAGAAAATCAGGATCCTTTTAGCAAAAGACATGGGATATTTTTCCCACACAGAACTATACTATCCACCTGCTGAAGGTTTCCAAATTTATTTCTTTCTGGTCCAGATCTCACCCCTGAACTATAGGTTTGTGTATCAAATAGCTTCCTTGACTCGTCTCATGGGCATCTTAATCTTACTGATACAGTTTGGCTCGGTTGACCACCCAAATCTCATCTTGAATTGTACTCCCATAATTGCCGCTTGTTGTGGGAGGGACCCAGTGGAAGATAATTTGAATCATGGGGGTACATTCCCCCATACTGTTCTCATGGTAGTGAATAAGTCTCACGAGATCTGATGGTTTTATCAGGGGTTTCTGCTTTTGCATCTTCCCCATTTTCTCTTGCCGCCACCACGTAAGAAGTGCTTTTCAACTCCCATCATGATTCTGAGGCCTCCTCAGCCGTGTGGAACTGTAAGTCCAATTAAACCTCTTTTTCTTCCCAGCCTCGGGTATATCTTTATCAGCAGCATGAAAACAGATTAATACACTTACCCTGTCCAAAATGTATCTCTTGATTATGAGCATCACACCCCCACCCTATCCTATCCCCAACCTGTACTTTCTTTACTTACAAGCAAGAAGAACTGGCACCGGCTAACTTAGGCAGGCAGAATGTGCTGGAAGGCTTTGGGACTTGCAGAATTGATGGTAGGCTAGAGTCCTGGACTTGGAACTAGGAAGAACAGCAACTGCCTTGCAAAGGAAAAAAACCGATTAGGAGGCAGCGCCTGGAGGGACTGAATTTTGTCCTTCTTCAGATTCACATTCCAGGAAAGGATTACCTGATAGGACTATCTCAGTCATGTATGACCTCTCAGCTTGACTATAACTCATAAGAAAGAGGTGTTCCCGTCGGGTGCTGTGGCTCACGCCTCTAATCCCAGCACTTTGGGAGGCCGAGGTGGGCGAATCACATGAGGTCAGGAGTTCAAGACCAGCCTGGCCAACATGGTGAAACCCCGTCTCTACTAAAAATTCAAAATATTAGCCAGACGTGGTGGTGAGCACCTCTAATCCCAGCTACTTGGGAGGCTGAGGCAGGAGAATCGCTGGAACCTGGGAGGCGGAGGTTACAGTGAGCCAAGATTGCACCATTGCACTCCAGCCTGGGTGACAGAGAGAAACTCCGCCTCAAAAAAACAAACAAACAAAAACAAACAAACAAACAAACAAACAAACATAAAACAAAAGGTGTTCCCTAACAAGAAATGAGGGTGCCGTTAGGGAAATGGATGCTGGACATTCCGACACCCAACACATATCCCCTCTACACCCTGTTCTTCCCAAACTCATTAGATGTCTTCTCCATTTGACATGTTACTCAAGTAAAAAACCTGGCAGTGAGCCTGAGTTCCTCACCTCTCCTCACCTCCACACCCAAGGTGTCAGCAACCCTACAGCTCTGCTTCAGAAAGGTATCCCAGCAGTGTTTATTTCTGTCTCCTTCACCTCTACCTTCCGCATCTGCACCATGACTCTCTCTCAGCTGCAATTCCATAATGGCCTCCAACTAGTTTTTCTGCCTCCCCTTCTGCTCCATGCAGCAGCTAGCATGATCATCTCAAAATACAAAACAAGTCCTGTCACCCCTGCTTAAAGCCTTGCAATGATCTCTTATTGATCTTGAAATAACATCTAATCACAAGATAGTCCTATGACAAAGTGGTGATGAACCGAGACTCTGAAGTCAAATTGCCTGGGTTCAAATCTAAGTTCCACCCCTTACCAGCTAGATTTCCTTGGAAAAGTTATGTAGCCTCTCTGGGCCTCAGTGCCCTCATCTGAAAAGTGGGAATAACAATAGTATTTAATTATAGGATTGTGTAATGATTAAATTACTTGGAATAGCATCTGACACAAAGTAAGTGCTAAATAAACATTAGCTATTATCGTATAAGGACCCATTTGATCTGGTGCCTGCCCTCTCTCTGACTACATCTCCCTCTACTCTTCATTCTTTGTTTCCATGGTCCCACCGGACTGACACCCTGATTTTCTTAGAACATTCCAATTCTTTCTACCTCAACACCTTTACATTGCTCTTCTGTGTGCCCACATGTTCTTCTACCAGATTTCACGTGGAGCTTAAATACCACCTTTTCCAGACAGGCCTCACAGTATCTAAAGTCACTCTTCCTCCCCACCTTTGTTACTCTGTTCCATCACCCTGTTCATATCCTTCAGTGTGCTTATAACATTGAAATGATCCAATTTATTGCTTTTCTGTTTATTGTCTGTTTTCTTGTCTAGAATGTGAGTTCCATGAAAAGAGAAAGCTTGACAGTCTTGTTCACAGCTCTTAAAAATATACTTGGCACCTAATAGGCACTCAATAAATGCTTGTTGAATGAATTAATGAATTTCGGATGACTGAAGGAATGAAATGTTTGCTAAATCAACAGGATCAACCTTGTCATTGAACCACATACATTTCAGCTTCAAGAGTTCCTAGCAACAGTGTGTTTCAAGGTATCACCATTGTAAGTATAACTGGGGAGGTAACTCCCAGATACAAATTATTTCCTGGATATAATTCTGCTTGTTTTGGGTTTCCGTGAGCTTCTATTTTTGCTGTTCTGTGACTGAGTCAGCTGTAGAACTGGGGAAGTGCGATGGACAGGGAGTCAGGAATCCTGGCTTCCCATAAGGGATCTGATTCTCAGTAGGTGTGTAACTGTGAGAAGTCATCATTTCTGTGAGCCTTAGCTTCCTTGTCAGTAATGTTGGGGATGAAATATAATGACTTCCAAGGATATGGAGAAATTAGAACTCTTGTGCATTACTGGTGTGAGTGAAAATTGTGCCGCCACTGTGGAAGACATTAGGGAGGTTCCTGAAAAATTTAAAAATAGAATTAGCATGTAATCCAGTAATTCCATCTTTAGGTATACACCTAAGATAATTGAAAGGAGGGACTTGAACAGAAATTTGGACATCCATGTTCATAACAGCATTATTCACAATATCCAAAAGGATCACCCAAATATTTATTAAAGAATAAATGGATAAACAAAATACATACATGTATGTACACACACACACACAATGGAATATATTCAACCTTAAAAAGGGAAAAAAAATTCTGACATAAGCTACAATACAGGCAAACCTCAAAAACATGCTAAGTGAAATAGGCCAGACATAAAAGGACAAATATCATATGACTGCCCTTATCTGAGGTACAATTTGACTTTAGAGTAGCCAAATTTATAAAGAAAGAAAGCAAAATAATGGTTACCGGGGCTGGGAGGACAGAGGGAATGGGGAGTTATTGTTTAATGGGTGTGAAGTTTCAGTGGGGGATGATGGAAGGGTTTGAGAGATGGATGGTGGTGATGGTTGTACAACAAGTAGATGTACTGAATGCCACGGAACTGTAAACTCTAAACAATTAAAATGCTACATTTTATGTTATGGATATTTTACCACAATCGAAAAATAATAGCGCCCTTTTTTTGAGGTAGTTTCAAACATTAAGTGAGTTAATGTATGTCATCATCTACCATAGTTGGTATTCATAGTTAAATCGATATGAAACTGTAAAAACTGACTGTAGGCAGTGGTAAATAAGGAGAATCTTTAAATCTTGAAATATTTATCAGCAGAGACATTACATGCACATAAGATGTAGTCAAAAGCATCCCGGGAAAAAAGCAATGATGGATGAAATGTGTGCCTGGCCGCCTTTACCAATATTTCATTCTACTTTAGCTGAACCCAGGGTAAGTGTAGGGAAGTCCTCTGCAAATAACTGGATCATTATCACTGTTTATTCTAAAGCAGGCTAACATATTTGGAAGCAAACTCAGTTTACAAGTGGTGACAAAATGCCAGAGAGTCCCCCTCACTCAGCAGCAGAAGCCTTCACCATTGTCCTGCATGGGTGATGGTGGACACAGGGTCAGGACTGGACTCCTCTTGACTTTTCTCTGGGAAGGCAGCTCTGCCCCGTACTCTTCTGGTATTCCTTGGCTCAGTAAGGAAACATCAACTCACCCAGCCCTTGAAGTTTAAGAAACCAGTTTTTCACTCCAATGTGGGAAGTCTTGAGGTGTGAAGAGTTCATAGTTACATGATAACAGGGACTCTGTGAGGTTAGAGACCTGACACTTTACCCTCCAAGGTTTTCTTGACTCAGAGCCTCTCTCAGTTTCCCTTCCAGCTTGACCTTTCTTGACCCCATTGCCCTGGTTCTTGAGAAAACCACATTCTTTCTGGCAGGTTCTAGGCCCATGTCCTGGCTTGGAAAGAACAGTTCTTTGGTCAGCCTCTGGAGTATCATTCAGAGCTGATTGCTCTGCCTCTGGTGTTTACATGTCTAACATTAACTTAACCCTTCAAGAGCTCTCCTGCAGCACCCCATGCCTTTATCATTTGAATAACTTCAGGTCTGCACACCCTCCCAGCCCCAGCTTTTCCTCTCACAGTTTCACCCCTAATCACTTTTACTTGTTAGTTTGGGGATCGATTTCTCTGCCTTCTGGTTCATTTTTGCTGTTAACATCTGTAAGGTAGTTGCTCTTGCAAGTTACAATGAATGCACAAAGAGAAGGGGAAGGACCTGCCAGGCACGGTGGATCACACCTGTAATTCTAGCACTTTGTGAGGCCAAGGTGGGTGGATCACCTGAGGTCAGGAGTTCAAGACCAGCCTGGTCAATATGGCAAAACCCTGTCTCTACTAAAAATACAAAAATTAACTGGGCATGGTGGCACATGCCTGTAATCCCAGCTACTCAGGAGGTTGAGGCAGGAGAATCGCTTCAACCTGGGAGGCGGAGGTTGCAGTGAGCCAAGATCATGCCACTGCACTCCAGCAGGGGTGACACAGTGAGACTCCATCTCAAAAAGAGAGAGAGAGAGAGAAAGAGTGAGAGAGAGAGAGAAGGGGAAGAACCCTAGTCATTCATGAATCTAACCCATGAGATGGAAGCGTCTCACATCCCCCACCTCAGGCTGTGTGAACACAGGCCAGAGAGTATCACTGGGTAAGAGCACAGGCGCTGGGGGCATCTATCACTCATAAACTGAGTAACCTCAGGTTTATTTCATAATCTCTCTGTGTCTCAGTTTTCCTCTCTGAAAATGGGAATAATAGTAATGGTACCCATCTCAGACTGAGTTAATATATTAAAAATATGTAGAATAGGCCGGGCACAGTGGCTCATGCCTGTAATCCCAGCACTTTGGGAGGCCGAGGCAGGCAGATTGCCTGAGATCAGGAGTTTGAGACCAGTCTGGCCAACATGGTGAAACCTCGTCTCTACTAAAAATACAAAAATTATCTGGGCATGGTGGCAGGTGCCTGTAATCCCAGCTACTCGGGAGGCTGAGGCGGGAGAATTGCTGGAACCCGGGAACCGGAGGTTGCAGTGAGCCAAGATCACACCATTGCACTTCAGCCTGGGTGACCAGAGTGAGACTTTGTCTCAAAAAAAAAAAAAAAAAAAAAAATTGTAGAATAGAACTGGCAGTAGAAAGTTCTCAATAAATGATGGCTTCATTAAAAGTTTATGTAAATCTGTCTCTAATTTTCTTTTGAGAGAGTAGCAATGAAAGAGTAGGGTACTCATTCACTCACATAACACAAAACCTCTTGTATTGGTACTCTTTTGGTTGCAAATGGCAGAAACCCAGGAAGCCATGTTAAGAAAAAAAAGTAGGAAGGAAAAGGGAGTCAGTGGCTTCTGTCACTGGGGAAGATAGTAGAGTTGCTGAAGGAAAAGTTTTAGGAATCATTGCTACAAAAACTGGGAAGAGACTCATTCCAACTGGGATTTTCTCTCTCCCATCTGCCTCTGTGTCTACTGCTTGTGTCTTGACATAATTCCTATTGCAGATGGCCTAGACTTTTCTACATAGCAAGAAACATGTGTGCTGGCCAACCTAGCATAGCCATGTCAGCAGAAGAAATGTTTCATTTATATGTAGATCAAATATGCCATGGCCTATTTGAACTAACACAACATATAGATGAAACACATCCAACAACATAGTGTATTGACGGGGCATGGCGGGGTGAGCCAGGGGGTCCAGGAAGCCGACTCTGAGAGTTTAGTGTGCCAGATGTTGATTAAAGAGTGTTCTTTCTTTAAAAACCTGTAGAAAAGAGGAAACGGAAGCAGCACTGGGCAAAAGGGAAGTTGATCTGTAAATCAGGCCAGATGATTTAAACCTTGGTCAAGCCCACAGAAGCTGTGATGCTAAAATGCCGTGTTAGAGATGCTTTACATTAAACCACAATGTTGGACATGGAGTCTCACGTTGGTTGATCTCCGGATGTGGGCTTTTCTCAAAAGGGCATAACCTTAAATAAAACCATTCTCCTGCTCTTCGGGGAGGCGGCCCCTGAAGGGACTCTTTGCTGACAGCACTACCTCAGCTGTGGCAATAAGTCCTCGACTGAAATGGAATCTGGGTGGCAATCATAGTGTCTATCATTGAGTAGAAATTAATTTCTTGCTCATCTAACAGTCCTGGCAGGTGTCCAGCTAGGCAAGTAGGCTCTCTTCCATAAAGTCATTCAAGGACCCAGGTTCAAATGCGGCTTCACCAAAACGTAAGATCTCATTGCCATGTGTATCTCGCTGGCAGAGGATGAAGACGCATGGAGGATCACACACAGGAGGATTTTACAGGCCAGTTGTGAAAGGGACACATACTATTTCATTGACATGGCAATGCTGAACTGCAAGGAAGGCCCTGTGCACAGGAAGAAGAGGAAATGGATTTTGGTGAACAGCTATCAGTCTCTACCACAGATGCTTTTACTCCTCCTCTCTCACCCCCTGGCTTGCAGTCCCAGACCCCCTCACTGTATGCAACCTCCTGGATAGTGGTTGCTTTTCTCATGAGCAGGAGCCTACTGGTGCTAAAATGACTTGTTAGAGATGTTTCGCATTGAACTGCAATAGCTGGACATGTAGTCTCATGTTGGTGATTCACTCCTCATCCACTCCCAAATACTGATGACTATGATTCTCTCATGACCCAGTCATATCCCACCCCCAAGTTCCCTGGATTGCTTTTCACTCTGAAGACTCTGCCTTCTTCATAGTAGTATGTATCCCTTGATAATGCTTCTCCCAAAAGCCTCCTCTCCTTAGAAGCTTTCCAATTGAGCAGATTCCTGCTATTCTCCTCTTCTCTCTTCCTCTTTCAAGTTAAGACGTGGAACTCAAGCAGACATATGTATACCCTGTCCCCAGTTCCTGAAGCTTTCTTTCCTCCTGACTGTGCTTTAAGACATGAAACTGCAACGGGCTCCTCCTTATTTTTAGTTTTTATATTTGGTGTGTTTTGTCTCAGCTTATTGTTCAACTGCTTTCTACATCTGGTTTTCAGGATCTAAGTGGCAGAAAATTTGAGAAGTTTTTGCACAGGACTTAAAAAGTAGTGTGTATGTATTTAGGCATTAAGTCCCTCCCTCCCTTTTACCCTACCTTTCTTCCTCTCTCCTCCCTGTAGCAGAGATAGTTAGCTGACTACCAGAGATTCACGCTCCCTTTCCGTTGTGTAGAGTTGTTGCTCAACCAGGCCCCCCTACCCGCCTTCCTTGGCATACCCCATTTCTAACTGAGGCCATATGACTAGCCAAGGAGTCATTTGTGTCACCTCCGGGCTAAAGTGGTGAGCATCTGCTGTGCCTTTCCCATGACATGTCTCATGTTTGCACTGTTTTTAGGGGCCACATGTTGAAGATGGCAGTGTCAAGATGGAAGGAGGCTGGATCCCTGCGTTACCACTTGGTGGAGAGCTGCCCAAGCAGGCACATCTGCTTTAGACTTTGCACAAGCCAAAAATAAACTGAGAGTGCCGGGCGTGGTAGCTCACGCCTGTAATCCCAGCATTTTAGGAAGCTGAGGAAGGTGGATCATTTGAGGTCAGGAGTTCGAGACCAGTCTGGCCAACATTGCAAAACCCCGTCTCTACTAAAAATACAAAATTAGCCAGGTGTGGTGGCACATGCCTGTAATCCCAGCACTTTGGGAGGCCAAGGCAGGCAAATCAACTGAGGTTGGGAGATTGAGACCAGCCTGACCAACATGGAGAAAACTCATCTCTACTAAAAATACAAAATTAGCTGGACGTGGTGGCCCATGCCTGTAATCCCAGCTACTCGGGAGACTGAGGCAGGAGAATCACTTGAACCCGGGAGGCAGAGGTTGCGGTGAGTGGAGATCGTGTCATTGCACTCCAGCCTGGGCAATAACAGTGAAACTCCCTCTCAAAATAAATAAATAAATAGAAATAAAAATAAAATAAACTGAGCTTTACTACTGGGCTTGCATTTAGCCTACTCTGACTAATATACTCCCCTTCCTTTATCAAATATTTCTTAGCCCCTACTGTTTGCTAAGCACCATGCTGGATATTAAGAATACAAAGATAGGCTGGGTGCAGTGGCTCACGCCTATAATCCCAGCACTTTGGAAGGCCGAGGTGGGTTGATTGCGAGATCAGGATTTCGAGACCAGCCTGGTCAACATAGTGAAACCCCATCTCTACTCAAAAAAAAAAAAAAAAAAAAAAAAAATTACAAAAATTAGCCGGGTGTGGTGGCACATGCCTGTAGTCCCAGCTACTGGGGAGGCTGAGACAGGAGAATCGCTTGAACCCAGGAGGCAGAGGTTGCAGTGAGCCAAGACCGTGCCATGGCACTCCAGCCTGGGCAACAGAGTGAGTGTTTCAAACAAAAACAAAAACAAAAACAAAGATAAATAAAACACAGTCCCCCAACTCAAGGAGTTCATAATCTAGAGGGAGAAATGGATGTATACTTACATATTTTTGTTGCAATGTGTTAAATTCTGTATTACAGATATGTACAGAGTATTATGGGAAGGCAGAGGAGGTAGTTTGCATGGGGACAGGAGTGTGGAAAGGATGACTGGAGGTCAGCAAGTCACTGACAGGTATTCCAAAGAGATGAGCATGAACAAAGGTGGAGTCAGGGAAATGAAGTTCATGGGTATATATGCGTGGTGGAGGGGAAAAGGGATGAGGGGATGACAAACTAGGGAACTTTTGTTAGGATATGCTGCTTGTGGATTCTATTGGAAAGGAAGTTTATTGAGCGGGGATAATTAAAACAAGCCTAAAATGTAATTAAATCTCTACTTAAAAGTAATAGTCTTCCTATGGGACCACGATACATCTGACTTCCCAGGGAAAAATATCACTGGGACTCAACCTTGAAGGTTGATTTTCACATAATCTTTAAACTCTAATAAGTGCTTGATTCAAATGTAGCTTGACTCTGCTTAAAGGGAATGAAACTGCTATTTCAGAGTCAGATAATTACCTGTTTTTCACATCCTATGTGCTTGGAAATCTGCTTTTTCTGAACCACCAACTGTTTCCTCTGCTTTCCAGAGAGTTCTGATAACCAGTGGACAAAAGGTCTTGCTGAAGTTCTAGTGATGGTATTACACCGAATCACACGGGATGGTCAGCATTCGACTATTTTGTACTCGAAATATGGCAGTTTCATAAGGTTCTGCCTAATGTAACCATAGGTTACATTCTTTTTTTTTTTTTTTTTTTGAGATGGAGTCTCACTCTGTCACTCATGCTAGAGTGCAGTGGTGCAGTCTCGGCTCACTGCAGCCTCCGCCTCCCAGGTTCCAGCGATTCTCCTGCCTCAGCCGCCTGAGTAGGTGGGATTACAGGCATGCGCCACCATGCATGGCTAATTTTTTGTTATTAGTAGAGATGGGGGTTTCACCATGTTGGCCAGGCTGATCTCGAGCCCCTGCCCTCAGGTGATCTGCCCGCCTCGGCCTCCCAAAATGTAGGGATTACAGGCATGAACCACCATGCCCGGCCGGTAGTTTTAAATCCTTGATCCCAATTCTTCACTCCCTGTAGCAGCATATATCAGAACCCTCATCGTAGCGCCAACACGGAAGCAGTATACTTCTCTGCTCCTTGACTTTGGGTTCTGCCACGGATGTGCCTTGAGCAATGGAATATTAACAGATGGGATGAAAGAGAAGGCTTGCAATGTGCTTGTGCAGTTGAACTTTGCTTGTGCTTCTGTATCACTTGGAGATGTATAGCTTCCCAGGTCGTCCCTGCAATTTCATGCTGGGCCCAGAATGATGGAAGTTTTATCTCACTTGTAAAGAGACCCAAGACAGGAATATTCCTTTTCCACCTCTCACGATTGTCATCTGAATGTTGGCTGGAACTGGGGCAGCCATTTGAGACCATTACAAGAGCCTGCCTGGAAAAGACTAGCCATTGCACAGAGGGCGGTAGAGCAGCAAGATGAGAGAAACCCATGTCCTGGTCATGCCACAGAGCTACTGAATTGCCAGCCTAAAACCACTCTGTCTCCACATCTCTTGCTATATAAAATAATAAAGGTTCTCACTTTTTAAGTCATCCCATTTAGATTTTCTTTTCTTTTTCTTTTCTTTTTTTTTGAGACAGGGTCTTGCTCTGTTGCCCAGACTGAAGTACAATGGTACAATCATGCGTCACTGCAGTCTCAACTTCCTGGGGCTCAAGTGACTCTCACATCTCAGCATCCAGAGTAGCTGGGATTACAGGAATGCACCATCACACCTGGCGAACTATTGCATTTTTTGTAGAGATGAGGTTTTGCTCTATTGCCCAGACTGATCTTGAACTCCTGGGCTCAAGAGATCTTTTTATCTTGGCCTCCCAAAGTGCTGGGATTACAGGTGTGCATCACCATGCCCAGCCTGGATTTTCTATTAACAGCTATTTGTAGCATCTCAATGGATCGCTCAGGAATCATACACGTCATGACTTTCAACTCTTAGAGATGTTTAAAGGTGTAAAAAGTCATACATGAAAAATTAAATAACTCTCTCCACCTTACAGATGGAGTAAGATTTGTTCAGATGATGCTAGAAAACGCCCTTCAAAGGCTGCAACAAGTTTGACTTCTTTTGACCTGAACAGATTGTTTTGGTTTATCATCAAACTGTTTTGTGTTATTTCCATTCTTTTGAAGTGCAATTTCCTTGCATGAAGGAAAAGGTGTAAACGTATAGATATTGTGTATTACATATTTTCTTGATCAGGGGTTTACAAACACAGCTAATTCATTATTAATGTCCAGGCACAGCTCTCACTCTTCTGTTAGTCACTGTAGGAAAAAGGCAACACTGCATAGTTGAAGGAGCAGCATTTTTGGAGTTCATTAGTCCTGAGGTCAAGCCTTGGCTATCTGGGCAATCGTATGCAAATCACTTAATGCTCTTAAACCTCAGTCTCCTCATCTGTGAAATAGGGATAATGATATGAACTTCAAATTTGAGGAGTGAAGTATAAAGTGTCTGATACATAATAGGAGCTCGTAAATGATCATTGTCTTCCTCTTCCCCAGCTCCCAAGACAAAACGCATCTTTGGTTTTAAAGATTACTAGGCTCAAATATCATGAGTGCTTGGGCTTGGAAAAACCCATGCCATACTGCTAAAGTCAGGAACAATCATTTCAGAAAATGAGGAATAAGACAGGGCTGTCTTCCTGGAATGTACCACGTGTTCTCAGAAAGTAAGCCAAGATATTAATAGAAGGTGGTATTAAAGATACCCTCACCTCAGTCCCTCAACTCATATATTTATTTTTATTGTAAAATATATGGTAAGCAAGATATCTTTGAATAGGGCAAGATATTTTTGTTTTTTTAAATTTTATTTTCATTTTTTTTTTCTTTTGAGATGGAGTCTTGCTTTGTCACCTAGGCGGGAGTGCAGTGGTGTGATCTCAGCTCACTGCAACCTCTGCCTCCTGGGTTCAAGTGATTTTCCAGCCTTAGCCTCCCAAGTAGCTGGAACTACAGGCGCTTGCAACCATGCCCAGATAATTTTTGTATTTTTAGTAGAGACGGGGTTTCACCATGTTGGCCAGGCTGGTCTTGAACTCCTGACCTCAAGGGATCTGCCCACCTCAGCCTCCCAAGGTGCTGGGATTACAGGCGTGAGCAACCATGCCCGGCCTATTTTTAGATTCATCTGCTATTCAAACTCAGGAACTATATTTCCTTTTCTCCTTGCTAAATGCCGTTTTCTCCATGATGTCTCTCTCCCTGTTAGGATAAGATGTTTTGGTTATCTGAAATTTGGTAATGTCAGTTTTCCTAGGCAGGGTGTGTGTGTGTGTGTGTGTGTGTGTGTGTGTGTGTGTGTGTATCTTTCTAATGGTGACAGTTCAAGGCTTTCTGAAGGAATCCAAGCTGCATGAACCAAATCAAAACTTCCTATCCCCTGTGAAATCCCTGACATTGACTCCTGTTGGTTTCTTTGTACCTTGTCTTCCTCCCCCAACAGTGCCTGAACATGAGGGATCTTCCTGGGGCTGCACGAGCTGATGCTCTGGTCGACAGTTTAGGCAGTTCATGATGTTGGGTGCATAGTTCGCTTGGAATGAGGACTCTGCATGAAGAATAGATTTGAGATAGATTCATCAACTCATAGCTTTTTTATTTTGTTTATTTATTTATTTTTTGAGACAGTCTTGTTCTGTTGTCCAGGCTGGAGTGCAGTGATGTGATCACAGCTCACTGCAGCCTCAAACTCTTAGGCTCAAGTAATTCTTACACCTCAGCTTCCCACATCCCTGGGATTACAAGTGTGAGCCACTGCACCCAGCAGACTTTTTACAGAGGGCAAAGCTAGGCACAGATCACTCATCATGCATTCACTGTGTGTCAATGACCATTCTGGGCAATGGGGATAAAACAGTGAGTAAAATCCTAACTTCAGGAACTTACATTCTAGGGAAGAGAGGCACCCGATAAATAAAGAAAATAAATAAGAGATACTGTATATGGGCTCTGGAAAACAAATTAAACAGGAAGGAAGGGCATTTTATTCAGATTAGTTGGGAAAGCCTTCCCAAGGTAATGTTTGAGAAAAAACTTGAGGGTGTGAGATCTAGGGACAAGGACTGTAGGCAGAAGAAACAGTAAGTACAAAAGCTTTGCTGCCTAGAGGCTGGTGAGGCTGAAGCAGAGTGGGCAAGGGGTGTCACTAGATGGAATCAGGAAGGGAATGTGGTCCAGATAGGTGGACTTGAGCTTTCACTCTGAGTAGAATGGGAAGCTGTTGGCAGAGTTTGAGCAGTGGAATGACATGATATGACATGTTAAAAAAGATCCCCCTGGCCACTTAATAGATTGCAAAGGAGCAAGGGTAGAAGCAAGAACATTGCAATCATCCAAGTGAGACACAAGGATGGTCTGGACAAGGGTGGAGCCAGTAGGGGTAGGGAAAAGCAGAGCTATTCCAGATTACATTTTGAAGGCAGAACCAACAGATTTTCTTGCTAAAGCAGGCATGGAGTATGAGAGCAATACAGAGCGAAGCATGACTCCAACACTTTTGGCCTGAGCCACTGGAAAGATGGAGCTGAGATCCACTGAACGAAGGACTGTGGCTGGAACAGGATCTGGGGGAAATGGCAGAAGCTCAATTTGGATGAGTTTGAGATGCCTTTAGACACCCAAGTGGGGATGTTGGGTGGGCAGCTGCTTGTATGGATCTGGAGTACAAAGTTCCTGAATATAAAGCGCTCAGCCCAGGGCTCAAAGCAGAGCGATACTGAATGAGTTGCAGCTCCCTTCTGTTCCCATATCCCTGACTCCCAAATTTTGTTCATGGAAACTCATAGAAGAGAAGACTCCCAAGTCAGTACTGTTCTGTACTATTATGTTTCTTCTCCTTACCTATAGCAGCCTGGAGCTACTTTATAGAAATAAATGACTTGATCCAAGGACCAAGTTGGTTTCCTTAGCCTCAGCTTTGTAAAGAAGATGACATAGGCTGGGTGTAATGGCTCACACTTGTAATCCCAGCACTTTGAGAGGCCAAGGTGGGTGGATCACCTGAGGTCAGGAGTTCGAGACCAGTCTGGCCAACATGGGAAACCCCATCTCTATTAAAGAAATTTAAAAAACAAATTAGCTGGGCATGGTGGCGCACACCTGAATCCCCTGCTACTTCGGGAGGCTGAGGCAGGAGAATTGCTTGAACCTGGGAGCTGGAGGTTGCAGTGAGCTGAGATGATGCCACTGCACTCCAGCCTGGGCAACAGAGTGAACTCTGTTTCAAAAAAAAAAAAAAAAAAAAAAGGCATAATTATGGATACAATTCCTCTTTCTTCTTTCCAAAGGAGTAGCCAGCAAAAAATATTCAGTGCTTTTAGTCAGTGTTCTTCATACGTTTTTTCTCTTGCCCTTAAAGCAGGCACCTTGTGCCAGGGGAATGGTTTCATCTCTGGATCCCTCAGAACAGCTCCAATTAATACTTTTCTCATTTAATATTTTTGGTTTTTTCTCTCCTGCTCTGGAATAATCTTCCTCTTTGTCCTTACCTTTCTCCAATTCTCCTATCTCCCTTCTAATTCTCCCTAAACCCTGGATCTAGTCATCCACTGGAGATCCCATTTCCACAACTTTCTGGTATGTTAAGTCCTGGTTTCCTTGGACAAGGTGATGAGAGATTGTTTTTGAAATTCTTCTGGAATTCGCTTCTGAAGGAATTGCTGCTGGAGAAGCCTCAGGTGGTCCAATGACCTCTGGGCATTTGGGTGACCAAGGTGGCTGTAAGAGACTCTCTTGTGTTCCAGTTTCCAGGGATAGTATGCACCCCTACCCTGTAGGTCCTTTTAGCTTGCAGAAGGTAGCCATGAATCAAGAGGGGCCCATCATTCCACCTGGAGCAAGCATCTTGCCTGCATTTACTTTGGGGTAAAAAGTTTTATCAGGGGACCAGCTCCTGGAGTTTCAGGCTCTGAAGCTAGTCCTTGAAGATTGGGGAAAATGTATCTAGTGAAGGGGAGGAGGAGGTGAGTGAACAGCTTCTGGAAGCAGCAAAATCTTCTTAGCTTCTGACTCTTCCTCCTCTCTATGCAACAGGGAGAGGGGCTGTGCATGGTCCAGGGCCCTTGGCTGGTCTCCCAATTTTCATGTTTGGTGCTATCCTAGCAAAGTTTTTGTTTTCTAGAATTGGCTGTAAACAGGAAGCAAACCATGTTTCCTGTATGGCTTGTTGGCTTTTATATGACAGGTGTGTCTCGTGGCAGGAACAACAGCTCAAGTGTAGCCGAGTCTCATTAAGAGGGCTTTTCCGCTCAGTCGTCCCTTCTGTTTCAGCTGATTCTTGGCTCTGTGCTTGCGAGCATCTGGGAAACTGGGCATGGACGTAATCCCACCCTTTGTTCGATAACTAGCAGACACACAGGCGAGACAAGCCAGGAGCATAGCCAACTCCCTTAAGGAGTGTGGGCAGAGACCATGCCAATGGGAGGACAGGAGGCAGGGGCTCTGAGCACTGCCACCGGCGCACCAAGTCAAGCTGGCATGCTCAGACTCTGGCACGGGCTCCAGGTCTCTGACCCCTCCTCTTATTCCATCCTTCCTGAGGATTCATTAAGAGTGCTTAGGGGAACACAGAAGGCTTTTTATAGACATCCTGGTTCAGCCTTGGTAGGGTTGTTGAAAACAAAAAAATATTTTTGGAGTGGAAATATCTTCAGAAATGTTCTTGCCAAAAAATATTTTATTTAGTTCTTTATCTCAGGTCATATTTCTGCAGGGAGGATTTTCCTGACACCTTCAGAGCTCAGAGCGGTGCCATATGCATGAGGTATCCATGTGTCAAGGAGATGGGAGGAGCACAGTAGGGGCGTGAGAAGGTTGGCTTCAGCTTTAAAATTTTGAAACTTATGGAGGTTTCCGGAATCACCAAGCCAATAGCACTGATGACCCAAGCCCCAAAAGTGCTAAGGTCCTGTAGGGATCCTCAGCCACACTCATTGTTTCCATGGAAACAATAGAACTTTCTGATATAAAATAGAAGGCAACCTATAGACATCACACATACAAAAATAGAGATCTGGTTTTCATCTCTGCTTCTTGGACTGGGGCCAGCTTTTCCTGTTGTCTCTTTTATGGAATTTGAAATAAGGAGCCAAAGAAAAACTCCTAAGTGGGAAAAAAGACTTCATTCCCTGAGTCCAAAGAAGGAGTCAGTGAACCGGTTTCAGATTGGCAAGTTTTGCCTAGCAGCTTCCCTGCACGACACTGGAGACCCCACACTGAGCTTGTTTTTAAGTGAGCCCCTGAGTTCTTCTTGTTTTCCAGTGTCGGGACTTCTAAATTACAGGGGCAACAGCCCAGGAACGGAAAAACTGCTCTCATCTGCTTTCTGGCCTGTCTCCAGACTAGAGCAGCTGTGAATATCTTGAGGTTTCCAGTGTGGCCTGTCAGAGACTGCTGGTTTGAATAATCCTGATGAGATCTGGAGAAAGAGCACAGGCACATGAACATTTATAAGCAGAGTAGAATCTTTATCCCTTTCAGGTTCATTGGAATGTCACTGTCACTACTGATAAATCAACAGTGTCATCTTTTCCATTACCTCAGTACCTCACATAGAGAGCATGATGTAATGGAAGGATCCTTACTGCATGGGTCAGAGTCCCAGGTCCTGGTCCTGATTCTGCCTCCGTGAACTGTGTGACCTTGGATAAGGCGCTTACCCTCTCTGGGCTTTACTTCAGTCACCTGTAAAGTGGAAGAGGGGAGATACTAGGTGATCTTTTTGTTTTCATTTTTCTTTATTATAAAGACACATAAAATTGACCATCTTAACCATTTTTAAGTGTACATTTCGGTAGTACTAAGTATATTCACATCATTATGAAACAGATTTCCAGAACGTTTTCGTTTTGCAAATCTGAAAATATAGCCATGAAACAAGTCCCCTTCTTCTCTTTCTTGAAACCTCTGGTAACCACCATTATACTTTCTGTTTCTATGCCCCTCCTATGACCTCATATAAGGGACACCATACAGTATCTTTCTGCTTGCAACTGACTTATTTCACTTTGCATAAAATCCTCAACGTTTATTCATATTGTATCAGGTGTCAGGATCTCCTTCCTTTTTAAGGCTGAACGATATTCCATTGTACGGATATACCACATTTTGTTGATCCATTCATCCACTGATGGACATTTGGGTTGATTCCACCTCTTGGCTATTGTGAGTAGTGCTATAACCATGAGTATTCAAATATATGCTCAAGACCCTGCTCTCAATTCTTTTGCATATATACCTGGAAGTGGGATTGCTGGATCACATTCGAGGTGCCATACTGTTTTCACAGTCGCTGTACCACTTTACCTTCCCACTAAGAGCAAACAAGGGTTACAATTTCTCCACATTCTTACCAATGCTTGTTATTTTCTACTTTTTTTGATAGTGGCCATCCTAATGTGCATGAGGTGATATATCCTTGTGGTTTTGATTTGATTTCTATTTCTCTGATTATATTGACTGTTCATCTTTAACATTTATAGTTCTAGATTCTTTCTGTCTTCAACCAACTTTTTAAGCACTCTTTTCTTTCTTTACAGGAACAGATAATAGTTAATTACCAAGAAATTGAATCTATCAATGACTCTGATAGGGTTTGTTTTTTGAGTTTTTTTTCTTTTTTTTTCATGCTGGGCTTTTGCTGTGTTAAGTGGTGGGAAATGAGGATGTGTTCTTCAAGACTTGATATAATTGAATGTCTGTCACTTGAAGGAAAGTGTGGTGTGGAATCTTTTTCCTTCCAAAACTAATGCTTCTTCACAACTGACGATGTGTTGATCATTTTTCTAAGTGTATTACATATATTAACATATTTAATCTTCACAGCAACAACAATCTTATGAAGTCTTAGTATTATCCTTATTTCACAATGATGAAACAGCACAGAGAGGGCAAGTAACCTGCCTAAGGTCACACAGTTAGTCAGCTAAGGCCAGAGGTCTCTCTGCCTCCTGTCTCTCTCAGTCTCAGCCATTGCCTTGGATAAAAACCTCTTTAATCCTTATCCTATTACACAGGGATGCCTTTTGTCTCCCCACCTCCTCCTTTCCTTCCACATCATTCAACTGTGCCCTCTGGAACTCTATTCATATATCCTTAACATTTCTCCTAAATGTTTCCTGTCTTCTGCTATCAGCTGAACCTTAGTTTCCCCTAAGGTTCCGGTTCCTGCTTCCCTTTTATCCTTCTCAAGTGACGAGGGCTCATACTCACCTGCCCTCTGCCTCTCTGGGCTGGGAGTTAGGAATTAATATCTCTCTTGCTCTCCAAGGCTATTGCCAGGTCACCAGGTCACTATTCCTTCTCTCTTATGTAAAATTTCCATCGGCTTTGTGGTTCACACTTTGTCCTATGTCATCCCTATCATGTGTCAATCTGCCTCTCAGTCTCCAACATTCACATGAGATTTGGGGCTGGGCATCGTACCTCATGTCTGTAATCCCAGCACTTTGAGAGGCCAAAGTGGGTGGATCACTGGAGGTTAGGAGTTTGAGACCAGCCTGGCCAACATGAGGAAACCCAGTCTCTACTAAAAATACAAAAATTAGCCGGGTGTGCTGGTGTGCACCTGTAGTCCCAGCTAATCGGGAGGCTGAGGTATGAGAATCTCTTGGACCTGGGAGGCAGAGGTTGCAGTGAGCCGAGATCTCACCATTGCACTCCAGCCTGGACGACAAGAGTGAAACTCTGTCTCAGAAAAAAAAAAAAAAAAAAGATTTTGACAGCAGGTCTTTTCTCTCCCCCAGGTTCTGCCAGCTGCCAGCTGGATGACTCCAGTGTCCAGGGAGGCAGTCCTCCTGATGCACTAACTCTCCTGATCTTTAGTTTTGGCCTCAATGTTTTCATGTAGCCTCTACTTTGCCATGCAGGATTTCAATAGCCCTACCTTGCTGCGTCATCACTCAGGATTCCCTCATCCCCAAATCTCAAACTCCTATGTCCTCCCGGCTTACTCATTCCCTTACCCCCACTACCCCATCAGTTAGCTCATGAAGGTGTCCAGATCCTAGACTCTTCCTTATCCACACAGTCTGCATTCCCTCCTGGCTTATCCCCCATCCTCATGGTCATCTGAACTGTTTTCTCATTCACATCCTTAGCAGTATTTATGCCCATATCCACCTTTTCTTCCTCCTATTTTGGAGAATGAAGCATCTCTCCTTCCTTCAAAATCAATACTTCAACCTATGCCCTCCATGCCTGCTCTCCTTTCTCAAGGTTCTTCCTTCCCTGCCAATCATTCCCTCTCTGCCCTATGTATTCGCCTTCCTCCATGTCCCTGTGGACAGGCTCAATCCTTTCCCTCTGTCTCCCTCTAAAAGCGGAATAGGCTCAACTCTTTCCATCCTCCCTCCTGTCCTTGACCCTGCATCCCTCCCTCAGCGGCTGTGCAACCTTGCTCCTTCTCCAGATTTCTGGAAAGAGAGTCTCTATTTATTCATCTCCTCTTCACCCTTGGGTCCACTGAAATTTAGCTTCTGTCCATGAAGTATTTAGGTTCATGTGAGGCTGGGTTAGAAGTTTGAGGGTGGTGAGTGAATGTATGACACCTGCCACTGACTCAGTGGAGTTGAAGGCTAAGTGGTCTTCTAGGAATTCAGGGCCAGGGGATGAGTGAGCTCGAGGAGCATGGCAATGTCTGCAATGAGCATGAGTGGGAAAGGATTGAGTGTCACTTTGTGCATCTCAGTTGAAGTTCAACTTGCACACTAATTGGAACATAGAAGAAGTGAAGGCATTTTACCCTCCTCCCCTGCTCTTTGGAGCTCAGTTTTCTTCTTTGTACAGCATGGGGAAGGACCAAATGGTCATCAGATCCCTTCCAGCTCTCCCTGTCTTCGTATAACAGAATCTCTCCTAGCAATGTCTTGAGTTTGTAGCTACCTAGGAGACAAGCCTTTCAAAAATTGTTTACAAAAAGGCCTGTGTTCTTTCCACAGGGTGTTTTAAACAAATATCAACAAAAAAAAGTTTCTAAAAGACATTGAAATTCATTTCATAATAGTTTGTTACCTTATTGCGCCTCTTGTTGAGTAAGTGAAACCAGTGTGTGTGTGGTGTTGATGGTGTTATGAAAATTAAAGCCATGATGCGGTTTCCATCCAAGTTAGTATATGGGCATTTCAAAGGGATTTTCAGACACAACTTGAAGGAATGACTAGGATTTGGTTAAATTTTGGGTCAAAGAAAGGCTGATCATTTTTGGACAGATAGGAGCTTTTGTGGATGGAGCTGGACAAAAAGAATATGAAAAGAATGAAGAATTCAATCAGGCAGTAAAGAGATTAGTTGAATCCAGCCAGGCTACGGGTTGCTGAATTCCATCTGCCCAAATTAAGCTGCTCTAAAAGGGCCAGTATGTTTGCTATTGCAAGAGAATCCAACATGTTCTGACCATAAAAAGTTATCTTTATGATAGCAATATAAAATCTGTAACATTTTAATATTGAGATTTGTAAGGTGAAAGTTTATCAAGATAGGTTTGTAAATAGAACTGGAATATTTAAGATAATGCAATTTATATTTTTAAGTTTATTTTATCAGAGTTGCAACAAGAGATCTTTAAATGCTGGGGAGGTTTTGGCTTGTTGTGGTTATAACTTCATCCCGTCAAGCATTTGAAGCACATAAAAATAAATCTGAATATATCACACTTACAAAGGCAGTTTAAAATTAAGACTATTTAATTGATTAGATTTGTACATGAGATTGATTCTTTGAGCAGTTTAGTCTGTCGACTGGAGTTTCTAGATATTTGTCAGAGAAATTTTGAAGGTGATCTTGTGTTACTGGTTTTGTAGATAGAGTCATAGTTTGAATTGAAAGTAATGAAAACCACGTTTTAAATTTTGTAAACTTGGTAACATGAGTATGAATTTAAAAGTGAATTAACTGAAAAGGCTTTCCATGGAAAGGGCCCATGATATGGGATACGGGAGGAGGATGAGCAAAAAGAGGAAGAATCAAAATGTCCAGAGTGTAGGAGGAAGCCAGGGTGTCTGGTGCTGCAGGAAGTTAGGTACCCCAAGAATGTATTGGCGTGTACTGAAGACTGTGACCTGAAGTACTTTCCCTTACATATTTATAACATGAATATTTTTGAGAGTGCCCAAGTTTTTATCTTTATCTTTCCATGTCCTTATTTTAGAGGTAACAGATCAGGATTAAACTAGAACAAGGTAACACTCAATATTGAATGACACGTTAGCTAGATGGGGAATATTGATTGGTTTCTCAGCACTTGAAGAGCAATGTTATATCACTGCCAAATGATTATCTTATTTTGACTCTTCCAGAAACTGGGGACCAAAAAGAGGTAAAGAAAAAACAAGCAAAATTTCTTAAATAACCAGCAGATCAAACCAAACCCTTGTTCATTTCTGGCTTTCTCAATTGGCTTGAGCTAAATGGTGAAGTAGCAGAAGCAATTGTCTTGGAGATGTCTTGGGTTTCCCATTCTGTCTCCCCCACTTAAAGTTATGCCTTTGTTTTCTCTACACATCAGATTCCACTCTCAGGGAGGATCTGACTTTGGTCTACACTTGGATGCCAATTTAATTTCGTGGGGTAATTTTTCTCTATGTCTTGTGTTCAGTTGTGGATTGGAAGTAATGGTACAAGGCTATCCCTACGCACCTTCACTGAGAATGCCATTAGCAGAGGCAGGATACAGGTAGGAAACCGCATATTTATATCCCTGCAAAGAAATTTCTGTAAGAGAAGGGGCTGCTAGCAATACTTGCTCTGGGATTGTCCCAGCAGAGGGGATAGATGGTAGCCCTAAGGATAGGCCAGCAGTTCTTAAATCAGGCTAGTCATCACAATCATTGGAAGAGATGTTTTAAACAAATTCTATGGCTGACATTTCCCACTTAAATTCTGATTCAGTTGCTGTTGGTACGGTTCACGGTCAGCCCCACTGGAAGAACAACTATTGGAATTCCAGTGACTAGTTCACTATCTGGCAAAGATTACTTAAAGAAGCAGGTGTATAGTGTACCCTGCACTCCATTTGCTTCTTTTATTATAACAACAGCACAGTCAGGATGTAAGGGCGCAGATTTCCTCCATTTTACTTAAATGGAAGGCAAGGTCCTAAGTATTACAGGTTCTAATGACAGGCTCTAAACTTTATCTTGTCTTCTCTCTATCTCTTTCTTCCTCCTCATCCATCTGTTCCTCGTATCTTTTTCTTGTCCCCTTCATGTTGTTCTAGAACACTCTCATAGGCTGCTTCTGGCTCCTTTTACTGGCCATTCATCCATATTGTTTTTATATTCTTCAGAACAAGTAAAACTGAACACATTTCTGTTAGTTTTGAGAATAAGGTACTAACAACGTATCTTCTCTGCCTGGATAAAGTGACAAGGAGTTTTACATGCATATAATACTACTTCATTTCCTTCTCAGTACAAACCTGGAGTAGTAGCTTGACTCAGAAAAGTTAACTCTACTCTCCAAAAGGTCCTTGCTTGGAACGGGCTCATTTTGGTTTTCATCATCATGAGCACACGTTGATTGAGTGCCTAGCGCAGGCAGGGCACTGAGGCTAGCTTATGCAGTCCTGAGCTAGCTAATTAGATCCCACTGCTCTTTCCTTGGTACACCCTGCCTTGTGGTATTGATTAAAGCCAGCACATTAAAAATAAACCTTGAAACTTTAGATCTTTGTCTTGCTCTTCAAAAAAATTGTATTCTCTCCAATCCCACAAATGCTACAACTTAAAAAATACAGAAAAGCACACAAAGAAGCAAAAGATCACCAATAATTCTAGTAACCAAAGAAAATTACTGCTAACTTATTCATGTATATCCAACCCTCTTTTTACTAAATACGTGTGCACATACATTCGTAGCATCCTTATACTTTATATGTACAAATTTGGCCATTGCAAGTTTATATATAATTTTCTATTTTTCCACACTGTTTACAGTATGTATAATGGTTGAATGGACAGGATTCCATTATTTAACTGACCACTACTTATTTATATTACCAATCTTTGTTGATTCCTTGAATTGTTTCAATTCCCACTTTTAAAAACAAGTCTGTGTTATCTAGCCCAGTTGGCCTTCAAATATCAAGGCTATAGGCAAATAGTTGTAAACATGCAAGAGTGAGAATACATATAATCATGATTCCATCCTGAGAAATCTACTAGACAATAAATGTATCCCACCAGGAAATGACGAGATATCAGCAAAGCACTGATGGTGAGTGCTGATAACATTTAATTGTAGCTCTAAGACTTAAACAAAGATGGGAACAGAGGTTAAAGAAAAATATGTAAATATTATACATTCTGATAAATTAGAGATAATATAACTGAAAACATTGAAGAAGATAAAGGGAAAGGAGGAAGTAAAATAAGATTATTGATTGATATGTAGGTAGTAAGTGGCAGACGAAAGATATCATTTAAAGGTACAAACTAATTGTAGAAGTCTATGTAAGAAAAATGGATTATGACCATTAAAAAATTAAGTATTAGTAAAAGGTAACCACTATGTTAAAAATATAAATCTTTTAAAATATCAAAATATATATAACAGTAATAAAAAAGAAGAAATATTTTATTGTATTTGCAAGCATAAACATATCAAGAATAATCTATAAATTCATAAAACTAGACACTGAAGAGGCTCGGGGACAATAAGAGAATATAAAGGATAGGAATAGGGTTATTATTTTTTAGAGTTTTCCTTCTTGTAGTTTTGACTTTTGAACCATGTAAAAATTATACATATTCAAAAGATAAAATTAAATCAAAAGAATGAAAAGGGCAACACCAAAATTGAATATAAAGAGAAACAAATGAACCTAACTATATATCCAGTTCTACAGCAAGTATTCCTACATAGAAAGCAGAATCAATTCCAATAACTTTTTTTTCTTTTTTTTTTTTTTTGAGACAGAGTCTCTCTCTGTTGCCCAGGCTGGAGTGCAGTGGTTCAATCTCAGATCACTGCAACTTCTGCTTCCCAGGTTCAAGCCATCTTCCCACCTCAGCCTCCTGAGTAGCTGGGGTTACAGGCATGCATCATCAGGCCCAGCTAAGTTTTGTATTTTTAGTAGAGATGGGGTTTTGGTGTGTTGGCCAGACTGGTTTTGAACTCTTGGGCTCAAGTGATCTGCCCACCTTGGCCTCCCAAAGTGCTGAGATTACAGGCATGAGGCACCATCCCCAGCCTCAAATAAATTTTTAATACACCTTAATAAAATATATTTTATGAAGAGAAAGAATTGTAAAGAAATATTTAATTTTACTTGTTTGTGGTGGTACAATACTATTGCTAAGTAATACTAAGAATATTCTGTGCATATTAAAGCATATAGCAAACAAAAAAACACTTAAGTTTTTGGAAATGAGGGTGCTCACTGTGGGAGATAAAATATAAAAAGGGAGAATGGAGGAAGATTTTTCTATGATATAGAATTTGAATAAAAGGTATCAGTATGAACTCATGTTTCTTGAAAGATATATTTCTTAGCTCTGTGCATTGACAAGGTCTAGAAACAATGATATACCACTCCAATGAGCATATCTAGCAGCCAAATCTTGGTTTCTAAACAGCACTTTTCATTGAAAAGAACTAGGGAAGTTTGGAGCAGCTGCTGATTCTAGGTGTGAGACCGGGAAACCACAAGGTGAGCCTAGAATCACGTGTGCCAGAAAGTAAGGAAATGCTCAAAGACCAATGGGACTGGGTCAAAATGATGCAGTAACCAGGTTATGGTTGCTCCCATTGGACAAATTTGAGTCAATATGAGCATCTAAAAAATAATGATGGCAATGGGGGGTAAGGGAAAGCTCTTCTTTACAAAAGAATGCCAACTAATAAATGTAGAAAGAAGATGGAAGTAGAAAATTACTGGGCATGATACCACTGTAGTACACGTACCTTTGAAGGATTTTGGATTTTAAAAGTATATATATAAGATCATTTTGGTGACAATTGGCAATTTAAAAAATCTGTATTAGATAATATTGAATCGATGCTAAATTTATTGAGTGTGGAACTACGGTTATGAGGAGAATGTCATCATTATTGGAAGACACAAGCTGAAATATTTAAAGCTTGTCATAATGTCTATAAACTAATTTGAAACAGCAAAAAATAAGTATATATAATGAGAGTGATAAAGCAAATGTAGCAAAATGTTAGCAATTGGTGAATCTAGGCGAGAGTTATAGGTGTTTATTATTTGGTAACTGACATTTTTTTAAAAATAAAAAGCTGGGGTTCAAAAGCTTCATTATAGAAGGAAGAGGTAATGTAACAATAAGGTATTATAAAATTACAATATCAACACTTTAAAATCTCTAATGAGATAATGGATCTAGGCAATGAACATCAATAACTGCTAAAACCATTAGGTGAAAAATTGATGAAAAGGTGTATAATGGAGGGATTAGGCTGAGAGCACTTGAATCTGCTAATTGATGTACACACCACTAAAAATGGGATGAATAGCCTTACGTGCCTACTGATGTGATGTAATATGAAGTACACAGAACCATCTATAAAGTATTCTTACCCAAAAAAGAAAGAAAGAGAACCTGGTTTCAAATGAGCCTCAGGCTCTAATTACCAGTTTACCGGGGAAAAAACAAACAAACAAAAAAAGATTAAATGATACAGGAAGGAGACAATTGACCAACTCCAGAATACGAGAAATTATACAGGACAAAATGACCTTACTTTTTCAACAAATAAATGGCATAATAAAAAGTGGAGACAATGTCATAGATTACAGAGACTTAAGAGAACTATCAACTAAATCCAACCTATGAACATTTTTGGATCCAGATTTAAACAAATTGTAAAAAGACATTTTTGACATTCTGAAGTTGCACATGAATGTGTATTGGAGGATATTCAGAAATTATTGCTAACTTGGATGGTGAAAGAATGACAGCAGGTAATACTGATATCCAAAAAATTCTTATTTTAAAAATATTGCAACTAAAGTATTTAAAAGACTAATGCCAGATGGCTGGAATTGCATTTAAAACGTTCCAGCCAAAACAACAATGAAAAAGAATGGTGGAGAATAAATAAAACAGGGGCTGGGTAAAATGTAGAGAATTGATAAAGCTGGGTGGTACCTACATGGTGGTTCATTACATTATCCTCTTTACTTTTGTGTATATTTGCAATTTGCATTATAAAAAGTTTTTAAAAAGCTATAATGAAGCTTCATGTACAGACATTTTTTGTCCAACTTTCAGATTATTTACTAGGAATAAATTTCTGGAAGTGGAATTGTGAGGTCAAAAGGTATGCATATTTTGAAAAGTTTTGATACCTATTGCCTAGTTGCAATAACAAGTAAATACCTGAACTTTTAGCCAAAATTATGTATAGCTTCTCCAGAAATATTTAATTCCTGTTAAAGAAAGTTCAAGCATCGTTGAAAAAATGGGAGTGATTTTTGTTTGTTCGTTTGTCAAGAGAAGATTATCGAGGTCTCTTCTGATGACAGTCCCCATCCTTATAGAATATTGGTTATTAAAGTTATTCCTCATTACTGTCTGTGGATGCCGAACTGGTCACACATCTGAGGAGTGGCTTTCACCAAATAGCGCTTCTGTTCAGATTCAGAGTAAGAAGTTGAGTTGGCTTCCCTGGTTCCACTTTTTTAATTAAGAGAATTTACGGTTTTGCATCTTTATACAATGAGTCAGAGAGATTTCATTCTACAATGCGAGGACCTTGTTGAAACGTGATTCCTTTCCTAAGGGAACTCGAGAAGACAGCACAAGTGGCAGTTATGCCTGGGGAAAAACAAAAGGATCAAAAAGCAGTAAGGGCTGATGAAAGGACTATGGCAGGGGCCTCCGAATGTCCTAGGCAAAGTATGATCATCAGAACTCTAAGGAATAAGAAAGGGGAAAGGATTGGTTCTTTCTTATCTCTCACGTATTAATGATTTGTCTTCTTTAGCCAACATAAGAGATATCCTAATTGCAGGAGAGAAAAACATGGATTTCTCAATGATTTCTTTGCCTACTCCTGGACTATCTGTTTCTACCTACCCCTCACAGCCAGGGATGTCCTTGTAGCCAAGCTTGAAGTGGGTTTTGGAAAAGCATCGGCTGGATTTGTTCACAGACTGTTTAAGTATGTCAAAGTGACAGGCCACATGCTCTACTTAACAGCATGGAGCACAAATTAAGAAAAACACAGGCATATTGGGAAACAGTTTTGCCGCAAAACTGAAGTACAAAGGTTCATGTGACTGACTACTCACTGATAAATGTGATTTTGAAAGACGATTTGCATCTTACAGGGATATTGCCTTATGTAGACCCAAGATGTTGTACGGAGAAACACTTTGTAGCATAATGGAGTTCTAGATACCTCTAAATATTCCCATCTGTTATTTGGGCTGGCCTTGCCTCATTACACTAGAGGTTAGATCCTACCTCAAAATTTCTTCTGTGGGACATAGGATCTTCTTTATAAGGAGAACTATGGTCTGATGGTGGAGCCTCCATAAGACCTTTGATGCCCCTGCAGGTTAGGGTTTGGAGTGGTAAGAAAATCAGCCTGTAGTAGAACCAATCTTGAACCTTCTGAAATATCTGGTAACATGCAAAGGTCTAAATGCTCTATAGTCACCGGGGTCCCCCAAAGCCTGGAATTTTTTGGAATTCTAAGAGCATGAGTTATTTGCATCAGTGGCCTCAACAGCAAACTCAGGAACAAATTTATTTGGATACAATATTCTGATTGAGATGAACTAAAATCTGATTGACATGAACCAACTTCCATAAAATCTAAAAGAAGAAAAAAAGAAAGGGAAGGAGGGAGGAAGAATTTTACAAAGACAGAGGGGTTCATCTCAGAGACCAAAGGCACACTTATACATGAGCCTCGGGAAGGGATGGGGACCCAGGAGACAGAAAGCCAGGGAACTCAGTCTTTGTCATCTGTCTCATTCTTTTTCAGTAGATCATGCTTCTTAGCTCACATGTTGTAATTATAACCACCTTAAAAGATTGTCTTAATATCTTAGTGCCAATTTTATGGCCCTAGCTTGAATCAGATGTTAATTTCTGACCCAATCAACAATGGCCAGAGAGGAGGGTGCATATTGCAAATATAGCCTTCATGCTCCTTGTCCAGAGAGGGAAGAATGGTGGTAAACAGGGCAGAAGTACTAACAGTTATCTTCTACCCACCATCTGAATGTGCTTACCCACCATTCTACGCCATCCTTTTACATTTACCAACTATTTATTAAGTACCTATGATGAGCATGGTTTTGAGCTAGGTACCATGAAGACACAAAGAAGAGTCAGACATATTCTATCAATTTGGGAAAATAAGACATTCATGCATTAGAAATTAAATGGTACCCCAAGGTATTCAGCAGAAAGGACTAGTGAAAAAAGAATGCAAGTCAGTTTGCAGAGGATGTGGTTGAAGGGTCACAGCATATTTTAGGAATCATCTGCACAAGGCTTCCTTTCAATGGAGGACTCCCTTCTACAACATTGGTGACAGGCACAGGGTCTGCCAGCCTCTGCTGGAATGCATTCAGAGTGTTTTGTGAGGTGGAGAGCCTTTACCATTGTTGACCAAGTTAATTATTAGTCTGTTCTCCCTTATAGTTAAACAATATGAGCTGCCTCATCATTTCTTATCACTGATCCTACCTCTGAGTGTCCTTTACATGTAATATCCTAGTCAGTATTTAAAGGGTGATGATGGCTTTCTCTCACTCCTACCCACAAGAGTTGGCTGTCCTCAACTGTAAATCTTCCCACATTTTTCAATGGTTACTTAGATGTTAGATCTCTCATGGAGCTCATTCCCCTCATCTGAAAGTTTTATCTATAACCTTCTTAAATTAGAGAGCAAGACTATATAGGGGCTGACCTGTGCAGACTATAGAGGGAATGGGATGAGATATTTCTGTGGTAGTACTTAAAAAGGATGGATGGCTTTTGTAGATAGTGAGTCTGGGACTTCCAGAAAATCAGGGGGCTTTTTTGCTTTTTTTTTTTTTTTGAGACAGAGTCTTACTCTGTTGCCCAGGCTGTGCAGTGGCACGATTTCGACTCACTGCAACCTCCGCCTCCCAGGTTCATGTCATTCTCCTGCCTCAGCCTCCTGAGTAGCTGGGACTACAGGCACACACCACCACACCCAACTAATTTTTGTATTTATTTATTTATTTTTTAAGTAGAGACAGGGTTTCACCATGTTGGCCAGGATGGTCTCGATCTCCTGACTTCATGATCTGCCTGCCTTGGCCTCCGAAAGTGCTGGGATTACAGGCATGAGCCACCATGCCTGGCCTTGCTTTTGTTTTAAATCCGACTTCTGTCCAAGTAATAGCCAATCCTGTTCTCTCAAAATGTCTTTCATAGACCACCTGTATCCAAATTAACGGAAATTATTTGTTAAAAACAAAGACTGAGGGCTTCTCTCCTAGACTATTGAATCAGAATCCCTGGGTGTGGAATTGAGAATCTATGTTTGTACTAAGCTTTCTAATGTTTCTTACATACACTGAAACTTCAGAACAATCAATATGGTGGTTAAGAACACAGAATTTCTCAACTTCTAGCTGTGTGACCATGGGCAATTTACTTGACTTCTTTGAGTTTCAATTTCCTCATCTACAAAATGAAGATAATAATTCCTCAGAGGATATTTGTTGAAATAATAATGTGTGTGTAGTGGACACTGTTATCTACCCAACTGCCAATTCCCAGCTCACCCTCCCCTTCTTTGCCAGTGGGGCTCAGTTTTCTTTGGGTGGGGTGGTCACCATTCCATGTGTTCAAGGAAGGTGAACCAGAGGTGAATCGTGATTGATCTAAGATGATATTGTCAGTTCCATTTCCTTTGTTGTTGATTGGTAGTGGGTAATGTGATTTAATCCTGGACAATGAGATGTCAGGGGAAATTTGTAGGAAGCTTTTGGGTACAGTTTTCCTAAACAACAAAAAGAGATATGTGGGAGGTGTGCTTTGGTAGATGTTGAAATATCTGTGTGGCACCTGGAATCATTGCAGCCACTGTGCAACCACAGGGGGAGATGTTACCTACACATGGAAAATAGCAGAGTTGGAGGATGGATGCTCTGTGGTGTCATGCTGCTCAATTAGCCAACCCTGGGACCAACTACTCCTCAGCCAATGTGAGACAGGAAACCACCAAGCCCCTAATAGTTAGGTACTCTTACTTGCAGCTGAAAGCATTCTAATAGGTACAGCATGTGAATCCCTTAGCAGAATGCCTAACTCAATATTTGCACAACAAATGACCGCTATTATATTATTATTATTAATAGAAATATTGGACTTATTTTCCATTAAATTTATATCAGAGATTGTACTGCCAATCCTATTATAAGACACATCTGCTCAAAAACACCTGCTGAGGGTTTGTATTTCTCCTTAGTTTCCACCCTTTGTTCTAGCCTAATGAAATCATGGTGGTTCTATTATACAATGTGTATCAGTTCTCCTACCCAGCCTTGAGTTTGCCATAGATTTGACAAATTTTTCAGCCTTTTAAGTTTTCATTTATATTTCACCTCCCTTGAAATATGGTTATGATTTTAATAGGAAGAAAAGAAGGCTTTTTTGTTTGAGGCAGAAACATACTATGACTGAGAATTATTCAGAGAAAAAGCCTAGTTTCATGATTTGTCATGGGTGGTCCCAAGTTAGGCATTTTGGAGGGCAGCTTGTGGAGAGTAAGGAGTTGGAAATTTATCTGGCAAATGCCTGGAGGGCTGGTGAGGCAGTTAGCTGAAGTTAGGTGCCTGCCCAAGGTCATTCATGACGGCATGACCAAAGTGGGATTAGAATTCACAGTCACAGTGCCTGGAATTCCTGTGCGTGACTGGACTTTGCTACGTGATGTTACTTGGGGGCAACACTAATTATTTTGGCAACAAAATCCCCAGAGAATGAGGGGAGGGATAATGGCGGAGTCATTGACTCAAAGAGTGGTACAACTGGAAAAGATCTTGGGATTATCTGGTCCAACATTCTCATTTTACAGAGAAGGAAATTGACATCCATAGAGGTCAAGTGATGTATCCAGGGTCATATGGCCAATAAGTGGCAGAGCAGTGATGAGGATGCTTGTCTTATGACGCTTGATTTAATGCTTTTTCCCTGATGAATTTATTACAAAATTCTCCTTCTAGAATTTTATTACATGAGAGCTCCAAACATTTGGCAAAATTGTAAAAGTAGACTGCATTCTCTTACATCTCTTATTAGATTAATTGCTTAATTTTCATTTATTCTACTGTCTAGTTTTAACAGAACTTCCTGTGTGTATTAGTCTGTTCTCACTCTGCTAATAAAACCATACCCAAGACTGGGTAATTTATAAAGGAAAGAGGTTTAATGGACTCACAGTTCCACATGGCTGGGGAGGACTCACAATCATGGCAGAAAGCACAGGAGAAGCAAAGGCATCGCTTACATGGTGGCAGGCAAGAGAGTGTGTGCAGGGGAACTCGCCTTTATAAAACCATCAGGTCTCATGAGACTTATTCACTACCACAAGAACAGCATGGGAAAGACCCGCCCCCATGATTTAATTACCTCCCACTGGGTCCCTCCCATGACATATGGGAATTATGGGAGCTACAACTCAAGATGAAATTTGGGTGAGGACACAGCCAAATCGTATCACTTGAATTCCCAGCAAATGTGCTAGGTCAGTGCTTACTTCCCCTGGTTGGTCTATCAAGTCATATTTGTGACATATGTCTATAATGGAAAGAGGCTGACTTTTGTGGTTCTGGAAGCCAGTGTTATTACTTTTTATTTAAATAGCATATATGAAAATTGGGGAAATATTCCTCATGGCTGAACTATCAATTATGGAGCACCGTGTGTTAGGAATTGATCTTAACACAACACGCTGGATATGTCACTTTTTATTTTTATTAAAAAAACTGAGGAAGTCCATGTTATTGTGGCAGTGTTACAAATAAGGAAACTGGGGCTCAAGGTGATACAGCTAAAAGCTGTACAACTGGAATTAGAAATCAGGTTTATTTGAATCCAGAGCCCTTAATGGATTTCAGAAAAAAGGAATGAGAATTCTGATAAGTTTAGGAATGCAGAGAATGAATTTGAGGCCTAAAGCACAGACCACAGAGAACGGTATTGGGAGTAGAGTGATCTGGGTCATGTGCAGAGGTACTGAGGGCACTAAATTCCAGGGAAAGCAGTCACCAGAAACCAAGAGGTTTGCCTATTTCACAATGTTGCCTGGAGCTGATCCTGCTTCTGAAAACCTACCAAAAATATGTTTGGTTTGGAAGGAAACATGGTAGCATCCATCAGCCAATTAAAGGTGCCCAAGTAGGAGTTGAGCTTTTCAGACTGACGTTTCTTTCACAAACAGAACTGGACTCTTGAATTCTGTCTCATGAGGGAGAGGTAGCCTCATTCAGCTTTGACAGATGGTATAGAGTAGGGGTTTAGAGCATGGGCTATGAATTTAGAGTTAGTCTGTCAAGTCCCAAGATGCCAGTTACCAGCTATATGACCAGTGTCTTTAAACACTAAATTCCCATCTCTAAAATGGGATAATAGGACTTACCTAATGATCTTGTTGCAAGGGTTCAGTGAGACAATGCATGTAAAACATGAAGCACAGAGAGAGGCACTCAGTAAATAAATATTCACAGCCATGCTTGCCATCGTTGTTCCAGTGGCTCTGTGTGAGGAATTGGAAGAGCAGGGCTCTACCTTCACACTCCCTCTACAGAACTGCATTCCTACTTTCTTCAGGAGGCCACACAATTTTTCTGGACCTTCATGTTGCTATAGAAAGTCAGCACAGGAGTGTGCATGGGCATGCAACCTTATATCACATGGGAAGTAGGAAGCCATGCAGAGAGAATGCCTGGCTCCCATCTTACACTAGGTGTGTTTTACCGTCACTGATGATGCTTTGGGGAAAGTAGTTTGTCTCTGAGAAAGATTTGAAGCTAAGCTGCCTTGTTCCTAAAAATGGCTACAAAAGTCCATTTTCTCAATTTGCATCTGTGGGATTTTAATTTATGGAGGTATGCACTAAGTGAAGACAAGGAGAGGCCGATGCTATTGAAAGTAGAATTTATTACTTGCTCTTCCTGAGAATAGGAACGCCACATCATGCAGGTTCTGTCAGGAGGGAGAAAGGAGCGAGGGCAACACTTCGGTTAGAGCCTTGTTTCTGCAGGAGAGTTAAGGCAGGGCAGAGTAAACAGTTCAGCTTTGCCTAGTTTGAATAATTCCAGCAGACTTTGGGTTATCTAGGTGGTCTGTGGTTGCCTAATACCTGGCCCTGAGAAAATTTAGCACAGGGGAAATATTGGCTAGTGTGTGAGAGATAGATAAGGAGATGGTTGGTGAATATGGTCTTGAGTTTGGTTGGTTTGTGTGTGAAAGGAATGCTTATAGGTAAGTTATTATCTTTAGGAATTAGCTAGCCCTGGGAGGGGTGGTCTCTTCTGGGGTCTGTAAATTCCCCAAAATGTTGAAATACCAAAAAATATATAAAATTAAAAACGTGATTGATATACTCATTCATCGGGCCCCACCTTCATTCCCTAGCTCCCTACCCCTCAAGGATGTATGAAAATAGATGAAGTCATAGGTATCAAGTACACATGTCCAGCGGGTTTGGGTAGAAAAGCAAGAGCAGCCTGGTACCGGTGGCTCACGCCTATAATCCTAGCACTTTGGGTGGCTGGGGCTGGAGGATCTCTTGAGTCCAGGAGTTTGAGAACAGCCTGGGCAACCTAGCAAGACCCTGTCTCAAAAAAAGGAAGGAAAGAGGGAAGGAAGAAGAAGGAAGGAAGGAAGGAAGGAAGGAAGGAAGGAAGGAAGGAAGGAAGGAGGGAAGGGAGGGAGGTAGGCAGAAGGGAGGAAGGAAAGAGAACTTGTAGGCTATGGTGAAGGATACTAAAAGTAGCTTTGTATTTCTTCTCAGATTCTGGGGTGTCACACACTTTACAATCTGTTTACAGCCTGCACAGGGAAAAGAAGAAGAAAAGCAATGAAAAAAAAAAAAAAGTTGGCCGGGCGCGGTGGCTCAAGCCTGTAATCCCAGCACTTTGGGAGGCCGAGACGGGCGGATCACGAGGTCAGGAGATCGAGACCATCCTGGCTAACACGGTGAAACCCTGTCTCTACTAAAGAAATACAAAAACTTAGCCGGGCGATGTGGCGGGCGCCTGTAGTCCCAGCTACTTGGGAGGCTGAGGCGAGAGAATGGCGTAAACCCGGGAGGAGGAACTTGCAGTGAGCTGAGATCCGGCCACTGCACTCCAGCTTGGGAGACAGAGCAAGACTCCGTCTCAAAAAAAAAAAAAAAAAAAAAAAAAAAAAAAAAGTTATGAGAAAACCTCCTATCACACAATCTATCTTTCAGTAGCACTACTAGGCAACCTGTAAATTCACATCAGGCTTGCAGCTGCCTGTTGCCAGTTTAGAATCCTGTTTGCCATTCTAGAAAGAAGTCTATGTTATAACTGCAGATTTCACCTCATAAAAACAAATACCACCTAGCTCCTGCCCACACAAGAGCATTTATATTGTGAATTATTCTCTGTATCTAATTTTCCTTTAGGGTAGATATTTTTGTAAGAGGTGTAAAATATTTAACAGACTGAATCAACTCTGTTCAGTGTTTTACGGGTACTTTGACTTAATAACCTGTATATATATTCCTGAGCCTTGAGCATATCATACAATGATGGTTCATGCCCACTTTCCATGGCCACTTGCAGTCAAATAAACTGCAAAGTCAGGCGTGGCTCCAGTTTTATTGCCACAATCTCAAGGCACTATTCACACTGCAACTTATCTTCTATGTGTTAATGGGTGTCTTGCTGATAAAGGTCATCCGCATTAGATACAGCAAAACAAATCTTGAGACCACAGGGTTGGAAGTATTGCATTTATTCTCAACACTGGACAAAGGTGTTTTTTTTTCTTCCTTCCTTCCTTCCTTCCTTCCTTCCTTCCTTCCTTCCTTCCTTCCTTCCTTCCTTCCTTCCTTCCTTCCTTCCTTCCTTCCCTCCCTCTCCCCTCCCCTCCTTTTCCCCCCTCTTCCCTCCTCCCCCTCCCCTCTCATTCCCTCCCTCCCTCCTTCTCTCCTTCCTTCCTTCCTTTTGTTCTTTCTTTCTTTTTTGTTGTTGTTACCATGTTGCCCAGGCTGGTCTCAAACTACTGAGGTCAAGCAATCCACCCGCCTCAGCCTCCCAAAGTGCTAGGAATACAGACATGAGTCACCACACCCAGCCAGTGTTTTCATTCTTTCTAATGACACTAGACATGTACATTGCTTTGATCTCTAAAATTTGATCTCTCTAAATATTTATTGAGTATCTACTCGGTTATAAGCTCCTCAAAGGCCTGTTCATATTTTTATATCCTTTTCATAAGCAATGAACTGTATCAAGCACATACTGGGAGCTAAAATGAATACTTGATCAGGTATTTGTTTTACGGCAGCGTTTCCCAAAGTATATGCCCATGGTCCACTGAAGGTTGACAGGATCCATGTGATGGGCACTGAATGAATAAATTAAAAAATGCGGACCTGGGGCAGTGGCTCACGCCTGTAATCCCAGCACTTTGGAAGGCTGAGGCGGGTGGATCACCTGAGGTCAGGAGTTCGAGACCAGCCTGGCCAACATGGTGAAACCCCACCTCTACTAAAAATACAAAAGTTAGCCAGGCATGGTGGTGGGCGCCTGTAGTCCAAGCTACTTGGAAGACTGAGGCAGGAGAATCACTTGAACCTGGGAGGCAGAAGTTGTAGTGAGCCAAGACTGTACCATTGCATTCTAGCCTAGGCAACAGAGCAAGACTCCATCTCAAAAAAAAAAAAAAAAAAAAAAATATATATATATATATATATACACACACACACACACACATATATATATGTTTTAAATTTGATTTGCTGTGTTGTCTTGTAAGATATATTTCTATTTTTTCCCTTATAAGAGTTTTAGGATCTTTAAATGGGTGATCTTTATCGCTGACATAATTGTAAAACGCTTTTGAGTTCCACCCCGCATTTCCAACTAAAATAAAATCCACCATTGGTTGTACTTGCCAGAAAATTAATTTTAAACTTTGCCATGATGTGTTTATCCCTGTGGGAGTGTGCCCTTGCATGGGAACAACGCTGTCTTGTCTGTAGCAACGAAAAAAAGATTGAGATATGTTCACTGTATACTATATATTGAACACTTACTATGTACAAGGCAGTGTTCTGTGTGCCGAAGATAAAGCAGTGTCTGGGTAAAAAGCAATGTCTTTGCCCTTGTAGTATTTACAGTCTGTTGGGGACAACAGATAAAAATAAGTTAATGTATAAAATGTCAGGTAGGAATGAGTGTTATAAGAAAAGGTAGAGAGAGAGTGATGGGGTCGGAGGAGGCTATTTTAGATAGGGTGATTGGAAAAGCCCCTATAATGAGATGACAACTGAACAGAGACCTGAATGAAGTGGAGGAGTGAGCCATACAGCTCTCTGGGGAGAGTGGTCCAGGTGTTTGGACCAGGAAGTACAAAGGTCCTGGGGTGGGAATATGTTATATTTTATTTTATTTTAAAATTTTCTTTCATAAGGAGGCAAATATATCTTTTCATTATTATTATTACTATTACTATTACTATTATTATTATTATTATTATTATTATTGTTTTGAGACATGGTCTTGCTCTGTCATCCAAGCTGGAGTGCAGTGGTGCGATCTTGGCTTACTGCAACCTCTGCCTCATGGGTTCAAGTGATTCTCCAGCCTCAGCCTCCCAAGTAGTTGGAATTACAGGTGTCTGCCAGCATGCCCAGCTAATTTCTGTATTTTCAGTAGGAATGGGGTTTCACCATGTTGGCCAGGCTAGTCTTGAACTCCTGACTTCGAATGATCTGCCCACCTTGGCCTCCCAAAGTGTTGGGATTACAGGTGTGAGCCACTATGGCTGGCCAAGTACAACATATTTTAAATTGACTGCCTGCAGAATAGGTAGAAAGTAACGTAGTAGTACGAAGAGTAAAATGTAAATGTGGCATTTAAGGAGGAGTGAAAAAGATAAACGAGTAATTTTTCAACTTTTCAGCTGTCAAAGAGCTTCAAAATCGTACTTTGTAGAAATAACAGTTGTGTCAGAGGATAGATCATTGGCTCATAGGCCTCAGAGTATTTCTCTTTCTTTCTCATATTTAATATGCTGAAATAGTCTTCTGTCTTCACCTTCTTCTGCTTGTTTGGACAGGTGTCAGAAAATAAGATAGGCATTTTTCTTATAATCACAGCTTTTCTCCTTACGTTATATGCACATACACTCAGTTATGCACATACACTCAGTTCTATTCAAGTCTTCAGTCTAGCTGGTGTTTATATTTTTTAAAAACAGGCAGAATTGGCCGGGCGCGGTGGCTCAAGCCTGTAATCCCAGCACTTTGGGAGGCCGAGACGGGCGGATCACGAGGTCAGGAGATCGAGACCATCCTGGCTAACATGGTGAAACCCCGTCTCTACTAAAAAATACAAAAAACTAGCCGGGCGAGGTGGCGGGCGCCTGTAGTCCCAGCTACTCGGGAGGCTGAGGCAGGAGAATGGCATAAACCCGGGAGGCGGAGCTTGCAGTGAGCTGAGATCCGGCCACTGCACTCCAGCCCGGGCAAAGAGCGAGACTCCGTCTCAAAAACAAACAAACAAACAAACAACAACAACAACAAAAAACCAGGCAGAATTGGGTGATTAGCGAAACTGATTCTATTTACTTTGAAGTACTACATGAGGCAGTGATCTATGCCTAAATGTTGGTTTCCAAAACAAAATATTTCTACGGATTTTTCTTTCTGCTTCTCTTAGCCTACTGGTACCTTGCATCTTGGGAGCAGGGGGATCATCATGCAGCCCTGAATAGTGTACCGTCAGTATGAGTAGCTCCATGTAAGAGCTGAAGCAGGTTAATGATGGGAAGAAATACATTCATAGTGTAACAGGTGTCAATATTGACCATAGCTCTTCATCAGAGAATGTGTCCGCCCAACAAAGAAAGCACTTCAGCTGACCCCATTGATGTTTACTCATCCGTGGGGCCAAAAATATAGTCAGTTTTAAGACAAAAGATCACATAGGGACTTTTTTAGAACTGTAAGGAAAAGAGAACCTATTTTCTGCTTAGAGCTGCTGAGAGGGTAAGAAGTAATTTAAGAACCAACAGGCATCATTTTGTTAGCATAAAAAGAAGTATTAACTAAAAATGGTGCCAACCCAGGAAGAGCAGAGCTGGGACATTGTTTGCAAACCTGGAGCCACCCATACCTGCAGCCAGGATACCGCTCTCTGTTTCAGTTATAGGAGCTAATTAATTCTGAGCAGAATTTAAATGTTTTCTGCATTTTAAAATTTGTCTTTGCCTAAGAAAATGAATTGGGTTACTGTGTGATATGGTTTGGATTTGTGTCCCTGCCCAAATCTCATGTTGAAATGTAATTCCCGCCCGGCGCGGTGGCTCAAGCCTGTAATCCTAGCACTTTGGGAGGCCGAGACGGGCGGATCACGAGGTCAGGAGATCGAGACCATCCTGGCTAACACGGTAACAACCCATCTCTACTAAAAAAATACAAAAAACTAGCCGGGCGAGGTGTCAGGCGCCTGTAGTCCCAGCCACTCTGGAGGCTGAGGCAGGAGAATGGCGTAAACCCGGGAGGCGGAGCTTGCAGTGAGCTGAGATCCGGCCACTGCACTCCAGCCCGGGCGACAGAGCGAGACTCCGTCTCAAAAAAAAAAATAAATAAATAAAATAAAATAAAAAAGAAATGTAATTCCCAATGCTGGAGGTGGGGCCTGGTGGAAGGTGATTGCATCATGGGGGTGGTTTCTTACGGTTTAACACCATCTCGCTTCCTGCTGTCATCCCAACAGTGAGTTTCCATGAGATCTGGTTGTTAAAAGTGTCTGACACCCCCCCATCTCTATCTCTCTCTTCTCTCTCTCTCTCTTTCCCTGTCTCTCGCTCCTTTCATGTAAGACGTCTGCTCCTGATTTCCCTTCCACCATGAATAAAAGCTCCCCGAGGCCTCCCTAGAAGCACATGCATCCATGCTTCCTGTACAGCCTGAGGAGACATGAGCCAATTAAACCTCTTTTCTTTATAAATTACCCAGCCTCAGGTATTTTTTTATAGAAATGTGAGAACAGACTAATACACTGTGACCTACCAGTGAAAGAGTAACTTTCATCTGACTCCCTGCTGGTGCCTCCCAGCAGGATACTAGAGCATCCAACAGATGGGAGAGGATGCAGGGAGACCTGTATCCCTCAACTGCTACGAGGAAAAATTTCAATGCCGGACATATGTTGGAATCATCCAAAGTATATGAATCAGGGCAGTTTTGTGAGTTAGGAAACCTAAGCCTTTATTCTTTTTGCTCTGCTGTAACTTGAATAGAATAAAAATCCATCACAACCACAACCACATCCAATCTGAACCTTGCTCTTCAAAAATTTTAGCCATGCAAAGCCTACATTAAAAGACATCTTTGGCCGGGCATGGTGGCTCATGCCTGTAATCCCAGCACTTTGGGAGGCTGAGGTGGGCAGATCACTTGAGATCAGGAGTTCAAGACCAGCCTGGCCAACATGGTGAAGCCCCATTTCTACTAAAAATACAAAGATTAGCCGGGCATGGTGGTGCGTGCCTGTAATCCCAGCTAGTCGGGAGGCTGAGGCAGGAGAATTGCTGGAACCCAGGAGGCGGAGGTTGCAGTGAGCTGAGGTCTCTGTCTTAAAATAAAATAAAATAAAATAAAATAAAATAAAATAAAATATCTTCCAGAAAAAATACACAGATAGGACTCCATTAAAATTAAAAACTTCTGTGCATCAAAAGGCATTATCAACAGAGTAGGAAGGTCATCCACGGAATAAGAAAAAATATTTGCAAATTATATATATTATAGGAGATTAATACCCAGAATATACAAAGAACTCTTACAGCTCAACAATCACAAAACAAATAACCTAATTTAAAAATGGACAAAAGACCTAAACAAACATTTATCCAAAGAAGGTATGCAAATGACCAATAAGTACATTTAAACATGCTCAACATTACTAATTACTAGGGAAATGCAAATCAAAACCATAAGGAAATACCACTTTACACCCGTTATGATGACTATCATTATTGTTTTTTTAAAAGGCCAGACATGGTGGGTCACACCTATAATCTTAGCACTCTGGAGGCAGAGGTAGGGGGCTCACTTGAGCCTAGGGGTTCAAAATCAGTCTGAGCAACACAATGAGACCCTGTCTCTAGAAAAAACATTTTAAATTAGCTAAGCATGGTGGTGCACACTTGTAATCCCAGCTACTTGGGAGGCTGAGGTGGGAGAATTGCTTGAGCCCAGAAGGTTGAGGCTGCAGTAAGCCATAATTGTACCACCGCACTCCAGCCTGGGCAACAGAGTAAGACCTCATCTTCAAAAAAAATAATAACAATAAATTAAATAAAACAACAGAAACAGTAAATATGTGTTAGTGATAGAGACAGGAGGCAGCTAAAGGTCCCCTAGCAAAACCCCGCCCTTGAGCCTAAAGCAGCCTGAAGGCTGAAAAACCGGACTCGCTGGTCCCGGATGAAGCCTGTCATTTCCTGATTGATTCTTTCTGAATAAAATGCCACCTGCACACTGGGAGGATGGGGTGGAGCCTCAGGAAGTTCATGGCTTTTCCAGTGGGGAGAAGCCTGGCTTCTCCTGTTCCTGTGTGGTGACCTGAAATTCAACCTGTAAGCCGGTAAATCTGCTAGCAGGACTCTCCCTCTCTTTGCTAAGAGTTATTTTGCCTTTTTCCTTTTTGCCCAATAAATTCCATTTTCCTTACTCTTCTACATGTCTGCAAGCCTAATCTTTCCTGGTCGTGTGACAAGAGCCTGGTTTTAGCTGAACTAAGGAGAAAGTTCTGTAACATTAGTGAGGATGTAGAGAAATTGAAACCTTTGTGCACTGCTGTAGGAATGCTGCAGCTGCTATAGAAAATGGTATGGCGTGTTCTCAAAAACTAACACATAGAATTACCATATGATCCAGCAATCCCACATCTGGATATATGCCCAAAGGAATTGTAAGTGAGGGCTAGAACAGATATTTGCACAGCCATGTTCAGAAAAGCACTGTTCAGATTAGCCAAGGGGTGGAAGCATGCCAAGTGTCCATTGACAGATGAATGGATAAATGAAATGTTGTATGTACATATAATGTGGAATATTATTCTGTCTTAAAAAAGGAAAGAAATTCTGATACATGCTATGACATGCATGAAACTTGATGACATTGTGCTAAGTGAAATAAGCCAGTCACAAAGGGACAAATACTATACGATTCCACTCATGTGAGGTACTTACAACAGGCAAACTCACAGAAGCAGAAAGTAGAATGGTGGTTGTCAGGGGCAGGGGAAAAGGGAAATGGGACATATTGTTTAATAGATATGGAGTTTCTTTTCGTGATGTTGACAAAGTTCTGAAGATAGATAGTGGTGATGGTTGCACAACAATGTGAAAGTACTTAATGCCACTGAATTGTAACCTTAAAAATGGTTTAAAAGGTACATCTTAGGTATTACATATTTTATCACAACAAAAAATATATATAAGATATCATCCAGAAGAATTGTGCTTCATTTAACAAACAGAAGATGCTCCCAATCTTAATCAGTTGATGTTAGGCAGGAAAATGGGAAGGCAAGGGTGATTGGCTGTGATTTTTCAGATTCATCAGCAAAACTGGGTTTTTACATTCAATTAAATTCAATTAAATATGATAATTAGGTCATTTGCAAGAATGGAGCCTGCTTGCATGAACTTTCATCTTTCAACAATGATAACAGAAAGAGGAATAATAGACACGGGTTGCTAACTAATGCCCCTTACCTTTTTTGCATCTTCAGTAGTTGTAGCAGGAAATAAAAGCTTGTTTTTTCTTTTTTTTGAGATGGAGTCTCGCTGTGTCGCCCAGGCTGGAGTGCAGTGGCGCAATCTCAGCTCACTGTGAACTCTGCCTCCCCGGTTCACGCCATTCTCCTGCCTCAGCCTCTGGAGTAGCTGGGACTACAGGCGCCCGCCACCACGCCCGGCTAATTTTTTTGTATTTTTGGTAGAGACGGGGTTTCACCATGTTCGCCAGGATGGTCTCGATCTGCTGACCTTATGATCCGCACATCTCGGCTTCCCAAAATGCTGGGATTACAGGTGTGAGACACCGCGCCTGGCCTTTGTCTTTCTTTTTAACTTTTTAAGCTCTGCCAGTCTTGCTTGGCTTAATTGTCGAGATTCTTCACTTCCCTGTAATGTTCTTCATGTAGTCAACATGAATTTACTCAAGTTTGAGTAGGTGTGATGGTCAGTGGTTTTGTGCAGGTTTTTCTGTTTGCTCTTCTAGATAGACTCATTCTCAGCCCTTCTCTGTTTGATTCTCTGCTTTGGGAGGAGATAATTACGGGCTGCATCACCTTGGCTCCATTACTCTCTGGCTTCTAGCACCGTTTGGCCATGGAGAGGTAGCAACAGGAGATGAAGCAAGCAGGAGGAGAGTGGTCTGAGCATTCTCCGGATGCTCCCTGCCTCACCATGGTTTTGGCGTGGCTGGGATCCTCTATCTCTCACTACTTTATCTGCAGGGCAGCTCCCCTCCCTTGACTATAGATCTCACTGCACCCTGGAAACACCATTTCTCTTTCTTGTCCATTCAAGCTTAGGGGAGGTAACAGCCCCAATTGTTGCTAGTCCCTTGGCATTCCTTGATGCTTATTGGATTCCTTAACCATGCCCAAATCCTTGACACAGTTCTTTCATTTCATCCTCCTCAATTAACCCTTTGAGTATGTCATTCAGTTCCTTCCAAGACTTTGACTAACACAGACATTTGTATGCCATAAACACTGACTCTTCTGATGGTCCTGCTTCCCTGATAAATGCTTATATGCCCAGAGAGAAGAGCTTAAAAGGCCAGATTGTCATTGATGGTTTGATGTTCACATCTCCTAAATTCACTGACTATATGTAAAGCGTTTATCACAGTGCCTGGCCCAGAGTAAGCATTCAATAAGAATTATTGTTGTTGTATCATCATTATAATAACCGAAGAATGGCAACCATTCTTTTTTATTCACTAAAGAGATGGACTTCATTTAACTGCTGATATTTTATTTCATTGTTATTGGGGGCTTAATACATGCCAGGCCACTTAGTGGCTTTACCTCATTTAATCATAGCTCAGAGCAGTGCTATGAGGTAAGTACTACAGAGTTATTACTTCTGTCTGGCAGATGAGGATATCAAAGCTTAGAGAAGTTATGTGATTTGCCCAAGATCACACTGAGAGTAAGTGGTAAAGCTGAAATTTGAACACAGGCTGCTGGCTCTGGAACCTGTGTTCTCAAGATATCCACAGCCTGCCAAGATAAGATAGGCATGGTCCCTTTCTTCTTGGAGGTAGAGAGGAAAACAAGCCTTAAACAAGTAATTACAAATATAATGCATCTTACTGGGCAAATCTAACCTCATCCAGAGAAAGTGACATTTAAGCTGAGAACTGAGGGAATGAGATGGTCTGCCTTTCATCTGCAGATTTGGGAGCAAGTTGGGGCAGGGCTGTCAGTGTCTCTTCTTGGATTGTGGCAGCAACACTTAGCATCTTGCTCTGAGCAAAGTCTACCATCAGTGAATGTTTCTTGACTCGATTGAAATAAAGATACTTAATTTCTCCCCTATGGATGACTACTTCTGGTGGAAATCTTCCTTAATAATCGCTTGTAAATCAAAGTCTTCACAGTGCTTTGTAAGGTCCCAGAACCAAACTTGCCTCCCAGTTACCTGTGACACCTACTAATTTCAATAGAAGTGACATGTGCTTACTCAAAGGGAGAATGTGGTTGACAGGATATTGCATAGTACTTAATGACAATTCCATCCCCTTCAAATACACAGTTAGTATCTATAATCATTGTTTAAGAAGATTACATGTCACATGAATTAGAGGTTGTGGAGTCGGAGCCACCTCCACTGTCTGATTGTTGTACATTCCTTATCCTCTTTTCCAGTTACTTTCCTTCTCAGATTAACACCATGTTATTATTTTTTCTGGCACCGGGTTTTCCAGGTTTTAAAAAAGAAGAACTATAGCACAATAACTGAAATTATTTTAGAATTAGATTGTAGGGAGAAAATCATTGCCAAACATTGCTCCCTGAAGATCTTTCCTCATTGGAAGCATTGTCAGTCCAGAAAAGTTCAGCTGGGGTCTGTCTGCTGTGAACCCCAGAGACTCATTCTGGCCTCATGCACCTGTTCTCTATTTTCCTAACACCATGCTCAGGAAGGAAATGTTGCCTCCTGTTTAGGCTGTGGTTTGGGATCTGTGAATTATCTAGATATCCCTCTGCATGTTAAAAAGTATTTCAAGCAAAGAATAAACATGTAAATGTTTCGTGGCTGGGAACTGCAGGTTATAGGCTAAGATGTATCAAAACAAAAGCATTTATCAAACTTTCTAATAATGCTCTTATCTACACCAACATCATTTGCTTTGTTTTTTTCTTCTTTGCATTTCTTCTCTATCTCCTCCACTCAGATTGCATGACAGAAAAAGTACTAAATGAAGGGTTTGGAAACTCAAGTTCTGGATTCATTTCTGCTACTGACCTTAGTACCAGACACAAGTCATTGAATTTCTCTTGGGCCTGATTCCTTCCTTTGTTCAAGAGATATTTGTTGAAAACCTACTATAAAAGCTACTTTACCTGGGATTCAGAAGTAAAGAAAACCTACATAGTTTCTGCTGTCATAGGATCCTTACTAGCAGTCCAGTAGGAAAATGAGATGTGACCACAAAAAGACAGAAACTCAGCCTTGTGATGTGAAGTCAGATATTTGTCTATAAGTCTGTGGCTTCCTTGTCTATAAAATGGGTACAGCTGGATGTGGTGGCCCACACCTGTAATCCCTACACTTTGGGAGGCCGAGGTAGGCAGATAATCTGAGGTCAGGAGTTTAAGACCAGCCTGGGCCAACATGGTAAAACCCCATCTTTAGTAAAAACACAAAAATTAGCCAGGCATGGTGGTGCACGCCTATAATCCCAGCTACTCGGGAGGCTGAGGCAGGAGAATTGATTAAACCAGGGAGGCGGAGGCTGCAATGAGCCAAGATCGTTCCACTATACTCCAGCCTGGGCAACACAGTGAGATTTTGTCTTAAATAAATAAATAAATAAATAAATAAATAAATAAAATGGGTATAGCATTATATATGCTATATTTCCCAAACATTAAAGCATTATTTAAAATGCAGCA